>NC_070607.1:6010000-7210000 GCF_027172205.1 Podarcis raffonei | reverse complement strand
CCTAGTCCTAGACAAACATGCCACAGAAAAGCATGTCAACCACCCAACCAATCCACAGAAGAGTTCTCCCAGTAGCCTATCTACCTGGATTCACTTATTGCCTCACCTAGGACCGGTTTCAGTGATGAAAATGCATGACATCCATCTCAGATATACCACACTGAAGAAAATAGACTTTCAAGCCTATGTCAATTCCATTCAGGAACTTGACCAATTGAAAACTTTGGAGACAAATCTGTTACTTGGTATGAATTGTGGGCAGAGGGACATTCCATCAAGGTGATCTACAAAAGATGAGCCTTACTGAACTAGTGGACCACACCAAACCGTTTGATGACCATCCTTACAGTACTTTCCCTCCCAGTTACGACATGCACACGAAAAACGATCCTTTAGCCCTTTGCGCAGGGTGAAGACATGGCTATGCTTGACAATGAGCGAAGATCAATTGTCTGGCTTGTGTTCGTTGAGTGTCCATAGTGAAGATCTATCCCAAGGATAAAATTACCGTACATCCTTCTAGCGCCTTACTCGGTTACTGCTAAATGGGGAAATAAAGCAATTTGTTAGCCATTAGTTCTGAAATGCATAATCCCATACAATGTAATAGATCACCATTGCTTCTCTTCAGCCCCATGCAGTGGTGGGTGGGGTTTGGTCGCAAGTCGACAACCTGTAGTTGTAAGTTATAAACCTCCCACCCCACCCAAAATTATTTCTGCAGACAACCACGGCTGTGGTTGCAAAAACTGCTTCTAAGTCCAAGCTGTGACAGAGTGTTTGCTTGGTGGAAGAACTGACCCCAAGTCATAATGCAACTTGGTAAGAAAATTCTTGGCAGCGAGAGACACTTTTTCCTCCCCGCACCAGCTATGCAAAATAAACGACATTTTTTCTTGGGCAGGCAGCAAATGAAGGTAAGGACAGATGGAATGGCTAAATTAATGCCTGCCTGCGGGAGGCTGAACATTTGTACACTTTGGCCACTTTAGTTTGTTGTTCTTACGTTGATGTTCAGAAAAGAACAATTATTGATTAATTGCAACACTGGGCATAAGATTACCTTTCACAGGCATGCTGTCTTAGTACTGTGGACGCTCGGGTTGCGAACGTGATCCATGCGGGATGCACATTTGCAACCCGCAGCGGCACGTCTGCACACACGCGGGTTGCGATTTGGCACGTCTGTGCATGCACAAAGCGCAATTTAGCGCTTCTGGGCATGTACGACCGCCAAAACCCGGAAGTAACCCGCTCCGGTACTTCTGGGTTTCGGCGGTCCGTAACCCGAAAAAACACAACCTGAAGCGTCTGTAACCTGAGGTATGACTGTATTTGCAAACAGGGATGTGGGCAGGGGAGCAATGTTCTTTAGCAAGAGAAAAAGGAGAAGAAGAAAAGGACATAGATTTGCAGAATATCAGCCTTCTGACTCCTAACAGTTTAATAATGGTAATAGCAGAGGAGGCCAACCAAGATGATCAAGGGTCTGGAAACCAAGCCTTACAATGAACAGTTGTGAGGGCATTAGGTACGTTGACCCTGGAAAAGAGGGGACTGAGAGGAGTTGAGATAGTCATCTTCAGATATCTAGAGGGCTGTCCCATGGAGGATGGAACAAGCTTGTTTTCTCCTGCTCTGGAGGGTAGGACCTGAACCAATGGATTCAAGTTACAAAAAGGAGATTCTGGCTATTATTATTATTATTATTAGATTTTATTTATACCCTGCCCTCCCCAGCCAAGACCGGGCTCAGGGCGGCTAACAGCGGTATAAAAACAATTGATTGAAATACAACTTAAAAACAAGATTAAAATACAACCTCATTAAAATGCTGCCTCATTTCAGTAGGAACTCAAATCAAAACCTTTTTTGGGGATGAAAACATCAAGTCTTCACCAAGGCTGGTCCTACATGGGCCAGAAAAAAGCCAGGGAAGTCCCCAAATAGGAGTTCCATCACAGAAGGAGAAAGGAAATAGGAAAGACGGGGAGGGGATCTAGTTGATTCCAAGCCAAAGGCCAGGCGGAACAACTGTGTCTTACAGGCCCTGCAGAAAGAAATCGGATCCTGCAGGGCCCTGGTCTCATGAGACAGAGCGTTCCACCAGGCCGGAGCCAGTGTTGAAAAGGCCCTGGCTCTGGTTGAGGCTAATCTAACTTCCTTAGGGCCCGGGACCTCTAGGGTGTTACTATTTATGGACCTTAACATCAGAAAGAACTTTCTGAAAGTAAGAGCTGTTTGACAGTGGAACAGACCAGAGGAGGATTAAGGGGAGCACAACTGGTTCAGTAACACTGGATGTAGACTCTGTCACTATGATTTAGAATGGAGAGGTGGAGGGGCGCTGAATTTGGGTGTCCTACAGGGTGCCACTGAAATTTGAGACCCCAAGATCCACCACTGAACAGACTCCCACGAGAGACGGTGGACTCTCCTTCCTTGGTGGTTTTTAAGCAGAGGTTGGGTGGCAAATTCAGGGTTCAAGCACTGTGAACACATAACAAAGTGGGAGAGTTTGAAAGAGGAAGCAAGTCGGAAGGGTAACAACAGGAAGATTTAAAGAAGGAACTATTGGAAATTCAAGGCAGTAGAAACATAAGATGATTAGAGCCCCACTGAACTTGAAGCATGGGAAGCCCCAACAAAAATTTATAATTTGGCAGAATATTTGGACAATATGATATGTATTTGTATAATTTGGAGTACTTAATGTGATTTGATTGGATTGTTAAAATGGAAAATTTAATAAAAATTATTTAAAAGAAAGAGGAAGCAAGTCAATGGCTTTCTTGCTGCTGTGCCTTAGCATCACCACCACGGCTGCCCAGAAAGCAATATTTGCTCTCTGCCTATCTCTCTTCTGACCAACTTCCCTTCGCTTCTTCCTGTCCTGGAACCGGATCTCTCCAGGACCAGTCTGAAAACTGGCTGGTTCCTCAGAGCACTTTGGAAAGCCAAAACTAATTGCCAAGACTGGGGTGCTGGCAGCAGCAACCCAGGGGCTTCAGCCGTCTAGGTCTGCTGAGGCTCGCACTCTGCACCCTGCAGGGTTCTTCCTCTCCTGGCCCCCAGCTTAGCACAACTCCCCTGGCAGAGCTCTGAGGCATTCAAGCAGGTGTGAAACAACACATCACTAAGCCACTTGCACGTTAGAGCTAGACCAATCGCCTCCCACTCCACCCCCAAAAATATTCAGACTCAGCAACTCTGTGTATGTGTATATGTATCAGACTGTGTTGCTAGAAAAAGGGATTTCAGTCCAAAGGTTCAAAACAGCAAACCATTAATCTCAGTCGAGATAGAGAGAATCACGTTTATCACCTAAACCATGGGTCAGCAGACTAAGGCCCGCAGGCCGGATCAGGCCCAATTGCCTTCTGGATCCGGCCCTCGGACGGTCCAGGAATCGCCGTGTGGATCGCCAACACACATGTTCTTTCCCTCTTCCTCCCTCTCCCTCACATGGCAGCGCCGGCGGCACCTCCTCCCTCCCTCCTCCTGGCTTCTCCCTGCCCTGCCTAGAGAAGGAAAGGGGCTGGGCCTTGTTGGTGCCAGCAGCAGCAGTGCTCGAGCGGCTGCCATTTTAAGCAGCCCGTCTCCAGAGCCCTTTCGCACGCAGCTCATCATCCCACGCTGCCGCTGCCTACCCCTGCCACTCGCAAGACACTGGGGCTTGTGGTGCTCTTGCATCATTCTCCCCCCAAAAAATATAGTCCGGCCCCCACACAAGGTCTGAGGGGCAGTGGACTAGCCCCCTGCTGAAAAAGTTTGCTGACCCCTGACCTAAACATCCACTGTGAAATGCATGCTTCCGTGAAGGATACAGCTTTCTTCCACAGTGAGTTGTAGGAGACAAACATCTGAATGGAGGGAATTAACCAGGAAATGTTCCTAAAGGTCTGTGTCACTTCACCAGTTTCCTTTAGTACAGCAGTAACAGCACTGGTACTGCCTTCCAGGGCTGTCGTATAAATGATGGAGTTGATTATATACATGGAACATTTGGAATACAGCAGCTATTCCATCTGACTGCTGCAGGTGGGGAGCAAAGCCCACCCCATCAGCTGTGCTGGAAGGAAAATGCCTTGGCACTGTGGGTTAAACCACTGAGCCTAAGGCTTGCTGATCAGAAGGTCGGCGGTTCGAATCCCCGTGACAGAGTGAGCTCCCATTGCTCGGTCCCTGCTCCTGCCAACCTAGCAGTTCGAAAGCACGTCAAAGTGCAAGTAGATAAATAGGTACCACTCCGGCGGGAAGGTAAACAGTGTTTCCATGCACTGCTCTGGTTCGCCAGAAGCGGCTTAGTCATGCTGGCCACATGACCCGGAAGCTGTACGCTGGCTCCCTCGGCCAATAAAGCGAGATGAGTGCCACAACCCCAGAGTCGTCAGCGACTGGACCTAACGGTCAGGGGTCCCTTTACATTTTATCCCTGAACTGGCTCCATTCAAGCTGGTAATTATAAGAACTTTGAAACTTTGGGCACTGATGCCTGGGTTTTCTTTTTCCTTCTCCCCCTGGCCTCTCATCTCTGCCCTCCTTCCACCTAGGAGACCAGAAGCCCCACCAATCTGTAGGGAGGTCCATGCTGGGCAAAACATAATTATGATTATTTGCTCTCTTCCCAGGGGACTCTTATGCCATCCACCTGCACACAGCCACCAATTCCTTCTCTCCTCTCCTCCTCTAAATTTGCCTTGGCTACGGTATTGACTGATCATCGAGCCCAAGCGCTAATTACTTCCGACATGAAGGAATGGCACAGGATGCAAACCAAGTGGGACACAGCGAGGCAGGGAAGAAACTTGCATAAACCACCGAATGCATATGCACCAGAGCAGCTAGAAACAAGGAAATAAGCGGCTGTAATTTCCACGGAGAGTCGTAAAAGCAGACTTCCAGCACAATAGCCAATTAGTTCATCAGAGTCGAAAGAGTTCCACTTTCAACAAGAGCAAGTATCTTGTTATGTACTGAAATTCTCACCCTGGGCCAGCAGGGGGATACTGTAGATAGTTATGCAAATAAGGGATCGAAAGTGACATTCAGTGATTGGATAGCTTTAGAAAGTTGTTACAATAACGTTGTACTGGAGCTCTATATATACAGGCTGACTGAACCCTTCAGTTCAGTTCTGTTCTGTCCTGGCCTGTGAATTAACAAGAGCTGTTTGAAGAATCGCTGTGTCGTCTGATATGTTCACCCACAACTTAACATATCTAGCCCTCAAACAGGCAGGACAGCTTTGAGGTGCCTTCTAAAAGCTCCAAGACCAGAAGGTATTTCTGGAAGACTGCAGCCTTAGTGCGATCTCTGCAAGTCTCATCCCTTCTTACGAACTTCAGCTCCTTTATCCATCAATGTGACTTAATTTCTTTTTCTCCCCCCAATACTTATTATTTCAACACGTTTCCTGCATGCTTTTTTCAAAGTTTCAAAAAGAAAAAACAATTTTTGCACACACATGTTTACATTAAACCATAGTCCATATCAGTACCTCTATTGGGTTCCCTGAACCCCCAGACTTCCCCCCACCCCTCCCTTGGCTTCCAAAATTTATCTTCCTTTTTTAAACTGCATCTAATTGTATTTATCCAAATTATTGTACTTCGTTTTTATCCTTTGTTGTTTTAAATTACAAGTGCTGTGTGAATCCTGCTAACATTTTTAAATTTTTACAGTTCTTTAATATATTCTATAAAGTTATGCCATTCTTTATTAAATTTGTTGTCCTCTTGGTACCTGATTTTCCCGGTCTGCCTTGCCATCTCTGCATATTCCATCATCTTCATTATCCATTCTTCTTACGATGGGGTTCTTCTTTCCATCACTGGGCAAATAGTATTCTTGCGGCTGTCGTCGCTTACAGAAACAGTACTTTCTTATTCTTTGGTAATTCTTCTCCTATTATACCTAATAAGAAGGCCTCTGGTTTTTTTAACAAACGTTATTTTAAACATTTTTTTCAGTTTGTTATAAATCATTTCCCAGAAGGCCTTAGCTATTTTACAGGTCCACCACATATGATGAAATGTACCCTCTTTAACTTTGCACTTCCAACATATGTTGGTCGTGTTCTTATACATTTCCGCTAGTCTTGCAGGAGTCAAATACCATCTATACATCATTCTCATATAATTCTCTTTTAATATACAGCAGGCGCATGCTCTTTTCACTAGGCAGCCTACAAGGGTGGCAAAAATTTTGGCTCCATAGGCACTGGTGGAGGAAGAGGAATGCGGGGGGAGCGCACCACCCCCAGCAGCATGATCCCGGTAGGATACCATCACGGCTGCCCCTCCGCCCACGCTGGGCACCACGCCCCTGCAGGTGATGTGCCCCGCCCCCAGGATGCATGCCACACCCCTGTGGGCGGCACACCCCCAGGACACGCACCACGCCCCTGCAGCGGGTGTGCCCCACCCCGGGACACACACCAGACCCATCTCCGCCTGCTCTCTGCCCCCCGGTGCTGGAGCATGAAGCTCCGCCACTGTCCATAGGTCAGGTCCTTTTCTGTTCACAGTTTCATGAGCCAAATCTGTCAGGTGGGTAGAGACAGCCACCTGTCAATCATCTGATGTCACAGTGACTGGGCGCTTTGAAGTCTCAGAGTCAGGACTTCAAAGCACCATGTGGGAGTTACAATGGACCATGTACAGTGCCCTAAGGAGGCTGAGACTGAGGCCACAGCCTGCTTTCCCTTGTGAATACAACACTGGAAAAGCTCTTCAAGGCTCCTGATGGTGCATCAGCAGTCATGCCTCTACCTGCCCCACACCTGACATCACATATGACCAGCAGGTGTAGATTGGGGGAAATGACTTTGTGGGCCAACTAGCCAAGTTTGTCCTGAAGACCAGAGGTGTCCCCCTGCCCTCACAAGCCCCATTGTAAGAGTCTGAAACCTCCTACTGGTAGGAGATGCCGGGAGCAACCCAGAAGTAACAGGGAGCTGGGCGCTCCCTTCAGCCCTCCCCATATTCTCCATTCACCGCCTCCCAAAATGGCTCCAGAACCTGCACAGTCCGGGCTCTGATCTGTGTCTTTTTGCAAATCCCAAGTTTCCTTTTCATTTGCATGTTCAGAGCCAGAAACCTCCCCCCTAAATAAATTCACACATGACTCAAATTTTTGGTTTTGGTTTTTGGCAGAATTTAGGGAACAACTTTATTGATTACAGAAAGTAACTGGTTGCATAGGCTCTGGTTCGACTAGCTCCCTGCCATGCAGGTAGCGCTGACCCAGGGTTCCAGCATAGGTCAGCCAAGGGTGAACACCTGGATAAGTGGAAAGCCGGGAATGGACTAACTCCGCCACCCAAATGTCCCCCTGGACTCAGGCACAGGCACAACCCCCTCTCAGGGGTTGACAAAACCATTGAGTCCCTGGATTCCTTTAACGGAATACCCTTCACATAGGGATGGCGAGAGCGTTCTCCCATCCCTATCCCCTGAAGCAGAGCCTATCCACAACCTTACAAGTTGTGATGATTTGCTGCACAGCAGGCGAAACCCAAACGACAATAGCCGATCAGCCAAGTGGGGGAAATTCCTGCCGTGCCCCTGTCCCAACGGCAGACGACACACAACGGCATAGCAAGGTCAAGTGTAAAGCCATAAAAGTAGGGAGAGGTGGGCAGGTGTTCTGAATGCATGCGCCGAAAGAGGAAGCTCTGGGTCACGTGCCTGGGCATAAATAGGTCCCTCGAACAGTTTGGACTGTGTCCCATTGGCCAGATTGAACCCAGCTACGAGGGACCTACCAATTGGGTGTTGTGGCTGACCAATCGTACCCACCCACAACACTCGGTGTCGGTTGTCCAGGTCTCACCCTCTTTAAGGGAGGACCCGATTTGCTGAGCTTTGCTGAAGCAAAGGCAGCTCCCTTCTCCCCCCCTTTGTCTTGGAAGGTCTGGGGCAAGACAGCGAAGGCTCTTGGTTTGGTCCCTCTGGTCTCTCACAGCAGGCTGCCTTCAACACACTGACATTAAAGGTCACTTGTTGGACCTTATTATACATGACTGGCAGAGAAAACATCTGGAGCTCGGCTTATTCCCCCTTTCTTTCGAACTGCTGGCCACTCTCCTGGGGGCTACCTCTATTTCTGAAACGTCTATGGTCCCCCGTAGCCTCAGACAATAAGACAGGCAAACCTGGCTGGCCGCATTGATTTTCTCCCTTGTTACTAACCTTTAGAAGCCAGGAATTTAACTCTTAAGTCAATGTGGTTGTATTACCAAGACTGCTACCAACGAGCAAGCAGAGAGTTGGGTCTAAGGCAGGGGTCAGCAAACTTTTTCGGGGGGGGGCGTCCACTGTCCCTCAGACCTTGTGGGGGGCCGGACTATATTTTTGGGGGGAAATAATGAACGAATTCCTATGCCCCACAAATAACCCAGAGATGCATTTTAAATAAAAGCACACATTCAACTCATGTAAAAACATGCTGATTTCCGGACCATCCACGGGCTGGATTTAGAAGGCGATTGGGCCGGATCCAGCCCCTGGGCCTTAGTTTACCTACCCATGGTGTAAGGCAGCGGTTCTCAACCTATGAGTCCCCAGATGTTGTTGGACTACAACTCCCATCATCCCTGAGCTCTGGCCTTGCTAGCTAGGGGTGATGGGAGTTGTAGTTCAACATCTGAGGACCCACAGGTTGAGAAAGGCTGGTCTAAGGCATACCAGGTTGGAGCCCAGTCTTCCCACAACCTGGCCCCCTCGAGATTTCTGAGGACTCCGATCCCATCAAGACCAGCCAGCACAGGATTGGCCCGTGGCCTGGAGGTGTCTTACCCCTGCTTTATGATTTTAGAACACATTTTTTATATATTAAAAAAAATTATTTTGACAAAGTGATAATAAAAAATAAATAAATAAGAATAGAATGTGCACCCCACCCCCGAGACCATTCCATTGCAACTATCCAGCTTTCAGCACCTCTTGCGATGGTTTGACCCCTTTCCGTTTTAGCACTACAAATTCTACAAACACCCTCCGTATCTCCTCAAAATCATTTCTCCTGCGTATTCCCTGTCTTACCTTAATAGCACATGTTAATTCATCATGAATAGCTATATCCCACACCTCTTTATTGAAATACTTTCTTGTCACTTGTACAACTTCTATACAGTGAGATTACACGAGCACCCCCCACTCAGCTCTCTTAGTCTTAATTCCCCTCGTTTACTGACGCCCACCCACCAAACTCAAAAAGTCAGTTGCCCTGTTGTTATCTTTTCATTCAGCAGCCTAACAGCCCACGGATAGAAGCTGTTCTTTACCCTGTTGGTGCGACTAATCATGCTTCTATATCTTCTGCCTGAGGGCAGGAGATCAAGAAAGTGCCGGCCAGGGTGTGAATCATCCCTGGGAATTTTCCTCACTTTCCTGAGGCAACGTTCTTCCACTATTTTATCCAGTGGATTCACGGGACAGCCTATATCTTGTGCTGTATTCACCACCCTCTGTAGGCACTTCCTATCAGATGATGTCAAACCAGCGTACCACACCGTGATGCAGACACTTTCTATTGTGGACCGGTAGAAGGAGATCATCAAATGTTGATTGACATCGTTCTTCCGCAATACTCTGAGGAGATGGAGTCTCTGTTGGGCTTTCTTAACCACCTGTGTTGTATTTATTTTCCAAGTAAGGTCTTCACTGAGATAAACTCCTTTATACCATTTATACCATTTTTATACCATTCTTCCATTTTATATTCACCTTGTCCCTTCCACTTCCTAGCTATAATAACTCGTGCAGCTGTCAATAAATTTGTGAGCAAGTCCTTCATAGCCTGCGAACTTTCCACCCCATCATAAATTGATAATCATGCTACATCTGGACTTACGGTCAGCTTTAACCCAGTGATTTCTGTTATCTCCTTAAACACCCTTTGCCAAAAAAAATGTACATACCGATATTTACATCCCCACCACATGTGAACGTAAGTCCCGGTTTCCTGGCATCCCCTCCAACATAACACCGAACATGATTTTAGGACACATTAGTCACAGCACAGTCCTATATATGTTTACTCGGGAGTAAGCATCACTGTGTTCTATGGCTTCTGCTACCAAGCAAGAGTGTACTGGGTTCCAGCTGCAATTCCATACACACTTTCTTGGAAATAAGCCCCACTGAGCTCAATAAAAGTTACTTCTGAGTAGACGTGTATAGGATTGTGCTGTAAGACTTTTTGCCAGGCATTTGGTCCTCTTGCTGGGTTGCTTCCTGCTTAATATGGGCTCCTTTTTTAATGGGTTTTACCAATATTTTTCCTTGGCAGTGTTGCTCAGTTGTAAATTTTAAGTTTTAGCCCCCTCGGGAGTCCTTTTAAGGTCTAGAGAGCAGGGTATAATTCAGGAATGTGCAACCTGCAGCTCTCCAGATGTCGCAGAACTACATCTCCCATCAACCCCGGCCACTGACCACAAATATACTCGGAGTCAAGAGTGGATTTCATGCTCTTTATTCAGCTCATAGTGGTGAGGAGGAATGGAAATTCCCCCAGAATGTCTGCCTTATATGCATTATTTACACAATGGGCCCCACGTGATTGGCTAATTCCAGGATTCTCCTGTAGGCCAATCAGGTTGCGGATTCCCTTCCACCTGGAGCTGGATTGGGTGGCTGCTGTGGACCAATCAGACTGCTGCATTCTGCATCCTATTGTTCTAAGACCAATCAAATTGCTTCATTCTGAATCCTATTGTTCTAGGACCAATCAGACTGCTGCCTTTTGGATCCTGTTCAGCTCAGTACATAACAGCTACTGTAAACCTTTCAAATAAATTGGAAAGGTGTGGTGAGCTGCTTAAATAAACACACACCTGTTGCATTGAGCTTTGACTTAAAATCCAAGTATTACGGTCCAAAGAAAATGACTGCCGTTGACTAAGCCATAGATTACAGTCGTAGAAGTGACCTGGAAGTGAAAGGCTGCCCCTGTCTTATCTCTTAGACTAGCATGAAGCATCCTTTAGGGCTTTCACAGGTAGAAAGGGAAAAGGCCTGCCGTGGTACCAGGGAGTGGAAGCAGCTGAACAAGGCGATGAGGAAAATAATTCGTTTTGCTCAAGCCATTTGCCCAGCCTGCAGGCTTTTATTTTATTATTACTCCGGTGATGGCAAAGGTTAATTCATTGATCAGAGGAGGCTATGTTGTTCCAACAATTAAAATTAATTCTTGCCTCTGTGTACAGGAAAGAGACAGATGGCAAAGATGTAGGAGGGAAGGAGGGAAAAATGCAGACAGGAGAGAGGATGGGGGGGAACAGCAAGCAATTTGTTTTATTTTTGAGAAAGAAATATTCCTCAGACTTGAACTAGATGTGGCTGGATTAAAGATCATTTCTCTCAAACCACTGAGGATAAGATCTGAAGAGCACCAGATTGCAGATCGCACAGTCTCTATGCAAACGCATGTTCTGGCTGCCCAGATTGCTATTTGGAAATCGATTCCTTCCTTCTGTTGCACCTCCCATGTGATGCTGCCTGAAGCAGGTGGCTTCAGGGGGCCTTGAATATAGGCACATAAAACATACTCTCAGATTACAGAGTTACACATCTGGAACATCTTCCAAAGCAGCTACTTTATTCCAATCTTAAAAATGGAAAGCGATATGCTGGTGGCTAACAAAAGAGGTTTAAAGAGTCTCTCAAGGCAAATCTTAAAAAAAAAAAAGTAGTATAAACACCGACAACTAGGAAACACTAGCCTGCGAGTGCCCCAATTGGAGAACAGCTTTTACCAACCAAAGGTGTCATGTGCTTTGAAGACGCTCAAACTCAGGACGAAAGGAAGACATGTGCTAAGAGGAAGGCACACTTGGCAAACCCTCACAGTGATCAACTCCTGCCCGGAATCCAATGTCCCCACTGTGGAAGGATGTGTGGATCCAGAATTGGCCTCTGCAGTCACTTACGGACTCACTGTTAAGACCGGGTTCGCGGAAGACAGTATTACTCGGCTACAAATGATCACCAAAGAAGAACAGTATTTGAAAGAATGGATCCCATATTCAGTGGTACCTCGGGTTAAGTACTTAATTCGTTCCGGAGGTCCGTTCTTAACCTGAAACTGTTCTTAACCTGAAGCCCCACTTTAGCAAATGGGGTCTCCCACTGCTGCCACGCTGCCGGAGCACGATTTCTGTTCTCATCCTGAAGCAACGTTCTTAACCCGAGGTATTATTTCTGGGTTAGCAGAGTCTGTAACCTGAAGCATCTGTAACCTGAAGTGTATGTAACCCAAGGTACCACTGTACTAGTACTAACTAGTACGCAGGTGGTGCTGTAGGGATGCGGGTGGCGCTGTGGTCTAAACCACAGAGCCTAGGGCTTGGTGTTCAGAAGGTCGGCGGTTTGAATCCCCGTGACAGGGTGAGTTCCCGTTGCTCGGTCCCTGCTCCTGCCAACCTAGCAGTTCAAAAACACATCATAGTGCAAGTATGTTAACCCGAGGTAACACTGTATCATTGAATTTGTCCCTGGCAAGTCTGCGTTTATCTGCACGTTGTTCATATGTGGTGAGTTTGTAGAAGTCTTCAATCCAATCATAGAAGGGAGACGCATTTTTATTTTTCCAACTCACCAGTATCCGTCTTTTTGCTGTGATAAGGGCACAGAGAGTCCACTCGTATTGTCCCTTTGTCAGGTTCCATCTGCTGGGTGTATAATTCGAAAGGATATTTTGCTCTGTAAAGGTACATTTGGCCTCAGCGATGGGAGTCCAGCAATGAATCATTTAGCCAGTGCAATGGAGGAGGAAGAGGCTGAAAATCCGAGACTTACTGGCACCTGTAGCAGCAGCAGCAGCAGCAGCAGCAGCTGGAGCGTGGCCTGCAGTGCCACCTGGTGGCCGACCTCGGAACTTCCATGCCCATCCCAGATTTAAAGCTTTAGGCATGTGTTTTACACACACCCACACCCACCCACCCATCCACCCACCAATAATTCAAAAGCAGGAAATATCCCAAACAGCTCTTCCCCTGAAATATACTCGGAGTCGAGAGTGGATTTCATGCTCTATATTCAGCTCATAGTAGCAAGGAATGAAAGTTCCCCCACAATATCTGCTTTATATACATTATTTACACAATGGGCTGCATGTGATTGGCTAATTCTGGCATTCTCCTGTAGGCCAATCAGGTTGTGGATTCACTTCCACCTGGAGCTGGATTGGGTGGCTCCTGCGGACCAATCAGACTGCTGCATTGTTCTAGGACCAATCAGACTGCTGCATGTTGGATCCTATTGTTCCAGGACCAATCAGACTGTTGCATTTTGGATCCTATTCAACTCAGTACATAACATCCCCACAAACCACCCCCAAATTTCCCAACATAGGGATAGTGTGAGTGGAGGCTGGGTGCACCACATTGGAGACCCCAGGCGGAGTAGTAGGGGAATCTCATCCTTTACTTCCACACAAGGGTGACAGGCCAAATCATCTGTCAGGATAGCTATGGTGGCCATGATTTCGCTGAAAACCCGATGTCTTAGGATTCACAACAAAGCAACGGCAAACACCTGCTAAAGACCCCCTGAAATGTTTGGCAGGGAAAACCCCACATTTCATGGCACCCCCAAAAATGAGCCTTTGGCACCCTAACTCACGGGATCCCAATTTCTCCAAAAGTCAGACGTTGTCCGATTCACTCCAAAGCGGCCCCAAACACCCAGAGAATGCCCCCTGCAAGGTTTGGGGGTGAAAACACTACGTTTCACATTTATAAAGATTATAATCCAAGTTAACGAGATCTTCTTGCAATTAGAGGTCAAGAGATATGTAAAAGTCAGTGCTTTATATGATTCAGCCACATGGTGGAGCAATACACAAAGATTAAAGAAGCCATGATAGCCAGCTCTGAAAAGCTGGGATGGTTTGTGTCTCCAAAGGCATGGCCGTGTGGCTTGAAGTTAATGACTTGTAACACCTCACAATCATCATCATCCTATAATAAGAATAATAATTTATTATTTATACCCAGCCACTCTGGGCAGCTTCCAACAAAATATTAAAATGAAATAGTCCGTCAAACATTAAAAGCTTCCCTAAACAGGGCTGCCTTCAGATGTCTTCTAAAAGTTTGGTAGTTGTTTTTCTCTTTGACATCTGGTGGGAGGGCATTCCACAGGGCGGGTGCCACTACTAAGAAGGCCCTCTGCCTGGATCCCTGTAACTTGGCTTCTCGCAGCAAGGGAACCGCCAGAAGGCCCTCGGCGCTGGACCTCAGTGTCTGGGCAGAACGATGGGGGGTGGAGATGCTCCTTCAGGTATACTGGACCGAGGCTGTTTAGGGCTTTAAAGGTCAGCACCAACACTTTGAATTGTGCCCAGAATTGCATCCTACATTGGGAGCCAATGTAGGTCTCAGGGGCCACTCCCAGTCACCAGTCACCAGTCTAGCTGCCGCATTCTGGAATAGTTGTAGTTTCTGGGTCACCTTCAAAGGTAGCTCCACATAGAGCGCATTGCAGTAGTCCAAGCAAGAGATGACTAGAGCATGCACCACTCCGGTGAGACAGTCTGTGGGCAGGTAGGGTCTCACCCTGCGTACTAGATGAAGCTGGTAAACAGCTGCCCTGCACACAGAATTGACCTGTGCCTCCATGGACACCATTAACTGAAAGGTCCCGGCGTTACCCTGAGCCTCAGCCACAAGGAATGTGCAGCAGCAGAAAATGGTAACGCTGTTCTAGGTTGCATCTATGGAAGTCCAGGGTCCTGATGAAACGAAGTCAAAGTCCTACTCTCTCCTACCTTGGCCAGGCCACACCTGGAGTCCTGTGTCCACTTCTGGGCACCATCATTTAAGAAGGGTGTTGACAAGCTGGAATGTGTGCAGAGGAGGGCAACCAAGACAATCAAGGGTCTGGAAACTAAGATTTAAGAGCAACACTTGAAGGAGCTGGGTAGGTTTGGCCTGGAAAAGAGAAAACTGAGAGGAGATCTGACAGCCATCTTCAAATATCTTAAGGGCTGTCACATGGAAGAGGGAACAAGCTTGTTTTCTCCTGCTCTAGACAGTAGGACTTGAACCCATGGCTTCAAGTTATAAGAAAGGAGACTCCAACTAAACATTCATAAAAACTTTCTGACAGTAAGGGCTGTTTGGCGTTGGAGCAGATTCTCACGAGAGGAGGTGGACTCTCCTTCCTTGGAGGTTAGTAAGCAGAGGTTGGGTGGCCGTCTGCCATGGATGCATTTGCTGAGATTCCTGCATCACAGGGGGTTGGACTAGATGACCCTTGGTGTCCCTTCCAGCTATAAGTTTCTATGATTCTATGAAATTGATCTGGATTAATGACAGCCATCCACCAGTTTCATATGCAAAACTGCTTCCCACCCCCTTACTAATTAATATATATAAAACATACATTAAAGTAGACAAATAATAACTTACAAAAAGGATCAATAAACGTGTCACCTTTATTATATAAACTGTTAGCATAATCACATGTCAAAATTTCTTTTGTGAATGAAAGAAAATGGTTTTATGGGCGAAATGGGACGTACCCCCTCTCAAACTCAGAATCCCAGAACTAACAACTGTCAGTTGGGAGGGACGGAAGGCAAGGACCCACAGCCCAGGTGGGGCTCGCTAGCTTGGGGAGGAGGTGTGTGATTCCTCAGCTGGAGTAGATGCAGGACCGCTGAGGCTCACATGCCTCATCACCGCAGAAGCTATAACTGGAAAGCTGTCCTGTTGGATTCTCACGGGAAAGGGAGACTGGATGTGACGTTCACTGGTTTCCTGTTTCTTTGTTCTGTCGTTTCTTTGTTTTGGGAGTTGCTCTCTGCTCTCACAGAGGCAAGATGTATATTTGTGTGTTCTCAGTATAGCTTAGAAATAAAGCTTAGCAATGTAGCACCATACCTGCTTCATCCTTTGGTTTGCAGACTGGGATTAAACTCTGCTGGGCTCAGGTCAAGATGAGCCGTATCAGCTCAAGGGCTGGAGCTGAATAAACTAACAGCTGCTTGGAGGTCTGTGGCCCTAGGTGTCGGATGGCTCCAGGGGGTCGTACACTTGGTGGGGCGGGGCCATCAAAGTGGAGTTAGGTAATGCAGGGTGTAATCCTAAGGGCTATGGATCCCTTGGTTTTAATTGTCTCTTTCGCTTCGCTGCTCTATCCCACGCGGCCCTTTAAAATCTTCTGCTCTTTTCTCTGCCAATTCACATCCTTGCATTGGGCTGCTTCTAGAACCCAAGAAGCCACATATGGTTCTACATACTGAAACACTCTTTGGGACTGTCTGCTTGTCCACTTCACCTGATCTAAGTTCCTTCTGAATTCTTCATTCTCCATATCACCTTCTTCCTCACTTTCCTCCTCTCTTTCTTCCTCAGTCTCTTTGCTTGGGGGTTGGGGATCCTTAGCCTGGGCAAGGGGAGAAGGACCAGTGTCCTCACCCCCATCTGCTCCCAGATTTGGCAACCCTTGTGCAGCAACGGGTGCAGTTGGTGCGTAGGTTGAAGGGGGCCAAATTACTCCTTCCTCCTTTTCTCCTGGGACTGGCAGGACTGGTGGTTTTTTTTAACTTGTACATGCTGCCATACTAGGCACAGTTTGGCTTGGGTAGTCACAGTTCTACTTTTCCTAAGCCATGGGGGATTTTTGGTCTATATTGATCTGTGTGGACCTTGTGGATGTTGCACCATAGGGGGTTGATTAAGTTTGCATCAAAGGTCCATCCTGACCTTTGGGACGGCCAGGTAACTTCACATAAGTGTTTGGGGTCTATTTTTCTTCAGTTTGAATCCTCAATCATCTACTTTCGTGGCGTCTTTCCAATTTGTTCAGGAAACATTGCAGGGGGGTCGTGGGAGTTGTTTTACTGCTTTTTCTCCTTGACCCTGGGACCCTGGGACACTCCGTCCTCCTATCATTATTTCTCACTCAGTCACCTTTCTTCGCGTCTTATCAGTGGCCTGTACGGACTTGCCAAAGGCCACACACCGCTCCGCTGGGGGCGCTGTGCCCCCAACGTCTCATGCACTCAAAACATTCACTGGAGTGTCCCCACACGCACATTCAGAAACCCATGCACCTCCCCCAATCCCCCTTTTACCAAAAACCAACCGGCAGCGCTTCACGGCTTTGACCGGGGCCCAGCAGCACCTTTACTGCTCCTACTGGCACCTTTTCTGCCCTACTGGTCGGGTTGATCAAGCCCCTTTGCTCCCACATATACCCTGTGAAGCCTACCTTTGTCCTTCTTTCGGCCGTTGCTTTTTCTCCGGTCCTTGCAGTGTCTCCACTCAGGAACAGGTGGCAATTCCTCCCACGAACTTGGCAGGATGTGCACTGGAACTGCTGACACCGATCCAAGCTGTTCACCGCAGGGACACCTTGGACCCATGTCCCTTGTCCTCGGGGAATGCTGTTTCCCGGCCGATGCACCAAAAAATGTAGCCTTTTTAGCCTCGGGTGAGAAGAGCTTTGCGCCCGGGATGGGGAAATGGGAGTCAACAGACACTCAATGAATAGTTTCGGAGAAAAAGCTTTATTCTGCCATCCGGGGTGGCAGAAGGAGCAAGATTCACAAAACAAGCACGGCTTCACAGCCATTTCCACAGAGCATCTATTCGCCTTCCAGTTCCCTCCCCTTTCTCCTCCTCTTCAAGAGTCCTGCCCCAGGAGTTCCCCTGAGCATGAACAGAAAGCTCCTGTCTTGGGACTCTTTTGGACTCTTCCCAGGAAAGAGGGATGAGAAGCCTGGCGTTCCATCGTGTCCAAGATATGTTTCTTTTCTCTTGCTCTATTGGCACAGTTCCCCGAAGGAAAAGTGGCAAGTTGAATGTACCTTTTGGCAAGGTCAGCTACCTGAGAAGCGACCTTTGTTACAGCAGAGCGAAATGCTTCTGATGCTTAGCTAATGCCTTTCAGCTGCTGAGAAAATGATTTGGAAAAGCTTTGAGAAGCTTTGAGCCTGCTTTGGTGGGGGGAATGACTTCGGACCTAGGTGGGGTCACCTGTCCTCACCTCCTTCACTGAGGTACTCCAAATAGTACTGTGGAGCCAGGGGATCTCCCCACACCATCCCTTCACTGCTTTGGGAGTCTTCTCTTTCTAGAAGATCTCTCCCCTCCTGACTCGAACTCAGCTCCTCCACTTCACTCCTGTCTGAATACTCTCCCTAGACACTCAGTCCAGAGACTCCTTTCTCTAGCTGTAGATATTTCCCTCAGGGTGGAT
The DNA here is from genome assembly GCF_027172205.1 of Podarcis raffonei. Lineage (NCBI taxonomy): Eukaryota > Metazoa > Chordata > Lepidosauria > Squamata > Lacertidae > Podarcis > Podarcis raffonei. Next base: position 7,191,785 of record NC_070607.1, on the reverse strand, counting down.
GTGAAACACACTTTTCCTAACTCTACCTCACGGTTTCTCTTAAACCACCTCCCTATCGCTATCTATATCTATCTGGCATGAGCGCAGCCGTGTGTCTGTGTGTGTGTGTGTGTGTGTGTGTGTCAGAGAGGGATAGCTGCCCCCCTTCAAATAAATCAATTAAATCAATACAAACTGAGCTTCTGCCCCCCCAACATACATTCTGGCTTTGCCCATGCTGGCTGGACATTCCCTCAGAAACGGTTCCTTTTATTTTCCCTCCAAAAGTGCTGCTCCCCCTCCCCCTCCCCCAACTGGATTCCTTGGTAGCCAATCAGAAAGAGGCTACAGCCGTCTGGTGGGATTTCTGAGGCACTGCATCACCAGACAGTCTTCTCTGGCTCTGCTGTCTGTCACACCAGGCAAACCTCCTGGTGGGGTGGGGGGGAGGATTGTCTGAAGTCCGGGGGCCACAACTGAGAAAGCCCTGCTCTGGTAGTCACTACCTGCTGCGAGGGAGGGGGCCTTTCAGGAAGGCCTCTGAAGATGACCGTAAGGTTTGAGCAGGCTCATGTGGAAAAGACCCTGTTCCTTATAGATTAAAGGTAAAGGGACCCCTGACCATTAGGTCCAGTCGTGACCGACTCTGGTGTTGCAGCGCTCATCTCGCTTTATTGGCCGAGGGAGCCGGCATGCAGCTTCCAGGTCATGTGGCCAGCATGACTAAGCCACTTCTGGCGAACCAGAGCAACGGAGTGGTAGCTATTTATCTACTTGCACTTTGATGTCCTTTCGAACTGCTAGGTGGGCAGGAGAATATTGATGTATGTAATTTTTATTTCTTAATTATATTTAGTGGTAGTATGGCTGTATTGTTTTTTGTAACATAAAACCATTCAATTAAAATTATTTATAAAAAAAAAGGTGGGCAGGAGCAGGGACCGAGCAACGGGAGCTCACCCCGTCATGGGGATTCGAACCGCCGACCTTCTGATTGGCAAGTCCTAGGCTCTGTGGTTTAACCCACAGCGCCAACCGTGTCCCATCTATAATCCTTAAGGATTACTATAAGTAATCCTTATAGATTACTTGTGTTTTATTATGTTTCAAAAACCGTGTTTCTGGTGGTGTGGGCCGCCCTGAGCAACATTTGGTGGAAAGGTGGGCTATGTGGGCAAGAAATAATAGAAATAAGATTGATAAAGCTGCCTTTCCATCAGGGCACTAAGAGAATTTTTTAAAAAAGAAACATTTAAAAGATAATGAGAGAAACAGAGCTGAAATATTGCCTGGGGGAGAACAGGATCCTGGAGACAGGAGTTCAGCGAAACCATTCCAGCTTGAAAGCACTTTGAACAAAGTTGGATGAACCCACTCGGAAGTTCTCCATCCAGCAATGTATTTCGAGCAATTTTGTTGGCAGGGCTGGGTTTCATCTCATCCGCAGCAATGTGTGTGGAGAGGCTAAGCCGCCTTCCCGATGTCAGTGGCTCTGCTGCTGCTTATCTGAATAGGTCGAGGCTGTGCAGCTGCACCAGTGGAACTGCCACCAGCAATTCCGCACTCCTGTGCATCCTCGAACCTCACTGTCACCCGGCCGTCCAGGTAAACAGCAGAATTGCTTTGGGATGCAACAGGCATGTGTTCAAACAGAAGGCTAACTAGATTCTTTGACAAGCTAGTCTGTCTGGCAAGGTGTCGATGAGCTTATGCAACGAGATGTGGTGATGATGTCTGACGTATTCATCTTCCCCTGCTGAGTTTTAGGATCAGCACTGGGCATAGCAGAATCGTAGAACTGTAGAGTTGGGTCATCTAGTCCAACCCCCTGCAGTGCAGGAATCTCTGCCGAATGTGGGTCTCGAACCCTCGACCCTGAGATTAAGAGTCTCGTGCTCTACTGACTGAGCTGGGCAGTGGCTTTGGTATAGTTCAGAAAGACTTTGGGGCAGATATATGGAAGGTAGGTCTATGAACAACTTTCAGCCATGAGAGGAAATGGAATCTCCATGTTCAGAGGCAATGTACCCCGAGTGCCAGATGCCTGGGACCTTTATTCTGCTGATACCCTGCTGCTTGTGAACTTATGGAGGAACCTGACTGGCCATCTTTGTGTTGAGCTAATCCACCAGTGCGAGTAGATGAATAGGTACCGCTCTGGCGGGAAGGTAAACGGCGTTTCCGTGCGTTGCTCTGGTTCGCCAGAAGCGGCTTAGTCATGCTGTCCACATGACCCGGAAGCTGTCTGCAGACAAACGCCGGCTCCCTCGGCCTATGGAGCGAGATGAGTGCCGCAACCCCAGAGTCCTCTGCGACTGGACCAGGGGTACCTTTACCTTTACCTAATCCACCAGCAGTCACGAAATTAAAAGACAGCAGCCATGAAATTAAAAGACGCCTGCTTCTTGGGAGAAAAGCAATGACAAACCTAGACAGCATCTTAAAAAGTAGAGACATCACCTTGCCAACAAAGGTCCGTATAGTAAAAGCTATGGTTTTCCCAGTAGTGATGTATGGAAGTGAGAGCTGGACCATAAAGAAGGCTGATCGCCAAAGAATTGATGCTTTTGAATTATGGTGCTGGAGGAGACTCTTGAGAGTCCCATGGACTGCAAGAAGATCAAACCACTCCATTCTGAAGGAAATCAGCCCTGAGTGCTCACTGGAAGGACAGATCCTGAAGCTGAGGCTCCAATACTTTGGCCACCTCATGAGAAGAGAAGACTCCCTGGAAAAGACCCTGATGCTGGGAAAGATGGAGGGCACAAGGAGAAGGGGACGACAGAGGACAAGATGTTGGATGGTGTTCTCGAAGCTACCAACATGAGTTTGACCAAACTGCAGGAGGCAGTGGAGGACAAAAGTGCCTGGCGTGCTCTGGTCCATGGGGTCACGAAGAGTCGGACAACTAAACGACTAAACAGCAACAACAACAATCCACCAGTACTTATGTTTCAGTCAAATACCGCCACCTAATGGCACCTTGCAGAAAACGATATGTATACTTGGGAGATAATGATACATGTGGCCAATGAGCAACCAGATGTTTTAACAGGGGTGTCCTAGGCTGTTGGCTACCTAGCTGCTTAATTCTTTGCTCTTCTGCAGGCTTTGTTACTCTAAATGTAGTGGTAGTAGGTTCAGTTTTTGCTCAAATAGTGGAAAAGAATGCAACAGCAGTGCAAGGAGATTGGGGCAAGAATGCCCTAGTTCAGATGTTTTCATCTATGGCAACAGATGGCAAGCCAATATATCAGGGTTTCCCCCCACTAAACCCCCTTTGTTTCTGCCGCTCTGTGTGGAGACCAAATGCTTTGGGAAGACAAATTTGTAGTGGTGGTATGAGATCATTTGGCCTGGGGTGGAGGCAAGCTTTGTGAAAGAGCTCCACTGCCCCCTTCTTGAGATATGTAGGGTTGCCATCTACTTGTTCTTTTCTTTCCCTTTTTTTACTGCATTGATTCCTCTTGCTACCAACCTATCATGCAATTGCAGAGCAATGTGGAAAGGTTCTTATGCTTAATTCCTACATGCCATGTTACAGTTAAAGGAATACGAACCAAAACAAGGGGGTGGGGTTGTCAACCTGTGGGTCTACCGAAGACTCTGTGCTGGCAAGGTACAAAACAAGCCTGGAAAATTGTGTTTTGGTTTAAAGAGACACAATATGTGCAGACATACACTGTATATGCAAAATGGTTTGTGCTTGGCCTGTCATGATGGACACCAATCTGAACTTATTCTATGGTTTATTTCTGTAGACTGTGGCATCATTAAAGTTGGCATAACTTTCAGTATCGTTGTGGCTTTAAAATTCAGCTCTCTTCTGCTGAGTATTATGCAAGATTTTCCTCATTCTGACGCCACCCGTTTTTGGCTGAAGCAGGGTTCACTTGGGAGCTTGTTTCCTATCATTGGTTTGTATACTTCCTGAAGGAAGACGATGTGGAGTTTCATGGTGTTTACAAAGTTGGCATAACTTGATATGTAATGTATTCCCCAATGAATTCTCTTGACCCGGGTGCTAGTCTTCATCTTAAATGTGACCTGGAAGGCATGCATGACATTCCTGACTTCTTAAGACCTAAAGCACAGGGCTTTTGTGCTACCAGCAAACTTTAATTATCACCTCCTGTAAAAAGAATGGCTTCCATGCAATACACAGAAGGCAGGATTCAGGAGACATACAAGATAACCAGTTAAGTCATTTCCCACATATGGTGTGTGTTTGGAGCCTGTATTTACTATTTAAAACACTTCGTCCAGTAGATTCCAGGGTGGTTTACAATAAGCATATATCTTAATCGAAAATAGAAATAAAAACTGCTTGCACAAGTTAGCACCCTTGTGCCCATGTTACAGACTAGCAATGGGTCTGCTGTTTTCTACCATTAAAACTGCCCTCTTTGGCTGCCCCGTGTGACAAGGTGCTTGCCATATCCTGGTTCCAAAATGGGGTTGCCATATTCTAATTCCACAAAAAATCTCATGAGGTTGGCTGCCATACTATGAACACTTCCCTTGGCACAAGCTGTATTAAACGCCGTAGGACAGTTTCCCGCGTCAGCTTGCCTTGAATCATTACCGATATCTCCCAACTGTATAGTTTTCTGCAAGGTGCCTTTAGGTGGCACTGTTCGACTGAAACATAAGCACTGTGGATTAGCTAACTAGCCCAGGTGTGCTGAACCATAGTCCCTCCAGATGTTGCTGAACAACCTCCCATCCTCAAAGCTCCCAACCTCCCATCAAAGCTCCCAACCTCCCATCAGCTCTAGCAAGCATAGCCAATGTCCAAGGATGCTGGGAGTTGTCCTTTGGCAACATCTGGAGGACTAAAGGTTCCCCCTGCGTGATTTAGTCCACCATTCTGTTTCCAAAGGGGGCAGCGACGTATCTTGTTCCCATCTCCTCCTCCGGCTTCTCCTCCTCTTTCGCCTACATGCCCTGAAGGCAGAGGTGGAGCCAAGCTATATAGCGCTCCCCTCCGCTTGCGGAGCTGCAAAAGACGCAAGAAGGAGAGAGACACGGAGACTCAGGTGGGCGCTGCGGGGACGGTGGTGATGGGACTCGGGCTGGGGCGAAGGGCGAGGGGCGGTCAAGGGCTGGAGAGGGGGCGCAGGTACCCCTCCTGAATCTCCCGGTCGCCGTCGAGAGGGAGCGATGGCGTGCGGAGAGAGGGAGAAGGAGCGAAGGAAGCCTGCTGGTCCCCTCTTCCTCCTCTCCTTTCCGTGCGTAAAGGCTGAGCCCACCGGGTTCCAAGCTGGGAAGTGGGAGCCATAGTTTTCTAACTTGGATGAAATGGAAAACTATGGTTATTTGTACGATTTCTGGTTTAATTACAGCTTGGGGAAAGGGCTCTGTAGTTGGGCAAAAGGTTTGTTAAGGATGATCAGAACTGGCAGCAAAAAAGTGCCGTGTATGTGTGATTTATCCCACTAAACTGAGATGTCACCTTAAACACAAGGGCTGCAAGTGGCGAAATCTTATCCTTATGGAAGATTTTAAAGGAACAAAGATCGGGTCAGATAACATTTCCTGCAACTTTAACTTCCATTAATAATCAACCAAAACAAATCTTTTGAAAGATACAAGTTTAAGGCAGCCTTTTTAACCATACATCCTGATAATGTTGTTAGATTACAAGTCCCATCCTTCCTAGCTAGGAAAACAAGCAGTCAGAGATTATGGGAGTTGTAGTCTAGCAACATCTGGGGACCCAACCAAGATTGAGAGAGGCTGGTTCAGAGAGTGAAGGGAACAGTTTGTGGTTTTGAACAAACCCTATCCTCTACTTTCACAACTTTCATCAGTCTGAAGTGGTGTATTTAGAAATGTTTTCTGGCAGCCAAGATGCCTAGGGACTTGTTTTGTAAAAGAAAGATTGAGAGAACACTGTGCTTCTTAGAATGATTATAATTATACATCATATAATAAAGAACGATAAGCGCATGGTCATAAAAAGCTGAGGTACTTCATAAGAGTAAATTTTCTCCTCTACAGTGCGTTAGCCTCACACCATGGCGGGTGAAGAAAATATCTCCGTAAGGAATCGCCGATCAACTTATGAGACTGCAGAAGAGAAAGAAGACTTGTCAAAGAGGCATGAAGCAGACAGGTCTTTCCCACAATCAAGCAATGGTGAGATTTCTTCATCAGTAACTGCAGAGATCTTATCTGATTTAGCAGATGAAATGATAAGCAGTGACATGATTTTAAATCTGCATGTGAACAAAAGATCTGAAGTAAATATGAATCTAATTGTTTCCGGTGTTCACCATGTTCAGTGGGTTTACTCTGAATCAAACTTTGTGGACTACAACCCAGTGCATGTATCTTGGTGGTGTAGTTCAACGTGGTACTCAGCCAGTTCTGAGTGTGTTTGCCTTGTGCTAATAACTTGACCTTAGCACTGTATTTGTTCCCTGACTAGTTTTCTTTTAGCTGGGTGCCAAATTTGTGAAGCCAGCGGAGGGGATTCTTCTAGAGAACTTTTATGACCTGACTAGGAAACGTATCTATACTTAAATTATCCGTGTTGTAGTTTTTGTTTCAACAGCTACCAGATATTTGCCTCAAGATGTGAATACTGGCATTCATTGCTAAGCTTGTTTACTCAAATTCAAGCTGGGTGTGAAACTGCCTTCTACTGAGTTGGACCAGCAGTTCATCTCACCCAGTACTGCTTACTCAGACAGGCAGTTGCTCTTCAGACCACGTTATTGTGGTCGGGTGGGATTCCACCAAGTCTTTGTGTGCGCAGAATGAGGTCCACTCGCCCAACCACCCTTTCCCTGCCCGCGGGTTGCCAATCCCTGGTGTAGATGCAATTATGAGATTTCTTTATCAGTAACTGCAGAAACCTTATCTGAATAAATATAAGAATTTATCAGTGGATTTATTTTGAATCTGCAAATGAACAAAAGTTCTGAAGTACAGTAAATACGAATTCTTCCTCAGATCTTAAATAATGGATTGTTTCCAATGTTCACCATGTCCAATGGGTCTACTATGAGTAAAACTTTGTTACAACCCAATACATGTATTTTGGCTTTCCAATCTTTCTGGACCTGTTGGCACATCTGTAAAGTGGATTGATTGTTGTGTTGCTACACACACCCTACAACAAAGCACACCTTGTAAACCATCTTTGTCTTGTACGACAAAGCACATCTTGCAAACTATTTTATTGTTTGTGATAGGAAAAAATGCTGCTTTCAAGCCAAGTCGGTGTGTGGGTTGTGGGTGTGTAATATTGGGGGTGCCTGGGATGGCCTCTGCTGAGTCGTGCACTTAGGGTTGTCATATCGATGACCACTGGATTCTAACCATAGCTGAGAACTCAAATGACAAATTGAGTTATGATGAATTTGCGTAGCTGGCAAATTGTGTTTTCAAGCTGCTCCTGTTTTCTAGCCTCACAGCACTCAACATTGTAAGCTCAGTCCTGTTTGAAAGCTCAGACCCTGTCTCCAGGGAACAGGGCCTTTGGGAGGCTGAGCGATGGCCCTAATTGTGGTCTGTCAATTTGAAAATAAAACACATTTCAAAGGGGTATAGGATGTTGATTCTCATCCCAGGCTTCCCCAGCTGACTCCTCTTCATCTTCATACTTCATTCTCTGGACCGCTCTTGCTCCTACAAATTTCTGTGCTGCATGTGGAGCCTGCGCAGGGTCCTACTTCTGGTGTGCTATGTGTACAGATGTGCATTGTTGCACTATGACAGCCTTCACTAACCTTGTGCCTTCCAGGTGCTTGGATGGGGGTTGTGGTCCAAAACTTGTCATGGCACCAGGTTGGCAAAGGCTGTAGCATCAGAAGGAAATGTTGCCAGCGATGGGATGCTGAAACCACAGGAGGAAGAAACATGTGCCTACTCCACAATTTAACCAGTGCCCTACATACATCTCATACAGTTCATTCCCATCTTCAATCACAGATATGATTTCTTACATCTTTTATCATCTCCCCAGCATCATGTTCCACCAACTTTGTGTCAGAGACTGGTCAGAGGAGGATGTTGGAGACCGCCTCCCTAGCTTGACCCTTCCGGGGAGGAGGAAGATAGTATAGATTTACAACAGGGGTTTGGTCACAGCTCAGAGGCAGATGAGGGGGAAAGCTGGGAAATCATGGGGGAGCCGGAACAATACTCGGCTGACAGGTTGTTATTAGAAAGCATCCCAGACCTTCCATCTCCCAGAACCCGGCGAGCCTTAAAAGTAGGAGAGCAAAGAGCTCAAAGACAGAGGGCACATAGCAGCACCTGTAGGAGAGACGGTGAGAATGACGAATGAGGAAGTGGGAGAGACGGGGTGTGTGTGCGCGGTGGAGATTGACTCGGGACAACGCCATTATCCAAGAGGCTGGGTTCTATAGCCTCTCTCTGTAAATACTGAATAAAAAGGGGACAGTACATTCGCTTGTCTTTATACGTTCCTGGGCAAGCAGCCGGAAGTCGCTGGCAGCCGCTTGACACCTTGCTCAGAAAATTGTTATCATTCCTCATAGACTTTTCTCTTAAGTACTCCTTTGTATCATTACTACTCCGTTCACAAATTCCTTGACTTGATGTCCTAAACAAAATAGACTTGAAAGACTCCACGTTAGGTCTTGAAAGGCAGTGTAAAGGGGGGCGGGGAATACCCATCAATGCAAATTCCAAAATAATTGTTTATGGAATCCCATTTTGGGACATATTCAGTTTGTCATGCATAATGAATCTTCTTATCTCCAATTGTAAAGATCGTTAGGAGAGGTGCTTCTTGAGGTTCCACAACCAGGAGCAGCGCATTGTGTAGTAACATTGGGACACATATAGTCCTTTCCTTTTGGTGCCAACTTAAAATGGTTTTCCCTGGCATTTGCATGATGTAAATTCTGGAACTGCCCACATTTTAAAAGGTTTTTCATATCTCCTCTCAGTCTCCTCTTCTCCAGGCTAAACATACTCAGCTCCCTCAACCGTTCCTCATAAGGCTTGGTTTCCAGACCCTTAATCATCTTGGTTGCCCTCCTCTGTACGCCTGGATACACTCAGGATTAAATTGATAAAAAGCAACCAGTGCATTCCATCAGGATTTCTTGTTGGTTATGAAGTTTAAAAAACTTTAGCAATGTTATTAACTCAGGTCCCATGGCCACTCTTTTCTTTTCTTTTCTTGAGTAAAAAAAAGCCTTTGTGCCTTTGATGTGAATATACCCGTTTAAGTGTTCACACCAGCAGCAACCACCCTCAAGCTTCCCTCCATAATCTTGTCAGGGAACTGCCATCGGAGCCTAGAGTGGAGGTAAGGCTCCCCAACGATGCAGGAGAAGGGACCAGCAGGGAGAGAGAGCAAACTTCCTTTGAGGAAGGAAATAGGAGTGACACCAGGAAGCAAGGGGGGACTGCGGAGAGAGGGCTCCAAGACTCTTCCACAGAGACCAGCGGGGAGAGCCCAGGACCTCCGTTGGGCACGCCCACTCTGCGCAGGAGACTTCCGCGCAGAGAGGCTAGGCGGAGACTTGGCGTCAAAGAGCTTCTATGTTGGAAGAAGTTCAGGAAACGCCCACTGAAGGATTCTGCCAGCGACTGACACAGCCATGGAGAAAGGGCTGTCCAGCCAGGGAAAGGTTCAGCCAGGCAACGTTGCCTAGAGCGGCAGCCCCCTTTACGCACAAGCAACCCCCAATTCCCTTTACAAATCTTTATTAAGAATTTCAGCATAACAATTTATCCAAGACATATCATCCTAATTTCCCCCCTAATTTCCCCTCCCCCCTCCCCTGCAAAAACCCACCCTCCCACCCCCGCCCGGACTTCCCTCAGCTTCTCTCTCTGGTTTTTCAGCACATGTTATTCTCTGCATATTATAAAATTGTAAAGATCCTTAACTTATCTGAACAAAGTGCGTGATTGGCTCCATTATTATCAAATAATGGAGGCATACAATTCGGATAAGAAAATTGGATTTCAGGTGGAAAAATCAAAATTGGAAACATTGTTAATTAATTTTATAATGAATGATTTTAGAGTGTTGTTTGTGTTGTACTTTTGTATTGTTTTATTGTTGTTAGCCGCCCTGAGCCCAGCTTCGGCTGGGGAGGGCGGGATATAAATAAAATTTATTATTATTATTATTATTATTATTATTATTATTATTATTAGATTCCAAAAGTAAGAATTTGTCAAAAATGTATAACTTGCTGTTGAAATGGAATACCCAGGATGAAACTGTGAAATCAGCTATGATTAAATGGGCACAAGATGTAGGACATAATATCATGATGGCTGACTGGGAACAGTTATGGACCACAGGTATTAAATTTACGGCATGTAATGCCTTAAGAGAGAATATAATGAAAATGATTTATAGGTGGTACATGACACCAGTCAAGCTTGCAAAAATCTACCACTTGCCCGACAACAAATGCTAGAAATGTAAAGAGTCTGAAGGTACATTCTTTCACCTTTGGTGGACATTCCCAAAGATCAAGACCTTCTGGGAAATGATCTATAATGAAATAAAAAAGGTATTTAAATATACCTTTCTGAAGAAACCAGAGGCCTTCCTCTTGGGCATGGTCGGCCAATTGGTGTCAAAAAAGGATAGAACTTTCTTTATGTACGCTACAACAGCAGCAAGAATACTGATTGCAAAATATTGGAAGACACAAGATCTACCCACGTGGGAAGAGTGGCAGATGAAGGTGATGGACTTTATGGAAATGGCCGAAATGACGGGCAGAATCCGGGACCAGGAAGAAGAGTTGGTGGAAGAAGATTGGAAGAAATTCAAGGCTTATTTACAAAAATATAGCAAAATTGAGGAAGTTTAGAGGGAGTCTGGAAAGAAACTAGGTGACTTTTGTATAAATACTATAAAGGACTTAAGATAAATAGACTGTCAAAGGAAATGAGGGAAAGTAAAATTATATTATGTTAAGATAAATTATTGGTTAACAATTTGGGAAAGATGGAAAGAATTTGCTGAAATAATTAACCGAAGCAGAATACAAAAAAGGGCGGCGGGAGGAGGTCAAAGAAACAAGCCAATGAAGTTAAGTTAATAAGGTTTAATCTACTTTTCTGTATTCTTTTTTTCTTTTTTGTTGTTTGATTGTTTTTGTTTTACTTGATATGTTTGTTGTTGTTTCTTCTTTTTTCTGTTTTGTTGTATTTTTAAACTTCAATAAATATTATTATTTTTTAAAAAAAGATCCTTAACTTATCTGTCTATATGTTACCAATAATAAATTTCTGTATGTTTATTCAAAACCTGCCAAGGAGTCCAGTTCATTTTGTTGTTTCTTTAAGTACTTTGTAAAAGGTTCCCATTCTTCTTTAAAGTCACAGTTGTCCTTATCATGCAGTTTGTGCGTCAATTTCGCCAGTTCCACATAGTCCATCAATTTCCCTTGCCACAGTTCTTTTGTCAGGATTTCTTCATTCTTCCATCCTTGTGTTATTAAGACTCTTGCCGCCATTGTCGCATACATGAATATGTTCTTCAATTTCCTTGGCAGGTCTTTCCCTACAATCCCTAACAAAAATGCTTCAGGCTTTTTTACAAATGTTAATTGGAACATTTTCTTCAATTCATTGTATATCATTTCCCATTTTTTTTAAAAAATTCACTACAATCCTACCACATATGATAAAAAGTCCCTTGTTTTTTCTTACATTTCCAACATATATTTGAGCCAGTTTTGTACATTCTAGCTATCTGTACTGGTGTTATATACCATCTATACATCATTTTCATATACAGTGGTATCTCGGGTTAAGTACCTAATTCGTACTGGAGGACTGTTCTTAACTTGAAACTGTTCTTAACCTGAAGCACCACTTTAGCTAATGGGGCCTCCTGCTGCTGCTGCGCCGCCGGAGCACGCTTTCTGTTCTCATCCTGAAGCAAAGTTCTTAACCTGATGTACTATTTCTGGGTTAGCGGAGTCTGTAACCTGAAGCGTATGTAACCTGAAGCGTATGTAACCCGAGGTACCACTGTAGCTTTCTTTCAGTAAAGAACAGTCTGTAAATTTTAAATCAATTTTCCACAATCTTTCCCAATCTTCAAACATTATGTTATGGCCTATATCTTGTGCCCATTTAATCATGACTGATTTCACCTCCTCATCTCTTGTTTCCCATTCTAGCAGAATACTATATGTGCCTTTCAGCAACTTTACTTTCCCTTCCACAACTTCCTTCTGAAATCTAGATGTCGTATAACTGAATCCTTTCTTGTTATCTTCTCTGTATATCTCGTGTAGTTGCCAATAATGTAACCAACTCTGAAAATGATCTCTTAATTTCCATTTTCCTTCTCGATCCTTTAACAAGTCAGCATACGTAAGCCACTTTCCTTTCTTTCCAAGTGGTTTAAGCAGTAAAGCTTCGTGTGGTGAAAGCCACCAAAGAGTCTTCTGTTCTAATAAATCTTTATATCTCTCCCATACTCTCATTAGTGATTTCCTAATTATGTGCTTATAAAAACTTTTATGTACTTTCCCTTTCCCATACCTTATATATGCGTACCAACCAAATCTATTGGCATGTCCTTCCAGTTCTAATGCTTCTTGCTTTTCCAACTTCATCCAGTCCCTAATCCATACCAAGCATGCAGCTTCATAATATAATTTAAAGTCTGGGAGGGCAAAACCGCCTCTATCTTTTCAGCCTGTAGAATAAGCTTTGCCCATTAGGGGTCCAATGTGGCTTGCAAGGCCATTTCAGGATTCAGGAAGGGCTTTGCATGAAAACACCCTGCTTTGTTTTAGCAAGGGATTCCAATGCAAATCGCTTCCTGATTTAGGAGATGGTTGGCATTGGAAAGGAAGGGCATTCAAAGAACTCAGTGCTACCCTTTGAACCTCCAAAATCTGGAAGTTTATGAACAAAATGAGACAGTTTTCAAACAGCCCAGTATGAACCTGTAGGAACCTTTGGTTTGCAAAACTCATCACTGTGGTTTGTGGTTCTGAAATCACCTTTTGAAAGCAAAGCATAGCCTGATATGATAGCAATGACAGGTGGTGTAATGAGCAGTAACCAAGCCCATCCTTTCATCCTAAGCAATCTGTATTTAATGAATCTTGTGATGCCATAACCAGGGATTTAACAACCGGTAAGTACAGTGGCGGGTGGCGCGGGTGGCGCTGTGGGTAAAAGCCTCAGTGCCTAGGGCTTGCCGATCGAAAGGTTGGCGGTTTGAATCCCCGCGGCGGGTTGCGCTCCCGTTGCTCAATCCCAGCTCCTGCCAACCTAGCAGTTCGAAAGCACCCCCGGGTGCAAGTAGATAAATAGGGACCACTTACTAGTGGGAAGGTAAATGGCGTTTCCGTGTGCGGCTCTGGCTCGCCAGAGCAGCGATGTCAAGCTGGCCACGTGACCCGGAAGTGTCTCCAGACAGCGCTGGCCCCCGGCCTCTTGAGTGAGATGGGCGCACAACCCTAGAGTCTGTCAAGACTGGCCCGTACAGGCAGGGGTACATTTACCTTTTACTTTAAGTACAGTATGTTCCGGGGATTGTGTTTTTGATTTTTCAAAAGGGCATGCTATCAGAGGACTCAGTTAGACTGATAGAGAAAAAGCAATTTGTATGTGTTGTATGTGGAATGTAACATTTTGCCACCAGATGACAACATGGAGTCCTGGTTCTCTCTACCTCTTTTAAATTTACAAGGCTTTAAACTAAAACGCTTCTCTGATGTGTCTACATCCAGCCAGAGTTTAGCGATCTAGTGTATTTTTATTGTTTACTTGATATTTACTGTTTGATGATTGGGGTCCCACACTTGGAGGAGAAAACAGTTTATTGTGGGGAGCAAGAAGCTCAGACCACACCCAAACATGTGAAAGGAAACAGTTATAGTTTCACAGAACACAGAAAGATTCAATACCTCCAAGTATAGCATTCTGGTATACGTGACCTTTATGTCATAAGACACCCATCATGCCAACTCCTGAGGGATGCACATTGTGATCAACATGCTCTTGCGTGATCAACTTGTAGGCAGCTGAGCTTTGATACTCCTTATTTTGTCATACATTGCTTAAGCAAGCATTGCCCAAGTTATCATCCTAGTTTCCAGCAATATAGCAAGCTCAAAATTTCACATAGCAAGTTCTTCACTTATCAAGCTGGTGGTTTAAGCAGAACCTCAGGCATTCCTGGCACATTCCTACACACTTACTTAGAGCTCAGCAAAACCAAGCTAAAGGGGATTTCATCAATAAAAAGCATTTTTATTTTTCATTTATTAATATGAATGTTCCTTCCCTAGTTTGGCTGGAATTTTGTTCAAGATATGCCCAAATACAATTGCTGAATGCTTGTTTAATGAGAGGAATTTCAAGAAGAACCATCTAACTGCAATTCTGCAGAAACATATTTGTTTTTGTTTTCAGAAAAACTTATTTCTATGCATTGTACACTTGTTTTGTCACAGTTGAATGTCTTGTGTGCACCGTCTCTGCCGTCTTGCTCTCACTTGGCTAGTGAACTGGTGCCTGGGCTGTACCACTTGAGGGTGCAGGGGGCAAGCGGTGCATGGACGGTTGAATCCTACAGATGTCCGGCAGGTGGCCAAGCTAGAATCCTTCTCCCAGCACCTCCTTTTTTTTAGTATTTGGGTAAAGGGACCCCTGACCATTAGGTCCAGTCGTGGCCGATTCTGGGGTTGCGGCGCTCATCTCACTTTATTGGCCGAGGGAGCCGGCGTACAGCTTCCAGGTCATGTGGCCAGCATGACTAAGCCACTTCTGGCGAACCAGAGCAGCGCACAGAAACGGCGTGTACCTTCCCGCCAGAGCGGTACCTATTTATCTACTTGCACTTTGACTGCTTTCGAACTGCTAGGTTGGCAGGAAGTATTTGGGTAGATAAGTTTAAATGATCTGCCCCAATTAACTATGGTTTTAATGCACTCTAGGAAGCGAAGCCTTGGAAATTGGAATAGGTTGTTTTTCCTTTTGGTCGGTAGCGGACAACTAATACAGGTACATCTGGGCAGGGGAATAAGTGAAAGTTTTAAGGCTAGTAACTTTTGTGGACTTATTTGCAGCACTGATATTAAAATACTTTAAATTTCCAGTTTGCATACTTTTCCTGTTTTGCCTTTCATACTTGCGGACAACTTTATTTATTTATTTATTTATTGTATTTATCATTGAAAATACAGCAACAATTTGTTTTTTCCCCTCTTAGGTCATGTTGATGTTGACCATTTGGTCACTCGAAAGATGCAGCTTTTGGTGGAGGCTGAGGTAAACTTATCTGAATTGTAGTTAATATGAGTTGACAAGGAGGAATCCCTAGATAGCAAAAAAAACAAACTCCCATCTGTGATGGATCTATGCATAGTATGGGCCTGTTAGAAATCCTAAATCCTGTAAATTGGGAGTCACTGAAACTGGGACTGCTGAAAGATTTCCTCAAATGCAAAAATTATAAACGATGCTCACTTTCCTGTGAGCTCTTATAAACTGGAGAACTATCTAATCATGCTTCCTCAGAAAATCAAAATTAGGGCTTCTGACATTTTTTTTATTTGAACCATTACAGTCCTTTGTACTTTTATTATCCCCAACCCTTCAAATGTTCATGCTTTTCTCTGATGCCGTAGAAACCTTCAGCTGCTGTTGTAGGGCACAGGTGGCGCCTGGGCTGCTTTCCTCCTCTAGTCTGTTAGCAAGTGAGATGCTTAAGGAATTCATTCTTTGTGAATTCCAGTATGAATAACCTGATTTGGTTTGATCCCCGGAGGTACACTCCATTGTCTCTTGAGACAGATGGATGCCAACAATAACAACCTGATCTGCACCTCCTGGCCAGATTGAAACTTAAACCATTCACCCACTTCCACCTTTCTCAAATATTCCAGCTCTTCGCTAAGAAAGCATATCAAAATGCATTTAGAAATATTGAGAGAAAATGTGTGTTTAATTGCATTAAAAGAAAAAGCAGGACAAAAGAGAATTGTGAGTGCATGAGAAAGCAGATAAGTTCTCAGATATTTGCTGTTGTATGTGAAAAATAAAAGTCTTTTATTTTAAGAAGAAGAAAGTCTCACAGACTGGCTATCCATCACTAGCCAAAGCATTGCTGCTCATATTTAGTGCAGCTAGAGCCACAAGAGCTGCATATCCATGTTTTTGTAAACTGGGACTGGAAGGCTGTGGGGTTAGGCTGTTCCTGCATGCTACTGCTTTGGACTGTAGGGAGGGTTCACAGGTGGCTCTGGAACTATTGCTGGGTATCCTTTTGAGTCTTTGAACTTATCAGGAATTAATTAGTGGGAAGATGGTGGAGAAGCTTCCCTGGGAATCGGCTTATCCACCTACCAGCTTTTTCCTGGTAGTGAGCAGATAGAGAACAGGATACATCTTCCTAGTTTCAGGTGGGGCAGCAGTGAAGCCCAACAGATCTTGCCAGCATGTCAACTGCCTCAGGGAAAAGGAGCCGCAAAGTGCACACAATCCTTTCTTTTTGGGGTGTGTCTGCAATATGTGAATGGATAACAGCAGGTGACCTCTTTCCCCAGGCAAATTCCCAGGGCTACATGGAAAGCAAGAACTCTGTTGTTGCTCAGGTGCTGTTTGCCCTGTGCAGCAGAAACCCTGTAGCTTGCTTTCCCTTCTCTTGGTTCTTTCTCTTTTTTATTTTTCACTCCCTCTTGGTATCATTCTTTGTTGACTGTGTGGAGCTTGGCAATGGCAGATCAATCAGCCCTTTAATTTGTAAACAAACAAACAAAACACCATGTGCTTTCTGAACACCCTGCGCTAAGCAAAGCAGCCCGAAAACTTCCTATCACACTTGTTTGCTCTTCTTGCTTAATTTTAGCCATCCAGCTTCTGTTTTTTAATAACTCTGGAAGTACAAGAGTATTCCTCTCTGCTGTTGCTGCCCTTGCCCCTGCCGCCCAAATAAAATGCCACATCAAAGCAATCTTAGTGCTAAACTTCTAAAAATGCGTGGGAAATCCTAAGTGAAATGTGTTTCCTCGTTTAATTTCTTTAGACATTCTTCCCTCCAATGGGAATAGTTGTGAGAGACCTTTTTCTTGGGTTCTGCTGGCCAGGACTCCACCTCTGAAGCAACTTCATTAAACTGTTAGCTGTTCATTTTTAAAGAATCTGTGTGTGTATGGTGCGGAGTTAACCAGAACTGAGCATTTTGTGGGTGACCATGGTGCCTTCTTATATCCTGTTCTTGGACTTCTCAGCTTTCCTTAAATTTAATAGACTAATAGAATGTGTTTTGCATATGGTTGGTATTTGACTAGTAAAACAAAAACAAAACAAAAAGCCCCTGCAGAACAAGTCAGTTTTCTGGTCAGATTTCTGTCAGATATGTTGAGTGTAAGCAAGATGGGAGGCAGCTAGGCTAACTATGGTTTTCTTAGAAAGGCTCTGCAGTTGGCGACTTTGCTTCCTCATTCTTGGGGAGCTGCTGATAGGTGGCTTAAACCAGGAATGGGGAACCAGATGTTGCTGGACTAGGAAATCCCATCAGCACTGACCATTGTCCCCACTGGCCGTGACTTTGACTGGGGTCCAAGAATATGTTGTCAGTTGTCAGGAAATAAGACACGTTCATGATTTGTTGTTAGCATGGTGTTAGGAAGTCAGCCTTGCATTTGAAGGGAAAGAGTAACATGCCGTTTTAGCTAGCAAATTCCAGGCAATACTTATCAATTACAGTGGTACCTCAGGTTAAGTACTTAATTCGTTCCGGAGGTCTGTTCTTAACCTGAAACTGTTCTTAACCTGAGGCACCACTTTAGCTAATGGGGCCTCCTGCTGCTGCTGCGCCGCTGGAGCCCGATTTCTGTTCTTATCCTGAAGCAAAATTCTTAACCTGAAGCACTATTTCTGGGTTAGCGGAGTGTGTAACCTGAAGCGTATGTAACCCGAGGTACCACTGTATACTTAAGGTGTTCTCTTTTTTATTCCTTCCTCCCTCCACATTTTATCAGCAAATGAAGCCAGCTTTCATGCAGCAGATCGACAGCCACTTTACAGAATTCATAAATGGCTTGATTGCAAAGTCTGTGCAGCTTGAGTTTTCGCCCCCTGCCTTCTCAGCCATGTGCTCAAAGAAAGACGGTGGCTTCAAAAGCAAGTATGTTGGTTCTTGGCTGAGCCTGAAGCAGAGTTGATATGTTGATTTGTTGCTGAATATTTGTTCTTTTCACAGGGAATTAAGAGCACCTCCAGAACACGGAAAAGTTTTTGTTGCTAGAAAGTCTGTCTTCGAGTGAGTATACTAATTAGATTTTATATTTTACTAAAGCCCTTGCTAAAGTTAAAGTTGCCTTGATCCAGTGGGTGGCTTAGCTCGACTTCCGGTCAGCGCCAGCGACAAATGGCGGATTCCCTCTGAGCTCCGGAGGGAATCGGCTCCACGGGACAGGGTCTTGCCGCTCCAGCGAAGCGGGGACCCGAAGAAATCACAGGCAGTGAAGCCTGTGAACTTGGAGACTCAGCGGGCTCCATTTGTGCCCCCCCCGACTGCGAAGGAGCCTTTTTAAAGGCTGCGGAATGGAACGGGGGTGAGCGGCGCGGAGCTGAGAGTCGTCTACCGCTTCCGTAGAGTGAAGCCGCACGGCCATAGTCGGAGAGCGCTGATTTCTTCCTGGGCAATTGGACTCTAAAGCAACTACTCGTGAGTAGGATTAAGTGAATTAATTGGAGGGAAAAAATTTAAAAAAAAATTCGGCACCGAAACGGGAAAGGTAAAAACAGGAAGTCTACCTTTCCAGCTTGTAAACAGATCAAAGCAAAGAGACTGTAAAGCTGTAACTTTGAAAGACGTCTCTTTAAAGGTTTAAAATCCAGCACCAAAAAAGCGATCCCCCCCTGCCTGCAGGAGCGGAGGGGAGAAATTTGTATTTACCTGCAAGGAAGGAGGGAAGTAAAGTTACATCTGCTGCCTCTGAAATCTGGGAACGGACTGCCTATGATAGGGAAAGCCTAACTGGGAAGAATTGCCAGCACGTTAAAGGTAAAGATTTCTGATACAACTCTGTGAAAGATACAGTGTTTCTGGAACTGTTTCTGACTAAAAAGTAACTTTTAAGGACACTGAATTTGTGGCTTTTAAGGGTATTGGGGACATATAAGGACTATATTTGTTTTAAAAGTTGCAAAGTGAAGTTGGAAGTGTGTCCCCCTAGAGGAGACTATGTTGCAATAACAACTAAGCCACTAAGTAACCAAGCTGTGGAAAATTCCTCGTCAAAACAAATCTACCAGGCGTGAGATTGACCTTGGACTGTACATGAGAGTGTTATGGCAGATGGGAAAGGGAAGATAGAGTCGGCTCAGGAAAGAATTACTAGGTCCGGCAGACAATACAAGACTGATATTACACATCAGAGAAGGGCCTTGACATCCGGAGCAGCAGGTACAGTAGGAGCTGCTGCTTCGCAAGTAAAACCAAAAGCTATGTCATCTGAAGAGTTATTGGCTCAGGCACTTGGCAAAATTAATGCATCTTTGGAAAATTTAGCTAAACAGGTTGCAGAGACAAATAAACAGGTTGCAGAGACAAATAAACAAGTAGTTGAGGCCTCAGCAAAAATCGACTTGAACACTACAAGTATAAATGAATTGGGAAAGAAGGTGAATTCTAACACACAGTCCATTGAAAAGTTACTAGAGGAATCGGCCTCAACTCGAAGGATAGCAGAGGAAGCTAAGGAAATTGCATCTGCTGTCCAAGAAAAGATACCACCGGTATATAAGAAATTAGAAGACCATGATTTGACACTGTCTATGATAGAATTACAAGGAAAGGGTTAGAGAAATTTAAGAATTAGAGCAGTACCTGAAAGTGAGAAAGACAACCTGGCAGACTTCCTTACAAAGGAATTTACAGATTTTTGGCAACAGGACTTGGGAAAAGAGGAATTCAAGATAGTGAGTGCTTTTAGACTTGGCAGAAGACAAAGAAAGAATAAAGCAAGAGATTGCTTGATCGCTTTAAGAACAAAAGAAGAAAGAGACAAAATTCTGAATTTGCACTACCAAAGAACTTTGGAAATTGAAGACGCATTTGTAGAGATCTTCAAGGACATACCCAAACATATCTTGGATGTAAGACCCTACTACAGAGATCTGGTGGCTCTTTTGAGAAAAAATAAAATACTCTTCAGGTGGGAATTCCCCCAAGGCCTATCTTTTAAATACAGATGAAGGAAAATAAGAATAAGGACAGTGAATGATAAAGACAAGTTTTTGAAAGACCACGAGGAGGATCTACAGAAGGAAGTGGAATCTGCTGAGGACCCAACTGCATCAGGAAAAGGAATCTTAGACATAGCAAATCTATCATTTGGACTTCTGGGCCCAGGGAAAGATAAACCACCTACAGAAGAAGAAGAACAACTTGGAGCAGTTGGAGGTAAAATCAAGTAACTGATCATGGCTTTGCAACTTCTAAGTTGGAATTGTAATGGACTTAATTCCCCTCGAAAGAGAAAAGGTGTTTTTCATATATTAAGAAAAGAACGACTGGACTTGATATGTTTACAGGAAACACATGTAATGAGGCTACACAGGAAAATACTTATCAATAAAAGATTGGGACAAGAGTTTATTTCGTCTGACAAGGTTAAAAAGAGAGGAGTGGTGATATATGCGAAAGAGAAACTACTACCGAAATTAATTTTTAAAGATGAACAAGGAAGATATTTGGCAATTGAAATTCAACTTCAAGGAGAGAAATTTCTGATTGTAGGGGTGTATGCACCGAACGAGGGGAAATCCGAATTTTTTAAGAAGTTGAATGAGATCCTTTTGGACTATATGGACTATAATATAATCCTGATGGGGGACATGAATGGAGTCATATCTACTAATATGGACAAGGCACAGAAACAGGTAGTCACCAAAGATGGTAGACTACCAAAAACTTTCTTTGAACTAACTGACAATATGGACTTGATTGACATTTGGAGAATTAAGAACCCCCTGGGGAGAGAGGGAACTTTCTTCTCTGAGGCTAAGATGACATGGACTAGAATTGACCAAATTTGGATTACTAGAGGAATGGCACCAAAGATAAAGAAAGTGGAAATCTGCCCTAAAACTTGCTCTGACCATAATGCTGTAAAGATGGAGATGAAGCAAACATCAACCGGCACCTTCAGATGGAGGATGAATGACACCTTATTTAGAGATGAAGAAGTATATAAGAAGGCCCAAAAAACTTTGAGAAATTATTTTGAAATAAATATGTTAACAGATGTTGAAAAAAGAGTAATCTGGGATGCAAGTAAAGCGGTGATGAGAGGGTTTCTGATACAACAGAATTCAATAAAGAAGAGAAGTCAAAATGAGAAAAAAGACAAAATTTTAGAGAAAATAAAAGAAGGGGAGAAAAAACTGAGAGTAAAGCCAAAGTCTCCGGAGATTTTGAGAGAAATAAAACTTTATCAAGTACAATACATGGAATTGATGAATCAGGAAATAGAATGGAAAATTAAACAAATGAAACAGAAGACATTTGAATCAGCGAATAAATGTGGGAAGCTATTGGCTTGGCAATTGAAAAAAAGACAAAAATTAAATACCATCACAAACTTGGAAGTAGAAGGGAAAGACATACATAACCCAAATGAGATTAGGAATTGTTTCCAGAAGTACTTCAAACAACTATATGCACAAGGGCCACAGAATGAAATGGACATTGACTGTTTTTTGAAAACAAATGGATTACAAAAAATTTCACAAGAAAGCAAACTAATGTTGAACTGTAAAATATCTGACCAGGAGATAGAAGGTGCCATCCAAAATATGCAACTAGGCAAGTCTCCAGGACCGGATGGGCTGACCTCCAGATATTATAGATCTTTGAAAGAGTGGTTATTACAACCTCTGAAGGAAGTCTGCAATGAAATTTTGGAAGGGAAAAGGGCACCAGAGTCGTGGAAGGAGGCTTATATTACACTAATACCGAAAACAGAGACTGAAAAGACTCAACTTAAGAACTACCGTCCCATATCCTTATTAAATGTGGATTACAAAATTTTTGCTGACATTTTGGCTAAGAGACTGAAAAAAGTATTGATGGAGGAGATCCATAAGGATCAAGCGGGCTTTCTTCCGGGATGACATCTATCGGACAATTTGAGGAACATAATTGACATTTTGGAAAAGTTAGAAGTGAATATAAACACTAAAGCAGTTTTGATATTTGTGGATGCGGAGAAAGCTTTTGACAACATCTCTTGGAGTTTTATGAAAAAGAACTTACAGGGTATGGGGGTGGGTCAAGGTTTTGAGAATGGTAAAGGTGCAATATATTCTGAACAAAAGGCCAAATTAATTGTAAATAACGTGGTCACGGAAGAATTCAAGATTGAAAAAGGGACACGACAGGGGTGCCCAATTTCCCCATTGCTTTTTATATTGGTCCTGGAGGTCCTGCTGAACATGATTAGAAGGTTAAAGGTATACAGGTCGGACCCAAACAGTACAAATTGAGAGCTTTTGCAGATGACTTAGTCTTAACGTTACAGGAGCCAGAATCTAGTACTAAAAGGGTTTTGGAACTAATTCAAGAGTTTGGTCAGATGGCAGGATTTAAACTGAATAAGGCAAAAATGAAGGTGTTAGAGAAAAATCTAACACTGATTGAAAGAGAGAGGTTCCAGAATGAAACAGGTTTGAATGTGGTTAAGAAGGTGAAATATTTGGGGATTAATATGACAGCAAAAAAATGGGAACTTGTTTAAAGATAACTATGAAAAATGTTGGACGGAAGTGAAAAAAGATTTAGAAATTTGGTCAAATTTGAAGCTTTCCTTGTTGGGCCGAATCGCAGCTATAAAGATGAATGTATTGGCTAGAATGTTGTTTTTATTTCAAACATTGCAAATTGTGGACAAGATGGACTGTTTCAAGAAGTGGCAGAAAGATATTTCTTGATTTGTATGGCAGGGCAAGAAGCCCAGAATAAAATTTAAAATACTAACTGATGCAAAGGAAAGAGGTGGATTTGCCCTGCCAGACCTTAAACATTACTATGAATCAGCAGCATTTTGCTGGCTGAAAGACTGGCTGCTTCTTGAGAATACAGACATTCTAGATTTAGAAGGTTTTAACAATGTATTTGGGTGGCATGCATATTTGTGGTATGACAAGGTTAAAGCACATAAAGCATTCAAAAATCACATGGTCAGGAGAGCGTTGTTTAATGTTTGGATTAGATATAAGGACTTATTGGAAAATAAAACCCCAAGGTAGTTGTCACCGATGGAAGCGAAAGCACAGAAAAAGCTCAATATGGAGGCCAAATGGCCAAAATATTGGGAAATTTTGGAACAAGAAGGTCATAGATTGAAATTGCAGAGTTTTGAGAAACTAAAGAACAAAGTGCGAGACTGGCTTCATTATTATCAGATAATGGAGGCATATAATTTGGATAAGAAAATCGGCTTCCAGGTGGAAAAATCAAAATTGGAAACAGAACTGTTAGAACCTAAAACTAAGATTTTGTCAAAGATGTATAACTTGCTGCTGAAATGGAATACTCAGGATGAGACGGTTAAATCAGCCATGATTAAATGGGCACAAGATGTAGGATATAACATTATGTTTGCTGACTGGGAACAGTTGTGGACCACAGGTATGAAATTTACGGCATGTAATGCCTTAAGAGAGAATATCATGAAAATGATATACAGGTGGTATATGACCCCAGTCAAGCTGGCAAAAATTTATCACTTGCCCGATAATAAATGCTGGAAATGTAAGGAAAGTGAAGGTACATTCTTTCACCTTTGGTGGACGTGCCCAAGGATGAAGGCTTTCTGGGAAATGATATATAATGAAATGAAAAAGGTATTTAAATATACCTTCCTGAAGAAACCAGAGGCCTTTCTTCTGGGCATAGTCGGCCAACAGGTGCCAAAGAAGGACAGATTTTTTTTTATGTATGCTACAACAGCAGCAAGAATACTTATTGCAAAGTACTGGAAGACACAGGAATTGCCCACTCTGGAAGAATGACAGTTGAAGATGATCAATTACAAGGGATTGGCAGAAATGACTGGCAGAATCCGTGACCAGGGAGAAGAGTCGGCGGAAGAAGATTGGAAGAAATTTAAGGATTATCTACAGAAATATTGTAAAATTAATGAATGTTAGAGTGATGTTGGATGGAATTTAAGAGGTTTTCAGCTGTAATGTTCTGAGGGATAAGGGGGGGAAAAGAGAGGGGGAATTAGGTTAAGAATTATGGTTAAGGATTTGTTGAATCAATAATTTGAATTGGAATACAAAAAGGTATGAGGAGGTCAGGAAAATATGTCAATGAAAGTAAATTATTGTGAACTTAATGTGTTTTTAATTTTTATGTATCTTGTTCTGTTTTGTTTTTTCGTATTTTTTTCCTTTTTCTTTTTGATTTTTTATATCTTTATTGTATTAACTTTGAAAATCTTAATAAATATCTTTAAAAAAAAAAAGATCCAGTGGGTGGCTTATCTGCACATCTCGTTTCTCCCTCCCAGTAGATCCCATTCATTTTTATGCTGTGTAGACTGAAAGTTGGTATTCCCAGCCTTTATAAGTGTTCTAGTCCAGGCTTCCTCAACCTCAGCCCTTCAGGTGTTTTTAGCCTACAACTCCCATGATCCCTAGCTAGCAGGACCAGTGGTCAGGGATGATGGGAATTGTAGTCTCAAAAACATCAGGAGGACCGAGGTTGAGGAAGCCTGTTCTAGCCAATTGGCTATTGCACATCCCAAATTCTAACTTGGATGTGGCTGGATTCTGGATTCAGAGAGGCTGTTCTGTTCTGTAGAAACTGGTCAACAGAATAGAATAGGCATCCCCAAACTCGGCTCTCCAACTGTTTGGGGACTACAACTCCCATCATCCCTAGCTAACAGGACCGGTGGTCAGGGATGATGGGAATTGTAGTCCCAAAACATCTGGAGGGCCGAGTTTGGGGATGCCTGGAATAGAATGTCTATTGCTGGGTAATCCAAACTCCTCATGGGTGGTTTGGTTCTCCAATAAAGTTTGTCCCTAACTTCTTTTATATACTGCCTAGGAGAACCCATAACGGAATGGTACCTTGGCCCATGTAGGTTCAGACTTGGATATGATACAGTCCTGTGTTCTCCAGGGCTCCTTTGGAGGCCAGGTGGGATTATCAATTTAATAATAAATGAATAATAAGCACCCTAAGCCTGTGAGACCCAAATATTTACATAGCATGGAGTGGGGATTACAAAAGGCTTCAGCTGGTGCAAAATGAGAGAGTGTTCAAGTGAAATGTGGTCTACAGCAGCTCTGTGGAGTTTCTGGCCTGTTTCCGGCATCCTAATTTGACCCGCAAGGCCACCTTCCTCAAACTGGGTACACCTGTGGGACAGGTAAAGATGTAGTTCCCTACTGAAAGCAGGTTTGCTGACACCACCAATCAGCTGATTGGCAGTGCCAACGAAGCCCTGTGCCTTTGCTTACGTGGTTTGATTTCAAACCATGCAGGCACAGGAAACTGGGTTTGCTGGCACAGTTGACCATTGGTGCCTGCAAAGCCTTGTTCCAGTTTTGATTTCAAACTGCATGGGCAAAGGACTTGCCCTGATGTCATTATTACAGCAATAAGGGTTGCTCAGGCTAGCATGAAAATTAGGAATCAGGGGTCTGGGTTAAGTTGAGGCATGTCCCTCTCTAGCTTAAAAGGCTAGTGTTGTAAGTTAGCTTCTTAGTAATGAGGAGATTATTATTTTAGATCATGCTTCGAAGTATTTGAGGGGTGTTGATTCTACTACAATAGGTAGAAAGCTGTGGTTTGATCTGCAAATTTCTGAACATTGGCCATAAAATAGGCCCGGGTGAGATGTAATTAAGGTTGTTTGATTTAATTGACCTGGGACTGCATCTGTTTTAATGCCGAGTGCTGGAATTGGCCATGAGTGCAGGATATCTTCTGCTGAGATTAAAACTCAGATGGGGGATTCTCTTGGGACTACAACTCGATGATCAACTTCTAGTAGGCGGAAATTTCCGGGATGTAGGTCGCATGTTGGGACTATGTAGGAGTCAAACAGCAGATTTTCATAGTCTGTATAGTCGTAGCTTCAGTATCACTGGTGGCCAATGGCTTTAATAGTTAAAAGAGGGTTGTTAATTTCATCTATTAAATAAAGGATCTTGAGGGAGAGGAGTGCAATTAGGATTAAAATGATTGCGGGGAGGATACCGTATTTTTCGCTGTAAAAAACGCACCTGACCATAACATGCACATAGTTTTTAGAGGAGGAAAACAAGAAAAAAAATATTCTAAACGAAACAGTGGATGTATGATTTTTGTGGTTCATGCTGTGGCCAAAGACCTGTGATCTGATGGTGAGTTTGGGGAGCCCAATGCAAAAATCCTGAGGATCCATGTGGATCCATGCTTTGTAACCACGTTTTTGCACCACTGCGGTCCCAGGCAACAGTGGATGTGTGATATTTGTGGTGCAGGCTGTAGCCATGGACATGCTATGTGATCTGATGGTGAATTTGGGGTGACCCAGTGCAAAAATCCTGAGGTTCCATGTGGATCCGTGCTTTGTAACCACGTTTTAAGTGGGGAGGGAAGGAAAAGCACTTAAGGGACAAGGAGCACGCGTGGGGTGTGTGGAGAAGGATGCTGCTAATAATGCAGGAGAGGGGTATAAGGGGAGAAGGCTCCTCTCCTCTCCCGCTTTGCTCCTTTAAAACAAGCAGCCTCTGCTTCTCTCCCTCCTCCCCGGCTTAGAGAGCTGAAAAGCTTTGCTGCTATTTAGCGAGCTGAGTGGGGAGGAGAGAAGGACAGAGAGCACGGTTGCTTTAAAGCAGCCAACCAGACAGGAGCCGCTTACACCTGTGTAAGCAGCTCCTCTCCCACTTTGCTGTTTCAAAGCGAGCCACGGAGGAGGGAAGGAAGGGGATCCATGGATCCTCTGCTCACGACTGCAGCAGATTCCCCCCCCCCGCCACCCGTAGGCATTCACTCCATAACACGCCCAGACATTTCCCCTTACTTTCTAGGAGGAAAAAATTGAGTGTTATGGTGCAAAAAATACGGTAATTCAGATTATTTCCACTTCTTGGGCATCTATAGTATTACTGTGAGTTTTGTTGATAATATAAGACTAATAATATATAGTACTAAGGCACTGATTTAAAAATATATATTAATGCATGGTCATGGAAGTGAAGAAGTTCTTATATAATGGGGGAGGCTGCATTTTGGAAGCCTAGTTGTGCTGGGTATGCCACATAGGCTTGATTGACCTATAATTTAGCACTGACAGAGCTGTGTAATTTATTTACTAGGACCTCATAAGGAGAGAAACTTAAGAGGCTGTGTGACTGGCTTGAAAGTGGTTAGAGGTGGTTCAAGTCCCCCCTCCCTTGAGGTTTGTACATAGGTTGATTCTTCGTAGGTATAATATGGGGGTGGGCAGCCGAGAAGTCATTCCAAGTTTGTGTTTGTTAATTCAAGGGTAAGTACTTCATGTTTAGCTGCCAGAGCTTCTCAGATAATAAATATTATTATAATTACTGCTGTCAGTGAAATTAAGGAGCCAACTGATGAAATAGTATTGCAGAAGGTGTATGCCTCTGGATAGTCAGAGTAACGTCGGGGCATGCCCGCTAATCCGAGGAAACGTTGTGGAAAGAATGTAATGTTGACTTCGGTAAATATTACGCCAAATTGAATTTTTGTTCATAAGGAATGCAAAGTATAACCTGGCCACAGTGATCCATGCGAAGGTCATCTCCAGGCTTGACTACTGTAATTCGCTCTACGCGGGGCTGCCCTTGAAGCTGACCCAGAAACTCCAGCGGGTGCAGAATGCTGCAGCAAGGCTCCTCACGGGGTCTCTGCCATGGGAGCATATTCACCCAGTGCTTTTCAAACTGCACTGGCTCCCGGTGGAGTACAGGGTCAGATTTAAGGTGCTGCTTTTGACCTTTAAAGCCCTTCACGGCCTAGGACCCTCGTACCTACGGGACTGCCTCTCCCGGTCTGCCCCACGGAGAGCCTCAAGGTCCATAAATAGCAACACCCTAGTGGTCCCGGGCCCTAAGGAAGTTAGATTAGCCTCAACCAGAGCCAGGGCCTTTTCAGCACTGGCTCCTGCCTGGTGGAACGCTCTGCCTCATGAGACCAGGGCCCTGCAGGATCTGATTTCTTTCCGCAGGGCCTGTAAGACAGAGTTGTTCTGCCTGGCCTTTGGCTTGGAGCCAATTTGATTCCCTCCCTCTCTTTCTTTTTTCCTTTCCTTCTTCTCCTGCAATGAGGCTACATTTTAATATTTTAATGTTTCAAAATTTTAATGTTGTGTTTTAATTTTGTTTTTAAGTTGTAATCATTCAACTTGTTTTTATTATTGCTTGTAAGCCGCTCTGAGCCCGGCCTTGGCTGGGGAGGGCGGGGTATAAATAAAAATTATTATTATTATTGTTATTAAAGAGCGGAAATCAGTGGGCAAATCCACCTATAATTGCAAATACAGCTCCTGTTGATAGGACATAATGGAAATGGGCAACTACATAGTAGGCATCATGAAGAATAACATCTAATGAGGAGTTGGCTAAAATAATACCTGTAAGGCCGCCTACCGTAAATAAAAAAATGAATCCCAGGGCCCAAAGTATAGCGGCATCCCATTTAATTGTTCCGCCATGAAGGGTTGCGAGTCAACTAAATACTTTTACTCCAGTAGGAATGGCAATAATTATTGTGGCTGAGGTAAAATAGGCTCGGGTGTCAATGTCCACACCTACGGTAAATATGTGATGGGCCCATACAATGAAGCCTAGAAAGCCAATTGATATTATGGCTCACACTATACCTATGTAGCTGAATGGTTCATTTTTTCCTACATAGTATGTGGCGATATGGGAAATTATGCCAAAGCCAGGGAGAATGCGGATGTATACCTGCTGGGTCAAAAAATGATGTGTTTAGGCTTCGATCTGTTAGTAGCATTGTAATTCCTGCGGCCAAGACAGGAAGCTTAGTATAAGTTAAGAGCATGTAAAATATTAGGCTTAGTAAAGTGGTTAAGGTGAGGGCAGTTGCTAGAGGGATGAGATGGTTGGTAGTTAATTCTTCTAGAATTAATCATTTAGGTAAGAAGCCAGTTAATGGGGGTGATGGTGGAGAGTGTTGGAGAGATACTCATATTGTTCCTAAATCTTTGACGGTTTTTGCAGTTGAAGTGATGAAAATTAGGAACATGGAGGTAGTTATTAATGGATAAATTATTAAGGTTAGAAGAAGTTGTTTCTGGCAGATAGGGGAGATGGCAGCTATTCAGCCTAGGTGTCCAGTTGACGAAAATGCTATGATTTTTCGTAGTTGGGTTTGATTTAGTCCAGATCATCCTCCAGTTAAGGCAGAGGAAATAACTAGTAGTAATAAAATTGTTGTTGGGAGTTGATTAGAAGTTATATATAGTAGAGATATTGGTGGTGTTTTTTGTCATGTTGCAATAATTAGAGCAGTTATTATGCCTTATATGACTTCTGGGAGTCAGAAGTGTATTGGAATCAGGCCCAATTTTATGGCTAGGGCAATTGTTAGTATGGTGGGGGTTGGTTGCGTGGTGAGTTGAGTAATATCTCAAATTCCAGTGTGTCACATTAAGAATGCTTGAAAATAAAGTGATGGATGAGGCCATTGCTTGAATGATAAAATATTTTGTTGCGGCTTCAGTGGCTCGTGGATGATGTTGTTTGGCCAGGATTGGGATAATGGCTAGGGTGTTTAATTCTAGTCCAATTCAGGCTAGAAATCAACGGTAGCTCCGAGGGCCAAGCTGGAAATGGATAAGATGT
This sequence comes from Podarcis raffonei, assembly GCF_027172205.1. Lineage (NCBI taxonomy): Eukaryota > Metazoa > Chordata > Lepidosauria > Squamata > Lacertidae > Podarcis > Podarcis raffonei. The sequence continues at coordinate 7,161,974 of NC_070607.1, read as the reverse complement.
AGGGGCTCATTAGTAAAGGAAGGGTGAAGGAGGTGATGACAGGTGACCCCACCTAGGCCCGAAGTCACCCCCCCCCAACCAGGCCTCAAAACTGTCCAAAATTCATTTCTGTCTTCTAAAAAATCCACAGCTAAAGTTTTCCTCTGTTTTCTCACAAGATGCATAGGAAAAATGTTATTCTTTTATCAGTACAAGAAGGCTTCAAAAGGCTAATGAATAGGCTCTGTCATTGCCAAGAATACTCAAGCCTGAGAACTGACTTTTATCTCATTCAGTTGCAACATCTTGAACACTCTGAAACCCCTTGGCTTCACACACACCCCTTTCCTGGGAAGAGTCCCAAGACAGGAGCTTTCTGTTCATGCTCAGAGGAACTCATGGGGCAGGACTCCTGAAGAGGAGGAGAAAGGGGAGGGAACTGGAAGGGAAATATATACTCTGTGCAAATGGCTGTGAAGCCGTGCTTGTTTGTGAACTATCACACTTGCTCCTTCTACCAGTTCATGGATGGTAGAAATAAAGCTTTTTCTCCGAAACTATTCCTTGAGTGTCTGACTCCCACTCCTTCTCCCGGGCGCAATATTTTTTCCCCACCAGAGGGCAAAGCCCCATAAGGCTACAAGGGTTTAACCAACATTTTTGGGGTATGGGCCCGAGAGCTTTATTAGCTGACTTTACTAGAAGGTAGTATAGTGGCAGCAGAGGGTTTTGGAGTCTCAGGTGTGGGTTCGAATCCTATTCTTCTAGACGAGGTGAGGGATTATAAATCCCTGTGATTTACTCTATCAAAGTAATCCCTAATTTCTCAGGCACACATCTTGGTAACAGTTATTAATTTAGTGGCGGGAATGCTGATAGTGAGATTGGAAGTGAGATATACCACAAGTATAGTGCTAGTGTGGCAGGGAGAAATTGTTTTCATAGGAGGTGTATTAATTGATCATAACGAAATTGTGGGTAAGAGGCTTGAGCCCATAAAAATCCAGTGGTCAGTAGGGTAGTTTTTGCTATTAGGTTAATTGTAAATAATTCTGTTTGTGTGGTGATGGTAGGGCTAAAGAATAAAATACACAAGAGTGTGTTTATCATCAAAATGTTTATGTATTCGGCTAGGAAGAACAGTGCAAACGGTCCTGCTGCATATTTGACATTAAACCCTGAGACAAGTTCTGATTCCCCCTCAGTTAAATCAAATGGTGCGCAATTTGTTTCTGCTAGGGTTGATAAGAATCATATTATTGCGAGGGGTCAAGTGGGTAGGATTAGTCAAATGTGTTCTTGTGTAATGATAAGGGTGTGTAGTGGGAAGGTGCCAGTCAGTCTAATAATTGAAAGTGGAATAATGCCCAGGGTAACTTCATATGAGATTGTTTGTGCAATGGCTCGTAGGGCCCCTATTAGGGCGTATTTTGAGTTAGATGCTCATTTGGACCATAAGATTGTGTAGACTATTATGCTTAAGAGGGCAAGAAGAAATAGAAGGCCTATGTTTATGTCTGCTAGGGGGTGTGGTACTGGTACTGGAGTTCATATTATGAGGGCTAGTAAAAGGGCTAAAGTTGGTGCCAGGATAAATAATATAGGAGATGTGTATGTTGGGCGAATGGGCTCTTTAATAAATAGTTTTACTCCATTAGCAATTGGTTGTAAAATGCGAAAGGCCTATGTTTGGACCTTTTCAGAGTTGTATATAGCCTAAAATTTTGCGTTCAAGTAGCATTAGAAATGCTACGGCAATGAGAATGGGAATGATGTATGTAACAGGATTAATAATATTGGATATAAATTTATGCATTATTAAGAAGGGAATTTGCTTCCCTGTAGAAAGATTTTAGGTCTTTTGCATTACTTGACTCTGCCACCTTAATAAGGTGTTTCATTTATAATGGATGTTGTTGTTTGTGGTGTATTTAATTGGACGTAAAAAGTTATTCGTAAGGTGTAGGTTGCGGTTAGTATTGTTGCAAAAAGTGAAAGTATAAGGGCTCAGGCGTTTAGGTGGGAGTTATTTATGGTTTCAATAATTGTATCTTTTGAATAGATGTCCAATAAAAAGGGAGTTCCTGTAAGGGCAAGATTTCTGATGGTTAAACAGGTAGCTGTCGTTGGTAATATTTTTTGTACGCCCCCCTATTTTTCAGATGTCTTTAAGTTGTGACTAATTGCGCCGGAGCATAAGAATAGTATAGCCTTGAAGAAGGCATGGGTTGAGATGTGAAGGAAGGCGAGTTGAGGTTGGTTTAGGCCAATAGTTACTATTATCAGGCCTAGTTGGCTAGAGGTTGAAAAAGCAATAATTTTTTGCTGTTGTTTTGTGTTAGGGCAGATAGGGCTGTGAATAGTATGGTGAGTGCTCCTAGGCAGAGGCAAATGTCTTGTTGTTTTGTAAGAATTAGAAGTCCTAGGGGTAGCAAATGTCGGATAAGGATAAGATGTTCTCGAGCATGGGTGGGAGGGAGAAGGCGAAATTGATTTGAAATGGCTCCTCGTTGGGTTATTAAGAATATGTATCAGGAATAAGTGGCAGTAATGAGGGTTTCAACCCCGGTGATGATGATGGTGGGGGATGATCAGTTAAATAGGGCAGTAATAATTCATAACTCACCAAGTAGGTTGATTGAGGGGGGCATGGCTGTATTGGTTAAGTTAATGAATAATCATCAAGTTGATATTAATGGGAAGGCAAGTTGTAGGCCTTGTACAAGAAGTAAGGTTTGGGTGTGCTCATAATTAGTGTTTGCTAGAGCAAAGAGGGCTGAGGAAGTTAGGCCATGTGCAAATATTAGGGTTATGGCTCCGGTCAAGCCTCATGGTGTTTGTATAATAACAGCAGAGGTTACTAGGCCCATATGACTTAGGGATGAGTAGGCGATGAGAGCCTTCAGGTCTGCTTGTCGTAGGCAAATTGAGCTAGTTATTACAATACCTCATAGGGCTAAAATTATGATCGGGAATATGAGGGTAGGTGGGTAGGGGTTTAATATGGATGAAATACGAATCAGGACGTATCCTCCTAATTTTAATAAAATTGCGGCTAATACTATTGAACCAGCGATTGGGGCTTTTGGAAGTCAAAGATGTAAACCATATACGGGTATTTTGACTAAAAGGCAGAGCGATCCCGATGGGGTGCCATCGCAGCTGCGCCCCCACAAACGGTGTGCCATGCCCCCAGGACATGCACCACGCCCCGGCGGGCAGCGCGTCACGCCCCTGGGATGCGTGCCACGCCCCCCCAGGACACACGCCAGCCACGCCCCCACCTGCTCTCCGTCCCCCGGTGCATGAAGCTCCGCCACTGCCTGCTTGTTGGAAACAGTTCGGGAATCTCTTTCTCTTGTACAGTGGCACTTCTTTCCATACTACCCCCTCTAAAAAGTGGTGAAGGTCTTATATTTGTTGGCAGATGAATTTTGCAGAACATATGCAGAGAAATTGCACTGAAAAAGAGTGATCGCATGTTACATTTGAAGGAGAAAAAGCAAATGGCCCAGGGAAGCCATGGCCATATCCTCCGAATCTTCTGACCATATTCCTGTTGCTTTCAGCTCTTAAGTTTAATCACTGGAAGTCCTGGAGTTTGTCCCCACCCCCCAAAATGTTCTAATGTACTTCTTATAATTATTTTCCTCAGTGAGCTATTTGAAGTGAAAGACATCCGGACCACACATCATACGTTCATTGCTTTCTTCATCATGATCATTCTCAGCACCCTCATAGTAGACTCCATTGATGAAGGAAGGTAGGAAAATATTGAAGGGATCAGCTGGAGGTTTGTTTCTTTTTGTTTTGTTTTAGTGTTGGACTTGAGTCACTTCATACCTGAACCAATGAAAATGTATCTGCATGCAAAGTCTTGGAAGATGTGGAGCCCTCCCAGTACTAACTGAAGGGCTGCAGGCTATGCCACAATAACTACAATTTTCCCACATGCGTGTGCTTATCCAAGGGGTCCTGGATCTCTGTAGGGGTTGTATCTGTCTGTATCTCTGTGTTTGCTTTCTTGCTTTACACTGTTCTGTGCAGTATAAAACCTTAGGGTGTATACCTAAGTTCAGTATTTGTTTCATAAGATTTATACACTGCCCGATTCTAAAAGGAACCTCAAAGCAGTTTACGAAATGATAAAACAATAAAAGCATTAAAAAAAATATCACAACCATACTCTAAAACATGCAAAACTTAGAATACTAAAACAGATTAAAATTACCTCAACTTTCATTATAGAATTCCTTAGCTGTTACTGATTTAACCTGATGGAATATATATTTTAACCCAAGTATATGATTTTAACTTTCTGTGTTGTTTGAATCTCTTTTGAAGGTTGGTGGTGAAGTTTGATCTCCTGGTCTACGCTTTTGGCAAATCTTCTGTCGTTGCTTCCACTTGGCTTTACATGTTCCTGTCCACCCTGACTGTGCCCTATGGGCTCTTCCTCCTGTGGGCCCAGGGCTACCATGGTTCCTCCCACAAGACAATCCGCTCTGCTTTCTTTGGGGGTCTCTTCATGATCTTCCAAATATTTGCGCTTGGAGTGGTTACAACTTACATTGTCATTGCCTACCATTTACCACCAGCTTCTGCTGGCATAGTGATGCTTGAGCAGGTGAGTTTCATGTGGAGAGCTAGTTTCTTCTGGATGTAGCTCAAGGTCATTTCACAAAGCTTGAATTAGCAAAATGCTGCTTTATGCCAGGATCTGAGTCCTTAGCTAACTTGTAATTTTGTGTACACATTCTACTTTTGCTTCTGCCTGACTTGGGGTAATATTAATGGTGACAAGTTTTCATTTTTTCCAAGAGATTGAGCCTGAGGGTGTTAGAAATGGCCAGATGCAAAAAGAAACTCACCATAATTCTTAAGGTCTAGTAGGTACTTCTGTTTTCAGATACGCTGATGGTTTAAACCACTAATAACTTGCTGCAAACACCCTCTTTTTGAGCACAGTGATGGAGAGAGCAATGCCAGTACAACTGGAAGCATTCTTGGAGGATACTGATTCTCTCAACTTCTTGCATTCTGGGTGCAGACCTGGCTTGAGACTGAATCTGCTTTGGTCTCACCTTCATCAAAAGAGGGGCAGAGGAGCTTTTGATGCTATTGACCATGGTATCCTGCTGGACCATCTCTCACTTAATTGTATGATGTCAAATACATTTTATCTGTTATTCCACTCCTTTAGGTGCGCCTGCTGATGAAAGGCTACTCTTTCATTAGGGAGAATACTTCTCGAATACTTTCCTTTACGCCACAGAAGACAAGTGAGTGACTGTTTCCTACAATAATTGTACAGCTGTGGGGATGAAGGCACCCTCCCTTCTTCCTGCTCTGAGAGTTGGGTTCTGTGACATGGAGACAATTCAAAGACCTGTTCTAGTTTAGAAGAATGTGTGTATGGGCCTCCCCATGTTTTGCAAGATTACCAATACCATGCAACTTGTCAGTCTTCTAATGCTTATTGGAATAGGAGTATACATCTTGCAAAGGAAATAAGAGAATCCTGGGTTTAGTGGAACAGGGGAAAGTGCTCTGACAATAGGGGGCTTATTTGGGGTGGGAGGGCGTTAAACCTGGGGTGATGAGGGACTTGCCACAGACTTGTTTTACTCATTGTAAAAAAAAAAAAAGTAGAATAAGAATGGCATACAAACCATCTCCTTGGACTGAGAAATTGTATAAATGTATTACTGCTAAACTCAAGCATTAATGAACAGTTTGAGACCCATAGAAAATAGGATGGAACCCTGTGGGTTTATTTTTTACTGTGTGGCATTATCTGGTACTAAACGACTCTCTCCCTTCTGCTTTTTCAGACACCGTCCAAGTTCCTAAAGTTTCCCAGTACCTGTATTTCCTCTTTGCTCCCACCCTTATATACAGAGACGCCTATCCCCGGTAATGTCTATGTAGTTGCTCCATTGTGACTTGGCAATTCTTATAGCCATTGTGATGGCGAGGTTGGACTGGATGCATGCTTCATAACGGAGGGCATAACACACGGGTTGGGGACCTCAGGCCCAGGGGGCAGGTGCAGTCCTCTGCAGTGGCGTAGCATGGTGGGGTCACAGGCACAGTTGCCCTGGGCGCAAAATTGTTATGGATGCAAAAGTTTAACACTCGGGGCAGCCTCAATATAACTGCACATTCTGTCGCTGGGATCCATTGAGAACAGCTTCTCCATGCGAACCAGAGTGACCTCTCCAGACCATAGAACGACTCTTCTTATGTCTCCTGGGCGATGCGGATAATATTAGGCAGTTGAATGTGTTTCCCACCCAACCCCTCCGCACGGCCCAAGGCAACCCACGCTACACCACTGGCCTCTGAGCCTCTCTATCTATTGCTCCACCCACTTTTGCCTCTGGCCCCATCCACTGCTGGGTCTCTAACTTAACTCATGGTCCTGAATTTCAGTGGGTCTTCTCTGAGTAAAGGTTAGTTGAAGACAACCATTTGTTTCTCTGAATTTTCCCGGAGCAGGCCTAGTAGGATCCAAAATGCATTGGTTCAATGCATATCTCTTTTGAGCACACCAGAGCTTTTTGCTTCTGGTTCCAGTAACAGGTGCTGAGTCTGACCATTTTGGCTTTAAGATATTCCACTGTTCATGGGTTTTGATGGGATTTTTATATATAAGGTTCTAGAGTTCCTTTGTAGAAGTTGCTGTGTTATACAGGGTTGTCTTTCTATTTTTCATGGTATTCCACATTCTGCAGTCTGTATATCCTATTGCCCTCAACTACTCCTTTCCTTCTTTATGCAAAATAATGAACTGTTAAAAAAATAATAGTGCAGCTGCACATTTAGTAAAGCATGCCATTTGAGCAAAGTCATAACTAGCAAACAGACATTCTTACTTTAAATATTTGCTGTTCTGGAATAGAAATTGGGTTGTATTTACTGCAGACTACATCAGCTCTGCTATTATTATTATTTTTGCACTTATTAGTTGCTTTTATCATGGAAAGTAACTCAAAGTGATTTGCTGTCTAGCAGTTGTTTGTAAAATTCTCGCAAATTGGGTTTCAGTTGATGCCAAGCAAGTTCTTATCTTGATTTAGGTGTAATGACTGTGATTTCCTTTTCTTTTCAGAAATCCTACAATAAGATGGAGCTATGTAGCTACCATGTTTGCAGAGGTTAGATATTTCTGTTTCTTTGGGGATTCCTGTGTTTCAGCAGATAATTATACAGCCTTGAAAGCTGATAAGAGTTACTGGTTCATAAAAATATGTACTAGCCTACCAGACTGCACAAGCCTGTATTACTTATTTTTATTTTGGTATTAAAAAAATAGACACAATGCTTTCTGAAGCTTCCATGCCTGTTCACCTGGAATTGCATCCTATTCCCTTAGATTTGGATCACTGAATGAATAATTACCCCTAAACTAATGACAAACACACCTTCCCATTGTAAGATAAATAAAACAGTTTCACTTCTCAGGATACAATAGTACTAAACGACAAGCCTTCCATAACCGACTTTTAACCGATGCCTGTGTGCTAGTCCTCTTATCATCTGTAAACATTTTCCAGAGTTTAGGAAATTATGAACAGTGCAGCAATCTGTATAGTGTATTTTTATTTTGCCGAGTGGAGCAGATCAGCTAATTTCAAGCACGGTCGTATTTTTCAAATGGAGACGTAGTCCTTCCCTGGGCTGGGCTAGCCGTGCAGTGTCACATATCCTAAAAGTTCAAAGGACAATCTTGGATAAAAAGACTACTCTACTCTACTCGTGGGACCTGCTCCTTGCCGGACAATGAAACCGCTCCCACGGCAGCTGCTGTCGGTAAAGCAGGTGTTCCACCTGGGCCCCTCCGCATATACACATGCCAGCAGCGCACCTACCCAGGCCTCCCAACTGCTGGCATGGTAATTCTGCACATGGTGGAGCCCACGTGGAATGCCGTTTATCTGAAAGAAGCACGGACTATCGTAGTGGCACTGAAACCTTTGGTCAGCTGTTGCCTACGGCTGCATACACACCGGACATTCAAAGCACCTGGCTCCTCCCACAAAGAATCTTGGGAACTGCAGTTTATTAAGGGTGCTGGGAATTAGAGCTTGGAGGGGGGGTTAAAGTGCATGTCTAAGGATTCTTTGGGGAAAGTCATGTGTGTTAAATGTATGATGTTTACTCAGCTTAGATCTGTGCATATTGGTAACTGGGATCAGCTATCTCTCTTACGGATTCCTCCTGTGCTACTTTTATAATCAGGGGCTTTTGTTTTTACTCCTCTCTAGGTCCTTGCGTCAGTCTTCTATTTGCACTATGTAATTGAAATATACGTCTTTCCTGCATTTCGGAAATATAGTCGAGAGCACTATGTACGAGGGCTGGCCCTTTGCATCTTGCACACCATGCTTCCATGTGAGTGCTTTTGCGTATCACCCTGGCCCCTTTTAATTCTGGAATTTTTCTAAACAACAAATAAATAATCAGATACAGTGGTGATATTGGCAACAACTGGCAATGTATGGCCTGTTGGATATGTGATCTTAGCTTTGTGGTTCCCTGACTTGTAGGGTTCCTGAAAACCTGTTACTGGGGCAATAGCTTAGGCTGAGCGTGAATCTCTGAGAGAGAACATGGGAAGTTGCCTTACACTGATCAGACCATTGGCCCATCTAGCTCAGGGTCGTCCACACTGACCAGGAGTGGATCTCCAGGGTTTCCAGACAAGGAACATTTCCTGGCTCTACCTGGAGATGCTGCAGAATGACCTTTTGCATGCCCTCACTACCACTGAGCTACTGCTCTTCTCTCTGAACAGCTTTTGCAGTATGTTCCTTAGTAACATCAGTCCTGGTAGACTGGAGAAGGTGCGATCCTGCTTCATCCAACTCTGCTTTTTAGTCTTGTGTTGGGGATGCAAGCAGTTGTTAGTTTCTGGACTCAGCTCAAAGTGCTGGTTTTGACCTATAAATCCTCATGCGGCTCAGGACCGCAACACCAAAAGTGCTTCCTCTCTGCTGGTGAACCAGCCTGGTCACAGCATAAATATCTTAGGGAGGAGTGGAGGGTGGAACATGGAAACAGACCCTTTTAGCGGTGGCTCCCTGCTTGTAGAATGTGGTCCCCAGTGAAGAGTGCCTGGCTCCATCATTGTCTGCTTTATATGGAGTCCCCGCCCAGAGAGATGGGAAAGTCTGCTTGCTCAGTTCGTGGCCTGAAAACAGAAGCACAACATTATACGTCTTCTATTTATATACCGTATTTTTTGCTCTATAAGACTCACTTTTTCCCTCCTAAAAAGTAAGGGGAAATGTGTGTGCATCTTATGGAGCGAATGCAGGCTGCGCAGCTATCCCAGAAGCCAGAACAGCAAGAGGGATTGTTGCTTTCACTGCGCAGCGATCCCTCTTGCTGTTCTGGCTTCTGAGATTCAGAATATTTTTTTTCTTGTTTTCCTCCTCCAAAAACAAGGTGCATCTTGTGGTCTGGTGCGTCTTATAGAGCGAAAAATACGGTATAGATAGGTTCAAGCTAACTAATAATAATAATAATAATAATAAATTTTATTTATATCCCGCCCTCCCCAGCCGAAGCTGGGCTCAGGGCGGCTAACAACGATAAAACAATACAAAAGTACAACACAAACAACACTCTAAAATCATTCATTATAAATTAATTAAATTCAAGCCACTGGCCACCATTGGGCCAGAGCTCCGCGAAGATTGCCGAGGGAGGCAGTCAGGCTGTGCCCTGGCCAAAGGCCTGGCGGAACAGCTCTGTCTTGCAGGCCCTGCGGAAAGATGTCAAGTCCCGCAGGGCCCTGGTCTCTTGTGACAGAGTGTTCCACCAGGTCGGAGCCACAGCCGAAAAAGCCCTGGCTCTAGTTGAGCAAATATGACCAAAGCAACTAAAATACATAGCTTTGCATTTACACATTAACAATCTTTATTACTAGGCCCATTTCTTATCCTTGCTAGCTTATTTGCTGCCATTTGCCCCTCACAGAGCTTTTGCAGTACAGTATATGTGGCATAAGATCAACAAACCTTTGCCCAACACTGTATTAGCAAATGGTCAAGAGCAAACATCCTCAGATTTTGTCCTAAGCAAGGTCAATCAATACTTTCATTGCTTCTATTTCAAGTGTTTGCTATTCTAGAGCCTTTATGGAAACTTGGGGGAGCAATACAGAGGGGGGAGGGCAAGCCATTTCCCCCTCCACATGAATGAAATAAATTAGCCTGAAATACATGTTTTCTTCATTGCTCCACAGGTATATTGGTGACATTAATCTTATTTTATTTACTCCTTCACTGCTGGCACAATGCTTTTGCTGAGATGCTGCGCTTTGCTGACAGAATGTTCTACAAGGTAATTGATGTGCAAGGCTCATGATATCTCTCTCTCTCACACACACACACACGCACAAAACACAACACGCACAGAAGTATTTGCTATCGGTTTTAGAGTGTACCTTGGTTCGTGGAACCCTCCATTTGCTAGAAATGTCGAGAGAGAGAGAGAGAGAGAGAGAGAGAGAGAGAGAGAGAGAGTCATTTTGCCATTGATGAGGTTTCTCCTGCCTAGAGAGGCCGATCAGATACCATCAGTTTTCTGGACAATCTGTTAATACATTCCTTTACCTCTGGTGAAAAAGGGAACCTGTGCCTTTTTTTCTGTTTACATTCCTGATTCAAAAGCATTTGTTGCTATGTGTTGTGTTACTGGGCTTTTTGGATAGAATTTTAACCTTGCTGTGACTTTTAAACAAATGTAAATAGTTTTGGGTATGGCGTCATGGAAGAAAAGTATGTCCACCCTATAAATTATTTAGCAGAACTCACCTGCAGCCTTCTTTTAGTGTTGGCATATACTGGCGCCTTTATTTTATTTTATTTATAAAAAAATTATTGATTTTCACAAAATTATAAACAAAACAAATAAACAAATAAACATGGATCATAATCTTATTAAAATTACACTTATTAACATTGCTAATTGTTTTAAAATTAAACATATTGATTCATCACTTAACTTATATGAAATCCTAAGCCACTTAAATATCTGCAAGCTATTTCTAATGAATTTAATTTTATATATTTAACTAAATAATCATTAAATTTTGTCCATTCTTCCTGATACACCTCCTTCTTCTGGTCACAGACTCTTTCAGTTAGGTCGGCTAGCTCCAAAAACTCCTCATCTGCCATTCTTCCACTGTAGGTAATTATTGCATTTTCACTTTTTCACTAATAAAATTCGAGTGGCAGTTGTGGCATACAAAAATAATTTAACATCTTTCTTGGGCAATTCCAAACCCGTTATTCCAAGAAGAAAGGCCTCTGGTTTCTTTATAAATGTATATTTCAACATTTTTTCCCAATTCATTATAAATCTTTTCCCAGAAGTCTTTCACCTTGGGACAGGTCCACCACATGTGATAAAAAGTTCCTTCTTTTTCTTTACATTTCCAACATAAATTATCACAATTATGATATATCTTTGCTAATTTAACAGGGGTCAACCATCTACACATCATTTTCATTATATTCTCCTTTAACATTGTACATGCAGTGAACTTAACCCCTTTCTTCCACAATCTTTCCCAATCCTCAAACATTATGTTATGTCCTACATCTCTTGCCCAATCTATCATTACTGATTTAACTTGTTCATCCTTTGTATGCCACTCCAACAGTAACTTATACATTTTAGACAGATTTTTTTTCAGATAAATTTTTATTATTTTCTTCATATAATCTTTCCCCAACAATTCTAATTATCACAATATAGTACCTTTGACAAAGTGATAAGGACCTAACAGAAGCAGAAGACATCAAGAAGAGGTGGCAAGAATACACAGGAATTATACCAGAAAGATATGGATGTCTCGTACACCCCAGATAGTGTGGTTGCTGACCTTGAGCCAGACATCCTGGAGAGTGAAGTCAAATGGGCCTTAGAAAGCACTGCAAATAACAAGGCCAGTGGAAGTGATGGTATTCCAGCTGAACTATTTAAAATTTTTAAAGATGATGCTGTTAAGGTGCTACACTCAATATGCCAGCAAGTTTGGAAAACTCAGCAGTGGCCAGAGGATTGGAGAAGATCAGTCTACATCCCAATCCCAAAGAAGGGCAGTGCCAAAGAATGCTCCAACTACCGCACAATTGCACTCATTTCACACGCTAGCAAGGTTATGCTTAAAATTCTACAAGGAAGGCTCAAGCAGTATGTGGACCGAGAACTCCCAGAAGTGCAAGCTGGATTTAGAAGAGGCAGAGGAACCAGAGACCAAATTGCAAACATGCGCTGGATTATGGAGAAAGCTAGAGAGTTCAAGAAAGACATCTACTTCTGCTTCATTGACACAACACAGCCTTTGACTGTGTTGACCACAGCAAACTATGGCAAGTTCTTAAAGAAATGGGAGTGCCTGATCACCTCATCTGTCTCCTGAGAAATCTCTATGTGGGACAAGAAGCTACAGTTAGAACTGGATATGGAACAACTGATTGGTTCAAAATTGGGAAAGGAGTACGACAAGGCTGTATATTGTCTCCCTGCTTATTTAACTTATATGCAGAATTCATCATGCGAAAGGCTGGGCTGGATGAATCCCTAGCCAGAATTAAGATTGGCGGAAGAAATATCAACAAACTTAGATATGCAGATGACACAACCTTGATGGCAGAAAGTGAGGAGGAATTAAAGAACCTTTTAATAAGGGTAAAAGAGGAGAGCACAAAATATGGTCTGAAGCTCAGCATCAAAAAAACGAAGATCATGGCCACTGGTCCCATCACCTCCTGGCAAATAGAAGGGGAAGAAATGGAGGCAGTGAGAGATTTTACTTTTCTTGGGCTCCATGATCACTGCAGATGGTGACAGCAGCCGCGAAATTAAAAGACGCCTGTTTCTTGGAAGAAAAGCAATGACAAACCTAGACAGCATCTTAAAAAGTAGAGACATCACCTTGCCAACAAAGGTCCGTATAGTAAAAGCTATGGTTTTCCCAGTAGTGATATATGGAAGTGAAAGCTGGACCATAAAGAAGGCTGATCCCCGAAGAATTGATGCTTTTGAATTATGGCGCTGGAGGAGACTCTTGAGAGTCCCATGGACTGCAAGAAGATCAAACCTATCCATTCTGAAGGAAATCAGCCCTGAGTGCTCACTGGAAGGACAGATAGTGAAGCTGAGGCTCCAATACTTTGGCCACCTCATGAGAAGAGAAGACTCCCTGGAAAAGACCCTTATGTTGGGAAAGATGGAGGGCACAAGGAGAAGGGGACGACAGAGGATGAGATGGTTGGATAGTGTTATTGAAGCTACCAGCATGAGTTTGACCGAACTGCAGGAGGCAGTGGAAGACAGAAGTGCCTGGCATGCTCTGGTCCATGGGGTCACGAAGAGTCGGACACAACTAAACGACTAAACAACAAAGTCCCTTTGACTCCGCCGAGTCTTGACTTCTCTCTCTCCTGGTAGCTGGTATATACATCACATTCTTATCGCGTATATTATTCTCGTATCTCTGCTATTTTACATTGAAGGTATTATTCCAGCATTTTAGACAGATTTTTAACTTTAGATTCCAGCAACTCCATCTCCAACTTGGATTTTTCAGAAGCAAAACCATTTTTCTTATCTAGTTTATACAATTCATTAATCTGGAGGTAGTGTAGCCAATTTAACTTATCTTTAACTTGATCAAATGGTTTTAGTTTGTATCCTTCATTATCCTCCAATAATAAATCTGAGTATCTCAACCATTTGATTTCCATGTTTAACTTTTTCTGGGCCTTCGCCTCCATTGGTGAAAGCCATCTGGGCGTCTTCCTTTCTAAAAGATCTTTGTATTTTATCCAAACATTGTACAACAATCTATACATCATTTTCATTATATTTTCCTTTATACTGGCGCCTTTCAACGTCCGCAATAAAGTGTTGCTATATTCCTTTTGGCACCTGCTAAAAACATTTTGCCTATCCAGACATGTAGAAATTGAAATGTGTCTTAATATGTTTTAGCTTATCTGCTGATTTTATCTGATGTTTTAAACTTTTATTGGCAATTTTACTACCTTATGTATAATGCTCAGAGATTCTATTTGTAGTCAAGCAGTATATATATACATGTTGTTAAATAAATGAATAATTCCAAGGGATCATACAAATGTGTGTTCTGATCCTGCTGCTGCTTCCACTTGGGGCCATTAATGATTAGTTTGAGCAGTTTAGAGGACAGTGATAGAAAAGGCCTCTGAATTTCAGCTACCTTCTATATTTCTCTTTTCAGAATGTGGTTTGCAGGTTGCCTCCCCCCCTACATTGAATTACTGTTCATGTAGAGAAAATGTCACATTTGATTTAGCTCTGATCATTTTGGATCTGAGCCTTGGAGCCCTAGTGTAGCTACAAATACTGGGACACCAGTGACTTATTCTCAGGGTGGCTGTTTGGGAAGGAGGAGGTTAGGATTTAATGCCTGCAAATGAGCTCTTGGGGAATTTCAGTTATACATTGCAACAGTACACCAGATGTTCATAAAGATTGTATTGCCAATTGCTCTGTCACGGCTAAAAATTGGCCGCTGTTTCTTTAATGCTTAATGCTTTAATGCTTAAAAAAGCTGGGTCAGCATGAGTCAGCGGCCTGCACTTAGTTGTATATAGAGAGTGAGAAATGTTAGTTTGGTGTTGGGTTGGTTGGTTGGTTGGTTGGTTAGTTAGTTAGTGAAAGCTGGTAGTGTTGATGTCGCTTACTGTCTGTAAGCTGTTTGATTAAAGCAGGGTATAGTGTTAAGTTCACACAGGATGGCTGTCTGATAAAGAATGGAACTCAGGTATGTGGCCATGCAAAGATGGAAAATGGGTTATATGTAATGCAGGACATTGACTGTATGGGAATGGCAGAAATGACTGGCAGAATCCGTGACCAGGGAGAAGAGTCGGCAGAAGAAGATTGGAAAAAATTTAAGGACTACTTACAGAAATATTGTAAAATTAAGGAATGTTGAATGATGCTGGATTGAAATTGAGTGGTTTCTACCTGTAATGGTATAAAGGAACATGAAAAAATGGTTGGATAGAAAATAAGGTGTTTTTATAAGCTGTAATGCTTTGAGTTAAGGATTTGCTGAACAAATAATTTGAAATAGAATACAAGAAGGGGAGGTATGAGGAGGTCAGAGAAATATGTTATTGAAAACTACGTATTATGAAGTATATGTCTTTTTAAATTTTTTTGGTTTGTTTTTTGTTTGCATAAAAAAATTGAAAACTTCAATATATATATATATATATATATATATATATGTGTGTGTGTGTGTGTGTGTGTGTGTGTGTGTAATGCAGGACAAGCCTGTTAAAGAAGCCCAGGTGGTTCAGGATAATTTGCCAGTTCATAAGGTGTGTGTACATGAACTGCACTGGAAACTGGGTCACACAAATTTCCGTGTGCTTTCAGAGATGCAAAAGGTGTGCAAGAACCTAAAAGTAAATAACTGTAACTGTGTCCTAGATTGCAATGTATGTAAAATGGCCAAATCTAAGAGGAAGCCTGTGGCTTCTCAAAGTGACAGAGTATCTAAAGAGGTTTTAGAACTTGTCCATTGTGACGTGATAGGTCCTTTTCCACAGAAGACTGAAGGGTTTATAAATCCAGAAGCTCACACGTCAACTGGAAAAGAGGTTTAAGCTTAAAGCCTTAGGGCCTGTAAGCAATTACTTGGGAGTAGAAGTAAGGCAGGAAGCTGATGGAAGCTTTCTATTGAGCCAGAAAGAGAAAATTCTTCATTTGATAGAGCAGTTTGGCATGGAAAACTGCAAGCCAGTTCAGACTCCCATGACACCAGATTTCCCAAAGACGGTGTGTGATGATGAATTTGATCAGCCTGAGTTGTATCACTCAAAAATAGGATCACTGTTGTATTTAAGCCAGTTGCATGTGCTACAAATGTTCTGAGCCAACATGTATCTAAACCCAGTACTGCCGATTGGTGTGCTTTGAAAAGGCTTATCAGACATCTAAAGGGGACATTAAATGTATGTTTGAAGATATCTAGTGCACAAGACGAAAAACTAGAAGTATCTGTTGATGCGGACTGGGGAAGCTGTGTAGCTATTAGAAAATCTACAAGTGGAATGGTTCTGATGTTTGCCAATTCCATAACTGGATGGAGGTCAAAGAAGCAAGGATTTGTTGCGACCTCATCCTGTGAGGCAGAAGATGGAAGCCTGTCACTAGCATGCAATGAAATCATGTGGTTTATACAGATACTAAAAGATCTGGATTGTAAAGTAGATTTGCCTATCCAAGTGTATGAAGATAGCCTATCATGCATTGCATTAGCGGGCTCAGAAATAATGAAATCCACATCAAAACATATTGCTATCCGTCATGGAAGTGTTAGAGATTGTGTACAGAATGAATTAATCAAACTGAAGTATTGTCAATCACAACATAATATTGCTGATTTATTTACCAAGCCTTTGCCAGCAACATGTCATAATGAATTGATGACAAAACTGGGTTTATGTATATAATGTATGTATGTATTGTTTCTGTTGGGGTTTTTTTTGCATTTAAGAAACAGAAGGGGTGTCACGACTAAAAATTGGCCGCAGTTTCTTTAATGCTTAAAAAAGCTGGGCCAGCATGAGTCAGCGGCAGTGTTGGGTTGGTTGGTTGGTTGGTTGGTTGGTTAGTTGGTTAGTTAGTTAGTTAGTTAGTTAGTTAGTTAGTTAGTTAGTTAGTGAAAGCTGGTAGTGTTGATGTGTGTACAGTTGGTCAGTTGCTTTTGCAGAAAGACTTTTAAGAATAAAAGCAGAAAGTACTCTGCAATGATACTTTCCTCGTGGACTCTTTTATGCCGACAAGGGTCCGAGGACCAGGCTGAGGCAACAAAGGGAGGTCAGAACTTTTTTTTGCTTTTTACAAACACTGACATGCTCTAAAACACTTGAATAGCAGGAATGCACTTGGCACTTTGATCCTGCAGTTTTAAACACTGTCTCTAAGGTCTCTGCTCTTTTTACTTCCCTGATCCTCTCTTGCAGGACTGGTGGAATTCTACATCTTATGCAAGGTATTTCCG
This sequence comes from Podarcis raffonei, assembly GCF_027172205.1. Classification (NCBI taxonomy): domain Eukaryota; kingdom Metazoa; phylum Chordata; class Lepidosauria; order Squamata; family Lacertidae; genus Podarcis; species Podarcis raffonei. The sequence goes on along the minus strand of NC_070607.1, from coordinate 7,144,912 downwards.
AACCTGGAATGTGGTGGTGCATGACTGGCTGTATTACTATGCATACAAAGATTTCCTTTGGGTAAGCAACCATCGTTTAACGCACCCCCTTGCTTCAGCTCTAAGAGAAAGCCATTTTTTAAATGGAATGGCAGAGATCTTTAAATTTCCCCCACAAAATGATTTTATTAAAGTTCTAATGTAAAGGTGAATTACACAACATGTAAAATGCCTAGTCACTTTACCCATACAGAGATCTGACAGAAGGTGGAAAGAGAGAAGCTTGTACTTATGCAGTCTGGTTTGTATCCAGTATTTGGGAAGTCACTTTTTTTTTTACCAGTCTACCACCAATTTCACCCCTCTATGCCATAGCCCACACTGTTCCAGCTCTCGCGTTAAGTGTTTGTGGGGCTCCATTGAGGAGGAGGGATCAGCAAAAATGAGCTGCCCTGCCTTGTGCAAGTAAAAGTCCTTTTGATAGAGCAAGGCCACCACTGGAGACAACCCTCCCTGTGCAATAAATGTGAATGGGCAATTTAAGGGTGGTTATCACAAGCTGTTCACTGTTGTTTTTGAAAATTGGATATCCTCTGATACATTCACCTATCAGAGAGTCACCCTTCCCCTCGTTTGTCTGTGTCTCTCTCTCACCACCAGTTATTTGGGAAGAAATTCAAAGCAGTCGCTATGCTGTCGGTCTTCACTTTTTCCGCTGTTGTGCATGAATACATCCTGGGGGTCAGCTTTGGTTACTTCTGTCCAGTATTGTTCTTCTTCTACATGTGTTTTGGAAGTAAGTACCAAATATAACAGGGGACGCGGGTGGCGCTGTGGTCTAAATCACACAGCCTAGGGCTTGCTGATCAGAAGGTCGGCAGTTCGAATCCCCGCAACGGGGTGAGCTCCCATTGCTCAGTCCCTGCTCCTGCCAACCTAGCAGTTCGAAAGCACGTCAAAGTGCAAGTAGATAAATAAGTAAGGTAAACGGTGTTTCCGTGTGCTGCTCTGGTTCGCCAGAAGCGGCTTAGTCACGCTGGCCACATGACCCGGAAGCTGTACGCCGGCTCCCTCGGCCTATAGAGCAGGATGAGCGCGCAACCCCAGAGTCGTCCGTGACTGGACCTAACGGTCAGGGGTCCCTTTAGTTTACCTTACCAAATATACCTTCCGGCAGCAGCAGTTTCTGTAAATTCTGAGGATTAGCTTTTAGTTGCCATCTGTACTTAATGTTCTAAGATGCAAGGGGCTTGTGTTGCAGCCTGCCTCACCATTTGCTCCCTCCAAACCTAGAAGCCTCTCCTGACCCTAGTTAAATCTCCATTTTCTGAGACTGATCATGGCCAGAGTAGAAGGGAGGACTTCCTTGGCTTGGCTGAGGGATAAGTTCTGATAATGCTCCAAACTGTAATATGCGGCTTTCTCAAAGACTTCTGAGATGATCCTTGCTTTGGAGGTCTTCAGCTTGCAACCTGAAAAGAGGTGCCCTCTCCCCCTGCTTGACACTGGCAGTATCAACCATCTGTCATGGTGGACAAGTATTTCTCCTATCATATAGCCAACTTTGTTTCATATGAGTAGGTGGCCCACTGATTTTTCTGGGTGATTTAAAGGGAAAGCCCTGTCTCGTTTCCCCTGTAACTCCAAAAAACCGTTGAGAGCCATTTATTTCTATGGAAAGAGGTACAACGTGTCATACTGATACGGACACTTTGCTAACTGGGGATCAAGGAAAGAATGCTGCTGGTGTCCTTAACATGAATTTTGAGTGCATTTTAATTTTCTTCCGTCAGCGTTTTTCAACTTCATTGTCAGCGACCGTCGGAAAGGCCCCATTTGGAATGTGCTCCTGTGTCTTACGCTTGGGCTTGGTATAACTATGGTAAATTACCTCTACAGCCTGGAATGGTATGCCCATAGGCACTGCCCTTTGAAAAATGTGAGTATCCCACTTGTCATTGGAAATAAGAGGAACAGAGCTGAGCTGCTATTCTGGACTTCATTCAAGGCCTAAGATGTGAACGTAAAATTCGAAAACCAGATTTTTAGAAGGTTGCATTCTGCCCAGAATAGCTACCGTAGAGGTTTCTTTCTAACAAGAATAACAAGCAGCAGGGTCAGGAAAAAAAAACCTTTGAAACTTCCTCCATGTCTTTTTATATGAATACTGTAAATTTCTGAGCTAGTTTCTGCCCTTCTGGAGAGGTGAAAGCCAAAGGTTGTCAGAGGATGGAAGGGGGGCAGTAAAGGAGGGAGGGAGAGGAAGGTAATGGAAAAGAGTGAAAGGCCTTAGCGGAGCCCAGTGGTTTCTTCATTCTACTTGCTGTGTTCTCTGATTCAACTGCCACCTTTGGATCTCCTGGGTTCAAACAGAGAGAATTCACGACATCTTTGCCACATTTAATATGTAGTGCCAGATCAGCCCACATGCATATGCATAACCCCCTGGGGCTGGTTCTGGGACTGTTGAGGCCTCATAGTAGCTGGAGCCAAGTAGGATTGTAGTTTCAGGATTGCAGACAGTTTAGCAATTCTGCTTGACCTGGAAGACCTGCCATTCAGAGAGTTAAAGCGTCTGGGTGAAGCTGACCCAAAGAAAAGCCAATTTGGGGGTCTTACAGGGAAAGGCAAGCCTTTTCCCACCCCACTTCTAAATGCCTAGATTGGCTGCTGCAAGTTGGGTGGCCGCCCAGGCTTGAGAGACAGCAAAGGAAAACACTTTGGTTTCATCACTGGCATTTGTTCACATGGCTAAGGGATAACTCTACAGAAGTGAAAGTGCCCAGCATTTCCTGCCTAACATTACTGTTCCTCTTGTGTTTTATAGCCCACTTTCCTTGACTATGTGAAACCGCGTTCCTGGACTTGCCATCTTAAGGTCTGACACCCTTTGGTATATCCCTCCGCGTCAAGGCCAGAAGATGCTTGTCGTTTAAACAATGACAACAAGTTGGGCTAGCGTGTTAAAATGACTGCAGACTTTTTAAAGGGAAACTGTCTTTAGCTATGGCAAAAGTGGGTGCTGTCTGCTACTAAGGGCTGTATCATTCCCATTTTAGCCAGAACCAGTGTCTTCAGGGGTTCCTGCTCTCTAGCTAAGGACACAAGCGGACCTGATGCTGTTTATGCAATTAGTTCTTTTGAAAATAAATAGCATCTGTCGAGCCCCAATGTGGATTGGAATTGAGGCATGGGTCTGAGGAGCTTTAACAATAGGCTCCCAGTTTTGATCAGGGGGATCCCCACAGTGCTATGTGAGACAGCCTTGGGTGGGTGGTGTGCTTAGAGCTACAGAAGGAGGGACTGTGTCATTGTGAAAAACAATACCCCTATATTGCTGACTGCTCACTGTGTAGTCTATAATCTGGAGCTTTTCTCTCAGCCGCCCTAAAGTGCATTTCTGACATGTTCTAAGAGTGCAAAGGAGGGGCGGCTATGTACTAGCGTAGGCACATAGGGGAAATGCAAGTTTTTGTGTGTTCTTGAGCTGCTGTCCTTTGTATTGTCCTAAATTTGGTGCCCTAGTAAATTCTAGGTGCTGGCAGCTTTTCTCATGTCATCTAACTGCAGCAAAAAATAAAAAGAAACTTAATTCTGATTTATACTGCAGAAAACAGCTTAATCAGTATTTTGATATGACCCAAGTGTATTGCCATTTAGCTAAGCCATGTGTTCCAGGTTTATTTGACTAAGGTGGGTGTGCCATTGATAATTTTTGTGGATTTTGGGGGAAGTGCCACCTGGACTGAATATTATGAACAGTAGTTTCAAGATGCCAAACGTCAAGTACAGTATTTAATCTAGTTCAAAACTTTAAAAATTCACTGAAACAGTATCCACTTTTGGAGAAAGATGAGGAAATATGAGCATCTGGATTTGGATCAACACCCTGTGTAAGCTCTGAAGGAGTCTGATAAGTAACCTTAACAAACACACTGTTTTTAGAGGCTACTCACTTGCAGGTTCTAGATAGAGGTGTGAGGGAGATTTCTGTTCCTAGAACATTACAAACTATATGTGCAGATTGTAGTATTGCTAAATCAGTGTTAACATGGTAGACTCATCCATTCCAAAAAGCTTTTTGCTTTTGTTTTTAAATTGTCTATGATGGCACTGTAATTGTCATTATAAGATGGCCGGGATCCACCCAAAGAATTTTCATTGCATTGTGTCCTTTTCTGCTGCTTGTTTAAAGAGAACCCCCCCCCCCAAAACCTCCATCTTCAGAATATAATTTGAGAATTTTATCAAATAATTCCTGTTGTCTTTGGGAAATACGTGTACTTTTTTCTAAGGGGGACGTGTGGGAAGATCAGTATACTAATTGTAATCAACCTCATGCTTTGGGACTGAATCTGTGAGTGTAAACTGGATGGGCACAACATGGTTGCAAATCTCTTGCGAATGATCTACACAACTGATTGTAACGAGGCATCCTGTTAACCTGGAAGGTGCTGGATTGCAAGGCTGTAGTTTTCCTCTTTCTCAGAGTGAGTGATGGGAAAATTTTCTTGCACAGATGGTGGTGAGAAGAGGACAAACTGTACCTGACACTGGAATGGTCTTCCCAAGCCTCACTTGCATCTTTTGTAATATGGAGAACATTATGGGTCAGGGAAGGTTGTTGATGGTGGGATATAGAATTGTTCACTGATTCCAAAATGTATTGAACTGTCTGTTGTGACCTATTCTGTTACTTGCAAGGGATTATGTGATCTATACTGTACTACAGAAATTGAAATATATTTTGCTATCCATGAAACTTGTCTGCCTGCATTCATTTCAGCCTCAATGTACTGCACCTAGACAACGAACTGGTTGAAAGTGTGGTACAGTGGTACCTCGGGTTACATATGCTTCAGGTTATAGACGCTTCAGGTTAGACTCCGCTGACCCAGAAATAGTACCTTGGGTTAAGAACTTTTGCTTCAGGATGAGAACAAAAATTGTGTGGCGACGGCGCAGCAGCAATGGGAGGCCCCATTAGCTAAAGTGGTGTCAGGTTAAGAACAGTATCAGCTTAAGAATGGACCTCTGGAACGAATTAAGTACATAACCAGAGGTGCCACTGTATTCTCCATTCTCCATTTTTGTTTTATGGTGTATTTTGTATTCTCATTTTGTATTTTTCTGCTGTGAACCGCCCTGGGATTTGGGGATGAAGGGTCAGCTACAAATCTAAATCATCATCATCATGATCATCTATGCGCATCTGTGGTGTGCATTGAGACGTGGAGTGTGTCTGTTCAGTGTGCTAGTCCAGGGCTTCAGCCATTAACATTTAGACTCCCCTTCAGTTTTCTCTTTCTCTGCTCCCCTCCCCAGACACTCCACATTCTATGCCCACTGGGGTGCCGCCTTGAATAAATATGGGGGGGCAGGTAAGCCCCACCCTGCAAAACTGATCACATGATATGGTGTATGCACACTATTTGAATGCCCATCAACTGGGGTGTGTGTGTGGCCACCTCAAATATTGGGGGTAGTGAAGGGACCTTCGCCCTTAGGCATAGGCTCCTATGATGCCCACTGAACAGGCTGAGTTTGCCCTACTATGATTCCCCTTTTCCAGGCAGAAGTGATAGATGCTTTTATATGTAACCCATCTAAGGGGCCATCTGGATTCATAGCAGAACCTACCATGAAAAGTAGGCCTTTATAAACCAGTCACCTATTATCCCTAAATGGGAGGTTGGGGGTGGGCTATGGTGAAAAGGGTTAAAGATAACCCACTGATAATTTTTGCAGGTTTCAAGGGTGAGGTGAATAGCAGTTGAGGGAGCAGGGCAAAACCCTGGCATGTCTTCTAGTGCTGCTATCCCTACACTGCAGTTTGGGGGACAGGGTGGGGCAGAGCCCTGGAGGACCCAGCAATTCCCTGTGTTTTATCCCTATTGTACTTGGAGGGCAGGAGGGGCCCACAAGCAACCCAGGTCATGCTCTCTGCCTTGTCAAATGCAGGGAGGGGGCAAGACCGGGCCTTTTTCCTGCTGGAACTCCCCAGAACTCAGTTCTGGCACCTCTCCAAGGCATAGCTGTCAACTTTTCCCTTTTCTTGCAAGGAATCCTATGCGGAATAAGGGAATTTCCCTTAAAAAACGGGAAACGTTGGCAGCACCATGGGGCACCATGGCCAAAACTAAGGGAACGAAGAAGGCGATCCTGGCCAGTTCTGGCACCTCTTTTTCCAGAAAAATATCCCTGGGCAAGACTCGCATAATTACAACTGATAAGACATCAAGACTGGCGATCTTAGTAAAAAGCAACCACAACTGCTCAATAGGCAGGTCTCAGGGAAGATTTCCCACTGCATGCTGCAGTTATGGCATTAGCCCCTCATAAAATTAGGGGACCGCAGGCGAGTGTGGGGTTGTGACATTGAGGAGGGCAAGGCGTGGGGCTGCAGCGGGAGCGATCTCCAGCCCCTCCGATCCAGGAAGGGGCCACTCCGCCTTCCTTAAGTGGCCCCTCGGCTGTCAGCTGCATTCACAGCCACGGGCTCTACTGACATGCAAGGGACACAAAACACTTTCTACATTGGGTTTTACTATTCGTGCCATGGCTGTCCACTTCCCCCTTTTTTCAAGGGAAATCCCCTTATTCCCAATAGGATTCCTCGCAAGAAAAGAGAAAAGTTGCCAGCTATGCTTCGACTCAGGGAATATACAAGGGACCCCCCCCCCCTCTGTGCGCATGTCCTTGGCCTGGAGGGGAGGCGGACACGTCACGGCCCCTCCTTCCTTCCTTCTCTCTCTTTGGGCGCAAGCGCGGCGGACCGGCCTTTTCTGGCGCGCATGCTCCGTTGCTTCTCAGGGCAAGGACCCTTCCCGGCTCCCATCGCCGTTGTCAAGGCGTCTAACTCGGTGCCTTAAAACAAAACAAAACAACCTTTCTAAACTGGGACGCGTGAGAGAGAAGCCGGCGGACAGCGGGGATGAAAGTAGGGAGCGCCTGGCGCAAGTTCTGGGCGGAAGCGGCCTCTGCCCTGTCAGGCGCTGCGAGGGACGCCTGTCGGAGGCGCGCGGTTCCCATGGCAACAGACGCGGCCGGGAACCGCGCGGAGAGAGGTAAAGGGAGCCGCCGCTTCTCCTCCGCTTCTCCCCCCGAGGTGCTCCGGGGCGGGGGGGGGGCGAGGTCCCGGCGGGGCTTCTAGTCCTCATGGAGGTCGCCGGGGACCGAGCAGGGGGCGAGGGAAGGGAGAAGGGGAGCTGCCCGGGAGGCCATTCACACGTGCGCCTTCCCCCTCAGGACAGCGGGGTCGCCATGCAGCAGCGGGCGGACTGACCCTCCGGCAGCCCCGAGGCCGCGAACCTTCTGCGGAGGTGAGAGCGGAGAATGGGGATCAGGACCGGATCCAGAGCACGTCTGAAGGCAGCAGACTAGCCTGCCTGGGTCGGGAGTGCAAAACCAGGCGTGCAGAACCATTCTTAATGGAGGAAAAGAGGAAAGGTAAAGTTATATTATATTAAGATAAATTTGAGGATAAAAAACAGGGAAAGATGGAAAGGATTTGCTGAAATAGATAACTGAACTAGAATACAAAAAGGGGAGGTGTGAGGAGGTCAAGGAAACAAGTAAATGAAAGATAATTTGGGGAAAAGTTATATACACTGTATTGTTTATGTATTGTATTGTTATTTATTGTGTTGTGTTTTTATGTATTGTATTGTTTTCGTATTGTATTGTTTCATTTGTTCTTTTTTGTTCTTTCTTATCTGTTTTCTTATTTTTATTAAAAGTAATAAATATTATTTTTTTAAAAAAGAACCAGGCGCGGGGGGCCAGACTCCCGACTCTGCTCAGCCCTGGCCAGGGATGAGGGGAGAGGCAGCCAAAAAACTCCTTCCCCATCCTTGGCAGAAGCAAAGGTGCTGTCTCGGGAAATGGTGCACATAGACATCAGTATTTTAGGACAACACTTTGCAAGAGGGAGCATTATTTGGAACATGGTGGAATGAGAAATGCTTCAGAACCTGAAGTTCACTGAATGGTGGGGGAGGCAAGAGACAGTAGTTGGGCCAAAGAACGGGCACTGTCAGGCAACTTAGAGTTTTATTAAGGAGATTTTAGTACTTCAGCTTTTGTTACTTATCATACATATCACAAACTGCTTTCAGCAACAGAAACTTTTGAGATTGGTTCAGTAAGAAACAAATAAACATGCTTTGGGCATGTTGTATAAATAAAGAACCCATCCCTTTATCGCATCTGCCTTTTGCATGTTCTCCTTCCTGTTTTTGATGTATATTTCACATGCATCTCTCGCCAGCTCATAAAAAGACTTCAGCTAAGTCTTAGAAGAAACAGCTGACAGGGTCTCTCTGCTATGTGCATTTATGTGTAATGTGTCATTAGGCTTATCAGTATTGGAGATGTAGTCTTTGCTTACCACCTGATCCCGAAGAACCTCTTGAACTAGTCTTTTCTGTTCACTCTTCAGGGGTGCATACGTACTACTGATGGGGTCTGGCAACATCCTGTACGCAGAAACAAGTTTCGATATCTGATAGAGCATCCGATTTGCCTCACAGGAGCTGGAAGGTAATAGAATGGAATTAATAGGGCCCTGGCACGTCACATGCCTCTTTGCAATAACCAATAGCAGTGCTAGGATTTGGGAGCCACAGTGCAAGGGTGATGGAGACTGCTAGGGAAATGCCCATTAAGTATGTTACACAAGAGTGGCTAAGCCGAGGTGATGGTGTGCTTGGAGATGAGCAGGAATGCCCATGAACCTAGCTATGACCTTAGAGCAGCTTTTGCTAACTTGTCACCCTCCTGATGTTGGATGCAACCCCTATAAGGCCCAGCCAGTTCTGCTGGTGATCAGGGATGATGGGAGTTGTACTCCAAAACATAGGAGGGCACCTGGCTGGGGAAGACTGGCCTAGAGTCTGCACTTCGGCCTGTTTCCTCATGCTGCTGCCTGCACCCACAGAGCCAAACCATTCCAGTCCACGGGAGGCTGCGTATGCTGCTCAGCATTCAGCAAGCTGGCTCTCTTTCACACTTGGGTTTAACTTGTGGCGCACTTGGCAAAAGCGGTGGCCACCACTGTTTGAAAACCAGCCCTTTCAAGACCCTCCTTGTCAATACATTGTTCAATTTTAACTCAGGGATAGGGGGAACCATGAAGGAGTTTGCCTTCCGCTGAGAGTAATCCGCTAGAGGGTAGATGTTGGTGGCTGGTAGACCAAAAGTGGCTGGGAGCAGAGGCAAGAAGCAGGCAGGTCTTCTCTCTTTCTTTTTCTGTCATCCCCTTTCTCTTTCTCCACCTCTTCCCATCAAGCAATCTGTTGCTCTTGGAAAAGATCTGAACTGATTGGTTGCAGTGCACTTCCCCCCTCTCTTCCATTGCACTGTCCGTTTTGAGACCACCACCACCATGATTTCCCTCCTCCTTGCCAGAGTTCTCAACTGATCACTTGCAGAGTCTGCTTTCCCCCTCCCTCTTCCATCACTCCATCTGGCTCCCTGCCCCATTCATGTCTCTGATTACCAGTCACTGGGGAACAATAACATGAGAGGACTGCTGTACTCATAACTTGCATGTGGTCTTTCCATTAGCATCTGATTGGCGCACCTTTTGGGGTTCATTTCAGGCAGCAAAATGCTTTGGGCCAGCATTGGTAATAGCCAGGGGTTATTGGATAAAAAGTAAGGTCCTTCCGGGTCATGTGGCCAGCATGACTAAGCCGCTTCTGGCAAACCAGAGCTGCGCACGGAAACGCCGTTTACCTTCCGCCGGAGCGGTACCTATTTATCTACTTGCACCTTGACGTGCTTTCAGACTACTAGGTTGACAGGAGCTGGGACTGAGCAACAGGAGATCACCATGTTGCGGGGATTTGAACTGCCAACCTTCTGATCGGCAAGCCCTAGGCTCTGTGGTTTAGACCACAGCGCCACCCGCTTTCTATTCTATTCTGCCTTGGTCAGATCCCACCTGGAGTACTGTGTCTACAACTTAAGAAGGCTATTGACAAGCTGGAATGTGTGCAGATGAGAGCAACCAAGATAATCAAGGGTCTGGAAGCCAAGCTTTATGAGGAACAATTGAGGGAGTTGGGTATGTTTAGCCTGGAGAAAAGGAGACAGAGGAGATATGATAGCCATCTTCAAATATCTAAAGGGCTGTCACATGGGTAGGACCCGAACCAATGGCTTCAAGTTACAAGAAAGGAGATTCTGACGGTACATCAGAAAGAAGTTATGGACTCTTCCAACTCCACAATTCTATGATTCTGTGTTATATGAGGGTGGCTAACCGTAATCAGAGTACTCAGGGAAAATGGGAAGATTGTAGCTGCAGCAAGGGTTTTGAGGCAGAACACTCTGGCAGAAAGTGGTAGACACACTATTAGGTTGAAATGGCAAAGGACTTGCCTTTGGATCAGATACTTAGTGAATTCTTGATAACCAGAAGAGAGGTGGCGGCTGCACAGTGGACCAATTGCACCTTCATAACTGAGTGATAGTTTTCTTTGTGTTTTTAAGGGATGTCTCTTTTCTGTATGACCTCGCTGCTGAGAAAGAGGCAAAGAATCCTCCCCCAACTCCTGTCTCTCACAAAACCTCAACAAATCTGCAGCAGCAGGAACCCACTGCAGCTAAACTTGTGAGTTGAATCTGACTCTGTATCGAGAAACTGTGATAACTTTAAAGACAGGAATCAGCTTTTACAAATTCTTTCAGGATGCTGAGAGACAAGATGGACTTTGAGCTGAGCATTGACTAGAGTGTTCTGAATTTTTTTTCCCACCCAGCATAATATTTTAAATCTGGAATGAGCCGTGGGAATTGAAAATGAGGACTTTACCATTTTTGTGTGCCATGGTTTTCTAAGCTTGCTAAATGCACTCCCCAAAGCCACAAGGAGTCTGAGATGGCATTTGCCTATTTATTTTGCTTGGCTGAAAAAAAAATCTGTTAGAAAACATTTACCCACTGATTTCTAGGCTGTACATAATAGTCCTGTGCAGTTGTAGCACTTAATCACAGTTAGTTTTCCTTAAAGATGGTTAAGCACTTAATCTGAATAATTGCCCCAGCTGGAAGGCAGGCAAACAGACAAGCAGGCAGTTGTAAACCAAGCTGAGGCCTCCAGCGAGGGAAAGCAAGTCTATATATTTATTTCATGGCAATCCACATAAACACGGTCGTGTGTGAGTGGGATGCACATTAAGTGGAGGTGTGTGTGCCTGTATAAAAACCCAACTCTATATATCCTCTTGGGAGTATGTGGATTCCTTATGTCTCATAGTAGCATATTTTAAGACCTTCTCTGTCTGTTCTGTCTTTAGCCAACAGGTATAGCAGACAGTCTTGTTCCAGAGGAATTTCATATTCTAAAGAACAGAGGTGTCCTGCGCTTGGAGTATTATGATGAGTGAGTGTTCCTGCACTTCTTTTAGTTGCTCCTGCGTTGCATCCAGAACTGACTCACTTGGCTAATAATAGCCTCCCAGCAGTGGACCTGCTACTGCTTACTCGGAGGGAACAGGTGAGGCAGTGGTGAGGCTGTGCCTGTGTACCAGCTGAAGCTCCAGGTCGGTTCCACCGCCTTGCCTTGCCCCTCCATGTCCTGGTGAGCAGCAGCGACTCAGCTGCCAGGAGGCCAGTGCTGCAACTCCACCCCACCTGGCGAGCTGCTCCTGGTTGCACCTCCTAAATGGGATGAAGTGGCAAGGCCAAAAGCACCTGCATCTGGGCAGGAAGCCTTTAAAAATTCTATTTCACCATTTTGCCAAGTTCAACACTTTCCATATTTCAACTAAGGGATGCTCAAATGCATATATTCTCAGACAGAGACCCAGGGACTGAAAATGCCACCCAAACTGACTTCCTCATGGATGGCCAGGCAGTATAATGAAGTTGTAGAATTTGATTTTTTAAATAAAAAAATCTCAAACATAGATGTGAACGAGGGAAACTGCAAGCAAATTTGTTTACTATGGATCGATTAACAGAGCCCAGAGGCCAGAAATCTGAATTAGGGCTTGAAAGCGTGACTCAGGGTTGCACTCTTCCCATTGGGCATATCTGATCTGGCACTTGTCTCCCAGCCTGATTCACTTCTTGTACTGGAGTTAAGACTAGAAGGAAAATAAATTTGAATGACACAAGGTGGAAAAGAACAAGGACAAAAGAACAAGAACAAGGATTATGGATGCATAATCTCATGTAGCCTAGCCCTTCATTTGGGCCCCATTTCTGCATGAGAAATACATAGCAGATTACCATTCCCCAGCCCCACTCTTCCTTACTCAGGTTCATTGCAGTTGTTTTATGTCACCATGAGTCTCATTGTAAGAGAGAACTTCTTCAATTAATTCACTTGCCTGCAACAGAGTGGCCCGTCTCTTAGTCTACTGTATTTTTAAATTTATACAATAAAAATAAAATAAATGGTTGAATCCCAGAGTCCAAAGAGATTTTTCAAGTACAGTCGTCTATTGCTGTTAACATCATCATTATTAATCTGTTGCAGTAAATATACAACCCTACTTGAAGACGATGAAAACAGACTGCGGGTTTTCCCATCCATGTGAGTGACACTCTGAATCAAGATGCTTTTGTAGCGCATGCTATAGAAGGTGTTGTGAATCAGAGGCATGTCCCTTTGCTGCTGCCTTGTTAGGAAGCCGTCTGGGAGGCTGGAGGTCCTGCAGCTGATGAAGGTGATGGACACCATGCTGGAAAGGGCTGGAACAAATAAGGATGTTGGCGTAACAGGGGTTTCACAGGTAAATAATTCCTGCCAGTCCTGATTCAATCTCATCCTCCTTGATATTGCCCACTTCTAGTTATACTGTACATCATTGCTGGTGAATCTCTAGTTTATGGGCCTCGTTAGGCCTGCCAGACCTCAGAGGCTGTCCCCCAGCCATTTGAGGCAAGCGATGCCCACCTCCCCTAGACCTGACGTCATATATGAGAGTTCAAGCTGCAGCTCTGGCTAAAGGAAGGGGAATTGGCAATGCACTCTTAAGTATGCTACCGCTTCTTCCTTTGCATCAAAGTCATCATCGCTTTTTGAACTTGGCACTCTTTTTCATTGCCTTGCCATGACAACGGAAAAAGGTGCCACATTCAAAAAGAACTGACTTTTTGATGCAAAGAAAGAAGCAGGAGTTCACTCTCAGGACACTCCCAATTCTTCCTTTGCATCCCTGGCTTAGATTTAAGTTGCACCTGCAAGGGAGCATTTTTCTACTGCAGCCATGGCTTAAATTAAAGCCAGGCTACGAAGGAAGAATCTGGTGCACTCTTGATGCTTTGCTTTCAAGCAGAATCAGTTGAAAGAATCAGCCATGCACCCCACAAAGTGGTTGACACTGGGAATAGGTTTAGGGTTCCCACTCTGGCTACACATGCTTACTAGGAACAGTTGACTGGCAGGTTGAAAAGCAGCAGGTTGAAAATCAGAGTCGAGTACAGTGGTGCCCCGCAAGACGAACGCCTCGCAAAACGAAAAACTCGCAAGACGAAAGAGTTTTCCGTTTTGGAGGTGCTTCGCAAAACGAATTTCCCTATGGGCTTGCTTCGCAAGAAGAAAGCCCATAGGGAAATCTCCGCCGGCCTTCAGAAGAGGTCCTGGACCTCTTCTGAAGGCTTGCGGGGGGCAAAAGTCTTTGCTCCCCCCCGCCTGCCTTCCCAGGATAGCGGAGAAGCGCAGCGCGTTTCTCCGCTATCCCGATGGCTTTTGAAGGCAGGCGGGGGGGAGCAAAGACTTTGGCCCACCGCCGGCCTTCAGAAGAGGTCCTGGACCTCTTCTGAAGGCCGGCGGGGGGCAAAAGTCTTTGCTCCCCCCGCCTGCCTTCCCGGGACAGCAGAGACTTCTCCGCTGTCCCGGGCGATCTGAAAATGCTGGCGGGCGGCAGCAAAGGCTGCGCTGCCGCCCACCAGCATTTTAAAAGCCCCCGGACAGCGGAGACTTCTCCGCTGTCCCGGGGCGATCTGAAAATGCTGGCGGGCGGCAGCGAACGCTGCGCTGCAGCCCGCCAGCATTTTAAAAGCTCCCGGGACAGCGGAGACTTCTCCGCTGTCCCGGGGCAATCTGAAAATGCTGGCATTTTCAGATCGCCCCGGGACAGCGGAGAAGACCTTGCCCCCCCCCAGCCTTCAGAAGAGGTCGGGGGACAGACTGTCCCTGGACCTGGTCTGAAAGCGGTTTCCCTAGGAACGCATTGATTGATTTTCAATGCATTCCTATGGGAAACCGTGCTTCGCAAGACGAAAAACTCGCAAGAAGAAAAAACTTGCGGAATGAATTAATTTCGTCTTGCGAGGCACCACTGTACTCTATTCCTGAACATTTTGTGCCAGTTGTTCTGTCAAAAACAGAGGTTCATGCGGATTCCGAGAAGGCAAAGAATAAAGATTTGCTCCTTCATAACATAATTTATTTAAAGGCAGGGTAGTGCAAAAGCAGGCAGCTGGTGTCCCTTCAGTCACTGGGAACGTAATAGCAAGAAATGGGGGGCTCCAAGAGCAAGCCGTGGCACATACCATGGCCCTGGTCATTGCGGGCGCTCCAGAGACTTGTGTAGCTTAAATTATTCACACTTTCATTTGATTACCTTATGTATGTGATGCAGGCCTTCACTGAAGTCCCCAAGACGCAGGGGGACTGCATATGATACATAATGTCATTCTTCTCCTGCATACTTTGAACTTACATGCAGCTTGCCAGCATGGTTGACTAACGCCTTTTTCTATTAGCAGTTCTCTAAGGTGTCCAGGTGGGATGCGGGTGGCGCTGTGGTCTAAACCACAGAGCCTAGGGCTTGACGATCGGAAGGTTGGCGGTTCAAATCCCCACGACGAGGTGAGCTCCCGTTGCTCGGTTCCAGCTCCTGCCAACCTAGCAGTTCTAAAGCACATCAAAGTGCAAGTAGATAAATAGGTACCGCTCCAGTGGGAAGGTAAACAGCGTTTCCGTGCGCTGCTCTAGTTTCGCCAGAAGTGGCTTAGTCATGCTGGACACATGATCCGGAAAAACTGCGGACAAACGTCGGCTCCCTCGGCCAGTAAAGTGAGATGAGCGTCGCAACCCCAGAGTCGTTCATGATTGGACTTAACTGTCAGGGGTCCTTTACCCTTTACCTTCAGCTTTTTAAGGTGTCAAGAAATAGTAGCCACTAATGCATTGGGTGCTCATGTCCTAAGGATCCTGATACGATCCATGCTCACCAGTTACTGATTTCTTAACGCTGTTGCTCATCTTGCTCTTCCTGGTTTAAAGCTTTCTGTGTCACTGAAGCAGTCAGTCTTGTGTTTCACTGGCCTTGTCCTGGATTCATGTACTATGACATAATATTGCTGTGGAGTTTGGACGTAGTTCTTTCCTGACTTATCAGGTGTTTTGTTGCCATTGAGAGGCTTGTTGTTGTGTTGTCAAACTGAAAGAATAAGTGTAAGTAATCTTAGATTACCTGATGGAGAGAAATAATATACTGGAGTACAACATGGAATCTCTACAGAGAAATGATGGCACAGAGAGTAATGGACAAACACATTACAGATGAATTATTCCATTTCAAGGAAGCTATAGGAAAACTGACAAGGTGATGATATTGGCTGGTGTTTGTATTCAACTCTGCGAATAAAAGTTGTGATTGTACAAGGCAGCTGAGGGTATTGCTCTCTTCAACTGCAGGGAGCTTAATACCATCCGAGAACATGACCGTAGAGTCACTGTTGAAGCAGAGAAAGCCTATGAGGAGCTGGCAAAGGCGGTCCAGGATTCCGAGATGAATGCAAAGTGAGTTCCAGATAAGATTGGAAGCTAGGGTTGCCGTAGGAGAATAGCAGAATGCCTTTATATTTATATCTCATGTCATTACCCCTTCAGCCTTTTGGATGAATATCGCGAACTGTATGAATTGCAGAGAAGAAGACTTGAGGCCCAGATCCACCAGTTAACCCAAGAAAAAGAGCTGTGGAGCAATGCTACGTATGAGTTGGCTCTCAAGGTAGCTGGCAAAAGAGGCATTGCGTGCTTTTGCTTTTGTTAAAAATGCTATTCTCTCCTTGTTAGATCAGAGGTCGGCAACCCTAATCGGAGGATGGGCCGGTTGACACTCCATCCGTCGGAGGATGGGCCGGAGCGTCTGTGCACACGCGCTCTTCTGGGTCAGAGGAGCGCCGGTGTGTGTGTGTGCGCACGCTATTTCCAGCACTCCTCCGACCCGGAAGTGTGCCAGAAATGGTGTGTGCGCATGCGCACAAGCGCTTCTCCGTCCCGCATGTGTGCGCACACACTATTTCCAGCGCACATCCGGGTCGGAGGAGCGCCCGTGCACATGCGCACAGGCGCCATCAACCCAGAAGTCGGTCCCTGCACTGCGCCGCGCTAGTAAGAGCAGGTGGTGGGGGCAGCAGCGTGGCGGCAGGGGGCGCCATGGGGCGGTTAGGCAAGCCTCATGGGCCACTACCGGCCCATGGGCCTTAGGTTGCCGACCCCTGCTTTAGATTGTTTTGGCAGCTTCTGTTGCATTATCATTTGTTAAACTAAAAGTATGTCCTTTAAAACAAATTATTTCCATTTTACAGAGGGCAACAAAGAATAGGCACATTGCATTTCATTCTCTGCTAGCTGTATAGTTTAAAATATATCTCTACAGTGGCAAGTAAGTCAGGGATCACCAACATGGTGTCTGCGGGCACCAGTGTGCCCACTGCCTCCTATGGAGCCTGCAAAAGGTCTAAGTAAATATATTTTCAAAAATGCACAAGAGTCTGTTTGCTCTTTCAGCTCAGTTCCTGCTTGAACTGATTCAACCTCTTCTACAACAGACAACTCCCCAAACGTGCCCTCTTTTCATTGGCGGCCAGGATTGGACACCCACCGTCCCATTTTGAACAGAGGGGTGAAAGGCATTAATTTCTGTGACATCAGTTTCTGTCACACAATTAAAAAGTCTGGTTGAGCAATCTTGTGGGCCTTCCAGCCAATGACCCACTTACACTGGCATAAGTTAGTTGCCATCCTATGTACTCCCAGTACAAAAAATGAGGAGAAAAGACAAGCATTACAAAACACAAAGCAGCCACTCACCCAGTGACCTTCGCAACAGTGGCAGTGTTATGACTGAATACCATTTCCTGGGTTTGAATTGTGTGACTTTGGAGTAGGGGCCAAGAACAACATCTGAAGGAGTTTCAGAGTTTGACATAGTCCCACTCCTTCCGAGACATGCCACTGTCCCATTTTGGCAGAATGTGGGCATAGCTCAACATACGCTAGTATAGGGGCCTTCCATCAAATCCTGAAAAACTCAAGGATTAAGGGATTGTGCCTTAAAGTTGTTAGTTTGTATTAATTTTAATTGATGGGAAGATTTCCATATGAATGTAACACAGCAGTTGTTGTTGTTGTTTGAGAGCATTAACCAGCCATTATTCTCCTTAAAAACATAAATATTGTGTTGAAATAGTTAGTTGTAATTCTGGAAATGGATCTTCACTGGCAGGGGAATATATTTTGGTACCTTGGTATTGTAGGCATCCACCAGAACTCAAAACATCCCTGTGCATATGTGGTGCATAGCACAATGCACTAAGTTTAATTTCAAACTAATTAGAAAGTACAAATTTGCAGAGTGCAAACTGCTTCTTATTTTTGTGGTGGGTGGGGAAGAGAACGGTGATGGTTTTGCCCCTCTTCTACTGCTGTTGCAATGCACCTTCCTGGTCAGTGAAATTCACAATTCCCTCCTCCTCCATGTTGTAATCTTGAGTGCCATTTGATGAAGAAAGCTGTATTGAGGGAACACCCCTTAGGTCTTTTTGCGAAACAAGGAGACTACTGAACAGCTGTCTCAATGTTATCATGTGATGCCAGTAGGCGTCCTCTTGAAAAGACATTCCGAATCATCTCTTCAAAGAGAAGCGCTCTTCTAAGAGGGTGTCTGCCACTCACAAGTGCTGGGTTGTGATGCATGCATGAGTTGTATCGGGTGTCAGGTTAGAAGAAATATCCCTTCTTCTATAAGAAGGAAGAATGCTGCAAAGAGGACATTTGCCACCTGTGGTTGTTGTTTTTTAACACTTAAAACATGCTGCTCAGATTAACTGAGAACCGATTAACAGCTTTTCATTTAGATTTACAGCTTTGTTGACGAAACACCTAGTACGTCTAAGCTGTGCTGTGCGTACTTAATTGGGCACGCTCCATCCCTTTAATCATCTTATGTTCCATTTCAGGGAATTGAAAAGAACAAGCTGACCTTGGCTCGCAGAATGTATGACAGTGAAAAGGCTTGGGTCAAAGGCATGAGGCATTTCATTATGATGTTGGCATCACAGGAAGAATTGCTTAAGAGCACCTAACTGGGAAAGGGATGTCAGCTAGTTTTGTTCGTTTGTACTTTCTATCAGCTTCAGCTGCTGACTCAGCTGTGCCCCTATCTAGACAAGGATAGCCTAATCTCTGTCACCTGTGCTTTGTCAACCTCTAGGTTAGATTACTGCAATGTGTAATCTAAACTCTGAAGACAGTTCAGGAACCTCAGCTGGTGCTAAATTTAGTGGACAGGTTGCTCACCGGGGCAAGATGGTTTGAGCATACTATACCGATCCTGGCATGACTGCGCTGGCTGCCCATTAGTCTCTGGACCCAATTCAGAGTGCTAGTTTTGACCTATAAAGCCTTAAATCAGGCCTCAGGCCGGTGTCTCCAGCGCCGATCACGTGGCGGGCCGGAGGGTGGGGGAGCACGTGCCCATACACGTGTGCACACGCTATTTCAGCGCACTTCCAGGTTGGAGGAGCACCGGAAATAGCTTGTGCGCATGTGCACGGGCCTCCTCCGACCCGGATGTGCACCGGAAATAATGCTTGTGCATGCACAAATAACGCTTGCGCATGCACACAAGCTATTTCTTGTGCTCCTCTGACCCGGACGTGGGCAGCCACACAACGCAGCACCAGTAAGAGCGGGCTGCAGCAGTGGGGGTCGCGAGCCGGATAAACGAGTCCCTTGGGCCTTAGTTTGGGGACCCCTGCCTTAAATAGTCAGGACCACAATACTTCACAGACTGCCTCTTCCTATATGAACCGGCCTGGACCCTCTGATCATAATCTGAGGCCCTTCTTCATGTGGCTCCTCCATGAGAGGCTTGGAGTGTGGCAATATGAGAACAGGCCTTCTCTGTGGTGGCTCCCCATTTGTTGAATGCTCTCCCTCCCCAGGGAGGCACCAGCTGAAAATGTTTCTCCATATCAGGCTTTTGGCTGATTAAACATTTTATGGCCCTTAAAATGTGTTTGTGGGAGGGTGGATTATTGATTTGCTTTTGTTTTCCAATGTAGTTTGTGTTCTCGTGTTGTATTTTTCTGTTCTGTGATCTTGAATGAAGGGCGGCATACAAATACAACAACAGCAACAATATTGTTTCTGGGCATATGTGTCTCCATTACACGGTCTGTTTTTCTGGATTACATCTCTGCTCGAGTACTCATAGAGAAGTGGGACAGGGAGCAGGGGACGACTGTATATTTAGAACAGTTTTTTGACACTCCATGTTAGTTGGGCCCAGGCTGGCAAAATGGCTAAAAAGCTGGTAGTGTTGACTGGCAGCAGTGTGTCTAATGCTTCATATGATTAAAAGTCTATGTCCCAGTCTAAATATGTCCAGCGATGCATGTTTGAATGTCAGTGTTGCACTTGTAAGATTTTAGCTGTGTGTACTGTGGAAATAAGGGATGCTGGTGGCGCTGTGGGTTAAACCACAGAGCCTAGGACTTGCCAATCAGAAGGTCAGCTGTTCGAATCCCCGCGACAGGGTGAGCTCCCGTTGCTCGGTCCCTGCTCCTGCCAACCTAGCAGTTCGAAAGCACGTCAAAGTGCAAGTAGATAAATAGGGACCACTCCGGTGGGAAGGTAGACAGCATTTCCATGCGCTGCTCTGGTTCGCCAGAAGCGGCTTAGTCATGCTGGCCACATGACCCGGAAGCTGTACGCCAGCTCCCTCGGCCAATAAAGCAAGATGAGTGCCACAACCCAGAGTCGGCCACGACTGGACCTAATGGTCAGGGGTCCCTTTACCTTACTGTGGAAATATGCATAGTATTATTTGCTTAGCAATTTACATGTTTGCTGTAAGCAGGCTTTTATGATTATTTTGATCTTTATGGCTTTTTTGAAATCTATTTTTCTTATGGATTCTTTCTCTACCCCCCCAATCCCATTTTTCTCGTGTGATTCATTCAGGATGCGACTGATCTTTCCACTCTGCAGGAGCTGACACAGGAGTTTCGGGAACGCGTGAGCCAAATTGGCACAGAAGTGGAACAAATTGAAGAAACCAGTAGGGACAGGGCTAGGAGTATTCAGAATGGTTTGGCTGGTTGGCTCCGTTACTTCCAGAATCATGTTCTGTGAGTCTCAAGGAATGATTCTTTATTATTGGGGGGCCTCTGTGCTGCCTTCCACATTCCCTGGAGCAGTACATGTTCAAAGATCAATTTTTAAAATCATTTTATTGATTGTCCAGTTAAAAACATCCATTGAATATATCCAATCATATTATTCCAATTAAAATAAAAAACTAAAATAAAAAAGACCAAATTATGGTCCAAATTATATGTATTAATTTTTCAGAGCTCCCCATGGTCTGGATCTCTGAAGCATATCTCCACATCTTGCTTCTCCTCGTTGCTTCCATATTTTCCACATCTCGATTTTAACGCTTCATAATTCTTTGTCCCTGAGTCCACGATACTCAGTCATGTCAAACATAATGTACTTTCATCCGTCGAATATAGCTTTGTTAATATATATTTTTCCAACTGTCTTTTTATCAGCTCAGCTTCCTCTGATTCCTTAAAAAAAAAGGAGGTTAATTTTTTAAGGGTGCCACTATGTGTACTTGATTTAAACATCAGGCTGCCATCAGCACTGAGCTAACACTAGTTTTACACACAGCTGACCTATCTCATCAATCCTGAAATTTGTGTAAGGTTTACTCCTTAGCTATCTTTGAAATACCTGGTTTATTTACAGTTACAGAAGCAGAACCTATTAGAAGCAAACAGATAACCGTGCAGCAGGCTCCACCAAACCTGCCTGTATTTCTCAGAGAATATATTCACACAAGTTGCTTCATGGTCAAGTTGCTCCTCCCTAAATTCAAACTGGAAAGCTCTCTCTGAACTATTTCTTGTACTCTCCTAATTGCTGATAGGTGCTGCATTGCAAAGGCCATCAATGAATATTAAAGTTCATTTGTCAAATCCTTAGACTGACCAAGCGATTCATTAAGCTAGGGATGGTGACCCTTTGTGGCATCCATGAATTACCGTATTTTTCGCCCTATAGGACGCACTTTCCCCCCTCCAAAAATGAAGGGGAAATGTGTGTGCATCCTATGGGGCGAATGCAGGCTTTCGCTGAAGCCTGGAGAGCGAGAGGGGTCGGTGCGCACCGATCCCTCTCGCTCTCCAGGCTTCAGGAAGCTCTCCGCAAGCCTTGGGAGCCCGGCGCGACTTCCCGCCGGGCTCCCAAGGCTTGCGGATAGCAGCCTGTTCTGGGGGCTGGGGTTTATTTCCCCCCCCCCCCAAAAAAAAAACCTAGGTGCGCCCTAGGTTTGTTTTTTTTTACATTTTTTTTTTGTTCTCTCCAGGATCTGCTAGAATTTTAACGTCTTTGATCAATAGCTTGGAAGACTGGAGCTTCAAGCTGCTTGCCAACAAGCAAAAGGGTTCTATGCATGAAACGGAGTGGATAAAATTTTTCCAGACAGTTTCTGAATGGATAGCCCAGATAGACGATCTCTTGAGCTTCATCGGTTCTGGCGACACTGTAGAGGACCGTAGGCTTAGAGCATTTCATAGCTTGTAAGATAAGATGATTTTCAAAGCTGTTTGCTTTGCTTCTGTAGAGCATTTGTATCTGGACAGAACTTTCAGATGACAGAGCCCTTCACTTCTGAGTCATCAGTTGAGATCAGATGGTTGGGTGGAGACACATTTGAATAACTGTTAACTAATAATTTTAACAGAATTTTGAATTCAGCAAGAGTTTAAAGTACAGCAATATTGGCACCCACCACTGACCTCTTCCTGCCCCAATCAAAAAGCTGGCAGGGGCTCTTTAACCCCTCCCTCCGGCATGAACAGTGAGAGGGGGGCAGATGGAGCTACCCCTTTCCTTGCAGCTCTGCCGGTAATCGGAAGGAGCCTTTGCTGCTGGTCACACTGAGGCTTGGACTAAAGAGCCCTTTGGCTCAGTAATGGATCAGTATGGGTCAGCTGTGTGGAGCCCCCCTCCTGATGCCATTGCTACACCTTACCTGGAGGGGAATTGGTCCATCTGCACAGCCCCGCCCTCACTGCTGATCTGCCCTACCCTGCCACAGCTCTGCCCCAACACACCCTCCTGCTTTGGCTGTGTCGCAAGTCTGGTGGACACATGCAAGAACCTCTGTCCCTGACACCTTTGCTTTCTATTTGCAAGAGGATTCGTTTTTATGCAGTGTCAAATTTCTACTAGGCTCAGATGGAAATGTCCCATTACATCGTCAGCTCTCCACAACTTCATTCCCACCTCATTCTGTTGCATATGTCAAGGGCCCTCAAGAGCAGTCAATAGGACAGATAAACAGGGAGGCACAGCAAAAACCTATGTTACGCCATGCAATTTTAAAAGTCCTTTGTCCATGTCTTGGCTTGTACGGGAGAGAGCAACAAGGCATCTTTGGATTGCTGGGGTCCAGCAAAAAAATTGTCATCAATCCCCATAATATTGAACCATGGAAGTCAGACAGATGGCAACTGGTGAAGACAAGTATTGCCATTGCCAAAACTGATTTCCCCTGTAATCTTGGCTCATCTCTAGTTTTCTTACCATGAAAGAAAAGACAGAAGAGCTCCATGTCTTTTCTCTCATGAATGCAAAAAAGTCTGGAAGATGTGATTCCGAGAAGACCGTTGTGAGGAAGAGAGTTCAACAGCCCTTGCCAGATCAGTGTTGCAACCTTTGACATTGGCCCTTTGAAATTATACTTTCAGCTTGACCAGTGTGTGGAATTTTATTCTCAGCTCAGAATTTGGGAGTTCTTTGAGCCCATTTTAATAATGATTTTGGAAGTTAAGAGTCTAAGGTAGCATCTGGTCCTGATCTAATTGGCTATGTTGTTGATGTTGTTGTTGACTGAATGGTTTCCTTTAAGGTTGATACCTGAGGATGTGTTCAAGAAGATTCAGCAGTGGATCCTGACAACCACTAGTGGTTCTGAGAAAGAAAATGATCAGCTCAGCCATGAAGTAGGTGTCCTGGTGTTTTTCCAACTTCTATCAGCAGAGGCACAATTGTTTCAAACTAAAATGGAAGGCGAGCTTCACTCTTAAAACACTCTAAATGTAAGCCTTTTTATGTATAAGGTAATAATTACCTTTGCTCATAGAAGGCCCACCTTGTGTTTCTGCATGTGTCACTCTTCTGAGCGTGTCTCTTGATCAGAAGCAGCCAATCCCAAAAAAGTAAGTCAGGCAGAGAGAGAAGAGGCAGCCTTTTTTGAAGGCCAGCAGTTCTGCTGCGTGTCTGTATTGAGAGCAGTTGAAATGGTCAGTTTGCAGCTGATGCAGAATTGGAGAGATGTAGATTTCTATAGCAAAGCTAAAAAAACCACAACATAGAAAGTGGGTCTTGTTGCAGGCTAAGGATAGGTCTTGGATCTGAAAAGCTCCCCCTTTCTTCCTATATGATGTCTGTCTTGTACATGTGTACAGATGTACAGAGAAAAGAGGTAAGTCCCTGGGACTAGTTCCTGTGCAAGCAGACCTAGGATTTCAGCCCTAGTGTTCATGCTTTGACTTTGTAGTATAGCTTGAATCCACCTTGCTCTAAAAACAGTAATGTTTCCCTCACAAGGCTGCTGGAGGATGAACGCACATTTTTATTTATATGTGGTATAGATGTAGATGACCAAGTACTGAAGGAGGTTTTTGTGGCCCGGTTTGTTTTAGTGCGTCAGCCCCACCTGTTCCACCTGGTTCTACAGGGAACCAGGCAGAGGGCCTTCTCGGTAGTGGCACCCACCCTGTTGAATGCACTCCCATCAGATGTCAAGGAGATAAACAACTACCTGACATTTCGAAGACATCTAAAGACAGCCCTGTTTAGGGAAGTTATTAATGTGTGACATTTTAATGTATTTTTAATCTTTGTTGGAAGCCGCCCAGAGTGGCTGAGGGGACCCAGCCAGATGGGAGGGGTATAAATAATAAATAGTTGTTATTATTATTATTATTATTATTATTTTATTATATTAAAAGGGACACAGGTAGCGCTGTGGGTTAAATCACAGAGCCTAGGACTTGCCGATCAGAAGGTCGGCGGTTTGAATCCCCGCGATGGGATGAGCTCCTATCAACCTAGCAGTTCGAAAGCACATCAAAGTGCAAGTAGATAAATAGGTACTGCTCCAGTGGGAAGGTAAACGGCGTTTCCGTGTGCCGCTCTGGTTTGCCAGAAGCGGCTTAATCATGCTGGCCAAATGACCCGGAAGCTGTACGCCGGCTCCCTCGGCCAATAAAGCGAGATGAGCGCCGCAACCCCAGAGTCGACCATGACTGGACCTAATGGTCAGGGGTCCCTTTACCTTTACCTATTATTATTATTATTATCATTATTATTATTGTGCTGGTGTTGCCTAGGAGATGTTTTGACTCTCGCAGTTGAGATGAACTGGGTATCACTAGCCAAGCTCAGCCCTCCCTTGCAAGATTAGACACAATAATATTGACCTATCAAGTTGCTGTAAGGATTGCCATAAGATGATGTATGTGAAGCTTTTCATACACTCTGAAAACACTCTATAAATACTAAAATTCATCTCGGTTATTAAGCAAGCCTTCTGGGGACTCTCCCAGAAATCTAGGCAGCAAAGCCAAAACCAGGACTGCAGGCAGCAAACAGACACCAATCCATCTCTCTAGATACAGATATAGCAGAGAGGGAAGCAGGTAAAGTTGTTCCTGGCATGTCTTCAGGTCTAATTTGCTAGAATAATGCTCATCAGAAAAGCTTGCTTAGAAAATGAAAGATATTGTGTCCTAGATGAAATGATAATTATTTCTAATAATTACACTGAGCATATAATGATGTCAATAAGAATGACACTGAGCACTTCAGACAGAGTGTTCAATGCATACATTCTCTCAGTAATCCTGACCAATGCTGTTAGTTAGGATTAGTATTCTCATTCTCATATTTCAGAAGGCAGAATGGGGACGGAGGCTGAGATAATGGGTTGACATTTTTCAAGGCTGCCTAGAGAATTCACAGAGATAAGATTTGAAAGAAGTAATTCCTGGCTTTCAAATAGTAGTCCCGCCCGCCTTGCCTACAGTTAGTTGCCCCATTTTTCTCATGTGTAAACTTCAAAGGTAAATGTTCCTCATGACAGAAGGAACGTGATGAAACTGGCTTTCTCATATTAAAGTGGCATTGCTGTGATGTAACGTATTGCTGTGGGTACAGTGACATCATGTATTTCCTCAGCTGTTGCAAGGAGATGGTAGCGACGATAACACGCCAGAAGATGGTAACTCTTCAACCAGATGCAGAACATGAATTGCAACAGTTAGAGAGGATCAAGGTAAGCGAGACCAAATGTGGTCTCTTGCCATTTGTGCATCACTGTCCAAATCCATCCTACTGTTTTTGGTTTTGAAGTTGGTCATTGAATAAGTGAAATAGTTCCTCAATTGGGTCACTCTACTTGCTCTAAAGCCTTCACAATATTTCAAACCCTGAGATGGTCTTTGTTGCTGTTCCTGCTGCTGCTATATTGATTATGGTGATGGTGTGAATTTATCAGCTGCTGTTCAAAATTAAGTATTTTTTCCATGACACTGCCATATTTATTACCCTGGAATGTCTTCAAGCTTCAGCACAGTGCGCAAAGGCTGTCTGGAGCATGGGAGATGACTTCAGCTGCTGGGCACTTCTCAGTGTGGGGCTTAAGGCTGTCCTTCATTCACAGCCTCTGGTGAGCTTTCTAGGTCAGATGGGGATGTCGGATGGCAGCCAGTCCAGCGATGAGAAGAGAGTTGCTGTGTGATATGGCTTCAGCCGCCACCATTTTTATTGTCCCAGAATACCCCTGGGCACGACATCAGAACCCCGAGGCATTCTGGGTTGATAAAGATGTCAGTGTCTCTCTCAGCAGCTTCAACCTGTCACTTCTTTGCTGAGCACTGGACCAAAAAGGAAACATTAAGCAAACAGAAAGGAGAGGATCAGCCGCTTTAACGGGTCTTCTCAAGCCGATGGCCCCACTGCGCCAAGTGCTGCTTCTGGGCCTGGCTCCCTGCACGCATAGTTCTGCAGTCTCCATGTCTGCATGTAAGCAATGGGAAACATTTTTCACATTCTCTTGTGGGCAGCTTTCCAGGGTCCGCAGGCCAGGGGTGGATGGGGCCGCAGGCAAAAGAGGGCAAGTGGGATTCTTGTGACTCTTAGCTTTTGCAGAATAGGCATCATTCCAGCCACACAGAAGCCAGAGGGTTCTACATTTGCGGTTAACAAGCTGCCATCAAAATTTCTGTACATCTTGGTACCTTGTGTACCTCTTGCCTACTTTTAAAGATGGCTTGCTCACAGTTGCCCACGGGCAATGCCGTGCGTACTTTTTAAAGCCCAGCCAATTTTCAGTTAAGGGATTTTTCTCACGCATTGTGAAATTTGAACTCTGTTAACACTGCCGATCCGGGCTGTGGTGACCCTTGTTCAGGAAGTTCCAGGATCCAGCCTGGGCCGGTGCTGTTAAGGGGATACCTAGTTAGAGAGGAGGAGAAAAAGTCTGCAGTTGAGCCCAGTAGTGTCACAGAAATCATGACGGCGCATGGAAGGTACCCCCAATATTTCATGTTCCTCCCTAGGCAGGAGGAAGAAAAGCCTGAAAATTTGTGGTAGTGTCAATTATGGCAGCCATCAGCAAGAGAGGATAGGAGTCTCATGTTTCTGTGAGCCATTTTTGTGAAATAGATTGGAAAAGAGAAGTGTGGGCTGTTTGAAGGCATTCAGTAAGGTCTGGGCCGCTTCAGGCTGAGTGGGAAGGTAGGCTGAGGCTAGGTTGTTCGGAAAGTCTCAAGTAGGGTTGGGACAATCACGTCTCTCTTTGGTCCATGTCGCTTTTGCGACATCACTAGGGATGTTGGAGGATTCCTATGGAAACGGAAACAGGTGCAAAAATTGCTGCTCTTCACATCTTCTCTCATTTTCAGGACCAGGTTCACTTCGTATGAATGATAGCAGCATTGACTGACACCACTGTTTGTTTGTTCCAAAGCTGTGAACGTTACGTAATAACATTACAGAAACTGTATTGAGTTCCTCGCGTGCAACCTTCTTTGAACCCAGTGGAATTTGCTTTTGTAGAAACATGCATCAGATTACCCTGTAAATCTCTGTGAGGCAATTGCAACTTCGCTTCCGCAGGGCACCTACTGTTTCTTAATGAAACAGTTCCCGTAACCTGGAGTTTCTCCAAGCCCTTTAATCCCTGCCAGTCATGTCTTCTACAGTGTGCAAACTTTTTTTGCGCAATATTGTGTGTTTATACAGTCTGCTGCTACTACTGCATGCTGGGAATTGAAGTGTGCCCACATTGACATTAGAAGCCTAACAGAGCAGGCCTAATCCTGTCTTATCAGAAGTAAGTCCTATTGAGTTCAATGAGGCTTGCTCTCAGGCAAGAGGGTTCTAGATGGGATTATTTATTGAATTTATATCCTGCCCTTCCTCCCAAAGGAGTTCAGGGCAGCAAATTCATAAGCCCTGTGATATGAGAAATAGCTGGTTCCAAACAAAAAGGAAGTTGGAATGAGTCTTAAGAGCACAGGCTAGACGCCTAACTATGTTTACTCAGAGGTAAGTCGCATTGAACTCTATTGTGTGAAAGCCAGCCTCATTTGGTGGAAAGGCAGGAAACAAATATAACAAATAAATAGGTTCTAGTAATCAAATCAGTCTGATAGATGTGCAGTTCATGTCAGAATTCACAAAGACTGAATTCCCGGGTGAGATACTGGGATTTTGGAACGCTGGGGCTCTCTGGAGGAGATGTTGCATAGTGATAGCGGTAGGGGCAGGGCATTGGCCCAATGGGACTTCAGGTTTTAGCGGGCCTTTAATAGTCATCCCTCTTAATCTCCATTTATGACAACAGTACCACTGAGAATGTAAGAAATAGTGTTTTTCATTGGTGGGTGTTACACAAACACAAGCAACCACAGCACACCTGCAATTAGGGCAAGGTTTTTCCAACCCAAAGGCTGTTACTCCCTAGGCAGCAAATACATGGACCTATCGATGATAGTACAGGTGTGAATGACAGGTCACAGTATGCATTTGCAGGGAAGATAATGGCTGGGATTAATGGTGGACCTCTCAAAAATCCTTGGCCCCCTACAAAGTCCAGCTCCACCTACTGCCCATTTGGGTTGGGAAGCTGAAATGGAGAGCCATATGCTAAGCAAAACACTGTACAACTTCCTCTAAGCATAGTTCAACATAAGCAGCTCTGTTTGAGCCCTCTGGAAGAGCACCACAGGGCAATTGTTTTTACAGTGGTACCTTGGGTTAAGAACTTAATTCGTTCTGGAGATCCGTTCTTAAGCTGAAACTCTTCTTAACCTGAGGTACCACTTTAGCTAATGGGGCCTCCCGCCCCCGCCACACGATTTCTCTTCTCATTCTGAAGCAGAGTTCTTAACCCGAGGTACTATTTCTGGGTTAGCGGAGTCTGTAACCTGAAGCGTCTGTAATCTGAAGCGTCTGTACCCCGAGGTACCACTGTATTTCCCTTTTGGTGATCGGTTGCTTCTTTTGCTCTCTCTTTTTCCAGACAGAGTGCTTGGATTGGATTGAAACCTGCAACCTCCTCCTGTCTGGGATGAAGACCACTCCCACCACTTTAATCAGCCCAGAAGACCTGGTCGGCCTGTTTGGGTTAGAGGTACTGGCAGAAATAACCTTTGGTGTGACTGGTGGTGGTGGGGACTTTTTCTCCCTCTCTCCCCCGCCCTCCACCTCTCTTCTGGCGCAGGGCGATATCTCAGAAGGAGAATTTCACTTGCAACCGTTTTGCAGGTGCTTCAGCTGAAACGACAGCTGCCTCCTCGTCCGGAGCAGAGAGTGGAGATCTCCTCCACCACAGATGTACCTGTGGAGGAAGAGAAAAAAGACAAAGAAGCTGTGGATGTTCTAAAAGATCAGGAGGCAGCAGAACAGAAGCAAGCGTTAGAAGCAGAGGTGAGCATCTCCATTAGGAAATGCACAAAGCTGTCCCTCTTCTTTCGGGGCTTCTTTTTCGCTGGGGCTCGTGGCTGTGTGTTTATTGCTATCTGGTGGAAGTTTTGACATCGTGAAAAGGGAAGCCTGCAGTTTACAAACAGAAGAAATATATATATCTATCCCTCATGACTATGGAGAAGAGATTGGCGACATATGGTGGATGCTACCTGAAAAAGCTACTTCCAGTAGGCCACATAGAAGTTGTTAATGGTGTCAGGAGTGGCATCACGGCTGGGCCCCTGGGTTGGTAGTGTGAAGGGAGCAGGTTGCATGGATGGGGCTGTCAACATGGCTGTTTTTCTTACAACCACGTCCCGCATGATAAGCTTCCTTTACATGTTAGCAGGAGCA
The DNA here is from genome assembly GCF_027172205.1 of Podarcis raffonei. Classification (NCBI taxonomy): domain Eukaryota; kingdom Metazoa; phylum Chordata; class Lepidosauria; order Squamata; family Lacertidae; genus Podarcis; species Podarcis raffonei. The sequence goes on along the minus strand of NC_070607.1, from coordinate 7,115,274 downwards.
ATGGGGTATCCGTTGGCTGCATCACGTTGCTGGATATGTATGAACTGCCCATTTCATGCTTTGCGTTTTCCCCTTCTGTGACTTAAATTTCTTGCTGTTCTGATCATACACCCAACACCTCCCTCTTTGATCACTTCCTGAAAAATTGCAGAAGCTTTGAAAAATCTGAGGAATTGGAATTTGATGCCAGTAAATACTGGTCACTGAACTGAGAATTCCTTGCTACAGATTCTGGATTCTGGTTTCTTCTGGTGCAGAACATAAGCAGGACTGCGGGCAATGCAGCAAAAAGGAAAGGCACCCCCTTTCTCCAGCTGTTGGTCATAAAGTGTCTACTTGAGTCAGAAACTTTATGCTACAAAGTTGTATACCGCTTTATCTGTCTTAGTTTTCTCGCAAAGCATCCTGGGAACTGTAGTTTGATGAAGTGCTGCGGATTCTCTTTTCAAGGGTGGTTGAGCATGTTTAAATATGGAAAGTGGATAAGCCAAGAGTGGATACGCTTCCGATTCTCCAGCAGCAGAGAATCAGCCCCAGAATTCATGCATGGCCTGTGAACCAGGGGCATAGGAAGGGGGGGGGGCGGAGGGGGCAGGTGACAAGATGGCCCCTGCCTCCCCCCAGCTGTAGAGCGGCCAAGGGCGCGCGCAGTCCATATGGGCGCCGCTTGTGCAGTGTCCGTACGGGCTGCCACTCTCACGCGCCAACTGTACGGGTGTCCGTATGGGCTGCCGCGCGTGCACACTCCGTACGGCAGCCTGTACGGTCGCCATGCAAGCAGCAGCCCATATGGACACCGTGTGCAAGTGGCAGCCTGTACAGACTGCGCATGTGCGGCATCCCATACGGTCACCGCACATGCGCAGTCCGTACTGGATGCCGCTTGCATGGCGTCTGTATGGGCTACCACACATGCACACTCCGGGATGCCACTTGTGCGGTAACCCGTACGGTCACCGTGCAAGCAGCAGCCTGTACAGAGTGCGCACATGTGGGATACCGCACATGTGCAGTCCGTACGGGATGCCGCACATGCGCACTTCGTACGGGCTGCCCTGCCCCTGGTGCCGGAGAGGGTTCCTCCACCACTGCTGTGAACACTGACTCCAGGAGCTCCTGAACCACAATTGACAGCGTAGCCTTATGTAGAATATGAAAATAATTGAAGATTGTGTTGATCAGAGCTTTTTTTCTAGAAAAAATGGTGCCGGCACTCACCATGAAGTTGTTACAGTTAAGTGCCACACTTTTAACATATCCATTAAAAAGGTACCGGTGCTGCATACTGTTGAGTACCCCCCGGGGAGAAAAAGGACTGGCATTGATCATCATGATCCTTCCATGCAATATCTGAGTCTCTTGTGTGATAAGTTTCCTTGATGATGAGGAAACAAACATTGCATTGTGTGGTCCTTCCATTTCCTCTTGCCCTTCTGTTTGTCCTTGCAGGAACGGCCGCCCGTGCCCAGCACCAGCACTGGTGAGCAGGCCGAGAGTCTTGCCGTCACTTACCCAGTCAGATACATTGGAGATGATTCTAATGTGTATGTCAAAACCATGCAAGTGCAAGAAATCACAGTGTCACGGGTATGTATGTGCGTATAAATAGATAGCTCTTCTCTGAAGAGGTGTATCTATTTGGAACAAGGTGTGGCAGCTGCTTTAGAGGACAGGTTCTCAGTGTTAGTTATTTATATCCCACCTTCCAGCAGAAGAATCGTTATTTGCATCAACCACTAGCCATAGCAATAAAATCAAATAAAATGTACTGAAGGTAGAGGTAAAAACTTAACTGTAGAAAATACATTAGGGGGTTTACATCAATAATCAAATAATAGATCTTATTCTAATTGTCCCCTCTAAAAACCCTGCAGTTTTTGCTGTCACCTGACCATCTTGATCTGTTAAAAGAAAGGATGCAGTAGGAACGGTTGAGTGGCATGGACAGTAATAGAGGGGTAATAACCTCACTCCTCAAATCTTTATAAAGAGTGCAAGCCAGAAGCACATGAGCCACTGACTCAATACTGCCACCTCCACAGGGACATAACTGTTTTTCCAGTGGAATTTTTTGAAATCGACCCTCGAGTACAGCTGAAGGCAGTAGTATATTCAATCTTGTGAAAGTGAAAGCGCGTCTGTATTTTGAAATTGGTACATTTTGCAAATAGGGTGCAAAAGTGACTAGGTGGAAAATAATCATACCATGGACAAAATTTCCTTATTTTGGCCAGATTATTCTGTCGCTCAGTGTCATATAGGCGCTGTCTAATTTAATTATTTGCTTTACTGAAGCCAGATGTTAATAACTCTTGTGGTGATAAACCAGAAAAGTAGAGCTTTCGGTTGACAATTATAGTCCAAGTGCTCTCATGACAATCTTGCGATACTAATGGCAGTAGACCAGTGTATCCCACCATTTTTCTCCAAGGAGCTCAAGGTGGCATAGATGGTTCTCCCCCTCCTCATTTAATCCCCACGAAACCCCTATGAGGCAGGTTAGGCTGAGAGAGGCAGTGACTGGCCCAAAGGCACCCAGTGAGCTTCATGGCCGAGGGGGGATTTGAACTCTGGACTCCCTGTTGGGATACTGCCAGGGAGACGGAGGCATCAGGCAGGCCCCAGTCGTCTCCGGACGATCACCGGTCTCCCGTGGAACAGCACCAGTCAATTAGCGAGACGAGCCTCAGAGACATTCCAAGACCCGTGCACACCCTTTCAGCAAAGTCTCCACAACGGAAGATGCAGACCGGAGAGCATATTTACAGCTTTATTCATTGTAGATCAGAACAAAGGAAAAACATGACTGCTTGCCTCCGTGTCCAGGAAAACAGCCGGAACAAAAGCTATATACAAAACGGAAGTTCCCAGCGACAGCTGGAACAAAACAGGCATGTGATACACAACAATCATGCCTGACCATTTAAGGTGGAACGGAACTATATCCTAACACTCCCAGGTCCTAGTCCAACTCTATGGCCACTACAACACACTATTACAGCAGGAAACAGATCTGGGAAGTTCTCCTGCACTGGCCCCATTGAAAAGAACGGCAGTGGTGCATGGACACCGTTATGGGGTTTTTACAGGAGATATTCTCAGGCAATTGTGCCCTGTATAAACCTTTTCTTCTCAGAGGCAGAGTAATGGCAACTTCCAACTCTGTGCCTCTGTAAATAAAACCCTGTAAGGTAGGCCAGAATTATCTTTATCCCCATTCTGAAGATGTAAGGGATGAGTGAGCATCACTTGTCTAAGGCTACCTAGTGTGCTCATAGCTGAGGCAAGATTTTAGCCAGGGACTTCTGTATGCCAGTTCTGAGACAGAAAGTAGCCTGTTGATTTATTTCCTTTCATTTCCTATAAGTTACTTACTCTTCTTATTCCAGAGGGAGTTGCATGCCAGCCAGTGGACCACAAAGGCCTCAAAGAAGGAATTTGAGTTGCTGGCGTCACTGGAAATTCTGGAAGAGCGACTCGTGTGAGTATAGAACCACAGGGGGGAGATGGATGGATGTGTGTATTCTTGTGCAGACTAGAGACTACAGGGTATCTTGAACAGGTGGCCTATGTGATTGCAGGTGTCTATTCTGCCACAACACATTCCATTTTTAAACAAAAATAGGACGCAGGTGGCGCTGTGGTCTAAACCACTGAGCCTCTTGGGCTTGCCGATCGGAAGGTCGGCGGTTCAAATCTCCTCAATGGAGTGAGCTCCTGTTTCTCTGTCCCAGCTCCTGCCAACCTAGCAGTTCGAAAGCACATCAAAGTGCAAGTAGATAAATAGGTACCGCTCCGGCGGGAAGGTAGACAGTGTTTCCATGCGCTGCTCTGGTTTCGCCAGAAGCGGCTTAGTCATGCTGGCCACATTACCCAGAAAAACTGTCAGCAGACAAACGTCGGCTCCCTTGGCCAGTAAAGCGAGATGAGCGCCACAACCCCAGAGTCGTTCATGACTGGACTTAACTATCAGGAGTCCTTTACCTTTAGTGATATGTGAGTTCTCATGTAGTTTTGCAGTGCTAGGAATAGATTCTCCTGTAGGTTTTATAGACTTGCAATGTAGTAATCAGGTGTGGATTCTTACATAGGTTGCAGTAATATTGGCCGTTAGGAACATTTTGGGGAATGAAGAAGCAAGAGAAAATGTATTTTTCACAGTAGGAAGTGACCAGCTAGAGTAAATCACATTAGTTTAATTGGTTTCCTGCCTGGTCAGGGGTATGAGTTCTTTCTGGCACCTGCTCTTTCAGAGAGGCTGAAAAGCGAGCACAGCAAGCTGAGGAAAAATCTGAAGTCCTTCATGAGGACTTGGAAGAAGCTCTGGCAAAAATCCAGAACATGGAGGGTGAGCAACCAAAGCTGAAGGACTCTGAACAAAAAGAAACAAAACTCAAAGCAGGTATGGCTAAAGACTTGAAAGATGGAATTGTGGGCTCTAAAAAATGCTGTGGAATTTTAAGGGCAATTTCATGCACCACACGTTTAGGCGTACGTTTGGAAACATAAAATGTGAATGTGATAAACTGGTTTGCAGGCTCAGGTGCATTCAAGGTACAAATGTGTCGGAGAACCAGGATTGGCTGCACTTACGTCTCAAGCATACATTTGGGTGGTATAATTGAGTATGCTGCTGCTGCTGCGAAATGGCTCAAAATAGACAAAACAGGCATAGGGATGTCACGTGTTGCAGCTCTTGCTGAGCTGTGCCATTTCAGACTACATGTATTATATTTCCACGCTGCCTACCACATAATGGGAAAAAATGTACAGGAAGTGTGCTTTTGTAGGAGAGCGGAGAACGTTCCCAGATACAGGTTGTGCTAAATACGTTGTGCTAGCGCAATGGGATTCCTCCTCCCCTTGACATCCCCAAATCTGCTCTGGAAGGTTGGGGGGAACTAGAGGGCAGGCTCTGGCAGAATGCTTGGCTTGGCACTACTTTGAATACATCCCACCATCTTCCCCCTTCTCCACCCGTAGTCAGAAATGGAATGTTACTGCAAAAGTTGTACCAGATGCCTTTCTGTTCCTTTGTTTCTGCTCTTAGTAAGTAAATATGTGTAGCCACTTCCCCATCATTACTACTCCCTGAAGGTTGCAAGAATCAAAATGATAGGCTGGCTGGGGAGAGAGATGGTTTGCTGTTTGAAGGTATTTTCATTTCCGCCCCCTCAATAACAGCAGGCTGTTTATTTCTCCATTTAAAAATGGTAACGTGAGAATTAGCTGACTTGCCCAGTCCACCTCCTGAGTCTGATAGGGGAATCCTTTCCACACAGGCAACAAACGGAGGCCTAGTTCACACCTGTGTATCAGTTGCTTGATTTATCTGTTCTTGATTAGTGTTTGATGACTGGCAGCTGTCACCTGGTCTGCCCAGGAGGGTGAGGTAGTAGACTGGACTGTGCCACTACAAACTGCAGCCAGGAAAATCACCTTTTTGGTTGGTCTTTATTATAAAGTGTATCCTGTAAGTAGAATGTTAGCATAGCAGGGAATGGACTAATCTAGAACTTTTCTCCCTGGTGTGTTAGGTTTCCACTTTCAGAAGCCTATTCCGAACTTAAAAATAGGAAGCATAATCCTGGTGGTCAACAAAAGAGGTTTAAGGACTGTCTCAAAGCAAATCTTTAAAAATGTAGTATAAACACTAACAATTGGGAAACACTTGCCTGTGAGCGCTCCAATTAGAGAACAGCCTTTACCAAAGGTGTCGTGGGCTTTGAAGACACTCGAACTCAGGACGCAAGGGAGAAACGTGCTAAGAGGAAGGTACGCTTGGCAAATCCACACTGTGATCAACTCCCGCCCGGAAACCTATGTCCCCACTGTGGAAGGACGTGTGGATCCAGAATTGGCCTCCACAGTCACTTACGGACTCATTGTTGAGACTGTGTTCATGGAAGACAATCTTACTCAGCTACGAGGGATCGCTGAAGAAGAAGAAGACCATTCTTCCATCTGCATTGCTGAAGTTGCACAGCCCATTATGCATCCTCAATCTGCTAGCTCTGGCCTGAATAGGGGATGTTTCTGTTGAAAAGCAGTGTGTTGTGGGGTGAAAGGAAAGTTCTTCATTGCTTAATAATGTCATAATTCACATGTCATGATTCACTTGATGCTGCAGTCATGAAGTAATGAAGGTGCATGTTATGAACCGACCCAGGGAGCTGAAGAAGCAAACTGCATTGCACTGGCTCAGAATGTGAGCAGGGAAGTCCTAGTTGAACTCTTACCTAACCCAATTGGTGGTCCGAGCAAGCTTTTATCAGCCTAAGCTGCTCATCTGCAGCGTGATACTGGCCGTATCAGGATTGTTTATTTACTCTGAACTTCAAAGTACTGTGTACATGTCAGAGATCGGTGTGTCTTAGATCATTGAAATAAGTGGGGTTGAGCACATAATGCTCTGTTGGAATATTCCCATTATGGATGAGGTTCCCACTGAGAACAGGTATACTTATGAAGTGTGAACATGACAAACATGGGTTTGTGGATGCAAATGCTGTTCATAACCATTCTTTGGGCAGCTGGGTTTGGTCTTGATTCCCTCAAGGCTATGCTTGGGCTGAAACCTGGACTTGTCGCAGAGTAGAGTATGAGGTTTCTCTGAGCTACTAGTTCTCATATTGTCTAGGTGTTGACAATGTAAGTGTTTAAGTGCTTCTTGCTGTGCATCTGTCATTGCAGAAGTTGTCGTTAAGGAACAAACTGAATCACCTTCACAGTCCAGCACTCCTAAGCCACGAACGAAGAAATTCCCCAAGCCCAAACGCTGAAGAAGAGGATGACCTCCAGAAGGCCTTTGTCTCCTGCTTGTAGCTGGCACTGGACACAGATGGAGGGTTGTGCATTATTGGTACTTGGAATTCTCCCAGCTCTGTTAAACTATTTGTTCAGTACATGGAAAGGAGTCAACCAAGTGGGATTGATTCCCAGTTTCTGTTATTTATATAGAACATATTCAAGGTCTAGGTTGGAGTTGCCCTGATATTTCACTGTATTTACCTATACAGGTTGAATTGAAGAATAACTCAATAGGAAATATTTGGGGTTTTTATTTGAACTCCCCTCCCCCCCAAAAAAGAACACTTGATCCGTCTTAGGAGTTTTTCACTAGTAGATGCATCGGGAATGTCTTGGACCAGAGGCTTTAGTATCCGGTAATTACTTGGCATTGGGCGCGGGTGGCGCTGTGGGTTAAACCACTGAGCCTAGGGCTTGCCCATCGGAAGGGGCGGGGTGTGCTCCCGTTGCTCGGTCCCTGCTCCTGCCAACCTAGCAGTTCAAAAGCACATCAAAGTGCAAGTAGATCAATAGGTACCGCTCCAGCGGGAAGGTAAACGGCGTTTCCGTGCGCTGCTCTGGTTCGCCAGAAGCGGCTTAGTCATGCTGGCCACATGACCCAGAAGCTGTACGCTGGCTCCCTCGGCCAATAAAGCGAGATGAGCACCGCAACCCCAGAGTCGGCCACGACTGGACCTAATGGTCAGGGGTCCCTTTACCTTTAATTGCGTGGCATGATTCCCTTCCCTCAAGTTCTCTAGTAGTTCTCTTTGTTTACGTAAGGTAGGAGACTCTTAGAGGCAGCACTTCCAAATGTCTCCCAAGCATAGCACAAGGTGAATGAACAAGCCCAGCCTTCCAAAGAGCAGGGAGGGATAGTTCCCTAATCTCATGCAGGTATTGGAGTTGACAGAAGCAGTGAGAGACTTCCACTGTTCCTGGCTACTCATAAAGCCTGAAGTAAACAGAAAAAAGACTCTTCTAGCTGTGGAATCTTCTGCAAAGGGCAGGCTATTCACTCAATTCACGCCATGCTTTGGAGACACTTAGAACTAGCCAGATGGAATCTAACTGCTTCTGAGAAGCTCTTACCTTGTCACAAGATGCGATCCTGATTGCTTACTTCACCCAGATCCTGTACCTGTGCTGGAGGACTCAGGGAAGGGGAAGGCCCTACAGTTCTACCTTAAACTTGGGTTCCCAGCTGTTCTTGGACTACAACTCCCATCAGCTAGCAGGACCAACGGTCAGGGATGATGGGACTTGTAGTCCCTATTATGAAGCAAGAGACCCCCTCACAACTTCCAAGTTCTCTGTGAGAGAGAGGGTCACAGCTGCTGTCCTTTTCCACAAGTCATCAGGAAGAGATTGGTGGTTGCTAATGGCACTTGTGAAACCCTGATCCTTTGTGAATGGAAGGTGACTTACCAAATATTTTAGACTGATCTGGTATCAGTACTTTTTCTGTCCCAACACTGCATCCATTCTACAGCCTTTTCTGAAGAAATGTGTCTTCATAGGGGAACATATTTTGCCCCTTTGTCTTCTGCCTCATTGCCACCCCATTCTTCCTTCAGGGGGAAATATGAGCTAGCATGGTATTTTGAACAGGAAAGCAGAGTAAGCCAAAGTTTGGCTGCTTACACCTGTTCATGGCATTGTAAAATCATGGCCAAAAGACGCCATCTCGCAGAAATGAGCAGAAATGCAGCTTGATTTATTTAAGCACGTTCCACTTTCCTTTCTGCAGAGAACATAGGAAGCTGCTTTGTATAATTGGTTTATTGGACCAGTGCCAGATCTAGATCGGCGCAGGCAGTTTCCCAACACAGGGTGTTGAGCTGAATGGTTGCAAAATAGCAATGTTACTAATACCTGTATTTACTTGGTTGCCTACTCACAGTTAAGCCCTGGTCAGACAGGCGGTTGAGTTGCCACAACTATGACATAGTGCACTTGAGAGCATGCGCAGAACAGAAGGCGAGGGAGGGGAGAGAAATACTGGAGGAGGCACTAAATTTTGTTTTTGCTCAGGACATCCTACTACCAAAGTCTGCCCCTGATCTGACACAGCATTCTCTCTTTTCAGTGGCAACAGCTCTCTAGAATCACAGGCAGAAGTGTCTTCTGTTCCCTGTCCCCCAAGATCCTTTTAATTGGAAATGCATGAAATGGCTGCACCACTGAGCTATAGGTGCTCCATGTGCTGCTCAGTTGGAGACTTCATTTAAAATGAGATTAATATAGATGCTGGAGGAAATGCAACATCACTCAGGCTGGAGTGCTTTTCCTCCCAAACTGCTTTGGTTGCTGTAGCTTTAATCCTGCCCCAAAAGCTGGGCAACTGCAATGAAGGCAAGCGAGGGACCATGGTGGTAGTCAGGGAGGAAGGAGCCTTGAAATAAATAATAATAATAATAATAATAATAATAATAATAATTTATTATTTATACCCCACCCACCTGGCTGGGTTTCCCCAGCCACTCTGGGTGGCTTCCAACAAAATATTAAAATACAATAGTGCATCAAACATTAAAAGCTTCCCTAAACAGGGCTGCCTTCAGGTGTCTTCTAAAAGGAAATAATAGGAAATTATGCCTGTTTGCTTATTTTAGAAATATTTTTAATACCAGAGGCCAGTGCTGGAGAAAGGAAGGACACTCTACCCACTAAAATTGTTAAAGGAAGAAAGGAAATTTGCACATTCAGATTATATTTTTTATTATTATTATTATTACTTTTAAAAATATAATAGGCTGCTTTTCAGCCCAGAGTCTCCAAGGGTGATGTTACAAAGTTCACATAATATCAGAGCACATAAAAACCACAAAAATACTAAAACAAGTAGCAGTGAGGCTGTCAATAAGAACAGCAGACAAAATTTACCATTCTAAAAGCTCTTAGCAAGAGCTGATCAAGTAAGAAGGTTCCACCTGGCCCTGAATATACCTCGGATTTAGCACATGTTAGATGAATTTGTTGACTAGCTTGAGTTTATTCTTTTGCAGAATTTGCCGTTTTGTGTTCAAAGGTTTTCTTCTGTTTTGATGGGAACAACAGAACAGAACAAGGGCTAAGCTCAAGTTGTGTTTGTGAGGAAGCGCCACTCCGGTCCTCCTGTGTTTTCCTTGCGCTCAGTAGAAACCACCCATTTGTTTTTTTGCTCCTTCCACTAAATCGTCTCTACTGAGTCTGAGACTCTTGGGCTGCTGATGGAACTGCCAGCCTGCTTTGTCCAGGCCCAGCCCAATCCTTGTCCCTCTGCTGAAAGAGACACAGATGGTGTCCCACCTCTGTTGGCTTTAATGATAGACGGGAAGGGAGGGCTACTCCCTCAGCCAATTAACAATTAAAGCAAACAGACAGCAAAGAGCTTTCGCAGCAAGTTCCCAAACTTCGTTTGTGCTGTGCTGCTCACTTTCGCTCTGTGAACTGCCTCAGGCAGGACACACCATTTTCAGGCCCAAGGAGGTGGGAGGACTGGCCTTAAGCTTCTTGCGCTCCACCACCAACACTTCTTCTCTTCGTATCTTGCAATGGTACCTGCCTTTCGAAATAGGGGCAAGGAATGGAATGACTAGAGAACAAGAACGCCCAACGGGTGAGCTTATTATCCAGCCCTTCATCCAAGATGTTAAAAGGAAACATGCATTAACTTTCTCTGTCCCTGTTGTTGTTTAGTCATTTAGTTGTGTCCGACTCTTTGTGACCCCCTGGACCAGAGCACGCTGGGCACTCCTGTCTTCCACTGCCTCCCGCAGTTTGGTCAGACTCATGTTCGTAGCTTCAAGAACACTGTCCCACCATCTCATCCTCTGTCGCCCCCTTCTCCTTGTACCCTCCATCTTTCCCAACATCAGGGTCTTTTCCAGGGAGTCTTCTCTTCTCATGAGGTGGCCAAAGTATTGGAGCCTCAGCTTCAGGATCTGTCCTTCCAGTGAGCACTCAGGGCTGATTTCCTTAAGAATGGATCAGTTTGATCTTCTTGCAGTCCATGGGACTCTCAAGAGTCTCCTCCAGCACCATAATTCAAAAGCATCAATTCTTCGGCGATCAGCCTTCTTTATGGTCCAGCTCTCACTTCCATACATCACTACTGGGAAAACCATAGCTTTTACTATACGGACCTTTGTTGGCAAGGTGATGTCTCTACTGAGCAATTATGACTGGTTCAGGGTCACCCAGTGAGCTTTTCAGCAGAATAATAATTTGACCTCGGTATTGGATTTTAACTGGGAATAATATCACATGGGGGTGGTTAGATACCTAGCAATGTGCATCTAAAAATATAATGTGGAAAGAAACAAATACACATTTGAAAAAACGGGGCTGGGATGCACTCCCCGCACACAGCTAGGACTGGCTGCAATTCCCTGTTTTATACACTTGGTGGCAAAGCAGTTGCCCTCATCATATGTAGCCCAGCTGCTGACCTCTTAGTTCAGGAGTTTAAAAGTTTAAGCAGATTTAATTACAGGGGGCCCAATAGAGGATAAACCATGACTACATCAGCTAGTTTGAAATGCAGATTATTCTGCCGAATTCCTGTAGTGGAGTGGCAAAATGTTTTCAGACCAAGGGCCACATTGCCTCATAAGCGGCCTCCAAGGGACCGCATTCTAGTAGTGAATGGGGCCCAGGGCAAAAGCAGGCAGAGCAATTTTGCCTTCATCCAGTAGGCAAACATCCCCTACACAGACTAACATCCCCTCTCTCACCCTCCATCCAGGTGAGTTCAAGGGCACATTTCAGCCAGGCAGAAACACTTCAGGGGGTGCAAAGCAGGTGGGTATGAATTATGGACTAGGCAGTGGGTTATGGCCTGAGGAGCTGCACAGAGAGGCGTAGATGCTTCACCTGGCTTAGTACTACAACATGGGGGAATCCTTTGCCTTTGGAGCCTCTGGGTTGCTGGCGACATCTGAAGAGCGGTTGCAGCCTGTGGATTTCATGTTGTCTCCTGATGAAGGATTCATGAGGTCAAGGGGGAAAGGAAGAATAAAGGTGGATGGCTTCTCTGCAGACAGGCTTTGCAGCATGTGAAGGTAGCGGAGCTGGAGGGCGGCTGGTGTGTGGGAAAGCACCTCTGCTGCCACCTTCAGCAATTCGGAAGCAGCCTTTTCTCCTTCAGCAGCTATGACCTAGAACACAAGGTATTTAGAAGATCTTCCTTTGGGGCAGGAGGCAACAAAGTTTTGCTCAGAGTAGACCCCTTGATATCAATGGGGCTAACTTTGATGTGTTCAATAATCTCAATGGGTCTACCCTGAGTAAAACTTTGTTGAGTACCGCCCGTGGTTCCTTCCACAATGGTGCCCTTCAGTGTTGTAGAAGCAATGCTGTTCGTCAGCTAACGAAAACAGGTTCTGCACAGCACTTAAAATAGTGCTACATTGAATGCTCACCCTCAAGGCCAAAAACCACCTCTAATGTTTCCTCAGAAGCAAGTTCAACTGAGTAAAAGCCCTCCAGTGTTAATTAAATACTACTTATGTGCAGGTTCGGGACGCGGGTGGCGCTGTGGGTAAAAGCCTCAGCGCCTAGGGCTTGCCGATCGAAAGGTCGGCGGTTCGAATCCCCGCGGCGGGGTGCGCTCCTGCTGCTCGGTCCCAGCGCCTGCCAACCTAGCAGTTCAAAAGCACCCCCGGGTGCAAGTAGATAAATAGGGACTGCTTTATAGCGGGAAGGTAAACGGCGTTTCCGTGTGCAGCTCTGGCTTGCCAGAGCAGCGATGTCACGCTGGCCACGTGACCCGGAAGTGTCTGCGGACAGCGCTGGCCCCCGGCCTCTTGAGTGAGATGGGCGCACAACCCTAGAGTCTGTCAAGACTGGCCCGTACGGGCAGGGGTACCTTTACCTTTATGTGCAGGTTCTGGGTGTTTGTTTCTTCCTGAGGTAATTTCCTCTTAGTCAGCATTTGTTCCTAGTCGGAGGAGGGCAGGGATAAGTGATTTATTTCCTTGCATTTTTTTCTTTTTTAGTAAAATAGCACTGTTTTCCTATAAAAAAATTTAAAAATGGCGGGGGGGGGGGATAATGAAAAGAAACTTGTAATTAATTCCTACCACAGGGGAACAACTGGCTTTTAAAGGACAGCATCCGGACAATATCTTATTCAAGTGGCAGCCCATAATCCCCTGTCAATGGATTTGGATTTTCCCAATCTCTGGATAATCTATTAAAGGAAGAAAAGTCAATATAAAGTCACTTATTACCTGACTTTATATTGGATGTTTTGAAGTGTGTTACATGTGGTGATATTTTCCTGGGTCCCACATCGCTTCAATTTCCATTTTGTTTCTGACAGCCCAAAGGAAAGCATGCAGGGTTAGCGTGGAAGAAATTTATTTCATTCTTGTGCTGCGTAGAATTGAAAAAGTCTGGAGCTTCCATTCCCCAGTGCAGCTCCCAAACAGCCTTCATGTTGTACCTCCTCCATCTCTTAGGTTTCCAGCCAAAGGAAATGGATTTACATTAAGTAAATTAACTAGTGCAAACAAGAAGGGCTCATTGCTTTAGATCAGGCATCCTCAAACTAGGCCCTCCAGATGTTTTGGGACTACAGTTCCCATCATCCCTGACCACTGGCCCTGATAGCTAGGGATGATGGGAGATGTAGTCCCAAAACATCTGGAGGGCCGAGTTTGGGGGTGCCTGCTTTAGATTAACAAGAGCTGGATAACCAACAGAATTAGTTTTGACCAGTGACCCACTCCCATGTGCTGCGAGATGCAGGCAGAACCATGGCCAAGGCTTGTCTGATTAGACCTGAAGAGAAGCAAGCTTGGGAGGACAGCATCTCTCTCCCATAGCTCCCTCCTGCCCATAGCTTCCAGTAATAGAAACATGACGTGTCAGTGTATTGCCTTACCCTCACTTTGGCCTGTCTCTGGGCTTCGGCTTGTGCAGCCAGTGACTCCGGAAGCTCCGTTGGCAACCGCACATCTTTACTGAAATTAATGAAATCTGGGACTGCAGACCCAAACCAGAAACAGCATACAGTCATACCTCATGTTACGTTTGCTTCATGATACGTTTTTTCAGGGTGTGTCCTGCAGCGACCCGGAAGGGGTTACTTCCGGGTTTCACCACTCGCGCATGCACAGAAGCGCTAAATTGCACTTCGCGCATGCGCACAAACACCAAATCGCACTGCGCACCTGCACAGATACGGTGCTTCAGGTTGCGGGATTTTCATGTTGGGAACGGGCCTCTGGAACGGATCCCGTTTGCAACCAGAGGTACCACTGTAAATGATTTTCTGTTTAAGAACGCAAGAAGAGCCTGGCTGCTGGATCAGACCAATGGCCTATCTAGTCCAGCACCCTGTTCTCACAGGGCCAACCAGATGCCGGTGGGAAGCAGGACCTGAGCATGGCAGCACTCTACCCACCTGTGATTGCCAGCAGCTGGTATGCAGAGGGTGGAGGGGAAATATAGCCACTGTGGTTAGTACAGTGGTACCTCGCCAGACGAAATTAATTCGTTCCGCGCGTTTTTTCTTCTTGCGAGTTATTTGTCTTGCGAAGCACGGTTTCCCATAGGAATGCATTGAAAATCAATTAATGCGTTCCTATGGAAACCGCTTGCCGGGCTGGCGGTGTGGAGAAGGGCTTTTCTCCCCACCGCAAGCCTTCAGAACAGGTCCGGGAACAGAGGAGAAGGCGCGCAGCGCTTCTCTGTTCCCAGGGCTTGCGGTGGGAGGAGGGTTTTTCCTCCCCACCGCCAACATTCAGAACAGCATTCTGAATGTTGGCAGTGGGGAGGAAAACCCTCCTCCCACCGCAAGTCTTCAGGACAGGTCCGGGAACAGAGGGGAAGGTGCGCTGCGCTTCTCCTCTGTCCCTGGACCTGTTCTGAAGGCTGGCGGTCCACCGCCAGCCTTCAGAACAGCCTTCCGAAGGCTGGCGCGGGGAGGAGGTCTCTCCGCCCCACCGCCAGCCTTCGGAGCAGCCTTCCGAAGGCTGGCGGCAGGAGGAGGTCTCTCCGCCCCACCGCCAGCCTTTGGAAGAGCTCCGGGGACAGTGGGGAAGACGCGCTGTGCTTCCCCGCTGTCCCCGGAGATTTCCCTATGGGCTTTCATCTTGCGAAGCAAGCCCATAGGGAAATTCGTCTGGCGAAGCACCTGGAAAAACGGAAAACTCTTTCTTCTTGCGAGTTTTCCATCTTGCGAGGCATTCGTCTTGCGAGGTACCACTGTACAACAATTTAGCTCAGGAAGGAAACTTTGTACTACATCAGGGGGAAATGAGTGCTAGCTATAAGCATGCCTACATGGTTGGCTGGCCAACTGGCCAGCTAGTTACCAGGTTAAATGGGACCTTTGTCTTGGGTGCCAGCTGAAAAGCCAGTCACCGGCTGAATATCCCTCTCATTGCCACTCCTGAGTGGGCCTACTCTAGCGACATTTACGTTGGCAGTGCGATGTATCCCTGTGTCAGATTCGTTCTCATTTGTTCTGTCAGGAAAGCGGACATTTGCCATTGATGTAGGAATGTCCTGAAGAAGTTTTAAATTGCCCTAGGATGTCCTCCATGGCTGCATAAATACACAAACACTTCCCATAGCTCTGGAATCAAGAACCTGTTGCCCTCCCACTTTTGCTGGACTCTGGCTCCCACCAACCCAATAAAATCTCAGCTTTTTTCATCCTGTTCCACTTCCCCAGCAGGATTGCAGGAGCAGCGGAAAACTGACAGACCAGGAAGGCTGAGCAATACATCTGGTTCACAGCTGCCTTTTCTGGATGGCGCCAAACTGATTCAGTGCTGGGATCAGGACAGGAGGCAATCCTTATTCTGCCCTCACTGTGATCAGTGAGAAGACACCCAAGGCTGCCTTGCTGCCAGAAGGGATGGGAGTAATAGGCCAGAGCCCTTCCTTCCCCGCTCTTGGTGCAACATTTTCCCTACCCATGGTTTAAAGGGCCCAAAAAGGCTACAGGTGGGGCTGTGGAGCCAATTGCCACCTGGCACCCTTGCCTTGAGTATATCATAGCAAAATGGGAGCTCCTCAAAATTTTAGTCCAAGGTGACTCTAAACAAATGGAGAGTTGGTCAGCTGTAGCCTTTCTGGCCATATGTAGATCCATAAAACTGCAGGAACGGGGTACCTTTTGGTGCTCTCAGCTGCCAGTTTTTAAGCAGCTCCTCTTACATTTCTGGTCATTGAAATCAACCCAGCCATGTCAAAACAGATGGGCAAAGAGCTAGCTGTGCCCCTGCGAGAGACAGCAGCAGAAGGATCAAGGAGGAGGCCCACAAAATGGTGGCTTGTACCAGGGTGACCCCTGTGCCCAGGGATTGTTCAAGGGGAGAAATAACAAAAACTGATTACACTCGTAGGGGCGGCATTAACAATAGTGAAAGGTCTCGGAGACTCCTCTCCTGATATTTTGTCACCTAATTATTTCTGCAGATCTCACATTTCATACCTACATTTCTGTCCTTTCCACCTTGATCCCCCACTGACAGGTGATGGCGTCCACAGCCACCTGCAAAAAAAGTGTCTTCTTATTGGGAGCAGTTTTATATGATGGATGAGCAACTTAAAAATGCAAAAACAGCGGTGTCCTAACATTTCCAGTGAGAAGTGCTCTAGTAGTGATGGCTTTCTCCATGATGCAAACCAAGGAGTAAAGCTACCCTGAGTTAGGTGAGCAAAGAGCTGTTCAGTAAAGGATTACAGCTTTTTCAAAAAGGTTCCCTTTTCTCCGTCTTGGCTACTAGCTGATTTAAGTCAATCCTTAATTTGTCAGATTCCTTTCTATAGTTACCTAAACTGGAGCAAAGTCTATTACCTTTTGTCTCCCCAAACCTAACTGCCAATCATTTACTGGGCCACTTAAAGGTCTACTATGAGAGGGAGAAAAAGGCCTCTCTAGCCACTCACTTCACTAAAAGGGCATGCAGTTAATCTTATGTTTATAAATTTGTCTCTGCCCTATCGACCAGAATAGACTAAGACAATGTGCAGTTCACAAAACAGTACATTTATCACCATGCTATTCAAAGCATCACTTTCTAGTTTCTGCAAGCTGTTCTTAAAGGTGCAGGAGACCACGGTAAGCTGGTTCACCTGGTCAGTTGGCAACCCTGTGTTTGGAGGCAGTATAATGTCTGGTTGCCTGTTGTTGTTTGAAAGGAAATGCTGCCCTGGGTGGATCTTGCAATGCAGTTCTGAGTTTACGTACTGTAAAGCCACTTTCAGGAAGGAGAAGGTGCCCAATGGCAAGGCAGAACCATTTCCCTCGTGTCCTTTCATTGGTTACCATACCATTTCCCCAGTTCTGCTTGTAGCAGCCACTGGGCAAGCCTCCCACTCTGTGTGATGGACTTCCCCACTATGTCATCCGTGCAGCGCTACAGCCAACCCACCTTTATCTCCTGGCTGATGCTCTTCCTCTCCATCAGGATATCTGTGAGCGACCGCTGTGCCAGAAAGCGCTTTGCGATGGTCTGCACGAGCAGCTGGATTGCCTTCGAGTGGTTGGCGAGGGTGGTCGTGACGAGTGTGGCATTCTCCATTCGGTAGTAACAGATGGTATCTATTTCTAGACTTGCCATGTCCTTGGTTATGGTCTAGGGCAAGCAGAAGGCATTGTGTGACCATCCAATAGAACAGGGGTCGGCAACCTAAGGCCCATGGGCCACAAGCAGCCCACGGGGTTCGTTCAACCGACAAGTCCCGGTGTGCCGCACTAAATGGGCGCAGTGCGGTGCGGGGATGGCACCAGAAATCACATTTGCGCATGCACTGGAAATCACGTCTGCGCAGACGCCAGAAATCGCAGGCGTGCGTACTTGCGCGCACAATCTAGCCCACGGAGGGATCTCTGCTGGAGTGAAGCAGCCCAGGTGAGTTAAACCTTGCCGACCCCTGCAATAGAATGTTATGAAAGCTGGGTGCCTGCCCCTCTCTATGCTTGAGTGGTGGCAAGAGCCCATGGGGTCCCAGGCACTCACCCAGGGTCTGCGTTCCTTTGGAGAATTGAAGACGCAGCAGAGACTGCTGTGGCTTTAAGAAGTATGGTTTATTCACCTATTCACACCTTCAGTCTGCCTGGAGGGAGTCCAGGTCTTACTGCACAGTCGTTTCAAGAGGGGTTTGTACCCCACAGCAGTGTGGCCCTGTAGCCCAAGGCATCTCTGCAGCCAGCCCCCTCCAAAGATGGATCTCAGCTCTTCTTCCTGCTTTTTCCTTCCCAGCAACCCTTGCTCAAAAATCCCTTTTCCTGTCCCCTCAAACACCCCATCACTTTGGTAACATCTCATTCTCCAGTGGCCCAACAACACCTTTTGTTCTTCACTAAGCCAGCCAGGCTGCTTTGTATAAGCCAGCCCAGGAATTCCCTGTCTGGCACAGCTCTGCAGCTTGTACTTTAACCCATATCCCAATTAATCAGAATCCTAGCATTTATTCATTCCTAGGGTTCTTGTTTTTTGGAGGGTCCCCCCAAATCTAGAACAATAAAGTACAGTTTTGCCAATGGAAAAATAACAGGAAATCTGATTCCAGCCCTGGGCTGGACTGAGCTGTTCTACGCACTGTATTTAAGCCTCACTTTCCCCCCCAAATTCCAGCCGTGAAAAGTTGAAAGTGCGGCTTAAATTTGCAACATTACAAAAAGGGGCTTTTACGGTACTGCTGCTGAAACAGACATACAGTAAAACAGAACGGGTGTCAGTGCCTACGGAATTTTAAGGGAGTGGCTTATATTCAGGTATTGTCTTTTTTCTCTCTCTCCCCCCCCCCCCGAATTTAAAGGTGCGGCTTATATTCAGGTGCAACTTATATTCAGGCCAATACGGTACAGTGGCACCTTGGTTTAAGAACAGTCCGGTTTAAGAACGATTTGGCTTACAAACTCCGCAAAACCGGAAATAGTGCCTTGGTTTGAGAACTTTCCCTCAGTCTAAGAATGAAATCTGAATGGTGGAAGGGCACCGGCGACGGGAGGTCTCATTATGGAAAGCGTGCTTCGGTTTAAGAACGGTTTTGGTTTAAGAATGGACTTTTGGAACGGATTAAGTTTGTAAACCGAGGTACCACTATATTAAATAAACATCAGACTGTGTAGATTCCTAACCTTCGCTGGAGATGTCAGGGAATGAACCTGGGATGTTCCGCATGCAAAGCAGATGTTCTGTCACTGATTTACAGCCTTCCTTTACGTTAAGTAATCCTACAACTGTCCCGTTAGGTAGATGAGTATAATTATTGTGGGGCTGGGGGTGAGGCTGAGTCAAATGGCTTGCCGAAAAGCAATGTAGTTCGTTCATAGCCATGGTGAGATTTGAACCCGGGGCTTCCTAATTAATTGGAATGGTGAACCTAAGTGAACTTTTACTGCATTTGCCTCCTGCAAAGAAGCTCCAAGAGCAGAAGGGGCAGACTGTGTCTCTCTTACCTCATAGAAAGGGATCTCCAAGGTTTTGAGGCGAAGGTCTATTTTGTGGTAGGTGTCCAAACACGGCAGGAAAAGGAATAATCCTGTTAGGAGAAAGAGAACAGCAGCACTTGCAAGCTGGATGGTGTAAATAAAGAAGAAAACTCACATTTCTTAGTGCAAAAGGTAATAGGCCTGGACTGACTAGGTAGAGAATCCAGCCTTTTTAGTTAGGCAGCAGTGCTTTTTTGGAACCTGAAGATATAGAACAGAGGTGTGTGTTGTTGTAAGAATTCTAAGGTCTCAAATAGGGAATAAATATTCATAAATGCACACATATCTAAATATATATAAACCATGTATCTGAAATAGCATGGAGAGAGCAATCCTGAAGCCATTTTGACTCTCCCAGTGACCTCAGATAGTCCTCTGCAGGAAGGGAGGCAAATGGGGAAGGCCTCCCCATTGTCTTTTTGCTTCTGCATCCTGTCTTAAGGGCGTATTTGTGTCTGAATAGGGTGAGCCAGTGACCAGGATTCAGGAACTAAAGTATTAACCATCACAAAAGAATGGCCAGACTGCCCAGGTAATGCAGTCAGTGACCATTATCAGGTATCCTGGCAGACAGGATTTCTGCTGTAGACCGCCTCCTTCTGTGATGTATGTATGCTGATTTTGGGGTGGTCTTTGCCTAAGGGGGTTGGGCAATGTTAAAAGTACTTGCAGGTTCCTGCACATTTTTGTTCAGGGTCTCTTCCTCCTTGGTAGGAAGGGAGGGAACTTTGTTGCAACAGAAAAATAAATATCTGTCTTGCTTTCCACTGGATCCTGCCTCCATCCATTCTTCTCTGACCGATCATGGACTTAGGGGACTCGGGCAGCAAAAGCCAATCCCCAATTTTTACATCAGTGTGTGTGTGAGAGAGAGATTGATCGTGCATGTATAAACAGACACAGACACAAAAAATTTAGTTTTGGTGCTGTTTCTGTTCAAACAGGTTTCTGAAGTGCTACAAATCTGAACAGGAACAATGGGGAGATGTTCTGACAAACTTTCTGGCCTCCAGTTTCAGACTTGTTCAAAGGAACCTAAAGCTGTTTATTTTTCCAGCCCGTGGGGTAAATGCTGATAACTTTGATCTCCTTGCTGATAACCTTGATCTCAATTGTGTCTTTAATTGAGTTTAATTGACCCAACGTTGCTGGCTCATTCAGCAAAATTCTCTTTCTCATTCATCTGTCTAACAATCCTGAGTCATGATTGTCCTATTTCTTATATTTATAATGAGTGTTATTTGCCCTGAAGAAACTAGTGGTTTCTTGGGCCCCATAATGGACTCACATTAGTGACTGGGCATCGTCTGTTCTGCCTGGTCTCTTCATCCAAGCACTCTCCCTAAACCGTGCTTGGAGAAGGCCCCATGTGACATTTGGCAGTGAAAAAACTATGTTTCACAGCACCCCACAATATGAGCCCTCAACACCCTTACCTGCAGGGTAAAGATTTCGCCAAAAATATGACATTATCCGATTAACTCCAAAGCGGTGCCAAACTCCAGGAAGAGCCCATGTAAAAATACGTTTCACAGCTCCCCCCCCCCAAAAAAATGAGCCATCAGCACACTAAACAGTAGTTTCAAGATTTCGCCAAAACTCTGGGGTTGTCCGACTAACTCCAAAGCAGAGCCATATGCTGTAACAAGGCCCCATGCAACATTTGGCAGTGAAAACACTATGTTTTCCTGCACCCCACAAAATCAGCCCTCGGCGCCCTAACCCTCAGGATCAAGATTTTGCCAGATATCACAACTGGAGAGAGACCTGTTGCATAATGTAAAAGTGCTGTGTAAAATGTCTAAGATATTACAGGAAAGGGATTCCTGCGCCGAGCACTGGCAAAATGGCCCGTGCAATGTTTAGCAGTGAAAACCGCACGTTTCACAGCGCCCCACAAAATGAGCCTTTGGCGCTCTAACCGAAAACCTGACGTCATCCGATTAACTCTAAAGCAGCGCCAAACTGCGGAAAATGGCCCCCTGCAACATTTGGCAGTGAAAATAGATATATAAAAGTCAGTGCTTTCTACGGTTCAGCCATCAGGTGTAGCAATGCACAAAGATTAAAACCACGATAGCCAGCTCTGAAAAGCAGGGGTGGCTTGTGTTTTCTGAGGCATGGCCATGAGGCTTGGAGTTAATGATTTGTAACACATCACAGTCATGTTGACACCATGAATCATGTTGACACGATTTAGCGTTTCTACGCATGCGCGAGTGGCGAAACATGGAAGTAACCCTTTCCGGTACTTCTGGGTCGCCGCGGGACCCAACCTGAAAAAGGGTAACATGAAGCAAACGTAACATGAGCTATGACTGTACTGGAAGAAGCAAAGATCACCAGTGTTGAAGCAATGATTCTTCAACATCAACTTCATTGGACTGGTCATGTTGTGTGGATGCCTGATTATTGTCTTCCAAAGAAACTACTCTATTCCAAACGTTAAAATGAAAAGCGTAATGCTAGTGGTCAACAAAAGAGGTTTAAAGACTCTATCAAGGCAAATCTTTAAAAATGTAGTATAAACACCGACAACAGGGAAACACTAGCCTGCGAGTGCCCCAATTGGAGAACAGCTTTTACCAACCAAAGGTGTCATGTGCTTCGAAGACGCTCAAACTCAGGACGAAAGGAAGACATGTGCTAAGAGGAAGGCACGCTTGGCAAACCCTCACAGTGATCAACTCCTGCCCGGAATCCAATGTCCCCACTGTGGAAGGATGTGTGGATCCAGAATTGGCCTCCGCAGTCACTTACGGACTCACTGTTAAGACCGGGTTCGCGGAAGACAGTATTACTCGGCAACAAATGATCACCAAAGAAGAACAGTATTTGAAAGAATGGATTCCATATACAGTGGTATCTCAGGTTAAGAACTTAATTCGTTCTGGAGGTCTGTTCTTAACCTGAAACTGTTCTTAACCTGAAGCCCCACTTTAGCAAATGAGGCCTCCCGCTGCTGCCATGCCGCCGGAGCACGATTTCTGTTCTCATCCTGAAGCAACTTTCTTAACCCGACATATTATTTCTGGGTTAGCAGAGTCTGTAACCTGAAGCGTATGTTAACCCGAGGTACCACTGTATCATTGAATTTGTCCATGGCAAGTCTGCGTTTATCTGCAGGTTGTTCAGATGTGGTGAGTTTGTAGAAGTCTTCAATCCAATCATAGAAGGGAGACGCATTTTTATTTTTCCAACTCACCAGTATCTGTCTTTTTGCTTTGGTAAGGGCACAGAGAGTCCACTCGTATTGCCCCTTTGTCAGCTTCCATGTGCTGGGTGTATAATTCGAAAGGATATTTTGCTCGATAAAGGTACATTTGGCCTCAGCGATGGGAGTCCAGCAATGAATCATTTAGCCAGTGCAATGGAGGAGGAAGAGGTTGAAAATGCGAGACTTACTGGCACCTGTAGCAGCAGCAGCAGCTGGAGCGTGGCCTGCAGTGCCACCTGGTGGCCCAACTCAGAACATCCATGCCCATCACAGATGTAAAGCTTAAAGCATGTGTTACAGAAACCCAACTGTTTCGCCTGGTAATGGCGACAGTTCCAAAAAGAAGCATTTGGCAGAAGTGTCTGTGCTCTGGGCAGCCGTTCTGTTCTAACCACAACTCCCTGCAGTTACTGACTGGCTACCAGCTGAGCCAAGCTGCCAATCGCAGAATCTGGGAGAGCAATCCGGGTTGGATTTGACCAGGAGTCAGCAAACCTTTTCAGCAAGGGGCGAGTCCACTGTCCTTCAGACCTTGGGCGGGCGGACTATATTTTTTTGGGGGGGGGGGAATGAATGAATTCCTATGCCCCACAAATAACCCAGAGATGCATTTTAAATAAAAGCACACTTTCTACTCATGCAAAAAGACCAGGCAAGACAATTAACCCAGAGATGCATTTTAGATAAAAGGACACATTCTACTCATGTAAAAACACGCTGATTCCTGGACCGTCAGATTTAGAAGGCAATTGGGCCAGATCCGGCCCCCTGGGCCTTAGTTTGCCTACCCATGTACAGTGGACGCTTGAGTTGCGAACGTGATCCGTGTGGGATGCACGTTCGCAACCCGCAGCATTCGCAACCCACAGTGGCGCATCTGCACATGCGCGGGTTGCAATTAGGCACTTCTGTGCATGCGCAAAGTGTGATTTAGCACTTCTCTGCATGCGCGACCCCAAAAAGCCGGAAGCGACTCGTTCCGGTACTTCTGTGTTTCGGCTGGTCCGTAACCTGAAAAAACACAACCTGAAGCATCTGTAACCCGAGGTATGATTGTATTTGACTCTTTATTGCAAGAGTCAAAGGCAGGACAAGGGAGACAAGCGATGCCAAAGGACGTCAGAAGACCTGGAGGTAGCAGGTAGCATGGCAAAGGGCATTCCCCACCTCAGGAGGGGCTGGCATTGTAGCACCCTGCTTGTGCTTAATGCTTAGCTGGAATGAAATATTCAACGCAGCAATAGAGAAATTAAAATAATAATTTATTTGTCAGACAAATAAATGAGAGACACAGTGGTATATGGTTACCAAAACTCTGCCCTTCCAGCCCTGATGGCCAGCACTTATATTCCCTCAGCCCAGCCCCCTTGCTCCTCCTTTGGCTGCCTCTGTCCAATCAGCCTGGTTGAAATTCCTATTGGCTGTTTGCTAGAACCAATCATAAAAGATACACCCATTTCCTATTACCTTTTATGGGAGACAAAGAGCTATATTTCCTTCTATCTATAAATGGCAAATAAATAGTCATATATCTTACATTTGCCTCAACAAGGCACCTTAATTACCAGCTCACCTCTTGCCCTCCTTGCCCTATTGCCCTCCAAAACAGATGGCTAATGGTTTTAAATTTTTATTTTAAACAGAGGTCAGAGATCTTGGGTTCACATTCTCACGCATCATCAATGAAAGATCTCCTTCTTTGGAGGTCTTTAAGCAGAGGCCTGACAACCATATGTCAGGAGTGCTCTGATGGTGTTTCCTGCTTGGCAGGGGGTTGGACTCGATGGCCCCTGTGGTCTCTTCCAACTATATGATTCTATGATTCTATGAAATAAGAATCTAACATAAGAATCTAACATTTCTTACTTTCTAAATCCTTTGCATAATTACATTTAAGCCAATATATTTCATACATTAACATATATAGCTTTTTAGAAGGAAACTTAGTAAGAACACTTTCCAAAGCAACCCCCCTTTTCCTGGCCAACTGCTTTTTCTGAAAGCAACTTCTTCAATTTACCCTTTAACCTTTGGCTCAAGTCTCTAATGGAAGATACATGGTATTATTATTTGTTAAACAATGAGTGCTTTTGCAGCTTGATTGTATTCTGTAATTTGTATGGTCAGTATGACCTTTTGCTCCCAGCCTGTAATTTTCTTTTTACAACTTTGAGAATTTTGGCTCCTGCTATAAATCAGGGGGCCCTTGTCCAGGAAGATAAACATATGCCAAACCCAGCTGGTCTTCTGCCTGGCATGAGAGATACAAACATTTGCAAATATATTTTTTAAGCTCATTTTAAAATACAGATCTTGATCTGATGCCTCAGCATGGCATCCTATGGGGCCACGTGCAAAAATGTACTAGCACTCTTACAACAACAACAATTTATTTATATGTCACCCGTCTGACTGGGTTGCCCCAGCCATTCTAGGATCTGAACACAGGGGGAGGGGGGGCGGCTATAAATAAGTCAGAAATTAGATTGTTTTAACAACAGAAAAAATCCCAAGGGAGCAGAAAAGTCTATTGACATGCATGACCATAGCTGCGCAGTTGTTATTGGGCCAGAGATGGAAAGAAGATAAAGTCGCCACCAGAGAAAAATGGCAGATCAAGTTGATGGACTAGGCCGAAATGGCAAAAATGACAAAAATGACTGGAAGAATCAGAAATCAGGAAAACCAAAGTTTTTATAAGGAATGGGGAAAATTTATAATCTATCTTAAAAACAATTGTAAACAGTTAAAATCGTTAGTGGGGTTGGAATAATGGTGAGCTTTGGATATACAGTTACAGATAGGTAGCCGTGTTGGTCTGCCATAGTCAAAACAAAAATTTTTTTTCCTTCCAGTAGCACCTTAAAGACCAACTAAGTTAGTTCTTCGTATGAGCTTTCGTGTGCTTTCGTGCATGCACACGAAAGCTCATACCAAGAACTAACTTAGTTGGTCTTTAAGGTGCTACTGGAAGGGGAAAAAAAATTTGTTTTGGATATACAGTAATGGAGATGGAAGAGATTTGGATTATTATAAAAGATGCAGGTGGAAAGGACTAGCAATAGGACCCACAAAGGGGAGGAGGGAAGTTCAGGAGATTCTGTGGAATCTTGTTTCTATTCAAGAAGCCGCCATCTAAAGAGCAAACTTTTCTGTGTGGGGTTGAGGGGCATGCAAAGTATCTCAGGGAGACAGGAGGCAATTAACTTCAATGGGAAGAAGGCCAGGGAGCTGTGGTTGCTTGCAACAGAATTATTTCTGTAAGGCCACCATTAAACAGCTCCTGAAAACGAAACACAAATAATCCCTTAGACTAGTTCAGTCATCGCTCAAGAAAGCTTTAAGTACCATTTGCTATTTATACAGCGCCTCAAGGAGTCGCAGTGGTTGTAACAGCAGGCAGAGGAGAAGCTGTGCCTGAAAGATCCAGCAACTACAGTGATACCTCAGGTTAAGGACTTAATTCGTTCCAGGGGTCTGTTCTTAACCTGAAGCACCACTTTAGCAAATGGGGCCTCCTGCTGCCGCTGCGCCGCCACTGCACAATTTCTGTTCTCATCCTGAAGCAAAGTTCTGAACCTGAGGTACTATTTCTGGGTTAGTGGAATCTGTAACCTGAAGCGTCTGAAACCTGGAGCGTATGTAACCTGAGGCACTACTGTATACATCTGGCAGAGAACAAGTTCTGGCCGGGTATGGCAAAGAGTTTCCCCAGCCACTCTGGGCGACTCCCAATCGAGTGTTAAAAACAATACAGCATCAAACATTAAAAACTTCCCTAAACAGAGCTGCCTTCAGATGTCTTCTAAAAGTTGTTTATTTCCTTCACATGTGATGGGAGGGCATTCCACAGAGCGGGTGCCACTACCGAGAAGGCCTCTGCCTGGTTCCCTGTAGCCTCACTTCTCGCAATGAGGGAACCGCCAAAAGGCCCTCGGTGCTGGACCTCAGTGTCCGGGATGAACGATGGGGGTGGAGACGCTCCTTCAGCTATACAGGACCAAGGCTCTTTAAGGCTTTCAAGGTCAGCACCAACACTTTGAATTGTGCTCGGAAACGTACTGGGAGCCAATGTAGGTCTTTCAAGACCGGTGTTTTGTGGTCCCGGCAGCCGCTCCCAGTCACCAGTCTAGCTGCCGCATTCTGGAAAACTGATTGTCCCTCTGTCTGTCTGTGCCTGTCTGTCTGTCTGTCTGTCTCTCTCACACACTCACACAGACACAGTCACACACACACACACACACATGCATCATGGAAGCAATAGTGGGAAGTTTCCCACTTTCCTTTGTTCAGGCTTACTCCACACTACAGAGGTTTGACATCAGCCCCAGTGCCAGAACTGTGCTCACTTTTGTGCACACACACTCGCTTCGTCTAATGTGGGTTAAACCACAGAGCCTAGGGCTTGCCGATCAGGTGGTCAGCAGTTTGAATCCCCGCGATGGGGTGAGCTCCCGTTGCTCGGTCCCAGCTCCTGCCAACCTAGCAGTTCGAAAGCATGTCAAAGTGCAAGTAGATAAATAGGTACCGCTCTGTCGGGAAGGTAAACGGTGTTTCCGTGCGCTGCTCTGGTTCGCCAGAAGCGGCTTAGTCATGCTGGCCACATGACCCGGAAGCTGTGGCTCCCTCAGCCAGTAAAGCAAGATGAGCGCCGCAACCCCAGAGTCGGTCACAACTGGACCTAATGGTCAGGGGTCCCTTTACCTTAAATCTGCACATGACTTTTGCAAAGTGTGCAAGAAGCCATAGAGAAGGAGGGAGGCTTGGAATAAAGAGCTTTGAGAGGTTGGAGAGTGTCTCCGTGCCTAGGTTTTTTGTTTTTTTATATATAATAAATGTTTATTAGGATTTTACAAAACATAGAAATCATACAATCACATAAATCAAACAATCACATACATCAAAACAGAAAACAGAAAATACACACTTAGTAAAGAAAAGAAAACAGAAAAATCCACTTTTAAGTTTCAAGGTTCTATATCCCTCTTTCCTGACCTCCTCACATCTCTCTTTTTTGTGTTCCTCTTTATTCCGTCAAATTCAGCAAATTCTAACCCTCTTTCAAACCTCATTTATAATTATATGTTCCCTCTTATTATGTCTCTAATTTCCCTTATCTTGGTCCTTTACTCCACCTTATATACTTTAACATAATATTATTCTAGTCATACCCCCCCTTCTCTTTTTTAAGATTCTTTTTTCATAGCTCTTTTAACCATATCCCAAATGCCATGTTACCTTCACATCCCACATCATTTTAACATTCAAACATTTTACAATATTTCTGTAGATAATCCTTGAACTTTTTCCAATCCTCTTCCATAAACTCTTCTCCCTGGTCACGGATTCTGCCGGTCATTTCTGCCATCTCCATGTAGTCAATCACTTGCATCTGCCACTCTTCCACGGTGGGTAAATCTTGTGTCTTCCAATATTTAGCGAGAAGTATTCTTGCTGCTGTTGTTGTGTACATGAAAAATGTTCTGTCTTTCTTTAAAAGACTCCCCTGTGAGTGTCTGAGGGCCCTGCTCTTGCCACTTACCATCTGGCCTGGGGCGGGGTCTGAAGCCTCAAAAGGACTGCCCTGCTGCCCAGGAGGACTCCCCTGTGAGTGTCTGAGGGTCCTGCTCCTCCCTGCCACTTACCATCTGGCCTGGGGTGGGGCCTGAAGCCTCAAAAGGACTGCTCTGCTGCCCAGGAGGACTCCCCTGTGAGTGTCTGAGGGTCCTGCTCCTTCCTGCCATTTACCATCTGGCCTGGGGCGGGGCCTGAAGCCTCAAAGGACTGCTCGGCTGCCCAGGAGGACTCCCCTGTGAGTGTCTGAGGGCCCTGCTCTTGCCACTTACCATCTGGCCTGGGGCGGGGCCTGAAGCCTCAAAGGACTGCTCTGCTGCCCAGGAGGACTCCCCTGTGAGTGTCTGAGGGTCCTGCTCCTCCCTGCCACTTACCATCTGGCCTGGGGTGGGGCCTGAAGCCTCAAAGGACTGCTCGGCTGCCCAGGAGGACTCCCCTGTGAGTGTCTGAGGGTCCTGCTCCTTCCTGCCACTTACCATCTGGCCTGGGGCGGGGCCTGAAGCCTCAAAAGGACTGCTCTGCTGCCCAGGAGGACTCCCATGTGAGTGTCTGAGGGTCCTGCTCCTTCCTGCCACTTACCATCTGGCCTGGGGTGGGGCCTGAAGTCTCAAAAGGACTGCTCTGCTGCCCAGGAGGACTCCCCTGTGAATGTCTGAGGGCCCTGCTCTTGCCACTTACCATCTGGCCTGGGGCGGGGCCTGAAGCCTCACAAGGACTGCTCCTGCCACTATCTGGCCCAGGTGGGGCCTCACAGGGACGGTTGTTGCCACTGATGCTGCTACTGCCCAGGAGGACCCGGAGGGGTGCAGAGTTCTTTTTAACATGTTTTAAAATGTTCCTTTCCCTTTAGATTTTATATATGGGGGTGGGATGGATGTTTGGGTGGGCTTGGGAATTCGTTAGATTTTGATGAATTTGTAATTTTTGCAGTTTTTATTTGTATTTTTTTATTGTTTTCTGGGTTGTTTTGTTTTTTGTTTTTATTGTTTTAAGGTTTTATTGTTTTAGGCTGCGAAAGAATAACATTAATTGCCATCAATGGAGGCTACTATGAGGCTTGGGATTGCTACCGTGGAGGGGCGAGGGAGGTATGGCGGTGGGGGCAGATGTTATAGGCGAAGGGGATCGAGATATGGATATGCTCGTACCCCTTCCAATCTGCGCCTCATCCCGAGGGACGAGGGTAGGGCGAGCAAGGATTACTCACCTCCGTCACTGGTGCTGTGCAATGCCAGGTCTATAGGCAACATAACCGCCACCCTGCGAGATTTCTTTATCTCGCAGGGGGTCGACCTGGCTTGTGTGACGGAGACCTGGGTGCGCGAAGGGGCAACAGTTACCTTACGAGAGATGGCGCCTCCGGGTTTCTCCGTCCTCCACCAGTCACGGACCGTGGGCCGGGGGGAGGGGTGGCATTATTAATCCGGGAAGATTGTCCTTTCAGGGCTCTACCATCACCATCGATCCCCGGCATTGAATGTGTTGGCCTAGTGTGGGGCTCTGAGGAGAGCTTGGCTGTCTGGCTGGTGTACCGGCCACCTAGCGCACCAGCAGCCACCCTGTCAGGCCTATTGGAGGCGGTGGCCGGCTGGGCCTTGGAGTTCCCTAACCTATTGGTATTGGGGGACTTCAACATCCATGCTGATGCCACTCCCTCCTCACAGGCTCTGGACCTGGTGTCTTCCATGGCGACACTAGGGCTCTCCCAGTTTGTTTCGGGCCCCACACATCAAGCAGGCCACACGCTGGATTTGATCTTTGGTGTAGGTATAGATGTGATCATGTCTCCTTCGATGAAGGTGCCATGGTCTGATCACTACGCTCTGAAAGCCAGGATTGACTTTCCACCCCCACCCTGCTTAGGTGCCGAGCCGATTTGGGCTCGCCCGCAGAGGCTGATGGACCCTGACAGATTCCGCCAAGCCTTGCGGGACCTTGCTCCCCCTGGCGACTCATTGACTGAGCTTGTTGAGGGCTGGAATATCCAGCTCCTGGCAGCCATCGATGAGATCGCACCGAAGCGCCCTCTGCGACCCCGCAGAAACCGGGCTCCCTGGTTTACCGAGGAGCTCCGGAAAATGAAGCGGGACCTCAGACGGCTAGAGCGAGTATGGCGGGGTGCCCGCGACGGAGCCTCAAGAACATCTTATAGGGCTTTTATGAAAACCTACGAGATGGCGGTGAAGGCTGCTAAGAAGTCTTACTTCTCGGCCTCCATTGCATCCGCTAGCTCTCGCCCGGCGCAATTATTTAGTATAATCAGGTCTTTAACGTCCCTTGAAGGACAGCCAAATTTAAATAACAATTTGACACACGGCTGTGAGGCATTTGCGAGCTTTTTTGCGGAGAAGGTCTTGTTGCTCCGCCATGACCTCCCTGCCAATTTGGATACAATAAAGGAACTGGAGGCCCCTCGACTGTCCTCGGGTCCAGTATTGGACCACTTTGACTGGATATCCCCAGCCGATGTGGACAGACTCCTCCGAGCTGGAAAGCCCACCACCTGTCCTCTTGACCCGTGCCCGTCTTGGCTGATTAGAGCGTGTCCAGACGAGGTGCGGGCCCTCCTGGGGGATATCATCAATTTGTCCCTTGGCACGGGGACATTCCCAGGGGAACTGAAGGAGGCAGTGGTGCGCCCGCTCTTAAAGAAAACATCATTAGATCCTTTAGATCTATCCAATTACCGCCCGGTTTCGAATCTTCCGTTCCTGGGTAAGGTGATTGAGAGAGCGGTTGCTGAACAGCTTGGTGGGTTTCTGGATGAAACATCGGCTCTGGATCCATTCCAGTCTGGCTTCCGCGCTGGTCATGGGACCGAGACAGCTCTGGTTGCCCTAACAGATGATCTTCGTAGACAGCTGGATCGAGGCGGGTCGGGGCTGCTGATTCTTCTAGATCTGTCAGCAGCTTTTGACATGGTCGATCATGAACTTCTGGACCACCGCCTTGCCGACGTGGGGATTCAGGGCACAGTCCTTCAATGGCTGCGCTCGTTTCTCTCTGGTCGGGGACAGAGGGTGGCGCTTGGGGGGGAATTGTCATCGCGCCACTCCTTGGTGTGTGGAGTACCTCAGGGTGCAATACTCTCCCCAATGCTTTTCAACATCTTTATGCGCCCCCTCGCCCAGCTTGTCCGGAGTTTTGGGCTGGGTTGCCATCAGTATGCCGATGACACCCAACTCTATCTGTTGATGGATGGCCATCCTGACTCGGCCCCAGACACACTGACCAGATGTCTGGAAGCTGTGGCTGGATGGTTACGTGGGAGCCGGTTGAAGCTAAATCCTTCGAAGACAGAGGTCCTGTGGCTGGGACGGGACGATATGGGATTGGGGGGGCAACTCCCATCTCTTGCGGGGGCGCAGTTAGTGCCAGCACCGTCCGTTAAGAGTTTGGGTGTAATCTTCGACACCTCCCTTTCCATGGAGGCGCAGATTGCAGCTATAACAAAGGCGGCATTTTTCCATCTCCGCCAAGCTAAGCAGTTGGCTCCTTACCTCTCTCGCCCTGACCTAGCCACTGTGATCCACGCGACGGTCACCTCCAGACTGGATTATTGTAACTCGCTCTACGTGGGGCTGCCCTTAAGACTGACCCAGAAACTCCAGCGGGTGCAGAATGCTGCAGCGAGACTCCTTACGGGGTCTTCGCTGCGAGATCACATTCATCCGGTGCTATATCAACTGCACTGGCTCCCGGTGGAGTACAGGATCAGGTTTAAGGTGCTGGTTTTAACCTTTAAAGCCCTATACGGCCTAGGACCCTCGTACATACGGGACCGCCTCTCCTGGTATGCCCCACAGAGAAACTTACGGTCTTCAAATAAAAACATCTTGAAGGTCCCAGGCCACAGAGAAGTTAGGCTGGCCTCAACTAGAGCCAGGGCTTTTTCGGCTGTGGCTCCGACCTGGTGGAACACTCTGTCACAAGAGACTAGGGCCCTGCGGGACTTGACATCTTTCCGCAGGGCCTGCAAGACAGAGCTGTTCCGCCAGGCCTTTGGCCAGGGCACAGCCTGACTGCCTCCCTCGGCAATCTTCGCGGAGCTCTGGCCCAATGGTGGCCAGTGGCTTGAATTTAATTAATTTATAATGAATGATTTTAGAGTGTTGTTTGTGTTGTACTTTTGTATTGTTTTATTGTTGTTAGCCGCCCTGAGCCCAGCTTCGGCTGGGGAGGGCGGGATATAAATAAAATTTATTATTATTATTATTATTATTATTATTATAACACCAATTGGCCGACTATGCCCAAAAGAAAGGCCTCTGGTTTCTTTGCAAAGGTAAATTTAAGTACCTTCTTCAGTTCATTATAGATCATTTCCCAGTAAGCCTTAACCCTTGGGCAAGTCCACCAAAGATGAAAGAATGTTCCCTCAGCTTCTTTACATTTCCAACACTTGTTGTCAGGTAGGTGATAAATTTTTGCAAGCTTAACTGGGTTCATGTACCACCTGTAAATCATTTTCATAATATTCTCCTTTAAGGCTTTACATGCCGTAAACTTCATACCGGTGGTCCACAACTGCTCCCAGTCAGCAAACATAATGTTATGACCTATGTCCTGCGCCCATTTAATCATAGCTGATTTGACCGTTTCATCCTGTGTATTCCATTTTAACAGCAAGTTATACATTCTTGACAATATCTTGGTTTTAGGTTCTAACAATTCTATTTCCAATTTTGATTTCTCCACCTGGAAGCCAATTTTTTTATCCAAATTATAGGCCTCTCTTATTTGATAATAATGAAGCCAATCTCACACTTTATCTTTTAATTTCTCAAAACTCTGCAATTTCAATTTGTCACCTTCTTGCTCCAAAATTTCCCAATATTTTGGCCATTTGGCCTCCATATTGAGCTTTTTCTGAGACTTAGCTTCCATTGGCGACAGCCACCTTGGGGTTTTACTTTCCAACAAGTCTTTATATCTTATCCAGACATTGAACAATGCTTTCCTGACAATATGGTTTTTAAATGCTTTATGTGCTTTAACCTTCGTGCCTAGGTTTTTTGTCCCACCCTCCTCAAACAAAAGGAATTGTTCTATGGCAACTGTTGCTGTGGCTACTTCGTTCTCTGGTGCAGTACCACATGCGCCCAAGAGAGGGCTATATTCCACCAGTAAAAACAACCCACCACTAGTGTGTTGAATTGTTCAACTTTCGAATTTGATAAATAAGGGGTGTAATAAAATTGTCACATGATTTGGAAATTCAAAAGTTATTTTGGTTAAATCACTATAATTTTGTTTGGTCTGGTAAGTAATATGTGTGTAAATTACACAGAATTCATTAAAATGATTGCCAACTACTCGCAGTTATATTATATATTAATCTTATTATTGTTGTTACTTAGAATTACCTGACATTTCCAAAAACATAAAATTTAAGTTATTTGGTTTTCTGAAAGCAATCAAAAGCCAAATTTTGAAATGTTAAATTGATTGTAAAACTAAGGAAATGTATAAACTTCAAAAGTATAAATAAAAACTTTTTTTAAAAAACAAAACACCTTGATTTCCTTTTCCCACTTTCTGCGGTTCCTTAAAATTATTTTTAATATTTTCTGCATATCCAAATTAACTTAATTTGCTCATTTATTCATCTACTTTAAATATATACTCTTATCAAACTGCATGTTATTACAGTAATCCTGCCAATGTTCTTATCTGTTTACAGTTTATTTATAAATATTCAATGAACCATTTCCATTCTTTTATTAAAAGTTTATCTTGATTTCTTATTTTTCCAGTAAGTTCCACCATTTCTGCATATTCCCTAAGTTTTTGTATCCGTTCTTCTTTTGCTGAGACTTCTTCTTCTTTCCATTTTTGGACAAGTAACGTTCTGTCGCTGTATTCGCACACTTGAATAAATTTCTATACAATTTGGCTAGTTCTGTCCCTATCGTCTTGCGTTGCTCTTTTACATGAATTAGTCTGCCATGTGCCTAGAAAGCATGGCTCCGGGTGGTTTTCCCCCTTGCACTGCTCCTTTTCCCAGGGAAAAAAAACCGTGTGTTAGCTTTAAAATTGGACCAAATGGGAAAACTGGTAACTGTTTGCACGTCAAATGTGAAAACCAGGTCCAAATTAAATATGGCTCTTGGTCCACAAGGAGCAGCAGAGGGCACCAGAGAGCTGCTCATGTACCTCAAAGATAAAAAGATTGTATAGTATAGATCAGTGATGGCCAGACTTAGCCCTCCAGCTGTTTGGGACTACAGTTCCCATCATCCCTGACCACTGGTCCTGTTAGCTAGGGATGATGGGAGTTGTAGTCCCAAAACAGCTGGAGGGCCAAGTTTGGCCATCACTGATCTATACTAAACAAGCCTTCTCCGAGCGGATGCCCACCAGATGTTTTAGACTGCAGCGCCCTTGTGCCCCTGCTGATGGGGGCTGTCATCATGAAAAGAACCAACTCTGAGCCAGGGGGTTTCTGTTAGGTTTCTGTTTGTGCCACTGTGCAGTGCTTGGAGTCACAAGACTCTGTTTACATTCCAGAGATTCCAGACTGGTTTCCTGTTCCTTTGTTCCGGTTGCCTCTCTGCTTTCACAGAGAGAGGGTGTATATTCTTTTCTGTCTGCGTAGTTAGAAATAAAACTCTTAGCCATGTAGCTCATATTTCTCGTCCTTCTGCTGCTGCTGTATACTCTGTGTAATGGGAAAGTGCCTGGAAAGCCTCATCAAAGGCTTAGGTCGTTAATCAACGTTGGAGGAGATTCCGGAGGACTCGACCGGAGAAGCAGTTCGGGTCATACGGAATTCCGACAAATCCTGGGTGAGCAGAGCTGGGCAGGCTGGTGGGAGATGTAGCGCAAAACATCTTGTAGGCGCCAGGTTGCAGAAGACCACTTTAAATTCTAGACGGGGAAGCAGAGTGCCTCACATGTTCCTCAACTTCCTTCAGATTTCAGTGTTGCTGAGAAAATACTGCAGCTCCCAGGAGCTGTCCATAACTGATGGAAAAGGTGAAGGATCCCTGGACAGTTAAGTCCAGTGAAAGGCGACTATGGGGTTGCGACGCTCATCTCGCTTTCAGGCTGAGGGAACCAGCGTTTGTCCACAGACAGCTTTCCGGGTCATGTGGCCAGCAGGACTAAATGCTGGTGCAATGGAACACCATGATGGAAAGCAGAGCACACGGAAATGCTGTTTACCTTCCCGCCGGAGTGGTACCTATTTATCTACTTGCACTGGTGCACTTTCAAACTGCTAGGTTGGCAGGAGCTGAGACAGAACAACGGGAGCTCACCCTGTTGCGGGGAATCAAACCACCGACCTTCTGATTGGCAAGCCCAAGAGGCTCAGTGGTTTAGACCACAGCGCCACCTGCGTCCTCCCTTCACTCCTCCCTTGAGTTTGGAGTGAACTTTGTGTCTCCGAGAGCCTCATAATTTGCATTTTTCTGCTGAGAACTTTCTCACCAAGGAAGGGGAAGAGGAATCCAAATCACAACCTCCTCCAGCGCCCCTTCCTTTTCTCCCAAGCGTTGCCAATGAGCCGAGAATATCACCTGCCACTCATGGTTTAAAGAGGTGTGAGGGCCGTCCCCCCTTCTCTGCTCATGTTTCCCTCCTGCTCTTTGTCAAAAACGAAGACAGGAAAAAAGTAGCTCTCCAGTTCGTTCCTTCTCTTCCACTTTTCTTGGCTCCATTGCCTGCAATCCTAACTGACAAACCGAAAACCGTAAGCATTCCCAGAAGGGTGACTCTTCCTGTCTGACCTTAAAGTGTCTATTCCTGAACAAAGGAACTTCAAAAGGAGACTCTGCTAAATTACAGCTTTCAGATCCATCACCTGTGGCCTGAACAGAGAGGGTGCTGCTGTGCTAATCCTACGGCAGGTGTTAATTAGTTGATCAGTGTCATTATGTCGGTGTTATCATTAACACTGCTTTGCAAATAGTCGATGTAAGCTTTTAAGCTGTAATGCAATTATCACCATTTTTATTTGTCTTTTTTTGCATTTCATTTTTCTCTGACCTCACTTTGTACATCTCTCTCTCTGAACCCATGTGTTGGTATACGTGCCAACTTAGCATAATACAGTGGTACCTTGGTACTCAAATGGCTTGGTTCCCGAACAAATCGGCTCCCCAATGCCACAATCCCAGATGTGTTCAGGTTTGCAAAAAATTTTCAGAAGCTGAACCTCCGACGTGGCTTTTGCTTGAGTGCAGGAAGCCCCTGCAGCCAATCGGAAGCCGCGCCTTGGTTTTTGAATGGTTTCGGGAGTCGAACGGATTCCCGGAATGGATTAAGTTTGAGAAGCAAGGTACCACTGTACTTCATGCAAGGTAAAAGGTAAAAGACCCCTGGATGGTTAAGTCCAGTCAAAGACGACTCTGGGGTTGTGGCGCTCATCTTTCTTTCAGGCCGAGGGAGCTGGCATTTGTCTGTGGCCAATAGGAGTAAACCGTTTCTGGTGCAATGGAACACTGTGACGGAAAACAGAGTGCATGGAAATGCCATTTACCTTCCCACCGCAGCAGTACCTATTTATCTACTTGCACTGGTGTGCTTTCGAACTGCTAGGTTGGCAGGAGCTGGGAGAGAGCAAGAGGAGCTCACCCCGTTGTGTTGATTCGAACAGCCAACCTTCTGATCAGCAAGCCCAAGAGGCTCAGTGTTTTAGACCACAGAGCCACCCGCATCCCATTACCTTTAACTTCATGTATCTGATGATGGGGGCAATACAATGATGATGATGATGATGATGATGATGATGATGATGATGATGACATTTATTAAAACAGTCCAGTGAAAGCTCAGTAGCTTTTAAGGAAGGAAGAGGAGGAAAGAAGACTCTCCCCTAAGCAGGTGCTATAGGAGCTGTTGGAGGAGGGAGCTGGAGGGGGGGGATTCATAGCCAAACCCTTCCTTTTGCTCCTGGAGCAACAACAGTAGTTAAGCATCTTTTAAAAAAAACAAAATAAAGGCCCCATCCTCCAGGATTTGCTCCCATTTTGCTCTTTCTACAGACTGGTTGGCCAGACTAGGAACTGCTTCCATGAAAAAAATTTGACAAACTTGTCCATTTCATTTTCCTTTCACCCCATCTTTGGTTCATTGCTTTTCCACCTCAGTTTGATCCCCACCCACCCAGGTCATCATGTCGGAATCAAGCCTTAGTCAGAGGAATTGGCCACTCTCCAGGCACCCGGCTTGAGTTCCTTGTTGACCTCCCCGTCTGCGACTCCCGGCAAGATCAGGTGAGATCTCAATCAGTGATCCTCCTCTAACGTGAGAAGAACACACCACTCCTCCCCTCTTCCCTGCCATCCCCAGGGAGGGGAGAGAGAGACAGACAGAAATGTATTTACATGCCTTTATTTCTGTCCTTCCAACAGTACAGAGAAAACGTGTCTGCACTCTCTTAACACCAACAGCAGAGAGAGAATTGCTCCTCCCATGTACTTCCAGTACTGGTCAGATGACACTCTGAGCTAACATCCGGTGCTCAGTGGTGTGAATAGACTGTTCCTTTGTTCCCACGGAACAGTCCCAAACATCAACATCCTGTTTGGCTTTCCAGCCACCTGGAGCTCGCTGCTGCATTGGTCCTTTTTCGTAACACATCAGTCCTAGCATCGTAAGGTCCCGGGGCAGATGAAAGTTGTAGGTCAAAACACCTGAAGTTCACCAGGTTGGCAAATGGTTCGATGCAACCAGGTTAAAAGGAGTAAAGTCTACCAGTAGCCCTCCTCCTCTCCTCCTGCTCCCAACCAGCTTTGGTCCTAACATGCTGCTTATTCACTCTTGTGTCCTATCCAGATCTGGTCCCTTTGCAGTCTTCTTTAAAGGTAAAGGTTGTTGTGAACCATCTGCTTTTTGCTGGCTGAGAGAATGTTTGCTTCTTGAAAGCACTGAAGTGCTAGATGAATGGCAGATGAAGTTGATGGACTATATGGAATTGGCGGAAATGACTGGCAAGATCCGAGACCAGGGAGAAGAGTCGGGGGAAGAAGACTGGAAAAAGTTTGAAGACAATTTACAGAAATATGGTAAAATTAATGAATGTTAGAAGAATGTTGGAATGAAGTTATATGGCTTTAGTAGAAATGTTATAAGGAATTAAGTATAAATAGATTGATAGAAAATTAAAGGGAAAAATAAGGTAAGAATGTGTTAAGATAATTATAGGATAGAAAACAGAGGAAGATGGAAAGGAATTGCTGAAATAATAAATAGAAGTGGAATACAAAAAGGGAGGTGTGAGGAGGTCAATGGAAATAAGCGAATGAAAGATGGGATGTTGAAAATGTTTGAGGTGATTTTAAATTGTTTTTGTTTTGCTTTGTATATGGTGTTTTTGTATTGTATTTGTATTGTTCTTTTTTATCTTTTTTCTTCTTTTTTTGTGTGTAATGTTGTGTTGAAATTGTTTGAAAAGTAATAAATATCATTTTTAAAAAATTAACATTATTATTTATACCCCGCCCATCTGGCTGAGTTTCCCCAGCCACTCTGGGCGGCTCCCAATCGAGTGTTAAAAACAATACACAACAGACTTGTGCATTGCCAGGCCCGTTGAGGGATTCTGGGTGCTTCAGATCTGCTATGCCTGAGTGTGATGACCAATCCCATTCTACAATAGAGTGGTAAATCTGGATGAGAACGGAATCTGTTCCGGAACCCCGTTCGCATCCTGAACAGAACATAAGACGTGTCTGCGCGTGTGCAGGTCGCGTTTCGCCGCTTCCGTGCATGCGTGTGATGTCATTTTGACTGTCTGCGCATGCGCAAGTGGCGAAACCCAGAAGTAACGCGCTCCGTTACTTCCGGGTCGCCACGGAGCGCAACCCAAAAATGCTTAACTTGAAGCACACTTATCCCGAGGTATGACTGTACACTTTCCCTTAAATACAGACACAGAACTAAGAGCCAGTGGCGCGCTCCCTCTCTCTCTCTCTCTCTCTCTCTCTCTCTCTCTCTCTCTCTCTCACACACACACACAGAGAGAGAGAGAGAGAGAGAGAGAGAGAGAGAGAGAGAGAGAGAATGATATCTAATTTAGCTCTACCACTGCCGAAGGCTGTGGGAGTTTATACAGTGATTCTGGAACTGTGCCATTCCATAAATGTCTGCTAAGCATAGTTGTCTTGGACTATTTCCAGGTCAGGCAGAGGGAGTTAATCTGACAGCAAACCAGTTCAGTCGCAGCCAGAAGAAACGTCCTGGTCAGGGCAGTGTCAGACAGCAACTCAGGGTGCCATGATTTGGCCAGGATTTTATTTTATACTTAAATGGAGCAGACTTTGAGATGGAAAAGATTCCACTACAATTTAGCTCGTTCTGTTACACCACCCCGTGAGGCAAGATACCTTTCCACGCCTAAAGCATCTATAACAAAGAAACAAAGACCAAACTACCACTCCCCCCATAGTAAGAATTTGATTGTAAGTTCCTTGGAGCAGAGACCTGCCTATTTCGTCTACCAAAATTAATTCCGTTTCAGCACACTAGTTACACTGGGATCCAGTATAATGATCCAGAAGCCAAAGGTAACAATGAGAACAAGCAGAAAAGATCTATACGTTCTACAAACACTTATTCTTCCATGGGAGAGTCGAAAAGCACAGAATTTGGTAGAACTGGATGCAGAATTCAACTTCCTGTTCAGGTTTTATTTTCTTTTTAAATTACACTTATACTGTAGTCCTTATGGTTTCTAGCCTCTAATGAATCAGCTTCCTGCAGCACAGAAATTCTCAGACCAAACTTTCATGAAACAAGACATACAGAAGATTGTCAAATGTAACACGAAACCGCGGTTTGGCATGACAGCAATGAGCCTCGTGCTCATACAATCCCTCCTCTCCTTTCGCTCGCAAACCAAGGCTGGAAACTTATCTGAACCCTGGGCAAGCTATGACCTGCACAAACCCGGATTCCAAACCATGTCCAGATTGTCTCACAGAGACAGAGAGATTCGAAACAATCAGCAAAGTACATGGCTGATCAGATAGGCAGGTGGGGGAGTTCATGTGCCCAGAAGGAGAGTAATGCAAATCGTAGTTCCAAACTGATCCACATTCATACCTTGGCAGGAAGCCCTTGCTATGCCATGTGCCTCCATTCAATTCATTTCCTGGGTCCCTGTGCTGACCTTGTTGTTGTTTAGTCATTTAGTCGTGTCCGACTCTTCGTGACCCCATGGACCAGAGCACGCCAGGCCCTCCTGTCTTCCCCTGCCTCCCGCAGTTTGGTCAAACTCATGCTGGTAGCTTCGAGAACACTGTCCCACCATCTCGTCCTCTGTTTTCCCCTTCTCCTTGTGCCCTCCATCTTTCCCAACATCAGGGTCTTTCCAGGGAGTCTTCTCTTCTCATGAGGTGGCCAAAGTATTGGAGCCTCAGCTTCAGGATCTGTCCTTCCAGTGAGCACTCAAGGCTGATTTCCTTCAGAATGGAGAGGTTTGATCTCCTTGCAGTCCATGGGACTCTCAAGAGTCTCCTCCAGCACCAGAATTCAAAAGCATCAATTCTTCGGCGATCAGCCTTCTTTATGGTCCAGCTCTCACTTCCATACATCACTACTGGGAAAACCATAGCTTTAACTATACGGACCTTTGTCGGTAAGGTGGTGTCTCTGTTGTGCTGACCTTAGCATTTCATTAATACAGCAAAAAATGATCCACATTTTTGGTCCCCATGCCGCAATCTTCCCTGCTTCCTTCATAACTTGCAGTAGTTTTTTTTTATTCATTAAAAATGTTTATACGCCGCTTCTCATTTAAAGCAATATCATTTCTTTATTTCTTTACTTACCTGCTTACTTATTTCACGAAATGTATAGACCGCTTGGCTGTAAAACAAGAGCAAAAGCTCAATACGGTTCATAACAATTCCAAGGTGTTATGCAATCGAAAGGTTCAAGACATAGCAAGAATTCAAGATACTGTTACACACATCCCGATCTCTGAGCAGCGAGAGACTCCCTGTGCTTACCTAAAGTTCCTTTTTCTGGGAATGAAAGTCAACAGAGACAGTGGTGCGTTTAGGACCTTAAGTTTTATTTACACATATATACAATCTGAGCATAAGATAGGAGGGCTCCCAGCATTAACACTTCGACAGATTTTGTTTCCCCATTATGTTTGTTGAGGGTAGGGGGGGTCCCCAAAGCCATAGCCTTGGTTTCAGGGAAGTTTTTAATGTGTGGCATTTTAATACATTTTTAATCTTTGTCGGAAGCTGCCCAGAGTAGCTGGGGAAACCCAGCCAGATGGGCGGGTGTCAGAGCTGCCCGAGGTCCCAGCTCACAAAGGACCAACGCCGCTTCGTTGTTAAGTACAAAGGTCTTTATTGAAGTTCAGTTTCACTTTCACAGCCGCAGCGTGCAGCCCTACGTCTCAAACTCTAGACCGCTGAAGCTCCATCTGAATCTCCTCCCCCCTGACGCCAGTTTAAGACTCTAGCCTTGCTCCACCTCTTCCTTTGTTCTTTCCTCCTCTGGTTCCGCCTGTCCGTCGGGGTCTCGCCCTTCCTAGACTCTTCTGACGCTGAGTCCCCTGACTCTTCCCCCTCCCTTCGTCGGGCTTTAGGACCTGGTTCCCAATCCGGGTTTCCTGCTGTCCCGCGCGCCTGTACATTTGAACTTGGTGCGCGCGCCCAGCCTGCAACCTTCCTTCTGACCGTTGCACTGCTGCTGTCACTGCTCCCTCCTTCGGGGAGGCTAGCTGGAACTGACCTCCCCTCCGTTTCCCCACTTTCCGATGGAGGCGTGGTCAGCCCTGACTCATCTTCTCTCCCCGCTGGAGGAGAGGCTGGTCCTGACACATGTGACTCCTCCCCGCCACTACGCTCTGGTGGGGAAGCTGGTCCTGATCCCCCGCTGCTGCTTTGGGAGTCCCCGCTGGCTCCTTGCTTCTGGTGCGTCCCCCCCTGGGACCCCCCTTGCCCTCACCATCGGCGCCCCCTTCTGGGAATCTTCTGATTCGCTGGAGAAGCTCATGGAATCTCTCGGGTCACTGTCATACTCCCCTACGCTGCCCTCGGATTCCTCTCCTCCGCTCTCTATTTCCTCTCTTCCCTGCGCTTCTGCTCCTGAGCCCCTGACAGCGGGGTACAAATAATAAATTATTATTATTATTATTTCAACACAGAATAAAGCAAGTCTCTGAATTTTCAGCTCCTGACATCAGCTACCCTCAACCCACAGACCAGCTCTGCTATTGTTTTCCTAATTACAAGAAGATGTTTCTTCCAGTCAGGGGAAATAGGAGGAGGCCCACCCATTTGTCTCTATGGCAACGTCGCCCACTCTTTAAGTCGTGCAAACAGAGGCCCCCATTTTGTAGATACAAAACTAGAGGCTTGGTTGGCACCAACCCCTCAACCCCATAACGATATACTAACCCTTCAAGGGAGCAAAACTGATCATAATTATAGTAACCAGGAATTGGTCAACTGGTATCAGAGGCCAAGAAAAGCTTGAGGAACCAGATGTTTCTAACAACTGCTGGAAGTCACCTCAGCACGTGCCAGAGAGAGACATGTGGAAGAGAGGTCCCTATTCTCCAGTAGCAGAGTTAAGTACAGTACAATGACAACTGCTCCAAGCACATTAAAACTAGGCTAGATTGGCATCTGCCTTCACCTACCTTTAAACAAATGT
This sequence comes from Podarcis raffonei, assembly GCF_027172205.1. Classification (NCBI taxonomy): domain Eukaryota; kingdom Metazoa; phylum Chordata; class Lepidosauria; order Squamata; family Lacertidae; genus Podarcis; species Podarcis raffonei. The sequence continues at coordinate 7,072,624 of NC_070607.1, read as the reverse complement.
TGCCCACAAAAATACTTGGGCTAGAATAAATCTTAGCTTTGTAAATTAAGGAACGTTTTACTCACAGTTTCCAGAAGTTGCGTCAAACAAGTCTCCATCTGCTGGCAATAAAGCAAAGAGGTAAAAAGGTTCTAAATGTGAGGGGCCATTGTGGAGAAGGTCATCCTCCAAGTTGCCACGAGAGGGACCTCTGCAGGCTACAGCTTAAGTAACAGGGCCTCCATCAAAGATCTCAGTTAATGTGCAGGTATTCTTGGGAGAAGGTGTTCTTTCAGACCTGGTCCTAGCGCATGACGTGATACCATTCCTCGCCCCCACCAGGCAATGACGTGGAACTGAGGGCAGGGAAACCACAGAGCAAGCACAATGACGTCAAGTCACGCTGCTGTAAGTGCTAATGTGCAATTTTAGAGGGGAGTTGGGATTCCCTAGGTTGAGTCTGCCCCTCTCCAGCACAATGTGCTGGGTCTGGGGGTAACCAGAGTAACGTGGTCCAGGTCCGGCCCTGAATCCAAGGGTTCCGCGATGAGTCCGTCCGACAGGGCCAAGGCAGGACACGAGGCAGAAAACCAGGCAAGGTCAGAAACAGGATCTCAGGCAGGTTCTGGCAAACAGCAATGTTGCTCCCACAACGTGGGGCAGGGTCCGACAGCCTTTTATCTCTGCGGGGTAATGGCCAGTCCTGATCCCCCAGTGACTCACCTCCCTGACTCGCCCGAAGGCGAGCACTCCTCCTGCGAGTACTCAGGTCTCTCCTTCTCTCAGACCTCAGTCTCTGCAGCTCGGGAGACGTCGGTAGGTTACTAGAACCAGAGGCCGCCTCAGCCTCTCCTGACCAAACTGGCAGTGGAGCAGCTGTAAGTGATGGCCCAGCTGAAGGCAACGAGGTAATCCCTGCATCTGGAGCCAGGGCAGGCTCAGGCCCCTGACTCGGCCCAGCTGGTGCTTGTTGCAGCGGAACCTGTGCAGACTGGGACTCTTCAGGATCAGGCCCCAGACTCGGTTCAGATGCCGCCTGAGACAGAGGATCCGGTGCGGACTGAGACTCCTCTGGTTCTGAGTCCGAGCCCAAGTCCCAGGCCATCACACACAAGCCCAGGGGCAAAGAGCCTCAACAGCCTGTCTGCTTCCCCTTGTTGGCAACTGGTTTCACCCTTGCAAACAGCCCTGGGGATTTCTTCACCGTAAGACCAATCAAGGTTTATAGCAGCAGACCAGGATGGTGAAGAGAAAGGCTCCAGGCATTTATGTATTAGGAAAACATTTGTTTCCTCCATGGGGACCCTAACGGTGCACATTTTCCCCACTTCCATTTTATCCTCACAGTAACCCTGGGACGTGGGTGGCGCTGTGGGTTAAGCCACAGAGCCTAGGACTTGCCGATCAGTAGGTCGTGGTTTGAATCCCGACGGGGTGAGCTCCTGTTGCTCGGTCCCTGCTCCTGTCAACCTAGCAGTTCGAAAGCACGTCAAACTGCAAGTAGATAAATAGGTAAGGTAAAGGTAAACGGCGTTTCCATGCGCTGCTCTGGTTCGTCAGAAGCGGCTTAGTCATGCTGGCCACATGACCCGGAAGCTGTACGCCGGCTCCCTCGGCCAATAAAGCGAGATGAGTGCCGCAACCCCAGAGTCGGTCATGACTGGACCTAATGGTCAGTGGTCCCTTTACCTTTACCTTTAACCCTGTAAAATAGGTTAGAGCTAGGCTGAGATGCAATGGACTGGTGCAATTTGAGACAGCTTCCTATATTCCTGGCTAAAGCACTGCAAGATGCTACCTATTTTAGGGGGGGTACCAACATGAAAATCTGTCCAAAGATTTTGGGATTTGGGGGGGCAGCCTTTGTCTGCATAAGATGGTGGGGCCTTTGTGTTTTCCCAAGCCCAAGGGACGCAGAGGGTTCTAAAACTAAGAGTAGGGTGTTCAGTTGGGTTCACCACCCTCGCAAGTCCTCCTCCTGCATTTACAAGGTGCAAGGAAGGGAATCTACAGAAGTGAGTAAATCAATGCTATTGCCTCTCCATCAGGGAAAGTGCAGTAAAAGGACTGGCACCGGGGAATAAAAAACGAGTCTCTTGTTTCTAAGACCACGGAGCCCCAGCTGGAAGCATTAACCTCAGGATTTTACTGCCTCCCATTTACTAGCTAGAGAATGGCGAGGAGCAATTAGGCAGCCCAGTGTCCCCATACCTTTTAGCGGGTGACCTTTTCACCTCATTACCTATTGGTGCTATTTATTTTTACAGCATTCCCTCCTGGGGACGATCAGGTTCCGTCTTTCTACATTTCCCCCCCAAAGACGCGTCTGGGGGTGGCACGTCCAGCAACGTCTCGGCCGCCTCTCCTGCACTAATCCAGCATTAATCTCCCTTTTCGCCATCCTCACTCAGCAAACCAAGGCCAGGTGTCAATCAATCTTGGAGAATCCATCTGAAAGGTTTAAAAAAAAAAACCCGGAAAGAGAGGAACGAAAGATGCTTTAGACGAGATCACATTATATAGAAAGGTGTGCTGTGGAAAGGGTTTGAGAACTTTTCTTGTTTTCTGATCTTGATCCTTCGGAATTTTGAACAGTATTGTTATGTGCTGAGTTCACCAAGGCCAACTATCCAGACTGGTCTTACGTGGGCCAGAAAAAAAGCCAGAGAAGTCCCCAAATGGGAGTTCCATCACAGAAGGAAAAAGGAAAGAGGGGGAGGGGATCAAGTTGATTCCAAGCCAAAGGCCAGGCGGAACAACTCTATCTTACAGGCCCTGCAGAAAGAAATCAGATCCTGCAGGGCCCTGGTCTCATGAGACAGAGCGTTCCACCAGGCCAGAGCCAGTGTTGAAAAGGCCCTGGCTCTGGTTGAGGGTAATCTAACTTCCTTAGGGCCCGGGACCACTAGGGTGTTGCTATTTATGGACCTTAAGGTCCTCCATGGGGTATACCAGGAGAGGTGGTCCCGTAGGTAGGTTCACCGTAGGTTCATCCCATAAATGAACCATCTGAAGGTAACTGATGGGTCCGAAACCCTCAGAGAGTTATGGACTTGCCCAGGATACAAAGACAGACTCTGGTGGATTGAACGAATGAGACCAATAGAAGGTTCAACAGTCAAGAAGGTGTTTTCTGCACATGCTGTAGAGCAGCCTTTCTCAACCTGTGAGTCCCCAGATGTTGTTGGACTACAACTCCCATCACCCCTAGCTAGCAAGGCCAGAGCTCAGGGACGATGGGATTTGTAGTCCAACAACATCTGGGCACCCACAGGTTGAGAACCGCTGCTGTAGGAGGAAATGAGGAACAGATGGGGCTCGTCAACCTGGGAAGGTAGCCCATCTAGGAGAAAGAAAACTCTGGTCCAAAACTTCCACTGCCTTGCGAGATATCTTGGGGAGAAGAAAAGGCGAAGGAGTAAATGCTACACAAATCCAGAGTGAAGTCCCTAAGATGGTTGGGTGGTGCTTTGTAGACCTCTTTCTGGCAACTCCTGCAGCCAAACATATTGCTCTGCTTACCTTTGGACTACATCAGTGAGGCTGAGAGGGGGGTCTTGTCACCTGGGCAATCAAGAACGTACCAGACGCACTGCCCAGTCTTGCACCCCGGGGAGGTCACTTGGGTCCTGCCAATGCAGTAGTTCACCCCTGGAGGCACACTCCATTGTCCCTCGAGACAGACAGATGCCAGCAATTGCAGGGACTGTTAAACCAGGCAGGGAACACATGAAGGAAATGCAGAAATGAAGTCACTATGAGCATCATTAACTGCAAAGCGCAGCGTTTTGGATTTCGGGGTTTGCAATGAATAAAGCTGCAGCCGTACAATGGTGTAGAGTGAAAAGGAGGAATCTGTAGGGCTGAATCTCTCTCTCTCTTTCCTGGAGGTGTAGCTTTGCTGCCCTAAGGTGATGTTGTCTTGGGAACAGGAAGGTGCAAATAGGAGGGAATGAGGGGGAGACTGTCTCCTGGAAATACGATCTGAAGAGCAAAGCCCTTGGGATCGGCATCAGGGGTTGCTGCTGCTGTGGCAATATAATTTCACTCAGGGGAACCATTAAGACAGTTATATGCTTAGAGGAGTGAGGCGATCCTGCCCCCAGCCTCCTCCTCCTCAATTTGGCAACATAAAATGGTCAAAAGGAGTTTCTGTACGAAACAGGCAAAGCCCAAGCAGAGCACACAATATATTTTTCAACGCCCTACATTCATTTAACGCCATTTGCCATGGGCATGGGAACTGTGTTGCCAACTTTTGAGGTATTTCTAACTGCAGTCCTTTTTCTGGCTCCATTTCAGGAAATGGAGGGAAGGCGATGTTGTTAGAGGTGTGGTACGGATAATGCTGCTTTAAAACACATGTTTTTACAATGCCCTAAGCTTATTAAGTTTTGGGAGAAAGCAATGCATTATATAAAAATGACAGTGCAGAAAAAGTTTTAAAAATTTCAAAGGAAAATATTCTTTTGAACTACATTTCTACCAGATGGAATCAGACAACTGGACAATGTAAATGGATTGTGTGTGCCCTTGTTATAAAGACTGATACTTATGCACTGGAAAGATAAGGGTACAGCTCTCTTTTAATCAATGAATTGAAGAAATGACCACACTTGCAACTTATGGATTGCTTATAGATAATGTAGACTTTGCATGGACAAGCATAATGATATCCGGAATGTATTTAAACAAAATACAATAGATTAAAAATAAACATACAGTAGTACCTTGTTTTGTGACTGGGATCCGTTTCGGAGCCCCGGTTGCTGGCCGAAAAGTATGCTGGACAAAGTGTTGCATCTGCGCACGTTCGCGGAGCGGTTTGCGCTTCTGCGCATGCGTGAAGCACAATTTATCGGTTCTGCGCATGCGCGAGCGGCAAACCCGGAAGTAACCCATTCCGATACTTCTGGGTTTGCTGTGGACGTTCGACAGAATGGGTCCTTGATGAGGCAGACGCTAGACGAGGTACCACTGTATACGTATTTGGATGATGATAATAATAAGAACTACGTCTTTGATAAGTGTACAGTCATACCTCGGGTTACAGCCGCTTCAGGTTTCATTTTTTCGGATTGTGGACCGCCGAAACCCGGAAGTACCAAAACAGGTTACTTCTGGGTTTCGCAGTCGCACATGTGCAGAAGCACCAAATCACGCTTTGCACATGCGCAGACACAGGTTGCGAACGCTGTGGGTTGCGAACGTGCATCCCAGACGGATCACGTTCGCAACCCGAGCGTCCACTGTATATGGAATTGTAAATGTTAACTCTTATAATGATATAGTGTATCTTTTCTTTTCTTTTCTCCACCCCCCTTTTAATTTTTATTTTATGTTGTTCAATTAAACTGTTCTTAAAATAAACACTAAAAATGGAGGGAAGGGGTTGCCTCTTCTGGTACTGGGAAACAAGGGAGGAAGGGAACATATTGCACAGGAGGGGAGACACCCGTGACTCTTCAGCAGCCTGAGCTCTCTGACTCTGGGCCTCCCTTCTCCTGCTTCTGCTTCCCCTTCTGATTCTGGACTTCTCTCTAACACAGTCTCTCCCAGCTCACTAAGCCCTGTTGCCTCTTCAGCTTCCAGAACCCAGGGGAGGAGAAAGGGAGGTGCAGGGGTGTGGTGTGCCCTGGGTGTCGCCACTGAGGGGGTGACAAAATGCCAGGCGGCACTCACCACGGGGCCTGCAGCACGCCCGAGCAACATGTCTCTCCTGGGAGTGACACGGTGGCTCGGGCGCATGCAGGCTCCGCACTGCCCAAACGGTCCACCCACCACCTCCCCCCCAGCTGTAGGGCGGCTGAGTGGGAGGAGGCAGGCAGACTCCGGAGGCCCCGTGGCTCATCCCACCCTACCCCTATGGGTGGCCCACCCCACCCCTGGGCGTGCCGCCCCAGGTGCCCATGCAGCTTCCTCTGCTGCTGCCAGAACCTCTTCACCCACTTCCCATTCATTATTGTCCCACCACCAATCCCTGGGCTCTGAGTCTTCTTCTCTTGGTGGTTTGCCAGCTGGTTCCTCCCACCATCCCTCTAAATCAGCCTTTCTCAACCTGTGGGTCCCCAGATGTTGTTGAACTACAACTCCCATCACCCCTGTAGTCCAACCCACAGGTTGAGAACCGCTGCATCCATCATCCGGCCCATGACATTGGGTAGAAGAGGGTTATGCCTCTTAGTCTTTTGGTTTATTGGACTCATAGACTCATTGAATTGTAGTATTGGAAGGAAATCTCAACAGGCAGTTTCCCATCCAGTTTGAAACCTTACTGGACCCTGCTTAGGTTTGCAAATATGCTAGCAGTTTCATTGCACACCACTAGGACTCTGCTATCTTTGAAGAAGAAGAATTGGATTTGATATCCCACTTTATCACTACCCGAAGGAGTCTCAAAGCGGCTCACATTCTCCTTTCCCTTCCTCCCCCACAACAAACACTCTGTGAGGTGAGTGGGGCTGAGAGACTTCAGAGAAGCCCAAGGTCACCCAGCAGCTGCATGTGGAGCAGCAGGGAATTGAACCCGGTTCACCAGATTACAAGTCCACTGCTCTTAACCACTACATCACACTGGCTGACATACTATCTTGGTAGAGAACCTCAGGCCCAAGGGCTTCCTCTCTACCTGGTCCTCAAGACTCTTTCCAGCCCTAAATAAATAAATAAATAAGGTATGCACCAGATATTGTTTACCTCACCTCAGAGAGCCAAAGCCTACCCCATCAATTTAGAACAAAGCAGCATGGCTTCTCTGTCGAGTCCTAGATCTAGGCCACAAACGTTGTGTGTGTAATTGGTTGAATCAGTTGAAAAGATATATTTAAGTATCTGCTACCATCTACAGGGATGCGGGTGGCGCTGTGGGTTAAACCACAGAGCCTGGGACTTGCCGATCAGAAGGTCAGCGGTTCGAATCCCCACGACGGGGTGAGCTCCCGTTGCTCGGTCCCAGCTCCTGCCAACCTAGCAGTTCGAAAGCACATCAAAGTGCAAGTAGATAAATAGGTACCGCTCCGGCAGGAAGGTAAACGGCGTTTCCGTGCGCTGCTCTGGTTCGCCAGAAGCGGCTTAGTCATGCTGGCCATATGACCCAGAAGCTGTATGCCAGCTCCCTCGGCCAATAAAGTGAGATGAGCGCCGCAACCCCAGAGTTGGCCACAACTGGACCTAATGGTCAGGGGTCCCTTTACCTTTACTTACAGACAGGTGCATCAATTATCTCTTGGCACAGGAAACAGGGCACAAGATGGAAGACTCAGGCAATTGGCACCTAAAGGTTGGAGAAAGCATGGGACTGTTGCCGGGAGGTTTCTCAGAGAGCTGACCGAGGGGCAGGTGGAAATGTGTGTGTGTGTTGCTGCCCACCCCCTGACCCCCTAAGCAGCCCAGGCTGTTTTGACCAGGGGTCAGCAACTTTTTCAGCTGTGGGCCGGTCCACCGTCCCTCGGGCCATGTAGTGGGCCAGACTATATTTGGGGAGGGGGGGAATGAATGAATTCCTATGCCCCACAAATAACCCAGAGATGCATTTTAAATAAAAGGACACATTCTACTCATGTAAAAACACACTGATTCCCAGACCGTCCGCGGGCTGGATTGAGAAGGCGATTGGGCCGGATCCGGCCTGCAGGCCTTTTGTTGCCTACCCCTGGTTTTGACAAAAGCCTAAAGGTCACAGTGAAAGAAGGAGACTAATTTCAGCAGCTCCTGCAAATGTTTTTTTAGTTTGAGGAGGCAGCAAGTGGCTGGTCACAGACAAAAGGAAGAACTGATGAATGAACTAGGAGAGGAGAGGGAAGAAACTCAGACAGAAAGAAAGCAAAGAGAGTTCATACTACTGTATTTCAACTTTGCCCTCTTACAGGCTAATGCGCCTCCAGGGAAACAAATGAGCTGTGTTTTAAGGGGCTCTTGCTAGAAACTGCCAATTCAAGCCTTATGCTAACAATTCTTACATTATGGGAATTTCTGCTCTCTCCCCTCTGCCCATGTCTCCAGCCTATGGTCCTCTGGCATTGAATTACCTTGCACAAGTGAAGAAATCCTGTAGCTGAGTGCCACCCTTAGTTTACAGAATGGGCCAATAATGATTAAAAGCGTAAAGGGACCCCTGACCATTAGGTCCAGTCGTGGCCGACTCTGGGGTTGCGCGCTCATCTCGCTTTATTGGCCGAGGGAGCCGGCGTACAGCTTCCGGGTCATGTGGCCAGCATGACTAAGCCGTTTCTGGCGAACCAGAGCAGCGCACAGAAACACCGTTTACCTTCCCGCCAGAGCGCTACCTATTTATCTACTTGCACTTTGAGGTGCTTTCAAACTGCTAGGTTGGCAGGAGCTGGGACCGAGCAACGGGAGCTCACCCCGTCGCGGGGATTCGAACCGCTGACCTTCTGATTGGCAAGTCCTAGGCTCTGTGGTTTAACCCACAGCACCACCCTTCTCAATAATGATTAATACTTAATAAAAAGAATGATTTAAGAGAGAGGGCCTTTGCACCCATTTTACAGCGGCAAACCCAGATTCACTCAGCCAGTCTGGTCAATATGGAGCTGCTGCCAAGCTTAGCTCTCTAACTAACATGCTTGCTTCTGCTTGTTCCCACATTATATTTCCCAGTGTGTGTGTTTCTACAACCTAAAAGTAACCTAATTTGTGAACTGGCCCTGCAAAAAAAAAAAAAACAACAACCCCAGTTTGGAAATCTGCATGCTGTATTCTGCAGGTACACTTCTCAGAGAGCCAAGACTGCTGGCAATTCCCTGCTGAGTGAACATCAATGGCAACCTCAGTGCAAGATGCCACAGCAGTGCAGGGTTCCGGGGGCCAACCAGGCACTTATGAAGGGTCCATGTTTCCACTGGAAATGAGGCACAGCAGAGATTGTAGTGTCTTTATGATGTGTGGTTTAGGTAGACAGACAGACACACTGTGCCTGTGATGGAGGGGTGCATAGCCTTATACTCAAAGAGAGCTCTGTTTTTCCCATTTCTGCCACCTTGCATTCAAACTACTAGCCCACTTTGCTCTGACACCTTGTGCCCTTTCTCCAGCTTGACGTGCTTGCAAACTGTTGCCACACAACTACTATCCTTCCACCTCCAAAGGTAAAGGGACCCCTGACCATTAGGTCCAGTTGTGGCCGACTCTGGGGTTGCGGCGCTCATCTCGCTTTACTGGCTGAGGGAGCTGACGTACAGCTTCCGGGTCGTGTGGCCAGCATGACTAAGCCGCTTCTGGCGAACCAGAGCAGCGCATGGAAACACCGTTTACCTTCTCGCCGGAGCGGTACCTATTTATCTACTTGCACTTTGACGTGCTTTTGAACTGCTAGGTGGGCAGGAGCAGGGACCGAGCAACGGGAGCTCACCCCGTCGCAGGGATTCGAACCACCGACGTTCTGATCGGCAAGTCCTAGGCTCTGTGGTTTAGACCACAGATTCAATGTCTAGCACCCCAGAATTAGAAGGGGAGCCCAGGCAAAACCACAGACCTATAACACCTTGTTCACTGCATTGTGATGCTCTGAAAAAACAGCAAAACAGCAAGAATTGTTCCAACGCCTGGCTGGAAGAAACATGGACCTTATTGGGACAGAGCTTCTTCAAGATTTGGTGCCCAATATAAAGGACTATCAAAAAAACCGGCAGAGAGGAATTGAGAGAGAATTAAGAGCCTCGGACGTGAGGTCGCCAGGCTGACAGCAGATAGACTGATGGACATTTGTTGGGGTTCGAAACCGGGAAAGGGGGGGTGGGGCTTTGGGAATCCAAAGGGTGTACAATTATACTCTGTTTCCTTTTATTTTGTTTTGCTACTAATATAAAAATGGGGAATTCGTGGAAGGGAATTGGGGTCGACCTTAGAAAAAGATTTTTAAGAATAAGTACTGATGTATAAAGACTGAGGTTTATAAGTTAAAATTGGTTAACTAAAATGAATTAAATATAATAAGGTAAATTTTGGGGACAAGAACTTGCTGAGCTAAAAATTGGAACTGGAATACAAGAAGGGGAGGTGTGGGGAAGTCAAGGAAATTTGTTATTGAAAGTAAGGAATGTAAATTTTATGTGTTTTTAATTGTTTTTTTGTTTTTTCTCTATTTTTTGAAAATTTCAATAAATATCTATAATAAAAAAAAAGAATTGTTCCAACGCAAGCTTGTGCAAAGAAGGCCCTTCCAAGGCTGTGAAGGAGCGTTTGGGTGGGCATTCAAGCTGCCCCGAAGGTGTGTTTTTCTCTCCAGCTGCTGATTTGGCGAGGTATCATGTTTACATGCCTCTTCCTTGCCTCAGAGTAATGTGTTGGACGTGGGCCATGATTGGCGCATCTCCCAGTGCTGTGCTGACCTCCCTGTGGCAACACCAGGGAGACAAAACAGCAGCTCCTCGTTCCTCCCAGACTCACACAGCCAGCCTGGCAGGCCAGACTTGAGCTCCTCCTTTCTTGCATGCTTTGACCTGCTGTGATCTGCTCCAGGAATCTGGCTCCCAAGTTTCCCTGGTAACAGGTTGTCAGCAGAGGAGGGGAGCTGGAAATGGAAACGACAGGCCAAAAGGCAGGAGGGAAAGGAAGCGCCAAGACAAGGCGCCACATGGGACAGGCGCAGGAAATTCTCCTCCCCAGCTAGCCAGCCAGCAGGCAAGCCCTGGCGCCCAGCTCCAGAGAGCGAAAGGGGGAAGGAGGGAGACCGCTGCAATAATATTTTTCCTTCCACCGCCAGCTGCTCCTCATCCTTCCTCTCCAGCCAGCATGAAAACGGAAGGCCAAGAGGCGCTGCAGCCAAGGGTGTCTAAGGCCATCTGAGGCCACCTATGATCACACCCACGGATTCCCAACTAACACTTTCCTATCAGTGTCAGCTGAGCTCACACTCCCATTTACTCCATGCACAGAGCGCTCCTGCCACTGGTTTTGGAAGCTGTGTACGCAAGACATTAGCCACAATCCATATCTAGCCTGTTGTTCCTTATGAAATAAAGGTAAAGGGACCCCTGACCATTAGGTCCAGTCGTGGCCAACTCTAGGGTTGCGGCGCTCACCTCGCTTTATTGGCCGAGGGAGCCGGCATACAGCTTCCAGGTCATGTGGCCAGCATGACTAAGCCGCTTCTGGCGAACCAGAGCAGTTTTTCTTGCCACAGAAATGGAGCGTCATCTCCACGCATCATTTTTTTTCTCTCTCTCTAGATAGGATATCTCTAGATAGATATCTATCTCTTGTTAGATAGGATATTTATACAGACACAGTCCAGGCCTTTAAAGCTGAGAGAAATTAACATACAACATTCAGGCTTGGTTAAGAATTTCTCATGCCCACCATACTGTGAACCGCCCCATGACCTTCGTTTGAAGAGCAGTATACAAAAATTATTAACTGATTGATTGATTGATTGATTGGTTGATAAGTGAGGGATTAATACAAGCAGTGTGCGGCAGCTAATAAGCATGGAGGACTGGAATAATGAGACGCCCCAACTTCTCCGTTCCTCCAAAGTCCTAGGAAGAAGCAAACTTATCCTAAGATAGCAGAGGAGACTTCAGGGTTTGGTATCTTCCAGAGTCTCATTTAGGGCAAGTCATCTGCTGCACTCCAGCCTTGGGAACCTGGGGGGGGGGGAGGATGAGGCCAGCGCACCTCTGCACAGCCATGCAATGAGAGCCTGGAAAATTAATTTCCCTGGTGGAAATTAAATGGGGATTTTGGCTGCAGGCTCCGGGCCAGAAAAACAAAACAAAACCACTGCCAAGACAAAAACCTAGCTTTCCCCATGGAGAGTGACAAAAGGCAAAGACACCTCCGATCAGCTGGAGAAGAGTGGCAAAGAACAGGAAGATAAACAAACAAGCAATTAGGAAAGGGAGAGGAAGGAGAGACTCACAAGACAGAGCAGCAAAAGGATTTGTTGGTTCAATGTTTCCACGCCACGTCATGTCTCCCCTTCATCTCACCCTTGTCACCCTTTCGAAAAATAAATTTTCTCACGGCGGCCAACTTTGGAGAAAGGCTGGAATCAGCGTTTGACCTCTGCAGCTCCATTTTAGCCCTGCTTAGGTTGCAATTTCCATAGGGCAGAGACTGACCTCCTTCTCATATGTAAGGTAAAGGTAAAGGGACCTTTGATTGCTCTTTCAAAGTATAATCAGGAATCATCATCATTGAATGTTGTTCGAATATTCCAGGTTAGAGTTCATATAACTGACAAGGCCACATATTTCCTCTAGATATATGTAAAGGTAAAGGTAAAGGGACCCCTGACCATTAGGTCCAGTCGTGGCCGACTCTGGGGTTGCGGCGCTCATCTCGCTTTACTGGCCGAGGGAGCCGGCGTACAGCTTCCGGGTCATGTGACCAGTAGGACTAAGCTGCTTCTGGCAAACCAGAGCAGCACACGGAAACGCCGTTTACCTTCCCGCCGGAGTGGTACCTATTTATCTACTTGCACTTGGACATGCTTTCGAACGGCTAGGTTGGCAGGAGCTGGGACCGAGCAACGGGAGCTCACCCCATTGCGGGGATCCGAACCACCAACCTTCTGATCGGCAAGTCCTAGGCTCTGTGGTTTAACCCACAGCGCCACCCGCGTCTCATATGTACGTGCATGTATATATCGACACATTCTCGCATGCATGGGCACTAAATGCTACGTCCATGAGTGGTGCCTTGGAAATAAATGAGGTGCTTCTGTGGGGCGTTGGCCAGAGCAACATTGAATCGGCAGCCATGGGTTCCCAAAGCACAAGCGGCCGGGGGAGGGAAAGTTGGTGGGCAGAATGGGAAGGCTATGCAGCTCAGTTGCAGAGCATCAACATGTCAGGTTCAATCTTCAGCAACACCAGGTGAGATTGGGAGAAATGAGCCACTGCTAATCAATGCAGATAATACTAGTTTAGATCAATGATGGTCTGGCACATACTGTTTCCACCAGGGCATTCATACATATGGGGTTCGCTGCTTCCATATGCATGTTTGTGTGTCTTCATCCACACTTGAGTGTCTTCAATCTTCTGCCTTCTAAATCTATCCAGGTGTTTCCCCAGCCGCTAACCTAAGTTCCAGAAACCCAAGGTGCGTTATGAACACGTCTTTAACCTGTGCACCAGCACCTTTTACTTTTTCGTTTTCGAAAGAAAGGTTTTCCAGTGTTCCAGATTTACGCAAAACAATAAATGTGTCACTCCAAATCAGGCAGCAATTTGTAGTCGCTCGCAGGAAAGACTGCCACTTCTATTTCCTCCTCCTCTTTTCCTTCCTTGCCTCCTGGCACCTGCAAAGACGTGCTTTATTTTTGACACAGCTGTTCTGTGCAAAATCTCTTCTGTACGAAGGAGCTGTTTCCAATATAGAAAAAAAATACCTAGAACCTGTGTTCTTACCCAAGTGTAGTGATAGCTGGCACCAAATCACACCAGAAGCTGCTGACACGTTGCACTTCTACAATGCATCCACAATCAGGTTACGTTGGATTTACTTACCCTTTTCAGATTTTTCTTGGATTTGGGGAAATCTGAGTTTACTGTTTGAAGAACTGCAGGCTGCTAGGTGGCTGAGGAAAACGTCAAGCGGACAATGAAGCCCTTCCAAATCAAATCCATTTTAAATTCCTGGGTGGACGAGCCCAAACTATAATGCAGTTTCCTGTGCACCTTGTTGCTGTTGTTTAGTCGTTTAGTCGTGTCCGACTCTCCATGACCCCATGGACCAGAGCACGCCAGGCCCTCCTGTCTTCCACTGCCTCCCGCAGTTTGGTCAAACTCATGCTGGTAGCTTCAAGAACACTGTCTCACCATCTCGTCGTCTGTCGTCCCCTTCTCCTTGTGCCCTCCATCTTTCCCAACATCAGGGTCTTTTCCAGGGAGTCTTCTCTTCTCATGAGGTGGCCAAAGTATTGGAGCCTCAGCTTCAGGATCTGTCCTTCCAGTGAGCACTCAGGGCTGATTTCATTAAGAATGGAGAGGTTTGTTCATCTTGCAGTCCATGGGACTCTCAAGAGTCTCCTCCAGCACCAGAATTCAAAAGCATCAATTCTTCGGCAATCAGCCTTCTTTATGGTCCAGCTCTCACTTCCATACATCACTACCTGTGCACCTTATATGTACTAAAACCTGCTAGATGGCGCAGGTCAGGCTGGATGAGAGACAAAGGAAAAAAGGGAACTCCTGAAGGCCTGGAGGGTATACATTAAGGCTGGCAACATCAACCCCAGCCTGTGGGAAAACCTTGCAGACAACTGGAGACATGTACCCACACCAGCGACCAGGGGAGGACTGACCACTGGGAGGAACGCAGAGAGGTGCATCTGCAGCAGCACAACCTGTGAGATGTAATCCATTGGAGCAGTCAAATACAACATTCCTTGTTTGCCTAGAGTGGACACAGACAGTGGGATGTTGATCCAGCTAGTTGAACTTCCTGTCATACGTGGTCTGGAGCTTCCTCCCCCTGCGTGTGACCAGGGAGACCCCATAAAAGGGGCTGTTCATGCAGCCATCTCTCTCTTTTGATTCTTCTTCCTCTTGATTACATGCTCTCTTGATACACTCAAACCTCGTTCTGCATCCGCCTCCGCTTGCGTCCGCTTCAGCGAATGTCCGCGGCAAACCCAGAAGTACTGGAACAGGTTATTTCCGGGTTCGCCGCTCGCGCATGCGCGGAAGCGCTAAATCGCGCCATGCATGTGCACAGACATGGCACTTCAACGTGTGTCACTTTTGGCTTGCGGGTGGGCCTCCGGAATGGATCCCATCTGCAAAATGAGGTTTGACTGTACTGATGTATTTTGCTGTCCGCTGGCTCTCAGCTACCAGGACATGGGCTCATTCCCATATGGGATGACCTCAAACCCTCTTCTGTAACTCTAAGCTAAAGCCTTCCTTCAGGGATCCAACTGTGAACTGAATGTGAGTAAACTTCTTATTAGTTTTAAAAGAAGCTTCTTGTGTCTTTACTCTTTTTAGGAGAGATAAAAGGGGACTTACCAGGAACACAATCCAATCTGAACAAAGCCAGATCAGATTGCTTAAGTAAAGAGATTCAAACAAATCTACTAACTGCTATATATTGGAGAATGCACTCTGCTGCAGACTCACAAGCGTGAGTTAGGAAGGATACTATTAAACCAATATATCCTCTCCTAGTATCTACAACATTCCCACACAACCAGACACCTCCATCCGCAACAAAACTTGTCTGTCCCGTATCAGTCTCAACAGCCACAGCAGGCGCTATAACTCTCCAACAGTTTGACTGCACTGTCTCCCAAGACAGACAGATGCCAGCTGCAGAGCAGGCCAGTCCACAATCTTCCAGCTTCTGCACAACTTGGCTCCCTTCTGCACATGAAGAGGGCTCAGAGGCCCAAACTCGCCAGGCTCAGCTCTCTGCTCCTTGCAGGGATGTCTGTAGTTTAAGCACTGGTGCCCCCGACACAAGGATTTAATTTCAAACAGGGCTCAACCACAGAGAGAGCGGATGGAAAATTCACAAGGGGTGGGGGATGGGCAATGCATGAACACTCAAAGTTGCAGCAGGAGAAAATGGCCAAGAGCATCCTATTGAAGCATGAGCCACACAGAGAACCTAAATATAGATAGATAAAACTTTATTCGCATTAGCCAATGGCGATAGCAACAGTAAAACATTACAGTATACAGTGGTACCTCGGGTTAAGTACTTAATTCGTTCCGGAGGTCCGTTCTTAACATGAAACTGTTCTTAACCTGAAGCACCACTTTAGCTAATGGAGCCTCCCGCTGCTGCTGCGCTGCGGGAGCACGATTTCTGTTCCCATCCTGAAGCAAAGTTCTTAACCTGAAGCACTATTTCTGGGATAGCGAAGTCTGTAACCAGAAGCGTATGTAACCTGAGGTACCACTGTATGCAGAAAAGGAAGTTTGATATAAGAGCACAATTTAAAGTCCTGAATCAGCCGTCAGTTAGTGGCCCTTATTCTGATTGCCCCTGCTATGAGCCTAGCAACCTTTGCTGTTATCTGCTCATTTTGATCTAATAGAAGAAAGGACATTGTGGCAGTGGTTGAGCGCCCTGGGATGGTTAGTACAAGTGGGGTGATGATCTCGTTCCTCAGGCCTTTGTAGAGAGTACAAGACAGGAGGACGTGAGCCACTGTTTCGGTGCTACCATCTCCACAAGGGCAAAGACGTTTCTCAGGCGGGATCTTTTGGAATCGACCCTCAAGTACCGCAGATGGCAAAACATCCAGTCTTGCAAGTGTAAAAGCACATCTGTACAGTCATACCTCGGGTTAAAGTTGCTTCAGGTTGAGCGTTTTCAGGTTGCGCTCCGCGGCGACCCGGAAGTAACGGACTGGGTTACTTCCGGGTTTCACCGCTCGCACACGCGCAGACACTCAAAATGACATCATGCGCAAAAGCGGCAAATCGCGACCCGCACAGACGCAGGTTGCGTTCTGCTCAGGATGCAAACGGGGCTCCGGAACGGATCCCGTTCGCATCCAGAGCTACCACTGTCTTTTGGGGACCTAAATGTAGTCACAGAACTGGTCCCCCATGTTCCACATGGCATGTTGGGTTGCTGGCTGTACTCCGCCTTGGAGCTGTGAGATCGTGTTTTAGTACGGAGCATTTACAAAAGAAGCAGCTGACATTTTCCAGGCTTGAGGATATTTGTCTTTTGCACGGTGCGTCTTCAGGGTTCAAAGCCTTCCCCGTGTCCTGTCGCAACAACCCTTACAAAATCTAAGGCAAGCCGTAAAACATTGTCTCCATATTGCAGGTAAGAGATGGCAGAGATGAAGGCTGAAAAGAGAGAGGCTTGCCCTCCAAGTCAAACTGAATGGGGCAGCAGCAGATGCACATCTTGAAGCCCAGGTCTGGACCAGTAATTTATAAAGCAGTCCCCCAAATTAAACCACAAAGAGGGTCCATGGGCACATGATGCTAAACTGCCCCCCTTCCATGATGCTAAACTCCCCACAGCCTCTCTTCCCAGGTGCTTTTCTTGGCAACAAAGATCCAGAATTCTGCTTCGCTGAGAGAAAAATGAGGTATTATGTGGGTGAATTATATATTCTATTCTGTACAATGGTACCTGGGTTACAGGTGCTTCAGGTTACAGACTCCGCTAACCCAGAAATACCGTATTTTTTGCTCTATAAGACTCACTTTTTCCCTCCTAAAAAGTAAGGGGAAATGTGTGTGCGTCTTATGGAGCGAATACAGGCTGCGTAGCTGTCTCAGAAGCCAGAACAGCAAGAGGGATTGCTACTTTCACTGCGTAGTGATCCCTCTTGCTGTTCTGGCTTCTGAGATTCAGAATATTTTTTTCTTGTTTTCCTCCTCCAAAAACTAGGTGCGTCTTGTCGTCTGGTGCGTCTTATGGAGCAAAAAATACGGCATTACCTTTGGTTAAGAACTTTACCTCAGGATGAGAACAGAAATCGTGCTCCGGCGGCGCGGCTGCAGCAGGAGGCCCCATTAGCTAAAGTGGTGCTTCAGATTAAGAACAGTTTCAGGTTAAGAACAGACCTCTGGAACGACTCAAGTACTTAACCCGAGGTACCACTGTATTCCTCTTTTGCTCATAAAAGCAGCAAATCTGTCTCGTTCTCTTTCTCTGGGATTAGGGCATATCTGAGACTGAGTCTAGTTTGGGCCTTAGGCTACCTTCCAAACTGCTGGCCAAGGCTAGATTTCCACCAGCAACTCCCTAAGTCTCCGCCTGTGCCCTTAGTCACAACGCCTCATTCCCCATATTCTTTTATTGACAGCCTGAGTAAATTGCTCCATTGTCCTTCCTCCCCTGCCAGTCCTTCCTCTGCATTAGACATGTCCAAACCTGTCCTTAGGCTCAAGATTAATCCCATACGAAACCAAAGATGACAGCTGAGGTCGCACATTGTTGGCAGAGAGAGAGGGAGGGAGGAGAGGGAAGAGAGGAGGAGGAGGAGGAGAAAATCTCACAAGCTTCGTGCCTCCCCCAAAGTGGATGCAGAGAGCAGATGGCTGGGTGGGTTTTTCAGCGGCTGCATTAATAACTGTTGGCAAGAGAGCTGAAACCTTGCTCAGCCCCGGCACTGAGCTACACGAAGGCGGAGGGAATCACACGCTGTCTGCGACATGCAACCAGAATAACCTTCCCTGTGGGGAAACTCCCATCAGCTTGGCTGAAGAATTAAAAGGAAGAAAGGAGCGCTTAGGAGACTGCTATTCTCTTTGGCATCTAGAGGTCACTTTGAAAGCCAGGAAGGGAGTTTGCAAGGCTGGTCCCCGGCTGGCGTTACTCAGGGGTGGGAACCTTCATTGCTGGCAACAGCCGACAAGGTCGCCGAGGTGGATTTAGCAGCATCTCAGGGTCACTTCTGTCTGACAGAAGAAATGGAAATCGGCTGGGGAAGGAGCAGGGAGAGAGTTGCTTCTATCTGCCAAAGACAGAAGCTGCTTACATGCAAGGCCTGCTTTTCTTCCAACCATGCCAGACTGGTTTGCATGCACAGAATTTCCACGTGGCTTATAAGGAAGCAAATAAGGACGCCTGAGGATGCTCGGGTTCCATTTTGCAAAAAAAGTAAACAGAGCAAGTTTCTAGAACTCTTTGAGGCTGCGCTATTCCCTTTCAGCTCTTCTGAGCAGGCATTTGGTTGGCGGGGTTTAACTGGAGTTAGAGCATAGCATCTTAAAAAGCAGAGACATCACCTTGCCAACAAAGGTCTGGATAGTAAAAGCTATGGTTTTCCCAGTAGTGATGTATGGAAGTGAGAGCTGGACCATAAAGAAGGCTGATTGCCGAAGAATTGATGCTTTTGAATTATGGTGCTGGAGGAGACTCTTGAGAGTCCCATGGACTGCAAGAAGATCAAACCTCTCCATTCTGAAGGAAATCAGCCCTGAGTGCTCACTGGAAGGACAGATCCTGCAGCTGAGGCTCCAATACTTTGGCCACCTCATGAGAAGAGAAGACTCCCTGGAAAAGACCCTGATGTTGGGAAAGATGGAGGGCACAAGGAGAAGGGGACGACAGAGGACGAGATGGTTGGACAGTGTTCTCGAAGCTACCAGCATGCGTTTGACCAAATTGCGGGAGGCAGTGGAAGACAGGAGTGCCTGGCGTGCTCTGGTCCAGGGGGTCACGAAGAGTCGGACACGACTAAACAACAACAAGAGCATAGCACAAGCTGCTGCTGTTCCCCCTGGGCTTTTTTACGGCAAAGGGGTTGCACTTGCAAAATGTGCAAAGGAAAAAAATTAAAACTAAGGGCTTCATCGCTGTGAGTGCAAGGGCAAACTACATGTTATGTGGGATATTGTTGATCAGGACTCCTGGTGCTTTTAAAAACAAAAGCTGAAATGCAGTCAGGGGCTCCGTATGTTTGTGTGATGTTTAACTCTCACTTCCCCCTCTGTTTTTCCATCAGAAGCACTCCCTGAAGGCCAGTTTGTTGAGTATTTTCCTCCCCTGTAGCTGGGGAGAGAGTCAGCTCAAAAAAGGGGAGGGAAGGGATAAACACCCCTCCCCTAGTGTGGCCCTAGGAAGCCTTGGTTTGCATGGCTGCAGTGCTCAGGTACTTGGTCATAAAATAAAGAGATTGGCAAATGTGCTAGAAGTTCCTGTTCAGAAAGTCAGGCTCACTTCTGTCCCCTAAACATAGCCTTCTAGTCACATGACGCTGTGCACCTGGCGCCCTCAGTGTTCAGGTTGGTAAAGGCTGCTCTACACACATGGACACATGCCTGCACATGTGCGCACAACTTTCACTGACCAATGTCTTTTCTTTTTTACCTGCTCCCTTTCCATTTCCCACACCACCTACCCAAATTTAGCAATTTTGCACCTTTCAGAAAGATTGCATTCAGAGCCAAACGTGCAAATCAAGGGGGCCCATGCCTGAAATTTCAAAACTGCCTCTCTCCATAAATTCCTTAGCAACTCTCGTTGCCAAATCCAATCTCTCCATGGCAAACTGACTTTCAAAGCCCAGGCAGGATAATGTGTTGTTGCACATTGCAGACTGGGCTCCCCTTGCACATGGGCAAACAACCAGGCTGTGCCAGGACTCCCTCTCTTACATTACTATAAGGACAACCAACATTGGTAAAATGTAGCATGTAAATGATGTACTGCTGTCCTCAAGAGCTACAACCTCCCTAATGGAGGCTGAGTGTAACCAACAGATTATCTACTTCTCTACTGGTCAGGTTTGCCCCAACTCTGGCACACCAGTTGTGCTTGGACTAGAACTCTCATAATGCCCAATGTAATAAACGGAAATCTGCCCTTATTCCCTTATATAGACATATTAAATTGCCTACCCTGGAGTCCAAGACCACCCCCAGAAACATCATACCTACATCACAGAAAGGGCGGTCTACAACAGAAATCTGACTGAGTTGTTTACTTCCTGTCTGGCAGGTGACCTGTTACTGCTTACTTGATTGGAGACCCTGGGGAGCCTGGCCAGTCTTTTGTAATGACAAATACTTAGTTCCTGAGCCAGGTCACAGGCTCAGCCTATTCATACACAGACATACCTTTAAGACAGGATTTGTGAGCAAAAAGACAATGGGGAGAGACCCCCACCTCCTCCCTCCTTGCAGAGAAACATTTGGTCAGTTTGGAAGTGAAAATGGTTTCAGGGAGGTTCTCCTGTGCTCCTCAGACATGTGGTCCACACATCTATGAATGCGCTTGGTTGGTACATTTATGAATGTTTCTTTTATTTATAAAAGGGACGCGGGTGGTGCTGTGGGTAAAACCTCAGCGCCTAGGACTTGCCGATCGCATGGTCGGCGGTTCGAATCCCCGCGGCGGGGTGAGCTCCCGTCATTCGGTCCCAGCTCCTGCTGGTCACGTGACCCGGAAGTGTCTGCGGACAGCGCTGGCTCCCAGCCTCTAGAGTGAGATGAGCGCACAACCCTAGAGTCTGCCAAGACTGGCCCGTACGGGCAGGGGGCAGGGGGCAGGGGTACCTTTACCTTTACCTATTTTATTTATATATATTTTTTATTTCACCAACTATTGTCCATGCTGGTTGGAGCTTTGAGGAGCTGTTTGTTTAGAGGGGACTGCTATAGCTGTTCTTCGTTTGCTAGATGAAACTGCTATTTAGGACCTCTGTATACAGCTGAGAACTGTTTTGGTGACAAAATGTCTCGTTGAATGCAAAAGCTTGCACTGTTGCCCCCCAAAGTTTGGTTTTGAGAGCCTGAGGCTGAAGTTTGGAATGAAGCCAGTCGATTTTCCAACCAACACACTCACTGGTAAAGGTAATCCAATCCAAAATTATCACTACCCTCATTGGTGCAGAAATGCAATAATTGCAGGCATCTGAAATTAGGGGAGGACTCAGATGTCCAAGGTTTTAGCAAACCTTATAATGTGCATTGCCATTACAGAGAAGCTTGGTTCAACTTTCTCTTATAAAGTTCCTCCTTTCCTCCCCATCTCAGATCGCAGCTGTTTTCAGGCTGAAATCTGGCACACTCACTCACTAAGAGAGGAGGAGTAACTCTGGGATCCCAGACAAGCAGTGCTCTAATATTTCAAAAAAATGTCTCCCCCTCAAGAGTTAACCCCATGTGGTTCAAAGAAAGATCCACAAAATGAGATGAACCAGAATCGAGAGTGGCAATTGCTAACAAAACCAGGGTAGTAAATCCACTCTGGATTTCCTCCTTTGCACGTTTATTCTCAGTGTCTTGTAAACCTTCGTTGAATGAGCTACCCGCTGTCTTCAGTTCCACGACTTACTTTCTTCTCTGGTTCGCAGGACAAACATTTTCTCCGTCTGCTCCCATTCCAGGTTGTCATTGTTTTGTAGCTTCCAATCCTATGCCCACTTACCTCACCGGTGCATTCAAAATTGTCATTTTATCTATTGGTATTTTAGGTATTCCACTGTCTAGATATTTTTGCATTTCATCTAAATTACCCCATTTCGCTTGATATAATTCTGTATAAAAACTGATGAAGTGATCTCTTATTTCTTTAGGACAACTCTAGGCCACAGGACAACTCTAACTCCTATGTTAATTTTGTTTCTACAGGATTTCTCTTGCCTTTTTTTAATTTGCCATGCTAATAATTTCCCTGGCTTGAGCAGGCTAATGCCTGCTCAAATTGTTTCTGTTTTAAATGTTTAATTTTCCACTCTACTTCTTGATTTATTATCATTGAAAACTGTGTTTGCAATTATTTTAATATCCTGTTTTAATCTCTCTTTCCGAGGGGAATTTATCAATTATTTTTTCTTTCCTTTTTCTTTCTAGTAGAATTGCTTGCTTTTTCAACTCTTTTCTTTTTTTGGTATGCACTTTGCTGAATAAAAAGGGCCCACATCACTGCTTTGCTCGCATCCCATACTACTTTCACATTTGTCTCCTGATTCAAATTAATTTCAAAATAATCTTTTAATATTTTTTTAGCTTCCAATCCTATGCCCACTTTATGGAGGGGCAAGGAGTATGTGACCTTATGCTTAAGGGGTTATGGAGACAGGGGGAGCCCTGGATTCCCATCTTCCAGAGCTGTCATTAGCCATTGGAACCAAGGAAATCGGTCGAACTGTTGAATTTTGGCGTTTATTTGAAATTTCTAGTTTTGTGTATTGGACGGTCAGAAGAAACAGAATGATACATGGTGAAATATACTCAGAGTCGAGAGTGGATTTCATGCTCTTTATTCAGCTCATAGTGGTGATAAGGAATGGAAGTTTCCCCACAATATCTGCTTTATATACATTATTTACACAATGGGCTGCATGTGATTGGCTAATTCCGGGATTCACCTGTAGGCCAATCAGGTTGTGGATTCACTTCCACCTGGAGCTGGATTGAGTGGCTCCTGCAGACCAATCAGACTGCTGCATTCTGAATCCTATTGTTCTAAGACCAATCAGACTGCTGCACTTTGGATCCTATTGAACTCAGTACATAACATATTTCATCTGCTTATTGCTACCATTTTATAGACTGGTTTTCTGAGCCTCTTTGCTGTTGTGCATGTATGGTGCCTGTGTCATCAGTCATTGTCCTGGCCTTAGTTCAAGGCTATGGTGGGGACTTGGGGTTTGGGGGGTCATTTAACTGCCCAATTCCTGGTTTTAACAGTGTGTGTGCTTTCTTACTGCCCTCCTAGAACTGCCTTCCCTCCTGAGAGTCTTGATAAGCACTGCAATGGTCTTGTCTCGTGTCAGACCAGCTGGAGCCATAGCTGTCAACCGTCCCTTATTTGGCGGGAAACACCCTTACCCCAGCGCCGTGTCCCGCTGCTGTCCCTTATTGATGATGTCCCTTAAATTTCCCGGGTTTCATGCTCGCCCAGCTCGGGAGGGAAGCAGCGGCTCAGGGTCCTCCGCCGTGAGAGAGAGCGTGCACTGGCGCCATCATCCTGGCGCGAGGAGTTCCATCAGCCCTTCCCCGCCCGAGAGGGGGGAGGGAGAGACTCTCGCCCACGCTGCCCGCGAGCCCGGAGGCGGCAGTGGTGGTGGCAGCTGAGGTGACCTGCCTGAGGGAGGAGGAAGAGGAGGGGATGGGGAGGGACGCAGAAGGGCGGCGCTTCAGCGGCTGCTGCGGCGCAACAACCGCCTCATGCCGGATTGACAACATCTGTCAATCCTACCAATGTATGTAACTCTTTACAATAGCAAAATCCCTTATTTTGGCTGCTGATCCCTTATTTTCGAGGCTGCTGGTCCCTTATTTTCAAATCTGTAAGTTGACAGCTATGGCTGGAGCCCTGAGCAGGAATGCTCTTGCTAGGTGCTAAGGATCAGTGGCGTAGCGTGGGGGGTGCCAGGGGTGCCGGCCGCACCGGGCGCAACATCTGGGGGGGGCGCGAGTCCAGAGGGCCCAGCCGCGTCGTGCCCTCGGCCTGCCCCTATTGTCAGAGCGGCCGGCCAGCCTCCGCCTGCTCCTACCTTGCCCACCCGAGGACTGCGGCAGCGCCCGCCCCCGTGGCCACCTACCCTCGCCTCGCCCATTGGCTTGCCTCCCTCGGCCCCGCCTCTCTCCAATGGCTGCAGGGGTGTCCTGCTCGGCGCCGGCGCCTTTTTTCAGGAGGTAGGGAGGCTGGACAGGGAGGTGGGGTCGGAAGAGGGCAGAGAAGGAGGGGAGCTCGTAGCCAAAAGGGCTGCGCCGGCCGGCAAAGGGCCGGGGAAAGTTTGGAGAGGAGAAACGCACCGTCATGATTTCCCGGTGGAAGCGGCAGGATTAGGGATGGCGAAGCGTAATTACGCACGAATTTCGCTGGGTGAGAGCTTCGGGGATCGATCGGCGGAAATGGGAATCAATTGGAATATGAGAAAGAGAGAGAGGGACCATCATTCATAGGCATAGATTTGTAGGGTTAGGGGGCGCAAATTACTTGCTTTGCCCCGGGTTAGGGGGCGCAAATTACTTGCCTTGCCCCAGGTGCTGACAACCCACGCTACGCCGCTGCTAAGGATTTTCAACATTTCATTGTGGGTACCTACCTGTGTCCTTTAATTCTTTCGCTGCTCTGAAATGAATCCACAAAGTTAAGCCAAGTACTGCCTTGCGAAATGCAGGCCAATTGACTTGCCACTCCTCATTCTGAAAATGGCTCGGGCTTTAGATCTTGACAGGGGTTCCAGATTTATCCATCCTACTACCCCCAGTCCAGCATTATGGTGGTTCCAGTTTCCCTAAAGTGGCCAGCCAGCTGTTTCTCTGCAAGCTAAGGAGGGGCTGCATGAGGAATGCGGACCCCCGGAAGTGTCCTTCTCCCTCCTGGAAGTTCACAGAATTCCAGACTGCTGAGACAAGCCACAAACCCTGAATAGACAGAGTTATATTTCGCAGGACAATGCGGGCCGATCGGGGAGGTCATCTCAGGTCGTATTTTCCCCACGTGGTCATAAAGGGACAGAAAGGCTGTTCCGTTCCGTGGCTGCCGGCTGGATTCATTGCAAACATGGTTCGCCATTCCTTGATAGCAAGTTTGGGCAACCTTTCCTCCTCCCCCAAGAGCAACAGGTGGGTGAACAGGTTGGGCTATGTGGCAGTGGGCATGGCTGGAGCCCTTGGTGAGAACTGCCTGGGCTCATTCGCTAGCACACACACATTGGAATCATACTCCCCCAAAGTTTGCCAAATTCCCAGAATTCCCTGGGGAAAGGGATTGTTAAAAACACTCTGGGAACTGTAGCTTTGTGAGAACAGGGACCTCCTAACAACTCTCGGCAACCTTAAACTACAGTTCCCATGATCCTTTGGTGGAAGCAGTGGCTGTTTAAAGTAAAGGTAAAGGGACCCCTGACCATTAGGTCCAGTCGTGGCCGACTCTGGGGTTGCGGCGCTCATCTCGCTTTATTGGCGAAGGGAGCCGGCGTACAGCTTCCAGGTCATGTGGCCAGCATGACTAAGCCGCTTCTGGCAAACCAGAGCAGCGCACGGAAACGCCCTTTACCTTCCCACCTGAGTGGTACCTATTTATCTACTTGCACTTTGACGTGCTTTCAAACTGCTACGTTGGCAGGAGCAGGGACCGAGCAACGGGAGCTCACCCCGTCGCGGGGATTCGAACTGCCGACCTTCTGATCGGCAAGTCCTAGGCTCCGTGGTTTAACCCACAGGTCTGATAATGCTTTAAATGGATAGTGCAGATGGAGCTGCTGCTTCTCCAGGATTGTAATAGCATTGTAGACTAGGAATAGCCAAATTCAATAGACTAAGAAGAGACCCCACTACAAGCCAGACACTCGACCTTGGAACTGTCATGGTCAAGCTCTGCAAGAAGTTGGCCTCACCTAGCAGAAATGGGTTCACAAAGCACCAGGGCTGAGATTGAACGAGGGCATCAGGAGGAGTTGGTGAACTAAAATGTGTCTCCGGGAAAATCCATGGCAAAAAACAACAACCCAAAACCTCATGCTGTAATGTGTACACACACACATACAAAATGCTCTTTGCACTGTGAAATATTGCACAGCTGAACAGATGCATTTTCTATACTAAACTATCACCCAACAGCACAAGGAGCCCTCTCTGAAAGCTCCCTGCCAACTGTACATTTTAGCATGTTTAAAACAAACACACATGAACATCGCGGAAATAAGCATGCCTTAATTTAGAGAGCGTTGAAAGGAGAGGCCTGGAAGACACAGGCTAATGATAGCAACTGTTCTTCCCATTTAAGCTTTGAGTCTCTCATCCCCCAGATTCAGAGATTATCCAAAAGGCAGTTATAGAAATGACCCCTAAACCTATTCAGGTCAAATGACCTTTACTGCTAGTAACCGGGTGGAGCTTCTCATTTCCTCCAACATCCTTACTCAGTCATTTCCACAGGAGAAACCACACCTTTCCCACAATTATTTTTAGCCTTGCTTCCCTTCATTCTTCACACACTTGCAAAAGAAATCTGTTTGGAGTCTGTTAGCTGATGGCAAAACCTGCCTACGGTGTCAGACTCCATCCTAGTTCTCACTGAGGTGGCTAAGTCACGCCTAGGGTGGTACCTCTGTCATCCACAGCTGGAAGCAGACATCAATTCCTGTTCCAAATGTTAGGTGCAGCGAGGCATTGGGATGTATGTGTGCAAGGATCTCTTAATATGCCAAAAATCCCTCTTCCGCACCGCTATAAAAGAATGCATTAGTAAGGAACATTAGAGTTCTCACATTGCAATCTATTTCTTCTTTCCTCCTTCCCCTCCCCCCCAAAATTAGCTGGGGTCAAGATGCAGATTGAACTTCCATTCACACATTCCAGTTTCAAGGCTAATATTCTATTACAAACTAAATGGATGTCCAAGTGGGTGACTTAAATGCTCACCTCACTTACCCTCAATTACAAATAATGGTGTGTGTGTTTTAAAAGGAAAGCTTCACTATTAAATTCAAGAACAGCAAAGCAACTTAAATTGCAACCCCTAGCAGTGTGCTATTATCAGCTTGTCCCAGGATAATACACAGATTCTGTGTTGTTCATCCTGCAACTGTAAAACATCCACTCACGCATGGGGAACCTGTGGCCCTGTAGAAGTTGCCAGATACCAACTCCCATCAGCTCCAACCGGTATCCCATCAGAGATGATGGGAGCTGTCAATACCTGGGGGACTACAGGTTCATCACCCCAGACGCAGCTCTTTTCTTTCCCTTCCTGCTCCTTGGGGAACAGTGCAGATATAGCAGCAGCCCAGCCAGCCAGCATCAAGCGTGATTTGGCTTCTGAAAAACAGGTACCGTATTTTTCGCTCTATAAGACGCACCAGACCACAAGACGCACCTAGTTTTGGAGAAGGAAAACAAGAAAAAATATATTCTGAATCCCAGAAGCCAGAACAGCAAGAGGGATCACTGCGCAGTGAAAGCAGCAATCCCTCTTGCTGTTCTGGCTTCTGTGATAGCTGCGCAGCCTGCACTCACATTTCCCCTTACTTTTTAGGAGGGAAAAAGTGAGTCTTATAGAGCAAAAAATACGGTACTCTTATTCTCCATCAGAAGGTTTCATCTCAGCTTTTCCTCCAAAAGGAAAACACGGTGGGAATCATGCTGCGATTTGATAGCCAACAAGACAGATTCAGGATCGGTTAAAGTGGCTACTAATAATTCTGCTCCCATGCGAGAGAACTAATGAAAGCACCTTTACTTTGTTCAGTACAGGCAGATCACAAAAATGTGTGGTTTCCTTCAACACCACCTCCAATACCCAGCAGCTCGAAAACTCTCCTACTCAAGTTGCCACCCATTTCCTAGGTCCTATACCTGTAACAGCAGCCCTGCATGAGGAAACGTAGCAGGTGCCTACACTGCGGGAAACTCTGTGCGAAGAGGGAAGTAGAGGGAAAGGGAGCTCAGGGCCAAACCAGGGAGGCCAACTGAGCAATTGCAATTAAAGTTCTTAAACTCAACAGCCACAGATAGGAAGGAATCAAACAGCCTCCCACCACAATGCCAATGAAAAAAACAACCTTGCTTTAAGCCCCTATTGTGGTTCGAGGACCCGACCCCCACGAAGTGAAATGAAGACACAAGGACAAGTGATATAAGGTTGATGGGCTAGAAAAGGCCACAACTTTATTGATTACAGCAATGAAAAGGTATTGGCTTAGGCATTGGATGACTATAGGTGGTGGGTTTATTCACCAGTAGGTGGAGCCTGTTGATGCTCATCCAACTATAGGCTCACCCCTGATGTCACCGAGGGTCGTGCCATGGCCTCCCGCCAAGCAGGCATCGGACGGAATACACGACCGCCAGATTCCTTTAACGGAATACCCCTAAAAATTGAAGGCATAGGCGATGGCCACACCTAGCACTTCGACACACAACACATTATTCCAATGCCTAACCTACCCACCAATACCACAAAAGTTGTGACGATTGCTACGAGGTAGGCGAAAAAACCAAAAAGCCTAATGCCAAATGGAAAAACTCCTACCAGGCCCCCTGGGCAACCAGGGCGACCAACCTAAGGTCCATAGCAAGGCCAATGACCTAACTAAAAGGGAGTGGAGGGTGGGTGACTCACGATGGGACAACGATGAGGAATGAGGCCAGGGAGAGGCTGGCACTGCAGCAAAAGGCTGCTGAACACGCCCCCTCCACGGCACCTGGTTGGGTGGCCATCGGGGGGCGTGAGCGCCAGCCAGGTGAGCTGGAGGCAGGGGGCAACGCCCCCTGCTGGGTGGTGCTCGGGCTCCCGCCCACAACCACTCCCCTCTCTTTCAGGGAGGAGAGTCTTTGCAGCAAAGCAGACAGCTGTCACGTTGCTCTTGTGTAAGCATGTGTTGGTGCTTGTGTGTGTAACATGTAGCTGAGCCCTCAGCTATGATGCTGTAAGTATCAAAGGAATAATGGATTTGTCCCATCATAGCAATGGGATCGTGAAGTTAAGGCTCCAATATTTTGGCCACCACATGAGAAGACTCCCTGGAAAAGACCCTGATGTTGGGAAAGACGGAGGGCACAAGGAGAAGGGGACGACAGAGGACGAGATGGTTGGACAGTGTTCTCAAAGCTACCAGCATGAGGTTGACCAAACTGCGGGAGGCAGTGGAAGACAGGAGTGCCTGGCGTGCTCTGGTCCAGGGGGTCACGAAGTGTCGGATACGACTAAACGACTAAACAAACAAACAACAAAAGCACTAGTGTTGCTGAGAAACAGAGCAGAAGAGCATCTTCCTTCTCAAATTCACATTTTCACCTTTTGATCCAAGCCGCAATCTCCCTACCTCAGCCATGCATGGATGGAAAAGGGTCCGTCCCCCCCAAGCCCGTCTGCCATGCAGGGAGCAATTTTCAGAGAACGGGCAGCTGAGGAAGCCTTAACCCTACATGGAATATTGCATCACATCAAAAGGTATGGGTCTTGCAAGCTGGCCTTGATAGCTAAATGACTTGTCATCGAGGCCTGAAAGGCACTGCTGTGAGTTCAACGGGCAGGCAGACATCTCCATGCACGGGTAGGTTTGTCTTGTGACATTCGCAAAAAATGTTTCATCGAACTTTAATCAAGCCACAAAGCGATTGCCACAGCTGCAGCTGAAGAAGAAAACTCTTCCAGGGAGTTACCTGAGGCCAACTGCAGGCTCAGAACTAAATTCTTTTTCAGAACAGCCTTCTAAGAGCCAGCTTCGAACGTTGCCATCCACAAAGGCTGAGACATTCCTTCCCCTCTCCAGCCTCCCAGTTTCTCATTAGACAAGCTCCCTGAGAGCACAAACTACCAAGAGAACCACAAAAATTAAGGGGGAAAGATTCTGCTAGGAAGCTTTTTCCAAAAAGCAAGCCCTCCCCCCCCCCATGTTAGTATTGATCGAGAGCAGCCACCAGCTCCCAATTCTTCCTTCAACCTACCATCTTCTTTTTCTGTCTGGCCTTGACTTGATCTTCAGCCCCAACTGAAATGAACCTGAGCTCATATCTCCTCCCCATAACCTCCACTGCCAAAGGGAGGGCATAAAAACTAACACATTCAGTTCTCAAAATAGTAAGCAATTGTGATAGCTGCCCTCAGACATTTGCCCTCATCCACACATGGACCGTTTTTCAAGTATTTAAGAAGTATTGAAGAAGAGGGAGAAACAGCATGATAAAAAAAAACCAACCCTAAACCTTTAAGGACAACTCACCATGGAACCATGCGTTGTATCTTTGGAATCTTAGGGGGAAGGGAGACAAAATTGTCTAGGATATTCTAAGTAGAGGGCTGAACCAAATGACCGTCGTGGTCACTTCCAATGACCCCGTGTCAGCCATGCACCATCAAAATATTTTCCAGAAAATCAGATTGCATATTTTGAGGGAACACGGGCAGAGGGAAGAGTGAAAGGAGAAGTTCCATCGCATCAGCTGAGCTCCACACAAGCAGCACTGGTTCCAACTCAGTCGCTAGGAGACTTACTGCTAGTCTAGGCCTAAATCTCACAAACAGCAGATGTACTGATGAGCCTGTCTGGCCTCTTAACACTTCAGACAGCACATGTGTGTGAGGGTGTTTCACATGATGGATTGCTCTCCACCCAAGCAGATCCTAGACATTGAAAACTAGGCTAGACTTCTAGTCTTACATGCTCAAGGACTTGGTATCCTGCACGTGAGAACATTCAGCAAAAAGAGGCTGCATCTGCAGTGGTTCCCAATCCAGGTTTACAAGCTCATCTCCTTTTCGGGAAAACTAGCCAACCGAATCCCAGAAGATACCTTATTTTGGTATTACAATAATACCAAACTTTTGTGATCTGCAGGTGGTAGAGAGCAGGGGTGTACCTAGAAGTTGGAAGGGTGCAAAAAACCACCCCTCTCCGCTCTGGCTCAGAGGGGCTAGAACAGGGGTCCCCAAACTAAGGTCCGTGGGCCGGATCAGGCCCGAGGGACTCATTTATCTGGCCTGCAGCAACCCCCACCACCCGCCTGCTCTTACCGGCGCTGCACTGTTGCCCACTTCTGGGTTGAAGGAGCACCGGAAATAGCTTGTGTGCATGCGCATTATTTGCACATGCACAAGCGCTATTTCCGGTGCACATCCGGGTCGGAGGAGGCCCATGCACATGCACACAAGCTTTTTCTGGTGCTCCTCTGACCCAGAAGTGCGCCGGAAATAGCATGTGCGTACACGTATGGGCACACACTCCCCCGCCCTCCGCGCGATCGGCGCTAGAGACACCGGCCCGAGGCGCGGTAAGTTTGCTCACGCCAGGCTTTGGTACATTGGTACATTTCCTGGGCTATTCCTGCGCTGCTCTGGGCAGCCAGGCAAGGCTCACAGCTCCTCTGGGCGCTCCTTGCCAAGGACACAAGGGACGGCAGGGGTGTGTGCCAATACAGCTCCTTGCCAAGGGAGCTTAGGTATGCCTCTGGTACATAGTTCATGCTAGAAACTTGTGGATATGAGGCTGAAATTTAACTTGGCGAGTTACCTGGGACTGTGGCCTTCTCAGGCCTCAGAATCCTTTCCAGACACAGGATGGACACACAACACCACCCACCGCCCTTGCTATTTGCACACTCTAGGAAGGTTTTGCATTGGCCAAGCCTGGTGTTAAGTGTTAGATGCCTCCTAAACTTCTGTCTGTGTCTTATGAAGGGTACATTCGGAATGCAGGAAGCTCCCTTGCGCCAAGTCGAACCAAGGATCCATCTAGATCAGTATTGCTACACTCCCTAGCAGCGGCTCTCCAGGTTTTCGGAGAAGAAGTCTCTACCTGGAAATCAAGCCTGAGACCTCTGTCATGCAACGCAGATGCTCTACCACTGAATAGTGCCTTCTGTCTGCTCCACTTGGAAGTTCCAGCCCCTGGATAACTGCCTTGGAGATCTCCAGGTATGGCTGGACAGGGATCGGCTATAAAGAATGCCATGCCTCAAGAGGGTGAGGAGTTGGCCAATAATAATAATAATAGTAATTTATTATTTATACCCCGCCCATCTGGCTGGGCTTCCCCAGCCACTCTGGGCGGCTTCCAAAAAAACATTAAAATGCTGCAATACATCAAACACTAAAAGCTTCCCTAAACAGGGCTGCCTTCAGATGTCTTCTAAAAGTCTGGTAGTTGTTGTTCTCTTTGACATCTGCTGGAAGGGCGTTCCACAGGGTGAGTGCCACTACCGAGAAGGCCCTCTGCCTGGTTCCCTGTAACTTTGCTTCTCGCAGTAAGGGAACCGCCAGAAGGCCCTCGGAGCTGGACCTCAGTGTCTGGGCTAAACTATGGGGGTGGAGACGCTCCTTCAGATGTACAGGGCCGAGGCCGTTTAGGGCTTTAAAGGTCAGCACCAACACTTTGAATTGTGCTCGGAAACGTACTGGGAGCCAATGTAGGTCTTTCAAGACCGGTGTTATATGGTCTCGGCGGCCGCTCCCAGTCACCAGTCTGGCTGCTGCGTTCTGAATTAATTGTAGTTGGGATATGGTGAACTGGTGTTGATTTAAGTGGAGCAAAGCCTGATAAGGCAGGGGAAAGGAGGGTATTGTTTATAAATGCCTTTATTTATCATACAGATATAGAATTGTAGAGTTGGAAGGGACCACAAGGGTCATCCAGTCCAACCCCCTGCAATGCAGGAATCTTTCACCCAGTGTAGATTAACAGTCTCTAGCTATACCAACTGAGCTATATATACAGCAGGCTTTTTTGGCCTGGCGTACTCAAGGCAACATAGCAGTTCAAAAGCATGTCAAAGTGCAAGTAGATAAATAGGTACCACTCTGGCGGGAAGGTAAACAGAGTTTCCATGCACTGCTCTGGTTCGCCAGAAGCGGCTTAGTCATGCTGTCCACATGACCCGGAAGCTGTCTGTGGACAAACGTCGGCTCCCTCGGCCAGTAAAGCGAGATGAGAGCCGCAACCCCAGAGTCGTCCGCGACTGGACCTAATGGTCAGGGGTCCCTTTACCCTTCACTCAAGGCAGGATCTAGCAACATACTCTATATTTAAAATATGTAAATATCACTGCTCCAAAACATATGTACTGCCCCACCAATGGTTTGTAAGACAGTTTACTGGGGAGGGGCAGAGAGAGAGAGACACACTAACATGAACCATAAAATAGAATAAAATCAGGGTAAAACTAGGCAAATCCTAGGAATGCATAGTGGCAATGCAAGACTAAAGAAAGCGTTAATTGATTGTAAGTTTGCAGAAATAAAGCCATATTAACCTGGTACCAAAACTACCAATATGGGTACCAGCTGATCCTCTTTAGGGACAGCATTCCACGCCCATCTTCTTAAGGACCACCCATTGTTCCTCATTCAATGGGCATATCCAAAGAAAGCCCTCAGTAACTGGAGTACAACTCCCATGCGGCCATTTGTTCTTCTGGGATAATGTTACAAGAGCCTTTTGGATGAAATCTGCCCGTGTCACGAACAAAGGGCAACACCACCAACTGCCCAGTCTTTCGAACCACTTTGCCGTGCTCTCAGCTCTGCCATCACAGGATAGCACCACTCTTTTTCAAGAATTGTGAATGCGTGTCTCAGCTTTGAATGACTCTTTCCCAGCAGAAATGCCTGTGTTTGCTATTTTCACCTCTTATGCTTGTAGTCTGCGTGGTTTGTGCAGACAGTCTAATGGCATCAAGAGGATGTTTTGAGACAAACCCCACATAACTCAGCCAAAGGAAGGACATTTGCTTCCTTTGCCTCCAACCTGTTCTTTCCTTTATATCCCTAGTTGCTATAACCCAGATCAGTGCTATGCCTGCTGCTTATCCACACCTTTCCGGTGCCTTCGATGCTAAATCATTTTATTATTATCATTATTATTTATTGAATTTATATACCGCCCTATACCCAGAGGTCTCAGGGCGGTTCAAGAAGGGACAACTGCTGCCCCAACATTTGAAGGGGGAAGAGAAATTAGCACCCACGCCCTCCCCAGCCCAGAGACAGCAGAAACACAAGTGCAGCTTAAACAATGTCAAAATATTTAATACGTGTTGCACACGCCAGAAGTTTACAATTGCCATACAAAAACACATCAACCGGAGGAAGAATATTGTACAAAGTGTCCTCAGAGGTCCTCTCTCCCTTAACCTTTATAAAACAAAGGCTAGGAGTAATCGCCCCAGGGAAGCGTCCCTCGAGAGATCTGCAAACACAGTTCCAACACACCTTCTCAGCCCTTCAAGCCTAGTGCTTTAGGGGCTTATCCTCCCCCCACAAAAAAAACCCTAATCTTACAGCAAACTTTCCAAGGGTTGCTCGGAAGAACATGCTCTGCGCGGCACGAAAACAAGACAAGGGTATGACCTTCAGAACCGCTTTGACCGGAGGATGGATGGAGGGAAGGGAGGGCAGGAAAACGCTGAGCTGCTTCCACGCAGACTGCAAAATCACAGCCGGGGGGACGGAGGAGAAGCCATCCCTCCAGCCCACCCCGTCCAAAGTTTTAAACGCCGGGTACTGCCCTGGTCCAGTCGCGCCCGCATCCCTCCGTGGGGAAAGTACGGGTGGCGCATGGAAGGAGCTTCTCCTCGAAAGCAGCTGGGCCGCTTGAAATCCGAAGCAAACCCGGATCAACGTGCAGCCACCCCTCCCCCCCCCCGTGGTCCCAATAATATGCAACCGGGGGGAAACAGGCAAGTTCAGAAAGCCACGATGGCCGTGCTCCAAGGGTTGAGGTTGCGCAGCATGGACTCGTCGCAGCAGATCGGCCCCGGCTCGGCGTCCGCTGCTGCTCCGGCCGACGCCTCGTCCTTGTCGTCGTCTTCCTCGGCTTCCCTCCGCCGGCGCCGCCCGGCGCCCGAGGGCTTTTTGCCGAGCAGTCCCGAGAAGCTGGAGCCGAAGATACTGATGAGGCTGGCCACGTTGCCCGTCTCCAGGTCGCCGCCGCCGCCGTGGTGCTGCCTCGGGTTCTGCGACTCCCGCTCCCTGCGCGGCTTCTTCAGCGGGGAGCTCCCCGACGGCGCGCCCTCGCCTGGTTGCGCAGCGGCGCCCCGCTTCCTGGGGCAGCAGGGCGGAGAGGGAGCCTCGGCCGGCTGCTTGCCGGCATCCGCCGTCGGAGAAGAACAGCCGCAGCAGCGCCGCGCCAGCCGATTCGCTTCCCAATCCGGCGCCAGGTTCCGCGGCGACGGGGGAGCCCTGCGCTCCGAAGGCAGCGCCGCCGGCTGCAGGAAAAACGGAGGCGAGGGAGGAAAGACGGGCAGCCTCGAAGATGGTCCTCCTCCTCCTCGGAGCGGATCCGCACCAGGCGCCATCGGCCCCGGAGCAGCAGCCGGGAAAGGCGCCGCCTGCGCGCCATCCAACTCGCTCAGGTAGACCTGCCGGGCGCTGCGCAAGACGAGCGACACCAGGAGGTTCCGGTGCAGCTTGACGCCGCCGCGCTGGCCCCGCGCGCCGTACATCTTGCCCAGCGAGATGCTGACGATGCGCTGCGCCTCCAGCTTGCAATCCATGCCCGACGGAATGCCCTCGGCCCGGCGCGCAAGGCCAGGAGGGGCGGCGCTGCGAGCCGCTCGCTGCCCAAAGCGAACGCAAGCGGGAGCAAAACACACTGTCCGCGCAAAACACACTGCGCGTCTCCGTCGAAGGAGCAGCCAGCAGAACCTCAACATCCGCCGCGCTCCATCCCGCGGCCGATTGAAGGCAGCCCAGCCCGGAGCGCGCGGTTTTGAGAACGCAGCGCATTGCGCCGGAGCCAATCAGAGCAGCGGGCGGTTGCCCGGCTCCGCCCACCCCCGTCTAGCCTCCGGCGCGCGCCCGGCTTCCTCCCTCATGCGCGCGCCCGCCCCGCGAGCTCGGCCAATGGGGAGCGTGGGAAGCGAGATTCGAATGGGTCCTTGGCCCCGCCCCTCCCGCCTGCTGAGCCCGCGCTTCAAAGAGGCGAAGCGTTCCTTCCGCGCTGGGGGCTGCAAAGAAGGGGTTGCAAGAGATGTTTTTTTGTGCAGATAAGCGAACCTCTCCCAATTCAGCAGCAGCGCTTGTTCCCCCGGGAAGCGTGCATGTGCAGGATCGCAGCCTTTCTGCACCCTCTTGGCGCTTCCAGATGATGCAAGCTTCTTTTATTCTTTTGATATTGCTCACTCCCTGTTTTATTCCCTCCAACATTTCTCCGATGGAATTAGGGACATCCTATTCCATACCCTCCAACATTTCTCCAAGGAAAATAGGGACATCCTATTCCATACCCTCCAACATTTCTCCAAGGAAAACAGGGACATCCTATTCCATACCCTCCAACATTTCTCCAAGGAAAATAGGGACATCCTATTCCATACCCTCCAACATTTCTCCAAGGAAAACAGGGACATCCTATTCCATACCCTCCAACATTTCTCCAAGGAAAACAGGGACATCCTATTCCATACCCTCCAACATTTCTCCAGTGAAAATAGGGACATCCTATTCCATACCCTCCAACATTTCTCCAGTGAAAACGGGGACATCCTATTCCATACCATCCAACATTTCTCCAGTGAAAATGGAGACATCCTATTCCATACCCTCCAACATTTCTCCAGTGAAAACGGGGACATCTTACTCCATACCCTCCAACATTTCTCCAATGAAAACGGGGACATCTTACTTATTCCATTCCCTCCAACATTTCTCCAGTGAAAACGGGGACATCTTACTTACTCCATACCCTCCAACATTTCTCCAGTGAAAACGGGGACATCTTACTTATTCCATTCCCTCCAACATTTCTCCAGTGAAAATAGGGACATCCTATTCCATACCCTCCAACATTTCTCCAGTGAAAACGGGGACATCTTACTTACTCCATACCCTCCAACATTTCTCCAGTGAAAATAGGGACATCCTATTCCATACCCTCCAACATTTCTCCAGTGAAAACAGGGACATCCTATTCCATACCCTCCAACATTTCTCCAGTGAAAATAGGGACATCCTATTCCATATCCTCCAACATTTCTCCAGTGAAAACAGGGACATCTTACTCCATACCCTCCAACATTTCTCCAGTGAAAATGGGGACATCCTATTCCATATCCTCCAACATTTCTCCAGTGAAAACAGGGACATCCTATTCCATACCCTCCAACATTTCTCCAGTGAAAATAGGGACATCCTATTCCATAACCTCCAACATTTCTCCAGTGAAAACGGGGACATCTTACTCCATACCCTCCAACATTTCTCCAGTGAAAATGGGGACATCCTATTCTATATCCTCCAACATTTCTCCAGTGAAAACAGGAACATCCTATTCCATACCCTCCAACATTTCTCCAATGAAAACGGGGACATCTTACTTACTCCATACCCTCCAACATTTCTCCAATGAAAATAGGGACACCCTATTCCATACCCTCCAACATTTCTCCAGTGAAAACAGGGACACCCTATTCCATACCCTCCAACATTTCTCCAATGAAAATAGGGACATCCTATGGGAAAGCAGATCATTCCGGGATCAAATCAGAAACTAGGACAACTTCTGTAAATCCGGGACTGCCCCTTGGAAAATGGGGACACTCGGATGGTGGATTATCACCCTAATCTCTCCTCGTGTCAATTTTTACAGAGCAAAAAGTGGCAATTCACACAAGATGAAAACATCATTCCCCATATGAACAGTAAATGCTTGGACTGAAGTTAAAGCTGTTATAACCCGTGTGGCATTAACTGCAGTTTAGCCATTTGCCGTTTACACGGAGAACGATGCTGACTTTATCATAAGGAATGCTGACATAACGCAAGCAAAATGCCGTGAACACAATGTTGTTATTGCAGAGCTTTCAATGTGTTTTGAATTTTACAGTGCTGAATCCTAAAGTACCGGTTGAAACACAGGTCAAAGTCTCAGCAACATCTTAGCAGAAAGCTCCTTAATGTAAAGCCAAGCTGATGTAAAGCAAAGCTCACACAAGTAACCTGTTTCCCCATTACAGAGGAAGTAAATAACATGCTAATTTTACCAATGCTCATGCATACTCAATGAATCAGCAACAGTCATAGCTTAATAATAGCCAGATCCTTGTTACTTCTGCCAAGCTGTGGCCATTGGCCTTTGAAATAATTGATCTTTATTATTATTATTATTAAATATTTTATTGATTTACAGAAGTATGTGTAATGTCTTTCATATTTTTTTCCATGTAATATTTTTACAAATCAGTTTCATCTGTTGAGACATTAGGAAGAAAAGGGGGGGAAGATGGGTGGGGATGGGGTTGGGTGGCAATGTTTCTATTTTGCTTAATGTATGTAGGGTTTGGTGTCAGCGTTGCTCGTGCAGGTTCTCTGCTGTTCACTTGTGTTCCTTTGGTGGTGAGAGAGGTTGGGGTTGGCCTAGAGTGTGGTTGTTCGTTTGTGATTGGCTGTGGTGAGCTTTGTTTTTGTTTGTGAGTGGGTGTTTTGGATCAGGTTAGCCATATTGATTCATATGCTGTTGGTGAACTATTGTCATTGTCTTGCTGGGCTGTGTATGTGATAAAGGGGAGCCATACCGGGGTAAAGGCGCCTTCTTCTGTTTGTCCCTGTGTCAGTTTCAATTTGTTGGTTAATTTTTCTAGTAGGGCTGTTTCCCATACTATTTGGTACCACTGGTCCATTCTTACTCCTGACAGGTCTCTCCAGTGTCTGGCTATGGTGTTTCTGGCTGCGCAGAAGCGATTTTCAGCATCCGGACATGTGCAGACGCAATTTCCAGTATCTGTGTGTGCGCAGACATGATTTCTGGCACTGCTCGGTGAGTCCCCACGCTGCGCTGCTCTGGTTTAGCGCAGCACATGGGGGACTCACTGAGCGGGTCGCTCGGTTCGGGGGTGGCTCGGGGGCCGGTAAAACGGTCTTCGCGGGCCGCATCTGGCCCATGGGCCGCACGTTGCCGACCCCCGTTCTAGATAGTCGGGGGGTACCACATAACACTTGGTTGCTGTTGTTATTATTGAATTTATATAATTTATATATTGAATATATATAATTCAATATATCAGTTTATACTGAAATGATTCTGACATGTTAATTAGGCTACCCATCTACAGTTTGTTGCATCAAATATTTTTTGTTCTGCATATTAAAAAAAACCACCTCATCTGCCACTGCTTTTTTAGGCTTCCATTTTTTAAAAAATATGTTTGCAATCCGTGCTATTTCCTTTCCTCTTCTGATATTTTGAGTATCTTGGTCCATAGAAATGCATTGCTATGTGCCACATGAGCAATTATTGCCGTAACTAGTCATAATTGCTGTGGCGCTTGGTCATGTAAGCACTTCTGACAACACCTGACAGTTGTACCCCTGCAGGCTCATAACAACTGTCAAAATGTTTGCATATATGACTCTTCAGGTATACTGATTCCACCCCCCCATAATTATAGTCTTAATTCATGATGCTCCTCAACAACTATTTAGGATGAATCAGGATTAAGTGCAAACACAGAGAGCCAAAATCATTATTACAAAATCTCACTACAGCCAAAGAGAGACAGGCTGCAATCGGTAATGATCAGTAATCACTTACCCCAGGCTGCAATTCCAGAGTTTTATATTGATTTTTTGCACTCTCTCTTTGGAGGGGGGTATCTGAATCTCTACATCATGTCATGTTTATCTGCCCTTTGTACAATTCAGTCCGTGCTAGTATACTAAACTCCATAATCCAGCCTATGGCTGACAAACCACTGGACCTACAGCTTGCCTGGGTTCTTCAAGATGTGGATCCTTATATTACCCAACAGGTTGCTAAATTCCTAACAGCCGTCCTCTCGTACAAGAGACGGAATGGAATGTTAGCTGATTATTGATAGTTATAAGAATTTTCTATAATGACATCAGATATTGATTTTAGTGTAGTGCCTAAAATTTTTGATCTTAATCTTAAACTTTTTTTTAATGAACGGCTAATATCTGTCCTTGTGAGTTGTGAACTGTGTTATACTACTTGTGGTTTGTACGAGTCTGCTGTTTTATTTGATTTGTTCTGATGTGTTGTGTTTCATGATGGGCGTAAAGCCGAATAAACATTTTGATTGATTTGGAGGGGGGTAGTACTAGGTTTCCTTGCGCACTCAGAACACAGTGTGACATTTCTGAGTAAACCTGCAATTGGACGATGCAGCTAAATAATCGGAGGTGTACAATTTGTACATTTTAGTAGATTTATTTATGAGCTGTAGCAGGCCTACAGCTGGTGGCTGTCCTTGCGTTTATTTCTTGTGAGTCCCTCAGAGCTCATTGTCAGAGAAGCGGCAACTCTATATTTCGGCTGCATCACTTCAGACTGCAGGTGAAGGCTCACACACAAAGGTTTAATATTCCTTCCTATTAAAAAGAAAATCTAGAAGGAGCAAGGTACTAAGTTAGTTTTATCCCTGATATCTAGAGCTTTCTATGGGGGAACATCAGACATATGAGCCAGTCTAAAGTGACAAAGTCCAGCAACAAGTTCTGGTCCAACTCTGATTATTAGAATGCAGGCATGAAAAAGTCACGATTCTGTTTGCATTTTACAAAAAGATGTCTTTTTATTTAAAAAAAAATCTCTTTTGAAAATATCACTAGAAACGTTGCTGGATTTGTCACCTCAACATCTGAAGTTTACTTGCAACCTTTAGCTAGCTAATATAAGCACAGGAATAACTGGTGACCTTGGAGGGGTATTTTTGTTAGGGGGGGTTGCAAGGTGCATAAAAGGCTTGGGGCACAAGCCCATGTTGCAAATTTGCATATGCCAATCTATGAGGGTTGCCATATTCCCAAAAGTGTTGTTGAGCTCCACCACCACCCCTAACATCCCGCCCCCCCAAAAAAATCGTTTTGGGGCTTTTCTTTGATTTTTAAAAAATTAAATAGCTCAACTTGCCATATGTCCAGGTTTTCCTGGACATTTTGCCAATTCAGCAAAAATCCGCCTGGACGCCATTTTTCTTAGCGATTCCCAGATGTGTCCGGGAAAATCTGGACATATGGCAACTCTAAATTTATATCTACAGGTGCGTGAGGACAAATTAAGATGGATAGTGCCTGGTGATCTCACCATACTTTGGTTTTATAGTGGTTGGACTCCCTGCAACGTAAAACATACAAATTATACAGTTGGTTTTTTAAGAGGGGGAAAGGGGCAGATGATCTTGGGCCTGGCACAGAAGACAAGGGTCTCAAGCCCCCCCCTGCCCCCAGCTACCCCCTAACAGGGTCCCTGGGCTGTGGTTACTTTGGGGGGTAGATTTGGCCTTTTAATGCCATCTGGGGAAAGACAGAAGAACTAAAGAACTAACAGTGCTGTTCTATATATCAGTCCCACTGGTAGTAAGAAGCAAAGATCACCAATGTTGAAGTAATGATTCTTTAACATCAACTTCGCTGGACTGGTCATGTTGTGCCGATGCCTGATTATCGTCTTCCAAAGCAACTACTCTATTCCGAACTTAAAAATGGAAAGCGTAATGCTGGTGGTCAATGAAAGAGGTTTAAAGACTCTCTCAAGGCAAATCTAAAAAAAATGTAGTATAAACACCAACAACTGGGAAACACTGGCCTGCGAGGGCTCCAATTGGAGAACAGCCTTTACCAAAGGTGTCGTGGGCTTTGAAGACGCTCGAACTCAGGATGAAATGTGCTAAGAGGAAGGCATGTTTGGCAAACCCTCACCGTGATCAACTCCAGCCGAGAAACAGAGCCGTCTTTCCCATTGGGTTTACTGGTGCATTGCGCCAGGGCGCCGGCCTCTCAGGGGCGCCCCAGCGAGTAGGGAAGCTGTGCGGCTTTGCCGGCGGCCTCCCCTTTCCCTCCTGCACACCCACCAGCTGCGCCCCATCAACCATACGGCTGGCAGGAGTGCAGCTTGCCTCCCAAGCCCCTGCGGGAGGAGAGCGATCCCTGCAGAGGCTTCATAAAAGGTCGACAACTCTGGGAAACGGGAGGTGGGGTGCTGGAGGGATCTTTGCACCACAGCGCCGGATGCTTAAGACCGCCCTGCCCAGAAACCCATGTCCCCACCATGAAAGGACGTGTGGATCCAGAATTGGCCTCCACAGTCGCTTACGGATCCACTGTTCATGGAAGACAATCTTACTCGGCTACGAGGGATCGCCAAAGAAAACTACCGTATTTTTCGTTCTATAGGGCGCACCGGCCCATAGGACGCACCTCGTTTTTTGGGGGGGGAAATGAATAAAAAAAATTTATTCCCCCCCAGCCGCGGCTGCCGCCCCAAGCCTTGCGCACACCTGCCTGAAGCACGGGGCACCCTCCGGAGGGCTCCGCATGCTTCGGGCTGCAGGCTGCCGCCCCAAGCCTCGCGCGCCTGTCAGGACCTCCCGCCGGGCGCGCAAGGCTTGCGGACACTCGCCCAAAGCACGGGGAGCCCTCCGGAGGGCTCCCCGTGCTTCAGGCGACAGGTTGCCGCGCCAAGCCTCGCGCGCTCCCGCCGGGCGCGCAAGGCTTGCGGACACTCGCCGGGGCTGCAGGCTGCTGCCCGCAAGCCTTGTGAGCCCGCGGGAACTCCCGCCGGGCTTGCAAGGCTTGCGGATAGCTTCCTGAAGCCTGGAGAGCGAGAGGGGTCGGTGTGCACCAATGCCTCTCGCTCTCCAGGCTTCAGCGAAAGCCTGCATTCGCCCCATAGGACACACACACATTTCCCCTTTATTTTTGGAGGGGGAAAAGTGCGTCCTATGGGGCGAAAAATACGGTACCTGCAAAGATGGTTGCAGCCTTAGCAGCTTCCTCACTGGAAATGAGATAGGAGGAGAAAACGGAAAGGGAAAGGATGGAACAGAAGCAAATTACTGCTTATGCAACAATACCCTGAACAGCAGGAAAGGTGAAGGACGCTTGGGTAATGTATAGAGAGATGAAAAACTATTGTTTCAGAAGGATGTGAGGATAAGGTGATTGCACCCTTAATCTGGGTCTCCTTGGCAGGACACGGGGCAAAACAGTGGTCACTTTTAAGAATCCTAATTGTCTTTAGGTACATGTGTGTGTGCTTGTGTTCCACAAACAGAAGAGGTCCATACACACAACAGAGTGCAACAGGTTGTAAGAGACAGGTTCTTTGTAAAGCCCTTTAGACCCTTTGAAGAGCTCACGTTCTTTAGAATACCAGTCATACCTGTTTCTTAAAGTAAAAAATTCTTCTTTCACTGGGACTTCTTTCCCTTTTCATGCAAGTAAAATTCTTGCCACTGTAGTCGCATACAGTCAAACCTCGGCTCCTGAATGCCTCCATTTCGGAAGAAGAAGAAGAGTTTGGATTTGATATCCCTCTTTATCACTACCCTAAGGAGTCTCAAAGCTGCTAACATTCTCCTTTCCCTTCCTTCCCCACAACAAACAATCTGTGAGGCGAGTGGGGCTGAGAGGCTTCAGAGAAGTGTGACTAGCCCAAGGTCACCCAGCAGCTGCATGTGGAGGAGCGGAGACGCAAACCCGGTTCACCAGATTACGAGTCCACCGCTCTTAACCACTACACCACACTGGAAAGTTTCGGCTCCTGAACGCCACAAACCCGGAAGTAAGTGTTCTGGTTTTCGAACGATTTTCGGAAGCTGAATGTCCGACGCAGCTTCTGCTTGAGTGCAGGAAGCTCCTGCAACCAACTGGAAGCCATGCCTTGGTTGCTGAACATTTCAGAAGCCGAAGTGGCTTCCAGAACAAATTAATTTCGACAACCGAGGTTTGACTGTACATGAATAAATTTCTATACCGTTTCGGTAGTTCTGTCCCTATAATTCCCAAAAGGAAAGCTAGTTTTGTTTTTTACAAACATTATTTTAAACATCTATTTCAATTCATTATATATCATTTCCCAGTAAGCTTTATCCGTACTACACGACCACCACATATGACAAAAAGAGCCTTCTTTCTCTTTACATTTCCAGCCCTAACTCTTGGCCTTCCATTTTAAATATCCTAGCAACAGCAACGACGCTTTGCTTCTTTTCAGGATCACTGAGATGCACTGAACTGCTCCGAATGGCTGCTCTCGGATTGTTGAAAGAGGAGCAGAACGCATTGCCCTTTTAAGAAGGCAGATGTTTTGGTCCTGGTTCCCCCTGTGGCTTTCTCCTTTCCTTTCCCTCCTCCAGACCCAGATGGATGTCATGATTAAATTTCAGTTGCAGTCAGTCCCATGGCTGCTTGGGAGTTCAGATCCTCTTGGGCGGCTTTGTTGTCTGTCTCAGGGAGATGCAGAGGCTGTGTGTGTGTGTGTGTGTTGGTGTGTGTGTTGGTGTGTGTTGTGGATGCCACACGAGAGCTGTGTTTCTCTTCCGCAAGAGCCTGTGATTGGTTCAGAACTGGTGCTGGGGTTCCCTGCCTCTAGGCATTGATTGGTTAGATTATATTATAATCTTGGGTACTGATGCACTACATGGTTGTGGTCTGAGCTGTGCTGCTCTGCTTTTCTCACACT
This sequence comes from Podarcis raffonei, assembly GCF_027172205.1. NCBI lineage: Eukaryota > Metazoa > Chordata > Lepidosauria > Squamata > Lacertidae > Podarcis > Podarcis raffonei. Next base: position 7,028,379 of record NC_070607.1, on the reverse strand, counting down.
TTCATGACTCTGTCCTGGAGAAATGGCTCTCCCCCCCCCCCCGCATGGCGGTGAGAGGGAGGAGTGTAACTTTATGTGCTAATCTCTCCCTTGTGATCTAACTGTTCTGGAAGGGTTTGACAAACAATTAACAATCCTCCCTCCAGTGCTCAGCTGTGACAAAGGTGTTCCCCCCTTTTTTTTAAGAAGGGGGGGGATTTGATTTCTTAGTGACTGCAAAGCAAGTGATGACAGAGACAGGGAAACCTTTTCATGGAAGGAATAAATCAAATCGTAACCCCACCTAGAAGGGAAATTGGACCACACTATAAGGAAGCGCCAAACAGGAAACAGCTTGCGGTGTGCATTCATAATTGCAGAAAAGTGTGCTCATGACAGATTGCTTGTTGTCCTAAATTTGCATTTGTCATCCATTGAGGAAGAGCGTAGTGTAGCCTTTAGGCAGTAAAATATTGTTGACTAGGAAAGTGTGGCATCCACATCCAGTCTGGTCAAAAGCCGCTGTGAGACTTATTCTCGCATACAGCATGCAGAATCTTGTCTAGAACCAGTGGAAACAGAATGACAGAGCGGCATTAACGATTCTCACCGACAGCATTTGCAGAGCAGTGAGGCAGGGAAACAAAGCCGCTGTCAGACAGAAGCTTGATTGTTAGAAGCCTGTGTTCAGATTCCTACTTCATCATGAAGCTCTCAGAAGACTTCTCTGCCCCCCTTCCTCTCTCTCTCTCTCTCTCTCTCTCTCTTTTCTCCTCTTTCTCTCTCTCTCCCTTCTCCCCTCTCTCTCTCTCTCTGCCTTGTCAACCTTGCAAATTTGTTGCAGGGGTGAAACTAGGCTTTATTTCACCCACTATGCCCCTCTGGAGACTTAACCCGGGGCAAAAAACCTGCCTAGCCTCGTAGCTCTGTTTGCTGTGAACATAAAAATGGATAATTTTAAAACAGGAACCAGTGTCCACATAGCCCTGCTTTAGGTGAACAAAAAAAGCTCCATTGGGATGGTACAGTTTTGTTTTTTTAAATCCTGGCAATGGGTAAATGCTCTAATATGTATTGTTGACATCTGTCTGTCTCAAGAGACAATGGCGTGCATCTCTGGGGGTGAAGCCAAACTGCTGTTTTAGCAGCACCAAGGTGACCTGGGCATTGTGTATGGAGGTCATGGGCTGCACAGACAACAAGACTCCCCTCTTGGCCTCACTGATGTGGTCCAACTGAGGTCTAAGAGAGACTCAGAGACTGTGGGCTGCTGTTGCTACACTGAGTAAGCCACAAAGGTGTAGGTTGAGCCAAAGAGTTCTGGTGCACTGGCTCAGAACCTTTTGAAAAAGTCATTGTTTTAGTGCATTGCAAGTTCCCTCCCACCTGGGTTGCAGGAGCAATTGGGAGGGTTGTGGCAGCAACCATCGGAGAGTAAGACCCTCTTGGGCAGCCCTGCAAAGTTGTGGGGCAATGAAGGAGGTGTAAAAGCCTCTCTTGGGAATCTCCTCTTTGTCATAAGCCTCACTGCTGTGCTGGTAACCAAAAAAGAAGAAGGCCTTGAGGATAGCTCAGTCTGTAGGACGTAAGACTCTTAAACTCAAGGTTGTGGGTTTGAGCCCCAAGTTGGGCGAAATCTTCCTTTATTGCAAGGGGTTGGACTAGATGACCCACAGGGTCCCTTCCAAGTCTACAATTCTTTGATTCTATGAAATGCAAGGATAATGCATCTTTTGCCAGCGCTTGCACCACTTTGGGTTTTTAGCAACTAGTAAGGTAAAGGTAAGGGACGCGGGTGGCGCTGTGGGTAAAAGCCTCAGCGCCTAGGACTTGCCGATCGAAAGGTCGGCGGTTCGAATCCCTGCGGCGGGGTGCGCTCCCGTCGCTCGGTCCCAGCGCCTGCCAACCTAGCACTTCGAAAGCACCCCTGGGTGCAAGTAGATAAATAGGGACCGCTTACCAGCGGGAAGGTAAACGGCGTTCCGTGTGCTGCGCTGGCTCGCCAGATGCAGCTTGTTACGCTGGCCACGTGACCCAGAAGTGTCTGCGGACAGCGCTGGCTCCCGGCCTATAGAGTGAGATGAGCACACAACCCTAGAGTCTGTCAAGACTGGCCCATACGGACAGGGGTACCTTTACCTTTACCTTTAAGGTAAAGGTAAAGGGACCCCTGACCATTAGGTCCAGTCGTGGCCAACTCTGGGGTTGCGGCGCTCATCTCGCTTTATTGGCCAAGGGAGCTGGCGTATAGCTTCCGGGTCATGTGGCCAGCATGACTAAACCACTTCTGGCGAACCAGAGCAGTGCATGGAAACGCTGTTTACCTTCCCGCCAGAGCGGTACCTATTTATCTACTTGCACTTTGATGTGCTTTCGAACTGCTAGGTTGGCAGGAGCAGGGACCGAGCAACAGGAGCTCACCCCGTTGCGGGGATTTGAACCGCCAACCTTCGGATCGGCAAGTCCTAGGCTCTGTGGTTTAACCCACAGCGCCACCCGCGTCCCTTTAGCAACTAGTATTTGGCCAATAAATATGTTGCCTTCGTTCCTGTAATCTTTTTATCGTTCTTGGAGGCGTTGCTGGCAAGAGTCCTCTCCCATCTCTCTTTTTCTGTAGCCACTGTTGTGTATAAGTTACAGGAGGGAAGCAAAATGTGCACATCAAGATGTGCGTGCACACAACTACAACACAACACCCCTCCCTCTCACTAGGTAATACAAAAAAAAAAAATAGAATTAATATAGTCAAGTGTTGCCTCTGGGAAACAAACTGTGAGCACACAGCAGCACTGCCTTAACGGATTAAATTGCCTTTGTGGGTGGTTGTGAATGCACGGCCACCCCCTCCTGCCACCCCCACAACACACACACACAGCACCCCATCTATAGAAAGTATACTTAATGAGTACCTTATGGGGCAACCTTTTGAAAGGAAGGGATGGAGTCCAGCTGCGTCTACCCTGCTTCTCTTAGCATCGGGGTTTATTCAATCGCTTCCTCCTTGCATTTCCCTCTACACCAGTGCACCATTCTGCCCTGCAACAGCAAAAATCTGCAGCACTTTTTAAATGCTGGTGGGAATAAGGCAGGTTCTCCGATAAGGAACTCCCCGAACCCCTGAAGCCGCAATAAACATTTTGGCACATACAGTAAAGGTAAAGGTACCCCTGCCCGTACGGGCCAGTCTTGACAGACTCTGGGGTTGTGCGCCCATCTCACTCTAGAGGCCGGGAGCCAGCGCTGTCCGGAGACACTTCCGGGTCACGTGGCCAGCGTGACAAAGCTGCATCTGGCGAGCAAGCGCAGCACACGGAAACGCTGTTTACCTTCCTGCCAGTAAGCGGTCCCTATTTATCTACTTGCACCCGGGGGTGCTTTCGAACTGCTAGGTTGGCAGGCGCTGGGACCGAGCAGCGGGAGCACACCCCGCCGCGGGGATTCGAACCGCCGACCTTTCTATCGGCAAGCCCTAGGCGCTGAGGCTTTTACCCACAGCGCCACCCGCGTCCCGTTTGGCACATACAGAGGAGCATTTAAAAATAGATTTTTTAAACCGTAAGTAGGGCAGAATCGGGAAATGGAAGGTACCATTCAACCGAGTAACAAGGCAAGGTGAAATATTTGCCGTGATGCTCGGACTTTTCACTTTCCCCTTCTAAGGCATTTGCTGCCTGAGGCAAGGTTGCAGAAAGGAGGCACAGCCCCGGGGCTCTGTGCAACAAACTAAAGCCAAGAAGCTTTGTTAAGCTGATAGAAGTCACCGCTCTGCAGAAAGCACCCGAGCCGAGACCTTTTAACAAGCACCTTCAGCTGCTCAGATTTGATTGTGGAAACGGGTTTGGGGGTCCCAAGGTGTCTGGGCAGATTAAAGGATCCCCTCCCCGAAAAAGGTTGACAACAAAGTCCTTCCTCTAACAAGCCCTATGCAAGGGAAGCAGCTTTTCAGAATAAGATCAGAGGTGCCGGTGGGATGAGACAGAAAGGACTGCTTCTGGCGGCTGGCTCGGCCGTGGACCCGGGCCTGCGTCTACTTTCCCTCTGATCAGATACCTGGCGCTATAGCTCTGCGCCTTCACGGCCCTCTAGCTCCCTTGAGAGCATGTCACAATAATGAGCAGAATCTTAAAGCGCAGGAGACTGCCTTTGAAATATTCAGTGCGGCTCCAATTCGTATGTATGTTTGTTTCTGAAGTGCAGAGAGGGAAGGAGGCAGACGGTTCCCACTCCTTCTCCTCCACCGCTGCCCCCACTTCCCTCTGCCTTGTTTCAAAGACGGGCCTTGGCGATGCTTTCAGCTTCTAATAATCCAGCGCTGGATGACAATGGAACACCTGAGGGAGATGACAGCCGACCAAGCCTTGGGAGTTCCACTTCAGTTCACAGTGAAAGCAAATAGGTCAGGCAAACCCCGAACAAAGGCAGCCGGAGCTGCAGGAGGGTCCATGCAAAATGGTGCAAGGGCCCCGGCGGTCTTGCTGCTTTAACAGAACAAAAAATGGGAAGCACAAAGAGGCAGGTTTTGCTTTTCTTCCACAAAAAACAGTGGAAGTGTGGTTGACTCTCCAAAGTGAGACCAACCTATGTGTCCTGTGTTTGGGGCAGGGGTTACTTTACCTGGGAGTTTCTACTATGCTGAGTTAGTTAGAAATCGTTGTGCAGCCTTGGTACTGCACAAATTGCTCTCTGGGAAACTGGATGCAGGGGTAGGATGAGTTACAACTGAAGCTAAAGGAGCACATTTCCCTCCAGTCTGCTTGTAGACAGTGGTACTTCAGGTTAAGTACTTAATTTGTTCCAGAGGTCTGTTCTTAACCTGAAACTGTTCTTAACCTGAAGCACCACTTTAGCTAATGGGGCCTCCCGCTGCCGCTGCACTGCTGGAGCACGATTTCTGTTCTCATCCTGAAGCAAAGTTCTTAACCCGAGGTACTCTTTCTGGGTTAGTGGAGTCTGTAACCTGAAGCATATGTAACCTGAAGCGTATGTAACCCGAGGTACCACTTGTATTTATAAATATCATTGCAAAGGCACACAGCACCAGTCTCTCTCCACAAAGGAAATGAAACCAATGAGGCCCTCAATGTTGTTGTTGTTGTTTTGTTTTATACCCCGCCCATCCGCCTGGGTTTCCCCAGCAACTCTGGGCGGCTTACAGCACATAAAAAATGGTAAAACATTCAACATAAAAAAATTCCCGAGAAAGGGTTGCCTTCAGATGCCTTCTAAAAGTCAGATATTATTTTCTTGACATTGGATGGGAGGGCGTTCCACAGGGCAGGTGCTACTACCGAGAAGGCCCTCTGCCTGGTTCCCTGTAACTTCACTTCTTGCAGTGAGGTCCAGCCGTTGGAGCTGGACCTCAGTGTCTGGTCTGAATGAGGGGGTGGCAACGCTCCTTCAGGTACACTGGGCTGAGGCCGTTTAGGCTTTAAAGGTCAGCACCTGATGTTGGCAGGGTTCAGTTCTGTCCCCCATGCTGTTTAACATCTACATGAAACTGAGTGAGGTCACCTGAAATTTCGGAGCATGTGGTCAGCAATATGCTGATGACACACAGCTCTCCTTCTTTACATCTGCCGGTGAGGCAGTGGATGTGCTGAAGCGATGTCTTGTTTTGGTAATGGACTGGATGAGAGCCAACAAACCGAAGCTCAGTCCAGATAAGATGGAGGCACTGTTAGTGGGAGATTCCCTAGACCGGATGGATAGGAAGTTTGTGTGCCCTTGACGGGGTTACACTCCAGGTACACAGCTTATGTATACTCCTGGAACCAATGTTCACGTGAGGCTCGAGTGCCTGGCGTCAGCTTGGGCTGGTGGCTCAGCTACACACCTATCTGGACAGGGATAGCCTGACTTCTGTTGTCTATGCTCCAGTAACTTGTAGGTTGTTGCTGTTGTTGTTTAGTTGTTTAGTCATGTCTGACTCTTTGTGACCCCATGGACCAGAGCACGCCAGGCCCTCCTGTCTTCCACTGCCTCCATCAGTCTGGTCAAACTCATGCTGGTAGCTTCGAGAACACTGTCCCACCATCTCGTCCTCTGTCGTCCCCTTCTCCTTGTGCCCTCCATCTTTCCCAACATCAGGGTCTTTTCCAGGGAGTCTTCTCTTCTCATGAGGTGGCCAAAGTATTGGAGCCTCAGCTTCACGATCTGTCCTTCCAGTGAGCACTCAGGGCTGATTTCCTTCAGAATGGATAGGATTGATCTTCTTGCAGTCCATGGGACTCTCAAGAGTCTCCTCCAGCACCATAATTCAAAAACATCAATTCTTCAGCGATCAGCCTTCTTTATGGTCCAGCTCTCACTTCCAACTTCTAGGTTAGATTACTGCAATGCACTATAAGTGGGGCTGCCTTTAAGATGGTTTGGAAACTGTAGTTAGTGCAGAATTCAATGGCTGGGTTCTCCACCAGGGCAAGACAGTCTGAGCACAAACGCTTCTGGAGTTTAGTGCTGCAACTCCCATGTCTGTGCTGGCAGGGGCCAATGTGAGTTGTAGTGGGCACCAGGTTGGGCAGCAGTTTGGTGAAGACTGGTGTGGGGCCCAGGTGCGCTGGGTTCTGCTCCACGTTGTGGGTGCCTTGCACCCATATGATGATACACACATTGCACGTATGATGTCACACGGCATGTCGCGTCGCATGCATGACATCACACAGCGCGGGGAGCACTGCCGGACCCTCCCGCAGCTGCGATGAGCCCTTTCGGGCCTCGGCACACTATGTGACGTCATGCGCATGCCACGTGGGGTCACCCAGCTGGGCACCCACAGTAAAAAATTGTTGGTGCGTCGGCACCCAGGCCCTCCCAGAAATGGTGCCTATGGTGGGGCCACTCTTGTAGCTCACGTTGGGGTCATAGCTGTCAACCATCCCTTATTTGGCGGGAAAGTCCCTTATCCCAGTGCTGTGTCCCGCTGCTGTCCCTTATTGATGATGTCACTTAAATTTCCCGGCTCCTCTCCCTCCCTCCCTGCTGGTCAGGGAGGAGGGAGGTTCTAACTGTGTTGCTTGGCTGCATTGTTCACCCAATAAGGAGTCTAAGAACGACTGGGGGGTGGAGCTTGCATGCCTTGTGCCGATCAAATCGGCTGCGTTGCCTGGGGACTTGCCTTTGCTCAGCGCTTCCCAGCGGAGAGGTGACGGTGGTTTTCCTTGCTGCATCCCCTTTGCCGGGTTGCTGCGCTGTGGGAACCACCACTTGAGGCTTCGTTTGCCTGCTAGCTGGGCTTTCTGCCTTTGGCTCAGAGGGGCTTAGAAGTTGAACATACCTGTGCTCTGAAAATCCCTTATTTTGGCTGCTGATCCCTTATTTTTGAGGCTGCTGGTCCCTTATTTTCAAATCTGTAAGTTGACAGCTATGGTTAGGGTCCCTCAAACGCACCAGTGGATTGGATCATTTTGTGTTTGTAGTCCAGAGAGTTTTGTAATGTTTACCTTAAATAGCTGAAATATTTGTGTAAGGCCTGCCTCCAGCCTTCTGCTCCACAAGGCTGAAAACTAGCTATCTTTCCACACTAGCTGAGGTACGGGGGCCACTCCCCCCCCCCGACTGTGCATTTAACTGCTACATGCCAAGGAAATACTCAGGGGGCAAAACATTCCCTTCCACACACATCTGCAGTGTGGGGTACAAGGGAAATTTCAGGTGGTGAATTCAAATAGTGATGAATTAACAAACAATGGTTAGAAAGGAGGATGAGTCCTGCCAGGAGAAGGGGAGAGGGGGCAATCCTGATCGGATAACTGATACTGTGTCATACAAATTGGTCCAACTTAAGCCATCACTCAGCCAGTTTTATCTCTCATTATGGCGGTCCAACAAGCGCAGCCTGCACGGAAAATGCAACTGCCACTCCAAAGAAGAGTAATAAATCATGTTGCAGTCACTTTGGGGCAGGCTTGTCAAGCCTGCAGAATTGTGAACAAATTAGCCTGTACTCGATTCAAATTAATGGATCATTTTCAGTGGCTAACATAAACCATCCCTTCCACTCTCTATACCTGAGCAATATCCGTTTCCATATTCTATTTAAATTAGCACTAGGTATGAAGGAGATTAGTGATGTATGTATGTATGTATGTATGCATGGATTAGTGATGTATGGAAGTGAGAGCTGGACCATAAAGAAGGCTGATCGCCGAAGAATGGATGCTTTTGAATTCTGGTGCTGGAGGACACTCTGGAGAGTCCCATGGACTGCAAGAAGATCAAACCTCTCCATTCGGAAGGAAATCAGCCCTGAGTGCTCACTGGAAGGACAGATCCTGAAGCTGAGTCTCCAATACTTTGGCCACCTCATGAGAAGAGAAGACTCCCTGGAAAAGACCCTGATGTTGGGAAAGATGGAGGGCACAAGGAGAAGGGGACGACAGAGGACGAGATGGTTGGATAGTGTTCTTGAAGCTACCAGCATGAGTTTGACCAAACTGCGGGAGGCAGTGGAAGACAGGAGTGTCTGGCGTTCTCTGGTCCATGGGGGTCACTAAAAGTCGGAAACAACTAAACAAACTAAACAACAACAACATGAAGGAGAGGCTGCGTTATAAGCCTGGAGGAAAAGTGGGGGCAGGGGGAATGAGTGACTGTCTCACCAGAGTGGTGCATGCTCTAATTATCTCTCGCTTGGACTACTGCAATGCGCTCTACGTGGGGCTACCTTTGAAGGTGACCCAGAAACTGCAACTAATCCAGAATGCAGCAGCTAGACTGGTGACTGGGATCGGCCGCAGAGACCACATAACACCGGCCCTGAATGACCTACATTGGCTCCGAGCACAATTCAAAGTGTTGGTGCTGACCTTTAAAGCCATAAATGGCCTCTGTCCAGTATACCTGAAGGAGCGTCTCCACCTCCATCGTTCAGCCTGGACACTGAGGTCCAGCTCTGAGGGCCTTCTGGTGGTTCACGCACTGTGAGAAGTGAGGTTACAGGGAACCAGGCACAGGGCCTTCTCAGTAGTGGCACTTGCCCTGTGGAACGCCCTCCCATCAGATGTCAAGGAAATAAACAACTATCTGACTTTTAGAAGACATCTGAAGGCAGCCCTGTTTAGGGAAGTTTTTAATATTTGAAGTTTTATTCTGCTTTTAATGTTCTGTTGAAAGCTGTCCAGAGTGGCTGGAGAAACCCAGCCAAAAGGGCGGGGTAGAAATAATAAATTATTATTATTATTATTATTATTATTATTATTATTATTATTATTACTTGGTTTTGCACAGCAAAAAAGAAGACTTGGCTTGTTGAGATGTTCATGGTGGCAGGTGAGAGGATTTTGGAGCAACATGTTAGAATAGCATTTATTTGGGGAGGTGTCGTGTTGTAAATGGCACTCAGACCTGGGGTTTATGTGGAGATGGTGATTTGGGGCAGCAGGAAAGCCAGTGAATGGATTTGGGCAAGGAAAGTGTGGAAATGTGGCACATTTGGGTTTGACGGTGAGGGGTTTTTGGAACAGTTAACCACTAGTGGTACATGGAAGGGGAATAATGACTTCTGGATTTCTGCTGAGTAGGGAGTTATGAGAAAAAATCTCTGCCTTAGGTGTTCCTTTGTAATGGTTTTAAAGCTATCTTCAGTTACGGGTTTTTATGTGTGTATGTTTTTAGAGAGGTTGGGTAGCACACTAAAACAATTTTTTCTCATTTTTAATGATACATTTGTAAATTGCCTTGAGGGGCGTGCAAAGGGCAACTCAATTTGTTTTGCAAAACCAATGCACCACTTTCTCGATTGTAGAGAACCTCAACTCCGGCTGTAATGACAAGTCATCTATTCCAGCATGATTTTTCTTAAAGCGGACCAGCAGTTTGGAAACTTGCAGGCAGGGGCCCAGTTGTCTTCATGAGATTCCGCTCCTTTATTTATTACTTCGTAAAATTATACACCGCTTGATTGGGGGGGGGGGGACTTCATAGTGGTCTGAGAAAAAAAGCCACCACCCTACTTTAAGAAACATACAGATTTAAAAATCCTAAAACAGATTAAAATCACTTCAGCTTTATGAGTATCTGGGTAGCTTATCTAAACAAGAACTTTTTTTTTTAACGCTTGCTGAGGCAACCAGGCTCTGGGCTCTCAGCAGTTAAAACTCGAGGTGTTTTGTTGGTTTGTTCTTGCTTTCATTCCATGTTTTATTTTATGACGTACAAACGTTTCTTTTTAACCAGGCCTTTGGCTGATCTGATTGACATCCTATGCTCTTTTAAAAATGAGGCTCTTTTTTGCGGGGGGGGGGGAGTGTTATTGGGTTGTTATTTTTAATTCGATTATGCATATTTTGGTTTTTATGTTGCTCTTTTCTGTGAACTGCCCTGAGACCTCCTGGTATAGGGTGGTATATAAATTCAATAAAGATATAAAAGAAATAAATATTTTGCCTTCCCGTTTCGTGGGATTTTTGGTTTTTTTGCATTTTCCTGACATTACATATTTAAATCCTAAGTCTATCTAATATTTGCAAGCTTTTCCAATCCTTTTGCATTTTTAGGCCATGAACCGCCCAGACATTTTCGGATGAAAACAAAAATGCCATTGATTTATGAATAAAATAATCGATGAACCTTCCCCATCTTCCCTCTGTGGTGGTTTCCAAAGGGACTTATGCTCTCCCAAGCAGCAGGTTGAATGAATAAATGCTGCGGGGACCTGCTGCTTTGCAAAGGATGCTCTGGCCGAGGCACCGAGGACCACAAGCCCCGCCCCTCCCTCCCTCGCCTTCGCCCCGCCCGTTTCAGAAAGGGGCGGGCCTTCCTTCGGCTCCCGCTTCACGTGACTGGAGGCCTCCGCCTTCCCTCCTCCAATGGGGAACCTTCCCTTCTCTCCGGCCGCGGCCCCGTGCTTGGGGAAAGAGAGGGCGGGGAGTCACGTGAGCAGAGGGAGCCTATAGCCGAGCGGGCTGGCGGCGGTTGGGCGGGAAAGAAGGGAGGCGGTGGGGGAGGGGCAGAGGCTGAGGGGAGAAGCAGCGGCAGCGCCGACCCTCAGCAGCCGCCGCCTCCGCCGCCGCCTGAGGGACCCGGCGGGCTGGCCTGGCCGAGGCGCGGGACGGACGGGGCGGGCCGCTGCGAGCGGAGCCATGTCCATGGAGGACCCCTTCTTCGTGGTGAAAGGGTGAGTGGGCGCCGAGGAGGGCAGGCCTCTCTCTCGCTCGCTCTCCCCGGGGTGGTCGGCCTGCGCCCGGGAGGCTCCCGGGGACTCCGCGGCCCGCACGAGGAACCAGGGCCGGAGGCGGCGCGGGGACGGGGAGAGCGCCGCGCTCGCGGTCGGATCCTGCCGCCCTCCTTCCCGCGAAGGGGCAGCAGCGAGGGGCGGACAGGTTTAACTGATAAATGATAATTCCTTAATAAGCATCGTTATATTAGCTGCTACTACTACTACTATTACAATTATTATTATTGTTATTATTTAACAGCAGCAGTAATAATAATAAGCATCATTATATAAACAAAAACAATTATTATTTGACAGCAGCAGCAGTAATAAGAAGCATCATTATATAAATAAAAACTATTATTTGACAAAAGCAGTAATAAGAAGCATCATTATATAAACAAAAACAATTATTATTTGACAGCAGCAGCAGTAATAAGAAGCATCATTATATAAATAAAAACTATTATTTGACAACAGCAGTAATAAGAAGCATCATTATATAAACAAAACAATTATTATTTAACAACAGCAGTAATAATAAGCATCAGTAAATAAACAAAAACTATTATTTGCCAACAGCAGTAATAAGAAGCATCATTATATAAACAAAACAATTATTATTTAACAACAGCAGTAATAATAAGCATCATTATATAAATAAAAACAATTATTATTTGACAGCAGCAGCAGTAATAATAAGCATTATTATATAAATAAAAACTATTATTTGACAACAGTAATAAGCATCATTATATAAACAAAACAATTATTATTTAACAACAGCAGTAATAATAAGCATCAGTATATAAACAAAAACTTATGTGACAACAGCAATAATAATAATAATAATAATAATAATAATAATAAGCATATTAACAACAATAGTTGCTATTACTGTTATTATTTTACAACAACAATAGTCACGCTGCTCCTAATGACTGGGCTGCCATATTTTGAGGGGCAAAAAAGAGGACACATTTGCCGACTTCTACTTTAACTATGGATCCATTTGATGACATTTTACATACCCAGGAAAGAAAGAGGACATATGGCAACCCTAATTGGTGGCCTGATTGAGCAGGGCTCTTTACTGTGCTGTGAGGACAGGGTGCTGGGCTTGGATGCATGTTGCCTTGGGACTGATAGATTTAACAGATAATAATAGCAGTAATGACAGTAATAATAATGATAATGGTAATACTACTAGTAGTAATAATGACCCTCTTCCTGATGGTTCGCTGCCTGCCTTGGTTCAGGAAGGGTTGCCCGGGTCTGGGTCCTGAGGGGGACATGGGCAGCACTGTGGAAATGGCACATTTTTTAGTACTGCATTTGCTCCCATTTCCCCCCTCCCATTGTGCGTTCATTCATAGCCTTTTGGTTATAGCCCTCAGGAATGCGCCCATCATTTTATGAGCATTTTGCTGACCCATGGGCATTTATGAGACTAAAGACTGAAACAGGGTTGCTGATACTCTGTCATTTTTCGTGTCCATCACGTTTTTTGAAAGATCATCATGTTCAGTGAAGGAGATTAAAGTTTTTCATGATGATCTTAATTCTCAGCCTACCGTTAGAATATTGATTTGATGGTCACAAGAGTCTCACACATTAGCATCTGGGTTCCCCGAATTTCCAGCAAGCATATTTTTCCTTCTTCAGAACTAGCTGTGCGGAAAATGGATATAAGTTGAAAAGATGACTATACAAAGCAAATTATAAGGACAAGGTTATGCATTCTTTGAAAGCTTGACATTCAGGGGTTTTAAGGACAGAATCAAAAGTCTGTTTCAACTGAACATAACTTGACATGCTAATGATTGCCTAGAGGTGTTTGTTAAATTTGTAGGGAAATGGAGGGACACACAATTGTTTGTGACAGAAGGATGAGGATAAGTTCATGAATGGCAAACTCCCTATCTAGTGAAAATGTTGTTCTAGAAAGTTAAACATGGAAATTAGCAGCATTGTTTAGCAATTGTGAATCTTTCCAACATAGTTTGTCCGCAGTTAGATATGAAGTGTCATTGACATGTTACCTGAAATGAAAGTCCTCAACCCCTCACTCACCACAACCTGCCTTTCAACTAATTTCTTTTAGATGTTTTTAATTGTAATTGTTGTTTAAAAGTTTTAACTGCTTTAGAATGTTTTTTTTGTTTGTTTTGTGTGTGTGTTGCCCTGGGATCCTTTGAGAGGAACAGCAGGATTTAAGTAAATAATTTCAACTTGCCGGATATTGGTACATTTCACTCCTGTAGGTGATGGTTGGAAGCAGACCTCTTAAATCCACTTTGAAAGCTTGTCTAGCATGAGCAAAGAGGCAAGAACAGTGCACAAGTTGTATACTGGGAGCCATGTGGGAATAGCATTTCCAAATATAGGGAACCGGATTAACAGGGACTAGAATTGATAGCTAACTAGAGGTGATATATGTTTGGCTTTTACCATTTTCAGAAAATTAAGGATTCAAGAAAGGACGTTGTAAAGTGACGTTTGTAATGTTTCTCTTCTAATTGAGGAGAGAGCATAGATCTCTGAGCTGTATTGAATAGTCTAAACTTTGCCTATAATGGTAAGCTGACCAGAAAAGTCTTCAGAAAGTATGTTAGTGAAAAGCATTCTAAAGAGCCAGAAACTAGTTAAGTCATCCAGGTCAGTGATTTATTTTCCAAATACTTACAGGGCTGATTTGTACGCTCTGCACATCTATTGCTTTGCATAGTATAGAGGTGGGAAGGTATCTCTTTCTCCACTGCACATAGGAAGGTAGCCTTTGATAGACATAAAGGTTTAACTACGCTATCTTGCTGTCTTCCCATAGCTGTTGCAAAAAAATTCACAAATTGGAACTGCAACCACAATTATCTTCTGTAGATGGTGTATACACACAGATTTCTCTGGCATGTGAGAAACATCAGGCTGGGGAGGTAGTATATGAACTGGCTCATATTTGTTGCATACATACACCAGTATTTTCAAGGGGAGGCATCAAATGATTTGTATTTGAATATAGGCAAATAAGAACATTGTTCTATAAGTGCAGATGCTCAGCAGTTGTAAGTTGACACATGTATAAAAATAATTATGAGGCCACCTAGCAAATTTTAATGTTCTATTTTGTTCATTTTTCCTTCACTTCCAGGGAAGTTCAGAAGGCAGTGAACACTGCACAGGGGCTGTTCCAGAGATGGACAGAACTCCTGCAAGATCCATCCACCGCTACAAGAGAAGAAATAGACTGGACCACTAATGAACTGAGGAACAACCTAAGGAGCATTGAGTGGGATCTTGAAGACTTAGATGAAACTATTAATATCCTTTGGGTTTTCAGATGTATAAATACAGAAACCTACATTGTACTTACCCAGATGATTTTGGCACAAAGTTACTCAGTTCAACAAATAAGCAAGTTTTGGTATAACATGTCATCTTGGACGCGTTGCTGAAACCAGAATCTTAATTCTTCTCACACCACAAATTATTCTTTACAGTGTGCGTTCATGTTTGTTCTCCCATATGCTATCATTTAAGATAAGAAAGCATTATTAGAAGCAAAATCCTTTATTAGCTATAATATCTACCCACTCAAATGGCATCAAAATTGTTCAAATTTTAATTCTGAGTATATTAAGTAAAAGTTTTTCAGTCCAAAGGGCTTCCAAGGGGTGTACAAGAATATAATTTTCTTTTATCAAAAAACCAAATCTTGTTAAAAGATGACATATACGCTCAGCACATATCCTGAAAAATGTTTCTAGAATGCATTCCTCCTTTTTTTCTCTTTGTGTAGAAAAAGTAATTGCTTTTAAAAGGCCTCATTAAGAATGGCTATATGTTATGTAGGAACTGTATCTCAGATATAGTTTCCTTTACTGACTATTCCCAACGCATTGTTGAAGCAAACCCTCGAAAATTCAACCTTGATGCAACAGAGCTAGGAGTAAGAAAAGCCTTCATCACAAGCACACGACAGGTGGTCAGGGTAAGGTGTTTGGCTTTCCTAAGTCGGAGGAGTCGACTGCATACAGAACAGAGAAATCACGGCTTCTTGTGTCTTCTTCTTAGCTGCTCTGAGCCCGGCCTTGGCTGGGGAGGGTGGGGTATAAATAAAAATTATTATTATTATTATTATTAAAGTGTTTAGTATGCTTGGTTGGAGCAAGGCAGTTCATAAGGGCCACTTACAGAGCAATCCTTCTCACAAGACAGTCCAGTTGTATTTAGGATTGCAGCTTTCATCTTCTAATGTTAGATAGCATTACAAACAGACTTGTACTAATAAAATGTTATACTTTAAAATAAATATCCAGGCATTGAGAAGCTCTTAACAACTGTTATTGTGGGTAGATGCCTTTTTGTTTGTTTGTTTTTTGTTTTGTAAAAAAAAAACACCACTGCCCAGGATACAATAGAGCATCTTTATTTTAAAAATTAGCATGTCGTAACTTATGCTAACATCAGAATAAAATTCTTATTCTTTATTTCTTTACTAAACAGGATATGAAGGATCAAATGTCAAACACTTCTGTTCAAGCACTGGCTGAAAGGAAAAACAGGCAGGTCAGTATTGCTGCTAGATTGCCTTCGGACTTGACTGCAGAATTTGTGAGATATGGCTGGGCCGTTTGTATTAGGTATGAGCATTTAAAGATTGTGCATTGATGATGCTTCATAAAGAAGCCCCATGTTTCAGAGCGTGACTTACATCCTTGCTCAGAAGGGTGCAACGAGCCTGCAAAAAATAGGAGAACATTTTCTTCTGTCCTGCCTGTTTGAACTACCAAACTCTGTTCACACATGTGTGGGAAGGAGGAGTTTGTTTTCCTTATGTCAATCTTCCACAATGAAGCAAATGCAGCAGTTGCCTAAAGATAATTGTAACTCTTCCTTCCCAGAAATGGCCATAGTTTTGTATTTTGTAGGATAGATAGGAGCGGGTCTGGGACAGCTTATTCTCCTTTCTCCTCTGCCACAGCGGGGGCAAGGTGATGGTAAGTCAGTCCCCAGAGTCTCTCTTGCACTTACTGACCATGATGGTGGTGGATTGAAGCCCTCTTCCTCTCCTCAGAATTTAAAACAAACAAACAGAAGACTTCACAGGGTCATGTGAAATTCTGCTGCGACAGGAAATCTTAACCACATCTTCTGTTGGGAGCTCCCCTGTGGAGCTTGTCCTAGTAGGGCACCGACCACAAGGCCACACTTGCCATTGAATAATTAGGAGCACATTTTAAGGCTACTGGTTGTTCCTTTGCAGTTGTGGCTTTACCTGCTGTTCTTAACGTAGGAAAAGTCATCTTCCATAGCAATCTGCTTGAAAATCAAAAGACAGTGAAAGAGGAACAGCATGTCAGGTGTACAGCATTCAAAAGAGAAATGCCCAGACACGTTGCTTGACCCTTTTTTAAAAGTCTGGTTCTGGGAATGTGTTGTGATCTGACTGAGTTGTGAGATTTTTTCTTTATACGCAGAAACGGCTCACTTGTTCCCCCTTTGTTCACTGATGTGCAGGTCCTTCTGGGAGAAAGTGGAACTCATGGCTGGAGTTCTGGGGCTGACAAGTACGGCCGCTTGGATCGCGAAATGCAGTCGGTAAATTCCCACTTCATTGAGGAGCAGCAAGCACAGCAACAGGTAGAATGTTTCCTATGGACAGCTTCATCTGGATGGATGTGTGTGTGTGTGTGCGCGCGCGCGCGCGCAATCAGAGACAGACAGCCACTGACATTGGAGGATTTCCAGAGAAGCTTTGGCCTCAGGACTGATGTGTTCTCTAGGACACACAGGCACAACTTTTCATAGCTCAGTTAAGGAACTGGGATGAAGAGGGAAGGAGTAGAAAATAGGTGACAGAGGGAAACTCCTGCAGTCCTTTAGGAGATGGATTCATGGGGTGACAGTGAATAAAAAATGACCACTAACCTCTTCCATGTGTTCTGTTGTTTATGTTCTGGCAAGTTAGATTACTGTGGTGGGTGGGGTTATTGGGTTGTTTTTGTTTTGTTCTCTATTTTGTGTTCTCATTTTGTATTTTTATGTTGTGAATCGCTCTGCAATCTCCAGGAGAAGGATCGTACACAAATTTAACAAATAAAATAACATAAATAACATTGCTAAAGACCAAGCTTCTAGCAGAGTTATTATACATCTTCCTGAAAAACACCAGTAATTTACACCCAGTTCAAATAAACACATATTAAAAGGTAAAGGACAATTAAGTCCAGTCACAGATGACTTTGGGGTTGTGCCGCTTATCTCGCTTTATAGGCCGAGGGAGCTGGCGTTTGTCCGCAGACAGTTCTTCCAGGTCATGTGGCCAGCATGACTAAGCCGCTTCTGGTGAAACCAGAGCAGCACACGGAAACACAGTTTACCTCCCCCCAGAGCGGTACCTATTTATCTACTTGCACTTTGGGGCATGCTTTCGAACTGCTAGGTTGGTAGGAGTTGGGACCAAGCAACAGGAGCTCACCCTCTCACAGGGATTCAAACCGCCGACCTTCTGATCAGCAAGCCCAAGAGGCTCAGTGGTTTAGACCACAGCGCCACCCGTGTCCACATATTACTGAGAGTCAAAGCAGACGATGCTCAAATGCAAACAAAGGAATCCAGTCTTCCTCTGAGCATGCATAGCTTAATATTGAGGTATCAGTACCTTTCAGAAAGGGAGACGTTCTGGAAAGGGACATGAAACTGGGAGCAGACTTTCTGGCTGGCTGGAAGTTCTGTACTTTTTCTTTAAAGGTAGTCCTTAGAGCCCTTAATAAGGGACGCGGGTGGCGCTGTGGGTTAAACCACAGAGCCTAGGGCTTGCTGATCAGAAGGTCGGTGGTTCGAATCCCCGCGATGGGGTGAGCTCCTGTGGCTCGGTCCCTGCTCCTGCCCACCTAGCAGTTGGAAAGTGCGTCAAAGTGCAAGTAGATAAATAGGTACCGCTCCAGTGGGAAGGTAAATGGCGTTTCCGTGCACTGCTCTGTTTCGCCAGAAGCGGCTTAGTCATGCTGGCCACATGACCCGGAAGCTGTACACCAGCTCCCTCAACCAATAAAGCGAGATGAGCGCTGCAACCCCAGAGTCGGTCACGACTGGACCTAATGGTCAGGGGTCCCTTTACCTTTACCTACAGCCCTTAATGTTAGTTCTTAGAGCAGCCTTTCCCAGCCTTTGGATATTTAGGACTACATCTCTCATTATCCCTGACTGTTGTCTATGCTGTCTGGGGCTGATGGGAGCTGGAAGGCTTCTCTAGATGCTCAAGAAATTAAGATTGGATGTGTAGGGAGGTGCTATTAGCACTTTAGGCTGCCAATTGCAGTTGTATATCATGAGTTTTAACTACATAAATCCCCTCCTCTTTTCTGGGTACCAGTTAATCATCGAACAGCAGGATGAACAGTTGGAGCTGGTCTCTGGCAGCATTGGTGTATTAAAGAATATGTCCCAGCGTATTGGAGGAGAGCTAGATGAACAAGCAGTGTGAGTATTTGAATATTACATGTTGCTAGCCACTGTGGAGAACAAAGTACTAGATGAGATGAGCTTTTGGTTGCATCCACCAGGGCTTTTTAAAGTGATTGTCTGGCATTTATCAATAATTTTGACTTTTTTTAGTCCTATTTATTTTCCTGTGATGTGGCAGGTAGCAGGACATAAGATATAGTTCTTCTGTTCGACCTGCAGTAATATATGCTAAACCTTGGAAGGCAATGTCACCTTGGCTTGTGTTTCACCTTTAACCTCAGCTTTTGATTATAATAGTGAAGTGTAGAATGAACAGTCAGAGAGACTCAACTGTGTTTGGGGAGGAGGCATGTGGAGATGAGCCTCTGCAGAAGATACTGGAGCATGGGCAGGTTGGGAATGGGCATTCTTCCAGTTATTTGGGTCCCAAGTTGTTTGGGTCTTCTGCAACTCAGTTAAAGACAAAGCAAAACAAAAAACCTTGGTGGCTCCCACCTTATAACTGTTTCCCCATGTAGTTGCCAGATTTTTGCAACAAACTCTTCTCCTACGCTAAGTTAAAAGCTTAGTCTGAGGTACCCTGCTCTCTTCTTGTGGTTCTAGCATGTTGGATGACTTTTCTCATGAGCTGGACAGCACTCAGACACGACTAGATAACGTTATGAAGAAACTTGCAAAAGTGTCCCATATGACCAGTGGTAAGTAGCCTGGCGTGGAAATGGGAGATGTTAAAATGTTAAGTCGTCTGTTATTGCAGGGGGCTCAACTAGGACATCACCACTCATGAGCAAGAATCATTTTAAGCTGATACAGGTAGCTGCCAGACCTTGTTTCTTCTGCTGGTGCCATCCAAGCAAACTACTTGTCCCAGACCTGTAATGGTTGGAATTCTAAGGCAGCTGGTATAGGCCTGAGCTACTCTGGAAACAGAAGAAGGAGAAGGAGAAGGAGAAGGAGAAGGAGAAGGAGAAGGAGAAGGAGAAGGAGAAGGAGAAGAAGAAGAAGAAGAAGAAGAAGCGGCTTCCAACAAAAGATTAAAAATACATTAAAAACAGCAGCATAGCACTGCATTTAGAAGAAAGCAGGTGCTATATCAAATCCATTTTAGTGTATATGATGCAGAGTAATTGTTTGTTTCCAGGAAAGCATGCAACATGATAGAAATACTCTTCATTCACAATCTTGTGAAATGCCAACTGTTCACTATCCCTGAGTGTCTTTAGCTGGAGACTGAAGAGAAAAGGCTTTAGAAACCTGTGCTTGAAAAAAAACAGAAAAAAAGAAACCTGTGCTCAGGTAGATTGACTTGTGTGTCTACCGCTAAGGAGCTTCACAATCCTTTATATCATTTCTATTTTGTGTGTTTTACAGTGGTTGCATATTCAATAAGTAAACTTCAAAGATATTTGAATGGTTTGAGGTTTCCAGCTGCTGCCTGATTCCCAGAATATGGATTTAAATTGTGTCCTTTTCCTGCTGCAAGTTTTTAGAAACTAATGCAGCTCTGTTTATGTGGAAGCATTTACTTTGGGACATTGCTTTTCCAGCTGCACCTGTAGGCACAATATGAACACAGCTTCTTGAAATTCTTACTGCAAACGTTTCCAAGCTTCTCTATTTGTTCCTCTTGTTGAGGGATACTAAGAGCAGCAGCTCAGCTGCCATATGCCAGGCCCTTCTGGGATCTTAGTCTTGGAAACGGATTATGGACCAGCACCAGTGAGAAGCAGGGAATGCATTGTGAATCAGGGAGTTTGCCTACCAAGGAGCCTATCGTTTGTTACATGAATTCTCCTGACATCTGATCGAACTGTTCCAAATACAGCCGTTTCTTTAAAAAGACATATAACAACACCATGTCTTGCTGCTGGCTTTTCTCGCATCAGTTGGGCTCCTAGCACTGTAGCACATGGAAAGCTTCTTTCATGGCAGCAGAGAACTAATCCGTATGTGTTCTATTGCAGATCGGCGACAATGGTGCGCAATTATCATTCTCTTTGCTATCCTGCTGGTGGTGCTTATTCTGTTTTTTGTGCTGTGATGGACTGGCACGCCGATACTTTTCCTAGCTTCCTTCTTGATGAAATAATCAGATAACTCTTTCTGCCCAGAGAGAATTCCCACCATAGAAAAAGGATGCTCTTCTGTGAATGGAACACTGGTGACATGACTCACTCGCTCTCTCATGGTTCTTCTGCCTATCCTCATCAACTTTCCTGAGGTGCAAAAATGGAAGACTAACAAATGCCCAAACTCTGCTGTCACTGGAAGCGAAGCTTTTGGGTTTTGGACATTGCTGTTTTTCTGTACTCCTCTGTAAGAGAGGTGGTTCAGCATGGAAGAAAGCAATATCTGGCCCCATCTCCATCCTGTCGCAGGTATGAACCTTTTCCAGGAAGCACTCCAGACTCCTTTCTTCCGCTTGTCAAAACAGAATTCTTGGCAATGTTAAACCGGCATGTGCACTCACAGAGAGACATGTCTTGCACGAAAGCATTCCTTCATGGGCCAGCTACACAGCACTGCCCTGCAAATAAGTGTGGGTCCTCAGTAGGAGAAAAGGGGCAGTAAATGCAGGGACTAAACTCACACTACAGGCATTTTCAGTTTCTCCCCTGGAACAGGAGTTCACAGTTAACTGCCACGAGTAAAGAGCTGTGTGCCACGCTGTTGAAATGCTGAATTACAAAAAAAGTACACACCTGAGCCTTTAAAACAAAAAAATCATGCAAGGCAGATACATGTGTGTGCGAAAACGGTGGGCCCTGAATGTTGAAAATAAACCTAAGATTAATCTTGGCACATATTGAAAGCGGGGCCATTGCTAACCTGGGTTGGTGGTGCTGATTTCTGCATTTCATTCAGTGAGGCAGACCTGGCTCTAGCAAGTTAGTATGAATCTTGAGCAAACCTACTGTTGAAGTTTGAACTGAAACCAGACTGCAGGGTCCGACCCCCAGGCAGCTAGAGCTCGACTCCCAATTTTGAGAGCTTTAAACTCAGTTTTAGTGCACTGCAAAGTGGAAACGCTTTAAAGCGTACTGTAGCTAAAATCTTGCCTTTTTTGTGTGCGTGAGAGAAATAGTTTTGGCTTTGAAAGTAAGCCTCCTGAAAATAGCAACTTACCAGGAGGGGTTCTGCTCCTTTTTCTTTCTGCTGCTTTATATTAACAGCTGCCTCTAATGACTGACTGGCAGATCTAACATTTAAATAACAGTTAAAGGAGAAGAAAAATGGGTTCTGCTCGGTTAGGGCTTCATTCTGTCCTGTTACGCTTTTCTTCCCTTCATCTTTTTTCTTTTTTAAACCTTTTCATGTGTGAATAATTTCAATGATGATGTCTTTGCTAAACTGACTTTTTATGGGGGATGTCTGGAAACTGGACGATAGTTTCCCCAATGATTGTACCAGATTTTGAGGGGGTGTGTGGTTTCCATCCCCCTCATGGTTCACTCTCAAGACGGAAACCTTGATTCCCCCCCCCCCCCCATGTCCTGCTGGGTGTAGTCTGCTTGCACAGCTGGGATCAGTTTAGCCCCCCCTCCTTTTCATCTCTTCCTGAAGCTGCTGGTTGACAGGCATGTGAAGGAGCCAGGCAGCTGCAGTTTCTGCCCCAAGTCACATCTTCTTCCCCCCCAATACCTCCTTGCTCTGGGCCTTTCCACCTGGACTCCGAACCCCTGGACTCCCTTCCGTTCTGACTCGTTTACACATTTAGGGAGGGAATCAGAAGTTGAAGGAGTCAAACCTCAGCAAAGCCAAACAGCGCTGCCTCCACAGCCTTTCCACCAGAAGAGCGATCGCATAAAAGGAGAAGCAGAAATAGTAACCTCTGGTGAGCGGAGTTTACACTCCCCTGGAGAGAAACTGTGATCTATGATGAGATACGCCAAGAGGGTATGTGGCTGAAACAGCCGGCATTTCCTCCTCTGGATAGATAAGCAGAGGCAGGCTCCTTGAGAGCCTATGGGTGTTATTCCAGGAAAATATCATTAACAGATGACAAGCTTAAATGAAGCACTACCAGGTCCGTCCATCCCCTGCAATGCACAGTCAGAGCAGAGCAGCAGCAGTGAGCTTGGGCCTTTTTCTAGTTCATGCCAGCATCAGGGAAGTTGAGCAGGCCTAGCTGATGCCCCATGGGCCCTGAGCCCGTGCCCTAGAAGCTTCTGCAAAGTGCTGGGGTTCCCTGGGAGATGTGGAGGGGTCTATAGGAACACAGCAAGCTGCCTTGGTCAGATCATTGGGCTACCTGGCTCAGTAATAAAAACACTGACTGAAGAAGAAGAGAAGAGTTTGGATTTGATATCCCGCTTTATCACTACCCGAAGGAGTCTCAAAGCGGCTAACAATCTCCTTTTCCCTTCCTCACCCACAACAAACACTCTGTGAGGTGAGTGGGGCTGAGAGACTTCAGAGAAGTGTGACTAGCCCAAGGTCACCCAGCAGCTGCATGTGGAGGAGCAGGGAATCGAACCCAGTTCACCAGATTACGAGTCCACCACTCTTAACCACTATACCACACTGGTAGCAGCTTCCCAGTATTTCAGAGAAAGGCCTTTCGCTGCCCTTCTTGGAGACTGAATCTGGGACCTTCTGCATGCAAAGCACCTGTTCTACTGTTGAGCTCCAGCCCCTCCCGGAGGGGTTACCTGAAGGTAGAAAGTTCATAAGCAAGCCTCTCCATCCATGAGGGTGAGGCCAGGCACCTTACTCCCAATTGTGCTCATGGTGCAGAAAACCTACTTTTATTTATTTTACCCATAAACAGAAATGGTTGAAAGCTTGACAGTTCTCTTGGCACTAAAACACAAAACTACCGTTTACGTAACAGCTGGAGATAACAGTTTAAGCCTTCAGATACAAAGCTGGTTCAGGAGTGAGAGTTGTGCCTCGTTCACATATTTCCACACTCTATGGCAAACAGCTTTTAAGTTTAAGCTCTTAACTTTTGAATGGACTGCCTATACGCCACCTTTTTTATAAGAGCGTTAATACTGCAATGCTCCCTGAGCTACATATATGTATTCACCAAAGAGGCGAAGTATTGAACTAACAAAAGTCTGCAGCTCTGAATGCACCCCTTTCAATGGCTGACTCCTCAGTACGGCGGTAACAAAGGAGGCTTTTGTATATGGGGACAACCCTGGGGTGGCTGCCCCTTCAGAATAAGCAAAGCTTTTGTTTTGGACTACATTCCTTGAAACAACTAATTTTAGACATGAGGTTAGAAGTCTTTTGAAAATTGCTTTCAGAAACAAAACGGTGCCTCTTGCCACAACCACCACGAGGAAGGAAAAAGCTTCAGGTGTTTCCAGCACCGTGAGTACAACAAGTTGATCATCCAGATGACAAGAGAGTACTGACCCACCCAACCCTTCCACATGAAGCTGCTATTTTTAATTTTCTGCTCAGTTTTGTATGTGCCTTATTGAGAACTTATAACAGTATATCCCTAATGGGATGAAGCCTGTAAGATAATTGAACTGAGGATGCTTTAGAAGGGAGACATCGATTGTCCAAATTGTGCACTGAGCCACCCAGATGTGACCGGGGAGAAGAGTTACTGGGGCCCGAGAGAGAATTTTAAAATGTCTGGATCTCGTAACCTCTGGGCCTGCCTGCTGCCTTCCAGGCTCCCTTTTATGTCTGCCCTCGGGGCGATTGGCTCACTCTGACACTGCAGAGATGTCCTTTCATTGTTTTTAAGATTAGTTCAGGAAAAGCGCTCCTCTGCTCTTCGCAGTTTGGAAACGCCTGAAGCCTTGGTTCCTATCAAGCAGGTACATTCCAGGTGGTTCGAGCAACTCAGTCGCTCAGATTTTGCTGACATGCTTGGGCACAGCCAGCAGGCTGCGTGTGACAACAAGCCAGCCGTGGACAGACAGCTGCCTCCTTGGTGTCCCCCCCCCCTTTTCTGACTCTGTCATCTTTACTCATCCAAAACACTGCTCCATTGTTCACTTATTTTAGATGTATCCAGGCACTCCAGCAGCCATAGCCCTATATGCAAAGTACAAGTGGGCAGCAGCTGCTACTTATTTTGGGGTGTGTGGGGGGGTGGTTGGTTCCTTTGGCTCACCTCCCTGATAGCTGCAGAGCAAACATGTTCACAGCCATACTGGAGAACGCTCACAGTGTTTCGTGGTGAAACATGTTGAATGCTGCTTAAGTCAAATTGCTATTTTCCCTTTGGCTGTGTTTTGTTAATAATCCAATTTATCAAGGCCTTGAAAAATGGGGCGGCGGGGGGGGGGGGAGGAGAGCAGAGCTCAACCTATACTGGTCAATGGAAACAGACCAGAAGTCAGTTACGGGTGGGGTAGGGAGAAGAGGAGAGGAGAATTCTGTCCCTCTGCCAGGCTCTGGGTGCAGCTCCACCTACATGGGAATGGCACAGGAAAGGCAAAACGGCACAGACTAAAGGAGCTTGTGCCATTTAGGAGGATGATGAGCTGCAATGGAGGAAAGGCTTTGTGTATTTTCAGAGGTCATCTATAGGAGGAAGTATCGGCAGGTGCAGCTTTAGCACCTTCCAAAATTTCCCCAGGAGCTGGTGTTGCCATGGCCAACAGCGTGAGCAGCAAATTGGGAAGTCTCCAGTGCAGAACTTGCCCTCAGCCTGGAGGTGCCCTCAAGTAAGCCATAGTCTTGGCCAGACTCCTGCCTTCCAGAGTTTGGAGGCCGTAAAGAAAGGAACTCTTCTTCCTCCCCACCCGCCTTACCTAGCGTTGCGGGCTCGAATCTTCCCTTTTCTCTCTAAAGAAGGGAGGTCCAATATTTATACGTTTTTGAGAAGTGGTGTTTTAATCTATTTCCTGTGAAGGTTTTCTGGGAGTAGAATATTTGGGCATTCATGCACCATTCCATTTAACCGTTCTGTAGAAAATTTAATTGGGCATGGTGCTTACGGATGTGCTTTTGCACTTAGCTTTTGTTACCACTCGGACTGAATAACTTACTTTGGGCCTGCTATAAAAGGGAGAAACCAACCACAAAGGGGGTGGGGGCGAAACAGCCATTTTGCTTGCAGCAAGACACAAATCATAAAAGAGAGAGAGAGTGTGTGTGTCTCTTCTGTTTGAAGGTGGGCTCTCGGCACCAAAGATGGTGCTACATAAAGAAATAATCTTTGACGATTGCCTGTCTGCATCGCTTGGGTATCGGGTTCTGAAACTGGTTAGCAGGGAATTCAGACACGGGAAAATATTTGCAGATAACCTTTAAAATGCACTGTGAAGATAATCTGTGGCCAACATTTCCAGTGAGGAAAACCTGTGGGTGGCAAGATAATAACAGGACCGTAGTATAAATTCTCAGGTGAAAACATCCAGGCAGGGGGACTGAGTTTAGCAGTTACAGCTAAATTAAATAGTGCAATCCTGAAATGTCGTCGCCTGCTGTTTCCTGTTTTGCTGTTGGAATCATGTGATGTGTGTGTTTGTATATATATGTATATCTAAAAGATCTTGCCGCAGTATTAAAAGAAGATGATTGACTTACCACCTGTAGACTTTCAATTGTGTTTCAGCTGGTGGCAGTTTTAAAGTTGTTGAGATTTATTTTTTTTAATTCATTTTGTCTCAAGTCTAAGCACTTAACAGGGCAGATGTCAAACATTCATACTGGCTCTGTTGATACCTACGCTTCATAGACTCACGGAAGCATAGAACTGTAGCGTTGGAAGGGACCCTCAAAGACATCTAGTCCAACTCTCTGCAATGCAGGAATCTCAACTAAAGCATCCATGGCTTGGCAGAAGAATTCACATCCAAACATTTGCAGGTAGTACATTTCAGCATTCACCTTCCTGTGTCATTTTGAAGCCACCAGCTTTTGTAGTTGTCTTTGCCCCCTAAGGACACCTTCCATTTGCCTCCCCTGAATGCATTAGAAGTGAACCCAAGGACACAGTACCCACAGAGCTGCAATTTGTTGTTGTTGTTGTTTAGTCGTGTCCGACTCTTCGTGACCCCATGGACCAGAGCACGCCAGGCACCTCTGTCCTCCACTACCTCCCGCAGTTTGGTCAGACTCATGCTGGTAACCTCGAAAACACTATCCAACCATCTCGTCCTCTGTCGCCCCCTTCTCCTTGTGCCCTCCATCTTTCCCAACATCAGGGTCTTTTCCAGGGAGTCTTCTCTTCTCATGAGGTGGCCAAAGTACTGGAGCCTCAGCTTCAGGATCTGTCCTTCCAGTGAGCACTCAGGGCTGATTTCCTTAAGAATGGATGCGTTTGATCTTCTTGCAGTCCATGGGACTCTCAAGAGTCTTCTCCAGCACCATAATTCAAAAGCATCAATTCTTCGGCGATCAGCCTTCTTTATGGTCCAGCTCTCGCTTCCATACATCACTACTGGGAAAACCATGGCTTTAACTATACGGACCTTTGTTGTCAAGGTGATGTATCTACTTCTCAAGATGCTATCTAGGCCTGTCATGGACAAAGACAACAGGCATATAAAAGAGCTGCAATAGAACCACAGAAACGTATGCCTCTCTTTCGGATTAACAACCAAGTCTATTAAGTAAGGCAGGGCTAGTGTGGTTGGCCAATGAGCTGGAACTACCGCTGGGGCAGGAGAGGAGAAGCTGTGAGTAAATATTTGGGAGGGGGTGCTGCTGAAGGGAGCTCAGTCCCTAGGATATGGCGCCTATGATCTGGGATAGCTGAGCTGGTAGAGCATGAGACTAATCTCAGGGTTATGAGCTTGAGCCCTGTTGGCAAAAGATTCCTGCATTGCGGCGGGTTGGACTAGATGACCCCAGTGGTCCTTCCAATTCTATAATTCCATAATCCAGGGAAATCCAGGGAATCTTTCCCAATCCCACCCACATCCCCCATTTTTATTTCCAAGTGACACTTCTGCAGACCTCTGCTCACCTGTGCTTGCCCTATACACCCTCCCTTCTTGGGCTCCATCCCTGTTTGCCCTCAACCACCTGAGTTCACTATCAGAGGGAAGGATATACCCAAGAGGGAGCCTCTCAAACCTCCCCACCCTTCAGGGACAACTGAAAGAGGAGCAGCCCTGTCCTCGCATCCCCCAGAATTTCCTCAGAGGGCGGTAGCAAACAGCCACCCGCTCTCCAGGGCGGCAGGAGACAAAAGCAAGATGCCATTCAAACGAAGAGGAGTGGGAGGCCGTTTTGTTCTAGTTCACAGGCTCCTTCCTCGGAAGAAAAGCGCCACAAGAAGCCGAGAGAGCTCTTCCCTCCTCCTCCTCCTCCTCCTCTTCAGGGAACAGCCAGCCAGGCAATCTGTCCAGACACCCTGGAGTCATTAGCATTGGAATATGCGCTTCTGAAGGCAAACTGAGAACAAAAAAGCTGAAGTTACTCATCCAGGGAGCAGGAGCAGCCCTGGAAAGAAGGGAGGGGGAGGATGAGAGGCAGCTGGAAGAGCCGAGGCAAAGCTGGAACCGGGCAGGTGGCTTCTTGGCTTGGCTGCCAGCCCAGAATTGTTTGGCACAGAGCCTTGTTTGCTCCTGCGCCCTCCTGATCTCTGCTGTGTGTCAATGGAAGCCGTGGGCAATTGGAGCAAGGCTCCCCTCCCTCCTTCCTTCCCTGCTGTCAAGCTCTGGCTGGCTGTGGAAAAAGCCAGCAAAAGCAGGAAGCCTTCCAGGAAAGAGGGAGAAGCACCTCTGGTGGGGTGCCTGCCATGTGATGCGCTGCGGGAAATAGGGCAGTGGGGCAGGGCGGTGGGGAGGATTCAGGGGGCCTCTTGCTGCTGGGGGAGCTGCAGCCCTGATCCCCTCGCCCGCCCTGGTGGCAGGGTAAACAGACAGAAATCTCTTGCAGCCTTTTGTCTCGCTAGCAAAAGCTCATCCCAAATGACAGTGCCATCCTCTGCCCAGAACTTATTTTTTTATTTCATTTATTTACAAGCCTTTATCCCACCTTTCCTTTCAGGAGCCTGAGGTGGTGTATAGGGCTCCTTCCCTTTCTTTATATTGTCACAGATCTAGAGGCAAGTTACTCAGAGCCGCTTTTCAATCTTCGTTCTCTTGGATGCTAGCAGTTCTGTTTATCTCCGCTTTAAAAAACGCACACACGCGCAGTCTCTTGGCACACAAAACGGGGGGGGGGGGCAGTCGCAGCAGAACACTTGAAAAAATTATTTTCTTTTAAAAGGACTTGCCCATTGCCACTATAGGCATACCGTTTTTTTCACCCCATAGGACGCACCGGTCCATAGGATTCCCCCCCCCCCCCAGGAGCGGGGCTGGGGCGGGGGAAGCCTCTTTGATGTCCTCTTTGCCTAGACACTATTTGCTTGGTTGCTTTTGCAACTAAGTAGAGGCCACTGGAACATCAAATTTCAGCAGCACCTTGCGTGATGCCAAAATTCTATTGTGCTCCATTTAAAATCATAGCTGCGGCCAAAACGATCATACTCCCCAAAATCTGCTCCTCAGCTGTCAAGTGCTCACCCTTGAATCTGCTGATAGCCATAAAGCCGTATGTGCTCTAAAGGATGCACATGTGCGCTGGATTGCGTGTGCGCATGAGAGATCATTTACAGAGGGTGATTTGCCTTATGTAAACGGGTAGGGCAGAGTCTCCGTGTAAGGTTTGGTTCCAGCAGTGCTGTAACGGGGGTGGGGGTGGGGTGGGCTGGCTAGGCAAGGTTGTTTGCCCTGTGCAAAGCCTCCTGAGGGGTGCCATTGAGGCTGTGCGTGCACAAATGTGTATTGGGTGTGTTTGCGTGTGCGCACGCGCGCACATGCGCGCGCCAGACTGGGTCTTCAAACCACGTGAAATAAAGCCTAGTTTCACCCCTGGGTTCCAGTGTTGATGAATCCTTATCTCTCTCTCCCCCCCCCGCCGCCTTGCCATAAGTAATTTAAGGCCCTGCTGGCTCCAGAGAAAAGCAGCTGGCCTTTGGGTACCTTTGGCATAGGAATGTTTTGCAGAAGCCGGAGGTGCAACTCCCAGGAGCCTTGCTGGGTCCAGGCAGGGGATCCATTGACTAAAGCATGGGTAGGCAAACTAAGGCCCGGGGGCTGGATCCGGCCCAATCGCCTTCAAAATCCAGCCCGCGGACGGTCAGGGAATCAGCGTGTTTTTACATGAGTAGAATGTGTCCTTTTATTTAAAATGCATCTCTGGGTTATTTGTGGGGCATAGGAATTCATTCATCCCCCCAAAAAAAAATACAGTCCGGCCCCCCACAAGGTCTGAGGGACAGTGGACTGGCCCCCTGCTGAAACAGTCTGCTGACCCCTGGACTAAAGAGTCACTGGAACACAATCATGGTTCTCAGGTCAAGTCCCTTTCTGACCTAAGAATTAGGAGCCAAATCATTTCTTGGATTTGGGTGAGACTCTTGCAAGAATCACTGCAATGCAACGGGTAGTTTTCCAAAAATTGTTTTCCTATATGCCATTGTTTTAACTGCTTACATTTGTTCAGGGAAGTTTTTAATGGTTGGTGTTTTATTGTGTTTTTAATATTTTGTTGGGAGCCGCCCAGAGTGGCTGGGGCAACTCAGTTAGATGGGCAGCATATAACTAGGGTTGCCATGTGTCCTCTTTTTCCAGGACACGTACTCTTTTTCAGGGGGAAATTTTCTGCCCAGGTGGATTTTTTAAATTTGCCAAAATGTCTCTGGCTATACTTTCTGGATGAGACATGGACATAACTGGCGGCTGAAGAATTGCTTTCCTCTTCACTTCTCTTCTCCTGCTCCCCTCAGCAATATATCACAGCTTCTATAGCATACATATAGTAAAGGTAAAGGGACCCCTGACCATTAGGTCCAGTCGCGGATGACTCTGAGGTTGCAGCACTCATCTCACTTTATTGGCCGAGGGAGCCGGCATACAGCTTTCGGGTCATGTGGCCAGCATGACTAAGCTGCTTCTGGCGAACCAGAGCAGCGCATGGAAACACCGTTTACCTTCCCACCAGAGTGGTACCTATTTATCTACTTGCACTTTGGTGTGCTTTCGTACTGCTAGATTGGCAGGAGCAGGGACCGAGCAACAGGAGCTCACCCCGTTGCGGGGATTCGAACCGCCGACCTTCCAATTGGCAAGCCCAAGGCTCAGTGGTTTAGACCACAGCGCCACCCGCGTCCCTATACATATAGTAGGGGTATTTAAAATGAGTGTCGTCATAGCAGCCTCTTTTTTGCTCTTCAAAATATGGCAACCCTAAAATAAATAGTAATAATAATAATAATAATAATAATAATAATAATAATAATGGTGTTACTATTGCAAATTGCTTCAGGATTCCACATGGGAAGCGATTCATAAAGTAAATGAATGAATGAATAGCATCTGTGTGATCTGTAGTGAGACAGCACTCTGCCAGGTCTTCAGATCGTAACCCAAAACACCCAGTCCAAACAAAACACTTCTAGCATCTGTTAGCAAAAACCTAAGGAAAAGGCAAACGGGGGGTTAATATTGGGCTGCCTTCATGGTCCTTTTTCAGGAAAGAAGCTTCTGGAAGCCCGGCTGTCCATCTGGCAGCAGCATCCTTCTTTGGCGATCTCTTGCCTGCTTCAGCGAACAATTAACATTTCAGTCGAAGGGCAAGATTGCTCAATATTGCCATTTGTCAGACAAAGGGGAGACTTATCAAAGCCTGCAGTGGTGGGAATAGTCATTTGTTATCCAATACACAACTAAGGGTCTCACCCAAACTTCTTTTTGTGTCCAAGCGGGGTTTTTTACCCTTTGTCCTGGGGAAAGGAGGGAAAAGCACTGGGACAAAAAACCCAACAATATTCAGGCACAGAGCTGCATGAGCCCTAAGTGGTTACATCAAAAACTCTGATGGCCTCACTAATAAAACGGCAACAGCTATAGGTGCCCCCCCCTTTATGAGTCAGTGTAGTGCAATGATGAGGATTATCTATGACTGGTGAGATTTAGGTTCAAATCCCACTCCCCCTTGGGCCAGCCAATATCTCTCAGTCTAACTTATGACATTTGTTTGTTGAGGGTTACAACTGCAAGGAAGGAGGGACAAGAACCGTGCAACGCCACCTTCAGCTCCTCGGAGGAAAAGTCAGGAAATAAACAGTAAATCTTCGACTCCCTTGACAATGGCTTACCTGCTTGAAATGATCCGTTTGTACTGAACAGCTAAGCCCAGAGTTCATCTGGCACACCAAGCGGGAGCTTCCAGCGAAGCCATCAAGAGGTGTTTTTCTTCTGCAAGTTGTAGGGGATATGACTGGGCTCTGGTCTTCCCCAAGTCCATCAGCCTGACAAAACAGCAGCAGAACATGGCATGTGGCTTGCAACGTGTCTCTTCCATGCTCGCCTCTTGCGGCTCTGTGAATTCCAATGAGCCCAGCATAGTGCAACAGACGGCGATGCAACACACACCTGCTGTAGACTTCAGTCCTTTTCCCAAAGATGCTTGCCACTGGAGCTGGGTGGAGACCCTGGATTGAAAGCTGCTCTGCAGGCTTCCCTGTACTCAGTTGTTCTTCCCACTGAGCTGAGCTGAACTACTTCAGAAACCTTTAGTGGCTTTAGAAATGTGCAATTGGAGCTCCCATAGTGGGCGCCATTTCTTTCTGGAGCGCTGCTTGTTTCTTAAAAAAACACACACCCAAAGGTCAAGAAATGCAAAGCAGCATTATGGCTAGCCTACCCCACAGATGGGGTGCAAGGATAAAAAAAGGATTGTGCCGATTTGCAAAACCGCTTCCATCAGCGACTGAAGACCAGGAGCACCAAGTTCTCTCAAAAAATAATTTAATCAGAGAAATACAGTAAAACAAGGTAGAGAGGCTTTCCAGCACTGCCGAGAGCAGCCCATGGGAGCGCTCACAACAGTCGTAAGAGAATCCTCTCCTGTCACAATCAGCTCTTGGCCGCAAGGCTCAGGGGTGAAGCTGGTATTTGGGGCTAGTAGGAAAGCAAAATGATTTCAACACATACAACAAGAGGGCACATCTTCTTCACCCTGACAGCAAATTCAGACCTTCGCCTCCTTAGGGTGCACCAAACTCTGGGCTGTGCCATTTCAGACATGAAAGTGGGGGTCGTCACAGAACTGAACAAAAATTTCCCTTCATGTAGAAAACTAGCATGCTAGGTTTTTTTAGCACACTAGTTTTCTAACATGGCAGGGATTTCCTCTGTACGGAGGAACATTAAATCAAGTGAGCCCCCAGCCTCAAGCTGAAATGGTACAGCTCAGACACAGGTTTAGCATGCCAT
This sequence comes from Podarcis raffonei, assembly GCF_027172205.1. Classification (NCBI taxonomy): domain Eukaryota; kingdom Metazoa; phylum Chordata; class Lepidosauria; order Squamata; family Lacertidae; genus Podarcis; species Podarcis raffonei. The sequence goes on along the minus strand of NC_070607.1, from coordinate 6,995,589 downwards.
GAGAGCTAGGACATTGTCGTAGGCTGAAAATGAAGGGGGTAGGAACATGAAGGCCAGGTTAGCTTTTTTAGAGTTGGATAGGGCTGCCTAGCGACTACTGAGGAAGAATTTCCCCAAGTACAGAACAATACAGGCCACTGGAATCTGCAGGGGCCTCAAATCCTTGATTCTGGCCTGCCTGTAAGAAGAAAACCAAGGCCATCCACCCTTTTTGCTTCCCAGACTGCAAATGTGTGGCTGCTGCTCACGATAGCAGGACTCAGCTCTTGAAGCGGTTTCAAACCTGCTGTGAATCTCTAAAGAACCCAGATGTTTTACAAGGGTGCTGAGGGCTCTCTGGTAAAGATGTCAAGCCCCTTTAAAGAACAAGTTCTACGATCCTTTCTGTAAAGAAACTTAGAAATTACAGTTTGCAAGGGCAGGTGGGCGGGCGAAGATTCTTCAACAGGGACCCTGAGCTCCCCAACAGGACAACTCAATCTCAATGCGATTTACATTTTTGGTGTAAGATGCTTGTTAACAGCACAGAGGGAGATTTGGAGTCTGCCCAGGCAAGCTACAACCTCCTATAAGGGCTACATGCTGTTTCACAGAGGGATGCCGTTTCCATAGCTATCCAAAACAGATTCACTGGACTCTCAACTCCTGGAAACTTCCTGAGGTGAATATTTGTTGGCAGTGTGGCTGGCTGTGTGCACGCTATACATTTAAAGCACATAACTTTCCCCAAAGAATACCTGTAGCTTGTTAAGTGTTGGGAATTGTAGCTGTGTGAAGGGTAAATTACAGTTCCTAGGATTTTTGTCCGCGCTTTTCTTCAACGCGCCGAACAAATGCACAATATGACGAGGTGGAGCAAAACTCATAAACAAGGTCAAATTGTGCCTTAAATATCTCCTAGGGCCTTTTAAGCTTAGCGTATCAATTTGAGACAACCCAGCACCCTTCAAACTTTATAGAGGAAACATGGGTGCATTTGGAAAGGAGAAGGCAATGCCTGTCACTTCATCCCGCACATGCAGGAAAGCAGCTCAGGGCCCCAATACTCCCTGCTAATTCTTGTTCCTTGGTTGCAGAGGGGCGGCTGGGGGAGGGAAGAGAGAGACCCATATCTTTGCATAAATTAAACATTCAGCGCGCGCACTGGCTTGCATTGCAGCATCATTCCGAGGGCTGGCGGTGTCACAGCCCACATTCAAGTCAGAAAGGCATTAGTACGGAGGTTTGAGCTGGGCTCTGCTCCAAGTCTCAGGCAGGCCCAGTAGGCACGAGAGGCTCCCTTGCACTGTGCAGGGAAAGCGTTACACTTCTTTGCTACCGCCGGACGGGCCTCTGCCTCAGCACTCTAACCGAGAGGGTGTCTGCCCACAAGAGAAGTTCATTGATCTGGGCCAGGCCCAGCCCAGCAACCTTGGCACCGTTCACCTCCAGGATTTCGTCCCCAACTCCAAGGAGTCCAGCATACAGTTTAGCTGTGCTGGCATCTGCCATCTCCTGGACGTAGATGCCTGCCGGGAAAACAAAATGAAAATAGCTTTAAAAAGCAACCAGCGCTATTCATGCAGGCAGTTCTAGTCTCCTGGTTTCAGTTCCAAAGCAACAGAATCACTCCCTCTCCGTCCTTTTCTTGGTCTCAATGGATCCTGGTTTGAGCATATGAAATGGTCCCCCCAGCCAGAGATTTTGGGGATGGGAGAGTCTTGATGTCACATTCCAAAGCAAGATGTTATTACTCAGTGAAGAGGCACAGTGGCCAGCTGCTTCTGTTCATGTGGCATGTGCCATCTCTCAACCCAAGACCCCCAACAAATAGGATCCTGCATCTTACTTCCTGTGCCATCGGTGGTCTGTTCACAAGGCAAGACTGGCAGACTGAGCTCTGGGTTTCAAGAGTACCATCTAGACTGCGGCACCAGCCTACCCAACACGAAGGAGCAATCGTGCCTCACCAGGTCCTATAAGGCCCTTTGAGCTTGCTCCTGAGCTTGGGAATTTTGCTCCCTCCCTTAGATTTTAACTCCTGCCTGGCTTTGACTACACACCTGTTTTGGGCTCACTTGGGCTGATAGCAAGTTCTGCTCTTGCTCTTCTGACTGCCTGCAGCCTGGCGAGAAATGTGCACACCTGCTCATCGATGCACTTGCAAGATGAACTGCTACCCTTGTAAGAATGATTCTCTGCACACAATGTTTTAGTAAATCCTCGTTGCGGCAGCCGATCTGGAGGTTCCTTAAACTCCAGTGTCCATCTGGCTGCACATCACGGCGCATAAGAGATGCCAACAGCAGTGGATCAAGGTGCTGAAACCCCAATTCCAAGTTTCCACTGAAGCACCGTGCGCCAACTGGACTGCGTACAGGCATCAAGGGGTTGTAGCTCCTCGACTGAGCTCTCTCCTCGCATCTCTCATCAGGAATGTGTCTACATGCCCTTCAGTCATGCCTCCGCTATGTCTACTCATGCGTCTCTCTTCACACAGACAGCTCAGGTTGGATTGGGAATGAGAAACCGTGGAACCTGAGCAGCAATTCTTAAACTAAGGAAGTTGCTGATGGTGAGACTCCTGCCTTGACATGTCCTCTGCCTCCCCCTCCTGCTTTTGGAAAGGACTGCTGATGCATTAAGGCAGTCTTTTTATGTAGTGCAAGAAGATCTCAAATCCCATCTATGCTAAAACTCACATGCATTAAGCATCCCTGAAGCTATCTGAGACCCAGGAAGAGGAGTGGGAGAGGATTTTACGATGCTCTTCCCTCCCACTGAAGGCCAGGTTGCCAGGGTAACGTGGGACATCCGAGACCTAAAACAGTCAAAAGGCCTAGGCACTTCTGGTCACCCCCAAGGTGACAGCAGGGGAAGTGGAGAGCAGGAAGACACTATGTGTTTTCTATCTCATGACCTGTAACCTTTCCTGACGTATGGGAAAATGTTTTACGACCCTTTGTTTGCTGTGTTTGAACAACTATATAAGCTTTAGTTCTGAAGTGCCTTGGGGCAGACCTTCTAAACTGGCATGCTGTGTTGAGCTCTGCCCTATTGAAATAGCTATAATAAACACGGCCCCTAAATCCGGATGCTGGACTTGAAAACAGTTTCTTTGGTTGTGTCATTTCTTTAAAAGGTGGCCCCTCACCTGGGTAACGAACAAGGCAATGTAGAAGTGAATTCTTATGACACTGATAAGAATGCTGAACTGCGAGGGTCAGACTAAACTGAGGCTCATATTGATGAGTGTTTAATCTGACAGCTTGAATGGTGCTGAGTTTCTTATTTCTGCGGTTCTTTCTTCACAAAGAATCTGTTCTCAGCCCAAATTCTCAAGTGTCTGGAAACATACACTTTATTTTCATTATCTTTCAAGCTATCGTGCTTCCTCATTGCCTTTGCCATTGCACTCCAAAACACTTGAGAAGTATACATGGGCAGTGAGGTTTTGTGTCAGCACGTAGCGTCAGCCTCCAATCTCAGAGGCTTGCGGAACGCTCTCTCAACCGGGGAACAGCTTCACAAGCAATGCTCCTGAAAAGAGCGCCATCAGAAGCCAGGCAAGCTCAGCAACTGCTCTAGCCCCATGCTTGCCAAGAGACAAAAATGATTTTTGGCTGTTATGGGGCTTGCTGAGGTATGTCTACAATGCACTTGTACAAATTGAACGTTAAAGAAAATAAGAGGCCACAGTTACGGGAGAAACACAATCAGTAGCAGGAAATCTTAGATGGAAGAAGAAGAAGAAGAGTTTGGATCTGATATCCCGCTTTATCACTACCCTAAGGAGTCTCAAAGCGGCTAACAATCTCCTTTCCCTTTCTGCCCCACAACAAACACTCTGTGAGGTGAGTGGGGCTGAGAGACTTCAGAGAAGTGTGACTGGCCCAAGGTCACCCAGCAGCTGCATGTGGAGGAGTGGAGACGCGAAGCCGGTTCCCCAGATTACGAGTCCACTGCTCTTAACCACTACACCACACTGGCTCTGAAGGACTGTACTTCAGCAGTAGGTTATCTGCTTTGCATACATAAGGTTCCTGGACCAACCCCCAGTATCTCCAGGTATTTCTGTGGAATAAAGCCCTGAGTAGCCATACTTCAAAGACTGCAACTAGGCCATGGGCCATAGCAGGAGTGCCTGGATTATGCCCCTATCAGCTAGTAGGCTTTGTGGCTGCCCCACAAAATCCTGGAAGTTGTCCTGCATGCATCAGCAGAAGGAACCTCTCCCTGCCCAGAAAGGCTATTGAAAAAGCACAGTAAAAGCAATGGAAGAAACTGAGAATTACCCCTTTTTGGACTATTCAGATGCACTAAGAGATGGAAACGGTACCTGCAATTCCAGAAGAGAAGGGAGTGTTTGTAAGAGCAGAACCAGCAGGCAGAGGACTCTCCCCTGCAAAAGGCCAACATTAGCATTTACTAGGGGGAAAACGTGGTTGGAGATTCTTCATATTTCCCTCCTAACGAGGTACAAAACCAAAGTGAAGTGTAGCCAGCATGCTGGTTCTGCTCTTACAAACACTCCCTTCCCTTCTGGAATTGCAGGTACCTTTTCCATCTCTTAGATTATGTTGAACTTAGATGCATTCTAAGTTCATCCCCCCAACAAGTCCATATCCAGAAACCGAGAGTGTAAACAGGCACACCATGTTTGGTGGTGATGATGGGGGCATAGGGGAGGCCCTCTATCTCCAAGTTTCTCTGAGAAAATTCAGGGAGGGGGCTGGACGCTGCAGCACCCTCCCCACAAGGCCGCCTCACTAAAATGCATGCAATGCGCTGGATAATTTGGGCGGGTGACACAGTCTGGATTCTATGATCAAGCAGGTCCTCTCCAGCTTGGGTTTATGCTTAATACAGATTTCATAGCTGGGCAGAGGAAGCAAATTCCAAAGGTATGCACAAGAGAAAAAGTTTTGGATAGGAGGAACGGGATGAAGGCTGGGGAGAATCTCCAAATATATTGTAGAAAGGTTTTACCTCTCTCATGACACAAAGGCTTCCGGAGAAGTGGGAGCCAGGAACTGACACTGGTCATCTTCAGCTGTACCCCAAATAATATCTGAAACCTCTTAGGGTGGGGACAGTATCTGAAAAGTCCAGGGCTGTGCAATGAAAACACTTAATTCCTGGAGCCAGAGTGCTTAAGGCCAGGAAAAACATTTGTCATCTTAGTCCACAAATATTGCGACATTCTCAGGAGCCTGCCTGGGAAAAGAACGTGGAAACATCTGTGTTCAATTATTCCCGCCATCTGACCCACTTTGTGACAGGCTTAGCCTAAAAAAAATGGCTGACTCGGACTCTCACATAACAAGGGAGTGTTCCACAATCTGCTTTTCTGCTTGCGCTGCACTCTTGCGCATCAGGGCACCCCAAAACAGTGCATGCACTGGGAGTTATGGGAGACCAGGGATGAAGCCTTTATGTTTGGGGAGTATTTCAACTGTCTTTGCTTCCCAGCATAAACAGGTGCACACCTAGGAGTAGCTTAGAGACGAAGCACTGATGGACATGCCTTTCCCTGACGTAAAAGTCTGCTAATTTTTTTTAAAAAAATTCCTTCCAGTAGCACCTTAGAGACCAACTAAGTTAGTTATTGGTATGAGCTTTCGTGGTATGAGCTTTTAAAATTCATTTTCTTTTGTTTCGACTACGGCAGACCAACACGGCTACCTACCTGTAATTATAAGTCTGCTGTTGACAACAAATAGCTAATTCCTCACTCTGGACATCCTGTGCCTGACAGAATAGTTCAAGGACACACTCCAGCCAGACAAAAACACGGGGGGGGGGGGGAGGCAGGGCAGGGGAGGGCCTGGGAAAATCTCAGATGCCAGGAACAGAAGCACAGAGGGCCTGAGGTTCTGCCCCTCTGCCCTGCACTGAACATATACCTGTGTCAGGACGGCCATTTCCTGACGAGACACGAAATCCGAAGTTGCCCTCTGGGCGGTGCTGCAATTCCAGCTGGCTTGTTCCGTCTGGGAAAACTTCCACCACTCGCCCGACGGTTCTCGCCAAGTTGGGGGAGCCAATGTCCTCCACGCTGAGGGAGCGGCGATGTGGGGCACCTGCGTTTCTAGGAAAAGGAAGGAATACTGGTGCAAGCAGGAAATGCATATTTAAATGGCCCAACTCAGACACAACTCTAAATGCGGGCTTGGCATTGTGTACACGAACTTTCCCTCTTTTCCTCCAGTGTGGCTATTGCTTCTGTTAAATTATATGTAGTTTTAACCTGCCGACTAGGCAAACCACGGTTAGTCCTAATTATGTGACAGGGAAATGAAGCAACTTCATTCTGCAGCCTACGAAGCTGGCTTGTTTCCGTAAACCATAGTTAAAATTAGCTACTGTTTTAAGGTTTGACAATGGAAACGAAACTTCGGATCGCTTCCTAGGAGTAACATGGGAGAAGGAAGGAAGGAAGGAAGGAAGGAAGGAAGGAAGGAAGGAAGGAAGGAGAGGGTGGTGACAAACAAACCCAATGCTCAAGCACGTAACATCCAGCCAGTTCTACTGAAACCAAGCCAATGTGAATTTTGTTAAAAATAAAAATTAGCAGCAGAGTAATGTGGATGAAGGGACGTGATGAAGGACGCAGGTGGTGCTGTGGGTTAAACCACAGAGCCTAGGACTTGCTGCTCAGAAGGTCGGCGGTTCGAATCCCCGTGACGGGGTGAGCTCCCGTTGCTCAGTCCCTGCTCCTGCCAACCTAGCAGTTCGAAAGCACGTCAAAGTGCAAATAGATAAATAGGTACTGCTCCAGCGGGAAGGTAAACGGCGTTTCCGTGCGCTGCTCTGGTTTGCCAGAAGCGGTTTATTCATGCTGGCCACATGACCCGGAAGCTGTACGCCAGCTCCCTCGGCCAATAAAGCGAGATGAGCGCCGCAACCCCAGAGTCAGCCACGACTGGACCCAATGGTCAGGGGTCCCTTTACCTTTAATGTGGATGAAAAAGAACATGTGCAAAAGTGACATGGAGCAGAAATAGGCTGGTTCACCCACAGGGCAGGCACATTTTAAGATGTCCAATTTCCTTCAGAACATACATAATCAATGATCAGGGGCAGGAATGGGTCTGTTCTTCCATGTTTATTGCCGAAAAGGCCACCCGCTGGCTCCTATTCTGAATGATACTACTGCATATATAATGTGTCGCTTACAGCCAAGTGTGAGTGAGTTGTAAGGTCAAACACGCCATCCCACATGCCGCAATAACCAGGCATAGCATAATCTGCTGCTTGCACAGTGTTTCAGAAGAAATGACAAAAATGGGAGATTTAGGATTTTCAGCGTTACCTGTTTAGAGCAGCTTCCTCCTCCTTTGGTTCCCCCAGTGCATAGAGACTGGACCGGTCAGCCTTGCCCAGTAAGGAATGCAGATTTTGAACAGAAGAGGCTTTTCTTGGTTGGCGGAATGGCGACACCTAGCGGGAGAATGAAAGAGCTGAGCCAGAGCAAGGGTTGAGAAAACTAACCCCGGGATTCTGCTTTTAAAAAAGCAGACACCGGGCAAAGAAAGCCTAACAATTGTCATTTCCAATCCCAAATATGTTGGATCTGACTGAATGTTTGGACAGTATGAAAGGCAGTGGCTATAACTCCTTTTTAATCTGCACAGTAGTCTGGGAGGCATGGAGCAGTTTGTACTGGAATTTACAAAGAAGGGCATACTGTGGGCACCAAATTGGCTGCTTCTATGGTAGGGCATGTATGGCAGTGCAACTTGGGACTCTGGCCAGAACTATTGGGCTTCACCATTGTACTGGGGAACTGAGAGAATAACTACAAACACTGGTCTTCAGCTGGTGGGTTGCAACCCCACTCCTGGGCCGCAGCCTGGCTTAAGGGTGGCCTTGCCAACAGCTCAATGACCGCACAAATATATGTTTAACAAACCTTAAACATTCGTTTAGGCTAAAATATGCTTCCCGGGCCTGAAAAGGTTAAAGGCTGTTGTTGTGGGCATCAGTCCGCCTTGAGAGACAATGGAGTGTGCCTCTGGGGGTGAAGTCAAACTACTGCATTAGCAGGACTGAAGGGACCTCCACAGGCTGCAAGCCTGGGCAGTGTTTGTGGAGGTCCTGGGCTGACCAGACAACAAGTCTCCCCTCTCAGCCTTCCTGGTGTGGTCCAAAGGAAAGCAGAGCAAGACGTTTGGCACCAGCTTGGCAGCAGGAGGAAGCGTACGAGGAGCTGTCCAACTGCCTTAGAGACTCTAGAATTTCTGCAAGATGGGGGAGGAGGGAATCAGTGGAGAGGGGCAAACTGTCTTTTGAGAAGAGGTTCCCCACCATGACACCCCTGAACACAATTTGATAGTCGCTGCCCTACATAAAGTAGGCTGAGTTTTTCCTGCCTCTGGAAGTCCCAGATCTAAGCCACCTAGTGCAAGGGTGGAGAAACCTCTGACCTGAAGGCCAAATTTGGCCTGCAAGGCTTTCCTCCACTTCTCCACATCTGAGGTTGTACAGGTAGAGACGCGGCCTGCCGATGCACAACGGGGAGCCTTTAAGGGCGCTCCTGACTGTGCACTGGTAAGGGAAAGCAGACTTTGGCAGGAGAACCAAAGCCTGCTGCATCAGCTGCACATGGCAGTTCTCGCAGGGAAGAACTCAGTTGCACAGCCAGTGTCTGTACAAAGTGAACTTCAGCTCTCCAGGCCCTCAGCTGATAGGTGGGAGAGCTGAAGCTGGGTGGATTGGCTGCGCAGGTGCTTCGCCCCGCCAACCTTTCAAAGTTGGCCTGCAGGGATGGGACCGGGCAAAGATCCGACATGCACACCCCAGCCAAAAAGATCTCCGGCCTCTGATCATGAGATGCACCCTCTGGACTCACCAGCTGCAAGGACTGCAGGGAAGGCGCTTTCTTCATTTTGGGTGTGCTGGTGGCGCCTGGGCCTGGCTCCTCAGTGGGCGCTGCAGCTCCCGGCTCCGGGGCACAAATCTGCTCCATGCTGTAGCAGCGGAACCTGCCCAGCCTCTGCTTGGTGCTCTGACTCAGAGCGGAGAAGAACTTCTTCAGTCCTGATGCAGAAGAGGAGGAAGAAGAGCCACCTTTCTTGGCAAACAGTTTCTTCTTTGGCTCCGGGTAGATCTCCAGGGGTTTGCTGGAAGGCAAAAGAAGCCCGCCAGGCCAGTTTAAGAGTCAGGGATAACTCCCAGCTCTGAGATCACAATAACCAAATGACAGTAATAAAAAAAGGGAAGGTTTTAAAAGGCATTCAAAGGCTTCGAACAAACAAAAACAGCAAAGTCACGAAGCAAACAGCAGGAAGAGCTAATCTGCACAGCTGTCACATGGTACATTGCAGAGATCGAAAAGGCCTGGAGTGCAGTTCCCTTGGGCAGTTCCATTCTAAAACTGCACATTTCGAAGGGCTTTCAGGGCTTTTGTTGCAGAGGGGCCAAGGAACGGAATGACGCCACTCTGTGACCACAGCCTTTCCCCCCTTAGATGCTCAGCTTCATGAAATTAGTATGTTCCTGCATGCAATTTGAGACTGCAGGCAGGGGACTTTATACCCGAATCAAGGACCATCATGGAAGGAGGGCGAGGGATGCAGTCTATCTCCCATCCCATCTCTTATTTCTCGCGCAATGATGACAGCACCTATATCTGTGGCCAACCAATCTGCACACTGATTGGTACAATGGGTATTTGGTGTGAAGCCAAAGACATAAATCCTTTTGGGTAAAAAGTGTGGGAGACTGACCTTATGAAAGAAGAGAATTGGAACATGTGCTCTTAAAGATAGGCTGTGCACACCCTAAGCACATTTAAAGCACACTCACTCTCCCCAAGGAACCCAGAGAACTGTAGTTTGCTTAAGGGTGCTGGGAATGATAGCTGGGGGAGTAAACTACAGTTTCCAGGATTCCTTGGGGGAGAGGGACACACATGTTTTAAATGTGTGCTCAGTTCACAGCCACGTGCTCTTCCAACCGCCCCAATTTATTTTTGAACTTGTAGAAATATAGGTCTTTGAACACTGGTTGCCCTTGTCTTCTCCCCAGTCTTCCTCACTAACATTAAATTGTGTCCCCTGGTTTAGGAGCTCTCCAATTTTAAAAGCACAAAACAACAACAACAAACCCCCTAAGTTCACCAGGCAGAAAGTTAAGCCAAATTATCATGCCCATACAGCAGTTTTTCTTTCAACACTCAAAATGCCAATATGCACACAAAGCCTAAAGTGGCTGAAGACTGGCGGAATGGAGTCTCATACTTTTAAAATAGTAATAATGAATGGGCACATTGGTTCTCATGAGTCTACCAGACAAAGACCCACAGGAAATCACAGCTTCTACAGAGACCATCTCCAAATGCAAGGGGCCTTCGTAACAAACCCTTAAAGGTAAAGGGACCCCTGACCATTAGGTCCAGTTGTGACCGACTCTGGGGTTGCAGCGCTCACCTCGCTTTACTGGCCGAGGGAGCCGGCATACAGCTTCCGGGTCGTGTGGCCAGCATGACTAAGCCACTTCTGGCGAACCAGAGCAGCGCATGGAAACGCCGTTTACCTTCCCACCGGAGCGGTACCTATTTATCTACTTGCACTTTGACGTGCTTTCGAACTGCTAGGTTGGCAGGAGCAGGGACCGAGCAACAGGAGCTCACCCCGTCGCGGGGATTCGAACCGCCAACCTTCTGATTGGCAAGTCCTAGGCTCTGTGCTTTAACCCACAGCGCCACCTGCGTCCCTTAGCAAACCCTTAGCAGCAGGCAAAAGCCCACAATCCTCAATTCACCAGGCAATACTGTCTTCCTCCGAGAAGAGGGGCCCTGTCAGATACAGCCACCTCCTGACAGATGCTGCCTCACCTGTCCCAATGGCATCTTTCTTCCATGGCTAACAGCAGGGGGGGCAGAGGGGGAGGGGAGACGGGGAGAAAAGGTTTTTTTAAAACCTTTCAAACTTACAGTGGTCCAAATTTTGCTTGCTTCCCAGCAGCCTCTGTTTTCTTTTAAGTAAATGCATATTAATTGCTTACGCAAAACGTTGCACCTGGCTTGCTCCTCATTCTGCGCATTCTTCTGGCCAAACGGTTAGGGCCGCATGATGCACTTAATGAGTTAACAAGTTTAAAACGAAATTGAACTTCAGAAACTTGGAGCGGCATTCCCTTCAAACTGTATGTGTGTCTCGTCTCGTCCACACCCGCCACGCACATTCCATTTCTAAGCATGAGGAAGTGTGCCTTGTGAAACGTGGGTATGGGCGCCTTTATGAAAGCAACATGAGAAGCGAGAATAAAAGCATTTTGAACTTGGTGGATCCCCTCCTGTAGAACCAGAGGCATATCTAGGCTCCCTTGCACCCGAGGCAAGGAACTGTATCAGAGCCTCCAAAGCCCGGAGGGATTACAGACCAGAAACTCAAAAGTTTTGCTTTTCATCGCCTTTTGTGCTCTGCCAGCGACTTCCTCTGTGTCGGGGTCTGGTCTGCTCTGCTTGCCCCAACTCCTCCTCCTCTGTCATCCCTCTGCCTGCCTTCCTGCCTCTGCTAGGTTCCCACCTAGCCACTCGGAGCCAGAGTGGAGAGACGTGATTTTTGTGCTCCCCTGGGCCTGCGCCCTCGGTGGGGGCCAACTTACAAAGACCCCCTAGGTCCCCTCATGTGTAGAGTCACTTCTGAGGAAACTCCCCAGCGCCTAGAAGCAAGCAAGCTGGTTTGAAGGCAAATGTTTCTGTGTTTGAATGCTAACCAGGAAATCTCATTTGTCCGGGTAACCGTATCAAGCCTTCTCTTGCGACTCCTCATAAGGGAGCTGGTCCTGGAGGAAGAACTGTGAGGGGAGAGACTTCGTCCGGCAAGGCCTCCTTCCACCTGCCTTGCCCCACCCTCTAGTCTCTGCTTCTCAATTTGTATTGTATTATTTTATGTACTGTGGCTTGCCATTGTTTTATTGATTATAGTTTAGAAATTATTTATTGTAACTGTTGAATGGATTTCTGTTTAACTTTTATATGTTGTTGTTATTATTTAATACTATTCTAATGATTGTTGAATGTTACTTTTTAATGTAGGTTGCCTATTTTAAAGTTATGTTTTATTATCACATTTTTGTATTGCATTGTTATAAGATGTACATTTTTGTTTCTTCAGCTTGTAAACCGCCTTGAGTATTGTAAGATAGAAAGACGGTATACAAACTAAAAATGATGATGATGATGATGAAAGGATTTTTTCTAAAAAAAGTTATTATGCAAAACTGTAACCATTAGCAGGCTGTTGAATAACCTTTCGTGTGAGCGGGGTATGCATAGGCCCACCCCACCGCCATGTCCCTGGGACCTCTTCAAGAAAACCCAATGCACATGCTGGGATCAGAAGGCAGTTTGGCACACTTATCTGCCCTATAGCAGAGGTTCTTTTTATTGTGGCCACAGGACTCTATTATCTCTATAGCCGCATCGGTATGGATGAAACTTTACAGGGTTAGGTAAGCAAAGACGAGAGAACCCCAAAAGCTTATGGTCATTTTGACAATAGAGACGGAAGAGAGAAAAGGAGAAAGGAAACAAGAGGCAGGAGTAGCACGGCATAAATTGCAACAACACATATTTAAGCTTCGTGGAAAAGTTTACATGGATATGCAGCCACAGGTAAGGCAAAGGCAACTATGGGGCTGTGGCGCTCATCTCGCTTTCAGGCCAAGGTAACTGGCGTTTGTCCACAGACAGTTTTCTGGGTCATGTGGCCAGCAGGACTAAACCGCTTCTGCTGCAACGGAACAATGCGACGGAAACCAGAGCGAATGGAAACGCTGTTTACCTTCCCGCTGCACTGGTACCTATTTATCTACTTGCACTGGTGTGCTTTCAAACTGCTAGTTGGCAGGAGCTGGGATAGAGCAACGGGAGCTCACTCCGTCACAGGGATTTGAACATCCGACCTTCTGATTGCCAAGCCCAAGAGCCACAGAAACTGGGGAGGGGAGGGAGCGGAAGGGATGCATCTTATTACAGACCCTGAGGGAGGTCCACAAGATCCAGGACAGAGAGACACCATAACCTACCAATCCATGTTCTATGTGCTCTTCCTACTTCTCCCCATTCCGGCTTCAGAATTCTTCTACCTCTCCTGTACCCCATTGACTTTGTCTGCGGCTGAAAAACGAGCTGCTGTATCCTGCCAAGGATTCTGTTTTCTTATCAGGGTGTGCCCAAACCCGGGGCTTTCAAGAATGCATACAGATTTTTGAGATCTGGCTGTTATAGCCTACAGACTAGCAAAAAAAGCGAGCGTTAGGACAGGTGGCAGTGTGTGCATGTTTGTGTGGGCGTGGGCATGTGTAGGGATGGCCACCCCTCACTTATCAGACATAACCTCCCCTTTTCTAGAGAACCTCAGGGTTGTGTGTTCAAGTCCCATGTTGGGCAAAAGATTCCTGCATTGTAGGGGGTTAGACTAGATGATTTTCGTGGTCCCTTCCAACTCTGCGATTCCACAATGCAATGATGTTTTAAATCGAGGGGAAGGAAAGCACCCACGGCAGTCACTTAAAAACCACCATGCTTCTAGCAAACGCTACGTGAAGTTTGCATATGATCCAATTACTTTACTCACCATGTCAAATAACTAGATAACAACGTTAACTGAATTGTGCCCAACAGTTTACTCTGCTAAATTTGGCTGGTATGAAACTGTACTTCACTAAAAACTTTCTACTGGAGAAAACAATACTGTGCGCCATTACAGCATTTCCGATATAATCCCTGGGTAAGATGGAAAAGCCTTAAATTTCCGTTGATTCAGAAAGGTAACCATAGCAACAGCTGTCTGGAGATTTTGGCTGGGAGGGAGAAGCAGGCCAAGGCGGATTTGAGGGGTGGGTGGGGGTGGGGAGTGAGAGGGCAAAAGCAGCAGGGAGAGTGGCAAGGTCTAGAGCCAGCTGGCAGCGCCACAGGGCTTTGCTAACTGGCAGCGAGAGAGAACAGCCCAGGCTGAGAGAGAAAAGGGCACCTGGCTGCATCTGGATGAAGGAAAGGTTGCAGCACTGAAGGAGTGGAAGAGCTGGCATTTTATTCAAAGAATCATACAATTGTCAAGCTGTAAGGGACCCTCTCATGTGGGTGGCGCTGTGGTCTAAACCACTGAGCCTAGGGCTTGCTGATCAGGAGGTCGGTGGTTCGAATCCCCATGACGGGGTGAGCTCCCATTGCTCGGTCCCAGCTCCTGCCAACCTAGCAGTTCGAAAGCACACCAGTGCAAATAGACAAATAGGTACCGCTCCGGCGGGAAGGTAAATGGCGTTTCCATGCACTGCTCTGGTTTTGCCAGAAGTGGCTTAGTCATGTTGGCCACATGACCCGGAAAAACTGTCTGCGGACAAAGGCCGGCTCCCTTGGCCAGTAAAACAAGATGAGTGCCGCCACCCCAGAATCGTTTGCGACTGGAATTAACTGTCAGGGGTCCTTTACCCTTTTTTTTTAAAGGGACTTTGAGTGCCATCTGGTCCAGCCCCCTGCGATGCAGGAATCTCGACTAAATCATCCATGGCAGGTGGCCATCCAACCTCTGCTTAAAAACCTCCAAGGAAGGAGAGTCCACCACTTCCCAAGGGAGACCGTCCCACTGTCGAACAGCTCTTACCATCAGAAAGTTCTTCCTGAGGTTTAGTCGGAATCTCCTTTCTTGCAACTTCAAGGAAAGTAAGAAAAACCCTCCCAATGCACTGATGAAACACTATTTGGCCACATCACCAGTTTGAAGAAAGGTCTTGTGCTATCAGATCTGAGCTGTGGCTAGTTCTCCATCAGAACAAAAGGAAATTCCGGAACGGAGGTGCAAGCCGCCAGAGGCCCCTTGCGGGTCCTGACTTTAGAAAAGGCTTATCTAACGGCTGCCCCCCAAGCCCATTGCTTCATGGCAATGTGCAGCAGGGCATGTTTACTCACCACTGGGCTGCACTCGATGGCTTTGTCTTTGGAGCCTCGGCAGCTGGAGCTTCCCTACGGATTGGCGGAGCTGAGGTTGTCAAGTTGGTCTCCTCCCTTGTTGGTGAGATACTAATGGCAGCAGAAGTGATGGCATTGGCAGCAATAGGGGGAACACCAGGGGCGGCAGAAGACAGTGGACCTGTTGCAACAACACAGACACTTCCAATGGCCTCTGCTTTAAGAAAACAGACACACACCCTGGGGGTGGACTTGCACCATCAGCTAATGTGCCTGGGCATATTCTTATTTATTAAGAAACGTGGTTCTCTCCCCCCCACCCCAATCTCATATCAGATGCTGCCCAGGCTAGAGTAGGAATCTGGCTTTGGAAATCTAAGGGTACATCTTACCCTTACACACTTAAGTTTTGTACTATCTGACAGCCATCTCTTCCCCCATGCACCCCCCAAAGCTTGTAGTTTGGTGAGGATGCTGAGAATCCTGCAAATTCTTTGCTTCACTCCTTACACCCCAACTGCAATTGCTTGTGAGGACGTAATGACTTTTAACCTTTTAAGTTAAATAAACAGGTTTTGCAGAAATGGGTTAAAGACGGAGCAGGGGGAAAGT
Organism: Podarcis raffonei; assembly: GCF_027172205.1. Taxonomy (NCBI): domain Eukaryota; kingdom Metazoa; phylum Chordata; class Lepidosauria; order Squamata; family Lacertidae; genus Podarcis; species Podarcis raffonei. The sequence goes on along the minus strand of NC_070607.1, from coordinate 6,980,078 downwards.
AAGGTTCTGAATCATGAAGAGAAGTCTGAACGATTACATTTTCAGTGACCAAACTTTGTGCTTTCCATCACCCTCATGCTAAGGTCTGACTAAAGCACATCTCCAGTAGAAGCAGAAGTTATGTGCAACAGGCACATCACTGCAGTTTGGCAACTATGATGTCCACAAAAACGATACACAAGCTACATCAACAGCACGACATCATTCAGCAGCTGTGACTGCTGAATAGGGCTCATTTAGCTCCTCTGGAGGAGCAAAAAACATCTGCAGGGAATTACTTGGAAAGAATGAGCCTGCTAAAAGCTTTTTTGGAGAATTCTCTGAAAGAACTAGGGAAGAACAAGCATCAAGATGTGAGGAATTTGTATCTAGTGGAAAATGGGGTTTTCCAGAAACTGTCTCTGTTATGTGACATGTGACTAAACTTAATTAAAGCCTGGTAATTTTTGAGAAAAACCTATCTTTTCAGGCATGCTAAGATCTACTTAAATTTCCAACTGACACCTGGAAACCAAGGTGTTTATTGGCTCTTTTTCATATAAAAGAAATCATAACTACTATTCAGGTGTTTTGTAACTGCTTGGTAACTGGAACTATGTTTTAATGCTGAAACAGGTAATTCATCTGCATTCCTCGTCCGCTAAAACAGGTGATCTTCTGCAATTCACAGGTGCCCAGTTTGGGACAGCATCTTGGGCGTCTCCACATTCCCTGCCCCTGAAAATAGGCTTTCTAGTCCTGGTTGCAACAGCAGATTTGGAAAGCAAGAGGAAATACCCACAAAGGCACCACGGGTTTTTTTCTTATGCGCATGCCACCTTATTAAACCTCGAAATTTGCTGCTGCAAGATCCTGTGATGAGCACCAAAATTTAGGTTGCTTTAAAAGGAAGTTTGTGGAGAATGCTTCCCCCCCTTTGCTTAGCTCTTGACTCCTTTTCACCCACCCTAAAGGTACCCTTAATCAAAATTTGCGGAAAAACTTAAATACTGTATTCACAGTCAGGGTCAGGCATGCAAAATAAGCAAATCCATGCAAGTTCAATAACTCTGAATGAATAAATCTTACTTGCACAAATTATCTGGAGTACAAATTCTGAACTGCCTTGCTGGACGGCCTACCATGATGCCCTCCCTACAGTTGTCTAAGGGACAACATTACCTCTTACCTTGATTTTTTCCCAGCTTCTGTCTCTCCTGGAGCTGCTCCTCTCTGCTCTTCACTGTAGCAGTCACTAAGGTTTTGGGCTCGTGCTTGGCATATGTGTTGTTGCAGTTGTTGGTGGACAAGGCCAGGAGCTGGTTCTTGGAGAGCATCTTTGGACTCTGATGCCCACTCTCCTCCTCCTGTCCAGACACACACACATTCTGGAAGCTATTAGGGGAGGCCGAGTAAATTGATAGTTCATTGGCTTGGTCCACCCGCCCAGGATCCTGGCTAGTGAGCTTGTGGCTGCCGCTCAGAGCAGCCCTCCTGTAAGGCATAGGGGAAGGGTGGGCTTTTCCAGTGGTGGGCGGCGCAGGAATTCGGTAAGCAAAGTTGTAGCCGGCACTCATTTCTTCAGTTAGCTGCTGGGAAGGGCCCTGCTCTTGCTTGGCTTGACTTAAATTGTTCGTTGGCCTACGAGTTCGGTTGGAAGTTTCCACCGGCTTCTTGTTCACGGAGTCTGCGGCACCATCGGGGACCAGATGGGAAGGCAACTGCTGAGGGTGGGAGGAGGGTGCGGATTGCTTTAATGGGGCCTTGGACAGCTTTGGATGTTCCTGCATCCTGCCTTTCTTCACCAGTTGATACAGATCTACCGGCTGGCTGCTTCTGGGAAAGGCTTCTGCCTGACCGGCTGCCATTTTGGTCACCTGATCTCTGACTTCAGAGGCCCCCTTCAAGGAACAGTCGTTGGCTTGATTAGCGCTCGATTCAATTTCCCCTCCAGTAGCACGGCAGCTGCCATCTGCTCTGGGCCTCTCCCCGCTGGCCTTCCTGCTCTTGGCTTCCCCCTCTGAAGGGGAAAACGGCCTGGGATCCGGACCAGGCCCACCGTGCCGGGAGCTTTTGACCACTGACCGTTGGCTGCTGGCGCCAGCCTCCTCGCTGTCCGTCCTGTAGCTGTCCGATGTATCCGTGGTGCTGTCCAGAGCAGAATCCACCTCATCTATGCAAGTCACTTCCCCTATGTACGTCTCCTTGATGCACTCTGTGTAAACACGCTGGCGGGAAGGAAGGATCCACAGCGGAGTTCCTTTGGGACCCAAAGCCCTGGTTCGCGAGTCCTCCTGGGTAGAATTGAGCTCTTTGCTTTCACTGGCCCGAACTAGCTCCTTGCCCTCTCGGGGGATGTTGCAAGACTGATGCACGCTCTTCGCAGTCTGCTTTGCTCCGGTATCTGGGTTCTGACTGGCTGCCAGATTCCTGACGTAAGACCCGCATGCGCTGCACTTGCCTTCCTCGTTGACCACCAAAGGCTTCCTCTTCTCGGAGCGCCCCCTGCTGCCTTGCTGTTCCCAGCCGGGTTTGCTGCCACCGCCACCGCCGCTCTCTTTGCGGTGAAGCTCACCGTTGATGTAATCCGAAAGGTCCGGTTTGGAGGCCAGCGGGCCGCGGCCCAGAGACAGGAGGACGGAATCCAACACCCGCTTCTGACGCAGCTGCAGGCGCTCCAAGTAGCGGACCTCGGCATCTCGCGCAGACTCATCCTCGAAACGCACTCGGGACGGGGACGGCCCTCGCTTCCTTTGCTGCTCGCTGCTGGATTCCCCGCTGGACGAGTCGCTCAGGTTGCCGCCGGCGTGGGGGTCTCCATCCTTCAGAGCAAAGTTCTTTGCGTCTGCAGCAGAGATCCCGCAGCCATCCCTGAGGCACACAACAGACAGAGTAAGACTGTGGGCCTGCTCACATTGATCATCCTTACCTCTGACTCAGCTGCCTCCAAATGCTGAGCAGAGGGCACCACTTGGCTTAAAGAGCACCTAGGACGCTTACCAAGGTGGTACTTGTAACTTCTCTACTTGCAGCAGTGTTTCTCAAACTTGGGTTCCCAGCTGTTGCTGGACTACAGCTCCCATCATCCCTAGTTAGCAGGACCAGTGGTCAGGGATGATGGGAGTTGTAGTCCAACAATAGCTGGGGACCCAAGTTTGAGAAACAATGGCCTAAGCTTATCTCCTTTCTTCCAAGATCCGTTCAGCAAGATAAATGTATCCTGACTGCCTTGCAATTATCACACGGACATTGAACCTGGCAACTCCTTCACCAGGATCCCAATGCTGTGCCAATACTCTCTGCAGCTGCATTCTCATTCTAGCAGGAAGGGCCGCTCAGAGGTTATGGATGTGTACTGAATGAGGGGAAGATCCAAGGAACCGGTTAAGATTGACCAACAGGCTTGTTTTCTGCAAAGCCAATGGCTTCAGAGCCTCAAGGCTTAAGACAAAAAAAGCACGTGTCGGCAAATCGGCGAGATGGATTTACTCTTTTAAAATCAAGGGTGGCTCGGGACTGGATAACTCAGCAACTCATGCTCAACACACAGCAACTGCACAAGTAACCAGATGGCGCTGTTAAAGAGGACTTGCTGATGTCAGGCCCCCGCTGACTCCTTGATTTATTCTAGTTCCCTACAGCTATAGGAAAAACTTCAAGTGCTCTCCTTACATGCTAGCCTTGGTCTTAGGAGTGGCTACATCTCCAAGTCAGATTTCAGTTAGGCCAAGACACCCAGCCGGCAGTCACGTACGCTTGTTAGATCCATGTGATCATTTTCTATGGGATCTGGAGCACCTGTGCTATTTATATTAAAAGTGCTTTCTTTTCCTGCAGAGCATAGGAGGAAGGGCAGAATATAGAGCAACAATGCAAGAGACAGGGGAAAGTTTGCTGGTGGAGGTTATGTTTTCATTTTTCTCTAGAGACGATGTTTGATATTGTTCAGCAAACACCACAAGTGTGCCTCGATGCAAAGATCTTATAGCTGGCGCCTCTCTTGTTGTCATGAAATAAAATCAACATAATCCTCCAGATTCAATAACTCTGCATAAGCTGCCAGTGTGCTTGGCATAGGGTATGGAGAATGTGTTCCACTAGCGCTTACAATAATCTTTGGTGTGCTGGCCATGTGAGAGTGAGCGATACCCTCATCTGTTGCACAACAAAAGATCAGCACACTGGTTTGTTTAGCATTAAACAACAGTTTCACAGCACAGTGACCAGGAATTCAGTTTCCCATGAGATCCAGCAGCTTGCCACACATTTTGTAAACACCCATGTCAAGTTATGTTTCCCCTCCTATGCTGAAAGACCTTTTAGCTGTCACAACGGTGCTTATCGTTTTCCCCCTAAATCTTATTCTAAAAAGTTCGGTCAAGTGAATTTGCCATATAATATGTTCTTATGTTTATATTCATGACTATATTTCTCTACAGGAACCAGCTAGTCCCTGTTTTGGTAATTATGGATGCCTAAGTCATATCAATCAGATCGTGAAGCTGAGGCTCCAATACTTGGGCCACCTCATGAGAAGAAAAGACTCCCTGGAAAAGACCCTGATGTTGGGAAAGATGGAGGGCATAAGGAGAAGGGGATGACAGAGGACGAGATGGTTGGACAGTGTTCTCGAAGCTACCAGCATGAGTTTGACTAAACTGCGGGAGGCAGCGGAAGACAGGAGTGCCTGGCGTGCTCTGGTCCATGGGGTCACGAAGAGTCGGACACGACTGAACAACAACAACAAAGTCATATCAATGGTGTGACTGCAATTAATAGAATCGATGATTTCACTCCATCAAATGTTTGCATCTCAATCCAAAGTTATGTTTTTCATCACATACATTGTTGTTGTTTTCCTGGTCCAGAATCAACACACATTATAATTCCTGGGGTGCTCTCCTTGATTAGTTGGCATAGCACCTCACTCCGACCATAGTTTTAGACTAGGCAGTATGTGCTAACACCTTGATGAGATGAAGTAAGATAGACAATATAGCTTCTCCAATGGGGGGTGGCTGACAGAAAATCCCCTAGCACTAGGTACAAATGTATTCAATAAGCGCAGCGGACAGGTACACGGTTGGCAGTGTATTGAATTTTGGGAGTGGAGAACTATAGATGCGAACAGCACAAGCGGTTTACAAGTATGAAAGATGAAAAGGCAAGAAATGCAAAAGGTGGAATGGAGGGCTGCGGACAGGAAACGCAGTACAGATCCTTCCTTCCTGCCCTCTTCCCTGATCTGCCTCCCAGGCCCAGAGCAGGATAAATCACTGGCCTTACCTCCTTTCCTGAGGGGCAGTCGGCAGGATGTTATGGCTTGCTCGGAGCGGGTTCGTCCTGGCCTTCATGCGAGCTCTCTGCAGCAGTTGCTTGGCCTGTTCATGCCTGGGACTCAGCTCCAGCTCCTGGTTGGGAACAAAGGCCCTGCAGGCAAAGCAGCAGGGAGCAAGGAAGCAGCGGAGGATTAGGAAAAAAATAACAAGGATTAAGAGTGGTTTTACAGTGACGGTGGCAGCAGTGTGGTGGGGAGGCAACACACTCATGGAGGCTGGGTTTAGGTCCCCTGCAGCTGCCTGAGTTCACACTAGGTGGCATCTTTTAGGTCAAGATATAGCCAGCTTGGTAACATCCACCTCAAAACCGATTTCTAGACACGCAGCTAGGATGAAAAGCTGCAGGGAGGTCAAAGCATTTAAGGCTGAAATTTGTACATTCCAGACTAAAAGAAGCCGTTCAATTACATATGACAGCAAGTAAAAAGATGTACTTGGTAGTTCCTTAAAAATTGCCCCCCCATCCCCACCGAAGAGAGCCCCAAGCAGTCTTGCATGCACATTTTTAAAAGAATTGGGAGGCTTTGCAGTACCCAAAACACTGGAGTGGAAGAATATACATTGTTAAAAACCAAGAAACACAGAGATTGATTATGATGAGATAGATAGATAGATAGCTCTCTAGCACATATGATGTCAAAGGCATCCTGCAGGTGCCCACAACTGGCAAATTCATATCTTCTGAATACAGCACTAGTTGTGTTACCAGGGGCCAGCTCTGGCCTTCCAAGCACACCTGCGCCAAATAAACCTGAAGAACTGAGTTTCCCCACAGATCAGGGCAAGACTAAGAAGCTAACATCCATATAATGGGCAATAGGACTTCTCTACGAAATTGCTTCCACATTCCCAAAGTATGTCACCTCAAGACTCACGGAGACACTCTGGTTTAAAGAAAAGGGCAAACAAACAAACAAACAAGACAATCCAGGGAGCATTTGCCCAATGAGTTTTGAGGCCAAGGATCTTCTCGCTTCAGGAAGTAATCTCACCCACTCCCACAAAAAAAAGCAAGGGAGCACACTCTACATGCCTAGATGTTTTGTTTTAATTGTTCCCCTGAAAAGGGTATTGTGTTGCTCGATAAATACTGACTTGCACCAGTCTTTATTTATTTAATGAACAGCTTCCCACGAGGCGTCCCAAAGTGATTTATAACACAATAAAAACCATACAGAGAATAATTACAGATCCAGAAAAAGCAAAAATGATGGGTTTGTTCTTAAACAGATATTAGTATTCTGCCCTTCCTTCAAGAACTCAGAGTGGTGTCCATGGGTTTCTTTCAATCTGCTTTATCTTTGCAACATCCTTGCATAGCAGACATAAGCAGAGAAGCGGTGGCTGACGCAATATTAATAGTGAGCTTCCAGGTCGAGCAGGACTGAGCAATATAGATATACAACCCTACTCACCCTGACTAGGGAGTAAGCACCGTCAAATTTACTTCTGAGTAAACATCATTTACATCATTTAAAGGGACATGGGTGGCGCTGTGGGTAAAACCTCAGTGCCTAGGACTTGCCGATCGCATGGTCGACGGTTCGAATCCCCGCGGTGGGGTGCGCTCCTGTCGTTCGGTCCCAGCGCCTGCCAACCTAGCAGTTCGAAAGCACCTTCGGGTGCAAGTAGATAAATAGGGACCGCTTACCAGCGGGAAGGTAAACGGCGTTCCGTGTGCTGCGCTGGCTCGCCAGATGCAGCTTGTCACGCTGGCCACGTGACCCGGAAGTGTCTGTGGACAGCGCTGGCCCCCGGCCTCTTGAGTGAGATGGGCGCACAACCCTAGAGTCTGTCAAGACTGGCCCGTACGGGCAGGGGTACCTTTACCTTTTTAAACATCATTAGGATTGCCCTGCAAATGTGGGACTACAGCTACTACACCAGATGGGATAAGAAGCTGCTTTATATTCAGTTAGATTCTTGGTCCATGTAGTTCAGGACTGTCTATATCAGTGTTCACCTTTTTTTTCAAACCCAGGACTCGCCATTAGACAGAGCATGCATTTGGGGACCAATTTCTTAATTTTTAAAAGTGATACAGTGCTGCTGTTGGGACACACCTTAGATCAGGCAGTGACCCACCAGCTGAAGACCAATGGTCCACTGCAGAGCCTTCCAAACTTTTCACGTTGGTGACACACTTTTTAGACATGCATCATTTAGCAACACAGTAAAGGGGGGGGGATGTAAAGGACCCCTGGACTGTTAAGCCCAGTCAAAGGCGACTATGGGGTTGTGGCGCTCATCTCGCTTTCAGGCCAAGGGAGTCGGCGTTTGTCCACAGCTTTCTGGGTCATGTGGCCAGCAGGACTGAACTGCTTCTGGCGCAACGGGACACCGTGTCAAGTGCCAGAGCACATGGAAATGCTATTAACCTTCCCGCCGCAGCGGCACCTATTTATCTACTTGCACTGGTGTGCTTTTGAACTGCTAGGTTGGCAGAAGCTGGGACAGAACAACGGGAGCTCACCCTGTTGCGGGGATTCGAACCGCCGACCTTCTGATCGGCAAGCCCAAGATGCTGAAACCGACCCCTTTCCAGCCCTGGGAGGAGCGCAGGGAGCGTTTGCGCATCACACTTACACTGCAGCTGGCACACTAACGTGTTGAGACACACAGTTTGGAAAGCTCTGGTCTACTGACTGACAGCAGCTGTCCAGCACGTTGGATCCAATTCTCTCCCAGTCCTGCTTCTTTCAGACATATCTGGAGATGCCAGGGATTGAACCTGGAATGATGTTATGAGTTGGGGGGGAGGGCTAGAATTAATCAAGGTTTGGTTAAATTTTGCCAAACGTGGAACACCCCTGGATTTACTTATGCTAACAAGCTAAGCCAGCTCAGGCAGATGGGCCATTAGGAGGGGACAAAGGCCACCGGTGGCCTGTCCAGGAAACCACCAGTGGTTTAGGGTTTCAACTTTGAATGGCACAGGTTGTTGGGAGGTCCTTGGAGTTGGTTAGGAATGAGGAGGAGGAGGGTCAGCGCTCCACATGAGCTAGGGATAGCAGGCTGGAACAAAGAGACCCAGAGGATGGCTTTTTGCAGTCCTTTCATCCAAAGCTGCCCTTAATGCAGAAACCAGACCTCATAGGATGTGAATAGCCGGCAATCCCTCCATCTAGGTGCAGTTGTATCTATGTATAAATTAAACCACATATCATCAAGACACCACAGTCTCTGCTGTGCCTCGTGGTCTCCAAAGGGAGCACAGACTCTGGTAACGGCACCTGCAACCCCTGGAATCTTGCGCCGCTTGGGGATCCTGGGGTGGCGTGGAACAATCTCATGCCTGCAACACAGCTACTCCAGCTCTGAGCGACAGCCCTTCGTCTAAAGCCTGTGCTGGATCTGCTGGTACCACCCTCTAACGCTGTGCTGAGTCCAAAGCCCCCTACCCACTCCATGCATCGCTGCTGGTGCGCCAAACATCGGCCTGCAATGGTTTTCTTTATCCCTTCCCATCTTCTGAGCACTGCCACACTAGAAAAGGAAAGGGGTGGGTGGGTGGTCCACCATCTTAAAGCTTTCACTGTTTCACCATGTGACCCATTTCTCTCTGCACATTCAACATGCCTCTCGCTCAAACCCTTCCCCTATTGGTCTTCACCCTAATCTTCGTGATTATTTTAATCCGCTCACAGACTCACTTCAGCTGGCCTGAGCTTAACTCTTTCACTGCAGCCTGCACACCTCGCGACGCACACACGGAGGCTCGCATCTTGCTCTGCTGAGGTTTTTCGGAAGGAGCAGCAGAGCACAATGAAGCCGACTGCTGTTTTACAGAGAAAACACTCCCCCGGTGATGTGCAGAAGCCCCTTGTGTAATTTCAGTTCAAAATTTCCCAGATGTTTTGCCCGGGGGGCGGTAATGTTATTTTCAGCAACAAACCAACTACGATGGCCTTTAAGCAAACCACTCTCTTGTCGCATCCACAGCGTAATTTGAAGCAGCGGTTCCCAAAGTACGGTCTGTGGCACGTCTGTGGATTTGTGGTTGAAGATGGGAGATGGAATATCCATATGTTCGCACCGACTTTTAATTGTATTTTTATTTCTTCCTTCGTATTTTATTGCATTACAATTTGAATTCTAGAAAATACAATATATAATAAATGAAAGAAGCTATAAAAATGCTATTAAAAATCGTACACCATCTAACATGGCATATTGCAATTGCTGCAACAGGCAGAAAAATCATTAAGTGGTCTGCAATGACCCTCATCAATATTAAAGCAGTCTGGAGGGTGGGGATTAGAACCAATCATTTAAAGCACATCTTTTTCCTAAAAGAATCTGGGGAACCGCAAATTAAATGGGAACACAAACAGCTGCAAACATGCAGTCAACTCCAGTGTGAAGTCCCAAGTTAGAAATGGCTATCAGCATTTTTGGATTGTGTCTCCTTGCCTTAGCAGGGGAATGAGGATACTGAAATCTTACCGGTAGCCTTCAGAATCCTGTAACGAAACTCCAGAATCCCAGTCTACATCATTTGCCAGAATCTCTGTAGACACAGGACAAGAGAAGTACATGTTATTATTGTGTATACTTTAGCCACATGAAATGCAGCATGGTGTGTGTGAAAACACACATCTCACACAGAGAAAAGACTATTTATATTCAGTGTTCCTCACCCCCAAAGATTTGGGCCCAATTCTGCTCTTAGTGTCCCAATTCTGCATCACCCAAGCATCCTACTCTAGGCTTTATACAAACTTGTATACCTGGTCTGCTTTTTGGGTGGGGGAAAAGAACGGGCTCTTTGTATTCTTTAGGTCCCTTTGTATATTTCTGGCTGCCTGATCTGACTGCAAGACATGGCATACATATATAGTAATTATTCCATGGGCGATAAACGTCCTTGAGAAACTGCTCCTGGCCTCTCAAATGTAATGACTGTTGCACTCCAAAGACCAGAGGCCTAACTCATTTACGCACATATATGCTTGGGCTTGCAAATCCTATTAATAGTCTTGGCTCCTACTGCCCTGGGACCTCAGTGTCCCTGATTATTATGGGACTTGTCCCTCCCTCCTGCTGCCAGCTAGCAGCCAAAACCTGCAGGCTCCTCCTGCCAGTGCAAAGAAAATACCAGCAGCAACTGAGGAACCCTGGGACTTATCGTTCTTGAGAGAGTATGTGCTTACTATTAGCCCTGGGAAGCTGGTTCCCATTGGCGCCAGAGGAAGCTTCCTAACAGTAGCAGAGAAGGGGACATTTTTGCTGGGATATTGCCGGGGGGGGGGAAGGTTAAACCTATTCAGCCCCCTCTCACGTGCCGTTGTCGTGACAAAAATCTTAGCCCATCCCCACAATTCCCTTTTTTTAAGACCAAAGGCAAAGGGATCTGTGGCATCAACATGGACTAGGGGCCGTAATATGGATTGCAGGGTGTAGAGAATGGAAGAACAGCATAAGCTGGGGACATGGTGGGGTGGTTGCGTCTCCTGAGGATCAGACCAAGACGTTTGGGGGAGGAAAAAGCAAGGATCAAGTGGAGAGGGAGGTGGAAATTCAGTTCTGGCGGGTCCCCCCCTTTTTGCAATACCGTATTTTTCGCTCTATAAGACGCACCAGACCACAAGACGGACCTAGTTTTTGGAGGAGGAAAACAAGAAAAAAAATATTCTGAATCTGAGAAGCCAGAACAGCAAGAGGGATCGCTGGGCAGTGAAAGCAGCAATCCCTCTTGCTGATCTGGCTTCTGGGATAGCTGTGCAGCCTGTATTTGCTCCATAAGACGCACACACATTTCACCTTACTTTTTAGGAGGGAAAAAGTGAGTCTTATAGAGCAAAAAATACGGTACTTTCTGAGCTCTTACAGTATTTCTCCCCACTACTACCCATCCAAGTTGCAAATCCTGTTCGGTTTCTGAAAACCTCTTCTCCCTGCTTGCACATACCGTTACTGGGCCCATCTCTCCCACGGCCTGGGCCATCCTTCTTGTGACGACGCAGAGTATGCAGCTCCCGCAAGGAATGGCTATTAAACTGCGTCGCGCTCAACATTTCCTGCAGCATCGACCGGTTCCTCTCCACTCTCTCTGCCAGGGACAGGGTGCTGGCATTGCTTCCGCCGCTGCAGAGACTGTCCCAGCTCTCGGTTCGCCAAAGGCGGCCGGCTGTTCCCGCCCCACAGGCGTCATCTTTGTGGAGAAAAGGACCGCTTTCGAAATCCATACCATGAACCAGGTGCTCTTCTCTGCCGTTTGCATCCTCAAAATATTTCTGGTTGAAGGAAAGGTCCTTTAAGGAGCTGGCCCCACAGAGGCCATTTTGCGATGCCCTTTTTGTGTTTCCTGACGAGCCCCTTTTATCCATCCTGTTGCTTCCTGGAACCCTCTGGAATGCCTCGTGTGAGCTCCAGCCCATGCTTGCAGGCTCTTCTGCCGCCTTAGACCCCTTCAGAGGTTCAAATTCATCAACAAGCAGGCTTGTACGTACTGCCCCTTGAGATCCCTCCTGCTTGAGACGTGGGTAGTCAGTGCTGTCCAGCAGCACATCTGTCAGGTAGGTGCGGATCTGGGCCTGAGGTTCCACCACAGCATCTTGAGGAGCAGGCTCCGTCAGCGGCTTCCCTTTCCGGGCCTTGGCCTTTTTGGGAGAAGCCCGCTCCTGGGGTGCTACCTCCGCCTGCCTGTGGACGGCACTCCTCTTCTCTTTCAGAGCTTTAACTTTGGACTCCAGAACAGAGGTGCCCTTGCTTGAATCCCGCAGCAGCCCCAGTGGAACCCAGGATGGCCCGTTGAGACAATGCTCCCCAGTATCATCAATGTTCTCCGGAGGCTGTTTCGCTCTAGGAATATTTCTGACACATTGCTTCAAGGTGTTCAGCGCCCTTCTCTTTTCAGTAGCGAAATTCCCTTCCATGCTCCCACTTCCAGGTGGTGAGGTACCTTTTTCGTGGGGGAAACAATAACAGACGTTTCAATACGCTTGCTGGGCAAGAGAACATTGTCTGAAGGGCCTTACCAGGGGGCAGGGTTGGCTAAAAGAGGACAGGGCCCCTGCACCTTTAATAGTTGTCTAGAATTGGGAATTATCAAAGGTGCAATACCTCTGTTCTCTTTTGCATCTGGCCAGCCTAAGAGGGACCCAGATAGAGGGTTTCATGCTCTGCACTCAAATATCCATAATTATTCAAGATAACCAAAATTCTGCACACACAAAATCCTGCCTAAATTGTGCAAATTTATGAATTTCGTTGATTTTACACCATTTATTCTGTTCTCTCCAACCTCGGGGACAGAAAAGCAGGAAGGTTGAGAATTAAAGGCCCACTCTGTAGTCACTCCCAGGGTCATATTTACTACATACCCAAATCATAATCCAGATTTTGTCAAGAAAAGCAGAATCTTACAGCCTACATGCATTATGTAAATAGAGCAAACAGCAATTTAACATAATTTAGTCTTCAGTTTTATTATTTTGCCTAATATATTCTGGTTTTGCTCAGTCATATGAAAGTGGAAGGAGTTTTGCAGGGCACTGAAGACCTGCTCATAGCCACCTGGTCATTTATTCAGCCAGCACTCTGGTTTTTAAGCAGCCATTCTTTGAAGCATATATCTATTAGCATATATCTATTAGTCCTTGTTTTTCAAATGAAAGCAGAGAACCTCAGAAAGGCCCATTCTGCATCCCATACCACATTTCATGGCTGGAATCTTAAATGCATTTACCTTGGAGCAAGTCTCATTGAATTCAATGGCCCTTAATTCCAAGTAGGACCACACTGCACATTTTTACTGCATGCCTGCAGAATCACAACACACACAATCCTGATTGTTTTGCACCTCATTCAGACCCACACTTGATTCCTGAGATTTCGCAAAGTGATTCGCACACAGTGTGAACTCTACCCAGAAACTTCCTTTTTTTAAAAAGCAAAGAGAGTCTTTGGAAGAAAAGATATTCCAAGCAATAGCAAAAATTTGGTTCCCCTCCTTAATTTTGGCAAAATCATGGGATAGAGAAGGCCCTACTATATCATAACTAGTAGCTGTCACAGTGAGCTTAGTACAACTGTTGGCTTTCCAGATGTAAGGAATTCACAGAATAATTTTCCATGTTCCATCACATAGAAATAACAGATAGTGCAGATCTCTCTACTAGAGAGAGATCTCTCTCTCTTTCTCTAGTCAGAACGCTCTGATTCGGAGAATGGCTCACAGCAAAATCATAACACAGTAAGTAGGAGGAAGAATAATTTTGGGTCTTGCTGAGTTACTTTTCTTGCTCTTCAGGAGTGGTGCTTTTGGGCACAATTAACCCCCCAAAAAGCAACTCACCCCTTCATAAGGTCTCATCAGCACTGGAGTTTAATGTGGATTTGAAACATTTTGTGTCTCTTTTTTTGTCACATCTACAAAACATCCTCCTCATCCAAGCGGCAATCCACACTTTCCACCTGCTATATTTGGATTTCCTCAATCCATGGATAATCTGGCCAGGAAGTAAAACGGTACTACGAAACTTGCAGTTTTGATGCTACAGCACTGAGGGAGGGGGCAAAACAGAGCTGCAGGGCCCTTAGGGTAGGGAGTCTCCTAAATATCCAGCCTCTTCACACATTCTCAGCTGCACCTCTCCCAGTTATCAGCTTCCACAGCCATCTCCAACAAAGGTATCTCAACAACGTCCACAGCATGCTTTAAACATCTGAAATATACTCCGGGTTGGAATAAGGTTTGCAAAGGAGGGGGCCATGGAATTAAGAGCTTCTTTTCCCGCTTGCTGCTGTACTACTGGGTTGTTCCGGCGGCGACAAGCAGGCAAGCATGAAAAAGGAGCACTGTGCCCCTGGCAACAGGCACGTACATGCCGCTCTTTTCAAAGGCATGGAAAAGAACGGTTTCCTTATTACTTTTGCACCGTCCCACTGCCTATTATGCACAATTTGGATTTAGAACAGGGCAACACGGTTTAACGGAGAATGTGTCAGAAGCCAATGCAAGCTGCGTGTAGCTACAGTCGATCGCTATCCTTGTATTCAAAACAGAGGAAACCATGGCCATGTTCACGCATCGCTACAAACCATGGTTTCTGCACCGCACAAACAAATGACGTGATTGGCTGGGGGGCGTTCTGAAACACTTAATAGTTGCCCCCAGACTGGCTCAGGGACACTAATCACAGCAAACCGGGAGGGAGTTCTTCCAAGAAACCACCCCTGCAATGAAAAAAGCAAGAAGATGGTGCTACACACCATGGATGCTCCACATTTGCCATCCCGTCCTCCTGCCACACCAATGTGGCACACCGCACCCTTTGAGAGCCACTGCTGTAGAAAGAGAAACAAGACCAAGCTCTTGGTTTCAAACCAACTTCATTTGAGGTTCGGGACCCATCAACTTGCCTTGCTGAACCACCATCTCGCTTGCACACAACCCAATTCTTGAGCCAGCAGCTGTTGCCTCACTTTCTCCATCTGAGCCCCAGCCTCATTTCTAACTGCCATGGTAGGAAGCTTCTACTTGCACATGCATTCAAGTCTAGGGAGCGCAAAGCCCACAAGAACATCATTTCTAACTACAGTACAGTCATACCTCATGTTGCATTTGCTTCAGGTTGAGCGTTTTCAGGTTGCATCCTGTGGCGACCCGGAAGTACCAGAAAGGGTTACTTCGGGATTTCACTGCTCGCGCATGTGCACACACACAAAATGACATCATGCGCAGAAGCAGCGAATCGCGACACGTGCAGACGCGGGTTGGATTCTGCTCATGTTGCGAATGGGCCTCCGGAACGGATCCCGTTTGCAACCAGATGTACCACTGTACCATGGTAGGAAACCTCTACTCACGCATGCATTGAAATCAGCAAGCAAGCCTGGAGAGCGCATGGCCCGCAAGAGCATCATTTGTAACTGCCACAGTAGGAAGCTTCTACTTGCGCATGCATTCAAGTCTAGGGAGCGCAAAGCCCACAAGAGCATCATTTCTAACTGCAGTACCATGACAGGAAACCTCTACTCACGCATGCACTGAAGTCAGCAAGCAAGCAAGCCCGGGGAGCGCAAAGCCTGCAAGAGCATCATTTGTAACTGCCACGGTAGGAAGCTATTACTTGCACATGCATTCAAGTCCAGGGAGCGCAAAGCCCACAAGAGCACCCCCTGGAATTTGCAATCCAAAGAGGCAGACGGAGAAGATTTGTGCTCACCAGGCCTTCTCCGGCCGGCTGCCCTTCACTTTCCTTGACAGGGAAATGGGCACGGCTGCAGCCTGCGCAACTGAGTCCAGGAATCGCAGCCCTGCGAAGGCATTCTCCCCAAATCCATCCAAGACCTGAGAGATAGTTTTGCACCGACTGGATCCAGCGGAAGACCTGAAAGGACGGAGCAGCCGCTCCGAAAGGCAAAAGGGACTTTTCTTGAGCCCTTAGCATCCCCTGAAGAAAACCAGGAGCCTCTTCTCACTTCGCTCACCACCTCATGCGCCAATGAGAGAAGATGCCAATACAAATATCGCTTTGTACATGCATATATATATATATATATATATATATATATATATATATATATATCTCACACGCTTAGGGAGCAGGGGTGCCCAAAGAAGATGCACGTATAAATATCATTTTATATACACACATATATCTAAAAAAGCACACGCTTAGGAAACGAGGGCGCCCAAAAAGCGCGCAAAAAAAAGCAGGGCCTCAAGATGTAGGGAGGAGCACTCGGCTTCTTTCCCCAGCCAGGCAAAGCCCCCTGCGCCCTTGGGACCTGAGAAGCGGCATGCCGGGGAACGCGAGCCCGGTGCTCCCGCTCACGACTAGGCCGCGGCGCCAGGCCTCGCCGGTCTTGACTGGGCCGGCAGGGAGGCCGAGGGGGGCGAAGCTGGAAAGGCCGCTACTCGCTCCTGAAACCCCGGAGAAGGGAGGGAGGGATGGCGGAGGAGGAGGAGGGAGGAAGCGGGCTGGCTGCCCTTCAGGAATGCGCCCTTCTCTCTCCCAGGGAGATGATGGCTGGAGTTGGAAAAGACCTCGAGGTTGGGGACGACGAGGCAGGAGGCGAAGGCCGCTGTCCGGAGGAGAAGGGGGGGGGGATGCTGAAAAAGAATTATTATTATTATTATTATTATTATTATTATTCGAAGTCCGCTCTGAAGAGAAGGGGGAGGCATAATAATAATAATAATAATAATAATAATAATAATAATGTGAAGTCCGCTCTCTGGAGAAGGGGGGAGACTGAAAAAGAATTATTATTATTATTATTATTATTATTATGCGAAGTCCGCTCTCTGGAGAAGGGGGGAGACTGAAAAAGAATTATTATTATTATTATTATTATTATTCGAAGTCCGCTCTGAAGAGAAGGGGGGAGGCTGAAAAAGAATTATTATTATTATTATTATTATTATTATTATTATTTGAAGTCCGCTCTGAAGAGAAGGGGGAGGCTGAAAAAGAATTATTATTATTATTATTATTATTATTATGCGAAGTCAGCTCTCTGGCGGAGGAGAGGGGGAGGCTGAAAAAGAATTATTATTATTACTGTTACTAATATTATTACTATTACGATGCAAAGGCTGCTCTCTAGAGGAGGAGGAAAAGGGGGGGGGGAGGCTGAAAAAGAATTATTATTAGTATTACTAATTATTATTGCTGTGACTACACTGCCCTTTATCTAAAGCTCCCCAGGGAAAGAACTGCCCCAAGACCTCCAGTTATAGGGCGGTATATAAATTCAAAAAATAATAATGATGGGATGCTTCTGTCTCAAACAAAAGTGGTCCTAAAAAGATGGGCGACGGCAATCTCAGGATACCGCCAAAGAGAACAGCTGGCTATTTAACTTTATCTGATCAACTGCGTTGCACATAACTCGGTTCTGCCCCCCCACCCCCAACAAAATCCTGTCTACACCCATGGTAAAGAAGAATGTTTTCTCCTTGCACCTATAGATATGTAATGGTAGTGCCAGGTGAGTCTCTCCGTATTTATACACTCCGAGTTTTGCTTTGAGCCGAAGTTCAGGGCTCTGCAAGGATGCGGCCTGCAGCTTTTGCATTTGTTCGTAGGACTGAGCTTCTTAAAAGCGACATTATTCCAAAACCTACAGAAGTACAGCTCTCTTGTTCTCTCTCTGGATATTATTATTATTTATTACATTTGTATACCACACTTCAGGGTCGTGGGTAGCGCTGTGGGTTAAACCACAGAGCCTAGGGCTTGCCAATCAGAAGGTGGTTTGAATCCCCGCGACGGGGTGAGCTCCCGTTGCTCGGTCCCTGCTCCTGCCCACCTAGCAGTTCGAAAGCACGTCAAAGTGCAAGTAGATAAATAGACACCGCTCCAGCGGGAAGGTAAACGGCGTTTCCGTGTGCTGCTCTGGTTCGCCAGAAGCGGCTTAAGTCATGCTGGCCACATGACCCGGAAGCTGCACGCCGGCTCCCTCGGCCAATAAAGCGAGATGAGCGCCGCAACCCCAGAGTCGGTCACGACTGGACCTCATGGTCAGGGGTCCCTTTACCTTTACTTACCACCCTTCATCCAAAGCTCTCAGGGCAGTTCGAGGGGTGGGATACAAGATAAAAGCAAAAGAATCCAAAGACGCTCTTCTTTTGGACGTTTTCATAAAATGTGTAAGAGCTTTGAAAAGGATAAGCTCGAAAGCAATTTGTGATGCTTAAGATAAAATGTTAAAATTATTTATTATTTACAGAAGATGCTACCTTTCCATTCAAAGAGATGCTCAGGCTAGTGTATGATCTAAATCCTGCTAAACAATAAAAAAAAATTAAAAGGCAGCAAATAAAAGAGGCAGCAGATAAAAGACTTCCATGAACAAGGCAAGGGAATGAAAAAGAACAGATGGGCAGGTTAAGCGCCTGCCTGTAATGTTTTTGCACAGCAGCAACAGGCTGTCAGAAGGGGCAAAAGAGGCCTCCCAGTCTCTTGACAAGGAGTTCCACAGTCCATTCTTCTCAAGTAATGGTGAGTACTGGCCCCATTGGCAATGGCAAAGCTGGAGGAGCCAGGAGAGAAATAGACTGAGCAAGAAAACAGTGGAGAGGGGTGTCCATGGGATTGGGGTGGGGCAGAAAAAGCAGGGCGCCCAGCATGTATGTGGAGCCAGAGCCTCCACCCAGTATACCTGAAGAGGCGTCTCCACCCCCATCATTCTGCCCGGACGCTGAGGTCCAGCGCCGAGGGCCTTCTGGCGGTTCCCTCATTGCGAGAAGCCAAGTTACAGGGAACCAGGCAGAGGGCCTTCTCGGTGGTGGCACCTGCCCTGTGGAACGCCCTCCCATCAGATGTCAAAGAGATAAACAACTACCTAACATTTAGAAGACGTGTCAAGGCTGTTCAGGGAAGTTTTTAATGTGTGACACTTTAATGTATTTTTAATCTTTGTTGGAAGCCGCCCAGAGTGGCTAGGGAAACCCAGCAAGATGGGCGGGGTACAAATATATTATTATTATAAATGACAGGCAGTGCCAACTGTAATTCTAGTTTTGTCCCCATTTTCCTGAGTTCTACAGCACATCACTGAGCCCGAGAAGGAGGAAGCTGATTGGCAGGGCAGGGCACCAATTGCCCTAATGGACCAGCCTCCGCTGGTAGAAAGAGGTGGATCAATGGCAGCCTGGAGGCAACTGGAAGGTCAGGAGAAGAGTTTAGAGTATGAAGAGGAATGGACAGAGCCTGTCATGTGGCAGGTTGAACTTGGCAGAACCAGAGCCTGCAGAGTGCAGAGTTGACTGGCCCGTCGGAGACCAGTATTGGCTACAAAGGGTAGAACAGTGCTCCTGACATGCCTTGCAACCGTGCAAAGTTAACAGCTCTCTTTCAAAATTGCTTCCCCCTCTCAGCTGTCTGCAAGCAAGGAACAAAAGCACTGCTAAGGCTACAATTGGATGTGGAAGGAAGGGCCTTTATTTAAATCACTTGCTGTAGAAAGAGAAAGATGAAAGCCTGCTTGCCAGGATAATCTTCCCTGCATCTACGTTCTGGTACGTCCTGAACCTAGTGAGGCTTAAGGCATAAAATCCACGTTAAAATTTGCTAGTTTTCCGGACCAATAACTCAGACTTTGAATCCAAAGACTGCCATGTGGGGTCAAGAGTCTTTTCTTTACTTCTCCCAGGGAATTCATATTGATCTCTTGTTTAAATACTTCCCTGGTTGCTTCCTAAACAGCCCAATTTCCCTTGTGCACAATAAGAAGAGCAAGGCAGACAAAGCAGCATTCTGTGTTCTCTCCTGTCCAGAGATCTGGCCACCCTTTATGGGCCACTGCAGAACTACAAAATGTAATAAGTCATGCTGGAGGTTTTTCTATTGTTAAAAAAGTTCAACTGTGATAATAAGAAATGTACCTTAAGCTATAGGTGCAGCTGTAGCCTAAGAGCCTTATGGATGCACCCAGAATATGCAGTGGCCTCGTGTTGCTACAAAGGCCGCAAACAGTAAGTTCACATAGCTTTGTGTGTGACTGAAACTCTTCGTGTGGGTTATCTTGTAATTCTCCAGACACCCCTGTTTGATAAGACACG
Source organism: Podarcis raffonei (assembly GCF_027172205.1). Taxonomy (NCBI): domain Eukaryota; kingdom Metazoa; phylum Chordata; class Lepidosauria; order Squamata; family Lacertidae; genus Podarcis; species Podarcis raffonei. Next base: position 6,960,242 of record NC_070607.1, on the reverse strand, counting down.
TAGCAAGCATATATGGGGGCTGGGTGAGGCTGAGAAATGTTTAGGCTCATAGAATAGGAAGGGACCCCTTTATCCAAACACCTGCTCTATGCTGAATGCATCTCCTGTACCCCAGACAGATGGCCACCCATCCTCTGCTTAAATGCAAAGAAGAGTCTACCATCTCCCTGTTACCATTTGGAAGGCTATCCTAACACTTAGCTGGAACCAGCTTGCCTTCAATACGGTTCTAGTCCTGATTTCTAGAACGACAGGGAAAACAAGTCTGTTCCATCTTCTGTGTGATAGCCCTGCAGATTGTCTCCCCTTAATTTTCTCCAGTCCTACCTCTCCTATTTACACCATTCATAGAACATTGGTTTCCAAACGACTTATCCAAACCACTTGTTGCCCTCTTCTGGACATCCTTGACTTCGTCAGTGTCCTTTCTAAAATGCGGCGCCCAAGACTCAGGACTTTAGATGTGGCCCAGCCACCGCAGAACATAGCGTAACTATTGCTTCGCCTGATCTTGGAATTACGCTTGTATTAACAAAACATAAGACTGCCCCTCTATCATCATCACTGCTGGTTCACAAGCTGATCCATGAAGACACCTAAATACTTTTCACATGTACTGCTTCCAAGCCAGGTTTCTTTCCCCAATTCCACCTCACCTATTAATTTTTTGTTACATTTATCCCTGCTGAATTTCATCTTGCTGGTTTCGGCTCAATATTTCAGGTTGTTGAGATGGTTTGGAATCTTCTGTTCTTGATGCGATTCTTCCCAGCATTGTGTCAACTGAAAAGTTGATAAGCAGCCCCCTGATAAATCCCATAATAGTGCCTTCCAGAGATTTTTGTGGACTACAATTCCCATCATCCTTAGCTATAGGGATGATGGAAGCTATATTTCACAAAACTGGGGTGGGGGGGGGTGCGGCAGCATTATATTGGCTAACCAATATTTTCTCTTCTCACAACAGGCTAGCTGGTTTGAAATGACTCACACTATTTTAATGGAAGTGCAGAATCTTTAAGGAGGTGGGCTCATCCTCTCGGTAGATTTTTGGCTCATAGAACCACGTAAATCAGAGGTAGAGTTTATTTCATCACTGATCCTATACTCTGCTTAAGGAAGAAGTTTCCGTCTCTAATTCCTATAACTATATAAGCTGCCCCTTTGGTTTCTTTTGCCTCCTCAAAACCATCCTTTCCAGGTAACCAAAGATGAGCCCTGTCAAGACTTTCACACTCTCAGAACATCTTTCTTGTAAGAACTCTGCACATGCTCTGAAACATAAGACTACAGTCTTGGCCTGTCAAGGTTCCCCCACTCTCGTAGCGAATCCTCCCCAAAAAGGTCTAGAAAGGCTCTCCTCACACCTTGCCAAATTCATCCAAGCTTCCTACCTCCCTGAATGGTGATTGTTTATCTAGCACCTTCCATTCACATGGTGGTTTACTGGGTACAATAAGACAGTTCCCTGCCTGAAGGAGCTTACAGTCTAAATTCCAGCACAGGAGAAATAGAGGCAAAGGAAAGTAAAGAATACATGGTTGTTGCAGGTGCTTAGGCTTATTTACGCACCAGGCTAAATGAGCAAGATTCAAACCCAATGCCCTCCAGCTACTTATCCACTGTATTACACCAGCTCTCAAACCAATTTAAACTGGCTTCCGATGTCGTGACCACTGTTATTGTCCTACAACAGCCACCCTCCTTCACCATTGGCTGTGCTGGCCAGGGCTGATGGGATTTGTAATAATAAAATAATTATTATTAGTGCCACAGAGCAACAGCACCACATTTACTGCTCCCTCGTTAGCATTTAAAAGCAGCATACAACCACCCGTATATCAGTAAATTGCTTGCAAGTGCTGCTTTTCTTAAAGTGATCCTGCTGCTTTCATTCTGATTATGATTAGGACACCCTTGCTTAGGGGGTGTCAAATTGGGCAGAAGACTCGCCACAGCCATCCAAATTTCTTAGCACACATTCTCTTCTTCTAACTCCCAATACAGCTGCTAAAGAGTAGATGGCCAAGATGTCATCTGGTGCGAAGGATGCATACATTGGATGGTGACGGATGGGTTTTGTTTCACAATGCAAACGTGTTTTAAGCATAAGATAACCAAAGATACAGCAGGCCATCAAAGGAAGTTTTTTTTTAAAAAAAAATATTGCCCTATGATGAAAAACCAGGCAGCTTTATTACACCAGTGTGTGGTGATGTAGAAGAGATTTTGAATTGCAGTACCGCACAGAAAATGCAAATCCAAGGTTTTTGTGCACCTCTAAATTTTGAGCTTGTATTCTTTGGGATCAATAGAACAATAGCTGCCTGTAAGCATTAAAACACTGCTCACACAAATACCCCAGGTTAAAAACACACACACACACCCTTGCTTCCCCAAATGCATAGTTTTGTCTTTAGTTTTGCTTCGGATTAGCAAACCGCCGTGGATGTTTTAAAGAAGCAATTCTTACCTGAATATTGATCATGCAGCCATTCCAGTTAAACCCAGCAGCCGGTATAAGTTGACCGGAAAGGAAAATGGGAAGCGAAGGGCCAAGAGACTTTCCCTAAATGAAAAGGAATCCTCCGCTCTTCATTCTTGCTGTGTCCATAGCTGCAGGGCATCTGTCCCAAGTCGCTGGTTTAAGCTGCAGCTTTTGATATTCATGATTGGTTTCATAATCCCGATCAAAAAAGGGAAATCGCTAGGATTATGAAATTGTTTTAATCCACCCCTGCCCCATCCATGGCTGTTGACTTCAGCATCACCTTTGTTGTCGTCTTTAAGTGCTCACCTAAACAGAAACTCCGTTATAGAAGCCCTGGTAAAGTGTACTAGAAACGCAAGGCCTGTTTTTTTTCCTTTCCTTTCCTCCCCCACCTTCCCCCCTTTTCCTTTTTTTGGCTAACCGCTGTAGCAGCAGAATGGAATGTTTCAATTTCCGGTATACTCTGCCCATTTTGCAAATCTCATCAGGCTAAAGAAAACCAAGGGCTGATTTGTCGCTGGAGTTAGCACAGAGACTATTTTCGACAGAGGACATGTGCGACCGGCTAATGGGGAAGATTACAACCATGTTCAGAGGAGTTGTCGCTGTGTAATTTAAAGCTGGCATGGATAAGATGGTTAGTTAGACGTCCTAATTTTTGCTGCTGCTGCTGCTGCTGTTTGAATAAAGCAAGCATTTGGTCTTGCAATACATGCACTGTGACTTTATGCAGCACTGAAACGTACTCGGGGGAAAAGGACAATTGTCTCCATGGGCATATGCACACACACGCCTTCTGCTGAATGTTATTATCCTTCTCACTCCCCTTTTATCAGAATAAGGGGTAGCACCACACCGTCCACAACTTTCAGAATTTTATGATTTGGCATCCACAGTGTTTCATCTACACCAGCAGGCCATTCATATGACTGAGTGTGCCTATTTTATTCATGCCTAGAACCACCACTTTCTCCATGCCTCTTACTTACGGCTTGTTGCTTTAATTTTAATTTTATTTTTAGAATTTATATACTGCCCTATACCCGGAGGTCTCAGGGCTGTTCACAGAATAAAATCGAAATACAAAACCACAAAATACATAATCAAAATAAAAGCAATAACCCTCCACCCCCCCAAAAAAACCACATTTTAAAAGAGCATAGGATCCTCACAACATTTAAAGTAACAAACCTGGACAAGAGCCACTCGTTGGAAAGACCATGATTTCAGAAATGTCTGTAGCGATATTTACTAGCAACCAAATTGGCCGGGTGCCTTTCTGATACAAAGACAAAAATAGATTTGAAAGAAGAGTGGGAGGGGAGAAATTAGCTTTGGTTGTTGAGCAGATGTAATACTAGTGCTTCATGTTCTGCAAGGGAAAGACCTGTATCTAATGTTGCAAACGAGTCCTCTTTGCGGAGTTCCATCTTCCTTCTTCTTGGCGCTGTTTCTACCACTGATGCAGTTCAACCAGAACGTTGTTTGTCCATTCCAGGGCCACCATGGCTTTCTGGCTCAGCCTCTTGGTCAGAGTCTGTATATCTGTCAGGGTCTGGAAGGATGCTTAGATCAAACTCATCATCACTTTCACTGCATCTTATTTATTTAGTAGATTTAAAAAAAACATGGCCAGATCTTCTGCACCAGCAACACCTTGGGGCGTTTTGTAGCTCTGCTCCCCTTTCCTTGACAGGTGCAGCAGGATGAGCAGAGCATTTGGGACTGTTGAGTGGAAGGACAAAGAGCAGCCTTGGCCAATGGTATAATAAGATCTGGAGAAGCACAGAAGAGGAAACTTCTCCTGGGGAACAAGAAGTCCAGCAGCTGAGGAGTTAACACACTTCCCACCCACCACCCGCCTCCATCCCTGTACAGTGGTACCTCAGGTTACATATGCTTCAGGTTACAGACTCTGCTAACCCAGAAATAGTGCTTCAGGTTAAGAACCTTGCTTCAGGATGAGAACAGAAATCGGGCTCCAGCGGTGCAGCGGCAGCAGGAGGCCCCATTAGCTAAAGTGCTTCAGGTTAAGAACAGTTTCAGGTTAAGTACGGACCTCCGGAAGGAATTAAGTACTTAACCCAAGGTACCACTGTACTGTCTTGCAGTGGTGCTGGTTCTTGGGAGTAGGGGAAAGGAAGAGAAGTAGAAATCGGGGGGGGGGGCACCCATCTCATTTTACTCCAAAGGCCTTTGATCCCTCATCTGTTTCATTGCAAGCTTCACCAATGACTCAGCCGGGGTATAAAACTGCCAGGAACTGTTTTTTCATCATCTTCTTAATGGCCCTGGAACTTGCAGACCAACAAAAAACCTAGCAATAGGCTAGACTTTCTGACGTTGCACAAGTCCTTCTCCCCCTCTGGTACCGAGTAGAGGGTGGGTGTTAGAAAACAAAAAGCTGTTATCCTGTGGCTGTTCCTGGAAATAAAATGTCTCTGGTGTGCCAAACTGGACCCGTGGAGGTGTGGCAGTAGAACACCCCCGTCCCCATATGTCACAAAGTGCATCAAAAACAAACCGCTCCCAAAATGGAATACTGTAGTTCCACCTTGGAAGAGCTTGTGTTCAGTTTTCATGTCCGTACCAGTCTTAACAGTGCTAGTCAGTGGTTTTTATCTCAAAGAGGGGAAATTGGGATGTCTATACCTCAAGCATGGGACACAGGTGGCACTGTGGGTTAAACCACAGAGCCTAGGACTTGCCAATCAGAAGGTTGGCGGTTCGAATCCCCGCGACGGAGTGAGCTCCCGTTGCTTGGTCCCTGCTCCTGCCAACCAAGCAGTTCAAAAGCACGTCAAAGTGCAAGTAGATAAATAGGTACCTCTCCCACGGAAAGGTAAAAGGCGTTTCCGTGCACTGCTCTGGTTCGCCAGAAGCGGCTTCATCATACTGGCCACATGACGCAGAAGCTGTACGCCGGCTCCCTTGGCCAATAAAGCAAGATGAGCGCCGCAACCCCAGAGTCAGTCACGACTGGACCTAACGGTCAGAGGTCCCTTTACCTTTATACCTCAAGCATGATGTCACATGGATTCTTCCCCTTGAAACCTACAAATATTCAGCAAATGGCTCGTGTGGGAGTGCCCTATACACTGGTACCTCAGATTACAGATGCTTCAGGTTACAGATGCTTCGGGTTACAGACTCTGCTAACCCAGAAATAGTACCTCGGGTTAAGAACTTTGCTTCAGGATGAGAACAGAAATTGCGCAGCGGCGGCGTGGTGGCAGCGGGAGGCCCCATCAGCTAAAGTGGTGTCTCAGGTTAAGAACAGTTTCAGGTTAAGAACAGACCTCCGGAACAAATTAAGTTCTTAACCCAAGGTACCACTGTACTGCCATCCTGCAGAAATTTGCTACAGGTTTTGTTGTTTATACTGACCTCTTCAGTTAAATGCATCAATGCTTGGCAATTCACACTCCTTGAAATAGCCAATGAAACCCTTTGCTTTTGCTCCATTATGTTTGATCAAACAGAACTGGTTGTTTCAGCTGCCAATCCTGCACCAACCCCTTTCCCCTTGGTCAGGCATAGGCAAACTCTGGCCCTCCAGATGTTTGGGGATACAATTCCCATCATCCCTGACCACTGGTCCTGTTAACTAGGGATGATGGGAATTGCAGTCCCAAACATCTGGAGGGCTGGAGTTTGCCTGTGCCTGCCCATGGTGCAGAAGAACTACAGTGACATTAATAGCGCATGTGCAACACTCCTTTAAAGCACTCTTGTATTACCTTGTAAAGTCAGGGCTCCGCCCTCCCCACCAAAGAATCCTGGAAACTTCCCTGGATCCTTGGAAACCTTCTGCTACAACGGTGCAGGAGTGCTTTAAATGGAAAGTGTGCATGCGACCTCGGGAGGTTTGCTTTCAGCATTAAGAAAGAGAGAATGAGAGGCAGATTCAGTTCACGGGGCGCAGAGCAGCTCCCATTCACATTAGCGGGACTTGCGAAGCAGAACTTTCCAGAGAACTGCACTCATGTTAATCAGTTGCCACTCCATTTTTCTACTTCAAGTACCAAGAATTCTTGGGCCTGCCCTGCTCACTGAAGTTCAAATGACAAGCAACTTGCATGGCAACCTTTGCAATCTGAAGGAGGAGGGAGCCTTTTGCATTGAAACGCACGATGTGCAATCACCACTTTTGATCGTGCTTCTTATCCCTGCCCAGATCCTTCCTGCAGCCCAGCTGGTGCCAAACGTACTGCTCTGCTCTGCTTTGGACCACATCAGTGAGGCTGGGGGGGGGGTCTTGTCGTCTAGGCAGCCCAGAACTGCCACACACACTGTCCAAGGAGGTCCCTTTGGTGCTGCTAATGGACTTCACCCCCACAGATGCACTTCATTTTTTCTCGAGACAGATGGGTGCCATCAAGAAGTGGGGAAGCAGTAACCTTGCTAGCACTTAGAAATTCCCCATAGGGATTTAATTAAGATGTGACACGTGTTGTTTTTCGGGAGGGCAGTGGAAGAGCATCTGCTTTGTATGCAGAAGACCCCACGTTCAATCTCCATCTTCATGAAGGGTTGGGGAGTCCCGACTGAAACGTGGGAGAGTCACTAGCTAAACTGTCTTGACTCAGAATGAGGCAGCTTCCTAGGTGATATCAAGTTCTGTTTTTAGCTAGTATTTAGGATTTTTTATTGAATGGTGTATTCTTAAATGTTTTTATATAGAATACTTAGGTTTTCTATTAAAGCAGCATAAAAACTATATAGATAAAACAACAGGAATTTATCCAGTGTAGGGTTATCTGAAGTTATCTGAAGCCACAAAGCTGTATTTGAAGGTGTTTCTTTTCTTGTCCCCAGGTCTAGAACAGTCTATTCCCAGGTAGGTTGCGGCCAGTGTTATTATCATCTATATGTTCAAGAACCAAGTGGTCAAGGAGGGTCAGTTACTGTGCACAAAATGCAAAACAACGAAGCAGGCACGAAGTTATTGGAAAACAAAGCTTGTAATAATGAAAAAGACAGATTAATAAACCAATCACTTTTTTCCTTTTAAAAACACAAACCACATTAACTTTTTTTTTTATACAACCATCTAGGAACTATGAAACAGTACCACATTGTGCATTTTTTTAAACCTACTTATCAAGAAAGTTAATTCCACACTTCAGAAAAGTCTTATATCCATTTTCGGGGGGGGGAGGGGAGGGAGAAGGAAACAGCTAATAGCGCAATCACGGATAACATCATCATGAGTCCAAGCAAGCGGCAAGTCTTTGTCCTCACCTTTTCCACTGAGCCAAAACAGGAGTGGAGAAGGGGATAGAGAAAGGAAGAAAGTAAAGAGAAAAGCACCCACAAGAGGACTAAATCACATTCCATAGTTACTTTTGACACCTATAGCTCAGGGCTTCAAACTTTATATAATCATCATGTAGACCAACACACTGGAAGGGTGTAGAGGAATGGAAATGAGGAAGAGCAGGGCAAAGGTGTGAACGAAAAGTTCGTTGCCACCTCCAAGCACCGTAAGAAGAATCTACACAGTATAAAGCTAAATAGGTTGGAGGGGATCTATCATATAGATTGGTAAGCAGGCTCATCCACTAGCCTGTATGGGCACGAGAGGATTACATTTCCAGTCGAATTATCAACCCTGCAGCTCCCTTTACCCACAACTACTCCGGCAGCGCAAAAAAGAAAAAAACTTTTCTCAATCGAAGGCTTGGGTTTGCCAAATTACACACCCTGCAATCAGAAACTGTAAGCACCCTGGTTGCTTTTTCATAGCGCTACTGGAGTAGTAGGTTTATCAGCCTTGCCCCAGAATGTGTGACATCTCTTTGGACTCGTCACATTTATGGGGAGAGTTTTAATAGAAGAGCGGCAAAAAGACACTGGACACAGATATTAGCATTATGGAAATGACCCTTCCCTTCCGGATCAATGAAGTCTTCCTCTTCTTTCCCCCTCTCATTAGCCAGCTGAGCCCAAAGCTTCAGTATTTAAGGCCGAGCAATTTCTTTCTCCACATAGCTGATCAGCTGCTTGCAGGTGAAAAGGATATATCAGTTCTGCTCAAGCAGAGATAGGGGCCTCATAGCCCTCTAGGTGTTGTTGAACTCCAACTCTCATCAGCCCTACACAAAATGGTCAAGGGATGATGGGAGCTGTAGTCCGGAAATATCTGGAGGGTCATGTTCCCCACCCTGCCAAGTTTGGTGCTCATAAAGTATGAGGTCTGTCGTCACAGTAAAGGGGTTCAGTTGCCTTGTGTAGCTGCAACAGACACTGCTACCCCACCTCCTGCCAGCAACCAATCACGAGAGGGGCAGTTTGCAATGTCTAAAATTAGGCATTTTAATTTATGCCTCGGATGAATCTCAGAAAACTTTGGCTTTCCTCAACATTCTTATGGGAGTAGGGGATTATCACAGTAGCAATGTTGCCCCCCTGGAACACATCTTATCTGCCCCAGTTTACTTATGGCAATGAAAATCTGTGGCCCTCGGTAATGTTTCCATGCGAAGGAAAACGCACATGTTAAAACCGAATCATTTGTATCTTTGGGAAGATCTAGATCAGTGTTTTCAAACCTACCCTTTGTTGAACCTCGTCGCTGTGGGTTTTCTGTACTCTGCATTTGGTTCTGGGGCATATGCTTTAGGGGACAGTTTACAATGGATGTTGGCAAGGAACGCTGGACCTCCTGTTGCCCCATGTAACCGTTCTCAGCAGCAGTACACTAAAGAGAAATAATAGCTGACAAATTCTATTTCGAGGAACCATTCCTGCAACTATTGACTTTCTAATTAAGGAGCACCAGTGTTCCAAGAAACACAATTTGAAAGCAACAGAGCTTCTAAACAAGAAAGAAGTCTGTCCCCTGTTTGGGCTTGTTATCAGTGTCAAGTCCTGACAAACAACAGGCAGTTTGTAAGGGAGACTGGGCTTAACCTACCACTAGAATCCAGAACCACAGAACTTCTCCTGAATACAAGTGGAAAATGCAGCACCAAATGGTGATATGCTGCTCATTTTTCTGCAGAGCTTGTTTGCTTGTGGCAGTCAAGAAAACTGATCAACAGGGATAGCAAGCATGGTCTGAAAGATTAGCAAAACCTACCTTTATTGTATACAAAAAAAATTGAATCCTGGTTCTAGAGGTGCAGGAAAATTCCTACTGCTCTCCATGACCTGGGAACCACGATGGAGAAGGAGGGAAAGAAGACAGCTGGGGGTCCTATGATTTGAGGCAAACCTTTCCTCCGTTCGCTCAAACACAAGAAAGCGGGAAACCCCTTTTTAAAAAGGAAAGCCAAAGTAGCAAAGTGTTTCTGCACATTCTCACACAAGATGTTTCTAAAATGCCCATGGTAGGCAGAAGGCAAATATCATTAACCTGCTTTCATTTAAGCCACGTATCTCGATTTTTCTAATATAGTTTCACCTAAGAAAGTTGCAGAGAGGAAGATCACCCTAAGCTTAGAGGCTGCTGAAACAAAAGCTAGAGATGGACAAGCTTCTAAGACAGCCGAAAGTCATTTCTTGTTCCTGTGTCACCTCAGGCTTAACTTGTTTTACCAATTAATAAAACCCTTACAGACTGCTGTCTCCTAATGTCCATGGGTGGGGGGGCGACCACTGCATGTCTCCATCAAAAGACAGCCTTTTCAATTCAGGATGGAGGAAGCTGTGTCCTGGCAGTCCCAATATTCCATCTTTAAGTTTAAACCAGCTTTTTTTAAAAAAATGAGGGGTTCAGGGAACACCACCTTTCTGGCACAGCTGTGGATCCCACTCCGCACTGACCACTGTAAGAACGAAATAAGAAATTCAGAGAAGAGGCTCTTTTTAAAAACGATTCCAGAAGCACGAGTGACTCATTTCAAAACACCTGAAGCAGGAAGTCAAGGATCTTGTCCACAGCTAGCCTAGCATGCTTGATATGTAATCTGGGAAGGAATTCCAGTACTGGCAAGACCTGCAATCTCCTAGTTCGTATGTTACATATAGAAATCCGAGTTAGTACTGAAACTCCCATTCTTTTTAAAATCCATACTGGAATGGAATGCCCAAGGCATTACAGCAGCTAAACCACCGCTGGAAGAAAGACTGTAAGGGCTTCCTGGTAAAACCTGCCACTCCAAACAGTAGTCTTGAATTTTGCATTCTTCTGAGAACGTCATTAATGTTGGGAGAGTGAAGACTATCCCTCTGTATCAGAATCAAATGCAACAATGCAATGCCCACAAGAATTGAGAAGGGTTCCCATAGACACAAGGTCTGGACCAGCTGTGCAGTCGTTTCTGGATAAGCTGGATGCATCCTGCTGCTAATAATAGCTTTTTTTCAGAGTACTGATAGCAGCATAAAAGGGGCACTCTTGCCCGTGGCATGTTCCATTCCTATTATCTAGTGAGCAAGGCTTTTCAAGTTTTTAATGCTGCAGAAACCTACAAGGCCCGTTTGGCCAGAGATGACGCTATGAAAAAGCGCGGAAAACTTTGCATGTGCTCCTAAGGCCAATGATGTTTGCCGGACACTGTTTTCAGTTCTCTTTATAACTATCAGCTGTCTCCAGATAAAGCCTTTCCCTTCATCCTACCTGAGTCCACGGGCTGCTGAGAATTCTCCAGCGACTGACTGCTCCTCCTACTCTACCCTTGTTCTTTCAAACCTCTCTGCCAAGTTCTTTCTACGCTAGCTTAAGAAGCGTTGCATTGCTTTGGGAGGTGACACATGATTTGCTCAGACCAGCATCCCAAGGCTACGTTGATCCTTTCGCGCCGTTAATCTTCCTAAATTTTATAATTAGTCACCATTATTCTCAGACAGTCAGCGGTAATTATCAGTTAACAACCAGATTGCTGCATTAAAAAAAAAAAAATCAACTATTTTCGTAAGTAAAATACAAACAAAACAAAGCCGACCCCTGGAATAGAAAAAAAAGAACAAAGCAAAAACCCTTGAAATATCTCAAAGGCTCTCCTTAATTGCAAATGCATCTTGTCTGAGAAAGGCAGCACGGCTAGGCTGGAGCTTCTGAACCCCAGGAGGACATGTAGGGTCCTATCGTTAAAAACTGTTCTCAGAATTATTTCCTCTTGGAGTAGCTTGGTTTTCGTATACCAAATGGGCAGAAGAACTCATACTGCACAACTCCCATGTTTTCTACCAACATCCACACACCTCTCTCCCTGGCCATCCATCATGTTAAAATTTGTGGGTTTTTTTTTTTTTTTGCAGTTCTCCCAGCAATTATCTTGATAGGCTAAAGCACAATAAAAGTGACTGTGATTCTAGGACTCACTCTTCTGCCTGCTAAGAGGCCCTAATTTGCAGCCACTGTTTTGCTGACTTATTTTGCTCTGTTGAAGAGTAGCAGATTCCAGTCTCTAGTTCCTCTGGGATACAGGCACGTTATGAATACTTTTTTTTTTTTTTTAAGCCACAGTTGCCCTACAAAATGAATGGCTTGAGAAGATAAGTGGGCAATAAATAGGTAAGCAGGGACACAATTATCAACTAAGAAAAAGGGGGGAAGGTTTAAGGAGGAGGAACCCTCTTTGCTTAAAAGTGTGCCTCTGATCTGCAGACCCTAGACGACTCCGCAGGAGAAAAGGAACTAGCAAGAAGTTACAACCTGAAATGGCTAAAAGAGAGAGAGAGAGAGAGACAACACAGTCCTTGCTGTGAAGTCTTGGAATAGAGACAGAGTTCAGGGAAATTTAGTAGCTTCCCCACTATATGGTGTTGACCTCACATACGCACACACTGTGTAACAGAGCACAAATAAGATTTCGTTTGCTAACATTAAGCACAAATGCGTGGCATACACAACAAGGCTTGCGACTACGAGGGGTGGATATGGTCATCTTAAGACATTCATGCTGCTCTATCCTATGGGCTCTGGAGGCCAACGTGGATGAAAACAAAATCAAGCTGGAAACTTTTCCTAAAGAATTTTCTAAACTGTATGGCCATCTACCCTTACTCCCATTAGCAGTGCCACTTAATATAATACTTGCAGAAGTCAGGTCTAACACTAAGCTTGGCAGGATTTGGGGTAGATAGGTTAAAAAGAAAAGAAAGAAAAGAAAGCTAACCTGAGGATGTTCTTGGCCAGTGATTGTCAGAAGAGTATTTGCCAAAGTATGGCAAAAGGTTTTTTTTTTTAATTATTATTATTTTTAAAGCATTAAAAAGCCCTTTCTATTGCAATACCAATTTCCGAGACCACAGTCTCCAACTCACCTAAGTGACAAGGTCTTGAGTGTCTGCCTAACCCCCATTTGGACTGATGAAGGCACCATCCTGTATCCCCAACAAGGCAGACCATTTCTTCACTTAATCCCAAGTTTCACTCCTATTATGTAGCTGAAGTAAATGGAATAATGCATGTATCCCCTGTTTAAAAGGGTAATGTCCTAAAGACTCAGCTCATTAAAGCAAAAAACTTTTCCTAATCTACAAACTAAGGCTTTTTTTGCACGGGTATCTGAGGAACTGCACGGGATTAACCTCCGTCAGAAAGCTGAAGATCATTTGTACTACTTCTGCACAGCTACATTTAAAAAAACAAAAACCCAAAGAGAGACAAGGATGATCCGGCTAAAATCATGCCCAGGTTTCTGAGGGACCAGCGGCAGCGGCAGCAGCAGCAGCAAGTAAAACCCACAAGAGAAACTTTGGTTTAAAAGAAATCAAATGGAAAAAGAGAAAGAGAAAGTCAGGTCAAAGCGGTGCAAATTCTCTCGTCAAAGAGGTATTTTAAAGGGGCGTAACCTCACAGGAAGAGAGATTCAGGATCTACGTCCCCTCCCCCCCACCACTCGCCTTGTTTTTAAGAGAGCTACCACCTTCATTGCACAGGACTCGAAACCATTCTCTTATATAGTTGTTAACTATCATAAATAATGTGAAAACTATGTGCAACAAATACATCGTATTTCCAAAAAATTATAAGAAAGTCACATCAAATTAAAAAGTAGCTTCATGAATGAAGGTACTGCCCTAAGTGCACTTTCCCGGCAAGTGCAACCAGTGCCTTGGTGCTGGGATATGAAGGAGGAGAACACCAAAAACAAGAGCATGAGCCAGAGTTAAAAATGCAGGTCCAGCTTCAACCCGTCAAAACTGGACCGAGCAGAGACTGAGTGAGTTCTCGGTAGAGTCTCCTCGGGGAGTCCCGACGATGCTTCCTCATCGAAATTGTTATGTCCTTGAAGCGATTGAAAACAATCTTTAAGACAGTTCCTTCCATAAGTGTCCCTCTGATTGGCAAAACGAAGTAACCTTTTTATTTTAAAAACAAGAAATCAAATTAAAACCAGAAGAAAAGAAAAGCAAACACAGTGAGCTTGTTGGAGTCCATAGGATCCGGTCCGGAAGAGCTCAGAAAGTGTGTTCAGATTTTTTCTCCTGTTTTCTGCTGGAAATATACCAGAAGTTGGGTTGTTGTTGTTGGTGGTTGTGCGGGGCGGGGGGGCAGGGAGAAGGTAGTAAAGCGAGAGAACACAAGGGATGTGGAACTTGGTTCTGTGGACATTTCATGTGTTTGCTTCGTCATCTGTGTCTTCTATTAACACCTTGGTGTCACGAGACTTGGACCTGGGAAAACACAAAATTAAATACAGCTGAAAAAAAAATATATAACACAAGATAGAGACTTTGTTGTCTTGCATGAGGATAATAATTACCGTATTTTTCGCTCTATAAGACGCACCAGACCACAAGACGCACCTAGTTTTTGGAGGAGGAAAACAAGAAAAAAAAATATTCTGAATCTCAGAAGCCAGAACAGCAAGAGGGATCGCTGTGCAGTGAAAGCAGCAATCCCTCTTGCTGTTCTGGCTTCTGGGATAGCTGTGCAGCCTGCATTCGCTCCATAAGACGCACACACATTTCCCTTACTTTTTAGGAGGGAAAAAGTGAGTCTTATAGAGCAAAAATTACGGTAATTCATTTTTTATTGACAGCATCTGTGTTTGATTCCACAACATAAAGGTTCTCTGGTTGGCTTATAGTAAAGCAGTAAAACACAAAATAGGGATTTTATGCACACTTTCTAATTTATAGAGGTCTAATGTGTGGGACAAGAAGCTACAGTTAGAACTGGATATGGAACAACTGATTGGTTCAAAATTGGGAAAGGAGAACGACAAGGCTGTATATTGTCTCCCTGCTTATTTAATTTATATGCAGAATACATCATGCGAAAGGCTGGGCTGGATGAATCCCAAGCTGGAATTAAGATTGCCGGAAGAATTATCAACAACCTCAGATATGCAGATGACACAACCTTGATGGCAGAAAGTGAGGAGGAATTAAAGAACCTTTTAATGAGGGTGAAAGAGGAAAGCGCAAAATATGGTCTGAAGCTCAACATCAAAAAACGAAGATCATGGCCACTGGTCCCATCACCTCCTGGCAAATAGAAGGGGAAGAAATGGAGGCAGTGAGAGATTTTACTTTCTTGGGCTCCATGATCACTGCAGATGGTGACAGCAGCCACGAAATTAAAAGACGCCTGATTCTTGGGAGAAGGGCAATGACAGGCCTAAACAGCATCTTGAGAAGTAGAGACGTCACCTTGCCAACAAAGGTCCGTATAGTAAAAGCTATGGTTTTCCCAGTAGTGATGTATGGAAGTGAGAGCTGGACCATAAAGAAGGCTGATCGCCGAAGAATTGATGCTTTTGAATTATGGTGCTGGAGAATGGTCCCATGGACTGCAAGAAGATCAAACGCATCCATTCTTAAGGAAATCAGCCCTGAGTGCTCACTGGAAGGACAGATTGTGAAGCTGAGGCTCCAAGACTTTGGCCACCTCATGAGAAGAGAAGACTCCCTGGAGAAGACACTGATGCTGGGAAAGATGGAGGGCACAAGCAGAAGGGGGCGACAGAGGACGAGATGGTTGGATAGTGTTTTCGAGGTTACCAGCATGAGTTTGACCAAACTGCGGGAAGTAGTGGAGGACAGAGGTGCCTGGCGTGCTCTGGTCCATGGGGTCACGAAGAGTCGGACACGACTAAACGACTAAACAACAAAATGTGTGTCATCCTTCTCAAGATCAGGAGCTAAAGTTCACGGAGGCTAGGTGTGTAGACTAGGACAAGGGTGTCTGAGCAGGTTAGGTGGGGGAGAATACTTTTACTCCTCAGCTACACGTAGACTCTACACATTTTGCGGTCTCTCTGATCAGAGCTCTAAAGTCAAACTGCAATCAGGCCTCTGCCCATAATGTGGGTAAAGGTTGCATATAGCTTGGCATTCATACACTGAATCTACCCTATTGCTGCATCTTTGCTGCTCAGCCTGTTATTGAGCTTCACTGATCTCCAAATTTAAATTTATTAGAACTTCCAAAAAGCCAGGGATATTGCCTTAACCACAAGGGGGGGGGGTGGAGAAAATTAGAGCAACAGGCTTCTAAGGCACCACTCAGTACAGACAACTAATTCTTTCATTATTATTATTTTTAAAAAAGGGTGGTGTTTCCAGTTACTGCCAAAGTGCTGATGTTAAAAACATAAAATGTGGTAGGTACTAAAACCTGACGATCAAAAGTGACCTGCAGTTAGGACCTTGCTCTTCAAAAAATCCTGCTTTTCCCTTATGTGTTGCTCACAATCTCCCCCTTTTCTAAATTTTGATTACTCATCTAGCTCTGGAATAAAAATTGTGATCACGTCTATTGGCAGTGACTCATAATCAAACAACACCTGCATAATTTGTTCAGGCTGTCCTCCTTAAATCGGCCTGCCATGAGCAGATTTTGCAGTCTCTTCCTAAAGACTGTGCTGAGCAGAAGTATTGTGCAAGTACACTTATCGAGTCCATTCACATTGGCAGTAGAGAAGGATCTGTCAGTCATGCCTTGCAGATGCAGTATAAGTTTGCTTAGGGCACATCGACAGCTTTGCTTGTCCCATGCCTGAAAAGCATGGGTCTGAGTGGCTTTCTCCTTCTCCTGTTCCTTTCCCAGGGAAAAGCAGCTCTTTAGCTTTAAACTGGAACAACGCAGAAAACCTGGTTGCCATTTGCTCTGTTGTTGTTGTTTAGTTTAGTCGTGTCCGACTTTTCGTGACCCCATGGGCCAGAGCACACCAGGCATTCCTGTCTTCCAAGGCCTCCTGCAGTTTGGTCAAACTCATGCTGGTAGCTTCGAGAACACTGTCCAAACATCTTGTCCTCTGTCGTCCCCTTCTCCTTGTGCCCTCCATCTTTCCCAA
Organism: Podarcis raffonei; assembly: GCF_027172205.1. Taxonomy (NCBI): domain Eukaryota; kingdom Metazoa; phylum Chordata; class Lepidosauria; order Squamata; family Lacertidae; genus Podarcis; species Podarcis raffonei. The sequence continues at coordinate 6,943,553 of NC_070607.1, read as the reverse complement.
CATCAGGGTCTTTTCCAGGGAGTCTTCTCTTCTCATGAGGTGGCCAAAGTATTGGAGACTCAGCTTCAGGATCTGTCCTTCCAGGGAGCACTCAGGGCTGATTGCCTTCAGAATGGATAGGTTTGATCTTCTTGCAGTCCATGGGACTCTCAAGAGTCTCCTCCAGCACCAGAATTCAAAAGCATCCATTCTTCGGCGATCAGCCTTCTTTATGGTCCAGCTCTCACTTCCATACATCACAACTGGGAAAACCATAGCTTTAACTATACGGACCTTTGTTGGCAAGGTGATGTCAGATGCTGCCATTTGCTCTGACTGAGCGCTAAAGAGCCGTTTCCCCCGGGAAAAAGCAGCGGGACAAGGGGAAGTGTGGACAAGCCCTCACTCTCATTCAAAAAAGAAACAAATACATACTGAGAAGCAAGACGTGGTCTATGCAAGGACACACTCTGGCTACGCTTCCAGGCCCGGTTTTTCTGACGATTCCGGACACCATCCTCCTGGTCCATCATCTGTTCAAGCAGGGTCTGATCATCTGCGTTGAGTGGTGCCACTGAGATGTCCCGGACAGCTCGGAATTCACCACAGTTGTTCAGGTGCTCATTCTCCAGTCGGAAGAAATTCCACACAAATCGCCTGAAAGATACAGAACCATAGTAAGCGACGTACCGTATTTTTCCGTCTATAAGACACCCCCTGTTTTGGGGGCCTCAAAATATAGAAAATAGGGAGGATTGAGCTTCCTCACAACCAGCTTGTCTCGTGGGACCACTGCAAAGATGAGAACGACCGCGACAATGGTACAGTGGTGCGAGCTCCTTTGAAGAAAACTGGAAATGCTAGAACGGCAAGTATTACTGAATAGGGGTGAGGAGGGTCTGAAGTAATAAATTATTACTTCCCTAGATAATCTTAAATACCATAATTTCTGCAACTCTCTTTACTAGCTTTCTGCAAAGCTGGGCAAGAAAGAAATGGAACACAGATTAGAGGATGGTTGTGTGGACATAACCAGATGCAAAAGAGGCAATATGGAGTCACCAAAGATCTGGAAGTTTCATATCTTGACTGCTGACTTGACTTTCAATTTCCACTACCTGTATTTGTTTCCTTTCTTTTTTTGTTTATTTCCATAAAACCGTAAGACTAGTTTCTCAATGTTTTGCCCTCCGCCTACTCTCAGCCTGAGCCAGCATGGCCAATGGCTATAGACCAGGGGTGGATCCAACGCCAGATCCTTATAAGGGAGGTTTGCCTGGCGCCATTGTTACATACCTCTAGGCTCCAGAGAAAAACATACCGTATTTTTCGCTCTATAAGACGCACCAGACCATAAGACTCACCTAGTTTTTGGAGGAGGAAAACAAGAAAAAAAATATTCTGAATCTCAGAAGCCAGAACAACAAGAGGGATCACTGTGCAGCGAAAGCAGTGATCCCTCTTGCTGTTCTGGCTTCTGGGATAGCTGTGCAGCCTGCATTCGCTCCATAAGACGCACACACATTTCCCCTTAGTTTTTAGGAGGGAAAAAGTGAGTCCTATAGAGCAAAAAATACGGTACCTTTTCCCGTTAGGGCTTTGGCTTTACTTATCTATGGCCTTTTTGCATGGCTGGGGTGTTTTAATCTACATCTAAAAAACAGAATTGTTTTTCCCCACTGGCTTTAATGTAGGTATGTATATATGTGCACATGTGCTTGAATATTCTAAGTCGCTTTGAGCTGCTGTGGCAAAAAGGGCAACTAATACATTTAATAAGTAAGTAATAATAATACAAATTCAATTATGATGATGACAACAGGTGGGGGGGCAGGTGGGTGTGGTTTGGGGGAAATGGCCAGAGGTTCCCCACCCCAAATGATGTGGAGGTCACCAAGCGGGGGAAAGGCTGGGCTACAGGAACACACAATTATAAGTTCACAGATCCTGGAGTGTTCAGCTGGGAGGTTTGATGCTTTTGACTCTATGAGGTAATGTATCACTCATTATTAATTGCAAACAAGGTCTGCAAAAAGGTGGATAAAAAGCAATGATTTTTAAAATAATAATAAAAATCAGATTTTTAAAATTTAAATTGGATTTTTAAAATAAAATGCTTTTGGAGGAAAAATCTTTCTAGATATAGTTTTCTATTTAAGTTACATTATAGTCCAAAGGCTATTCATCAGAAAATAAGGATTTGTTTTAAATTTTTCATGTGTGCTAAAACTCAATCTAAGACTTTTTTAAAAAAATTGTTTAATCACATCAGTTAACAAACATGGATATATATGCTATAATGTTATTGTTTTAGTTAAACAAATTGTTTAAATTGTTATTAAGGAAATGATTATTTTTCTCCTTCCAATAAAGTACAGGAGAAAAGTTGTCCAAATATAAATAGTTAACTCGTTAAACCTCACAATAATTTTGTAATTATCTGTCAATGTATTTCTAATAGTATAACCAAATCAGTAATTTTTGATATAACTGTAAAAACTACTCTGAAAATTTATACCAGCAAGAATGAGTCTTTCTGTTAAAAAATGCTTTAAATCAAGTCTTAGTGACTAGTGATTTAAATCAAATCCACCCTGGTCTGCAAAAACTGGGGTAGTAGTTTAGGTAATGGATCTTACCGGAAAACCTCAAGTGGTGCAAACACAGTAGCGATGATATCCCCAGCGTAAGGGTGGATTGGCATGGACGTAAGAGAGATCTGGATAGTCCATGCAAAGCGCAGAATCACATCCTCGACAATGGCACAGTAGTAATAGGCCTGAGGAAACAGATGGAAAAGACCGCTGTGACGCAGAGCAAGGTTATCGACCAGATCCACTTTCAAATAAAAGTGTAGAGCAAAAGAAGAATCCAGCCCTTGGATTTGCTTACTCTGTACGCTCAGTGTGGTTTCTGTGCAGACTTTTGTCTGCATTCTATATTCCCATATAACATGAAAGTATCATCACAAAAAAGCGAGATAAACAGCTGATTTGTCAAAGGACCAACATTACACTAACAGCAGCAGCAGCAACAACAGCTTCATTCCTTAAGATTTGGCAGCGAGATGGCATGCTTCTTGATTGGCTGTTTTTCAAATACCCTGTTGCCAGACAGTACAGTGGTACCTTGGTTTACAACCATAATCCGTTCCGGAGGTCCGTTTGTAAACCAAAACAGGTTGTAACCCAAGTTGTGCTTTCGCCAATGGGGCCTCCAAAATTTTTTTGTTCGTAATCCCCCCAAAAAAGGGGGGGGGTTGTAATCCAAAAAAAGGTTGCAAACCGGGACATGAACTTCCGGGTTTGATGTGTTTGTAATCCAAAACGTATGTAAACCAAAACGCATGCAAACCAAGGTACCACTGTACTTTAAAGGTTTTTCAGCCTGAGGACTGCATTCTGGGGAACCACATGTCAGTGGTGGGAAGAGCAAAACATGCAAACGTTACCTTTGTAGAGTAAGCTAGTCTGTACACACATTCATTATTATTATTATTATTTATTTATTTATTGAATTTATCTACCACCCTATACACGGAGGTCTCAGGGCAGTTCGCAGAAAAGACCAACGCAAAAACCACAATATATATAATCAAAATAAATATAACAACCCAATAACAACCCCCCCAAAAAAGAGTCACATTTTAAAAAGGCATAAGATGTCAATGGATTCAACACACTCTTCGCTCTCCTTCATTCAGGCAAACTAGGACCAGAGAGGGGCATAGCTGGGGTGTGTGGGTGGACTTGTTGGAAACCTGGTGGACTGCATTTGACTGCATCTGTAAGCAAACCACTGTAACTATTAACAACAGATGGCCATGGCCATGGTTTCTGTCTTTACTGCCCATGCCCGGTGTTGGGCAACTAGTTAGCTGTGAGGGATATAGCACACCTTCCCTGAAGAAGGATGCTGGCGCTGTGACAACTTGAAAAAACTGCCTCTTGCCTATGAGGGTTTCTCCGTACGACATGCCCCCTTGTTGCTGTATCTAAAAGCAATCACTTACCGGGCGACCCCTGCTCTCCTATCAGACCAACCAAGACCCAACCCGTTTGTCTCTTTTATAAATTTTATTCATATTTGCACATATATCCAGGAAAAACATAAACAAAAAATCCACCACATACCTTATACAAATTATATCCACTTCACAAATCATAAATAAAATACATAACTGGGTTAGTCTCAACTGAGCCTTGGACTTCCCTCCACTCCTTTGGTAAGTATCGAATAAATTATATAGTCGCGTACTTTTTAACTCTTTCACATAGGCCTTTCCCGCTGTTAGAGTTATTTCAACCCCGCCAGTGTCACCTGAGATTTAGATTCCATATACATTAAATATTTAATATTTAAGGGACCAAGACGAACAGAAATTTCATGATAATTGGAAGAAATATTTAATGTACAAGACCCAACCTGTTTGTCTTTGGGGTCACAACCTGCCACTGGTTCTTACCTCATGTCAACTGCAGGTAAGTGAGAGGGGGAGAGAGGCAAGAGCACAGCAGGAAATTCCCATGTGGCTCTGCTGTGATGTGTATGTACAAACAAGATAATCTCGTAAGGGCTGAAGTGTGGGGGAGAGGGAGGGAGAAGAATAGAAACAGACCCCCCCCCCAATTGTTCCAGTTCTTGCTTATGTGGATACAGTGGTACCTCGGGTTAAGAACTTAATTCGTTCTGGAGGTCTGTTCTTAACCTGAAACTGTTCTTAACCTGAAGCACCACTTTAGCTAATGGGGCCTCCTGCTGCCGCCGTGCCGCCGGAGCACGATTTCTGTTCTCATCCTGAAGCAAAGTTCTTAACCCAAGGTACTATTTCTGGGTTGGTGGAGTCTGTAACCTGAAGCGTATGTAACCCAAGGTACCACTGTATATCCAATTATTGACCTAACAACAATGTATACACTGAATGTGTTAAAATGAAAGTTACGTTGTTGTTGTTGTTTAGTTGTTTAGTCGTGTCCGACTCTTTGTCACCCCATGGACCAGAGCATGCCAGGCACTCCTGTCTTCCACTGCCTCCTGCAGTTTAGTCAAACTCATGTCTGTAGCTTCGAGAACACTGTCCTGCCATCTTGTCCTCTGTTGTCCCCTTCTCCTTGTGCCCTCCATCTTTCCCAAGTTACTTTATTTTAGCTAATTCTCTCCTTCAAAGGCACCTGGTTTTTTTTGTGACAGCTCCAGTGTTCAATATGGATGGGATTCATTTCCTCAAATGGATGGCATCACAAGCAAATGCCCTCAGGGTGTGAAAGTGCCAACAGTTCAAATCCTCCCAAGTTTTCAAATAAAGATCTTCACAAAAGCAACCTGCATACGCACCTTTTGTGGGTAGACAATCTCTTCCCGCAGGAAAGTATTTTCGCCAGCATTCCTGTCAAAGAGACCCCAATCCATCTTCAAGTCCCAGATGAGGGTGTAGCAGGAGCTGACAAAATAGAAGACGATCCACAGGTAGAAGAACACTTGGGAGTCGCTGTGTTTTCGAACTGCAAGAAAGAAGAACAGTGTCGCTGTATAAAAATGAGCAGACCATTCAGCTGGAATGGAGTTTAGTTATGAGCTTGGATACATCTGGGAGCAAGCTTAATAGCATTTTACACAAGGAGCACAAAATTATGTCATGAATTTGAGTAACACTGACATGAATTTTGACAGTATCCGTTTCTATAAAAATATGAATAAACAGTGTTCTGAAAGTAATTTACCCGAAACTTTAAGAAAATGCAGGTTATTGAAAGGAGGCCACTTTCGTATTGCAAAAAAAGGAACCCCAACGGTGTCTGCCCCACCTGCCCCAAGACTCAAGAGTATGATGGAGGCTTATTTTTTGGAAATAATTCAGTAATGAATAGAGTAAATGTTATCCATTGTTTTGTATGACTACTTTGTAATGGTTACTGCTGTGTAGTATACACATTTCTTTCCCATTTTAAATGGGATTCAACTGGCACCCTGCAAATGACAGCAGTTTCATTTGAAATCTTATGAGATGATTTGTTCTGATATGTCCTAGCTTTTAAATGTATCTTTTAGGTAAACAAATGGATAAAGAAGAAAAACATGAATCCATGTTGTCTAGCACAACTGGGAGTCTAAGCTGCAAGGTCCCAGTTCAAAACCCTCCTCAGCCAGGAGCAATGTTCTCAAGCCATATTCTCAGCCGAAACTTCCTTCTGCAATACAGAGATAATACTGGACTACTTTGCAAGATTGATATTACTGGAATGCTGATTCCATTTTATTTAATTGGTAAATTTAGTAAGTTCTCCTGCAGCATAAGGTTCGCAAGGCAGAGGACACTTAATTAAAAACTAAATACAACTAGAAACAGAGATTTAAACAGTAAAATGGTAAAAGCATCAGGCTGTAACTGGACAATCAAAATCCAACACTAGGCATAAAAACACAAACACGTATGCTGGGTTGCCTTGACAAGGGAGAAAATGACACTGCTGTTGTTGGGTAAGGTTCTTTAGGGGAGAATTACAAATACAAAGCAGCACAATCATATAATCGTAGTGTCATAAGGATCATTTAGTCCAACCCCTTGCACTGCAGGAATCTTTTTGCCCAACCCATGACCCTGAGGTTAAGTCTCATGCACTATGAACTGAGCTACCATCAGCTTTCTTCCTTTTTTCTTTTCTAAAACTTTTTTAAACTAAAGGTTTTCACACAAAAAAACATAATAATAATAATAATAATAATAATAATAATAATAATAATAATAATTTTTATTTATATCCCGCCCTCCCCAGCCGAAGCCGGGCTCAGGGCGGCTAACAACAATAAAACAGTACAAAAGTACAGCATAAACAACACTCTAAAAGCATTCATTATAAAATTAATTAATTCAAGCCACTGGCCACCATTGGGCCAGAGCTCCGCGAAGATTGCCGAGGGAGGGAGTCAGGCTATGCCCTGGCCAAAGGGCTGGCGGAACAGCTCTGTCTTGCAGGCCCTGCGGAAAGATGTCAAGTCCCGCAGGGCCCTGGTCTCTTGTGACAGAGTGTTCCACCAGATCGGAGCCACAGCTGAAAAAACCCTGGCTCTAGTTGAGGCCAGCCTAACTTCTCTGTGGCCTGGGACCTTCAAGATGTTTTTATCTGAAGACCGTAAGTTTCTCTGTGGGGCATACCAGGAGAGGCGGTCCCGTAGGTACGAGGGTCCTAGGCCATATAGGGCTTTAAAGGTTAAAACCAGCACCTTAAACCTGATCCTGTACTCCACCGGGAGCCAGTGCAGCTGGTATAGCACCGGGTGAATGTGATCTCGCAGCGAAGACCTCGTAAGGAGTCTCGCTGCAGCATTCTGCACCCGCTGGAGTTTCTGGGTCAGTCTCAAGGGCAGCCCCACATGCAAAACAAACGAGGTGAGAATACACGAAACACTGTATAGGGAATACATCGTTAAGGTAAGCAGACCACACAGGATCATGTAATTTAATAAGGGGTGTTCATGAGACCCCAGAGGGCAGATGGTGCTATCGCCACCTGCCTGACTTCTGATGGTGGAGAGATCCGTTGCTTAACATATGGTTCTGAATAACCTCAAAACTCTACGTAAGGACCTGTAACCCCTAAACTCCCTATATTTCAGCCCCAAGCTTAGTGATAGAGTAACTATGGATGCATCAAGGTCTCTCTTCTGGAACAGCATGTAGACATCATGCTTAATGAGTGTTACTTCAGAGTGAAATACCCTGCAGGATCAATAATACTGGCTTCAGGATGGTTTGTTCGTTTATGGATGTGAAATGCTTTGAGCGTTTGGGAAAAACTTAAATCTGAATTACTTTTATTATTATAATCACTGACAAGGCTGCCATTCACATTTTGCCCAGTAGATGGAAGCATATGCTTTTGCACATAGGAAAATGCAGCAGCAATGTTCAGTTCAGAAAATTTCTTGAAGTAACAAAAACGTATTAATTCCACTGGCCAATTCTAGTGTAATGAAGGGCAGGTTATACAGGGTAGTACTCGAAATCTGCCTTGCTGGGGTGGTGGTCGGGGAGTCTTGAGCCACCCTGGTACCCTGAAGACAGATTGATTGTGACAGAAGCTTGCACTTTGTAGAGTCTACTTCAGATGTAGACCAATATTTTACAAGTATTAAGAAAGAAATATGTGTAAATGCCAAAGCTGGGCTAGCCTATCCCAGCTTTTCCATCACTTAACACATGGTTCTGAATAACCTCAAAACTCTACATAAAGAACTCCAACCTCTAAACTCTCTATATTTCAGGCCCAAGCTTAGTGCTCTAGAGTAAGTCTGGATGCATCAAGATCTCTCTTCTGGAAAGACACTTGTTTTTAAAGACATGTAGGCAAACTCAGTGTCTCAGCTTTGATGAACAGAGGCTAAACATTGATGAGTGAAGACAGTGAAATCTTGCTGACATCTGAAGAGGTTCTGCACAAGAAGTGGCGTAGCGTCAGTTGCTGATGCCCGGGGTGGGCGGGGGGAATTTAAAACTAGAAATCTGAAGACAGCCTGGAATTAAACCTGCTCTAATCAGATCTGCTAGCGCCACAAGGTCCAAGCTACTACAATATAAAGCTTATAAAACAGACTAGTTCCTGACATGTAAAATAAAATTCAGGTTCCACAGAACTCTTCATCAGGTAGGTGGAAGAATTAGCTAGTTCTCCATTACACAGTGAGATAATCTGTATTCACAGCCAAGCTTGTTCTGCATATACCGTATTTTTCGTTCTATAAGACGCACAAGGCCACAAGACGCACCTAGTTTTTGGAGGAGGAAAACAAGAAAAAAAATATTCAGAATCTCAGAAGCCAGAACAGCAAGAGGGATCACTGCGCAGTGAAAGCAGCAATCCCTCTTGCTGTTCTGGCTTCTGGGATAGCTGCGCAGCCTGCATTCGCTCCATAAGATGCACACACATTTCCCCTTACTTTTTAGGAGGGAAAAAGTGAGTCCTATAGAGCAAAAAATACGGTAGTTGAAAATCACTTTACTAATCTGTCTAAAGGTTCTGCAAAGCAACAAGAACATTTTAATTGTACTAACATTTGACTTGCCCAGGGGCTCTTCCACAATATTTAACCCCTGAGATGTTCATTTTTCTCTGTCAAATAAATTTATTGCCCACCAATCTTACATTCATGATAGCAAATCATGCCTCCTAGCAACCTCTCAACACTAGCAAGGCCTTTGAAGAGAAAGCTTATTAATCTAGTTGCAAGCATGCGCACAAAATCTCTAAAGAATAATTCTAGCCATGAATAAGGAGAGACAAATTCTGCCTAATTCAGTTTCTCTCTGTTCATTATCTTCAGTCTTTAATTCAGCTCCTCACATTTCCGCATCAGTTTGCATTTTTTTAAAGGCCCTTGTAAAAATGTGTCAGCACTTTAGCAAACATTTCACCTAATACACACATTTTTGCAAGCAATTTTTCCCAACGTAAAACATTTGCGTTATTTGTCTGTGTGTATGCATATGCATACTTTCCCTTAAGATATGTATTTTTGGACACCTTTACTGAGTTGGAGAATGAAAATTTTGGACAAGTGCAAGTACTGAAGGATCAGTGGCGGTCTTTTTAATCGGTTTTCTAACTCTAGGTTCTGTGTGAATCGCAGATCTCTCGTTCAGTCATTCCATTTTCTGCCGTGCTTACACACTGTTCCACATTTCTGGCACCACTTAGGAACGCAAGATCCCATCTACTCCAACATCCTGTTCTCACTGTGGCCAACCAGATACTTACAGGAAGCCCCAAAGCACAACAGCACTCTCCCCATGTGTTCCCCTATATCACCTCCAATACGTGAGGTAGCACATAGTTATCATAAGCAGTAGTCATTGATAACCTTGTCCTCCATGATTTTGTCAAATCCTGTTTTAGAGCAACCCAAGCCGTAGGCCATCATTCCATCCTGTAGTAGCAATTCCCATAATTTGCCTGGTGAATATTTGCCATTTTACCACGCGGCTGCAGCTATCGAGCTACAAGAGGATTCCTCGTACCCTATACAAAAAACTCCAGGTTTTTTTTTGTTTAAGTATTCCAAATGTGTTTACAGTATTCCTCCAACCTCCCAGAGCACTGCAATTACCGTACTTTTCCGTGAGTGAGACGAGGTTTTTTTTTACTCTAAAATAATGTTCAAAAACGTGCCTCAACTCATACATGGATAGTGAATGGGTTGGTGATTGGTTTGTGAAGCAAACACTGTTGTGGATTGGCTGTCGTGATTGGCGCCTGCCAATGATTGCGATTGTCAGCAGACAGCTTTTCTCAGTTGGGTAAGAGATTTTTTGCTGGGAAAGGCTCTGTTGGCAATTGGCTATCGCTGTGGCAAGTGAGCAATTTTTAGCAATCCCCCCCCCCCGCTGTAAAACTCTGGTCAATTCTCTGCAAAAAAGCTCAACAACTCTCTCTGAGCCATCTCCCCGCCCCCATTTTCTTAAATTTGAGTCCCCCAAAATAGGGGGAGTCTTATACATGGGGACATCTAATAGACAGAAAAGTACGGTATTCTCTGCGCTCTCACGCTGTATTACTGAGATCTTATCAGAGCATCACCTAGAACTAGAAAATAATAATAATAAAAAAATTCTGGCAGGAGCAATAGCTTGGTATACGGCCAAGTCAAACAGAGCAAACCCACTAAAATGGGTAGACTTAAGTCAGTCAGCAGTAACTTAAACCCACAGATTTCAGTGGGTCTTGCTTAGGGAGTGGTAAGTCAGTCATACCAACCAAAGTATAAAAATAAAAAAAACAAAGAGAGAGGGGGGAGGAGTAAAAATAGGTTTGTTCTAAAGGCAGCCTCAAAGTAAGATCAAATCATTTTCAGAAATTGATACTAAAAAGGGCAAGTCCCTGTGAGGAAGGCATGGCAGAGAACTCTATTAACATCTTGCGCTGCATTAGCAGCCAAGCTAATTCAAAGAAGCAAGCTTTTCTGCCTCCGCGTCCCCAGGCCATAATTCTCTTCCACAGCAGCTGAACGGGTCTGTACCCTCTGGTAGTTGAATTATTGACGTGGGCAAATTGTAATTTATGCTAAGATTCCACTACAAATAAAGGAACCAGGAAGCTCGCAAAACACGCACACAATGAAAAGCACACAGCTTTCCTCGCCTCTTGGTCTCACCTCTTGAATTGTTTGCCCACAACGCTATCACCACCCCTGCTCCCCAACCTCCTTTCCTGGGGTTCTGCCTGCCCCCTTTCTCCCCTATTGTTTCTCCTTATTAGTATTCAGGTGATGTAGCGGAAAGATGTTGCTCTAGGCAGGCAATTATATCTCAATCTCCACTAGCGAGTCCTTCCAGTCCTCTTCAGTGCTGTTTGGAAGGCTGGAAAATCAGGGCATTGGTATTCCGACCAGAGCCGCCAAGCACCATGTGCCTGCTTCATTTGCAAAAAGGGTACATGCTTATGATGATGTCTGTGTGTATTTGGAAACAACAAGCCCTTAAAAAGAAGCAGAGGGAAGTGCAGGTGATAACGAGTTAGGAAAAGCTGTTGTGCTTTAGACCCGCCACTCATTAGCAGTTCAGATTATTAGAAGATGGAATTTTTAAAAACCTTTATTGCCCATTTCAAGTAAGTAGTTGCTGTGTTTTATTTTCCAAAACAATAGACAATTCGTCATAATCCACCCTTGTCATCGTTTCAAATTTATTAAGCCAATTCTAGTTAAGATCTGGGTGTTTAGTCAAACCACTCTACAAAACATGTATATGCATGTTTTAAAGGACTTATTGCATAAATAATGGCCACAATAAGCATATGTACCAATTTGTTTCCTGGTGGGGTTTTTTTCCCATGTGCATTCTAATGACTTCGTTTATTCTTTATTCCATTTATTGTAGAATGACAATATATTATTTTGCGTTAAGTACTTGGTTTTTCTGGCATTTGTACAACACAGGAAGACGACTGGGCTCATTTGGCGCAGAATCTCAAGTTCTCTGTTTTAAAAATAACTACATCTCAAAAGTGTAAAAAGCGTTGAGGTCTGCCTCAACACATCTTTTCCCATAAGACAACCCTTATGCGGAGAAAAAATGTCTCCACCATACACCTGGAAGGTGACGTGCTCAGAAGCCTCTAATTTCTGTCATACTTTAAGAAGTGACTGTACATGTTTCTTTGTTTTCTGGTAGTATTTCTGTGTCAATCAAAGTCACAGACAGGCAATACACAAGCAGTGGCCTGCAAAGCCTGCAGGTTTATATCAGTGATATATTACCACGCACACTTCATGGTGAACTAATCTTTCGTAATAAACACCTGTCATGTCCTTTGTGAACTTATAGCCTTACTGTGTCTCACTCACTCATTTTTCTGCCATCACATAAACAAGTCACACATTTGACTAATGTGCTCAGAATATTGCGTTGAAATGAAAAAATAATAATACAAATTTGCATCCTTTTCTAATGTGGATTGATAAGTTCTTGAAGTAACTGCCAGACAATATGGAAGGCAGAAAGCAGAATAGCTTCCTTCCGATACATTCCTTTTTTTATGCATTGTGAAAACGGCCGCTCTATAAAATAGAAACATTTCCGCCGTACAAACTGTTAACATTACATTTGCTTTGAATGAATTTATTTACTCTCTTGATTTATCTTAGAGAAGGCAAACAATATATTCTGTTCAATGCACCTTGTGGGAAAAGGGGCAGAAAATCAATGCCCTGTGTTATTGAAGAACTGGCACAGAGCACAATAGCATGTGATAAGTATTCTGGGAGGGTCAATCGCTGCAGGTAGTTGCGGTTTCTGCTGATTGTTAAAGCCATGATAATAGGACCAGGAAATCTGAGGGGTTATCAAAAAGCTGCCTTAATCTTCAGATAAGTACTACAGTAAGATACAGGCCTTCTGACTGAACATGAATCATATTGTTCCACCTTCTAAGTCAGAAGGGTTTCATTCATCCCAAGCTACATTCATTTCAGCTTTAGCCTAGGCTATCAATTGCTCAGATGAGAAGCTAAACAGAGAGTTAAAGGACCACGAAGCCCCACGCTGAACTCTAAACTATGGCTCCCTGTCTTGCAATCACTTTCACCTTCCCTTGTAAGGGTAAAGAAGCAGTTCTGCCAGCAACCCTTATCACATCCTGCTAATTTTAGGCAGTCATGTGGAATGCAAAGCACAGCCCTACCACTAGGCAAGAGTGAAGCAGCAGATACTAAGAGGCAAAGAGCAATGGGGAGGTGCTAGGAGAATAGAGCTACGTGTACCAAGCACCCTGCCCTTGGCTAACCTCTCAGGTGTAGCAGAGGACACTGCCTTGTTTACAAGCGCTGAAGAAAGATCCGACTGCTAGTCCGACTGGCTTCTGTGCAAAGAACATGGAAAAGCACCACCTCATCCTTTTGTCTCAGGCAGCAAAAGATCTTGGGCTCACTCCTGAGAAGGAAGGATCATTTAATGCCTGTTATACAGTGGATGCTGTATAACGCGGGTGGCGCTGTCGGTTAAACCACAGAGCCTAGGACTTGCCAATCAGAAGGTCAGCGGTTTGAATCCCCGTGACGGGGTGAGCTCCCGTTGCTCGGTCCCTGCTCCTGCCAACCTAGCAGTTCAAAAGCATGTCAAAGTGCAAGTAGATAAATAGGTACTGCTCCGGCGGGAAGGTAAACGGCGTTTCCGTGCGCTGCTCTGGTTCGCCAGAAGCAGCTTAGTCATGCTGGCCACATGACCCGGAAGCTGTACACCGGCTCCCTCGGCCAATAAAGCGAGATGAGCGCCGCAACCCCAGAGTCAGTCACGACTGGACCTAATGGTCAGGGGTCCCTTTACCTTTACCTAGGATGTTTAGAAAACGGATGCAAGTTTTAATCTGTTTTTAGTCTATTGATATTTTAACTTTTTCAAAGTTTTAAATTATTGTTGTTTTGATAATTTTATTAACTTTTTTTGTAAGCAGCTTTGAGGGCTCTGTTTTTGTTTTTTTTTACAATCAAACGCTGTATAATTTTTAATGAAATATCATGATCTCTGGTTACAGATGAAGCTATTTTTTTCTGGTTTGCCTGGAAAAGTGGGAGCAATGAAGATAGCATGTTTCATCACCATGCCGAATCCTTAAAAACTACAATAAGCCAAATAGTCAGGCTCATCTTTACATGCAAATGTGGCCTTTGAGAAAGTCTTCTAACCCACAACTCCCAAAAAATAAGAGGGCGAAGCTTGGCAGCCATGGACCTATGTCTTGAGTCAGAACTACCACTTCCTCAAAGAAGTTTGAGCAACAGCCAATCTCATCTTCCCCGAAAGCACTAAACCTTGTAGGAGCAGCAATGATGGAGGAAACATGCACCCTAAGATGGCTTGCAAGACTCTTGGAGCCTTGGCATGCGTATTAAAGATTTTCCTAAGCTTCCTGAGTCAGCAGGAAAATCTGTTGATCCCTGTGTCTGTTGATTCTTGTGTGCATAAGAGTTCATGGTGAAGGGCCTTTGGGACCTTCAGCCTTTCTCTTGGTGTGCTTGGTCACTCTTTAAATGGTTCTCTGTCTGTGTGCCACTTCCTCACTCCATGTGTGTGTTCTCCTGAGAGTTGGTTGTTGTTGTTGTTTTTTAATTATTATTATTATTATTATTATTATTATTATTATAGTATTCGCTCATGCTCTGCCATTTTCCTCTTCCCATCCCCGGCTTCTGCCTAATCCAGGCATAGGCAAACTCAGCCCTCTAGATGTTTTTGGCCTACAACTCCCATGGTCCCTAGCTAACAGGACCAGGGGTCAGGGATGATGGGAATTGTAGTCCCAAAACATCTGGAGGGTTGAGTTTGCCTATGCCTGGCCTAATCCTTTCCTTCCTGTTCAGCAGCTCTAGGTTGTTTTTGTTGGGATACTGCCAGGGAGACAAAGTCCATCTGAGCCCCCAAGCCGGCTGCCGGACGTTCCATCGATCTCCCGTAGTCACGCAGTATCAGCAAATAGCGACACGAAGCCTCAAGAATAGATTGCCACATTCTTGGACTGGTGCACACTCTATCAGCAGAATTCACACAGCGAGAGATGCACAGCAGGAGAGCATATTTACAGTTTATTCAGCGTTGGTCAGAACAAAGAAACCATGACCGTCTGCTTCGGTCTGCTCAGGCAAGAAGAAGCAAAAGCAACTGACAACATAAACATCCTGTGAAAAGGAAATACGCAGACTCTGTGACTCACAAAGCCTGCTCCCTTTTAAGGTGGAACGGAAATATCCTAACAGTTTTGAAGCAGCATCCACTCAGCCTCTTGTGAAATTCTGAATGATTGAGGCTTCAGTAGCTGTCCCACTCCTCTGTCCCCCACATTCATGTAAACTGCACATGTATCCAACCTCCTAGCAGAGTGTACAGTGGTACCTCGGGTTACAGTCGCTTCAGGTTACAGAGGCTTCAGGTTACAGAGGCTTCAGGTTACAGACTCTGCTAACCCAGAAATAGTACCTCGGGTTAAGAACTTTGCTTCAGGATGAGAACAGAAATCGTGTAGCAGAGGCGTGGCGGCAGCGGGAGGCCCCATTAGCTAAAGTGGTGCTTCAGGTTAAGAACAGTTTCAGGTTAAGAACGGACCTCCATAACGAATTAAGTTCTTAACCCCAGGTACCACTGTACTTTAGAATTAATGAACGGAAGGGGGAGGAAATGGATTTTCCTAAGTTAGCCTTTTTCACAAGAAGGACAAAATCTCAATAATTATAAGTTGCTGCTGCTGCTCCCCAACCCCCAATATGATGATGAACAGGCACTCTGCTAGGAATGTAACAGTTATGTAGGTATCACATGTTTAAGCTAATTTACTGAAAGTCCTGTAGAAAAGAAAACGAAACATTTAAGCCATTATTTTAAGACAGGATTTGTGTCTGCACATCCAGCAGTTCTAAGCTCTTTGAAAATAATTTACTACGTTCAGTAAGTGGCTTTAAGGTTTTTTCCCCTCCCCAATGTGTTTGATAAGGATTAGACCTTTCCCCTCCTGAATTCCTAAGAACTGGAAACTCAGCACATTGGTCTTTCTGTTCACACCTTGTTCACATGTCCTGTCAAGTATTCACAGGGTCCATTGGCGGACCCTATTAAGCAACATAAACAGCATTTATCAGACTTTGCTGCCTTTGCAGCTATTAAAATTCAGCTGTCCTGAGTTATAAAGCCACTGAAAATAATTTCATTGCAAGGAGGCAGAAATTACGCCTCGCTCCATCGGGCACCTGTCATAATTAAGTGCTCAATTAGTAAGCTTTTGGTATTCAAAAAAGATTCACACAGCCATGTTATCATGTGATTATTTTCAATTAACTGGCTACCTGGATTTCTTCCATTTTGGTTGCCTTTCTATCACACAGACAGTGCCTTTAAATGGAGGAACATGACCTCCGCAAAGTTTAACCATCATGCGAATAGGTTGTAAGATATATTAAAACCATTACTTCTTCTGTCCTATCCCTCAACCATCAGAATTTGGTGGAGCATGTCAGTCGAACCTTTAGTTTGGTGGTGCTTATTTTGGTCCAAAAAGAGTCATCTTTCACCCATGACTTGATTGTGGATGAGGGGGCTGGCTTGGCAAGCATCACCGAGACCTGGATCAAGTGGGAGGCCCTGTTTTGACTCAGCTCTACTCACCTGGGTACTCAAGCAAGCACCAATCCAGAGCAGTAGCCATTCAGCAGAGCTCTTCCAAGTAGTTAGAAAACTAGTAACTTCAGGCCAGAAGGAGGGTTCATTTTGAACCATCAGTAGTAGCCTGCCATGACAAGCTTGCAAGGTACTTCAATCACCCAGATTTGAAGGAATTTGAAGCTATTGTTAGGATTCATCCTGACATATTCCGTGCAATGTCTGTTCTTGTTTCAATTGTAGCCTAATCAATATGGACAAGCTATTGAAGGGGCCCAGCTGATCACCAAACTTCTTGGCCCTTGCCCATCAGGCTCACAGAAGCAAGCCAGAGAAGGTTAACAGGAGGGGTTCATGCCCCAATGCAGGTGGGAAAGGTATTGCCACCCCCCACCCCCCGTTAAAGAGGCAGTGGTTCACCTTCTCCTTAAGAAGACCTCCCTGGACCAGGAATTATTGAAGAACTATTATGCAATTGTTAATATTTCCGCCTTAGGCAAGGTGTTCTAGAGAGTGGTCTCAGTTCAACTACAGGCATGCTCAGAATAAGTGAATTCTCTGGTCCTTTTTCTACATGGGCTCAGGCCCAGATATAGCACTGAAACTGCCTTGGTTGACCTGGCTGATGAAATTTGCATTGGAAGAGGGACAGTGGGGAGTGCTACTCTGTTGACCTCTCAGCGGCTTTTGATACTATGGACCCGGATTGGCTCTGTGGGTTGAGAGCTGGAGGTACTGCAGTGGTTTTCCTACTGCCTTCCTGGTGACTTCTAGTGTGCAATGGGAAACTATTACTTTGCACCAGGAAAGTTAACTTGTGGTGTCCCATGAGGCCAATACTGCCCTCCATGCCGTTCCAATGTCTATATGAAACCATCAGGGGATGTGATCAGGGATTTTGGAGTGATGTATCGCTAAGCTGACGACCCACAGCTTTATCTCTCCATACCATCTGAACCAGGAGAGGCTGTGCAGGTGCTAGGCTGCTTCTTCAAGGTTGCAGTGGGCTGGGTGTGGGCTAGTAAAGTGAAATTGAATCCAAACAAGATGGAGGTGCTATGTGTCACAAGTTTTCAGGTCTGGGAAGTGAGTAAATAACCAATTCCAGATGGGATGCCATTTCCTTGGAGAGATCAGGTTCATAGCATGGGGGAGCTTCTTGATTCAGCACTGTTGCTTGAGGCACACATGTCTTCATTGGTTGTTGTTGTTTAGTCGTTTAGTCGTGTCTGACTCTTCGTGACCCCATGGACCAGAGCATGCCAGGCACCTCTGTCCTCCACTACCTCCTGCAGTTTGGTCAAACTCATGCTGGTAACCTCGAAAACACTATCCAACCATCTCGCCCTCTGTCGCCCCCTTCTCCTTGTGCCCTCCATCTTTCCCAGCATCAGTGTCTTCTCCAGGGAGTCTTCTCTTCTCATGAGGTGGCCAAAGTACTGGAGCCTCAGCTTCACGATCTGTCCTTCCAGTGAGCACTCAGGGCTGATTTTATTAAGAATGGATGCGTTTGATCTTCTTGCAGTCCATGGGACTCTCAAGAGTCTTCTCCAGCACCATAATTCAAAAGCATCAATTCTTCGGCGATCAGCCTTCTTTATGGTCCAGCTCTCACTTCCATACATCACTACTGGGAAAACCATGGCTTTAACTATACGGACCTTTGTTGTCAAGGTGACGTCTCTACTTCTCAAGATGCTGTCTAGGCCTGTCATTGCCCTTCTCCCAAGAAGCAGGTGTCTTTTAATTTCGTGGCTGCTGTCACCATCTGCAGTGATCATGGAGCCCAAGAAAGTAAAATCTCTCCCTGCCTCCATTTCTTCCCCTTCTATTTGCCAGGAGGTGATGGGACCTTCATTGGTTAGGAGTGCCTATTTCTGGCTCCTCATAGTTCACCAACTATGGCTGTTACTGGATAGACAGCTTGGCTTCAGTGACCCACACCTAGTACAATTGTGCTGTGCTCTATATGGGGCTCCCCTTGAAGACTGTTTGGAAGCTTCAAGTGGTACAGAATGCAGTAGCCAAGGTGCTGATGGGCACTAATGGTTGGGCACACTGGCTGCCGGTATGATTATGTATGTATGTATGTATGTATGTATGTATGTATTTAATGGCTCATAATTCTCCCAGGGCAGAACCCAAGGCAGCCCACAGCAAAAAAATAAAACAGATACAACTAAAAACACACAATAAATGTTTAAAAACCTTAAAGGCTTTTTATGTTTTGAAGTGTGGCTGTGAGGTTTTTTTTAAAATAAACTATTAAGTGGTATATAAATTTTACAAAATAAACAACATATACTAATTTTCTTGAATGCGATTGTATTGTGCAAATCTTTCATAAGTTGCTCTGAGAGCCTCTTGAGGCTGTAAAGCAGAATATAAACATTCTGAATAAATATCAGACAGCTCTCACAGAACATTTTTTTGGGTGCCTTTTAAAAATTATAGGCTTGTAAGTAATTGGTTTGGATTCACTGTTGCCTTGTGTGCACTAAGGGAGTGGCTAAGAAGAAATCGAATACTCCTCTGGCCCTGTTTATTAATGAATAAATAACATGTGGGCAAATTATTTTTTAATTCAGGAACCCTGACAAGCTCCTGAGAGTCCCAGGTTTCTTCAGAACAATTTGAAAGCCATTGCTTTCGAGGGTGCTAGTTTCCAAAGCACTGTTTAATTCTTCCAGTTAAGTTTGTATAATCATTCGTAATTATTATAATAGATAAGGGTGTTAAGAAAAGGCCACACAATTTAAGAGATGAAAAAGGTAATTCACTTATAGATGTTGTAATAGCTAACTTAATCAAGCTGTTTGGTTAAGAGATTCTCCCCATCTTAATTACTGTTGGTTGCTGGAACCCATTTAATGAAAAAAATAGATGGTTCTGCAACAGCCTGAAATAGATCTGGGATGATTTAGTATATTTTCAAGTTGCTGACATCTCACTTCTATTGTTTAGATCTATTAAAAATGTATCCAAGTGAAGGCAGTGGCTCAAATTTTCAATTTGACTGGTTCTGGAATAAGCAGCTCACCTGTGCTTTAAAATAATTCAGAATTATTTGGCAATAGATTATGGGGGGGAAGCACCCACAAAACAATGAAAGACCCATTTTCTCATCCACACACATGCAGGACAGTGGCTTGTATTCAAAGTAAGGTGGCCCATCAATGCAAAGGCTTTCTGCTTCTACAATGGGATTTCAACCCCCTCTTCGACCCTGGCCCTAAATCTGTTCTAGATGTTACTTCAACCCTCTGGAGCAGATATGGGAAGGGTGCAGGGGTGTGGGGGGGGGGAAGAGGGGAAGTCCCACTGTGCAAATGGAAGTTCTTGCGCGGACCAGACAAGGCAGTTGATTATCACCCAGTCAGTCAAACTTTCCCCCGCAGCCGTATAGAGTAGACTTTGCTTCAAAATTTTTTAAAGGGAGCTATCCAGAATGCATACATGCCTTATTATTTATTTTAGAAGATAATCAACATATGCAGAAGGAAGTACAAAGCCAGTATAAAGTAGAAGCGATAGTAGAAATTTGTAATGTAAGGGACGTGGGTGGCGCTGTGGGTTAAAGCCTCAGCGCCTAGGACTTGCCGATCGAAAGGTCGGCGGTTCGAATCCCCGCAGCAGGGTGCGCTCCCGTCGTTCGGTCCCAGCGCCTGCCAACCTAGCAGTTCGAAAGCACCTTCGGGTGCAAGTAGATAAATAGGGACCGCTTACCAGCGGGAAGGTAAACGGCGTTCCGTGTGCTGCGCTGGCTCGCCAGATGCAGCTTTGTCACGCTGGCCACGTGACCCGGAAGTGTCTGCGGACAGCGCTGGCTCCCGGCCTATAGAGTGAGATGAGCGCACAACCCTAGAGTCTGGCAAGACTGGCCCGTACGGGCAGGGGTACCTTTACCTTATTAAATGTAATAATTATCTGCAGATGACAATTTAGCAACACATGTTACTAAGCCAGAAAATAGTACAGTCCTATCTTGTTTCTCGAACAGAATGATTTCCGGGAGTCTGTTCAACTCCCAGAACCGTTCGAAAACCGAGGCGTGGCTTCCAATTGGGAGCATCCTGCAGCCAATTGGAAGCTGCGTCGAATGTTCAGCTTCCGAAAATCGTTCAAAAACTGGAACACTCACTTCCAGGTTTCGATTGTTCGGAAGCCAAGGCCTTTGAGATCCAAGGTACTTGGCGCGGTGGGAGGTAAAATGAATGATTTGTGTGGTTTCAGTTTGGTCAAATAAATGGTTTAGGGTTTGAAGCTAGATGGAAAATTTACAAGACAAATTTCTGTCTGACTTTAGGGTTTCTAGCACTGCATATGTGCTTGCCTCTCTGCTTTCCTCCTCTTAGAAAGCTTCTGAGAAACTATTGAAAAATTCACAATAATTGAGGCTCCTATGTAACATTCCGCAGCTCAGGATATTGGGGAATACAAACAAAACAACAACATCTAGTAGGATGCCATCGCTACAAGTAATGGTTTGAGAGGGATTCATATCCATTGACATGTTTTAGTTACAAGGCTGAATGAGAAGAGAGCACACTACAACCTTGGCTGTTGATTTTGAAGGGTAAATGTTTTACCAGAAGCAACAAGTTTCAAGAAAAGAACTGCTAATATCCTACACAAAGAATTATCTCCCCTTGCGCTCATATGGGTAAAACTTTCCAGTATCCCAGGCTAAACGCATGATATGCAGCAAGTCCTACTAATTTCAGTCACAATTACACGCATAAATGTGCTTGGATGGCTGCCACAGATAATGCAGCTTAAGTGCTTGATGTGGCTGTTCAAAACTCTGTCCCAAAGGAGTCTAGCTAATCTATATAAATATGCGCGTGAGAATCAGACTCTGGGAAAAAGCCAGATATTTCCTTGACTACAACAATCAATGAAGGAAAACAATTCCACCAGAACAGCTGTAACATGTTCAGCGGCTCCTACACAAAGAGATGATGGCAGCCAACAGCAACCTGACCTTCCATAAAGAGGATTATTGGTTTCTAGGCTGGTGGCTGGGAGCCCCCCTCCCCCTTCTCCCTGAAGCTAGCAACTGCATATAAGAGCGTAATGGGGTGGGAGGCCTTTGAAAAAATAATGAACATACTTCTGTCACCATGGCAACCATTACAGGCCTGTTCTTTTGCACAATTCGAGCAGTAAGGAACAAGGTCCCCTCCCCGGGTTTTCATACTAACGCCCCTTTAGAAGCACATCCATTCTTAATGGCAAAGGGCTGACTTCCCAATTTCACATCACCTTCCATTTCTCCCTATTATACCACACTGATGACCTGGGGTGCTTCCCTCTATCGGTACTACCCTGGCATTTCACTACCAGCTCTGAACTAGGCTATTGCTCTTGTTGTTTAGTCGTGTCCGACTCTTCGTGACCCCCGGGACCAGAGCACGCCAGACACTCCTGTCCTCCACTGCCTCCCGCAGTTTGGTCAAACTCATGCTGGTAGCTTCGAGAACACTGTCCAACTATCTTGTCCTCTGTGGTCCCCTTCTCCTTGTGCCCTCCATCTTTCCCAACATCAGGGTCTTTTCCAGGGAGTCTTCTCTTCTCATGAGGTGGGCAGAGTATTGGAGCCTCAGCTTCAGGATCTGTCCTTCCAGTGAGCACTCAGGGCTGATTTCCTTCAGAATGGAGAGGTTTGATCTTCTTGCAGTCCATGGGACTCTCAAGAGTCTCCTCCAGCACCAGAATTCAAAAGCATCAATTCTTCAACTAGGCTATTAGTTTCTGGCTAATCAGGCTAAAGAAACGCAGAGATGAACGCAGCTCGAAAGGCACATGTTATAATGGAGCTTTCAATTATAATAAAATAAGCTAAAGACACTCTATTATTGGAATGATTCCTCTTAATCAGAGAGATCTCCCAACTTATGAGACTACCTGAGGGAAATGTGTTTTGTTTTTGAGTCCTGATATGTTTTGACCCACTGAAGACAAGTCTATCTATACTTAAGGAATCCAACTTTGAAGCCTAAAGTCAAGAGTGGCAGTCAATATGACCAAAAAATCTCCTTATCAGCATAATTAGCTGTTAAAGCCGCAGCTTAACCAATTTTGATGACATTTATTTCAGGCAAATATTAGACCTAACATTTATCCCAAAGCTTTTGAGAAGCCTAAGTTGGAAAACTATGAAACGGCAGCCAACTGAGTATTTTTTCAGGCAGCAATGCAAAATCTGTGCAAAAATACATTGTGAAACAGTGTCAGTCACAGAGTATTAAATGCCACATAGTTTGTTGTATAAACCGGTCTTCTGTGACACTGCAATGCTAAGAAAATAGAAATTTAAACATCCAAAATGATTAAGAAAGAGTGTATGGTGCAGCAACCCAACCCAACTCCCTCAGTTGCTATGAGCTACTTGTCACTTGAGATAGAGAGAAAGTTGGGAGCGAGGGGCTACTTTTGTGGCATGCAGGTAAGGAAGAGGGAGAAGCCATTCCGCACTCCAAATCTGCCCTGCTTCTTGTCTGCTTAGCTTGGGCATTTTTCTCTGCAGGAAAAACTCCTGTTTTGACTTCTTGACCACTCTTGTTGTGGTCCTTTTGTTAGTTTTTTTGCCTCTTTACCTGCTTATTTGTTTGTCTTGTCGTTCCTGCCCCCTTTCCTTTGTTGAAATAAATACCGTATTTTTCACTGTATAAGACGCACCAGACCACAAGACGCACCTAGTTTTTGGAGGCAGAAAACAAGAAGAAAAAAATTCTGAATCTCAGAAGCCAGAATAGCAAGAGGGATCGCTGTGCAGTGAAAGCAGCAATCCCTCTTGCTGTTCTGGCTTCTGGGATAGCTGCACAGCCTGCATTCGCTCCATAAGATGCGCACAAATTTCCCCTTACTTTTTAGAAGGGAAAAAGTGAGTCTTATAGAGCAAAAAATATGGTAATGATCTGGGTGCACATCCTAAAGAAATGTGCTGTGCACATGTATGAGTGGAAAGGACTGGGGGTTTTTTTTTATTCTTAACTCCATAACCAAGGTTCTAGTGCTAAAGCCAAAACTCCCTCTTCCCCAGAAAAGCCCTCCAGAAGAAGACAGCACTGGTGCTGCAAAGAGGAGATGGGGACAGTCAGAGGGCAGAAATAAAAGTGCGTATGGTTGTGCTTGGTGTGTGTGTGTGTTTTATGTGTGTGGTAGGAGCCACTCCCTGCCTTAGGTGGCACAATTTGTTGTGCTGAACCTGAAGAGGAGGAGGAGATTTAGAAGCTTACTGGAGGATTATTTTAAAAAGTTGAGATTCTGCAGCTCAAATTCTGCTTTTGTTGTACCTACAAGCATGCAGATTACTCAAAACATGCACTTTTGCTTACATGTGTGGATAAATCAGCATGTGTTTTAAAGGCAGTCTGAAATCTCTTGACTCATATGGGAGTTGAGGGGGAAAGAACAAAGACAAGCACTGTGACTGCCTAAAGCACAAGGAAGAAAAAGCCTTATTCTTCTGCAAGAACAGCAAAAGCAAATCACTGTGGTTTCCACGGAGATGTGGAAACATGTTGGTTCAGATACCTCAATCTGCAGATTAATGGCTTGGAAGCAATTGCCCATCATTCTGAGTAAAAATTACACCTGGAAGTCAAAAGGCACTGGGAACATTTCTCAACACTCGTACGATTATGGTCACTTTTCAGTTTTATCCAGCACTGTCAACGCCCATCCTAAAAAGGTGGTTAATTACAAAACATAGTCTTGAACCATTGTTAATTTTTTTCAATATCTAGCAGCTAAACCATTTTTGTTCACAGCAAAAACATATGAGGGGAGGGATCTTATCCTACCTTGACAGGAAATGTTTTACAACCATGATTTTTTACCCTCACAAATTTTCCTAAATCTAGGAAACGGCAATGATGGTTTACAAGTTTCCCTGAGATGCTTAAGATGGTGTAGACTGCATAAATATAAATTCCATATAGGCTGCAATCCTAACCCTACTTTCCTGAGTGTGAATTCCATTGAATTCAACAGAATTACTTCTGGTATGATCTTAATTGTTAATGAGAAACAAATAATTCTTTTCTGGGGCCAACTTGAAGGTTTAATAGATTTAGAATTCATTTTATGATTCCTATTTTAAAGACATTTAACCAAATTTACTCATGTTCACCTGCTGCTACCCTCATCTCTTCCCTCCCTTAGTTTCTCCACTGTTAAAACTTTGATCGCAAACTTCCTGGGAGTATGGACTTACTAAGCATCTGTAAAGTAACCACGGCCTTGTATAAATAGTAATTTGGGAAGAGAGAAATTGTAGTACTACGACTATATAGAAATAAATACCACTTTTTTAAACGGTGGGCATGAAGAACTAACTTGATTTTACTGTTTAAACACAGTCCATAGTGAAATGGGTGGGCGGATTGAAAGGCAAGTGAACTATTTCCCCAGAAGCTATGATTGAGTCTTAACCTGTACCCCCTGAACTCTGCAATGGTTTCTCCTCTGTGTCCCATAAATATACACTGCCAACGATTCTGAGAAATAAGATGTTGGTATTTAAAGTAGAAGAATCAAACCGACCAGCAAAGGCTCTCAAACCAGTACCTTTATGAGTGCTGTAAAGGGCTGCAAATGTCACCATAAAGAAGGTTGTGGAGTATTTGCCAGCATTAACAAGGTGGGGAAAGGCCCGCTTGGTGTCACGGTATCGGCGCAGGCACTGGACGAATCTCAACCACGCAGGAATGCACTGGACAACTGCTCGCACTCCATAGGCATAGGTGTTGCAGATCTGACCAACTGCAAAAATAAAGACAAACTTCTAAATGCAAGGCAAAATACGTCCTGTAGTTTCCTCTTGAAATTGTCTCATTTTACCAAAGGAAAGTAGCCTTGTGGTTCAAGCAATGGCCCAACATTATTAATCTAATGCTTCTCCATTCCAGGGATATTTCATATCAATGCCTTATCACGTGAAGTCATGGCATGGAAACTTAGCAAACACACCACCAACAATTCGACCACACCACCACCCTGAACTGGACCTTAAAACCTAGCTTATCAGAAGCACTTTCCTATAAACTTTAAGTTCCTAATTAGGTGCTATAAACAAACACCATTCCCACACACCAAGTAAATATGTGGGGTTGTAGTTTTTTTGACTGCATGCCAAATGCCTATATTTGTTATGGTTTTCCATTGAGCAAATAAGCCTAAATTTGCCTGCACGTGGCCGTTAATGAAGCTCCCTTCTTATTGACATACCTGGATCTGCCAGCAATGCATCATTGGCTGCCCACTGGAGCTCAAAGCTATAGAAACAAATCATGTATTCAAGGTCCATAAGTATCACAGCCAGACTATTAAGCTGGTCGGCCAGCCAGAAATCTGCAAAGCCCACCTTATGGAAGGGGGCAGTGAACACCCGAAACTGCAAAAGAAAAAGAAAAAGTTTCATACACATTTAGTCACCACAAAACGTAGTTACAGAAAATGATAGCATGTTCTCTTCTATAGAAATGATCAAATTATCCAGCATTATAGGACAGATCTGTGGCAGTGTAACTATGTAAATCCTTTGTTCATTATATGTTCCTGATTGATAGAATCATTTGGCCATCATACAGTTTTTGGATAAATGCAGCTGTACAGTGTTGGCAATTGGTAATAAAATTGATAATAACATCACATATTTTTGTAAGGTGAGTGGTGTAAAAAGTGAAATATTGTTGAGTATCCTGCCTACAAATATACCAAGTGTAGGAAAGGTGTTCAGCATCAAGGACCACCAATAGAAATGTTTGCTGTCAGACACTTCTTCAACCATGATGGCTGGAGGGAATTTGAACTAATAGTAAAAACAGATTTTTCTCCATCTCAGTCCATTTCCCCCTCAAGGTCTGAAATCAGCTATGCGCCTCTCAAGCTAGACCATTTCATGCTCCATTTACCTTAGATTACAGCTCTTCCTGCCTGCTTAGTTGTAACAACAAAACGCTAAAAGGGCAACATCAAGATTATCTAGTCTTGATGCTCAGTTGTACACAACAACAAAAAGCAGGGGATACAGAATAATGCTTGCATTGTTGAAGATTCAGACATGTTCCAATCAATACCTTGTCGATTTTCTAACAAAAGACTAACACATTTGGTAAATGTGTAACCAGTAAGATCATCGTCCTTTAGATCCCCGCCACATTCGAGCTAACTAGTAACAACAGTAGCACAGAACTCAACTCAGCAAGTGCAAATTTTCATGAAAAACGCCCATTTGTGTGCATGATACACTTATTGCAGACTAAGGCTGTGTACAACCAATTGTCCACATCTTCTTAAAACAGCAGATCTGTGTTCTACCACAGGATGTGTCTGATATCCAGATTTGGGCTTACATTAACTCAGAATTCCACATTATGACCAAACAGTGTAAAGGTAAAGGTAAAGGGACCCCTGACCATTAGGTCCAGTCGCGGACAACTCTGGGGTTGCGGCACTCATCTCACTTTATTGGCCGAGGGAGCCGGCATACAGCTTCCGGGTCATGTGGCCAGCATGACTAAGCCGCTTCTGGCAAACCAGAGCAGCACACAGAAACGCCGTTCACCTTCGCAAGGGAGCGGTACCTATTTATCTACTTGTATTTTGATGTGCTTTCGAACTGCTAGGTTGGCAGGAGCAGGGACCGAGCAACGGGAGCTCACACCGTCGTGGGGATTCGAACCGCCGACCTTCTGATCGGCAAGTCCTAGGCTCTGTGGTTTAACCCACAGCGCCACCCCTGTCCCAAACAGTGTAGCTTGAGCTTACCGTATTTTTTGCACCATAACACTCACTTTTTTCCTCCTAGAAAATAAGGGGAAATGTCTGTGCGTGTTATGGAGGGAATGCCTACGGTGGCATGCCTACGGATTTTCCTCCTCTAAAAACTACGTGCGTGTTATGGTCGGGTGCGTGTTATAGAGCGAAAAATACGGTAATTTTAGCTAACGAACAAGGATAGTGACATAAACTCGAGAGTTCCCTGAATTCAAACCGAACAAGGAACTCCAGTTTAATACACACCAGGGTTTGGGTACTAAAGCTTGTGCACAGGAAGGGCAAGCTGTGTGCACCCACAGCTTCATAAGCAATCATTTATGCATCTACAGACAGTCATCTGAACATGGCTTAAGTATTAATTTGCACAGACAAAACCAGATTAGGCTGCTTTCTTTGCACAACTGCTTGGCAGTAAGAAACCACTGGAAAATTTACAAAGGAGCTTCTGAATGAGGCTCTATGAGAAGCTATTGCATATCTTTTAGTTCCGACACCTCTCGCAAATTCCCATGCCAACAGCATCAGGAGCAAATGCCTTGTCCCATTCTACTGGAAACGACGCAAGAGCACAAGTGGGCTAGGAACCGCTGTGCCCACAGCAGCTGCGAGAAACAACAGTTGCTAAAGATCCCCCAAACCTCTAGTACACATAGAACATAGTAACATGTACAAAAAAGCTGAGAAATTAATTGCCACTGTTGTTACATGACCAAGGTTCAACCCTGCAGCTTCAGAACTGTGAAAACATGATAGAACGGTTCTGTTTTTATTACCAAGGCAAGAGTCTGCAAGTGCAATTTCTTAACAGTCACTACGATGTGTGACTATAGGGCCATACAAGTGCAAACAGACACTTTAAATAATTTTAAAACTATCAAAATCGCCAGCATTTTCTACTGAAGTGTTTGTACAATATTCTTCATACAAGAATCTTTAACTTCAACCTGAAACTTTGATTAGCTCATACCTGGAATTACTACTTCAGTAATGACTGCAGAACTGTTATACAGTGGTGCCCCGCAAGACGAATGCCTCGCAAGATGAAAAACCCGCTAGACGAAAGGGTTTTCCGTTTTTGAGTTGCTTCGCAAGATGATTTTCCCTATGGGCTTGCTTCGCAAGACGAAAACGTCTTGCGAGTCTTGCGATTTTTTTCACTCCCCCCCTTTTTCTAAGCCGTTAAGCCGCTAATAGCCTTTTAGCCGCTAAGCCTTTAATAGCCGCTAAGCCGCTAATAGCCGCTAAGAGGGTTGCTTTGCAAGACGAAAAAACCGCTAGACGAAGAGACTCGCGGAACGGATTATTTTCATCTTGCGAGGCACCACTGTATCACAAAAGTTTTAATTTTTACTTGCAAAAGAGAATGTTATGGTATCAGCAGTGACCGCTATTCCAAGGGTATCATGCCAATTTAACCTTTTGCTCATTTGCACACACAGTGAGACCCTCAATCATGTTTAACAAGCATTTTGTGTTGATAAGTAGGACAGGTGACTCTTGCCACACATGAACAACAGCACTGAGTCACTGTTTTTACAGTGGAAAAGCAAGGTGTTATTTTATGGGTTTTGAGCATGTCTCAGCTTACCAAGAGTTTGAGCAGCCAAAAACGGGATTTGTAGTAGAAGGTTTTGGTAGGGTTTATGAGAAACAACAACATAAATCCATACAATATAAGT
This sequence comes from Podarcis raffonei, assembly GCF_027172205.1. Lineage (NCBI taxonomy): Eukaryota > Metazoa > Chordata > Lepidosauria > Squamata > Lacertidae > Podarcis > Podarcis raffonei. Next base: position 6,914,474 of record NC_070607.1, on the reverse strand, counting down.
GGGTTTGCCTGCATAGGAACATAGGGGTGACCATATATACATGCCAGCAGACTCAGGCACCACAATGTTCCAAGAAATCCAGCAACCTAGACAGATGAAATAGAAACACAAACAATTCATTTGTAAAACAGCAATAGATTCTCAAATCTGAACTATTTGTTCTGCACTATATTTTCATAAAGGTGAAGATTCCAGATAGTTATAACCCACAGAAAAAAGTGGTTTTTTTTAATGTACGTAACTCACTTTATCAAACTTAAGTTACCTGACTACACAAAGTGTATTATGTATAACTTTTAAAGCACATGAAATTTATATTGTTTTGTACACATGTAAGATTTAGATATATAAATGCCTTATTTTTACTCAAATAATAATTACCAGTAGAAATATTGCTAGACATGAAGCTGCAAGGTGCTGCTAAGCATAGCCCCATTTTTGCCACTTGAAAAAATAGAAAACAAACAAGTAGAACCCATAGCAGAATGTTTCACTGCAAGATTCTGGCTAGTTCATTCAATTCTCCCTCTCCAATGTTTTGAATTTTCTCCAACAGCTGGCATTCCATACCCACTGAGTACGCTCATTCCTCACTGGGCTGCTATTAGAGGGGTTTTCAACCTTAGATACAAGTCTGCTGGTATCTCCTTCATGTGTGTGAGTGGTGCCATCTTAGCTAGTTCTCTATTAGTGTATAACCGGCAATGTATCCCTGGTGTGCACGTTAACTGAGTCTGTAGCTGAGAGGGCTGAAAAAACAAAAGTTGGCATCAAAGGCAGGAGACCCTAATCTTATTTTATGTGCATTTTCAGTTTCGTGTTTTCATATTTAAAGGAGCTATCAGTCTGCATGCAAATTCAGCAAAGCATGAAGCTTCTGTATGCAACTGAGTGCTTGATTTGACCGGGAAGGAGGTGTGAGTGGGAAATTTCAGAAGCTTGACCTTTGCTGCAACCCGATAAGTATTATATGTTTTTGACTGGGAATTCAAACCAACCTCAGCTGATTGTCTGAGACTACAATGTAGGGCTGGCACTCAGCACAGACCTCCATCCAAAAATGGGGTATAAAAGCGAACTATACTGCAGGGGTTGTTATATTCACATTGGGCTACAACAGCAATTGATAATGCTACAGGGTTGTTAACAAAAGAAGAACCATGCTGAATCAGGCGAAGGCTAATTCAGCAACCTATTCTCGCAGCAGCCAACCCTGTCACAATGAAATTCACCACACACTACCTTGAAAAAGCATGCTTGGGATTTAAAAGCATTATCTCCTGATGCAGAAAAGAGACAATGGATTTCCTGCAGCCTCCTGCTGGATAATGTATTTTCTATTTGGATGGTAAAAGCTTTACAACTAGGGCAGTATCTGAAGAACTACAAGTTGTCTGCATTCATAATCAAGTTCAAGAATAATCTACCTACCGTATTTTTCGCTCCATAGGGCGCACCTGACCATAGGGCGCACCTAGTTTTCAGTGGGGGAAATCAAGGAAAAAAATATGATCCCCCCCCCCAAGCTCTGGGAGCAGCGGACAGGCTGCACGCAGCCTATGCGCTTCTCGCAGCCCTTCTCCCTGCTTTTGCGGGAGGTGGGGGAATTTCCTCACCTCCCGCAGAAGCCGCACGCTCTTTAAAGGGGCTGCGCGGCTTCTACTGGCTTTTCTAGGAGGTAGGGGAAGGGACTGATGCGGCCAGTCAGTCCCTTCTCCCTCCTGGGGAAAAGTGCTGCGAGGCTTCTACTGGCTTTTCTAGGAGGTGGGGGAAGGGACTGATGCGGCCAGTCAGTCCCTTCTCCCTCCTGGGGAAAAACTCGCAAGAGCTGCACAGATCTTGGGGGCTTTTCCCGCCTGCCTCCCCCCTGCAATCGTTCCATAAGACGCACAAACATTTTCCCTTACTTTTTAGGAGGGAAAAAGTGCGTCCTATAGAGCGAAAAATACGGTAACTATATTCCTGACAAAGTGTCCTGTGAAAATTGACACTAGAAAGGTAATCTGTTTTGAAGATGATATATCAGGACGATCAAAGAACAGCAAGGGGGATAACAACATCTACTGCTAATTAGGGGGCTCCAACACCCTATTGTACTACTTACCTCAAAGAGATGTTGATGGGACAAATTACTGCGAGGGTTGAGCTCAAAGATGAGGACATGATTCACTCCAGCTTGCCTCCAGCCGTATGTGTTAATCCCAAGGAGAAAGAGGAATTCTATCAGGAGAAAGCCACCTCGATAGATTCTTATGAGTGGCCACACGTTCAATGCTTTCAGAAAAATTACACCTGTCAAGGAGAAGATTCAAATCAAACATGTGCAGAATGGACCGCTCACGGGAGACAGTCAATTTTCTGCTCCCTCGCAATAAAAAAAACATACTCCTCATCTGGACTTAAAATATCAGTAAAAGGCTGTGCATGACACCACACAACCTAACCACTGATCAGAACCCACTGCCCAAATACTATGCCTAAAATTAGGACAGCTGAAATTTTGGGCCCAGAAAACCCACATTCTGGGATAATTTACCTTCAACGGGCATACCTGCAGAAACTTAAGCAAGTTGAAATTTACAGCTTTTGTCACACCAGACTTACAAAAGGAGGAAGCTGCGGAGAAATTTGTACAAGGCTAAAAAGGGAGGCCATGGACAGATTTATTTTAGAAAATAAAGAGGGATCTACTCAAGTCAGTAGTTCCTGTTTTAAATACAGTCATACCTTGGGTTGAAGTAGCTTCGGGATAAGTATTTTCGGGTTGCACGCTGCGGCGACCTGGAAGTAACGAAGTGCATTACTTCCAGGTTTCGCCACTCGCGCATGCGCAGACGGTCAAAATGATGTCACGCGCATGCGCAGAAGTGGTGAATTGCGACCTGCGCATGCGCAGACACACAGACGCGGGTTGCATTTGCTTCTGGATGCAAACGGGGCTCCAGAACAGATCCAGTTCACATCCAGAGGTACCACTGTACTATAGTTGGTGAAGATTCCCAAGCAGCCAGGGCTCAAAATGTTCTTGATAAGGTCTGTGATTGACTCACTAGGAATGAGGCATTTGCAGACAGTGTTCATCCCCAAATGCAGAACCTATACTAACACAGCAAAGTTGAATGCATTTCTGGGGCTCATGCCCCTTTCATCACAGTGTATATGGAAGGCAGGGCACAAAGTGCAAGTGGAGCAGAGTTGACAACCAGTCAAACAAGCAATCTGCTAACTGGAGGAAAACACTTGCTTTTAAAAGGAGCTGCATGTCCTGGCCTATGTAGGAAGCTTCATTATCCTGATTGGGTCTGCTTTTCCCGGCTTCATTTGCTCCTATGTACTGTGAACGCTTGCATATGTAAATGGGCCCCCACAGATAATCTCTTTTCCTGCACCTTTAGTCACTAATCTTTGCTTCCCCTCCTCCTTTCCCCTTCTCTTTATTGCTTTTTGAGCTTCTGTAAAACCATCTTTATATTCTTCCATTTCCCTTTAAAAAAAGAAAAAAAATGCATGAGTGAGAGGGCTTCTAATAAATTGAATTAATTTAGTGTGATTTAGATTTCTCATGGTCGGCATCAGTTGTTCCTTGAAGCACTTTAATGCTATCTCTTCAGTTGTAAAATTTAAAACAGCAGTGAAAAAAATTGTTCACCTGATTTTGAGATCTACCATGCCAAGCAGTATAAAGGATGAGTTCTTAAGAGACAAATGAACATTATTCCAGACATCAAAAGGATGAAGAGGTAAGAACAGATCAGAATGCTAAATACAAGCATAGAAAGCATGCTAGCAATTATCAAATATTAAGTACAAAAAGAATTCAGCACACTTCAGACTCTTATAAAGAGCTTCTCTGGCACACAGTTACAAACTGCCACCATCTTTTCTAGAAAGTTGAGAAGCCCTATTTTATGCCTAAATTGATTCCGCACCCCCACCTCAGAAGGGCAAATGAAGAACTAAATCAAACAAAAGCTACATAAGATGATACTCTAGAGCTTTTCAAAAAATAAACTGACAGACCTAGATGACATTTGCCCAATAATTCTGAAAGAAAGCCCCAACTGTAGACTTTCAAACAATGTTATGTGGTTATGCGAAAGTATTCTACACGTGATCAAAGGCACTATTTTAAAAGTTAGTTAGCAATTCCAGAGTTGAGCCCTGGCATAGAAAAGTTGTTGAGCTTATTTCGGGTAAGCTCAAGTGAAAGAAGAAGAGTTGGATTTGATATCCCGCCTTTCACTCCCTTTAAGGACCCTCAAAGCGGCTAACATTCTCCTTTCCCTTCGTCCCCCACAACAAACACTCTGTGAGGTGAGTGGGGCTGAGAGACTTCAAAGAAGTGTCACTGGCCCAAGGTCACCCAGCAGCTGCATGTGGAGGAGCGGAGACGCGAACCCGGTCCCCCAGATTACGAGACTACCGCTCTTAACCACTACACCACACTGGCTCTCTGGAGTCCCCAGATCCACCTTTAACTAGTAGACTGAAAGGGTTTTGGGGATGAGGGGAATATGGCAGTATATAACCCGGAGCGACTGGTCTTTGCAATCAATGCCTGCTTTCTCACAGAAATTTTGTGTGTAACTTTAAAATCATTTTTAGTATTAATGTTTGATTGTGAGGATTATGCCACCACAAGCCTCATTTGGGATACAAGCCTGTCCCCTTTCTGAACACTTAAAGTGTTCTTTCAAGTTTCAACTATGCAAATTAACACAAATACACAGATGGTTCTAAATACATCCAGAACTAACAAGAGCTACATGATATGAAAAGATCAATGAGCACATGTTTCACAGGGCCACTGACAAATATGCAAAGTGAAAATAGAATTTTTTGATTACAAAATACAGAGGAACAAGTATGAAATGGGGTATTGAATATATTGGATTAAATATATTGCTTTATGCAGAATGCATAAAGGACTGCAAGAGATTAAAAACTGTTTGTTAATTATTTACATTAAAGTGCCTAAAAACCAGGAGGTACCATACAAAAAAAAACTACGAGATGCATATTAGCATATTCAGTGAATCATTTAGATAGACATTTCAAGTCATGTTAAAATGGCACTGATGAAAATGTGCTACTAGGCCCAATTTGCACAAAATATGTGGAATAATGAGAATATTTTAACTTCAAGAATTTGGTGAAAAGTACTCGAAGACAAGCAATTTCCTGTGAATTTCAGAGAACAAACTAAATTATACACAAGACCCCCCGACCCCGAGACTTCTGTCTTTTGTCAATGTCTCTCCCCGATGTCCAACACAGCAAGATCCACAGAAATCTGACATGGTTCCTAATAGTTCCTAGCAGTCCCAATAATTCTAGTAATCACAAGCACAGAAAGCTTTGCCAGAAGTTGAAGCTACATCAAATAATAAATAACATTCACTTATGGTGAAATTAATCACCACATGATTAGGTCATTCAAATTGACCCATGGATTCAGGCTGCAAGTGTAGGGTGACTAACCTGAAATGATGACTGTAACATTCAACACGATGAATATTCCACAGAATAACCCGACCCTAAAGGTAGTCCATGCTGGTGCAGGCTGCAGATACAAGAGAAAGTTGGTTTAAACAAAATCATATTCTAGTCAGCTAAATTAAACTGTGCTGTTGGGTTGTTGTTGTTTTTTTTAAAAAAAAGATTGGAAAAATCCTCACGAAATCAATAGTATCTCACAATTTATAACTCTAAACTCCTCTTGGTTTGTTTTGTTTTTAAGACAGATTCCATTCTGTCAACTGAGTGAGAGATGAGGGGTCAAGAAACACACACGCATTTGTTCAATCACTACTTATCATTCTCTGACATAAAACAGCATATGGACACATCCACACAAGTGTACGAAGCTCTGATTGGTGCTGAGCAGGCAGCATGTTTTATCTTTATAATGAAATGTCAGGCAACCGATGGTAGACTCCAGGCATTGTAGAAGATGAAACAAGGTAGCTCCCCAGAACTAAGCACCTACCTTGCTGGGAGGCAGGCGTGCCAACTCAAGGGGGCAGAGGTGTATTTCGCCCCCTCAATATTTGTTTGAAGGGCTCCTCCCCAATACTGAAGGGGACCGGTATAATGTTGTGGAAGGCTGAACCGGCCCGTGTGGTGTTGGGAGACGCCGTGGGGACTGGCGCGCCTGGCATGAGACCACACAGCCCTGCACAGTGCCTCTTGGCGCTGCAGGGAACAGGGCAGACTAGCAGAAGGCTACATTGGCCTGTGCATTGTTAGAAGACGGGTGTGATGGGAGCTGCCGCCCCCCAATCTTGAGGTGCAACTGCTGGGAGGGGGTGACTGGTCACTGCAGCACTGCCAGGGGCAGTTCCCATGTCACTGGAGAGCCCACTGCAGAACAGCTGGGGGGAAATGTTGGTGGAGCTCTGGCAAGACATTAACCCCTAGGGACCCAGCCTTTGCCCAAGTATGCCAGGTACTGACACCAGCCCAAATGAGCCTTTTGTCTGTGTCTTAGAATGAGTGACGTGTCTAATTAGGAGACAGCTCCATCAAGGCCTCTGGTACGCTTCATGCTGGTGGGAGTTCTCGAGCTCTTTGCTTTAACTTGTGAGCTTGCATGAAAATAAGCAGCAAGACTGCAAAACAAAATCCGCCCTTGAAACTGGAGAGCACATGAAGGTCAGATAAAAAGCTTCCAGGCTTTAAAACCACACGCAACTTTCTCTTGATTTGGGGACACTTTTCTCTCCAATTATACACTAATAGCTGCACTGTCCTCTCCCAGTCCTCTGAAGCCAAAATCAGAAATACAGAAGTGGAAATGGAAGACTTTGCCTATGCCAGTTCTTATAACCGCATATGCTCAATTCGCCCTGTCACACCAAAAGGCTAAAATGCAGTCAATAAATTAATAATGATAATAATGATAATAATAATGATAATAATAATGATAATAATAATAATAATAATAATAATAATAATAATAATAATATAATATTACTTATACCCTGCCCATCTGGCTGGGCCTTCCCCAGCCACTCTTAAACCCAGCTAATTTTTCATCACCTGTGCAGCTCCCAGTGGTGGAACACGTAACCGCTTCATAGCTTTCTGTCGGTCTCCATCTTCCAATTCGTTAGTCACCACTGTCTAAATAAATAAATAAATAAATAACCAATCAATCATGCCTCAAATCAAGGCCTGTCCATTCAAAGATGTTTGGCAGAAGGAAAACACGTTCAATAACTCAGCTGCTATCAACGATCACAACAGCAGGACATATTTAAAGGTACCAGTTCTTCGGTTTATTCAGATATACCACATTGTTACCATAAGCTGGTTAGCAGCATTTCGAGAAGATAGAAACGCTAGCGATACCCGAGCGAATTTTGTCTAAGGAGAGGAGAAACAAACAGGCCAATGTACTCTACCTCTGTTTCAGAGATGAGCTGGTTGATTTTTTTGCAAGTATAAAACGGTGCCACTTCAACGTGTGCGACTCTCCAATCTGCACCTCGGGGAGTCTCCAGGATCTTGTCATGTTTCTTGAGGATTTTACGGAATCCTGTGAAGTTTAGGTTCTAAAGATACAGAAAAACCCCACATTATTTTCTTTCAACCTTTACAACATTTGATTTGAGATCAGAGAACAGGAAAAGTGAATCAATCTTCTTGGGGGGGAGCATTTAAATGCCATAGTTTGTACAGACTGAAGCTTGGCAGAAAATAACAAATGCAGTTAAATTGAATATTCTGTCCTGTTGTAGGAAGCAAGTCTTTTCATTTATTGACATCAAAAGGAGTCTACACTCAGTAACAGAATGAAATTAAAGACCATCCTAATATTTCCAGATAATAAGCTAGGCAGAAATTGTGAAGGAGTGCCTAATTCAGATTAAATGACACATCTCTGCTACTGAAGCCATTAGTGTTTATTTTGCTAATTCTTAAGAAATCAGCTTTAAAAGAAATATCCATTAATGCCCATTGGGGTTGTCTTCGTAAGCAAAACACTGCATCATGCACATCATGTTTTTTAAATTAAGAGTAATCTTTGGCTATAACCTATATTTGGTTGCCTAATAAAATGTGATTGGTAAATTAGAATAATCAAGTTTGCCTGAAGGCCAAACCCTGTTCTCCAGAAACCCTTTAATCCAGAAGGGGTGGCCTTGGTTACCGTGGGCTGTTCAACATATTAAATGGAAAACAAACCAGGGTTTGCAAACAAGCATTTACTCCCAGCTCACTGAAGAGTGTACCTGTTTCATATATCAAAGGACCACAGTGCAGCAGTAGAGCATCTGCTCTGCATGCAGAACCTTTCAGGTGAAATCCCTGGCACCTCCAACTAGATAAACTAATGTGTCTAGATAAACTGCATGTCTTCTGGAATGCTTGTGTCTCGCAGTTTTGTTTTTGGGTGTACATCTTAATATCTTCAACATACACCCCAAACTAAGTAAAGAGTCTCAAATGGCTCTTAATGGGAGAGCCACTCCAAATTTTAGGCATCCAAATATGCTCTACTGTAGAGCATGAGAATTTCTAAAAACTAGAAGGTAGCTATGGCTTTTGCCCTCTTTGCTGTCTGCTGCCAAATATATCAAGACTGTTTATTGAAGATTTCTTTACTTGGATTGTGGCTGAAAATTATAAACACCAGAGACTAAAAATAAGAATACACAGTGACATCTAATCTGCATAGCTATTCAATGCTTAATTAAATCTGAACCAGTTGTTTTTGTTCAATTTAGAAAGGGAAAAAAAGCATTGTTTACAAATTCAGTCTTCCAAGTCAAAGGACATTTAGAACAGCTGGCATTGAGAAAAAGCAAATGCAAGACTAAATACTAAGGATATGTATATCTTGTTTAGTTCATGCTCAGGGGTGTTAGAGGACCAGTAGTACCTCTAGTGGAGCACACGTTATGTGACTTCTGGGGTAGTATGTCAACCTTTGGTCTCCACCCTACACTCAGCTGTGGCTCCCAGAAGCTGTCAGCATATGGCAGCAGTCACATCCTAGGAAACTGCTTCAACTGGCCAACTAAACCAGGTGAAGTTTTCTGATGGGTCTCAAACGCTCAGTGAGTTATGGACTTGCCCTGCATGCAAAGACAGACTCCGATGGACTGAGCGAGCGAGGCCAATAATGGGTCCATCAGTCAAGAAGGCAGTTTCTGAACATGCTGTGGAGGGAGGTGAGTGGGGCTTGTCCACGTGAAAAGGTAGCCCATCTAGGAGAAGGAAAACTCTGACCCGAAACATCTGCTGCCTTGCAGGGTATCTTTGGAAGAAGGAAAGGCTAAGGAGTAAAACCTACACCGGCCTGGAGTGGAGTCCCTAAGATGGTTGCATGGATTCTTGCATGCCTCCTTCCGGCAACTCCTGCAGCCAAGCTGGTGCTAGTGAAACCCAGAGTGAGGTCTTGTTGTCAGGGAAGTCCAGGATCTCCATGCACACTGCCCAGGCTTGTGCCCTGAGGAAGTCACTTTGGTGCTGCTGACACAGCAGTTTGAGGTGCACCCCCTTATCTCTCAAGACAGACAGATGCCAACAAGTTCGTGTTCTTGTGGTATCTGGGACTGAGCTGAACTGCTAAAAGGCACAAAGATGCACCACTACATAGCTTTTATGCTATGACATATTTCTCTCTCCAACCTCTTTCTGTGTGGATATGTATATATACTCTGTTGTATAAAAGTTTCTTTTTAACCATGTATCCAGAGATTGGTAATAATTATGCTGAAAAAATGATTCCATTTAATGCAGCCACACAAATTCAAGACCAAATTTGAAAGCAAACAAACAACAGCAGAATACCGTGCCTATGGGAGAGGTTATAAGATTTCAGCTCAGCTGAAATGGTTTCCAATTTAATTATGCCTGGAGTGATTTAATATTGGAGCTTCGTAGTATGGAAAGGAAGAGGACGAGGACAGGGATATGGGAACAGGAAGCCAATGCATTAATGATCTATATTACTGCCAATGAGAAACCTTAATTACTTTCTCTTGAAGGAACCCAACATTTCCCTCCCTTGGGGCAGTTGTGACTTGTTTCATAAAACTAAAATGGAAAATGGAAGCAAAATCATGGTTTTGGCCATAGATTTCTTTGTGACAAGTAATTTTGTTTGATGTGGGAGTAATTATAGCTTTTTTACATGTCACAAGAATCTGAAGCTATTGTAAAGCCCCTAGTGAAGCTATTGTTAAATCATCATTTGTATTTGAATTCTTGCAAGTGTCTTTTTACTCCAATTGCACTCCAACTGAAATAAAAAGCTCAACACAGAGAACATCAATCTTAAACATTTCAGAAAGAGGAGAAATGAGAGCAGACTGAGATGGTTCGGGGAGCAGTCACAGGGCTGTTTATATAGCACCAAACCATGGTTTGGCATGCTATCTAAGTGACCCAATTCTAAAAAGCCATTTGGTAGCCCAGGTGTTGCCCTCCAGATTATCCCATTATCCCTGACCATTGGCCAAACTGGCTGGGGAGTGGGAGTTCAATCATATCAAGAGGACACCATATTGACTATCCCTGTGTTTCAGTGTCAGTAACAAATTCTGCTGTCTACTATCCACATTTAGATTATAAGCCACAAGGCAGGACCCCGTTTTCATCTTATTTTGTACAGTCAAAGTGACAATAATAGCATTATATGTGTATTTTAGCTAGTTCAACAGTCTTTCCAGTGTCCTCTGTTCCTAATAGACATCCATAAACCTACACTGGCCAACTGCTAGTGCCCCCAACCCTCTGGCAAAAAGAGTGCCCAGTGGCACATATCCCCTGAGTCTCTTAAATGCCCCAGAGAAAATACAGCACATGATGACATAAGGTCATTTTAAGGGAACTGTACAGAGAAAATATGGCTGCCCCCCATTGTTTTCCAGGGACATTTTGAGGTTCTGCTTTTAAAGTGCATGGCACAAAACAAAGACAGATCACCCAGCTACCTCACCTAATAGTAAGTAGTCCCCCCTCCACACACAACATTCATCCGCTCCCAATCCCTGAAAGGTTATTGATTAAATGCTTGGTGTACAATTCTCAGCCACTTATATGAAGCGATGCTGATGGAGGAAGTGAATTAGATAAGGGCTGTCAATTCTCAATAGATCCCTCCCACTTATCCTTTATTTTAAGAAACAAAGTACACTGATATGTTGGTTCTAGTCTTAGGAAGGAGCCGATGGAACAGGTCACTATCACAGCACCAAGGACAGCTCCTAGTGATAAACTTGCTCCAACAAGAGTGGAATGTGAACTGAGGCCTTGTGAGCTCTGCCTCCAGTCCATCTCTCCTCCTTTTTGAGAACTAGAGTCTTGCCTGAAGACAGGCGATTTTCTTGCACTCTATGACATCTCACCTAGTGCACTCCCTGCACCATTGGACTAAAAAAGGTAGCATGGGAGACGCTTGGAAGGCACCCATAAGGGTCCTGGCTTTGGTTCTATGGTCCCTGATGCTGTGATAGCTGGGTCAGTAAGCTCCTGCCTGCCAGCCTTGGGTTCAGTGGTCCCCTGATCACCAGCATCCAGTTCAGAGTCAGAAAATCTGTCTGGCTCCTTAGCAGCTGACAATGTAGCCTCAAACTCTGTCCTGATTAACAGGGCCATGACAATCAGTTGAAGTCTGGGACATGGTTGAGCACTTGCTTTTCTCTCTATGCAATGGCTTCTACCCAGTAATATATTGGAGTGCATGCCATTATTTCTTCCACATTCCTGAAGGGCTGTCATTGATTCTTAAGGGGAAAGTAAATCACTGTGCTTGAAGACAATGCTGTAGTGGATATAAAATTTGCGTATCCCAACTTTGGATGCTATAGCCCAGCCTTTCTCAACCTGTGGGTCCCCAGATGTTGTTGAACTACAACTCCCATCACCCCTAGCTAGCAAGGCCAGAGCTCAGGGATGATGGGAGTTGTAGTCCAAGAACATCTGGGGACCCACAGGTTGAGAACTGCTGCTATAGCCACTAATAATGGGGACCCCATGGGGAATAATGCCTATCTGCCATCTTGTGAAAGCAATCCCAGGCTTGCAAGGAACAGAGCAGCTCATTTTTCATGCTCCCCACCAATACCAATGCAAATGTGCCGCCCACTGTTCCTTCTCAGACTGCATTGAATTTGTAAGAGGAGAAGACAGGACCAACAAGACAAGCACAGCATTGAAGTGCGACTCATTATACTGGATGGGTTATTACTGCTTCAGTAAGAACATGCCTTGGAGATTTTGCAGGTTCGGTTCACTGAAGTAAAGTGAATTTCGAGTTACGCAATTTTTTTTTGTTTCCAATTGTATACAGAAGTTCTGTTTGCACCATACCATAGTCTATTAAGCCAGCCCCCCACCCCTGGCTGCAGGGACGGAAGGGGGAAACCTCAGCTCCAGCCCTAGCCAGCTCCACTTCCATGGCCAGGCGAGGGGTGGCGGTGGTGGGGATCTCTTCCCCTGGAAGCGGCCGGGCTGCCTGCAGCTGCACCCACATCCTCAACAGGAGCAATATCTCTGAAGCACAGTAAAATAAGGTATGACTGTATTTCCTCAAATAAGTGCCCCCCCTCAATGTGGCATAATGAGCTGACTACACACCTAACAGGAGAAGGGGGAACTTGGCTGAGGTATGTTGCACAGAAAAGAACCTAGGTTATCTCAATCACCCTGTTTTCAAAAAACACAAATGAGCACCCAGTTTCCGATTTCTCATGCAAAATCATAAGGCCAATGCCATAGTTCCATTTCTCTAGACTGAGATTCAAACCTTTGTACCATTTCCCTTTTAAGTGTTCTCTCTCTGAACTACTGGACTGCTCACAGGGATCTTGTTATGCTAAGTTATATTCTTCCTTGTCCAACTGGCTTCCTTCCCTCTTCCTTGCACAATGTTTGCTCCAGTCACAAAGACAATACAAAATGTGCTGTACTGCAACAATGCCTGTGTTGACGCTTTGGTGCCGCAGAAGAACTAACTGTTCTACTGGGGTGGGGCGGGGTTGTCATCTCTCTTCCTTCATCCAAGTCTCCTACCCACCAGGCTATGAAGTAGGCTGACTGCTGTGATTAGAATGAAAATCCTTCCTTTCCTGCCTGACCCAAGGCTTTTGTTAATGCCCATGGCCAAAAATGTTCTGCCCAGATGGCTGCTGGCAGCATTTTGTGTGGCAGGGATTCAAATCCATACCCGAGAGGAGCACTTGAGATTGTGACTACAGGTGTCAAAGTCACAGTCCACCTGCTTATTGGGCTACAGAATGCCTGTGATTGGGAAATGCAGTGGGCTTCTCCTGACAACATACAGGAGGGGGATTGATGGCACAGCTCTGTGATACAGGACATGCTTTGAATGCAGATGGAAAATCCCACATCTCCAATTAAAAAGCACAGGCAGAAAGTCATCTGCCTGAGACCTTGGAAAGTTGCTCCAACCCATAGCTGTCAAGTGTCCCTTATTTGAAGGGACAGTCCCTTATTCCAGCGCCATGTCCCGCTGCTGTCCCTTATTGATGGATGTCCCTTAAATTTCAAAGGAAGCAGCTCCTCTCCCTCCCTCCCTGCTGGCCAGGGAGGTGGGAGGCTCCAACTGTGTTGCTTGGCCGTGTTGCTCACCCAATAAGAAGTCTAAGAATGACTGTTGGGTGGAGCTTGCATGTGTGTGGCTAGTTAATGCAAGCTGAGGGGTTTTTTGAATGCTGGACGCCATTTTGTTGCACGTGCTGCTGCAAACTTTGCAGTGCAAAGCCAGGCCGGGGAGCCATCTTAAGTTGAGGCTGCATAGGCCTTGTGGTGCATGTGATTCAGATTCTATTCAGTTGAACCTCTGGTTACAAAGTTGGTTGGACAGTGTTCTCGAAGCTACCCAGCATGAGTTTGACCAGACTGCAGGAGGACAGGAAGACTGGAGTGCCTGGAACAGGCGAAGCTGCAGGTCCCTTATTTTGGCTGCTGGTCCCTTATTTTCAAATCTGTAAGCTGACAGCTATGCTCCAACCTAAGTAACTGAGCTAGCTGTATCAGCAGTTTGACGCAGCGGTCTGGTTCATATGCCACATTAAACCAAAGTTTAAAACTCTAAAGCTCCTGTTGCACTGTCCCTAGCTCCTGCTGCTGTCACACAAAGGACAAAACAAGCTAGATTTTGGCTTGCTGGGCCATCTGAAAAGGTTCAGACAACATAAGTAGTCAAACTCTGGCTTGTTTTCATCTGTGGCGCAGCATAAATGCGGAAAGAGCACCATGGGAACTCTGGGTGTCACCCATTGCAAAGATCTGGCTTAATCACTAAAAACTATTTGGTTGGAAAGACTAGAAAATAAGATCACAATGCTTTAAGGAGCACAGGTGATACCTGATAGTTCTGCAGTAGGATGAGGCTGAGGTAGAACTCACTAAAGGCCAGTTTCAGGTCTCTGATGTTCCTGTGCTGAACACGCTCTTCATGGGACAGGTGGAAGACTGGCATTTTACGTTGCCGCAGAGTGGTGAGACCACTGTTTTCTCTCTGTGCATCCAAAGTAGACTGCAGTTCATTCTGTAGTGTAGCAAACCTGCGCTGAGCTTCGGCAAGCTTCTCTTTAGAAGGGAAGAAGAAAGCAACAAGAGTGTGATCATACAATATTACAAATGAGTACTCAGTCAAGTTTGTCAGGATATTTTCTTAGGAACTCTGTATGAACATATGCACATTATGTTGTATTTTTCTAACTGTCTTGACAGGAAACAAGAGTTTAACATCAGCACCTGCAGCTAAAAACTGGAGCTTTCACCAATGAAAAATGGGGAGGGGGTAAAACACTCATGCTTTTAATGTTTTGTTTATTACTGCTTTGATGGTGTGTTGTTGTTGTTGTTTAAAAAAAGACAAAAAATCTGGAGGCTTCTTCCCTAGCCAATCAGTGTAGGTGTGCCATCCCACAGTCAATTTAAGTAGTCTATGAAATTCCAAACTCAAATCAAGAGTTATGGATATGCTTCCAATATTCCCTGAGAATGGAGAACATTTTCACCCTGTCTGCAGGTCTCCAGAACAAATACAAAACACTGGTTTTTAAACATGAAACCAGTTTGCTCAACATGAGGGGAAATTCATGACCTGCACTCCCTATTTTGGCTCATACTATTACAAATTGTGAATGTATACTGGAAAAGTTTCAGCCTCTCTATGTATTCTCTGAACTCAACTTAAACCTCTGTCTGATCGTTTGTGTTGGAAGAAGGCTGCTTTTAGATTCTACAAATGACTGATGCTGCTCTATGAAGGAATTATAGTTACATTTTATTATTCATCATTCTAAAGTACACTGGGGGTGGAGGAGAAACTGGAGGGACCAGAGGTCTCCCTCTGCCCAGCCCAAAATATTTCTGCCAGCCTCTGCCCATAAGCATGGAGCTCTGTCTGCCTGCCAAAAGTGAGGGCAGAAGTACTGCCAGCGGGATTGGCACCAACAGTAGCCTGGAGAGTCACAAAACTGGGCATACTCCAAGGGTGAGGGCAGGCTGAACTGGTCTGGGATCCACTGGATCCCAAGCCAGCCCCACTGCCATCACCTGATGCCATCTGGCTGAAATTCTACAGCCTATACTCCCAAACCTTTTCACCAGAGCCAGCAAAGCACTGTGGTTGTGGGAGGGTTAGTAGTTGCACTGCCCAAGTACACTCTGTTGCTGTCCAGCTGGGCTATGCTTGGTCCATACCCATCTTTAAGGGTGACTAAAAATATTGATCCAAATGGCAACTTTATATCTCTAGGAGGTTCCTTGTATTTCACTCATCATATTATTATTATTATTATTATTATTATTATTATTATTATTATTATTATTTTAATTAATTAAATTTGTATGCCACCTACCCATAGCTCTCAGGGGAGTTCACAACATAAAATTACAATATAAAATACACAATACTTCAGACTTTTGATTCTTCGTCATAAAAGGTGGGGAAACCAGAACAAACATGATCACTGAACTAGTAGGACTTCATTGGGAGCTACAGTTTCTACTTATGATCTAGTCCCTGGACTAAGTCAAGAGTCCCGGGCTGCTTTGGGAGGAGGGCAGGGTACACATTTAATAAATGATAATCAAAATAAATGCTTGTCCTCAGTGCCTATGCTGCTCAGAAAAGAAATCTGGAATCCAAAGCAAGCTTAATATCTGCTGTTTATTAGTACTGCACTTGTTATAACACTTGCTGGCTGTACTATTAAAAGGGAAACCTCTTTGGCTAAGACACAGGAGAAGCAATACCTTCTGGGACACCTTCCAGATTCTGTCACTGTCAGTCACATTCCCAGACTGCCCGAAACTTCCTGACCTGACAAATGAACTTCTATTACTGTGAATCTGTAAGGCTGACTATACAAACAAATTCTCTTCATATAAACAGAAGGTCAGCAGCCAAGGTGTGGTTAGTGTTTGCAATGAAGAGAACTAAATATGATAATTCAATAACCTGTCTGTGAAGGACTTTAACCTGCAGAAGAGATGGTGAACTACATTACCCCCTCTTCTGCAAGCTTTGCTAACTTATTCAAGACTTGTGGGGGTGGAGGGGGGTGATTGTGGTTCCTCTGTGGTGAGGAGAAAGTATTTTGCATATGTTCAGATGTACTCATGTCTTAATTATTGCTTTGGATTTTCTGTGTAAAACCTGGCTGAGCACTAGCTGTATGACATAGGGTCTCATCCGATCTTAGTTTAGCACTATGGGGCTCACACACTCCCCACCCCCCAGTGTAGCCCATGAAGATGTTGGAAGCTTTTGCTTAAAAAAAAAAAAAAGCTCCTTGTTATATCCAAACTTGGGGGAAGGTTGCTTATCTTAAACAAGATTGGATCTATGCACCCTGCTTATTTACTAACCAGGTTTTCCCAAGTTCAGATAGATGTTCTCGGCTGTTTCCAGTGGGGTAAGATACGTTTCTGCAGTGGCTTCACAAGGAACCTGTAACACTCTGACATGATAACAGCATCTACAGAAGATCCTTGATGTCTACCCTACATCTGAGATGGATCAGGGCCATCAAAGGAAAAGTTACAATATGTGCAGCTTTTTAGTTTGGAAAAGAGACAACTTAAAAATGAGACTACAGGGGACATGATAGTGGTGTTTGGTGTGGGGGAAATGGAAAGACAGGTTCTTCTTCTTTGACAATAAATAAGTAATAATTTTTTATTTGTACCCCGCCCTCCCTGGCCGGAGTACACATATTAGAACATGGGGTCATCCACTGAAGATAAATACTGGTCACCATGCCATATTATTTTAAACCCATATGAAGAGATGGGCTTCATCTTAGAGCTGAATCTGCAAATCCCCCAGCTAGGGAGACAAGAAAGGGAAGATGTCAGACAAGAATAAGTGTTTTGTTTTAAAGAAATGGAAGTTCCACAAAGCTCCTGGTGAACCTTACTTCCTACTTAAAAGACCAGTTGAGTCTGGGAAACCAGTCACAATGACACATATTACACCTGTGTTAAAAGTTCTGCACAGGTTGCCTATCGGCCACTGAGCCAACATCAAGCTTCCGCTGTTGACATTTAAACCCTGAAACTTTCACATATAGCTCAATGCTATCCTCTTACCTGAATAAAATGTGTTGATTTTGGCAAGTTCCTTTTCACAGGTTTGAAAGAATTTCTCTTCAAACTTGGCAAAATACCTTTTTACAGTGTCTTCATCTGTGACTGGGGGGAGGAGATACAAAAATAAATTTAAATAAATATTTTTGTACAGAACTCATAGCACAGAAATTGATGAAACGTTCCATCTTACTCTTTCAAACTTGTAACTGTGAAAATATTTCTCTGATGGAAAAGTTATATGTGAACTAGCAGAACTGTCACAAAGGCCTCGGACTTGAAGGAGTATTATTATTTATTTATTATTATCATCATCTATTGGAATTTATATACCACCCTATCCCCAAAGGTCTCAGGGCAGTTCACAGAAAAGATCAACATAAAAGCCACAATATATATATAATAAAAATAAAAACAACAATATCACCCCACTCTTTCTAGTTTACATACTAAGAGGAAACAAAAAGGTAAAGTAGATGAGCCCGTGACATACACAACTGGATCCTAAAAGAGCAATTGACACCTCCTTAGCATGGTTTTATTATTGTCCCTTCTTCCCATGTACATTTGAAAGTAGTTTTCCCATTTGTTCCACCATAAAGTGATTTGAAACAACCATCTATATATAAATTCCACCAATGTGCTCGGAATTTGAGCAAGGCAAGCTGACCTCCCACGTGAAAACAATGCTTGGCAATCGGCACTGGAACCAATGTTGAACAATTCATGGCGGTTCCACGTGGATCATCATTACGAAAGGACTTATAATGAAGCATGCACACACTCTTGCCCTCTCCAATGGTAAGAGAAAGGCAACCATATAATTCCCCCCCAAAGAGGGCAGATAGAATACTTAAGAAAAGTAAGTTTAAAGTTTAAACTGAAGTATGATAATTTCTGGTTACACTTTATAATTCCCCCCCTCTGACATTTAAAAACTGAACAATGGAATGTGTCACGCAGACATGTTGTTGAACCGGAAGATTTATAAAACAAATGAAAACAGTTTCTGTAAGGAGGGATTAGATACAAAAAAAACCCACCACTTCCTCATTGCAAGGGACTAATGTCTTTTACAGGGCTTGATTTTACAAGATATGTTCTGTTCGCAAATGAATATGAACATTTGAGGGTTCTTCCAACAAATGTCTTTAAAAGCTAATTAAGTCTTTCCTTTCCAATATTACAAAAGAATAGCAAGAAGAGAGAAACGTTCAACATCCTTAAGCACAAGAGAGAAATTTCCCATTGTGGAGAAGCAAAACCACATGAGGACGACTGCAAGAGGCAGCATGAAAACATTTGCAGAAACTGCAGCAAGTCCTGTTCCTCTTAAACCAATATGCAGGATGTGTGCATGGGTAGAAGAGAACAGAATGAAGTGCACCAGGGCCTCATGAGGAAGATTTCAATTTACACATCTGCAGACCTAAAACAGGAGTGCCTGGCGTGCTCTGGTCCATGGGGTCACGAAGAGTCGGACACGACTAAACGACTAAACAACAACAACAAGACCTAAAACTGTACTATGGTAGTGAAGAACATTTGATTAGGGACATCCAAGTTCAAATTCCATGGCTGAGCAGGGCTCAATACTTACAGGATTACATGGTGTCAAGGATTCATTTTCTTGAGTAGTTGAGGCAAATAAAGGTCAGTTACGCCTTACAAAGTCAGTTCAGACCCAACGCCAGCCATAGTTTTATAACTGGTATCTTGGTTTGCAACCGCTTTGGATTACAACCGTTTTGGATTACAACCACGTCAAACCCGGAAGTGTGTGTCCCTTTTTTGGGGGATTACAACCTATTTTTTGGGATTACAACCAATTTTTTGGGGGGAGGCCCCATTGGTGAAAGCGCGCCTTGGGTTACAACCTGTTTTGATTTACAACCGGACCTCTGGAATGGATTATGGTTGTAAACCAAGGTACCACTGTATTGTGGGATCCTGTGCTCCCTTCTTGCTCTGCCCCTCTGTTTTACAAGGGCCCCCCTGTCTCCATTGACTTGAAGATACTATTATGTCTGACCCTTACCAACGGTGACCAAAGAAGCTCCTAAGTTACCTTTTGGAAACTAAATTACTGTACACCGTCATTGGGTGATCTCTGTAGTAGTCTATGAAAGGTTACATTTTCAATCAAGTCTCACTTTTGTGCTGGATATTAACAGCAAGCAAGTAGCCTTGCTTAAAGTATCACCCTGTCTATCTGAGTATTTGTCGTCGTCCCCTGCTCACACCATTTTGTTGTGGGGCCTCACTTGCATACATCAATAGTGAACTCATTCTTTAGCGTCTATATAGCCAAAATGGCACTATCCATGCAGGGAGGCCTTGTGGAGTTACAAGCCGTACAAAGAATCTTTAGGGAAAGGGTCCTGAAAACGAGTGAGGGGCTGGACCAGCAGAATGAGAAATGAGCCATCTGACGAGTTCCTGGCTAAAGCAGTATACAAAGTTCAAAGCTCATTCTCAGCCACTACACAGAATGTGGTACATAGATTTATGCAAAAGCATGAAGGTATTTGAGAGACAAAAGTAAACCTTGAACACAAAGCAGAGCTTTAATTTTATACAAAGATCTCCTCTGCATTCATAAGCCGTAAACATCTAAATGGAGCAGGGTCATATTAAAACTGACCTGCACAAACACTTTTCATAACGCTTACTTTCTAATCTGTTTTCACACAGATGCCTATTTACTGGCTTTCAACAGGAGTGCAAGCAATACAACCTGCCATCAAAAGGTTTCCCTTTGCTCCCTTGGCAGCTCAATAATTTAACTGTGCTAGAGTAGTGCTGCTCAAGGCTACTGTGCATTTATTTTGTTCAAAGCCAGCCAGGACAAAGATGCAAAAGCCTTTCTAGGATGCCAAAAAGTTGGCTAAGCAGCTCCATGACAATAGATGTAGTTTTCAAAAGGCACCTAGTTGGTTTCCAAAAGAACGCCCTTTCCTTTGGATTTTTTTTTTTTATTCAAATCTTTATAGAGTGGTTGCCCATGGATAGGGCATCTAAGGAAAATCAATCAACATTGCAGGCTTGCTGCTATCTCCCAGAGGTTGCTATCTGGAAGCTGATTTAGTTTGATAGTTTAGAAAAGAACAAAGTGCTTATGCAACAGAAGCTGGAGAAATGTGCCTGATTGGCATTTTATGTTACTTTGATTCATTTAATGTCCTTCTTATATTTTTATTGCGTATTTATTTTGTACTAGGAAGTGTTTTTATTTGCTAATGCTTTGCGGTTATTGTGAGATGCTCAGTCTGGTGGCATACAAATACTGAAACAAAAACACCCACACCCACCCAAAAATCCATCTCTTGCTGCAAAGGCTGACATAGTTTAAGCTCCTTTCTTACAACATGCAGATTGCAACAGCCCATAACAGGTTACATGGCTCATCCTTGAGTAGCTTGAGATGTCTTATATAGGAATAGTCTGTGCCATTATGACCATGCTACAACCACCCTAAAACCTGCAGCACACCAATGTGGGAGTCATTTAGAGAACTGGTCTCTAAGTTAGTTAAGAGATCATTGTGGGAAAATTTCATTTGGACTATACAGTTTGTCACTTATAGAAGAGAAGAAATGAAGTAAATAGGAAAGGAGGAGAGAGAAATGGGGGGGGGGAGGGAGGGAGGGAGGGGGGAGGAAGGGAGGGAGGGAGGGAGGGGGGAGGGGGAGGAAGGGAGGAAGGGAGGAAGGAAGGAAGGAAACATAAAACAGAACTAAAAAACCACAATACACCAATATCCAAACTAGGTCTCATGGCTAAGTTTTAAGTACTAGAGCAACTAAAAAAATTTAACTAAATATACTTAATTCAGCTGCTATGCAAAATTTGTATTACATTGTATTACATTATTCAACTGAAAGAAAAATGTATTGCAACTTGTTCCAGGGCTTCTGGTTTACTTAAATGGGGGAAAATCAGGTGCGTATCTGTTACAGATGTATTGGTTCAAAACTTTTCTAAGTTTTGAAATGTTCAAAACTTTCTAAAGTCTACAAATTACCACTCCACTCACATGCATCATAGTACCTCATGTGAATGCTATGGGGAAGGGTTCTGTTCTGTACTCCTTTGACTGCCTTGGGAGAATCAAGTCCCATTCTCCAGTGACCTTAGTCCATGTGCCAGGATGAAAATGCTTCCCAATATTTGATGAGTAATGCTGAACTGGATTTTTGGCAAGGCCTGAACCCCAAAAGATGGAAAATAGGTGGTAGAAATGCAACAGTCATAGAGTTTTGTGCGTAACTAGAATTTTAAACATTGTACCCAGGACACAAGTCCAGACATGTAACCAGGTGAAGCAATCTTCCTAAAGCAGCTGCAGCAGGGCAAAATACAAGACTATAACAGAGCATTGTGTGGTCACCCACATTCTATTACAGTAACCTCTGAGCAGACATACCATTTCATCCAGCCTTCATTCAGGCACAAGGCACTGTCAGCTGATCCAATGCCACCCAAAGTATGCAGAAATGAATAATCAACTGGGCATATGCACCCCCCAAATCAGCTTTGAGTCGCTTGTACCTCTTGGAGAGTCTTCTCTATGAGAAAGCTGTTGTTGCTGTTGGTGACACCCATCTGTCTCAAGAGACAACAGAGTGCACCTCCAAGGGCAATGGCAAACCACTGCATTAGCAGGACAGAAGTGACCTCCCTGGGGCACAAGCCTGGGCAGTGTATATGAAGATCCTGGGCTGCCCAGACGACAATACCTGCCTCTTGGCCTCACTGATGTGGTCCAAAGGAAAAGCAGAGCAATACATTTGGCACCAACTTGGCTGCAAGAGTTGCTGGAAGGAGGTGTAGGAGGTACCATCCAACTGTCTTAAGGACCCCACTCTGGGTTTGTGACAGGTTTAACCTTTAGCCTTTTCCTCCCCTGGAAATCTCCCTCCAGGCAACCAAGGTTTAGGAATAGAGTTTTCCTTCTCCTACCTTCCCAGGTTGACAAGTTCCACCTGTCCCTCACTTCCCTCTACAGCACAGGCAGAAACTGCCTTCTTGTGAGAAAGTAGTGTGTGCATATTTGCTGTGGCCTAAGTTCCTTATTCATTTCTACATATTTAGGCTACTGTTGGCACTGAGGTCATCACGCTTGACAGTGTTGCGGCCAAACAAAAGCACTGGGCTAGATGCAATGGTATCCCAACTCAGAACACCGTTCTGGGGTGTGGGTGACCATACAAAGCTTTCTGGGTCAGAAATTCTTTGTGCTGGTGCTACCTTAAGCAGATTGCTTCATCATGATGCGTGGCATGACTTGCACTGGGTAATATCTATGTAAATTGGTTAAACACAAAACCATGTGATTGCTGCAGGTCCATCAACTATTTTTTGTCACTTGGGATCAGATCTTGACAAAAATCACACTCAGTGTTATTCATACCAGGTAAAAATTCACCCTTTGGGGGTAGCATGGCTCAAGGCCCACCTTCCCCTTTAGATTCTCTTCCTGCTGTCCTAGTCGTTGCCTCTGCTTAATTTCTGTTTCTATTATTTTTGTTCAGGAAGCATTTTCTCACACTCAGGATGCAAAAGACTTAATTCAAGTAATGTTGAGGGCACAGAAGTAAATGGCAAGTACAGACTGACATGACAGCTGTCTCCTTTCTAGGAAATGTGCACAAAGTAGCCTTGTGTCTGCTGCCAAAAATTCACAAAGCAGGTGCATTGCAATAGATCTTGTTTGAAAACATGTCTCTGGGAGCATGTTCTATTAGCTTCCAGTGCCATACCTTCTAAGATTTAATGTATGTTTTCAATATCTCTCTGCTACGTTTGTGCACCACTTGTTGCCAGGTCTCTGTTTCTAAAAAGTCATTAAGGCTCTTCCACCACTGCAGGAGATGATGCTCCTCCCCCCCAAAACAACAACAAACAACAACAACAACAACAACAACAACACAAAGAAAGAGTTTTAGAGAGTACGAACAAATGAAAAAGCAAATAACCTGGGGCCAGTGACAACTGTAGTCCCAAAAATCTGGCAACCACCAGGTTGGGGAAAGTGCTCTAGAGCTAAGATCAAGTGTTAGAAACTCAGATATATATATATATATGTAGTGTGTGTGTGTGTGTGTGTGTGTGCGCGTGTGTGTGTGTGCGTGTGTGTGTGTGTGTATATATATATATATATATATATATATGCATGCTACGCATCAAATGGCTTCTTAAACCAGGAATGCCTAGCTGCCATTTTTGGGCCAGATGGCTCAAAAGTCATATTTTCCAATACAACGTTTTGGTTCCTGAAATTCATTCTGATTCTGCAGATAAAATATAATGGGTAGAATTCTAGAGGATGTGTTGCTGGTGTGTGGAAACAGTAAAGATCCAAGAATCCCCAGGTATGCACCTCCAACCTCCAAATGGTGGAGATTCCCCCACCATCTCTCTGCATGCCCTTTAAATCTGTTCTAGAGGTTCCCCTAACCCTCCAGAGCAAATTTAGGGGGCAGAGAAGTTCCACTGCACAGCTAAAACACCTTACACTTGTCGAGCTGTTTTGCTGGATGTCTCCCACAGCTTTAAAACTACTGGATTAAACTGGTCTTCATCTGGTACAACTGAGTCAAGCCCTGATAAATGGTGCATTACACCAACAACCCTAATACAGTGTTACTGTTTAAAGAGGGTATAGAAAAAGGAAAATGAGGGGGGGGGACACACATAGAGAGAGGGAGAAGAGACATATAAAAGCAGAGTCCCACTCAGAAAAGGCAGAAGCATAATTTTGAATGCACAGATAGGTTCCGGGGGGAGGAGGGGGACGGCGATGCACACCAAAACAACATTTCTAGGAAATGCAACTCTTCCAGGGGATAAAACCTATGTCATTCTGAAACTGGGATAAACATTTTTTGGGGACATGAACTGTCAAGTCATATTGTTACAGACCCCAAAGTAGGCTGTAAACAGCTTTGAACTCCAGCATGTTTAAAAGGATACTGAAGAAAAACAACTGAAAAGCTTTGTCCATGCCAAAAGGCCTTTAAGGGAGCACAAAATCTTGAACTTCTGCCAAATTCATTCTTCTGCTTTCAGACTAGGTGGCCCAGATTTCACATTTCATTTCAACTTGCTTATACCGAATTTTGTACTTTGAGTCAGTTTTAAACCTCCCTATTCACACCTTCAGTGAAGACTAATCACATGGTTGGCATGCACAGCGTTAGCACAACCTGCCATTGATTCAATTTTGCTACTTAGTTATTTACAACCAAATCCCAGGGTAGCGCAGTGGTCTCAAAACTTTTTGAGCACATCTGCAAACTATTGAAATTGTTGTGGGCACCATGCATACCACAACCAAGCAAGACATTACTGAAATCTGGACATGCCCTTTTACACCTAGTTTGAAGTTCTCCATTGTTATAAGAGGAGGGGGAGATCACAGGTGAATTGAAAAGGAATTGGGCTATGCTATACAAAAGCTCTGACAGAACCTTAAAAACTGCTAGATAAAAGCATTTTGATATAGGGATAATAAACTGATTAAGGAAGAACTACAGCTCACTTTGAGAGCTGTCTCTAGGAATTCTCAAATGTTGTTATAGTCACTGTTGCTATATATCACTGCTGTGATACCCCATGAGTGCAGAAGAAACACAAAGTACTGGGCAACTTGTATTTTATTTTACTTAACTCAGGTGGCTGAAACAATTTCATAACCTCTACATAACTACAAAAATAGGTCTCTGTGCCTGAAGAAATACATTTTTTAAAAATGAAAGAAAAGGTATTGGGGGTATTGGTTGCCAAGATCCTGACTTTACTCTGCACATAGGGTTTAGAAAGCACTCTTTGCAGGAGCATCAGTTTGAATATATGTAAATGCTTAATCAGCCGCCAGAAACGTTGCTACATTTAACATAAGCATAAAGCTTTATTTGGTCACCAGTGATCTGATTAAGTAACATTCCAAATCCCTTGAGAAAGAGTCACCGCCTCTTCCCACATGGGTCACCTGAGTTTGTTATGAATGTTTCAGGAAACCCCTATAACTGAAGCAGGAACTCTGCTGGTACCTGTCCACTAAGCTTGTCTCAGAGGCCACCTCCCTTCAGTAAGTGATGTTCTTTAACTGCATGCATAGGTGAAAAAGTACTTACCTTTGTCTGTCCTGAATCTTCCAGCATTCAGCTTCATTGGATGACCCCAAGTTCCAGTATTCTTCCATCTCTCAGAATATTCTCATTCTGAGATATCAAATGAAGCTGAATACAGTGGTACCTCTGGTTGCAAACGGGATCTGTTCCAGAGGCCCGTTCGCAACATGAGCAGAACGCAACTCGCGTCTGCACGTCTGCATGTGCACGGGTTGCGATTTGCCGCTTCTGCACATGTGCATGACATCATTTTGCGCGTCTAGGCATGCACGAGTGGCAAAACCCGGAAGTAACCCTTTCCGGTACTTCCGGGTCGCCGCGGGGCGCAACCTGAAAACGCTCAACCTGAAGCAAATGCAACACGAAGTATGACTGTATTGGAAAATTTGGAACAGATGAAAGTAAGCTTTAAGCTAAAAAATCCTCAAATATTGCAACCTTTCCCCATAGGAGAATTGCTCCAATCCCTTGATCATTTTGGTGTCCATTCTTCTGAAGCTTTTCCAGCTCTACAAGGTGAGGTGACCAGTATTATACACAGTATTCCAAGTGCAACTGGCAGTTTTATTTTCAAAAAAGGGATTAAAAAAAAATCAGTCTTGGATTCCACCTCACTGCTTTAATGTTGCAGAGCTGTGACATTCCAGACTGATGGCATCAACCTCATGTCACATTTTTTAAAAAAAATAAAATCTAGAGCGGTGCTTCTGTGAAAGTGTGAAGCATGATAGAGCACTTCTGCGTATGTGCGAGGCACGTTTCTGCGCACACGGCAAAACCCGGAAGTATACACTTCCAGGTTTGCCGCGTTCGCAAGCCGAAAAGACACAACATGAACCTAACGCAACACGAGGTATGGCTGTATTGAGTACATTATGTTGAGGACTAATTCTTGGTTGAATATGGTACATCATTTAGAGCCTGGCTTCAGAAAAAAGCTAGACCAAGGTACAGTGGAAAAACGTTTTGCACAATTGCTAGCTGGTTGCTTTCCTCCTTTTTCATGGCATATGTGTTATTGAATGATCAGTAGAGCAAAACAGGGACTGCATAATCTATTTTTGATTTCTAGCCCATAACATTTGGGTTTAGTGAAGAACTGTCACATGACCTTGTGTGTAAGACATTCAGCATTAAGAGAGAAGGTGGACAGTTTCAGGTAATATCATGTCTTGGCACTGCCTCCCAGGAATCAAGCAGTTTTATTATGAGACACACAAAAGGTAATGATGCATTCTCGTGTTCACTGCTTAGCTTCTTGCAGCTCTTTATTGCATGCGACGTTACTAAAACTGTAAGATGCCTATTTGTAAACTAGGTTATGCTGTTAGATGCTCTATTAAAATATCATCAAG
This sequence comes from Podarcis raffonei, assembly GCF_027172205.1. Lineage (NCBI taxonomy): Eukaryota > Metazoa > Chordata > Lepidosauria > Squamata > Lacertidae > Podarcis > Podarcis raffonei. Next base: position 6,887,404 of record NC_070607.1, on the reverse strand, counting down.
TTGGCTTTTCTCTCCTTCCATACTTACCCAGCTGTTGGGAGTGATCATGTGCATAATTAGCCAGTACAAAACTTGAGGCATTAGTATGCCACCTTATTATGCAAGTTTGAATGTGTTGTGTTTGGTGGACAAGCCAGAAGTAATTGTGGCAATTAACAGTGCCTCGGGGATACGGAGATGCCAGTGTTTTTCCGACTGTGTGCTACTAGATGGCTGATATCACAGCTTTCTTCATTTCTCTTGCTGTATTATTATAGCTTCTGTCTAATTCATTAGGATTTTTATTGTTAAGTTTATAGACAGCAACAAAAACAGACTTAATAGGCAAATCATGAAAGTTATAAACCAGCAATTAATCAAAGTAGACGCAAGCTTTCTATAATGTGGTTGATGCATTTGATGCTGCTTAAAGAAGGCTGATCGCCGAAGAATTGATGCTTTTGAATTATGGTGCTGGAGGAGACTCTTGAGAGTCCCATGGACTGCAAGAAGATCAAACGTATCTGTCAGGGAACTGCCATCGGAGCTAGAGGAGGAGGCAAGGCTCCACAGCGATGCTGGAGAAGGGCCCAGCAGGGAGAGAGGCAGCTCTCCGGCTGGGGAAGGAAATCAGCGTAACACCAGGGATAAAGGGGGGCCGATGGGGGAAGCAGAGAGGAGGCTCCAGGACTCCTCGCAGGAGACCAGCGAGAAGAGCACGGGTCCTCCGCTGCCCACACCCACCCTGCGCAGAAGACTTCCGTGCAGGGAGAGTAGGCGGCGACTTGGCGTCAAAGAACTTTTCTGCTGGAAGAGGTTCAAGAAACGTCCACTGACGGATTCTGCTAGCAACTGAACAGCCACGGAGTGAATGGCTGTCCAAACAGAAAAGGTTTAACCAGGCAACCTAGCCCAGAGTGGCGGTAACTTACGCACGAGCAACCCCTAAAACCATTACAGTATCAATTCTTAAGGAAATCAGCCCTGAGTGCTCACTGGAAGGACAGATCCTGAAGCTGAGGCTCCAATACTTTGGCCACCTCATGAGAAGAGAAGCCTCCCTGGAAAAGAACCTGATCTTGGGAAAGATGGAGGGCACAAGGAGAAGGGGACGACAGAGGACGAGATGGTTGGACAGCGTTCTCGAAGCTACCAACATGAGTCTGACCAAACTGCAGGAGGCAGTGGAAAACAGGAGTGCCTGGCGTGCTCTGGTCCATGGGGTCACGAAGAGTCGGACATGACACGACTAAACGACTAAACAACAAAAGCCCTAAAGTAAGTTTTAGGTGGAGAAACAAATTGCATTTGGACTGAGGCAAAATGGCCCCCCTTATTCACCCCCACCCATCATTTTGACTGCCATTTGTGGGGCCCTGGAACTTTGAAAGCCATTTGCAGTCCTCCCCCTTCTCTAGTCAACTAGTGCATTTTCAAAGGGGATGGCATCATTTGAACTCCAGAACAACAGTTTGCAAACACTTTGACACTTCAAAGGAGATCCACTCTCCTCAGTCTGCAAGTGCTTTGTCTCCTTAGAGTGTAGTGCACTCCTGATTGGTTAGAATTATGTATTTGACTATAATGCGAGTGGTCATTATGATCTTGGAAGATGTTCAGTAGGGCCAATTCTGGGGTGAGTTCTAATACCTGTTTAGCTATTTTGCATATCTCTTACAGGACTTGCTGTCCAGAAGGGTTGGGTTTTAGGGCATTCCCACCACATGTGGAGGTATGTGCCTGTGGAGGTGCAGCCTCTCCAACATCTTGGTGAGGTTCCTGGGCATATCTGCGCCAGTTTCTATAATGTTAAGCACCACCTGTAGGTGAGTTTCAGAGTGAGTTCCCTTCTTTTGGCTGATATGGACTCAAAGGGAGGTTTATACCACATTCTAGTGGGTGGGGTAATGTCATACCCTATGTTGTGCTCCCATTGTTCTTTGATTGAGTCGGGGGGGTTGTGGAATTTTGGAGCAGTATTTTGTATACTGTGGATACCATCCCTTTACTATGTCCCTCTGCTGTCCACTATACAAAAGAATATAAGCATTACCACCTGACCCCTCCTCTCCCCCCTCTTCTTCCCCAACCTTATACTGTAATCAACACTAATGTCTCACAACAAATGCAAATGATTTGTAAGAAAGACTGTACAACCTGAAATAAGACAAAATGCATGTACTTTTGTAAACCAAGAAAATCTTTATGTATTTAACTAATTAAGGATATACTCCGTTACTCTAACTTGCTACATCTGTCTCCAGTGACAGCACCATCACTTAGATGTAATCTCTGATTGTAGGAGTTTACTCAAAAAAGTAGAATTAGAGTTAGAGAGCATACTGAAGCAACAGAAGTAACTTGGGAAAACAGTGGTTGTCAACAGTGCCCCCCACGCAAAAAATCTGGAAGTTATTTTAAAATGTCTTTTAAGTGTCCTTAAAACACACTTTTGGTAGTATAATGTTGTTGACTACCAACCCTATGTTGTAGTCATCTTACAGATGAGTTAGGAACAGCTGAAAACATATTTTTTGCCTAATGAGAACTTAGAGACACTACTTTGAATAAAGGCAGGCCTGGTTCCACATCAAGAGGGTATCAGAACCAGTAAAGTACTGGAAGTGCCTTCATTCCAAAACTTTGCAATTTACATGTTTGCAGATGTTGCCTGTTTGAGAATGATTCAGAGAACCGTTTGTTTGGGTAAGGGAAGGCTTTTTTATACATTTCCCAGAAGGAACAGGGTGTAATCAGAATAGAGAAAAGATAATAATGAAGGAGTATGTTGACAGTTTAATTTAGGGTCGAGCAAAAATGGCCTTCCAGCCCTATTTGCAACTAGTGAAATGGGTGGCAGAGTTTTCCCAGGTATTCTTGGGGCTGGGGCTGGGGCAAGGGGATAGGACAAGGGCAAGGGCAAGAATCTTCAAGAGACTGGGGAGGCTGAAAAATTTAACTTTCATTAAATTTTAACTTTGTTATTACAGAATGAAACTATTTGGTGCTGGTGAATGAAGAAAGCAATGAATTTAGAGAAGAAGACTTTTGCCTTGGCTCTTCTTTAACTATTTTGAATAATACCGGTAATTAGAATGCATCTGGGTGACTAGTTAGGGCTTTCATTCAAAAATTTCCTTTTCTTCTGCCATGTCCTTTGTGACAGGAAGGGCATTCTAAAAATTATATTCTCTCCAGGTGAGACAGGTGGCAAAACCAGACATTATTACATCTCTTTCCTAATTTACCTCTTGGGGGCTGGGGAAACCCAGCCAGATGGGCAGGGTATAAATAAATTATTATTATTAATACTACTACTATTACTACTACTACTCTAGATAAAATCTAGACAGATTTTACACACTCAACAGTAAGTGTTAACCCGCTACCTTAACTGGTTTTCAAAATGGTGTATTTGGTCTAAAAGAACTCCAGTGCTCTCAGCAAGTTACTTATTTGACCTGATGAATGATTCTCAATTTGTCCAAGACCAGTATGCATAATTAAAAATAGAACAGGAACAGGACATTTACTTTGAAAGTTCAAGCAAGTTCATATGTGCTCATTTAATCTTTAATTTTTTTGTTTCACATAAAATTTAATAAGTTCTTTCTTGGGTTAGGCCTTCTATTGTTGATTTGCTAATAGATGTAAATAATGTAAGTATTATCTTTGTTCTCAGAACAAATATACTTTAACAATAGTTTACCATTATTTGACTGGTGTTTGAAAGATTTGTGTTTACAGGAATATATTTATTATCTGTATTGCTCTGGTCAATATTTCCCTTTCTCTGTTCTGGGGAACTACTATTCTTCTAATGAGTGACCTTTTAAGCAATTGAGAATATGTTTCGTGAGTAATTTTAAAAGCTTTTCTCCTCCTGTTTTCCAATATAAACAACCTTCATTCTCCAAGCAGAGTTCCTGGGAGATAGATGTTAACAGATTGCAAGTCAGACAATGGATAATTGGTCAAAAATTCAATACATGACACTAATTACAGCATTGTAGACATCACCAAAAAAAGTTTCAGGGTCCAACGCTCAGTTATATTGCTGGTCTGATCACTATAGCTTGCAAAGCACTGAATAACAACATGCAGACTGCCTTTAGGTTGCTTCTTGGAGACAGAGGGGTAGTGATAACCAGCATTCCCAAACTGTTAAGGTTTTATTCTGCCAAGACTTTGGTAAAATTAGAGCTGGTTCTAGTGATATGGTAGTGCCAACTTTTGAATACGACAAAAATGAAAAATACTATTTGTATTAGCAGTGTAATAATATTTTTGAATTTCCATGAACTGGGAAATTGCATCATGTGAACAGATTATTCCATGTGATGTGGAAGTACATGAGTTATAGGCTCAGGAACCTAGGGGGAGATTATGTCAATATCAATGCTCTAAATGTAGTATGTTCTAATGATGTGTTCAGAACAATAATGTTTTATAGTGTTTTTAAATTGCTGAATGTTTATATGTTCCTGTTTTTTGGAGATACCATCTTTGTATTGTAAATCACCTAGAGATTATGAGAGTGAACTTAATAAGCTTAATAAATAGGAACGGTTCCATATGTACCCGCTTCAACTTGTGGAGCATTATACTAATCATTGCAGCGCAAAACCACAAGGGATCTGTAACAATTTAATTGGATTGCTTTGTGAATCCATTTGGAACAATACAGGCAGGTAGAGGCAGCTGCCTGGGCTCCCCACAGCACTGAGACTGGTTGGGCGTAACTGCATAATGCAGCACAGGAACAGCTCAAATGTTGTCGTTGTTGTGTTTCTTACCCATCCACCACCACAAGATTGCAGAGTGGGTTACGACAATTTGGAAAAACCCAGTATTAAATACAGCTGAAACAATCTGCAGTCAAGAGGGGTTTGTGGGTCCTAAAATATGCATCTCAAGGGTCAGGGTAAAGAGGCCAGGGTAAAGAGATGCACCTTCAGAATATTGGATGGAAGAGGAACTTAATATAGTGGTACCTCGGGTTAAGTACTTAATTCGTTCCGGAGGTCCATTCTTAACCTGAAACTGTATTTAACCTGAAGCACCACTTTAGCTAATGGGGCCTCCTGCTGCTGCCGCGCCACCAGAGCACGATTTCTGTTCTCATGCTGAAGCAAAGTTCTTAACCCGAGGTACTATTTCTGGGTTAGCGGAGTCTGTAACCTGAAGCGTATGTAACCCGAGGTACCACTGTATTGAAAGTGCTTTGGGGAACAAATTCCACAACTTAAGGGCTGCCACACAGAAAACTCTCTTTTGGGGCCAGCACTCTTCTAAACTTCTCAGAGCAGTGGAACTACCAAGAGGCCCCCTTCTGATGATCTTAAATGTTCTATAGGCAAAAAGGTAGTCTTTCAGATATTTGGGGCCTAAATATGTTCATGGCTGCTTTTAAAAATATGGTCATGTGACTGGGATGAATAGACATGAAAGGATGGAATAGCAAGTTCAGGTTGGATATTTAGAATGCAATAAGTACCACTGATGACAAATAATTCTTAAGATCATAAAAACATATGAACCTCTTTTTAAACAGGGGTATCTACAGGCGAGAGCTTCTCTCCTCATTTAGACATATCATAGCTTGTGGTTTGCATGTGGTGTAGCATAACTTTGGTGTCATGCAACTCTCGTTTCTTTTGTAAGACAAATTCAATGCATTGGAGAAACAGTCCAAATAAAGCCACGTGAATAGAATTCTGATTGCACAACGTGGCTTTCCTGTCCCCGTCCAACTGCAGCCCTCCAACCTCCTTGAGAAGATACTTCTGAGCATCTGGGGATCCTTAACTGGCCTGGAAATTGGTGCTGAAAGTTGCAGGGACATCCAGTAGAAACTAAAGTACCTTCACACACAAGTTGTGGATGCAAGTCATTGCTTTGTTAAGCATAAGGCACAAAGTTTCCCAGGAGAAATACAGAATACTGTACAAAGTTTACTTCTCTGGAAAGCGGAAATATTGCCTTCTTTTGAAATGGTCAGCATCACAGTTAGTGGTGATATGTTTGAGGATAGTAGCATGTATCACTGTTTATAATCTAAAATGCCTTAGTTTAGGTCAGTAGTAGAATAAAGGCATCCATAGAAAATTCAGCAACAATCTTGTGACTTCTTAAATAAGACATTACATTTTGTACTATGAAACTAGCTGGTAGTGCAGTTTTTTAAATGGATGATACAGTTTCCATTCTACCTTTTTTTCAACACTGAACACAACACCTAACTTTTTCATGGTAACAGTGATCTGAATGAACCCAGATTGCTGATTTACAACAGGCCAATTAAATGCCAATGAGGGGTAAAAACATATTGCTCAGTCACTAGGGCGTCTAAAAGCTGATCCTCTATATATGATTTGACTGATTATAAGACTCGCATGATGGTAATAGCAGCAATCTCTGCAGTGATATCTGAGAAATCTTATTCTCCTTTTGGATAACAGTTTGCTTTTTATCTTCTGAGGTGTACTGATTTTTTTTAGAATAATAATGGCTTGGGTGTAGTCATCAGTAACCAGGTGAAAATAGACCTGCTCCTTGCAACCTTCTCTTATTTCCCATGCTTGGTTCACCATAATCTCTCTTATTTCAATACCAATTAAAGAAACTCCCAGAAGTCCATTTAATTCTCTTGCTCTTAATTCCACTCCTATGGTAACAAAGCAAATCCCCAGCCTTCTGTCCCTTTCAGAATCTCTTCTCCAATAGATAGAAATTAACCAAGCACAAGTGTTAAGAAGCTATGCTGTTAAAGTTGTCTAGTTCGAAAAAGGAACATGACATTTATTCTAGTATGCTTTTCCCTTTCCTGCCAGGTCATAAGCATCCTCTCCAGTATAACAGGTGAGGTTTACCTCTTTTCTGACAGGAACCCAAGAGGGCTCCCCCCCCCATGTACACCTCTTAAAGTCACATTAACTTTTCTAATTCATCTTCTGTTAATAATTAGGTAGAGATTATTTTCATTCACATCCTATAATATAGATCACAAATGTTTTGACAAGCCTCATGGACATAGTTTCAACAATCTGAGTTAATTACTTTGCCGTTGTTGTTTAGTCGTTTAGTCGTGTCCGACTCTTCGTGACCCCATGGACCAGAGCACGCCAGGCACTCCTGTCTTCCACTGCCTCCCGCAGTTTGGTCAAACTCATGCTGGTAGCTTCAAGAACACTGTCCAACCATCTCGCCCTCTGTCGTCCCCTTCTCCTTGTGCCCTCAATCTTTCCCAACATCAGGGTCTTTTCCAATTAGTCTTCTCTTCTCATGAGGTGGCCAAAGCACTGGAGCCTCAGCTTCAGGATCTGTCCTTCCAGTGAGCACTCAGGGCTGATTTCCTTCAGAATGGATAGGTTTGATCTTCTTGCAGTCCATGGGACTCTCAAGAGTCTCCTCCAGCACCATAATTCAAAAGCATAAATTCTTCGGCGATCAGCCTTCTTTATGGTCCAGCTCTCACTTCCATACATCACTACTGGGAAAACCATAGCTTTAACGATACGGACCTTTGTCGGCAAGGTGATATCTCTGCTTTTTAAGATGCTGTCCAGGTTTGTCATCGCTTTTCCCCCAAGAAGCAGGCGTCTTTTAATTTCATGACTGGTGTCACCATCTGCAGTGATCATGGAGCCCAAGAAAGTAAAATCTCTCACTGCCTACATTTATTCCCTTTCTATTTGCCAGGAGGTGATGGGACCAGTGGCCATGATCTTCGTTTTTTTGATGTTGAGCTTCAGACCATATTTTGCGCTTTCCTCTTTCACCCTTGAGGTTCTTTAATTCCTCCTCACTTTCTGCCATCAAAGTTGTGTCATCTGCATATCTGAGGTTGTCGATATTTCTTCCAGCAATCTTTATTTTGGTTTGGGAATACTTTGTACACAGCGGCTATTTAGACAATCAATGTGACTAGTATACAACTGGAGCTATTGACACTTATCATTGGTACTAATATGATGCCACAACTGGTGAAAAAAGGAGCAGGGTGGGGGGAAAGCTATAGACTAGCTGTATAGTTGAAGCCAGGCAGTTTTCATCTTCATTAAATTGCTATCCTGCCCTTCCTTCCGAAAGAGCTTAAGGCTTGCTGAACTAAAAAGATATAATCATATTAAAACCATAGCCACTGACTAAAATTCTGTCTCAAAGTACAAAACATAAAAACATAATGTCACTAAACAGATAAATTCCTTATTCCTGCGATGTACCATTAGAAGAAGGTGATTGTGGTAAAATGAGATCTAGACCGGGGTGGCTAACCTCCTTTTAGCCTCAGTGCCACATTCACCCTTGGCTAACTGTCTGACGGGCAAGTGCCAATGGTGGGTGTGACCACTCCACACCCTTGCCTTTTTGGACATGTGCAGCCAACAACCCCCCTCCCAGCTGATCTGCACAGATCATCTGATGAGGGAGTTATCATGCCTTCTCTGCTCATCAGGTGATTGATCTGGAAACCAAGAAGTGAGCAGTTTGCATCCCTCTCAGGGTGCTGGGCTTCACACATAATCTTACATTTACTTTAATTTTTGTTTTGTGCCTGCAAATCCCTCTCCCCACCCCCAAATGGCAGGGATTTGCAGGGGCAGAAAAAATCACTGGGGGTTAGATTAGGTCCTCAAAGATGGCATTAGCCACCACTGGTCTGGAAGCACCATGCAGAGCAGGCTTCCTCAAACTCGGCCATTTTTGGCCTACAACTCCCATGATCCCTAGCTAGCAGGACCAGTGGTCAGGGATGATGGGAATTGCAGTCTCAAAACATCTGGAGGGCTGAGTTTGAGGAAGCCTGATGCAGAGCAATACCAAGTTTTACAAAGTGAAGGAGAAAGAAAGGATGTAATAAAATGACAATGGTTACCTGTTACAGTCAGAGAAAGAAGAGAGATGGGGTAGCTTTCCTGATATTCTAGGCAAGCAACCAGTGGTCCATGGATCACCTCCAAATAGAAAAGCACTTCTTGAAAGAGAGCTCTAGGCTTGTCTTATCTTAAGCTTCCTGACAAAGATAAATGTGGAGAAGAGGCAAGGAGAAGGGATCTAGCTGGGACTGAAGGAGTCTGCTCTCCTGAGCACCCACAAAGACAAGCAGGCTTAGAAGGGAGAAGTGTGGTGCAGCCTCCTGAAGAATCTTCCAAAGCTGAGCAACTTGAGGTCTAAAGGTCAAAGCAACCTTAAGCTATTTTAATGTTTATGGTTGCACCCAGCAATGTTGCTCAACTGTCAACAGAGCTCAGCTGACAGAGAAGACTGTACAGTCAGTGAAACAGGAAGGGAAAGAGTTTTCAGGGATTCTCCCTTCCTCCCTACAGTCCCCAGCACTAGAAATGTTCTGCAGAGTTTGCCACCCCTCTGTAACAAGATTTAGATGGGATGGGGAGGTTTCCTTCCTACTCCTTTGCCTTACCACCAGCTGTTGGACACAACCCAATGAGTGGGCAAAGAATCTTACACATTTTGCATGGGAGTACACAAAACACAAGAACGTACATAGATACTTTCTCCAGAAGGCAAAGTAGTTGTCCATGTCAATATTTCATGTTGTGTGGAAGGACACAAAGCACAGTATTTCATGCAAGCCATCAACTGGTGATTGGTTCTGGTCATAAGCAACTAGGGCTGTGTACACACTGTACCTTTAAAGCACATTTCCCCTCTCAGCAGCTGGAAATTATAACTGTGGGGGATAAACTACAGTACCCAGAATTCTTTGAGGAGGGAAATGTGCTCCAAATGTGCTCTAAAGGTATAGTATGTTCACAGCCTAGCTCCCCTGAAACAGAACAAACTGTTCTCAGATCTCAAGTTAGAATTCAGATGACTTTCTATCCAAGAATGTATTGCATACCCAACTGCCAAGTACTCACTTCTCCAACTTCACATTGCTATCATTTGAGAGTAACTATTTCAAGTAACTAACTGCAAAACAGCAACATTGATTGGAGAGAGCAACAGAGGTCTAGGCAAGACTCATACATTTTAGTTATTAGAATTCACTTCTTCTACAAGACAAACCTTAAAGGCTGGCTGCCAGTTTCTTTCATAAGTATCTCTTTAGCTTGTTAGCCAGCCTCTATTTCTCCTTGCAACCAGCAGGTGCTCTTTACCTTATTCAAACATCAGCACAAGTGAAGGAGAAATCCATCACTACTGCAAGCCCTCTGCATTTGTGAAGGGCTTATAAGAAAACTAGAATCCTTGTACAGCACAGAAGAGAAATAGCAGAAGAAAGTTTCTTCCCTCCTCCATGCCACAGTGAAACAATTCTGTTATCAGATGGCCAAGGACACTCGTGCCTGCTGAGAGGAATCGGGGATGCCTTTTCTCAGCACTAAAGCCTCAATGCCAGGAAATATGCCAGTTTATAAATAATATTCAATAGGCTTACACGTCAACACTGTAGATACCTTTTCAGGTGGCAATCATACTTTCCCTGCTTCTCTCACACCTGGGTTCTAGGTATGCCTCTCAATATGGGAAGTATAAACGCAACAAATGTCAAATTTGTTATCAAATGAAAATATCTGTCCTGTCCTTTCATTACAATGCAACTGCTACTTGGTACATTTTAAAAATGTAGTCTGCCAAACATAACCACACAAAGTCTTTCTACAAGGGGTTTTCTTGCGCTGCTTTACTCAAGGGAGGATATGGGAAGTTCTAATGCTCCTGTTAAGACGTAAGTGGGATACAAATGATGCAGACAGAATAAATGTATTTGAAGTATAGTTATTAAGGAGTGAATTGCAAAACTTAAATAAGGTAATTGTCTACCTAGAACATTACTTTACCAAAAGTAATAATTTGCTGTGGCTACAAAGTTAAGCCAATTTAGCCACAGAATTATTATAAGATTATGTAATTAACTTCTTCCAATCATCGTAATTGTTCTGAAATAGCAGGGTATACTACAAATTATTTGCTTTTGGTTCTTTGCTATTAGCAAATTCACAAAACATGTCAAAACATGCTTCTCTATGTAACGTGCCATTTCCAAGAGTAGTCAACGTGGTGCTCTGCAGGTGTTGCTGGACTTATGATTGCAATCATCCCTGACCACTGGGAGAAGTCTCAGGCTCGTCGGGGCTGTAGCTCAATAACATCTGCAGGCATCACATGCCTAAGCCTTCCAATTTTTGTACTTCAGTGGGTTAAAGCTCTGGAACACAATTTGTGTTTTTTAATCTTTCACACGTTTGGTAGCTCAACATATAGCATGCTGTTCATGTTCAGTTCCTACACTGTTAGGATTCTGAAGTGGGCTATAATTCCACACACTCAGATTCAATGCCTTTAAGCATTCTTATGTAATAAAATCACTTTTTACCCAGCTTTGTTTAATTTACACCAGCTTATATGAAGTTTTATGTAACTAAGGAATATTTTTTCATTGATTGCATGTTCCTTTCAACCAAGAAAGTTTGCAACACTCAATCTGTTCTGCAAACCAGCATTAGGTAATAGATAAGCTAACCGCCAAATGGCACCTTAAACCTAGGTTGCGGTCACCACAATGGAACATCTAGGTGCCATTTTCTCCCCAATGAGGTTTATCATCATCATCATCATCATCATTCTTATTCATTTCATTTCTATACTACTTTATATTTTAAAGAAAATAATCTCAAAGTAGTTTACAACACATTAAAACGTCAAACAAAACAATCCAGAACAAAACAAATTCAAGGTGCAAGGGAAATATTTCAGAACCTTCTCTAAGTGAAATTTTGCTTTCTTTGTAATTATTTACCTACTTACTGTATTTTTCGCCCTATAGGACGCACTTTTTCCCCTCCAAAAATGAAGGGGAAATGTGTGTGCGTCCTATGGGGCGAATGCAGGCTTCAGGAGAGCCCCACCGCCAGCCCCGCAAACTCAGGGGACAGCGAGAGAGGCGCAGCGCGCCTTTCCCACTGTCCCCCGACTTGGTTAGAAGGCTGGCGGGGGGGAGAAGCCTGCTCCTCCCCGTCACCAGACCCGCAAACTCGGGGGACAGCGGGAGAGGCGCAGCCTCCGACTTGGTTAGAAGGCTGGCGGAGAGCTTCCCCCTCCTCCAGCCTTGCAAACTCCCAGAGCGATGCCAAAGCTGCACGCAGCTTCGGCATCGCTCTGGGTCCCGTTCTGGGGGCTGGGGGAGGGGGAAGCTCGGGCTAGCCCCGCGCCTGGGGGGGGGTAAATAAATTTTTTCCCCTTTATTCCGCCCCCCCCCCCAAATCTAGGTGCGTCCTATGGGCCGGTGCGTCCTATAGGGCGGAAAATACGGTAATTTATATAGCTACCTCATAGCAGAAGTACTCTAGGAAGCCAGTTTGGTGTAGTGGATAGTGTGTTGGACTAGGAGATCAAGGTTCAAATTCCCACTCAGTCATGAAGCTCATAGGGTGACCTTGGACCAGTCACAGCCTCTTAACCTACTTCACAGGGTCATTGCAGGGATTAACTGAGGAGTGGGGTGAACCATGTACTCCTTGGAGAAAAAGGTGGGATATAAATGCAATCAATAAGCTCTTGTGCTTACCTGCCTAAGAAAACTGGAGAGGCCAGCCAGATGGAGATGTCAGGCGCCATCCTGGCATCCAGAGATCTCCACGTGGTCACAATTGGACCTGCATTAGTAGCAAAACATGCCTGGCGTGTAATTTCTGACACTGCTGCAAACTGAGAGGCTGCATTAAAATCTGAATTTGCATTGACCAACAATGTAGTTTGTAGGTGATCTCAGACTTTGATTTTGCTCTGGGCAATTTATAAAGGCAAGAGTTCTGCTGGATCAGGCCAGCTGCGCATCTAGTCCAGCACTCTGTTCTCACAGCGGCAAACCAGATGCCTATGGGAAGCCCACAAGCAGAACCTAAGTGCAACAGTACTCTTCCCACTTGTGATTCCCAGCAACTGGCATTTAGAGGCATATTGCCTCTCACAGTGGAAAAAGAACACATGGCAGAAATAAATTTCACCTTTATATCCCAAAGCCCACAGCTCACCTCCTTTGCAAGCTGCTGTAGACCCTGATCCTGCTCAGTTAGGCAACTTAATTTGTGTGGCTGGACAGCTACCTCTATGTTGATCAAGAATTTATTGACTCTTAGCAAATCTTGCACATCATGGAGAGTTTCCTCCATGAGTCCACAGGAAGTGTTAACTACACACACACACACACACACACACACACACACACACCATGCAGCTGCCTGCAGCAGATCCACTGCTGCATTGAAGGATCCCCAAGCAGTGCAAGGGACTGCCCTGGAAAGTGGGGTTGCAAGAGCAAATGACCATACAAAATCATTGAGATCTAAGCTATTGTGCTTCTTGTTTAGAATGCTGAAAACATTAGAATTTAAATTGCTGGATAGCCCAGAGCTAATGTATTTCTAGCAGAAGCAAATTTTCAAAATTCACAAAGGAAAACAATGAATACTTCAGCCTTACAAGTAAGGAAATAGGGAACTTCTTGGTGCTAATTCACATACAATATCATCTGCCTAAACAAGTCAATGTTGTACAATCAATGGAAAGCAATGACATAATAGCATTTACAAGTGACTTAAAATCTAATGGTGGCTCTCATGCACCCTTCACCACCTTGCACAGCTTTCAATATGAACTGCAGCCCCTGCACATAACATGCCAAAGCAATAGCGCACATGAAGAGATCTACACATAGTGGGGTGATTGTGGCATGGTCCTCAAAAACAACAAGTAGAGATTAGTGCCCAAGACATATTAAAGTGCTTAAAACAAGTATTAAACAACAATAAGTTAACAGGCAAACTTTAGTCTTCTTAATTCCTAGGCACCTTGCTTTAAGAGACCAAGTTTAAGAACAGTTTGCAAGATTGTACAGGACAGAAGTCACCTGGGGGGAGAAAAACATGAAAGCTCTGTTTTGCCTATGTAATCCCATGAACACACATAAAAGAGCTTGCTGGATCAGCACCCATATTTACATATAGGCTTATCACAAATTACAAGCCACTATATTCCTCCCCGCCTGTTTACTTTCAAAAGTACAATTTAACTATATCCTTCATAAACCTCAATACCTTGGTGTGAGCAGTTTGTTTTATGAAAACATCACAGATGACAACAACTAGGGCACTGCTGATATAGGCCTATATCTTAGTGCAAAGTTAAACCAATCCAAATATAATTTTTATCAACAAAGCATTTTAGTTGGTTAAATTCCAACATGACCTGGAGATGAAGCTTTGGCAATGTGATATTACCATTTTAATGCAGATGTGGGCTTCTGAAACTGAGAAATGTAACATGATCTTTTGGTTTGAAAATACATATCTATTAACAGTCCTGGCCATGACATGAGCACATTGGGCTTACTATCATTAAATTGGCAATATGCATAGCACAGTTCTTTATTTTATTTCTGACACAGCTTACTATAATTAACATGCATAAGCAACAGTCAAATATAGAGAGGATTCACTGCACTCTACCAATTAAGTGCACTAAAATTACTAGTTGGAAAAATTTAGGTAGACAAGCTGGGCAGCATAAGTTTTGAAGTTGGCGCCAGAAATCATAATACCCCAAGCCAAAAAAGCCAACTCTACAGTAAACACGCCAGGTATTATCCATGTCAGGCATTTACTCATTTGATTTGGAATTTTAGCAGCTACTTTGCAAGCTAAATGAAGGGGTTTTCTGAAGTAGTTTACACTGAGCAGGTGAGTTATAATTAAGAGTAAGCTGCCTTTTCTTTACTTCAGATTAAACAACAAAAAAAGGTATGGCTAAACATGGAAGTAGTGACTTATGTGAAATATTCATTTTTCCAAATTATTTTTAATCACAGCAACCCCAAATCTAATCAGCTTCTTTCACTTGTGTTGAACTCATCTACTCCCAAATGCCTATAAAAATAGATTATACAGCATTGTGCAAATTCACACACACAGGAAAAAGCTCCTTTCTGCTGTGTGCAGAAGCTTTCCAAAGAGCTTCTTACCCCTCACTCAATCCATGCTGGAACCTTCTGCATCTTCATCTTGATAACAGCCATCAACATACACTGCTATTTTCACATGCAAAGCAGTAGAGTCAGCAAAGAGGCTGTTAGCAAGCAAGTCCTGTTAAGTACAGAAGTGGTAAGGTTGCCACATGGGCACTAAGACAGATGCCACTAACATACAGGAAGGACTCTGCTCCAATACTATGCTCACAGAACTGGAGAAATATTTCCTATAGTTCCACTAGTTGAGAGCCAGACATTTTTTAGGCCTCAACCTTATACAGTGGTACCTCTGGATACGAACGGGAATCGTTCTGGAGCCCCATACGCATTCTGAGTAGAACGTAACACGCGTCTGCGTGGGTCGCGTTTCGCCGCTTCTGTGCATGTGTGTGACGTCATTTTGAGCGTCTGCGCATGCGCGAGTGGCGAAACCCGGAAGTAACGCACTCCGTTACTTCCGGGTTGCCGCGGAGCGCAACCCAAAAATACTTAACCTGAAGCTACTTCAACCTGAGGTATGACTGTACACAACTGAATAAATATTTTAAAAAACATCAGCATCATATGAGCTAATATTTGCATTTTGCATAGTGAGCACCCATCTAAACAGGAGAGAAGAAGGCAGAAATATAGGGGCAATTCTCTATCGTTGCCCTAATGATGTTATGAAAATTAAGACTTCTCATTGAGTAAGCAATCTTAAGTACGGGTTACAGCATCTGCAAAAATTGCAGCTCTAACAACAAAGACTGATGTTAACATATCAGAGAGCTCTGCTACATGCGCTCACTGCAGAAATTCCCAGACTACATGAACCCCATCCTGTTAAAATGAATTAGCAGTAGCTACCCTGCCTGTTTCAAACAACTAATGCCTCTCATTTCATTATCTGTACTCTCCATGCATAATACAACAGCCACTGGCTCTATGTTGTACAATCGCTTAACTGCTCAAATGATTATTTCAGTATGTGACATTCTTACTGATCAAGCAACTTCAATTTATATCTCTATGGTGCAGAAAGAGAGCACACAGATGTTAGCAATATGTTGGCTGACAGACATGTGAATCCACATGTGCAGCAGAATTTTTCAGACCTCTACTCTTTTTAAAACAAATGCTGTCTCTGATTTGTATTTTACATCAGTGTTTACCATTAAAATTGTTCCATTATGATAGCACAACCAGAGTGGCTAAAGCATTTCAGAAGCAAAAATGCAGTAATTAATGCCATGAAGGCACAAATGAATAAATATAACACGTTTACAGCTGCATCAACAGCTTGCCAGATTGACAAAGCTACTGCCTACCATCTGTATATTTGCACCCCTTTCTCACTTATTAAGAACAAGGATGTTTTAGATGGGTGCTGGCCTGGTTGCCAACACCTTACTAAGCCAAACCATGGTGGCTTAGTGAGAGTGCACAAGCTCCTGGGGAGCAGATTGGAGCCACTTCATTACTACAGTGGTAGCTCGCAAGATGAATGCCTCGTAAGATGAAAAACTCGCAAGACGAGAGAGTTTTTCGTTTTTAGAGTTGCTTCGCAAGACGAATTTCCCTATGGGCTTGCTTCGCAAGACGAAAACGTCTTGCGAGTTTGTTTCCTTTTTCTTAAAACCGTTAATACCCAGGGTGCATTGCTTGAAGAGGTGCAGTTCCGTGCTTCGCAAGACGAAAAATTTGCAAGACGAAAAACTCGCAAAACAAATTAATTTCGTCTTGCGAGGCACCACTGTACTCAGTTTTTACTGCTGTGCTGAGCTCAGTTACTGCATGGCTTGATATGCTGTCTGACCCCAAGCGCATGGTTTCGCTTTCTCCGGACTAAGAATGGTTTGCTCTTGGTTTACAGCTTGTCCAGGAGAGCCACATGACAACACCAGAAAGGAGGCCTGGGTGCAACCTGAAACCTGCGTAGCATCTAAAGCTGTCTCTTTTGAATGGCTGCTGTATCTTTCAGTATTCATGACTCTTACCAGATGCAGGCAAAGAAGAGTTTTATCTCAGGTCAGCTTTTTCTGTGTGCTCCCCACGCCCTTGATTACTGTATTGAATGAGGAGATCTAGAAAACTCAAAAGTATTTGAACTATTTTGTGAAACTTTGGCTGGCCAAATAAAGCTATTGCCCTAATACATATGTTTTCTTATGGGTCAACACAACTACCT
Source organism: Podarcis raffonei (assembly GCF_027172205.1). Taxonomy (NCBI): domain Eukaryota; kingdom Metazoa; phylum Chordata; class Lepidosauria; order Squamata; family Lacertidae; genus Podarcis; species Podarcis raffonei. The sequence goes on along the minus strand of NC_070607.1, from coordinate 6,870,263 downwards.
TTCCTTTTCCTGTAGCAGAGATTCATCCACCTGGCAAGGTGTTAATACAGGAACATGGACTATCAGGTGGAATATAATTTTTGAATAAACAGCATCCAGGACATTTTGAAAGAAATGCTAAACCTGCTTCTTCTCTTATGAAGAATTTTTGGTATATAAACTTGAGATAAGCAACCCACTGTGGCGGGAAGGTAAAAGGTGTTTCCGTGCACTCTGGTTTCTATCACAGTGTCCCGTTGTGCCAGAAGCGGTTTAGTCATGCTGGCCACATGACCCAGAAAGCTGTCTGTGGGCAAACACCAGCTCCCTCAGCCTGAAAGCGAGATGAGCGCCGCAACCCCATAGTCGCCTTTGACTGGACATCATGGGGTCCTTTACCTTTACCTATATAAACCTCACATTATCGAAAATGAAACTCCTGTATCTGTACAAATTTCAAGTGGATTACATCTATTTATGCCCCTTCTAAGCAGAAGCATTTAGTATCTTACTTCTCTCACACACAAGGTGTACAAAAATGATCCCCATAAAGAAAAGATATGCATAAATGAGGATGGAAAGGTACATAACCCTTTAACTGAACTGCTGTTCTCCCATTACAACAAAAACACTTTACATTAAGCTCAAAATTCCATGCCAAACATACAGAAACATAACACTATTATTTTATATCCCAAACACTTTTAATTACATAGTAAGTACTATAACAAAGTTTAAGTACAGTCTAAATCACTCTCCAATAATGAATTGTTTGTATTATTTAATAGATAAGAATCACAGGGCATTGATATTTCATAGGCTGAGGCATCAAGAGTAAGGGGGGAAAGACATAACAAAAGGAAAAACACTAAGCTGATCTCTGTCAACATGTTAAAAGTGAAAGCAAGCTCTAGTTAACTAATATTTTTGTATGAACATAAATTTCTGTGTTAAAGACATTAGGTAAAGGTAAAGGGACCCCTGACTGTTAAGTCCAGTCACGGACGACTCTGGGGTTGCGGCACTTATTTCACTTTATTGGCCGAGGGAGCCGGCGTACAGCTTCCAGGTCATGTGGCCAGCATGACTAAGCCACTTCTGGCGAACCAGAGCAGCGCACGGAAACGCCGCTTACCTTCCCGCCGGAGCGGTACCTATTTATCTACTTGTACTCTGATGTGCTTTCAAACTGCTAGGTTGGCAGGAGCTGGGACCGAGCAACGGGAGCTCACCCCGTCGCGGGGATTTGAACCGCCGACCTTCTGATCGGCAAGCCCTAGGCTCAGTGGTTTAACCCACAGCACCACCCGCGTCCCTATTTAAAGACATTAGTCTGATTCTAATTAAGGTCAGAGTTTATTCATTCTCGGACTCCAAAGCTCACTTAACAATTCTTCATTTTTACAAATAGTTTTCAGTGATGTTCCAAGCAGCTTTAGATTTCACCCTTTGTAAACTGCAAAAGAAATTAATTTCCAAGTACACCAATGCAGTCTACTCAGGTTTTTGATCCTAAATAACAAACCAAATGGACTAGTTTATTTCCTACTTGCCCATACCCATCACTCCCAGTTTTACATCAATATACAGATTCTCAGTGCCTGAAAGACTGAGATAAGCAACCAGTTACAAGTAAATATCTTCACCAATGCAACATATCTGAAGCTCTTTGAAAATAAAAAGGAGCATGGTATTAAGGAAAGCACTGTCCCCTCTCTTTGAATTCTGCTGACTGGAAGCTGCCTAGGCAGATAACAGCTGACATGTCAGAGGATGAACAAGTTATTTAAGTTTTGGAAGCTGGAGCTGTCTGAAGTTTTGCACACAATTTCCCCACAGGTTGGACGAAAAAAACAAAAAGTGACCCCAACAGCTTATTTAGCAGTTTAAGTTTTCGAAATGCTATCCAAACACTCTGCTCATAATGGTTCCATACAAGACTACCAGCCTGGATCAGGAGCCTGGGAAGCGAAAAGGCACAAGGGCTACCACCGTTTTACATTCTGGCTTATAGTAAACAGTGTTAAGCTTAACTACTATTAACATTAGTGACAACCACTGTTAAAGAGAAAATTTGTTCCAGAAAATGGAAATAACTATCCTCCCAAAAGTATCTGGCAATTTGCTTTGCAGGGCATTGACACTGCATCTCCTAGTCCAAGGTATATGGTAAGACTCATTCACCCACATTTACTGAAGTAGGACAATGTCACTTGTACACTGTTTGAACAACAAAGTTCTTTTTAGCATGTGGTAATGTCTTCTACTGCACAATATACATATTGGCTATTTGGGGGACTCAATTAAGCAAAACAATTCTCACAATCTATTAATTTCATTCCAAGAAGCTTAAAAGACAGTAATACATAGAATAGCATCAGTTGAGTTTGCAAACTTTATCCAGGATTTGCATAATATAAGATTTACACTGACTTTTACCTGCATGGAAACTTTGAAGTGCACATTTTAAATGCATTTTAATTGAGGATGGAGGGGAGTTTCAGAGAGGAACTGCATTAGACCATTCAGGAAGTGTACAAGCCTGTGGAGAATTAAGGTGCAATCTCTACATTAATCCAGGAGCTGCAGATCAGATCAGTTCATACTGAAATCTACAAGGATCAAATTCCTTAAGCATGTCTAATTAGAATGGATGTCTCTTAGCCATGATCTATACGATACTAGCTCTCAGTAGTAGCAGATTACTACTACCTTGTGCTATGTCATCTAAAACACCATCCATGGAAAAATATTCTGCCATTTTACTATGGATCTTAGTACAATCCACCTGATGATACATTAACTCATTTTGCTACAATACTTGTAACATAATTTTACTGCTCTACATCTAGGATAAATGTTGACCTTCTAATTCATGTGTTTATTTCAGCATTTGTTTTAGCTTTGAATGCAATGAGACTAGCAAGCTCAAGTGAACACAAAGGAACTTACTGTGATGTAAAGTGAAGATTATCTTTACAACTGATTGCAAATATTCCACATTATTCTGTTTACACTGTTTACCCACTGCAGGGATTGTAATCCTTCATGGACATTTTTCATATAGCAGGAGAAGGGAATGTGAACATTCACAGAGATGATAAAAAAAATCAACACAGCAGCTGGCAAAGATCATAAGGAAATTGGTACAACAAGAGAGCCAAGTTTTTGCCTTGCATTCTCTGAAACTAAGATGACAATAGATCTTCACCAATTTAATGTCTGTTACCCTCTCAGATCCCCATCTCCCCATCTGACTATTTACTTTAGGTGGTCAGTGAATCAACCTCTGAAGCAAATGTTTTAGGATTATAGTTTTAGGGAAATCTGCACAGTAGCCTTTTGGTATTGGCTAATGGTTAACCAAAAGATTATATTGTTCTCAACCAGGAAAACCACCACAAGCTAGCCTACCTGGCAACCTTTAGCTCAAGTAGTGTAATGGGGTTTTTTAGACACAAACTTTAAAAATACATGAATATAGGATGTAAGATTACATTGGGCAGTATCCAACTAACTCATTACATCAGTGCAAGGATTTTTGCTTGCCCAACAGAACTCCACTCCCTGTCCCCTCCCCCTGTGCTCCCCAAATCTGTTCCAGATGGCTGGGGGTAAACTCTCAAATCAGACTTAGGGACTTGTATTGTGATGAGCTTTAAAATCAGATTTTGAGAAGAAGCACTTCTTGTAAATAAAATTTTAAACCCCAAAAAACCAAAAGCTTTTAATTGGAATTCTAGAATCAGCAACTCATTTCACAGCTGGGTTGCAGTAGTCTCTGCTTTTATGGCTCCAGGAAATAAATCCCATGTCTAATCAATGCTTTTTACTAGTATTTGCAATTGGGCGAGTCTTAGCAGAGATTAGCACCCCTTTCAATATTAATTACATTTTAGCACATAGATGTGCTAATGCATGTCTTCTACAGATCACCACTAAAACTGAGCTTTTGCAGCAATCTGTTAAAAGACATTTAAAGCAGGCAACAAGAACCAAAAATTTAGATACGTTGTCTTATCTCCAAGAGGTGTTGTTCATGTTTAATGGCAAACAAAACTACAATTTTTAACAATGAAGCAAGTCACTATTGGGTACACCAGCTGTGGATCATCACCATATGCACAAGATAATGGAAATATGAAACTGACATCAAAACCAGGAAAAAAATCAGCACTTAGGCTTCTCAGTATGGACTGCAGCTATAATCCAGACTCTTGGCAGGCTGCAACTATGTGCAGACAAGCTAAACCCGGCAACCTCTTATTTAATTCTCTCTCGTTTATCCTTCACAATGTGAAGGGGACATAAGGACAGGTACCCGTGTGGCTTATCACTTTGTGATTGATTAGTTACATGAGTGTGAGACCAGCAGTATTCAAACACTGTGGCAGCAAACCTACTGTTCATGTGAATATGCTGCAGTGCAAGACACACCACTGGGAGTAGGATTCCAAGTCTATCCTATGCTGCTATAGCATATTTAACAATAGCTAGCCCAGAATACACACAGTCCTCTTGAAAACCTCTCTTCTCAACTCAAAACAGTTGGGAAATTAATATGATTTAATTTATAGCAATACTTTCTGTCCAGGTCAGTTTCTGCCTTTGCTCCTAAACTTTTGAAAGACTATTGAGAGACTTTCCTTAGACATCTGTTTTGAACACACGGCTTGACGGTCCTCGCTACCACTCTGTTATATTGTACATATGAACTTTGATTGGCTTACTCCTATACAGTGGTACCTCGCAAGACGAATGCCTCGCAAGATGGAAAACTCGCAAGACGAAAGGGTTTTTTGCTTTTTGAGCTGCTTCGCAAGACGATTTTCCCTATGGGCTTGCTTCGCAAGACGGAAACGTCTTGCAAGTTTGTTTCCTTTTTCTTAACACCGTTAATACAGTTGCGACTTGACTTCGAGGAGCAACCCATAGAACGCGATGTGGTAGCCTTTTTTGAGGTATTTAAAGACTTTGGTGATTTTTGAAGCTTTTCCAAAACTTTTCCGACACCGTGCTTCGCAAGACGAAAAAAATTGCAAGACGACAAAACTCGCAGAACGAATTAATTTCGTCTTGCGAGGCACCACTGTAATTTGAATATCATTATTCTATTATGTATTTTCTACTATTACCCTACGTGTTGTGTTTGTATTGTTGTGATTTGCTCCTAAGGACCTGAGAGTGAGTGAGTGTGTGAGTGTGTGTGTGTGTGTGTGTGTGTGTGTGTGGAGAATCAGGGTTCACAACAGGGCTCTGAATGGGGTCAGAGGGGTTCTTGGAGGTGCCAGGTAAGGCATCCCTGAATGGGGTTCTTAAGACTAGTTTTGGACTCCTGCAAGTCCTTCACAGTTTTCAGTCAGAGTGGGGGTCTCTACAAGGCCTCAAGCCTCTTTCTCTAAAGAGGTCTCTCCAGGGTCAATGTTGGATAGATCCTAATTGCTACATGCCTGAAAGTTCATGCATTGTTTTTCATTTGCAATCAATCCATATTTACCCCTAATGGCCAATGTAGAACTGTTAGCAGACCTGAACCAACTATGAGGTTGTCCAATGCATTTTTTTATATACCACTGTGGACCACTGGCCTGATCCAGCAGGCTGTTCTTATGTTCTTAAAGAAGCAGTGGTAGCCTATGAGGGGTATAGGGCCCAAGCAGGTAAGAACTTTAAGATTAACAAAACGTATCTCTTGGATAGTTCCATTCATGTGCAGTATTTCAATGGCAAAAGCCTTCTTGATGGCTGTCCAACAACAAGGGGCAATTTGCCTTCTAGCGCAGCAGGTCCTCCAGGTACACAAGTCAGTTATCTTCAATACGGAACCCACTTTTAATTTTGGACCATATATCAGTCTGCCTCTCTATGGTAACAAGATGCAAAGATAAAGGAAGATAGATCCTAGTAATTGTGTAGGAGGGGAAATCAATATATAGCTTCTCATACAGGGCTGGCTGAGGGAAAACTGTATTTCCTAAAGTTCTAATGAGGATTGCATTACCAGAACTGTATGCTCATGATTATGCTCTGCTTGAAATCATATAATGAACTAGCTCCCCTGCCAAGTATCTGATAACACTATGCAATTATAATTAGTCCATTGTTTTACTTCAGGCTATTAGTCTTCCATGGGGGACGTGGGTGGCACTGTGGTCTAAACCACCGAACCTCTTGGGCTTCCCAGTCATAAGGTTGGCAGTTCAAATCTGCACAACGGCGTGAGCTCCGCCCAAAAGGGCTCCTTTCTCGCTGCTCGTCCCTCTGCCTCTGTCTCTCGCAAGAGCAGGCATAGGAGCCTGGTTGGGAGAGGCACAGTGCAGCGCAGTGCGAGAGGCAGGCGGCGGCAGGACTAGCAGTGAGAAAGGGCTCCTTTCTTGCCACTTGTCCCTCCGCCGCCCGCCTCACTCGAGTATAAGCCGAGGGGGGCTTTTTCAGCATAAAAAATATGCTGAAAAGCTCGGCTTATACTCAAGTATATATGGTAACTTGAATATTTTATTCAGCTGGCAAGAAGAAACACAAGAGATGCAAGGGATTGAGCTCCTCTCCCCTTGCACCAATTTGTCAAGCAATTGTCCCCCACATTACCACTTGTGAAGCTAGCATCCAGTTTTACTCTGTACCCTTCAGATTTGGGTACTTGATATTGATCCAATTTCATCTTCCGATCTTTATATGAACTAAATTGCTAAAGTTCAAAAAGAAGAAGAAAAATCCACAATCAGTATTCTGTTGATTTCAGAGAATGCACAGCTGTTAGGCACAATAAAAATATCAGATGTTGCAACATCTGTCAGGATCTAGTAGAACACAGAGGAGCAAGCAATGTCAGTTGCTGGGTATGATGAGCGGGCATCTTAGAGGTTAGGCCAATACTCAGCCCCCCTCTTCCAGCTGCTGTGAGCTGGTAGCCCTTGATGCTCTTTCAAAATAGCTTCTCTTGAGGAAGTGGACCCCAACAAATATCAACTGGGCAACAATGGCTATCTTCATCCCAAGGGGTCCTATAGCAATTAGTTCTTGATGAGCACTGGAACATTTTAATGGTAGTTGACTGCACCATTGTTAACTACTCAAAACCTATAAAGTGTCTGAATGTTTCTAAGCCTGTACGATATTAAGAGGTAAGACACTGTCTATCCACTGGCGCCTAAAGGTCTTTATTGCTCTTTTCTAATTTAATTGTGTCCTGCACACCCATCTTAACAATGGATAAATTTAATGCATAAGTATTCTTTTCTAAATTAATATGGCCATCACTAAATCTTTAATCTTCAACCAAAAGATGGGCAGCAACAGGAAGCCAAATATTTTACTTGTACTGTGTATGCATCCTTGTTTACCTTTGAAATACCTTAGAAATTTAATCACAAAGACAGCTATCCAGACGCTCTGCTTGGCACCGCATGGTGAAAGCTTTAAACAGATTAACAAAATGAAACTGGCACTGCTGTCATGGACAGCATCAAAGGAGAGTAAGTTTTTTTTATTAAATTGTTATAAGAAGCTTTTGTTTCACAGGATGTTGGTAAGAAGGAACCGTATCTGGCCAAACAAAATTATATTTCAAGACCATTTTGTCTTCTTCTCAACCTCTACCATCCAACCAGTTACAGCAAATCATATGTTTTTTTCAAATTCTGAAGAAATTAAAGTGACAGGATTGTGCTGTTACAGCAAATGAATTCATACCTTATTAACAAAGTACTAAATGCAAACAAACCATAGCAACTATTCATAGGAAGATGGCAAAACTTGGTGATATGGTCATTTAAAAGTTATTTAAACTTTACTTTAGAAACAAACATTTAAAAGGTTTTTTTTTAAATTAGAATGTAAAAGTGTTAGTGTACTGAGAGAACTAAAGTTACTAATAAACAGCAAAAATACATAAATTATTATAGTTACAACACAATTCAGGAACCATATCAATAAACATGTGGCAGAGGAGGTTATTGGTTTGTTTTTGGCTGTCTTGTATACCAACCCTTAAAATTATAAATTTACTGAATATGTTCATTTCTATAATCATCTACCTCTGCCTGTAAATTAACAAATTTTGCTACAATGCATGTAGCACTATGTTCTGGGGGTTCTTCCAACCCTCCAGAGCAGATTTAAGGGGCATGTAAGGAGAGGAGGGTGAGAAGAAATTCCAATGTACAGTCAAATGCACTTACACCAGAAGAACTGTTTAGTTGGACACTGTCCATGACTCATCTGTTCTCAATGGAAAGCTACAAGTTGGTTCTATTCAAGTTCTAACCAGTAGGAACATTCACACATGAAGTTAACATTGATTCAAAGGTGGTGAATCTTGAACCTGCTGCCATTTCAATTATATTCAGCAAAGACATTGTTGTTCATGTAAGATTTATGTACTAGGATGAGAGGGGTGGAACTCACAATGATAATCTGCAGACCATGGTTCAAATAAACCATGACTAAGCATATGTGCGAACTACGCCACAATTTGCAGCACAAACTATGGTTTTTCCAAGAAGCCAGAAGTCATTCAGAAAATCACAGGGCATAAGGGGAAGAGAACATTCAAACGGTAAGCTGTTTGTTCACATAAACAGGCCAGGAAGCAGTGCCAGTCTTAGACATTTCTGCATCTAAAACAAAAGCTCAGTTTAATGGCAGACAAATGCAGGCTGAAGATAGGAAAATGGCTATTCTCAAATCTGCTTCCTGAAGGAAGTGTTTCATGCTCCTGCACAGAGAAATCTCTGAAAAAGCTTGCCACAAAAGTGCTGAATTACCACTCACGTTTTCTCATTACCTGCATACCATCACAATCAAAGGGAACAGTATGCTTAGTTCCCAGGATTTTTAACTGAAGGGGGATTGAAATCACAAGAAGATGACAGCATTTGTTTTAATCAATCAAAAAACAAACCTAAGAAGAATCCATCACACTTCAGTCTGCTTAAGGTCATCCAAATCAGTAGTGTTGCAATTAACTTGCCTACTAGTCACAGGCAACAAGGAATTCCATTCAAACAAGTAGACAGGCTGGTAGATGAGGAACCCAGTCCTCCTCTGCCAGCCCACTTGGTAGAATTAAAAAAAAAAACCTAGCTTGTTAGGAGACCAACATCCTGCATTTTCATGCTGCCATGAAGGTAAAGAAACCAGGGCTTATATATATATATTTTAAAAAAACTGCCAGCTAATCACTTTTGTAGGCGTATTTACAAGCATGCTTTAACATTCTACCTCCAAGTTAAGAGCACACTGCAAGCAATTTTTTTTAAAAAAAAGCTTTTGCTAATGGAAATGGTGCCGACTCAGACAACATGTATACGTATCACTGACTTCTCTTCCCAGTACAGTCATCTCATATACTTTTTATAGACAATTTCCTTTGTCTTCGTCTCATTCCCTCCATTGCCCCACTCCTTCTGGTTGTCTGGGGGCATATTTACATACTGTTTCTTTGAGTCAGTCTCTTCTGGGGCTAGTCATTCACATTTAATCATCAAGATCTTTTAACTGCAAGGGGGAAATATCTGCTTAATGCAAACAATTATGCATGAACAAACAGAAAAAATACCAAGCATAATCAAAATTGTTGTTTATATGGACTACAAAGAGAATGCTGTCAGATGTGCTGGTTCTGGTCACAAATCCCAAAGGACAGTGAGTTATCTCCCCCACCCCTCCCACCCTTAATGCCAATTTTAAAACATTCAGCATGAACTCTTTAGAACAAAGATCCTTGGAAAATATCAAGTGTGGACCCTGGCCATTCAGGCACATAATCAGAATGAATAATTTACAGACATTTCACTTCATTGCCACAGAAAAGAGCTGAATTCCAAGAAGCTTGGGGAGTTAAACGCATATCTGCTAACCAAGTAAAGAGAATCAGTCAGTGTCCAGTAACCAGTCTTTCTTAGGGGCAAAAATACAATTTGCTCTGCACTAATGAGATTCCATTCCTTTGTTGTAACACTTCCCACTGACCCCTAACCCTTCTCTTGACCCAAGGCAATAAACACTGCCACACCCTTTTTTTGAAGTTCGTTCCCAAAGGAAAGCCACTACACTCATTTAAGTCATATATTGACTTTATAAAACAAAAATAGTCAGGCATTCTAAGAAGACGAAGCTGGGAAGAGCCATGGGACACCAGCAAGTTTTCAAGCTTCAAATAAGTACCTCTCATCTACTATGGGTATCAGAGGCCATATGGGATGTTAGGTAGTCAACATGTGGAGGTAAATTGTAGTAGTTTGATGATATAAAGACAAAAAAGTTTAGGAAAGTTAAGCTACTTTTGTATCTCTTTACCTTCTTTTTCTTTAAAACAAAATCATGTTTGATTTCTTTCATATCCTTGTTGACAGCATCACCTGATTGCTACAAAAGTGATCAGGCAGAAGGATGTCATGAATTCAACTGGTTATGCCCAAAGGATTTCTTGCAGAAAGTTGTATGTGGTCAACTAACAAGGTGTGCAACACCTTATTATAGGAAACACTTGTGCCTTATTGTATGAAGAACCTCTCTGCTTCTCATAGCTCATGGGATAATGAAAGAAGAATTATACCACCCGCATAAAGCAGCACTGGAATTTTTTGACCACCAATTTGCGGCAAGAAAAACAAAAGATATTAAACAATTGCAGAGTCAAAATAACATCAGTATTAGAGCAGAGCTGCAGGTGGGGGGGGGGGAGAGCAATAGTTTATCCAATCAAGTAACTCCTAGTTTTTCACACAAATAAAGACGGCCAACGGAGGAAGAGGCAATTGAGAGATGAGCCCTGCTACTGAGATAAACAAATGTTCCTCAAGATTGAAACTAAAACATTAGATGTCCAGTCAGATGCAGCATTTGGTGAATCCATAGCCAGCACAGAGAGCAGCGGCGGGGAAAAAACTATTATTTTCATTTTCCAGGGGGGAAAACACCACAAGACACCAGGTTAGGTGCATCACCATCAGATTGATTGTTCCCTTTGTTCAAATAACTGCAGTTCTATTTCTGGAAGAGCAAAACTCATTATGACTGCCCTTTAACAGAAAGAGTTTAGAACAGATCATGCTGCTTAGAGCTTTAAAATGCAATACTCCGTTTACCACTGACTAACCCAGTGACACTGGACAGTGCTTAAGTTCTACTTAGCAATGTTACCGACAACTCACTGCCCCTTTAATATACTGAATGAAGATGGCAGGTTTTAATTTTGGGGGGGGCAGGGAATCACTTTGAAGAGGAAAGTCTGTAATTTACAAGTTTAGCAGGTATGTTCCCAGAAAAACTGGCAGTGCTTAGATTCAATCTCCCATTTTTCATCTGACCTCATTGCTCACATTTCCCCACTGCTTCTATATGTGTATAAACCTATCATCTGAGCATGCTTCATGCATCTCATGTAAAGGAGACTCTAGTCCACAATGCCATAAAGAAGATTTGTCAGTCTAAGGGGTATCCTAAAAAATCACAGAATTCAGCGTAAGACAACTTCTGTTTTGTGTGCATTCAAAGAAGAGGGTGGGGGCATAAAGGGGCCAGGGGCAGGCTCATGCACACTCCGACACATGTAATGACCCAGAACATAACCCCCGGACAAATGGGGGTTGCCTGTACTAGAGAGAGAGAGAGAGAGAGAGAGAGAGAGAGAGAGAGAAAGAAAGAAAGAAAGAAAGAAAGAAAGGCAGGCAGGCAGGCAGGCAGGCAAATGGGGGTTGCCTGTACTAGAGAGAGAGAGAGAGGGAGAGAGAAAGAGAGAGAGAGAGAGAGAGAGAGAGAGAAAGAAAGAAAGAAAGAAAGAAAGAAAGAAAGAAAGAAAGAAATTCTGTTCAATAAGGCTAGCTATTTCTTAATTAACTAATATGTGATTAAAGCTTTAGCTAATAAATCACACCAATCCGTAAAGGCTTACAGCCCTACTTCTTCTCTCTGGTCTGTGTGCAATACTTTAAATCTGTGCTTTCTAAATTTCATTCTTATCAGATTAGCTCTCCCTTTAGCAATATTTAGCTGTTCCTCTAGGGTAGCAATAGCAATCATTACCAACCACAGGCCACGCTGGCTGGAACTGATGGAAGTGAAGAGTCCAGCTCCTGGAGGGCCAAAGATTCACCATCTCAACTCTAGTGAATAATAAGTCTTCCGAGTTGCTGGCAAGTGGCCATTCTACCACCATCATTCATGAAGATGCTGAACGGTATGAGACCCAGAATTCCCACACTGGATACCTGTTTCCAGTTCATACCTTTTGCCAGTTCAACACTGACCCACTCAACTTACTCTGCATGGGTGTAGCCAGGATTTGGGGGGGGCAGACCTTTTGTTGGGGGGCAGAACCTCAGTTTGCTATGCAAGTGGTGAGCGGAGACAGAAGCAAAAGTGACCAGAGCAATAGATGTATATTTTACTCTCATACACCTCTCCGGGGTGGAGTTCCAGGAGCCGGATAGAGCAATCTTGAGGTCCATATTCTGCCCCCAAACCAGAGGTTATCCAACCCTGATCTACAGATACACCTAATGGCTTGTTCCATTTTGGAAATTTTCCAATTGGCTGTTAGAATGCATTTTTAAAAACAGTTTATTCACCATATGGCTACCTATCTCATTTTGCTGCATAACACAGAGATTGAGAGCTTTGACTCTTTGCTTGCAACAAATTACAGATGGCACAGGCTACATCAAAAGAACGTTTTCCATTAGCAGTCTTCAACCTTTTTAGACCCAGAAGCATCTTTAACCCAAACATGCATTTGGGGCTCCATTTATTTTTATTTATTTATTTGCATGGTCATAGTGACGCTTTTGCAACCCACTTTAAATTAAGCTACAACACAGAGTATCTTTGGTTACTGCAATGGGGGGTGCCAAAATTAATCTTGTGCTACCTCATAATAATTTGGAATCAACATATTTTTTTTTGAGGGAGGAATTAAGTGACTACACTCATTCTATCAAAATAGAAATCCTAGGCTTTCCGATGATTGCAGAGTGGCTAGAAGCATGCCCAGGTTGTGAAACGGCATATCTAATACACTTCCAAATGAAAATAGGAGAACTTTTCCTGAAATGTTTTGACTACTATTCAGTGATCACACAGAGCTCTAACTACCTCCTTTTCCTCATTTTTACTCTTGGCAACTCCCCCCCCCCACCTTTTTCCCTATGCAAATGAGCAATAACCAGACTGAATTGGATTTTGAAAACAAAATGGGAAGATCATAGAAATTTAAAGATTATGCAAGAACATAGATGTACTTTAGCCTCTGACTTATTATGCAGCCACTTTGAAACAGCTTTATTCAAAAATGTGGTGTATGCGGGCTCCAATTCCAAATGCTAAGGGAAGAATTGGCTCACTTACCTTCTATAGAAGGGGCTTGGTCCTGAGCTGCATACAGCATCTCCTTGAAAGCCTGTACCAAAAAAAAGAGGCAGGAAGAGTTAAATCTGTAAGCACAAACACATTCAATCACTTTGATCAATCTATCTAAAATCAAGTAGCAATGAAAGTCCTTTTATGCCTCCAGGCTGACATGGAATGTGAACTTTTATTTCATTACACTTTTTTGTAGTATCAAAAATTAAATAAATACCGCACATTTACCAAAAGCATGTAGTACAGGCAACAACTGGCTGTATAAACCTATAGAGCAAGGAAGCTGCTAGGCTTCTAAGATTCTCCATTTTCTAAGTGGTGTTATTCAAGTAAGTGTTTAACAGATTGCCTCAGGATTAGTTGGAATATAGCAAAAGGGGATTATCTCAGATTATATTAGCATTATGCAGCACTGCAATAACGTAGCTTTTGAACAGAAAGTCAAGATATTATTAAAATCAGTAAGGTCACTTATTTCCTGGCAGAATTTCATCGTATTACAATAGAGATCAATTCAATCCAGTTTACAAGACAACTGTGCTGCAGTCATGTCTTTCATAGCTGAGCTATTTGGTTAAAGTCCAGGCTTTCTAATTACAACACACTGTTGTTTTTGCAAAGCTTACAGTTTGTCTATTGCTCCCCAGGATGCAACAAGTGGATGCAAGGAAAGCAGATCCTGTGCATGCTTAGAGCTCAACAAGCTTGGCTTTGGGCTTTCCCAGAAACATGGTACCAACTTTGGGTGTGAAGGACTCCTGAAAGCCTCAGGATGATCAGAGGTGCCTGCATTAAAAGTAAGGCTAACCTATGTAAACATTAGCTTTTAAATCATATGCAACCTAGATCCTGAATAGCTGAGGTCTCATTGTCATAATCTGTTTAACATGTAAAACTCGGTATGCCCTTTAACTTCTTCACTGTGCTCAGACATTCAACATAAACTAAGAAACACACACACACAAACCCATCAGAAAGCATCCAAATGAAACATTAAAAAAAAGATTACGTCTCAGAATGGTTATGTTTATTGACAGCCCAATGTATTTCAGCCAAAAGGGCTTTCTATGAAAGGCAGACAATATACACATGTATAAAATTTATGCATTATTTATTGGGCAAGCTTGAAAACTTCAAAGTTTTTAGCTTTGTTTACTAAATACAAGTAAAATTAAATATTAAAAATTGGGTCAGGTTTGGGGAACCCTTCCTAACCAGCAGATGGGAGCTTAGGTCCCATAACCCATGGAGGCCATTCTGACAGTTCAGCAGAGCTTCCTATCACCTAATATCACCATGACTTTAGCTGATAAAGTTTGAAACCACAGAGGGCTTTGAAAGTACGATAACCAAGTGACTGATGGTGCCTGCAAACCCCATTTTCAGCAGGGAGCCGAAAGAAGAAAAATAACCAGCACATTTTATCCCCAATGACGGATTCCCTGCAAAACTTCTGCCGCCTTTCTTTTCATTCAAGTTTAGGCTACAACTTCACACAGGCTTAGCATAGAACAAGCTTGGTGAATTTACCAGGGCTTTACTTTTGAGTAAACCTACATAGAACACATACTATTCCAGAAGAGGCAGGGTATTTGAGTGCATTGAAGTCTCTTCACAACAATTTAAGCGTGACAGCATTAATTCATATACAGAACTCAGAAAATTACTAGAAGTACAGCAACTACAACACAATCTAGAAATCCTGTTACTTTCTGGTCACTTCCACTCTTTGCCAAACACACAAGCAATACACTCAATTTCACTGGCTTCTTACAGCAGTAAAGGAGTGATGGGCAAGTAACAGCTCTATTATAAAAGTTCCTTTCCTGCCCTCACAATGCCAAAAGGCACAAACTTCTTCTAGAGTTAACTCTTAATACCACATTTCAAAAAGTTCAATTTTCACAGATCTACCCTTCCAATCTCATGCTGCTCTGCTTGACCCAATGCAGACTTAGGCTTACATGCAATTAAGTCTATCAATTTCAAAAGGCTTAAGCATTCTTAATTCTGCATAGGAAAAACGCCACACATATCACAATAGAGTCATCCGACTCTTTAATCTTGTTTACCTGATTTAAAAGTA
This sequence comes from Podarcis raffonei, assembly GCF_027172205.1. Classification (NCBI taxonomy): domain Eukaryota; kingdom Metazoa; phylum Chordata; class Lepidosauria; order Squamata; family Lacertidae; genus Podarcis; species Podarcis raffonei. The sequence goes on along the minus strand of NC_070607.1, from coordinate 6,854,836 downwards.
TATTCATTGTTGCAAAGTTGGCTGCCTTGTCAATATGCCTGCAAAAGTTACTCTTCTGCTAACAACAACAACAACATTTAATTGCATTCCCATGCTGGTTACGGAGAGGGAAAGTTTTTAATGTGTTTTACTGAAGAAAAAGAAACTTTCCTTCCTCCGTAGCTAGCTTTGAAATCAAGCAGCCTGACATAAAAGCACTGGAAAAATCCATACCTCAAACACCTCGCTCACCGGCATGGAATTACTGGTCACCCATATGTACCAGGTGAGTTGATAAAATAAAAGGCAAGTGTAGCCAACAGAATGGTAATCTAAAAAAGGAACAGTGGGTGATGAAATGGTTGGAACTGCATCAGTTGCAAGTACAGTGGTACCTCAGGTTACAGATGCTTCAGGTTACAGACTCCGCTAACCTAAAAATAGTACCTCGGGTTAAAAACTTTGCTTCAGGATGAGAACAGAAATCGCGCGGCAGCGGCGCGGCACAGTGGCAGGCCCCATTAGCTAAAGTGGTACTTCAGCTTAAGAACAGTTTTAGGTTAAGAACAGACCTCCAGAACGAATTAAGTTCTTAACCAGAGGTACCACCGTATGGTTAAGTCACTGAGTTCCCACCATAAGGGATAAAAATTGTTAATTCCTTGAACTATTAAAAATGAGATTAAAAAAACACATTTCAGTTATCATTGGCATCCCTTTGAGATAACCTGGCTTTAAATGAAATATCAACTTAACGCAAACATGTAAAACTGAACTGATTATATTCGTACAAACAGCTGCTTTTACGCTACTTCTCTTTGTAACATAGTTGGGGAAAACATCCTTGCCTGTCGTCACTGCACATTAACCCATGTGCTTATATTATAGCTGGGCACTGGGAGTCAAGGACTGGCAGGTCGCCATGGGTTTTATTCACTAAGCCATCTGGGTGACTTTCTATGTCTATTATGCTTAGCAACTACCTGATCTCTACAATTGGCTCAGAGTTAGCACTGCATTGTCACTATGTTTCTATCATTATAGCAACCTGTATGTTTAGGAATTATTTTAGTGTGTGGAATTTTTTTTTTTACTTTACCCCTTGGTGATTTAAATCAACCAGACTCATGCTACTGAAACTGCTGGAGAATTAGTCTTGATTACTTGTAAACACTGTAGGACTATGGACTTTAGTCTGACAAATCCAACTTTAGAGTCTTTACCTAAACTCTGATCCCAAGAAGAAAGTAATGATAGGCCAGAAGCTACAATTAGAAAGACACAAACAGTAGTGGCAAAAGAGATATTAAAAACTGCTAACTAAGTATGTGCATTAGATTTGGGAAAAATCCAAAATCAATAACCAAAGCAGGCTGCTCTGAACAAATTCAGGACTTGTCAGAGACAAAGCAATTTCTCACTGGTGGCACTTTGGGCATTCAGACTGTGAAGTGCGTCTGCAAAAAGAAACACTGCTCCCTAAGCAAGGGAAGACTCCAGAATGGGGAAAAGAGGAAGCAATAGCTCTTGTGTAACTGACAGGTTGTTGTTGTTGTTTAGTCGTTTAGTCGTGTCCGACTCTTCGTGACCCCATGGACCAGAGCACGCCAGGCACCTCTGTCCTCCACTGCCTCCCGCAGTTTGGTCAAACTCATGCTGGTAACCTCGAAAACACTATCCAACCATCTCATCCTCTGTCGCCCCCTTCTCCTTGTGCCCTCCATCTTTCCCAACATCAGGGTCTTCTCCAGGGAGTCTTCTCTTCTCATGAGGTGGCCAAAGTACTGGAGCCTCAGCTTCACAATCTGTCCTCCCAGTGAGCACTCAGGGCTGATTTCCTTCAGAATGGAGAGGTTTGATCTTCTTGCAGTCCATGGGACTCTCAAGAGTCTCCTCCAGCACCATAATTCAAAAGCATCAATTCTTCGGCGATCAGCCTTCTTTATGGTCCAGCTCTCACTTCCATACATCACTACTGGGAAAACCATAGCTTTAACTATACGAACCTTTGTTGGCAAGGTGATGTCTCTACTTCTCAAGATGCTGTCTAGGCCTGTCATTGCCCTTCTCCCAAGTAGGGCTGGGCAATATATCATCCCAAACTGGTTCAAAGTCCATTTCATGAATTTTTGATCTGGCAATATATTGTGAATCACAATGTATATATGTTTGTGTGCTATGCAAAAATCACAATGTGGGGGAAAATGTGAAGCCAACCAATGCTTCTCTCAATTCCTGCACCAATATTAACTCTGCTGGCTCAGCTCTCTCCTGCCTCCTGCAAGGGGCAGCGAATCACAAGAGCAGCCGCTGGCAAAAATCTCAACGCAGGAAAAACCATGAAGCCAGCCAATCCCTCTCTACAGCTCCATCCTTATTTCAGACATCTTGATATATTGGTATATGGCGATGTTTAGCTGGCGATATATCATGATGCTGAAAACCAGCTATCTCCTAGCCCTACCCATAATAGATTTGTTTTTCCAAATCAGATCGCCCCCAAAGTGCTTGAGACTGAACTGGTCTGTTTTCTGAAGCACCCAGTTGGAATCCAAACAGAATTTCGTGGTTGGTGCACACACACCCTGTCAACTAAAGTTTGTAATTTTGCAAAGTAGATATGAAAAGCCATTTCTTTCTTAAAGAGTAATGAGGGAACAACATCTCTATCTGAAAAGTTTAGCAGATGAACACCATTAAGTTCATTCCCCAAATCAGTTTCCTGATTTGTGTATTAACTGCTTCCCAACATTTTATTTCAAGGATAATGCAGCATTACACACACATGCACAAAAAGTAACACCAGGAACCAACTGCTTAATTTCCTCACTTGTAGATATGTTATCCCCAATGCTCCACCACCTCTTTTTCCTTGCCTTACTTTATCAAGTCAGACAGACCTCTAGAGAAATTAAGGAACGAGAAAAGGGAGAGCTGGAGCTGCAGCCCACAGCATAACAAGATTTTTTTTATTTAGCACTCCAGGCTTCACACCTTGTAATAGTAATTCACACTGCTAAGCTCCAACTAACATTGCACTTGCACTGCTCATCCCGAGAACTGCACTGATCAGCCATAGAATCACAGAATTTCATAGAATTGTACAGTTGGAAATGCCATCTAGCCCAACCATCTACAATGCAAGATTGTTCTATAAAGCATATTTAGTATTATTTGCACCATTTCCTTACTTACTTACATTTCCTTACTTAACTTATGGAACATGGAGAACATGTTGTACAGAATTATTATCATTATCACAAAAAATCTAACCTCTTGCTTTACTTAGAGAAATTTTGAAAACATTGGCATTATCTGCTATAGGTTTAGAAAATGGGGCTCAAGGCGGGAGGATGCTAATGAGAAATACATTAGTCAAAGCGAAGGACCACCTGCAGTCCCCGTTCCTTATCACTTTCTATTTCCTCACCCTCTACTACTGCTTCACACTCCTCGACAGCAACTCTTGTCAAAATTTGTGGAAAAAATTATCAAGTCTGAAAGATATAGTGTTATCAAGAGGAGTGCAAAGTTCACAAGTTAGGCTGAAGTGCATGAAAAGAGAGAGGGGTGTACACCTCAAAATGGGATAGAAGAAGAAATGGAAACAGCACTTTCCTTTCAAATGGAGAGAACAGAAAAAGTGACAAAATACAGCCTAAGGCATTGGATCCATTAGCACATCATCTGGATTTTGGACCTCAGCAAGCTAATGCTCAAGAAACTGTCAAGCAAATCCCCTAGGATTGAATTTGCATTCATAGCTACTTAAAAAAAAAAGTTTTCCCACCAGCTGTCTGGACAGGACAAGGCAGTGAAGCAATTATTAGTTGGGATGCTATTTCAATGCTTTAGTGTTTCTCATGTGTCCTTTCGACATTGCAAAATCTACAATGACCCTTCAAAATCAAACAATTTGTCAATTTAGTTAAATTAGTGTACAGTCTGGCTCCCTTGTTATTTACACTGTGCAAATTCTACACTGAAATTTTAAATAAAACACATACTTAGACATCATACAACTTTTCCATGTTTGACACTCTATGAATATTTTCACACACATTCTAAGCATTTCCTTTAAAAGTTCAGTACACATCACACCTCAAATTAGTTCTGTAACTGAGATTTAACAAACCGAGCTACTAACTTGGCATTCAGAATTCACCACATAACCTACAGGCATACAATCAAATACTGATGAGTTTGAATTAAGTGTAGGGGTGGCAATAAAGAGTCAGTATAAAAATTGTAATTTGTGAGAATGAGTTGTCTCCTTTTCAACTCTTCATTCTTAAATCAAAATAAGCCAACGCATTCATGAAACCTTCTGTCTCCTCTTCTACAGACTACTGCCTCCATATGGAGTCAGTCAAGATAAATGTCTCTTCTACAATATCATGAAGAAGAGCAGCGTATCAGTCATGTTCCGTTCTAACAAAGCATAGGCTGAGAAAATTAAACATATGTATATGCATAATCTATTGTGTTCATTGATGGCAAAAGTGACTAAATCTACTCCCATCTGATGTGCCAGCAGATTATAGAACAGGGATCACAAACATGATGCTCAGGTGTCAGTGTGCCCACCAGCACTCACTGCGGGGCCCACAAAAGGTGTCAGAAAACTCTCAAAAATCCACAATACACGAGGAGCAGTTTGCTCTTCCTGCCACATTCCTGCCATCAATTGTTCAGCATCTCATAGACATCCCCTCAAGTATGCCCCCATTTCACTAGATGCCAGAATCGGATGCCCATGCTCCCATCTATTCTGAACAGTTAAGAGGTGCAAAGAGCTTCTTTGTGAGCAAGTGTGGCTCTGGCTGATGTAGCTGCCTTTTTCCACAGGACACCTCACGGAGGCCACACCCTCAGAATTTTGTGGTCCTGTTGGTTCTTCCTCCCTTTAAGAAGTGGCAGCCATTATGCTACACACACACCCCACCAGTCATTTTGCAACTAGCACCCTCAACATTTCCTCAAAATTCCAAAAGTGCCCACTGGCCTCAAAACACTGGTGACCCGCACTATAGAAAATAATAACTTTGTTAACTGTATGCATCTTCTCTACATTCAGCAATAAAGTGTAAAGGATATTTGAATCAAGTCTTTTGTGACACAATTAAGCCACGCCACAATGCAACACCGATTAATAAAGCCTCACTATGAAGGACTTGGCTGAAATCCTGCTAAATGTGCGTGGCCAAAACCATACTGGGACAATTCCACAGTTGTCATGGAATCCTGAGCCAAACCGGACAAGACAGCCTTGACAGATATTGAAATCCCTCCAGAACCAAAAGCTGGGGGACAGTGTTCCAGTCACCAGACTTGAGACCATCCATTAGGCACTAGAGTGGGAGTAGACCAGGTATCCAATATGTGCCCTCCAGATGTTATAGACTATGACTCCCATCCTTTCAGGCCACTGGCACTGGCTGATGGGGGTTAAAACAATTAATAGTGCCAAGTAACTAGCCTGCAAAAAAAGAATAGTAAAGGTCAAACCCTCCATCATGCCACAGATCCATAACCGGACCTCCCAACTTTTTTAACACTTTAATAACAGACCCAGGTTAGGGAATTGCATGCCTTGAGGCTGCAAGCAAGATGGCCATAAAATAGATAAAGAACTCAAGCTGAATCTCACAAGCAGTAAACGGTATTAAAAAAAGAACTGGACATTTGTGATAACAACCTTATGAGATGGGGTTTGCAGAGCAGAGACTAAACAGACTGAGTTTGCTGAAAGCCACTAACAAGTTCATGGCAGAGGCAAAGTCCAAATCCGGCAGTTCACAACTAGTCTTCCAGCCACGGTGCTATATCAGCTCTCAGGGTGGAAACTCTGTGGCATCTCAGTGTTGATGGCAGGGGTCCAACAACAACATGCTATTAAGATGCTGCCTAGCAGAGCTTTTTCAAATGTTATTGATTTTTAGAACCTGGTCATCCCCCATCTGTTCCTGCAGTGGGCTACTTTACAGCTAAAATTGTTTGCATCCTCTTCAATACATTCACAAATATTATTAATATTAATCTGTTCTGGAGGTATTCAGGGCTTAGGTTAGATTAGAATGTGCATGATGATGCAGCACAAGCACAGAAAAAATATGGAACTTCGGACTGGTTATGAAGCAGCTTCTCTGGAGCTTTAATGTTTAAATCAGCACCTTGTTGCTGACTGAGGTATGTTTGAAGCATGAACATGCAATGCCTGGTGAAGACTCAGTAGCCTGAGGCGGCACTGGCTTGTCTGTTGTAGGCAATTATCACTTCTATGCCAAGGCATAAACTCCTTGTTCCTTCCCATGACTAATAAAAACAAAATTATGCAAAAGACCGGAGATGCTAGACAAATTTTGCTTAATGTATAGCAAGTCACAGAAACCAGCTTTCCTTGGAACAGCAACTGGGTTACGTAAGCATGGATGGGAGTGTAAAACAAGTTGCAGCAGCAGAGTTTTTTAGCCCATCCTTTCTGGAATTTGATCAGGGCTCCAGGGATAGTCCTCCCTTTTTATCCTAACAACCCTGTGATATAGGTTAAGCTAAACATGCACTACCAGCCCAAGTTCTGCCTCTAAGCTTTGCGCTAAATAGGTATTTGAACCCAGTTGTTCATGCTACACTATAACCACAAACCATACCAACACCTTTTTAGGAGGAGCTATGGTTTCATAAACTTGAGGTGACCTGCAAAAGACCTATGTTTAGTTTTTTCTTCCTATGAACAACTTTTGATGTAAAACAAGCCTCTAATCTGGGACAGATAGTCCTATTATTTCCACTAGGTAAAGGGACCCCTGACCGTTAGGTCCAGTCGCGGACGACTCTGGGGTTGTGGCGCTCATCTTGCTTTATTGGCCGAGGGAGCCGGTATACAGCTTCCGGGTCATGTGGCCAGCGCACAGCTGTTTACCTTCCCGCTGGAGCAGTACCTATTTATCTGCTTGCACTTTGACATGCTTTCGAACTGGCATGGCAGGAGCAGGGACCGAGCAATGGGAGCTCACCCCATCGCAGGGATTTGAACCACCCACCTTCTGATCGGCAAGCCCTGTTAAACCACAGAGCCACCCGCATCCCTATTATTTCCACTATGGCCTATCGATTGTGATTTATTGTGTGCGTGTGTGTGTGTAAGAACTTCTGAAAAAATAAAAACAAAAAATAGCTTTTTCTAAGTTGTCCTTGACAAATAGGTAAGGTTATCTGAGTTTTGCTTAAGCTGCAGAATCTGAGTAGACATATTAACATGAATAAGGTACAAATAAAGGCATAGTTTGCCTTCAAGATCCTTACAGAATCCATGTCCCCATAAAACTCCAAAGCAGGATCACAGCTGGCAATTCCTAGACCAATTCAACCCTCCTGAAAGTTATTGTCTCCCTGATGCACCCTCCACAAATCTCAACCAGGGTGGGGGCAAACACATGAACATAATGGCATCTGCTGTAACAGCCAGAGTTTATTAAACACTTCACAGAAAAATAGTGTTTTGAAAAATATATACCATTGTATGTATAATCCCTTCTAATAGTAGCACTGTTATGAATATGCCAAACCTATTTAGTCTCAACACTGAAGTAGCAATATTCTTCATTACTTCATTTTTAGGAGGAGCTATTGGAAAACTACATTAACGCATTTTGCTCAGTGTCTACCGGACTGAATATAATTCCAAGCTGTTGCATGCAGAGAACTGACAGTGGTGCTGAAAAGCTACTTATGCATTAGGCAAAAGTCAACTGACTGAGCATTTCACGCCACCTAAAAGACCATTTGAAATAAAGTTCTCACAGCCCCTGAGCTGCTTTTCACACTTACGGAGACTACATAAAATAAAAAGGTCTCTCATCCTTGCTTACTTGTAGGGGTGAATGCAATCTGTATGTTTTCCTACTAATTTCTCCATGCATCTAAATTTGAGATGATACACCCAAAGCTTCAGTGCTGTCCTTTAACAAAGATCGCTTTAACAGCCACTTGCCCTTCCTCAAATTCCAACGTCAGTGAAAATCATAGGTTGATTTGGAGACTACATGTACATGGTTATCTTCTTGAGAATCCAAGTGAAAATGGCAGGATAGCAGACAATCCAAGAGAATCTAAGCTCTTGCTAAAACCCAAGTCTTTGTATGGCAAACTCACTAAGAACATGCTCTTTAAAGCTTATCAGGCATTTTGTGAAGCTATTATTTTCCCCTAAGCAAACAAGAAACAAGAACAAATTTCAAAAGGGTAACTAAATAATTACATGTGACCTTTTTTGTATATAAGTCGGGGGGGGGAGCTGAAACACCTGACTAAATATGTGGTCAATTCCCTCTTGAAATACTTGCATTCATGCTTATACTATATTCCTTATACGGACTTGAAGTCAGTACAAACACAAACAATGGAAACTGTAGGAAGAAATGCCCAGATATATTTTTTAAATTCTCGAAAACTGCCTAACCCAAATAAAAACCACAAAAGACAGAGCAGCTGAGACTCCAAAAACAAGGGATAGCATGAGGGCTCTAGGTGGATACATGCTTGGCTTGTACAGTTGATTACTTTTTGGAGAAAGTCCATGCCACAGATATGACAAATGGAAAGGTGTTGCGTTATTAGAGAAAGCCTCAAAGGGATAAAACACAATGAATAATCAAAACTGCAACAGAAGGTACTGGCAGAAGGAAGATAAAATCTTTGAGGCAAACTATAGACATTAAAGCCAAACCTCAAAGAAATATGAGGAGTAGAGATGAGAGGGTCCAGAAAAGAGGGGAGGGAGGGATTGTATTTTTGCAGGCCTTCATGTATCTAGTTTGATGCTATGGGCCTGGCAACCAGTCTCCTTGAACCACTTCCAGGAATCACCACACCCACAAGGGCAGCTCACATTCAGATCCTCATACACTGCCCTCAAGCCCAACACAGGCAAATTCTCAAAACGTGGTTAAGCAGCACTAGGCCATTGGTATATAGCAACTCGGGCATCTGATCAAGGACAGTTACAAACAATTGATATGGAAAATTCCAAGTGACAGAATTGGAGGGTATTGATAACCCTGGGATAGGGTGCCACCTAGCTTCCTTCCCAGATAACCTTTACAGTTCCTCTCTACCCGCAACCCAGCAATGTTCTATCACAGCACTGATACAGGGGCTTTGCAGCCATTAAAAAAATAATAAAATTCCAGTGGCGGAGGAGACCAGCTTTGCACCCTTCAACAAAGGAGGACGGAGGCTGCTTGAGCTCCTGCTCCTTCCCCACGGCTAAAAGGACACACCCCGCCAAAGCCTCGGTGCCAAGTTTCCCGAAGCGGATTGCCATGGGGGTATAAGGGGGAAAAAGGGAGAATATATATATATATGTGCTTTCAGGAAATTCGTGGAAGAAGAGACCAAATGCAACGAGGCAGGTGAGGAGGTCGAAGCTGCAGCTGCACCACCTCCTTGCGCGGCAGCGCCGCAAACTTGGCTGGCGCGCGAGAGATGGGAGGGACCCGAGCCAAGTCCGGGGGGGGGAGGGAGAATGCGGCGCACCAAGGGGGGCGGGGGCGGCGGAGTTTTGCGCTTGGGGCGCACCTGAGCCTAGAATTGGGGGTGGTGGGGGATGGGGAGGATAAATTGGGAGCTGTTCCCCCCCCCGCGTAAACAAGCGCTTTCGCCTCTCCTGTTTTCTCACACACCCACCATACTTTTCAGCCTTGCGCACCCATATCCTAAGCCGTTGGCCCTTCCCCGCCCGGGGTGACTTCTCTCCACACACCCCCCCACCGCCCCCCACCCACAAAGACCCCTTGTTTTGCCTCTACGCCTCCTCCGAAGCCGCCCACCCCTCACAACCGAACACAGACCCCTCAAAGCCATTCATTCCCCCCCACCCCGCTTTAGCTGCGTCTCTCCCCCCCCCCGCGACCCCCACAAGGGCGGCAGCAGCAGCAGCTTACCTCATACTGGATGTACTGCTTCCTCCACTCCGGGGTGATGTGCGCGGAAAGGTGCTCGGCGAACTTCATCCTGCCGCCTTGCCGCTGCCTGCCCGGGGAGCCGGCTCAGCGGACGCAGCGCCGGGATGAGGCGCCTCTTTCTCCTCCTCCTGAGGGCGAAGGACCACCACCGCCGCCGCCGCCGCCGCCGCACATGAGACCCCTCAGACAGGCACACGCGCGCCGCCCTTCCCGGCAGCAGCAGCCCACAGGCACGAAAGCGCGCCGCCGCTCGTCCCCGCCTCGCTCAGGGTCTCCTCAGCGCCGCCGCCACCGCCGCCGCCCGCCGCGGCCCCGCAGCCTCCTCCGGCGCCCCTGAGGCAGTAGCGGCGCCCGCCGCCTCCGCCGCCATTTTGCCTCTCCGCCCCGCTGGGCCCGCCTCCCCATCCCTAGGCCGGGGATGACGTCATCGCCTAGGTAACCGCCCCCCGAGAGAGAGAGAGAGAAGGGGGAAAGGGCTCCGCTGTGGGCCACGCCCACCGCTCCTCCCCAGCCTGCGCGCGCGCGCGCCACCCTAAGGAAGGGGGCGGGGTCGACACTCTCCCCCGCCAAAGCGACACGCCCCTTCGCCGCCCCGCCGAGAGAGAGGGACACGCCCCTTTCCCCCGCGAGGTTCCGCTGCGGTGGAAGGACTGGGATTTCGCAGCCCGCGGGGAGCGTCTGTTTAGCGGGTGCTGCAGCCTTTGAGTGCTCCCTTCCCGAGCGCGCTGCAGTTCGTAAATGGTGTTTTAATGCATTATTCTATATGCCGGTATGTATGTATAAATGTGCGCGCGTGTATATGTATATATAGAGAGAGAGAATCAGGTGAATCTTTATTTGCATCAGCCACTAGCCATAGCAATAAAAGAACAGAAAATGTAGATAGAGGTTAAAAAAAAACCTTGACTACAGAAAATACATTTTGGAGGCTGACATCAATAATAAAATATTGGGTGTTGTTTTCATTGCCCCTGCTGAAAACCTTGCAGTTTTTGCTGTTATCTGGTCATCTTGGATCTGCTAAAAAAAAAGGACACAAGAGCAATGGCTGAGTGACCTCCTCAAAAGTATGTGTGTGTGTATGTATGTGTGTGTGTATATATATATATATATATATATATGTATGTATGTAATAGGGTTGCCAGCAGGGCCGGATTTAGGTTTGATGAGGCCCTAAGCCAGGGGTCAGCAACCTTTTTCAGCCATGGGCCAGTCCACTGTCCTTCAGACCATGTGGGGGGGCCGGACTATATTTTGAAAAAAAATAATGAACGAATTCCTATGCCCCACAAATAACCCAGAGATGTATTTTAAATAAAAGGACACACTTTACTCATGTAAAAACACGCTGATTCCTGGACCGTCCGCGGGCCGGATTGAGAAGGCGATTGGACTGCATCCAGCCCCTGGGTTTTAGGTTGTCTACGCCTGCCCTAAGCTACTGAAGGTAATGGGGCCCGTTATATGTCGAGCTGTCCTTTGTCAACAACAAATTGTCACTGTTTTTTTGTGTTGAATATACAGTATGCTATATGGTAATCTGTGGACCTAATAGGTATCTAAAGTCATTTGCACATAACAAAATATGTATTTTATCAAAGTAATTGTTGAACTGAAATACAATTAAGAAGAAGTATATTAATAGTGATATTTTAGGGAGCAGACGAGCAAGCGGGGCCCATTACTTACATCTTAGGAACCTACGCAACACAAAACACTGTTGCTGTATATAGGTTTTATTTTATTTGTTTTTTAGCTTATATTTTGGAAATGTACATCCAGGTGTTGGTTTTTTCCTTTAAAAATTTTTGGGGGCCCCAAGAGAGGGAGACCCTAAACTATAGCTTGTTTAGTTTATGCATAAATCCGGCACTGGTTGCCATATTTCAGAATTCCTGACACCCGCAAAGTTGTTGAGCTTTTTCTAGGAAACCACCCTAATTATTTAGATATATTTTTTTTAGAACAAACAGAAATTTGGGGGAAACGAGCTTTCTGAGCTGTTTCCACTGCTTTTTCCATTGTGTCGCCATACAGCCGGGTTTTCCTTGACATTTTGCCATTTCGGCAAAACTTCCCCTAACGCTGTTTTTACACCCAGAAACCAGGACATGTCAGGAATTTTCCTAACATATGGAAAACCTATATGTATACACACACATATGCATATATCTATTTATACATGACGTGGGTAGTGCTGTGGGTTAAACCACAGGGCCTAGGACTTGCCAATCAGAAGGTCAGCGGTTCAAATCCCCTTGACGGGGTGAACTCCCGTTGCTCGGTCCCTGCTCCTGCCAACCTAGCAGTTTGAAAGCATGTCAAAGTGCAAGTAGACAAATAGGTACCACCGTGACGAGAAGGTAAACAGCGTTTCCGTGCGCTGCTCTGTTTCGCCAGAAGCAGCTTAGCCATGCTGGCCACATGACCCGGAGGCTGTACGCTGGCTCCCTCGGCCAATAAAGTGAGATGAGCGCCACAACCCCAGAGTCGGTCATGACTGGACCTTATGGTCAGGGGTCCCTTTACCTTTTATATATACACATACATACACAAGCCCATATGGATGTAGGCAGTGCTATTTTTCTAGAAAATGAGGTGCCGGAAATCACCTCTTTCTCTCAGAATGGCAATGGCACCCACCTGAGAGTTCCCCCGGGGGGGAAAGCCCTGGGTGTAGGTATGTGTACAAGTGAGCTTTTGTTGGCATCTGTCTGACTCAAGAGACAATGGAGTGTGCCTCCAAGGGTGAAGCCAAACTGCACCAAAGTGACCTCTGCAGGGTACACGCCTGGGCAGTGTGGATGGAGGTCCGGGGCTGCCCAGACGACAGCATTCCTCTTTCTGCTGAGAGTCCATGACTGTAAATGTGATGTTGAGGCTAGCTTCTGACTAGCACAACAATGGTATTGTTATGCCAGTGTAAATTGTGCTCTGCCAGTTCATAGTGATTTAGTAGCAGTTATTTTCCACCCAACACGTACAATGCAAGGATCGAATCACGTTATGATAGGTTCTCTGACTCCGATTCAAAACTCTGCTGTATGTTACAGGTTTTGCTTCCCTCCATGCTACAGCATGCTTGCAGATTTTGAAATACATGTATACGGTACACAGGGCCCCTTTTGTGCTGTGGAAATTATATGCCAGCCATGTAACATGTCTGTGCCTTCCCAATTTTTAGAAGGTGTGGCAAGGCTTAATTATAATAATGAGTGATAAAAACATTTTAGAAGACGCTTACTCTTAAATTGTAGACGTTATAAGCGCATGATTGAATATAACTGAGCAATGTATACTTTTATTGTGACTGTAATAAATCAATAGCCTTGAGAGTTAGCTAGTTTTACACAATATCATGTAAGAAAGTACTGCCTCACCCCATGTTTTCCATATGTTTGTACCCACCCACCCCTATTTCTCCCTTTCGGTTAATTTAGTTAGGCTGAACTTGGAATTGGTTGCTGCAATCCTAACCCCATTTACCTGGCAGTAAACCACACTGAATTCAGTGAAGCTTTACTTCTGCATAGACATGGTAAAGATTGTGCCGTTAATCTCTCAATAGGCAACCTGCTCCAGCAATATGCAGTGTTACGATGACTTTAACCGTCAGCAACACTCAGCAACTTGTTTGCTAAGAAGTGTATAGTTTTGTGTTTCTTGACAACTGGTGTAGGAGGGGATGTGAGCTGAGATGTCCCCATTTCATATCTCACTTCAGCCACAAACTCTTGAAGCCTGCGATGCTGTCCTCTCTTATTTAAGGCTAAGGTTCTTTGAGTAAACCTACACAGGATCAGGCTGCTAGTAGCCTTAAGTTACAATTGCCTTGCCCCCTGGGTGTGCTGTGATTAAGTGGATCATAAAATGCTATGCTCCTTTGCAGCTATGTGGGCACACTGGTAAGAGATTGGGGGGGGGGTTATGGTCCACCTTTAAGTTCAATGGGCGGTATTTGAATGCCTTTTGCTGGTAGAACATTATTTTAGTTTCAGTCCCACATCTTCCCTGACACAAACTCACCCCTACTCTGTTTTCATCCCCTCCAGCAGCTGATTTGTGCTAAAGGTAAAGTTACCCATGACCATTAGGTCCAGTCGCGGATGACTCTGGGGTTGCATGCTCATCTCGCTCTATAGACCAAGGGAGCTGGCGTTTGTCCGCAGACAGCTTCCGGCTCATGTGGCCAGCATGACTAAGCCACTTCTGGCAAACCAGAGCATGGAAACGCCTTTTACCTTCCCGCCGGAGCAGTACTATTTATCTACTTGCCCTTTGACGTGCTTTCGAACTGCTAGGTTGGCAGGAGCTGGGACCGAACAACGGGAGCTCACCCCGTCGCAGGGATTTGAACTGCCAACCTTCTGATCAGCAAGCCCAAGGCTCAGTGGTTTAGACCACAGCTCCACCCGCGTAGTCTAGCAGTAGGGAAATACTTGTGTATTTTTTCAGGGGCAGCCCATCCATGAGGCCAGGCCTCCAATGAATGGATTGTCCGCCGCTGCTTCTGCTGTGGTGGCAGCGAGAGCTTTGTCGCACTCCTTGGAGGCCTCTTGGCAAATAGGAGGTGCTGCTGGTCTCCACCCACCCCTGTAGATATTCTCTCACTCCTTCTTCCCTGTCGAGGAGGGTCATCGTTTTGTGGTTCAACTCAAGTGCCAAAATATCTTGCGCCAGCCCGGGTAGTTTCCCACCAGCCTATTCCAGGTGGTAAGTCTCTGGGTAGAGTCAGCAGTGGTGGAATACCTTCAAGATCCGTCCATTTAGGGGTTTTGCACCAAATCCTAAAGCACTCCCCACTGAAATGGTTGGTACATAGGACCATGCTGCCAATCTTTCACAAATGGACCGGAATCGTTCTGTGTCGATAGAGTTTGTCAAGATGATGTTCAGGGGGAAAAACAGTTGTGACCAAGGTAATAATAAAAATAATAATAATGACCTCAGAAGAAGTGTTCCAGTTTCTCTGCTGCATTCAATGCTCTGTGTTTGTAACTGCCATGCCAAGATCAAGTCTTAACAGCTCCTAGACCTGTCTCAGCTGTTCAAGGTGTTTCCTGAACAGGATGGCTAAGGAGGCTGTCTGAAGGGCTAAGCATGTTGAGATTTCCAAAATGATAACATAGCTAGGGAGAAAGAATGAAGGTGGCAGAGGAAGGGAGGGAAAGAGTATGTAGGAATGTATGTATGTATTTAAAAAAACTTTAATTTTTTTTATCCCACCTTTCTTCCAAGGCAAGGTCACACAAAGGTGATGGTCAGCCTGTGCCTGGGCTGTATAATTTTGCACAACAGGTGAGGGCTCCCAGGATTTGTTAAAGGGGAAGAGGTTGGCAATATTTCTTAATGCTCCTTCACATAAAAAAGGCAAAACCCCTTGTAGTATGATAAGAGATCAGGGGGAGGGGGCAGCAGTAAAGCCTTCCTGTGTAAAGTGCTAATTTACTAAGGGCAAAGCATATTTTCCCCTACTCCCCAAACACACACCTTCAGTCTGAAGTCCAAAATTCTGCCACCTCAGTCTAACGCTTTCTTCTTCTTCCTCGAATTTATTTACTGCCCTACACCCAGATGTCTCAGGGCGGTTCACAGAAAAAAATAGCAGATTAGCTTGTCATGTGAGGAAAGAAGCATGGAAAGCAAGTAGAAGAGAAAAATAAGGAACCGGTGGGCATTGATGATGTGACTTTGCCATTGTGCATTCCTAGCAAAGGGAAGCAAAATGCAGAGAGTCAACAGAGAAAGATGATTAAAACCATTAATTAAAATTAAAAAATAAAAATACTATTTAAATGCACTCCTAGACTTTTTGAAACCCCTGTTTATGTGCGTTCAAGAGGGAAAAAAATAGTAATGCAGACAAGTGAAAACATTTGAGGCATTGCAGGGGGTTGGACTAGATGACCCTTGGAGTTCCTTCCAAGTCTACAATTCTATAATTCTATGAACCTGCTATGCTTGGGTCTGCCTATCTAAAGACAATTGTTCTGGCTTTTCCCCACTGGTCTCTGGGACAAAAACACTGACTTCAGAGGCAACAGAATTAATCTACACAACACAATTGCCATAAACATTTTGCAAAACACTGCCAGAGATTCCATTCCTTTTAATTTGTGAGCAAACAACACCCTTAGCTTGGGATTTACCCAACATCAATAGCAGATTAGCTTCTCCTAGACTGGGTCATTGCTGTTATCTGTTTTTATTATGTTTGTAGAAAACATTTTAATGAATGGCGATTAGGTGCCCTTCAACAGAAACTTTAGAATCAGCAGTTCAAAAAGTACTGACCTTAGAGAGCTGAATTCTTATCGCCGCTTCCTGGACACAAAAGCATTTTCATACATTACATTACAGAAGTTAATTGTGGGGCAGGGGGAGCCAAGCTAAGTTACACAGATTGCATCTTAGCCATTTAGACTGGGAATCAGAAGAAGGTTTTAGAAGTACAGTGGTACCTCGGGTTACGTACTTAATTCGTTCCGGAGGTCCGTTCTTAACCTGAAACTGTTCTTAACCTGAAGCACCACTTTAGCTAATGGGGCCTCCCGCTGCTGACGCGCCACCAGAGCACGATTTCTGTTCTCATCCTGAAGCAAAGTTCTTAACCCGAGGTACTATTTCTGGGTTAGCGGAGTATGTAACCTGAAGCGTATGTAACCTGAGGTAGCACTGTATACGGAACAAAAAGCTGTGACTCTCCATATAACAGTTGTACAAGAGCCTCGGATGCTTTAAAATAATTTCAAATAATTTCTGTTTCATTATTCAATGATTTTTTTTAAAAACATCTTGCCAGTTTAAGACCAGGGTTAAGATCTCACGTTGCCTCAAACTCCATTTAGATATTGGAAACCTTAACAGACGTGCCTCACAATCGGCAATGGTGCTGTGCAATGTCAGAAACCTCCAGACAGGCAGTAGAAAAGCCCCAATCCCCACATTTCCATTCCCCACCGTATGGAAAGGAAGAGCAGGGAAAAAGCAGAGACATCACCTTGCCAACAAAGGCCCGTATAGTTAAAGCTATGGTTTTCCCAGTAGTGATGTATGGAAGTGAGAGCTGGACCATAAAGAAGGCTGATTGCCAAAGAATTGATGCTTTTGAAATATGGTGCTGGAGGAGACTCTTGAGAGTCCCATGGACTGCAAGAAGATCAAACCTATCCATTCTGAAGGAAATCAGCCCTGAGTGCTCACTGGAAGGACAGATCCTGAAGCTGAGGCTCCAATACTTTGGCCACCTCATGAGAAGAGAAGACTCCCTGGAAAAGACCCTGATGCTGGGAAAGATGGAGGGCACAAGGAGAAGGGGACGACAGAGGACGAGATGGTTGGACAGTGTTCTCAAAGCTACCAACATGAGTTTGACCAAACTGCGTGAGGCAGTGGAAGACAGGAGTGTCTGGTGTGCTCTGGTCCATGGGGTCACGAAGAGTCAGACACGACTAAACGACTAAACAACAACAACAAAGAAAAAACATGGAGGCTGCAATCCTCAGGCTGCCTTTTTGCCTTCTGTGTGGTGTGGTTTGACAGGGTTGCCATTATTTGGCGGCAGGGAGTGTGTTGTCATGGGCACATTAGGGCATTTGGAAGCTGTCATGCATACCACGACTAAAGTAAAAAAGGTAAAGAACCCCTGGATGGTTAAGTCCAGTCAAAGGCGACTGTGGGGTTGCGGCACTCATCTTGCTTTCAGGCCAGGGGAGTCGACATTTGTCCACAGACAGCTTTCCAGGTCATATGGCCAGCATAACTAAACCACTTCTGGTGCGGCGGGACACCGTGACAGAAACCAGAGCACACAAAAAAGCCATTTACCTTCCCGCCACAGCAGTACCTATTTATCTACTTGCACTGATGTGCTTTTGAACTGCTAGGTTGGCAGGAGCAGGGACCGAGCAACGGGAGCTCACCCCATCGCGCGGATTCAAACCACCAACCTTCTGATCAGCAAGCCCAAGAGGCTCAATGGTTCAAACCACAGCGCCACTTGCGTCCTATCATGACAAAGTAGCTACCATTGCAGGGATGGCAAGTCATCTCCCCAATTCATTTGTCAATTCCCATTTAATTAATTTCCCCTTTGCCAGCCAATGCACCCTTCCCATGATCCATCTCTCTTCCCTCCCTCACCCTCTCTCTCCACCCACCATCACCCATGTATATTCTCTCTTCCCATAGATCAGCAATGGGACACGGGTGGTGCTGTGATCTAAAATACTGAGCCTCTTGGGCTTGCCAATCAGAAGGTCAGTGGTTCGAATCCCCGCGATGGGGTGAGCTCCCGTTGTTCGGTCCCTGCTCCTGCCAACCTAGCAGTTCGAAAGCACGTCAAACTGCAAGTAGATAAATAGGTACCACTCCGGCGGGAAGGTAAACAGCGTTTCCGTGCGCTGCTCTGATTTCGCCAGAAGCGGCTTAGTCATACTGGCCACATGACCCGTAAAAACTGTCTGTGGACAAATGCCGGCTCCCTCAGCCTGTAAAGCAAGATGAGCGCCCCAACCCCAGAGTCATCTGCGACTGGACTTAACTGTCAGGGGTCCTTTATCTTTTTACCCTTATAGATCAGCAACCAGACACGCAGGCACCCTCTCAGGATTATCTACCCCCAAAACAATATATCTCTGAATCACCTTTTCCCCCTCTTCTGTTCCACCTACAAACATCTAAGCAGTCCAGACATCCATCACTGTTGTTGTTTGTCTCATCAAGACGGAAGCAGGGTAGTCTCAGAAAGAAGAAGCCCAGCATAAAGTCCTGAGTGAGCCTTGGAGCAGCTAGATAAACCATTTTGGTCAGCCGTTAGGTATGGGCAGTAGCTGACATTGACATGGGCAGATGACCCATCTCACAAGATGTAGCCCCTTTCCCTCCTCTGTGGGAGCAGCAACTGAGGCTTTGCCCTCCTCCTCTGATGTAGGTCAACATTGACATTTTCTTTCCATTTATATTCCTGCCATGCTCCCCGATAATTCCTTAAGCTAGGAAATGAGAATGGAGACAGAGAAGACACTTCTTGCTGGCATACTTTCAGGAGACCTTTCTATGTAAGATTGACACGAAGAAAGCCTCTGGAACAATGTCAATCCCTCATACACATTCCCAATTGCCTTTTTTTTTACCCCGCAGCAGTAAATTATGTTCACTGTGGTCCTCAGTTGTAACATTTCCTCCTCCTCAACAAATGCATCATTTGCATTTTAAAATTTGAACTGGGACTGCCAGAAATCAGCTTCCTGCTACTGCAGAGTCTTGCACCTGTTTTGTCGAATGCATGGAGAGACCTTTATAAATAGAATAAGTCTTTAAAGTAATTGCACTTTTTTAGAGCTCTCACACTGTGGGGGGGGCAGTTTTTCAACAAGCTTGTCCACGGGGGGGGGGGGAGAGAACACATTTTCTACCTTTTTTTAAAGGTTGCTTTTCACACAGAGAATATTGGGGTAGGTTGCTACATATGTATTTGTGACTGAAATCAACTGATGACACAAGATCAGTTGTACAGTCGTACCTCGGGTTACAGGCGCTTTGTGTTGCATGATTTCGGGTTGTACACCATGGGGAACTCAGAAGTACCAGAACTGGTTACTTCCGGGTTTCGGCGCTTGCACATGCGCAGAAGTGCTAAATTGCGCTTTGCACATGCGCAGAAGCAGCAAATTGCAACCCGCGCGTGCGCAGACGCGGTGCTGCGGGTTGTGAACATGCTTCCCGCATGGATAACATTCGCAACCCTAGCATCCACTGTATTGGGTTGTGTCCTTTACAGGGGTGACCCATCACCATTTTAAAATTTGCTGACTTTGTTTAAGTGAAGATAAAGAGAAAGATGGGGAGGGAGAGAAAGAGAGAGGTGATGTTTAATAAAATTAGGTTCCATATTGCAGTTTGATGTTGCAGCCCAAGTTTGAAGAGGCTGAAGGCTACAGGTATCAATGATTTTCTTGTTTTACAGGCTATAACCTTCATAAGACAAAGACACACACACACACACACAAAAAGCAGTTGCCTATGGGCCCAGGCCAAGGAGGACAGGGAATCTAGGAAGCCACCTTATACTGAGTCAGACTATTTGCCCATCTGGCAGCAGCTCTCCAGGATTTAAAACAGGTTTGTCTCCCAGCCCAGCCTGGAAACATCTGGGATGGAAACGGGGGCCTTCTGCATGTGAAGCAGATGCTCTGCCATCTCTGGCCCTCCAGATGTGTTGCACTGCCTCTCCCATCATCCTTGACCATGGGCCATGCTGGCTGGGGCTGATAGAAATAGCTGTCCAGCAACATCTGGAAGCCAAAAATTCCTCATGCCTGTTCTAGGATGATTGGACACAACAGAGGACAGGGGTCCCACACCTTTAGCAATTGTGCAGAAGAGATTTATATTTTTTTTAACTAATTGCAGCTTCTCATATAATTATGTGAAAAGCTTCAAAATGGCCTCTCCCATTCAATTATTAAAAAGTACAAGGAACTTGCTATCCTTTGCATTTGGTCATCCTACATTTGCCAGTGGTAGCCGAAGTGCCCACTGCTTAATGTACCGAGTTCCGAAATGAAACATTGACTGGGTACAGGGAGGAAATGTTGTCTTTTACTGGCTGTCTGAAGAGCCAAGAACCAAGTAATACCTGAACGGAGCTCAGCTGGAGCACCAGTCATCAGGTATGAGAATATTATGCTTCAGGGGCCTGAATCAAGAGAGCAGGGAATGGCTGAGCTCTGCCAGCACCACGGAGAGTTCCTAGACAAGCCATGTGCTGCTTCCACCAGCATCTGAGCACTTAGATAATCAGCAAAACTGCCCTGTTGAGTGTCTAAGCCTCCCCCCACACACACACAAGTTAAGAGCTAGCAGGAATTTAAAGACACAGAGCCCTGGCTTGGGCGCTGCTGAGTGGCTTCCTTGTACATCCTCTGCTGTTTCTGCTTACGAGGAAGCGGAAGACCTCGGGCAGTTGGTGAAGTAGAGGGGTGGAGATTCCTGTCGCTTGCTGGAGGAATTCGAACTCCTTGCCTCAACCACAAAGTCAGAGGAAAGTCGTCTTCCTCTGGGACTCTAGAAGAATGTTTCCCATCCCACTCAACAGGAGGCCAGCTTGGGTTGTGGGAACTCTTGATACATACTTGAAATTGAAATACTTTATTGTCACTTGTACAACTTGTATACAGTGAGATTACACGAGCACCCCCCACTCAGCTCTCTTAGTCTTAATTCCCCTCGTTTACTGACGCACACCCACCAAACCCAAAAGTCAGTTGCCCTGTTGTTATCTTTTTATTCAGCAGCCTAACAGCCCACGGATAGAAGCTGTTCTTTACCCTGTTGGTGCGACTAATCATGCTTCTATATCTTCTGCCTGAGGGCAGGTGGTCAAGAAAGTGCCGGCCAGGGTGTGAATCATCCCTGAGAATTTTCCTCACTCTCCTGAGGCAACGTTCTTCCGCTATTTCATCCAGCAGATTCACGGGACAGCCCATAATATCTTGTGCTGTATTCACCACCCTCTGTAGGCACTTCCTATCAGTTGATGTCAAACCAGCGTACCACACCGTGATGCAGTATGAAAGGACACTTTCTATTGTGGACTGGTAGAAGGAGATCATCAAATGTTGATTGACATCGTTCTTTCGCAATACTCTGAGGAGATGGAGTCTCTGTTGGGCTTTCTTAACCACCTGGGTTGTATTGATTTTCCAAGTAAGGTCTTCACTGAGATAAACTCCTAGGAATTTAAAGGAAGAGACTCTCTCCACACAGCCCTCCCCGATGTTCAGTGGGGCTAGTTCTCCTCTCTTCCTCTGAAAGTCCAACACCATCTCCTTTGTCTTGCTGATATTAAGGTGCAAGTTGTTCCCTGGGCACCATGTAGATATTTTTTGGACCTCCCCTCTATACGCTGATTCGTCTCCACCTGTTATTAAACCCATTATGGTGGTGTCACCTGCAAACTTAATAATTGCAGTAGACAGGTCAGATGATACACAATCATATGTATACAATGAATTCAGGTAGGGACTTAGCACACATCCCTGTGGTGTGCCAGTGCTGGTTTTTAAGGAATTAGATGTTACATGTCCAATCCTCACTGTCTGTGTCCTGTTGATCCCCCCCAGTAAAGGTGTCTTCTGCTACAGAATCACTGCCCATGGCAATTGGGAACTGCAAGGAGCCTAGCAGCAACTGGGCTCAGTGGTGGCTGCACCATTGGGACTACTGGGAACTGCAACACCAACCTCAGTCCACACCCAACTGCCTTCTTTCAGTCCAGTGGGAGGCCCTGGCTGTCCATTGCCTCCTCCTCCTTCTCTGACTCGTGTTGCCATTGTAGAACTTTGCAGAGAAGAGGATGGGGACTAAACTAGAAACAGTTGACTCTTCCTGTCATTTGCTCTGGCTGGGCTGTCTTCCTGTCTTCCACCCTACCCTCCGTGGGCCTTTAGTCCCCACTGTGTCGGCCTAAATGTCACATTGCCAAAAGAGAGGTGAGGCTTTGCACGTGTGAACCCTTACCTACCTCTGATGTTAATTTTATCTTCTCTGCGTTGAGCATGTGAAAAGGAATTGAGCATGTGAAAAGCTTTCGATGAAGAAATCTTTTAAAAGACCCGATCCTGAGGGACGTCGTCGTTCAGGTACTTGATATGCTGTCTGAAAGAGAACAAAAGACAGCTGGAGCAAAGCTTAAGCTACAACTGAACAATTACCCACTCTCGTGCCAGTCAAGGAGAATGCACGCGGCCCCCCACGTAGCTCCTGATCCTGCCGAGAAAGACTTTGCGGCTATTCTTTTTTTTCTGGAGAAAGCGACAGAGGGATCAGAGGAAGGGGGGAAGCTACAACTCTCTTTCACACGGCCGCCCCCAAGACAGATTTTACCTGCTGAGGCAATTGCTACTCGGCTTAAAGCGAGGAATGTGAATTCTGTGCAAAGAAAAGATCTGAAGGAAACACAGGGCAATAATTACGGTGATGATAATTTTTTTAAGCAGGTGATCCGAGTCAGAAATTACAAGAGGATTTAGTGAGTCCTACCTCCAAGGAGGGGACGCGGGTGGCGCTGTGGGTAAAAGCCTCAGCGCCTAAGGCTTGCCGATCGAAAGGTCGGCGGTTCGAATCCCCGCGGCGGGGTGCGCTCCCGTTGTTCGGTTCGAAAGCACCCCCGGGTGCAAGTAGATAAATAGGGACCGCTTACTAGCGGGAAGGTAAACGGCGTTTCCGTGTGCGGCTCTGGCTCGCCAGAGCAGCGATGTCACGCTGGCCACGTGACCCGGAAGTGTATCCGGACAGCGCTGGCTCCCGGCCTCTTGAGTGAGATGGGCGCACAACCCTAGAGTCTGTCAAGACTGGCCCGTACGGGCAGGGGTACCTTTACCTTTTACCTCCAAGGAATTGCATAGCCTACCAGAGAGTGGGAGGGGAGGATAGCTTTAGGCTTTCAGCAAACAAGCAATGGCAGCTCTTGTAGGGAGTTGCAGGTAGACAACACATTCACTGCATCAGGAGACAAGGAACCAAAGCACTTGGATGCAATACCTTGTCAATGTAGTGAAGCTTCTAGGAATGGCTGCATCTGACAGTTTTGGTTTCTAATGTTTCTAATCTTCAGCCCATTTCTGCATGTGTGAGATTTTTTTTAATGTCTGCATGAAAATTTGTATGCATTCTTGTGCACATTTCTTTTAACAGACATACAGTGGTACCTTGGTTTAAGAACAGTCCGGTTTAAGAACGGTTTAGTTTACAAACCCCACAAAACCGGAAACAGTGTTTTGGTTTGAGAACTTTACCTCGGTCTAAGAATGGAATCCGAATGGTGGAAGGGCACTGGCGGCGGGAGGCCTCATTAGAAAAAGCGCACCTCTGTTTAGGAACGGTTTTGGTTTAAGAATGGACTTCCGGAACAGATAAGTTCATAAACCAGGAACCACTGTATTTTTGCATAAAGATTTTTGCATAAAGATATGCACTTCTGCAAGCAATCTACATTAATATATGCACTTTTGCTTGTACTTTTCATTAATATATCTATCTTTGCATGCACCCTTTGGCTAGAGAACTACATTGCAAAATTCAGAGAAGTGTGAATTTCAAAGGAGAGCTATGTTTTGGTTTGCATGTTTGTTTGGGAAATGCAAATTTAATAGGTTCATATTAAAATGTGAACAGCACTTATGTCTCCCCTATCCCTAGAAGCTTCTAGACCAGCCTTTCTCAACCTGCGGGTCCCCAGATGTTGTTGAACTACAACTCCCATCACCCCTAGCTAACAAGGCCAGAGCTCAGGGATGATGGGAGTTGTAGTCCAACAACATCTGGGGACCCACAGGTTGAGAACCACTGTTCTAGACAAAGATCTGGCAGCTTATTTCAAATTACTATGTGCCTTTAACACCTCTGCATCTCTTGTCTTATCCGCAATTTCCCTGTCTATCTAGCCTCAAGCTACCTTTCCTTCACCTGGCTTTTATATTCTCCCCCTCATTTCTGTAGACTTTCTCTTTCAGTTCTCCTTTCCAAGTCTCCTATATTCTCAGGTCCCTGCCTCCTTTTTTCCAAGTCCCCCTGCTTCTTCTGCCTCCAGGGCCCACCTCCCTGCCTGTTCTGCGCTTCTCTCAGTTCAGAACAGCTTAGCCAATGTGAGCCAGAGATTATTCTGCCTCTCCCAGCCTTCTGCGACATTTGGGCAGCTCAGCCAATCATTGCCAAAGGCTTAATTTTAAGAAACCCAGGAGTTGGGCCTGCTGAAACCCAGGGGCAGGATCTGAGGACACTGAAAAGATCAAGGGAAGTAATAGTGCCACTGTATTCTGCTCTGGTCAGACCTCACCTGGAGTACTGTGTCCAGTTCTGGGCACCACAGTTCAAGAAGGACACTGACAAACTGGAACGTGTCCAGAGGAGGGCAACCAAAATGGTCAAAGGCCTGGAAACGATGCCTTATGAGGAACGGCTAAGGGAGCTGGGCATGTTTAGCCTGGAGAAGAGGAGGCTAAGGGGTGATATGATAGCCATGTTCAAATATATAAAAGGATGTCACATAGAGGAGGGAGAAAGGTTGTTTTCTGCTGCTCCAGAGAAGCGGACACGGAGCAATGGATCCAAACTACAAGAAAGAAGATTCCACCTAAACATTAGGAAGAACTTCCTGACAGTAAGAGCTGTTTGACAGTGGAATTTGCTGCCAAGGAGTGTGGTGGAGTCTCCTTCTTTGGAGGTCTTTAAGCAGAGGCTTGACAACCATATGTCAGGAGTGCTCTGATGGTGTTTCCTGCTTGGCAGGGGGTTGGACTCGATGGCCCTTGTGGTCTCTTCCAACTCTATGATTCTATGATTCTATGATAAGGAGAAATCGGGTCCTCCCTTAAAGAGGGCACGTATTGTGGTGAAACCTGGACAACCGACACCCTGTGTTGTGGATGGGTACGATTGGTTAGCCACAATACCCAATTGGTAGGTCCCTTGAAGCTGGGTACAATCTGGCCAATGGGACACAGTCCAAACAGTTCAAGGGACCTATTTAATACCCATGCATGTGACCCAGAGCTTCCTCTTTCGGCGCGTGCATTCGGAACACTCACCCACCTCTCCCTACTTTTAGGGTTTTGTGATTGACCTTGCTATGCCGTTGTGTGTCGTCTGTCGTTGAGACAGGGGCACGGCAGGAATTTTCCCCACTTGGTTGATTGGCTGTTGCCATTTGGATTTCGCCTGCCGTGTAGCAAATCATCACAACTTGTAAGGTTGCGGATAGGCTCTAGTTCAGGTGATAGGGATGGGAGAACGCTCTCGCCATCCCTATGTGAAGGGTATTCCATTAAAGGAATCCAGGGACTCAGTGGTTTGGTCAACCCCTGTGAGGGGGTTGTGTCCGTGCCTGAGTCCAGGGGGACAGTTGGGTGGCGGAGTTAGCCCATTCCCGGCTTTCCGCTTATCCAGGTGTTCACCCTTGGCTGAACTATGCTGGAACCCTGGGTCAGCGCTACCTGCATGGCAGGGAGCTAGTCGAACCAGAGCCTATGCAACCAGTCACTTTCTGTAATCAATAAAGTTGTGGGCTAAATTCTGCCAAAAACCAAACCAAAATTTGAGTCATGTGTGAATTTATTTAGGGGGGAGATTTCTGGGTCTGAACATGCAAAGCCTGAACAGAAGAACTGCCTCTGCTGCCTGTGCCTTACATCTCTCTAGGCTTCACCTCTAAATCGCTGACCAAACAAGAGGACTTCCAGCCCACATCTGAAGAGACAAACATGGTCTTTTTAACTACTCCTGACAGTGTCAGAGCCAGAAGCCCTGACCAGCTCCACTTGTAATTAGACATGAAAAACATGAAAAACTGAAAGGGCGATTTCACTGGGAAAGGGTTAGAGGCCTTTGAGACAAAAATTCGCTTTGTTGCAAATGCCAGAAGACCAAGATTAGATCAGCCCTGTGACAAGCAGCGGTGGATGGGGGTGGAATGTGAAGTCATAGTGAGCCTTTGCTGTCTGCTCAAGGGAATTCCATGTGCAAATTGGAGCAAGGCAGCACTCTGGCCTGCTGGGCTAATAAGACGGCTGGTATGGTTGGGTGGGGGGGTTGAATAATCCCAAGCATCTGTTTACTACTGTTATAAGAATTTTAAGGTCTTAGATATGTAATAAATGTTCATAAATGTACCAAGCAAACACGTACATAAATATATAAACCACATGTCTGGAGCAGCACAGGAAGACCGTCCTGAAACCATTTTGATGCCCAAATGTTTTCTCTGCAAGGAGGGAGGGGGTGAGGGAACCTTCCCATTGTCTCGGGAATTAAGTAATTACCATCTCAAAGGAATGGCCAGACTACCAGGAAAGGCATTGTCAGATAACCTGGCAGACAGGAAAAACAACATTCGAATTTCTGTTGTAGACCGCCTTTTCTGTGATGTAGGTGTGATGTTTGTGGTGTGTGGTCTTGGGTTACACCCCTTCTGTGATGTATGTATGAAGGGGTGGTCTTGAGCTCCGGGGCAGGGAATTTAAAATGTCTATATAAGGGCGGGCACACCTTTGTTCTGGGTCCTCCTCTCTCCTCCTGCATGTGAGGGGAGCACCCTGTTGCAACAGATCAATAAAGATCAGGCTTACTAGCTGCTTTGCTTCTCAATATTCTCTGGTTGGCCTCTGTTATTTTCTCCTACTGATAGAGAACCCACTTAAGGACTCTATATGGGCTCTTGGGTACCCCATAAGGGAAGAAGTGCAGATTTTGTTTACAAGACTACAGAACTGTGGGGAGGGGGCGCATGCACGCACATACACAAATTAAACTTTCTGAGGTCTGATATAAGAGAAAAAGAGTACAGAGGCAAACAACAAAGTTTAGCCAAAATACAAACGTGACTATATTAAGATTCCGCATAGCTACAGGCTCATCTCACTTTCAGAGAATCACAGGCGTTACACGGGAGCCCAAATCCCAAGAGGTTTCCCCGTGTGATAGCACACATTTGCAGGAATTGACTCTTCTCTCGTTTGGCTGCTGTGATTATTCCCAAGCTGATCGGCAGTGGGGGGTGAAGCAGAATGACAAGTGCCATGGCTTCCTCAGCCAAGATACCATCATCACAATTGCTCATCACTCCCCCATTACTCACATCCTCCCTCTTGTGTCTGCCTTGTCTCACGTGGGCATCACATCTGGAACTGCAGCTGTGAAAAATGTCACTGGACAGAAGAAATGATTTGGCAAGAGAACAGACATTGTCGTGTGTTCGGAATTTGGTTCCGCTCTTCAGCATGGATGTTATTACAAAGCAAATTATTTCTTTTTCGCTATCACCTGCAATTTGGTTTTCCTGCATCCTTCCCCCACCCCCCCAGCAATCTTCTGTATTTGCCTACTCAAATGTTCTAAATGCATGTCTAACTCACTTGCAGCCTCACTGCATAATTGGTTTTGTAGTTCCAAGACTGCATGCAGTTAGTTGTACTCGCTGTATACATGCATGTACTGACTTGCAAGGATTTTTTTTGCACGAAGAGGTAAAATGTCACAAGAATCCAAAATGGTTAGAAGAGGAGCATAAGAATGTGTAATGCTAATTTATTGTAATTTATTTTTTAAAATTGAATTTTATTTTTTATATTCAACAGATACAGTCAAGAGTTGGAACATTACTTCCTCCTGAAACCACAGAATAGGAAAAGATAAACAATGAAATCTACATGTTTACTTGTCTGCAGAAACAGCAGAATTACAAAAATACAAATCATAAGAATGTAAAATGCATACAGTAAAGAATGTAGGGCATCAAAAGTAATGGGTTGTCACACTTTCAAAGAATACAGATGATTATGCTAAATACACATAAGTTAAACATATATATTTTGAGAGAAGGCGTTGGGGAAGAAAAAGGGCATTAATATAATAATAGCTTGCTGAATAAACCATTTCCATTTGAACACTGGTTGCGGAGCCAAGTTATATACATCCTCATTAAACATAAAATCGTACCCAATAATGCTAATTCATGGGAACCCAGCTTGTTGAAATAACGTTGGATTTCAGAATGGTCATGTGCTGGTCCCGGGGGGAAGGTTACTGTTGGCGTAGTCAAAGTCTGGTCCTGGGTCACTGGTCTGGAAACAGTTCACAAGGAGCGAGGCGAGGTCCGAAGCAGGAAGCCGGGCGGGGACAGGAACACTGGAAGTCAGGTCTGGGTCCGGGCAAGAGCAGGTACACAGTGACGTTGCTCCCGCAACCTGGGACTGGGCTGACTGGCCTTTATCTTCTCTGAGGCCAGGGGCGGTCCTGGCCCCCAAGAGACCCGCCTCTCCTGGCCTTAAGGCGAGCACTCCTCCTGGGAGAAACCAGTTCCCTTCGCCTCTCTGCCCTGAGCCTCTGCAGTTCAGGAGAGGCTGAAGGGTTACTGGGCCCAGGGGGAGACTCACCTGTAGGCAGTGAGTCCTCAACCACCTCCGGAGCCAGAGTGGCTTCACCTGGTGCCTGCTCCTGAGGATCTGGCACAGGTGCAGGCGCTTCAGAATCAAGGCCCTGCCCCAGTTCAGCCGGCCCTGGAGGCGGGGACTCCTGTGCAGGCTGGGATTCCTCCAGTTCAGCCTCTGAATCAGATTCCCAGGCCATCACAGGTCAACAGCATTTCTCAGTAAAGATTCAAAAGTGACAAAAATAATATTGCTATGATGGGATTCTTTGGGTGGGGGACGGGAGTCAGTCTGGATGATAACCTGGGACCCTTCCAGTTCTTGGGCTCCTGTATCTGTGGAGGTAGAATGTATAAGAGCAAGCCACTTCTTTTCTCTCAGTAATGGCTTTGGCTGGCTACTTAAGTACCACGATTAACAAGTCAAAAGAGGTTGCCATAGAAACACATGGGTGGGCCTTACCCCAACCCTCACCTGGCTGGTAAGTAGAAGAACAACAACCGGCGTTGTTGTTTTTTTGGGGGGAGCTCCAGACAGCTGCAGACAGAAAGATATCTTTTTGCTCTGTGTTTTTATCCAAAGCGGTAACTAATATAGAAACAAGATCTATTGGGGCCGATAATGCTGTGAGCCTCTCCATCCTATGCTCAGGCTACACAGTACAGTAAAGGTAAAGGGACCCCTGACCATTAGGTCCAGTTGTGGCCGACTCTGGGGTTGCGGCGCTCATCTTGCTTTATTGGCCAAGGGAGCCGGCGTACAGCTTCCGGGTCATGTGGCCAGCATGATTAAGTCGCTTCTGGCGAGCCAGAGCAGCGCACGGAAATGCCGTTTACCTTCCTGCCAGAGTGGTACCTATTTATCTACTTGCACTTTGACGTGCTTTCGAACTGCTAGGTTGGCAGGAGCAGGGACCGAGCAATGGGAGCTCACCCCGTCACGGGGATTCGAACCACTGACCTTCTGATTGGCAAGTCCTAGGCTCTGTGGTTTAGACCACAGCGCCACCTGCGTCCCTCAGGCTACACAGTACATATGTGTAAATAAAATAAAATTTCCTAACGACTCCTAACCTTCATTCCAAGGAAACTGAACCCTGGGTAAGCACGGGAACCCCTGGAGTATCTCACAGCTCAGAAACTGGGGTGCCATGGAACAATATGGAACCCAAATTTATTCACCCCACCCTGAGACACTGCCTATGATTGAGGAATGGGTGCCTTTTCAGCATTGAATAGAAACACTGTGCCCCTGCGAAAAAGGAAGAGAACTGAAGACGAGTCCTCTGAGTCAGGTTGAATAATACCTTTTCCCAGGAGATGTTCAGTACCTGTATACAGCTGTGGAGCTTAAAAAAGTATCCTGCCAATAAAGTGTAAGTTTAGGTTGGCCCTAAATACTGGAGATGCCCCATAGCAGACTTCCTCAAACTTGGCCCTCCAGATGTTTTGAGACTACAATTCCCATCATCCCAGACCACTGGTCCTGCTAGCTAGGGATCATGGGAGCTGTAGGCCACAAACATCTGGAGGGCCAAGGTTGAGGAAGCCTGCCCTATAGAGAAGGTGGTCTGCTTCTCCCTTCTCTCCTTTAGCATTGAATCTAGTTTATGGTACTCTGTCTCAGCAAGGGCAAGGCTCCTCCTAGCTTGTGGTTCAAGAAAACACCACATCAGCCGACATCTTTGTGGTTACTGCACACTGCCTTTCACGCTGGCAAACACCCTGGCTTTTCTCCAGCAAAGATGGCTGCACTGGCTTGGGACGGTGTAGGCAGGTGCTTAAGGTGCAAAGGACCTTAAGGTCCATGAATAACCATAGCTTAGAGGTCCTGGGCCCTAAGGAAGTCAGACTATCCTCCACCAGGGCCAGGGCTCCAACCTGGTGGAATGCTCTGTCCCAGGAGACTAGGGCCCTTCAGGATTTAACCTCCTTCCGCAGGGCCTGTAAGACAGAGCTATTCCGCCTGGCCTCTAATTTGAATTCAGCCTGATCTTTTATTTCCCTTTTCTTCCCTCCCCCTCCCCTTTTATGAAGATCACCTGCTCTGAGACCCCACAGCTAATTCTCCCCTGGCCTCCTCGCTGGCCCAAGTAGGACCAATTCAGCCAGCTAGCCCTGGGGATTATCTAATGCTTATTTCCCCTAAACTGAATTTTGATTTTTGATTTTTATTGTTATTCATGTTTTTATACTGTATTTTATGCTGCTTTTATAATTAAGTGTTTTAAATTTGTTGTTAGTTTTTGAACCGGGAAGGGCGGCGTATAAATAAATTATTATTATTATTATTATTATTATTATTATTATTATTATTATTAAACACCAAACAACAAGGGTCAGCCGTGGAGACTAGGGTATTAGGGCAAAAGGGCTGCTTCCCCACCAACCTCATTCTTGTTGCTCTCTTGTTGTGGGTGAACATATCAGATGACACAGCGATTCTTCAAACAGCTCTTGTTTATTCAGAGGCCAGAACAGAACTGACTGAAGGGCTCAGTCAGCCTGCTTATATAGAACTCCAGTACAATGCTACTGTAACAACTTTCTAAAACTATCCAATCACTGAACGTCACTTTCGATCCTTCATTTGCATAACTATCTACAGTATCCCCCTGCTGGCCCAGGGTGAGAACTTCAGTACATAACCCCCCCACCTGCTTGCACCTTTCCTTACAACCAACCAGGGAATACCATTGGCCCCACAGTCTTGAGAGGCACCAGCCATTCCTGGTGATCAGTTAGCCAAAGCCATGAGGCCCAGCATTTACCAAAACTGCCACCGAAAAGTCATTTGCAGATGTAACGTAAGAGATTTTGACCTTAATGGCACCTGCAGCAGGTCCTGCCAAACCACGACTGGCTTCGTCATCCACCCGATGAAACACAATTCAACTTAAACAAAGTCATACTGTCTGTTGTTTTACTCACCATACAAATTATTATTTGTCCAATGGGCACCTTAGTTTTTGCAGTCCTGCACCCAGAAAAAAAAGCCACTTCACTGCTGCTCCTTCCTTGACGTAGTTATACAAATCCACATTTCCTAGGCGGAAATAATTGCTGAGTCAATCCTGATAAAAGAAGAAAGAGCCCGAAATCAAACACACCCACCCCAGTTTTTTTGAAACATGCTCAATATATTCCACTCATTAAAATGTAATAATGACAAATGCGGCGATCAAAGAACTGACACTCGTTTTGATAAGTTTTCTGTGTCGCTTTGTTTTCCAAAGAAGCATGATAAGGAACTATTTTTAGAGGAATAAATTGCTAAGCACAGCGGCAACACAACCACTAAAATAAAAATAATAATGAATAAATAGAAGAAAAACCAGGGATTATTTCGAACTGGGCATTGCAACATCAGGCCATTTTTATGCAAATAACAGTTTGAACGTTACATTAAAAGACAAACACAATACAGAAACTCCTGGCTCTTTTGCCTGCTAGCGTCCCACCCCAGCTGTCCTAAACAGGAAGGAGCAAGTCTGTAGCAATTCTTGAGGCTTAGGATATATCTACACTACAGGCTCATGCTTCTTCAATAGTTAATCCCTCTTTTAGGGAAAAGATGGAAGGAGAAAATTTGGGGTGGGGGGTAGGGCTCTGTCATAGAATTCTAAGCATTCTCATCAAACTACAGTTCCAATAATTTTTGAAAGAATGCCATAATAGTGGCCCTCAAAGTGTTGGACTCCAAGTCCCATTAGCCCCAACCAGCATGACTAATGGTGAGGGATGATGGGAGTTGTCGTCTAATGACACAGGATTCCCATCCCTGATATATATGATCTCAAGAAGCCATGAAAAGTAAATTGGCATGAAACAGGTAAGTTGTAGCATGTACAAACTCATAGCAGTTTAGGGCATCTACACTACCAAACTCCAAGAGGATTTATAGCTTGTCCCCAGAGAAAAGTAGAAATCAGAGTTATGTGTGCTGGAGAGAGAGGTTTGGAAGAGAGACCCTTACTCTCTTGTAGCAGAGTTAAGCATGTTCTAACTTGGTTAGATTTGCACCTGCCCTTGCCCACCTTTAAACAAACATTCCCCATTAAATTACTTAGGATAGAATAAATCACAGAAACTTAGCTTTGCAAAGAAGAGAATATTTTACTCAGAGAGTTTCCAGAAGTTAAAACAAACAAAACTCCATTCTCTGGAAGTAAAACAGGAAGAAATTGTTCCAAATAGCTTAAAAAGAAACTTACTTAGTTTCCTTACAAAAAGGATTGCACAATCTTTGGGTGAGCATAGATGCAGGCTGTATGATCTCCCTTTTAGAGAGATTCAGTTCACTTGGTTTTTCTCATAGCTGGGAGCCATTGACCGCATGGCTCCTTTCTTGTTCCAGGAAACATGAAGCAGGGAAAGAGACTGGGAAGGAGGAAACAGAAGGGTGCAGGGCTAAGCTCCACGCTCTCGGCAACCTGAGCTCAGGTTAACCCTTTCATGCATGCAGGTGTGAGTCAGTAACCATACGTTGCAATAGTGTGGTCCAAGAAACTGATTGTCTGATTAAAGAAGCTGGGTGGAGTGGGGGAGAATAGGGACTTTAGTGTTAATAATAATAATAATAATAAACAACTCCACCCATCTGGCTGGTTTGCTTTTAAACATGAACACAGTGTGTTCTGCTTCTATACCTGCTGGTGGCCTCCTCTTGCTAGAGGATAAGAGAAGTGTCTACATTTTGGGGAGAGTTATAGCTCAGTGGTAGCACATACAGTGAGGGACGCGGGTGGCGCTGTGGGTTAAACCACAGAGCCTAGGACTTGCCGATCAGAAAGTCGGCGGTTCGAAACCCCGCGACAGGGTGAGCTCCCGTTGCTCGGTCCCTGTTCCTGCCAACCTAGCAGTTTGAAAGCACATCAAAGTGCAAGTAGATAAATAGGTACCACTCCAGCGGGAAGGTAAATGGTTCGCCAGAAGCAGCTTAGTCACGCTGGCCACATGACTTGGAAGCTGTACGCCGGCTCCCTCGGCCAATAAAGCGAGATGAGCGCCGCAACCCCAGAGTCGGTCACGACTGGATCTAATGGTCAGGGGTCCCTTTACCTTTACCTTTCGCACATACAGTACCTGTAGAAGAGCCTAGATTTAACCATGGCATCTCCAGTAAATAGTGATAAATCTGTTAGATGCCATTTTCCCTTTCATTAACAACAACAACAACAACTTTATTATTTATACCCCACCCATCTGCCTGGGTTTCCCCATTCCTCGATGTACCATAGCGATAAGGAACGGATCACCGGCTGAATTTCTGATGATCATGCCATTGTTAAAGGCAGAATAGTCTCTCCCGAGACAGAAAAGAGGCAGCTGCCCTGATTTATTTCCACGTATCTGAAAGTGTTCACTTTTACCAGTAAGATGCCACAGCCGCCTTGATTAAAATTCCACCAAGGGTCCCAGTTGTTACAGCAATCTTTATATTCAAGAGACTTTGACGGCTAGGATCTAGGCTAAGATCACATACACGTCACATAGATCATCGAACAATCTTCAGCTCTTAATGGCATCCATTGATTAGCAAAGCCAAACACGTTCTCTGTGGGAGAAGCCAAGGCAAAAGTTCATGTATAATATAACAGTTATTGAGGGCTATTCATTCCCAACAGCAATACCTAGAATATTCCAGGAAATACAACAACGGTATTTGCTATAGTACATAATAATTTCTGTATAGTTCTCTGTATGTGGCTTTAAAATGTCATTAACACAGCTAGTATTTCTTACTAAGGCTGAGGTGAAACTACTTGCCTCCTCTTGTGAGAGTCAAAGAGCATATCTTTCACTGCAAATTTCTAACCATTGTTATGGATATATTCACATCGCTTTGGTTTTACTTTTCTCTTGTTCTGTTTTCCTCCTCCTTTGCCATCACAGCCCTGGGCCTCATTTGCCCTCTCCCTGTTACTTAGTTTGATTTGGCCGCGGCAAATCACTTTATTTTATCAATGACATCACAATTCTACATCTGACAAGAGGATGGCACAGACTTTTCTCTCAAATAAAATCATTTTAGTTATAGCCAAAGCCAACTAGATTAAATACCAATGTGGGCCAAGGAAACTAAGGACTCTGGGGCTAAGAAGAAAACAGTATAGAGAAAAAGGAAAAAAGAGGTGTTGTACGACCCTGAAAAATGTGTATTTTTTCCAGTAATTTGGCTGCATCAAACATGCTTTCTTTGAGATAATGATTGAAATTGGAGGATATTTGACATAGCCCTATTTCTACAGCTGAACTGTGTGATTCAGCGGCGTAGCGTGAGTTGTCAGCACCCGGGGCAAGGCAATTAATTTGCGCCCCCTAACCCGGGGCAAGGCAAATAATTTGCGCCCCCTAACCCCTAACCTGCCGCCGCTGCCAGCTTCTTCTTGCTGCTGCCTGGGCTGGGGTATTTACGGTAAGGTAGCCACGGCGGCGGCGGCAGGTCCGTGTCAGGTGATCTGAGGCGAGTTGCCGCTGGCGCTGCCGCCCAAACGACGCCGCTTGCCCGGAGGAGGAGGAGGGCAGAGAGGCGAGGAAAATGCAACAAGGCCCAGCAGCTGCAGCAGCAGCGGCGGCGGCAGGGGGCTGTGAGGAGGGGCTGCCTAGCACGCCCTCCGCGGTCCTGACGTGCGGGGACCACGGCGAGCGCTGAGAGCTGCTGCCTGCTGGACGCGCGCACAGCTCGTCGGTTCCGCGAAACATGGGGCTCTGCTACAGCCTGCGCCCGAGGCTCTTCGGCCCCCCCAGATGTTCGAGGCCCCCCCCGATGTTGCGGCCGGCCCCCCCTGCACCCCCCACGCTACGCCACTGGTGTGATTGCCTCCTCTCACGGAGTATGTAATACTTCACCATGATAGTCTATCAGGAAAATAAATTAATTTTTAAAAACTAGCAATTTGGGCAAGCAGTGTGTGTTTTCTCCCTTTCGTCCTCCCCCTCCACTCCAACACCCTTTCATGTTCAAAGAAAATAAATACATGTTGTTGCCTGCACATTAATAAATAACAACAACAACAACAATGGATTTTTCTAGCCACTTTATCTTTATCTTGCCCAAGGCAACCAAAAGCAACTTACAAACAAAGAAACAAACAAACAAAGAAATGCCTACAGAGATACATTAAATCTAGGGGGGCAGTGGGAGAGAGAGAAATCCATTAAAAACATTCCACCTACTTATAAAAGGCCACAGATAGTTAAAAGCCAAAGGCCTGGTTATAGAGGGATGTTTCTGCCTGGTGCCTAAAGATATTTAATGAGGGCGCCAGGTGAGCCTTCCTGGGGAAAGCACTCTGCAAACAGGGAGCCACCACAGAAAAGGCCCGTCCTCATGTTGCCACCCTCCAGACCTCTCATGGAGGAGGCACATGAAGAGGCGCCTCAGATGATGATCACAGGATCCAGGTCAGTTCATATCGGGAGGAGTGGTCCTTGAGATATCGCAGTCCTGAGCCATTTAAGGCTTTGTAGCTCAAAACCTGTTGTCTTTGTCCATGGAGTTTTCTTGGAAGGGATACTGGAGTGTCTTGCCGGTTCCTCCTCCAGGTGGAGGAGGCAGTGGAAGACAGAAGTGCCTGGCGTGCTCTGGTCCATGGGGTCATGAAGAGTCGGACACGACTAAATGACTAAACAACAACAACAAGCTCAAAACCACCCCTTCATGGATCACTGCCTTGTCATGGTGAAGGGGCTTGAATAACTCAGAGAAGCTATGAGCTATGCCATGCAGGGCCACCCAAGACGGACAGGTCATAGCCAAGTTGTTGTTGTTTAGTCGTTTAGTCTTGTCCAACTTCGTGACCCCATGGACCAGAGCACGCCAGGCACTCCTGTCTTCCACTGCCTCCCACAGTTTGGTCAAACTCATGCTGGTAGCTTCGAGAACACTGTCCCACCATCTTGTCCTCTGTTGTTCCCTTCTCCTTGTCCCCTCAATCTTTCCCAGCATCAGGGTCTTTTCCAGGGAGTCTTCTCTTCTCAGGAGGTGGCCAAAGTCTTGGAGCCCCAGCTTCAGGATCTGTCCTTCCAGTGAGCACTCAGGGCCAATTTCCTTCAGAATGGATAGGTCTGATCTTCTTGCAGTCCATGGGACTCTCAAGAGTCTCCTCCAGCACCATAATTCAAAAGCATCAATTCTTCGGCGATCAGCCTTCTTTATGGTCCAGCTCTCACTTCCATACATCACTACTGGGAAAACCATAGCTTTAACTATACGGACCTTTGTTGGCAAGGTGATGTCTCTGTTTTTTAAGATGCTGTCTAGGTTTGTCATCGCTTTTCTCCCAAGAACTAGGCGTCTTTTAATTTCATGACTGCTGTCACTATATGCAAGGATCATGGAGCCCAAGAAGGAAAAATCTCTCACTGCCTCCATTTCTTCCCCTTCTATTTGCCAGGAGGTGATGGGACAAGTGGCCATGATCTTTGTTTTTTTGATGTTGAGCTTCAGACCATATTTTGCGCTCTCCTCTTTCACCCTCATTAAAAGGTTCTTTAGTTCCTCCTCACTTTCTGCCATCAAGGTTGTGTCATCTGCATATCTGAGGTTCTTGATACTTCTTCCGGCAATTTTAATTCCGGCTTGGGATTCATCCAGCCCAGCCTTTCGCATGATGAATTCTGCATATAAGTTAAATAAGGAGGGAGACGATCCACCTGGAGAAGGAACTGGCAAACCAATCCAGTATTTTGCCAAGAAAACTCCATGGATATAAAAAAAGGAGAAGCTTTGAGAAGAAAGTGAGAGTTTCCAAGGCATGCTGTGGTTCATGGAGTCACGGAGAGTCAAACACGACTAAACAACAACAACAACAAAGCTCAAAACCAGCACTTTAAATTGGGCCCAGAGACTAATTGACAGCCGGTGCAATCGGGCCAGGATCGGTGTAATATGTTCTTGCCCCGGGGGGTGAGCAACCTGACCGCTGAATTTTGCACCAGCCGAAATTTCTGAACCATCTTCAGAGGCAGCGTGTGGCAGTAATCTAACCTAAAGGTTACCAGAACATAGGCAATTGTAGTTAGGCTACCCCTGCCTGGTTAGGGGTGCAGCTGGTCGTTTATCCCCCCCCCCAATTGCCCAGGTTTCTGCTTCTTATAGGCCCCATCCTGATAACAGCTTTTGTCCAAGGGGATATTACCAGATCGATATGGCATGTTCCTGAATGCGCCTCCAAGCCAAGGGCCCTAGCAGATGATCGTTTCATTGTGCATGTCATGTTTAATAATCACAGGAGTTGCTGAAGGGGTTACATGCATATTAGTTAGTGCATCCATTAGTGGGGGGGCTGTCTTTCCTCTAGCAAGAGAATCAGTTGCAGGGAAATGATTTCCACCCAGAATTCAAGACTCATTATACTAATGCTGGGTGCTGGTGGGAATGCCATTCTTGCCCCAGCTAACATATCCCGGGCTCTGACTGCTCTGCTTTATGGCTATATGAATGTCATGTTTGCATCTATTCCAGTAGCTTTTGTTTCCTGTCATTTCTCTCCTTTCTTACCGCCACATGCTCCTATACCCTAACTAATGCCGTAGTTAGCATACTCTGCAAGCCCATCCTTTTATTCCTGGGGACGGATGTACGTGAGAGAACAACAATATTCCTGTTGAATTTGGCATGGGCAACGAGTTTCACGCACAAGATTCTTGATCCGATTTTCCCCACCCCACATCTCTCTTTCTCTCTCTCTCTCTCTCGCCCATGCACACACAGAGAGATTAAGAGGAGCTGAATAGTCCAAGTTAGACAGGAGTAGTTGCATTGCGAGAGAGTAAACTCAACCCTTTTCCATGCCTGACTTACCTATTTTTCGCTCTATAAGATGCACCAGACCACAAGACTCACCTAGTTTTTGGAGGAGGAAAACAAGAAAAAAATATTCTGAATCTCAGAAGCCAGAACAGTAAGAGGGATCGCTGCACAGTGAAAGCAGCAATCCCTCTTGCTGTTCTGGCTTCTGAGATAGCTGTGCAGCCTGCATTCGCTCCATAAGACGCACACACATTCGCCCCTACTTTTTAGGAGGGAAAAAGTGAGTCTTATAGAGCAAAAAATACGGTACTTGATCTAAACTGGTCTCTCCAAAGTTCCACTGCCTATATTGTGTCTCTCTCCCCCTGCCCCAAGGGGTATTAATTGTAGCTATTGAGGGATTATTTCAAACAGAAACATAGTGCAGAGAAAAAGTGAATTACTCTTTCCCCAATACCATTGTTCAGTGCTTTATTTTCTTAAAAAAATGTTTAGGGGTACTCTCCTTTTCCTACTCATATTGAAATAAAGATAAAGGTACCCCTGACCGTTAGGTCCAGTCGCGGACGACTCTGGGGTTGTATGCTCATCTCGCTCTATAGGCCGAGGGAGCCGGCGTTTGTCCACAGACAGCTTCCGGGTCATGTGGCCAGCATGACTAAGCCGCTTCTGACAAACCAGAGCAGTGCACGGAAACGCCGTTTACCTTCCCGCTGGAGTGGTACCTATTTATCTACTTTCACTTGATGTGCTTTTGAACTGCTAGGTGGGCAGGAGCTGGGACCGAACAACAGGAGCTCACCCCATCGCGAGGATTTGAACTGCCGACCTTCCGATCGGCAAGCCCTACGCTCTGTGGTTTAGACCACAGCGCCACCTGCGTCCCTTTTCATATTGAAATACTGTCCCTCAATAAGGCCAAACTTAGATTCACAAAAAGTTTAGGGGTATGCGTACCCCTGCGTTCCCCCAGAAAAAAGCACTGCCGTTGTTTCAATCAAAAACTGAGTGTTTCTATTTTTATTATCATTATTCATGAGAGTTCTGGCCACAGCTCCCCTGTAGGGCATGTGGTTTGGTCCTCAGTAATCTATACAACAACCTGACAAAGCTGGCCAATACTGTTATTTCTATTTTGCAAATGAGACACGAGGCTGAGAAAATAGTAGCTGACCTGGTTCACGACTGAGGTAAGCTTTGAACGGAAGGCTTTCCTGGCTCCAGAGGGGTTTGCAATAGGTGCCGAACAGCAAACAAACCGGTGTGCACGCTGCCTGCACCCTGTGCAGCAAGATCTCTAGGCCCAGATTCCAGGTCCCGAGTTTGGGAGCTGTAAGGACATGTGCCCTAATGCAAGTTGCTGCAGGGATTTGTGTCGGAGTTACTATGGAGGCAGCGAGTGCTGCCAAGGCAATTCAGCGATGCCAAAAGGCAGAGACGCAACTCCCTGACCTCTGAAACCTGACTCTTCAGACATGGAGCAATTTTTTAAAAATTACTGGCTAATCATGCCCTTAGGGCGCTATTTGTATTCCTGCACCTGCTGTCATGTTACCATGTCCTGCCCCAGTCTCACTGCAGAGCTTGGATACGTTCTCAGATGATGGAAGGCAGTTTCCCAAGAATAAAGCAAACCCGGAGCTGTTTTCCTTGACCTGCAGTGACAGTTCAATAATAGATTATGGCTGTTCTAGTACCTGCCTGCCGGCTGTATAATATATGGCTCAAGAGAAGGGGGGCGGGAGTTTCTGCTGGCACACAGCACAAGGGAGAAGGCAGAAGAACTTGAAGAACTCTGCACTCCTGGCCATAGGAGAGGGAACATGGGTAGCTGGCGAGTTGTCTGAGCCAGAACTCCTATTAGATGCCAGCTGAATGATGGCTTTAACCGTAGTTATTTATAGAGGGGTTTAATATTATGCTGAGGACGGGATTCATGTGATTTCTGTAGTTTAATCAATTTCTTCCCTCTAACGTGGCTGTTTTCCATTAATGCCACTGATGGTGGATGGTGCAAGTTGACGTTTTGTTGATTTGGTTTTTTCCTTAAAAAAAGAAAGCCGCACACAGACCAATGTGCTAACCTTAAAGGTAAAGGTAAAGGGACCCCTGACCATTAGGTCCAGTGGCATACGACTCTGGGGTTGCAGTGCTCATCTCGCTCTATAGGCCGAGGGAGCCGGTGTACAGCTTCCGGGTCATGTGGCCAGCATGACTAAGCCGCTTCTGGCTAACCAGAGCAACACACGGAAATATGGAGTCAAATCCCATATTGATACACAAAGAAATATAGATCCCAGAAACAATTGCAGTCCAAAGGGCTGGTATTGCTATTATAATTGCTATTATAATTCTTATAGACTTTGATGTAAATAATAATAATAATAATTTATTTATACCCCGCCCATCTGGCTGGGTTTCCCCAGCCACTCTGGGCGGCTTCCAACAGAATATTAAAATACAGTAATGCATCAAACATTAAAAGCTTCCCTAAACATGGGACTTTATAAAGCTACACAAATAAAGCAGGTCTCTGTCCCGAGGAACTTACATTCTAAATTCTGAGAGACTTAGGAGGAAAGGGAGAGGCAATAGTAACAAGGAACAATTATAGATATAGGTAGGTAGCCGTGTTGGTCTGCCGTAGTCAAAACAAAATTTTAAAAATCCTTCCAGTAGCACCTGAGAGACCAACTAAGTTTGTTACTGGTATGAGCTTTCGTGTGCGTGCAGTCTTTTTTTCTTCTTCTCTGTACTGTTTTCTTCTTACAAACTTAGTTGGTCTCTAAGGTGCTACTAGGGACGCGGGTGGCGCTGTCGGTAAAAGCCTCAGCGCCTAGGGCTTGCCGATCGAAAGGTCGGCGGTTCGAATCCCCGCAGCGGGGTGCGCTCCCGCTGCTCGGTCCCAGCGCCTGCCAACCTAGCAGTTCGAAAGCACCCCCAGGTGCAAGTAGATAAATAGGGACCGCTTACTGGCGGGAAGGTAAACGGCGTTTCCGTGTGCTGCGCTGGCTCGCCAGATGCAGCTTGTCACGCTGGCCACGTGACCCGGAAGTGTCTCCGGACAGCGCTGGCCCCTGGCCTCTTAAGTGAGATGGGCGCACAACCCCAGAGTCTGTCAAGACTGGCCCGTACGGGCAGGGGTACCTTTACCTTTACTAAGGTGCTACTGCTAAGGTGGGATGTGGGTGGCACTGTGGGTTAAACCACAGAGCCTAGGACTTGCCAATCAGAAGGTCGGCTGTTCGAATCCCTGCAATAGGGTGAATTCCCATTGCTTGGTCCCTGCTCCTGCCAACCTAGCAGTTCGAAAGCATGTCAAAATGCAAGTAGATAAATAGGTACCGCTCCAGCGGGAAGGTAAACGGCATTTCCGTGTGCTGCTCTGGTTCGCCAGAAGCGGCGTAGTCATGCTGGCCACATGACCCGGAAGCTGTACGCTGGCTCCCTCGGCCAGTAAAGCAAGATGAGCGCTGCAACCCCAGAGTCGGTCACGACTGGACCTACCGTAATGGTCAGGGGTCCCTTTACCTTTACCTTTAAGGTGCTACTGGAAGGATTTTTAAAATTATTTTGTAAGGAACAATTATGAATATGCAAGGCTTCTTAGGCTTAATTTCAGTCATGCAGATTTTAGGCTTCACTTCTAGACTGGTAAACCAAAAGACCCCTTGAGAAGGTAGATGGGTCCACATGGCTGCTAGCAGCAGTGGGACTACCTTTAATAATAATAATAATAATAATAATAATA
This sequence comes from Podarcis raffonei, assembly GCF_027172205.1. Classification (NCBI taxonomy): domain Eukaryota; kingdom Metazoa; phylum Chordata; class Lepidosauria; order Squamata; family Lacertidae; genus Podarcis; species Podarcis raffonei. The sequence continues at coordinate 6,812,459 of NC_070607.1, read as the reverse complement.
ATAATAATAATAATAATAATAATAATAATTTATTTATACCCCGTCCTCCCTGGCCAGAGCCGGGCTCAGGGCGGCTAACACCAATAAAATTACAATAAAATATAATGGGGGGGGGGGTCAAACAAACAAACAGTTTATTAAAATAGAAGTTAAAATACAATTTAAAAAGCAGCCTCATTTTAATAGTAGCCCATAAATCAAAACCATAAGGGGAGGGAAACATAAGGGTCAGACTGAGTCCAAACCAAAGGCCAGGTGGAACAGCTCTGTCTTGCAGGCCCTGTGGAAAGATGTCAAGTCCTGCAGGGCCCTAGTCTCTTGTGACAGAGCGTTCCACCAAGTCGGGGCCAGTACTGAAAAGGCCCTGGCCCTAGCTGAGACCAATCTAACCACCTTGCGACTTGGGACCTCCAAAGTGTTGTTATTTGTGGATCTTAAGATTGCACTGCACATTAGCAGGCCTGATCCTGTCATGAGCCACAGTGAGCCATGCTGCCAGAACAAGAAACCAGTGCCAGCCACGGCCGCACTGCTCAGTCCCGTGCCACTGTCAGCCAGCACCACAGGTGGGTCACGGACTGAACTACAGTAATTGCCACACTTCAAATGGAAGAGAAAGCAAGTGAGCTGCGGCTGCTGCACAGATAGGCCCTTGCACCTGGCTATCCTAAGCAGGTAGCCATAGACTGATACTCCCAAGTTTCACCTAGCCAAGTCTTGTGATACAGTGGTCTCTCCAGTTATGAACTTAATTCATTTCAGAGGTCCATTCTCAACTCGAAACCATTCTTAACCTGAGGCGCGCTGTCGCTAATGGGGCCTCCCGCTGCGCGCGCGCCTCTGGCACACGATTTCTGCTCGCATCCCAGGACAAAGTTCTCAACCAGGAGCACCTACTTCTGGGTTAGCAGAGCTCATAACCCGAAGCGTGCGTAAGGAGGACGGTTCGTAACCAGAGGTATTACTATACTTCGTCGAATCTTGAAGTGCTTCGCCATAGGCTTGAATGAGTCTCTTGAGAGTTGCGGCTCGCGCCCTGTGGTACCGGCCACTTGGCACGTAAGTAGAGGCTGCCAACAGAAGGGTGTATGATGGGCAGAGGACCCTGCTTCAAGGCTGCCGTTTTGCCTCTTACAAACACACTCTGCTTTCAAAGCAAATGATAAGCTAGAATGGAATAAAGGATTAACAGAGCTCTCTGCCTGTGGCATCTTTCTCTCCCCAGGCCAGAAGCAGTGGGCCTTGCTCTAAACTGCTTTCTGGCTACTCTCAGAAAGCTCAGCCTACTCAGACTGTATCCAGTGGCTCTTTCATATTTACAGAGGCTGCTTCTGCCTCAGGTGGCAAAATGCCTTGGTTGGGTTCTGATACCTAGTCTTCCCTGTGGCAAAAGTAGTACCATATTCAATCTGAGATATTTCAGACCAATGCACACATGTTCCATACAAAAACAAGGTGACCTCTGTTCTGTCTCCTCAGAAATGCACACATAAATTGTTGCAAAGTATTGATTTAGGGACAGGAAGTATCTGCTGCAAAGTCCAAGTGTTCACCTGTCAGCGCAGGTAATGTTCCCAGTGAGAGCTGTAAGGAAAAAAGGAGGAGATTAGGGCTCCAAGCAAGCAGACTGCCCCTTTATTCTTTATTTTTTAATATGATTTTTATTAAATTTTCTGCTTTACAAATTTCAGATAAACATTTTACATTCTTCAGATATCAATGACTTCCCTTCTTCTCTTTCCACGGTTCATTCTGCATATCTTATATCCCTGCATATTTTGCAAAAACTATACCAATTGGTTTTCCATTATTATGGAATGGAATCCATCCTCCATCAAAACTTATTTACACTGTTGAATTTATCTTAATGCTGCCAGCGCCTTCAGCTGTACACAATTATTTTCCATATATTCAACAAACCTTTTCCAATCTTCTTTAAACGTATGTTCTTCTTGTTCTTTGATTCTATATGTCAAGCCTGCAAGATGTGCATATTCTGTCAACAAGTTGCCATTCTTCTTTGGTTGGGACCTCGCTTGTTTTCCATTTTGGGGCTAACCAAACATGGGCCGCAGTTGTTGCAGACATAAATAATGCCCCTTTAGGGCATTTCACTCCTTGAGGAAAAGGTAGAGCCGAAGAGGTGCAATCTGGCCCTAGAAAACCAGTCTGTGCTTAGACTTGATTGGAGCAAATTGTTCACTTGGAATTTCCCTTGCATTCTTTTCCCATTGTGTTCTATGGGCTCCCTGTCAAAGACAAGACGAGGCAGAATTAGTCAAAAGGTTATTAAATTGAGGAAGTGCATCTTGTGACTGACTGGTGGTTCAGCTAAATCTTGGTTGACTTCAGTCAAAGTGATGAACTGTAGAGGAAAAACAAATGAGTAACTTTCCATATGTCTGTCACCAGTTGATATCCTAGTTTAGAGCACATATAATCTTACAAATTACATATTAAAATAATAGATGCATTCCTTATTTCCTCAGGGATATTTCCCTGAGTTTCAGTCCAGTTGTGATCTGGTTCAAAAGTAGCTGATACCAAACTCCTCAGCGGAATATTACTTATTAACTAACGTTCAGAGTGAACTCCATCTTAAAGTCTGAATGGCCTTTAACCTAACACAAACATCTTTAGCAGGCTCATTCTTGCAGAGTTCAGGAAACAACAGTGAAATAAGGCTTTTCACTAAAACCAGCTAAGCAGTTTCCAACTCCTAACAGCTCTACAAACTCTGGTTGACAAAGTGTGTTTACTTTGAACAAGGTCCAGCTGCATTTAGGAAATATTGCTTTCTTACTAGCAAGTTCTTTCCTTGGCTTCACGTTGTAGATCCATGTCAGGCTTGGACTTCAAAGTGAGATCATTATATGGCAAAGTGATATAAAATCCAGATCCACTCCCTCATGCATTAAGTAGGCTATCTTATGTATTATTTGTTATGTACTGAGTTGAATAGGATCCAAAAGGCAGCAGTCTGATTGGTCCTAGAACAATAGGATTCAGAATGCAGCAGTCTGATTGGTCCACAGGAGCCACCCAATCCAACTCCAGGTGGAAGGGAATCCGCAACCTGATTGGCCTACAGGAGAATCCCGGAATTAGCCAATCACGTGGGGCCCATTGTGTAAATAATGTATATAAAGCAGACATTCTGGGGGAACTTCCATTCCTCCTCACCACTATGAGCTGAATAAAGAGCATGAAATCCACTCTTGACTCTGAGTATATTTCATTATTATTATTATGCATTTATGTATCTGTGTACATCTCTCCATCCATCATCCTTTCTCCCCAGCCTGCTCCTTTTATCACCGCTATTCACATTTTAGAACCACTCACAAAAGTACTTTGTGGATTAAGGCTGTTGATGCACTCGGGACTAGCTAGTAAATGCCCACCCCAATAGATGCTCTGTAGTTCGAAATGAACCAATCTGAAAACCAGCCCAACTTATCTTTCACAGCCCACCTCTGATCAGAAAATGTAAGTGTATTTAGAGGGCAGGCAGTGCCATCAAACCACCTCCCACATTAAACAACAACAAAAACTTTTGCATCCTTATACTACAAAACTTCCGTGAGAAAAAAACCACACAGTGGGAGACAGCAGGCAACTTTCTGTCTGACTCCGAAACCATTAATCTGATTCCAAGGTTGACCTTGTTTATTAGCAGGTCAGAGAGTCCAGCAGGTTTATTTGGAGTCTGATAAATATTGCATTTCCTACTTCCCATTTTCCGCTCTATGCTATTCGATCACCTTTGAGGTACAAGTTTTCCTTACCAGATCTGTGATTACTGGAAAAGGTTACTGGGAAATATTTTCTCATTATTTTACCAAGGGCTGAGTACATTTTGCTTCTGTTCACGCACAAACAATAACTGAGAAAACTCTGTGCCAATGAAATCCCACCTGCAGTTGAGCAGCTAGCATACAATATTAATTGCTGAGGGGAAGAAAAATTAAATAAGCAACTGTCAAGCCCTCGTGATTGGGGTGGGAGGAATATAATTGAACCTGGGCTGGCAGCATCTGCAAAAACCTCAGTACTATAGTCATGGCCAGGCCAGTCATGGGACCGTTTTTCAGTAGCTGGAGGTTGGGGTTGCTGTGCAGCAGATGGAAGATTCTACAGTGGTACCTCAGGTTAAGTACTTAATTCGTTCCGGAGGTCTGTACTTAACCTGAAACTGTTCTTAACCTGAAGCACCACTTTAGCTAATGGGGCCTCCTGCTGCTGCCGTGCCGCCGGAGCATGATTTCTGTTCTCATCCTGAAGCAAAGTTCTTAACCTGAAGCACTATTTCTGGGTTAGCGGAGTGTGTAACCTGAAGCGTATGTAACCTGAGGTACCACTGTACTTTGTTGACCAAGCAAGGACAGAAGATGAGGAGCCTGGTATTTATGCCAGTTCTGGCCAATTCTGAGGTACCATACTGCCTGGCATTTGTAGGGACTGTTGTTGCACGATCCTGTGCCTGTAGAGACCTTGTTGTTGTTTACTTGTTTAGTCGTGTCCGACTCTTCGTGACCCCCTGGACCAGAGCACGCCAGGCACTCCTGTCTTCCACTGCCTCCCGCAGTTTGGTCAAACTCATGTTGGTAGCTTCGAGAACACTGTCCAACCATCTCATCCTCTGCCGTCCCCTTCTCCTTGTGCCCTCCATCTTTCCCAACATCAGTGTCTTCTCCAGGGAGTCTTCTCTTCTCATGAGGTGGCCAAAGTACTGGAGCCTCAGCTTCACTATCTGTCCTTCCAGTGAGCACTCAGGGCTGATTTCCTTCAGAATGGATAGGTTTGATCTTCTTGCAGTCCATGGGACTCTCAAGAGTCTCCTCCAGCACCATAATTCAAAAGCATCAATTCTTCAGCGATCAGCCTTCTTTATGGTCCAGCTCTCACTTCCATACATCACTACTGGGAAAACCATAGCTTTAACTATACGGACCTTTGTTGGCAAGGTGATGTCTCTGCTTTTTAAGATGCTGTCTAGGTTTGTAATTGCTTTTCTCCCAAGAAGCAGGCGTCTTTTGATTTTGTGACTGCTGTCACCATCTGCAGTGATCATGGAGCCCAAGAAAGTAAAATCTCTCACTGCTTCCATTTCTTCCCCTTCTATTTGCCAAGAGGTGATGGGACCAGTGGCCACGAGGCTTGCAAATACACACACACACAACTCCAAAGGTTAAAGCCTTGGGCCATTGGGGTCCCCTCTGTTCCAGGAATGGAGATTCAAAGCTCTGCTTTCCTCCCTCTTCACTCTAAGCTCCTCTTACACTTCCTACCTGTATCTACCTACCTTGCCTTTCTTCTGCGCCTGAAGATGTCCTCCTTCCTTTAGAAGAAGAAGAAGAAGAGTTTGGATTTGATATCCCGCCTTTCACTCCCTTTAAGGAGTCTCAAAGCGGCTAACATTCTCCTTTCCCTTCCTCCCCCACAACAAACACTCTGTGAGGTGAGTGGGGCTGAGAGACTTCAGAGAAGTGTGACTGGCCCAAGGTCACCCAGCAGCTGCATGTGGAGGAGCGGAGACACGAACCCGGTTCCCCAGATTACTAGACTACCGCTCTTAACCACTACACCATACTGGCTCTCTTTAAACCTTTAAACCTTGGGGGCAGATGAGGGGTTCGGTGCAAGATGAAGCCTGCAAACAGAGCAGGTTTCTGCAACATAATCATTTGCAGAAACCTTTGCTGATTTGCACAACGCTTCTTGAGCACACACATATTTCCCTCGATCCAGATTTTGAACTGCCTTCCCTTAGAAGACCTCTGTATCGGGTCTATATTTGACCTTGTTTGTTGGCAGAGTGGGGAGGGTGGTTCTTCTGTTTCAATGCATTTGTGTAAACATTGGGTTCTAATTTGTTCTGCAGCAGTGGCACCTGTAAGTCAATTGACTTCTGTGACAACGCACATTGGTGTAATTTAATCCTTTCATAATATTCTTTCCATCGCCTTGATTGCTTTGCAACCTAGAACAGACTGTAAAATAACAGGAAAATGGAAGAGACACCTTGCAAACTGGTAGCAAAATTAAAACGACGGACTGTTTATTATTACCAATTACAAAATGGAGAAACAATATATAGTCTAGCCATCATGTACTTTGAAATATCAAAAATTAACAGCCCCCCCTCCCGCTCTCTGTTTCAAGCCCAGACCAAAGCTCCAGCTCAGAAGCATTTGTGCAAACATTGTGTTTCCCTTGCTGTCATTTTTCTAGCCTGTTTTATTTTATTTATTTATTTATTTATTAAAAACACATTTCCTTTTAGCACTGAAATTGTCAGAAAAAGTAGAATTTGGAGACATTCCCCCCTGCTCTTTCAGGTTATGGCAAACATGTATGTGCCCTTAGATCCTGCTGTTGTTTTTTAGCAACAGCAAAGGGATTTGTCCTCCTGTCCGCTGAGACATTAATAATATCTCCGCATTGTTAACTGACGTTGGAGGGATAACGAAGTGTTAGGCAAAGCTGGGGCACGCAGGGCGTTTGGGCTGAAGAATACATGCCGAAATGTTACTGGCTGAAAGGGCGATTTCGCTGGGAAAGGGCTAGAGGCCTTTGAGACAGAAATTCCCTTTGTTGCAGAAGCCAGAAGACCAAGATTAGATCAGCCCTGTGACAAGCAGTGGGGGGGGGGATGTGGAGTCACAGCGAGCCTTTTGCTCAAGGGAATTCCATGTGCAAATTGGAGCAAGGCAGCACTCTGGCTTACAGGACGGCTGGTATGTTTGGGGGCGGGCGGGGGGGGGGAATATTCCCAAGCATCTGTTTACCACAGATTTGCACGTGTGCGTATATGTGCATATGGTACAGGGGGAGTTGAATCAAAGGCAGCTCCTTGACAGCCAAGTTTGTGTCAAACTGCGATCCCAGCAAATGATGTCCCTTTATTTATTATGATGTCTCACTCCTAGCCATGGGCGTAGCCAGGATTTTTGTTAGACGGGGGCGGTGGGGGGAAGCCTCAGATTTGTATTGATTTGTATTGATATTGATTGATTTGGGGGGGCAGCTGCTTCCTGTCCCCCTGGGTTACACCCATGCTGTTGGCAGATGGGGCTCATCAATCGTGGAATGTAGCCCATCTAGGACATGGGTAGGTAAACTAAGGCCCGGGGGCCGGTTCCAGCCCAATCGCCTTCTAAATCTGGCCCGCGGACGGTCCGGGAATCAGCGTGTTTTGACATGAGTAGAATGTGTCCTTTTATTTAAAATGCATCTCTGGGTTATTTGTGGGGCATAGGAATCCGTTCATTTTTCCCCCCAAAATATAGTGCGGCCCCCCACATGGTCTGAGGGACAGTGGACCGGCCCCCTGCTGAAAAAGTTTGCTGACCCCTGAGCTAGATCTTCAGCAGCGGTCTGGGGAACTGGCTGATGAGGTGAAAGTAGCTCGAACTTTGGGTGGGAGTGACGATAGACAGACACGCACCTTGGTTTTGGGGAATGCTAAAGATTTGAACAAGTTTTTTTTGGGGGGGGGAACTTGGGTGCAATCCTGTGGGCAGAAACACTTGATGGGAAGGGAGTTAAAGACAGGTGGGGGGACGCTTAAAAATGAGCTGTTGAAGGCACAATTGCAAACCACTGATGTGCAAGAAAAATAGGGGGCAATTAAATAAATCAAAGAGGCTGCATAAGGAGCTGTCGGATGAGCTGAGATTTAAAGAAACATGCACAGCGTGGGGGGGGGCAGGCAGGGAGGGAACCACCAAGGACAAGGACCAAGTGCTGACCCCTGATCTCGGAGAAGTAAAACTCTGATGCTAAACCTCCGCTGCCTTGAGGGACATCTTTGAGAGAAGAAAACCCTACACAGATCTGGAGTGGAGTCCCTAAGATGGTTGGATGGCACCTGGTACGCCTCCTTCTGGCAACTCCTGCAGCCAAGCTGGTGCCAAACGTCTTGCTCTGCTTTCCTTTGGACCACATCAGCGAGGGCAAGAGGGGGAATCTTATTACCTGGGTGGGCAGCCCAGGACCTCCAAAGATACAGCCCAGCCTTGCGCCCTGGCGAGGTCACTTCCGTGCTGCTTGTTGCTGTTTAGTCGTTTAGTCGTGTCCGACTCTTCGTGACCCCATGGACCAGAGCACGCCAGGCACTTCTGTCTTCCACTGCCTCCCGCAGTTTGGTCAAACTCATGCTGGTAGCTTCGAGAACACTGTCCAACCATCTCGTCCTCTGTCGTCCCCTTCTCCTTGTGCCCTCCATCTTTCCCAACATCAGGGTCTTTTCCAGGGAGTCTTCTCTTCTCATGAGGTGACCAAAGTATTGGAGCCTCAGCTTCAGGATCTGTCCTTCCAGTGAGCACTCAGGGCTGGTTTCCTTCAGAATGGAGAGGTTTGATCTTCTTGCAGTCCATGGGACTCTCAAGAGTCTCCTCCAGCACCAGAATTCAAAAGCATCAATTCTTCGGCGATCGGCCTTCTTGATGGTCCAGCTCTCACTCAAAAACAGAGCAGGAGGCAGCAGTTACAAGATACCTGTCTCTGCAGCCACAGGAGGCCCTGTGATTCTCCGGCAGTTTGATTTCACCCTTGGAGGTGTGCTCCATTGTCTCTCGAGACAGACGGATGCCAGCGACACACACCTGGCCACAGGTGTGCATTTTGCTGCTCATTAAGATGCTGGTTGCTTTCAGCCCTTGAATTATTGGGAAGGAGGGAGAGAGGGGGCCCAGACCTCTTTCATGTTGTGATGGTCCCCTTTAGCTACCTGTTTTATAAGGCTGTAGTTGGGCTATTGTTTGGCTTAAATTGGGGAGAGCCAGGAGTGAGGCTTGTGGATTTCATTAATGGTAAATAAGACTCCATCTACCTTTCACTCGTGATTCTAATACTAAAATGCTTCTAAGAAGCTGCTTTGTCTGGAATCGCTATCCTTTGTTCATTGAGTTTTTAGGGAGAGTATTGATTTATGAATTTTGTGCAGATCTGATTTGTGGCCAAGCCTCACTCCCCCCCCTCCCATCACTTGAGCCAGTGTGGTGTAGTGGTTAAGAGTGGTGGACTTGTAATCTGGTGAACCGGATTCGCTTCCCCGCTCCTCCACATGCAGCTGCTGGGTGACCTTGGGCCAGTCACACTTCTTTGAAATCTCTCAGCCCCACTCACCTCACAGAGTGTTTGTTGTGGGGGAGGAAGGGAAAGGAGATTGTTAGCCGCTTTGAGACTCCTTAGGGTAGTGATAAAGCGGGATATCAGATCCAAACTCTTCTTCTTCTTCTTCTTTAATCAGAAGTTTTCTCTGCATTCCATTGCTTCCTCATCACCATGGTCAACATTACTGGTGAATAGTTGACAAGTTGCTCTTTATTTTCCCTGTATCTGTTAAATACCTGCTGTCTGTGTATTGTGGGGGTGTTTTAAATACCAGAAGCTTTTCATTGTTTTAAAAAATTCTTTCTTTTGTAGCAAGATAGTACAATTTCATAAATGAGAAAGAAAAATAAAGATGAAGCAATGAGGGCCAGACCCCCTTCTGCAGGAATGTGCACGGGAAAGATTATTTATTTTATTTAATAGAGTCGTATTCCACTTTTCAGGAGAACATTAATGCCAACTATGCTGAACAGGAGGAAATTAGAAAAATAATGGGAGCAGAAGCTGCAAGGAGGAAGCTACTCATTAAAGTTGCAGAGGTCCTTTGCTGAACAAGACACTGCTGATCAAACATTACAGAAGGAACTTGACCATGGGGAACAGACTGTGATTATGGGGAAATGATTCTTCAGCAGTGGTAGAGGAACCTCCTGTCTGTAGCTGGAGAAAGAAAAGAAACTGGAGGAAAGCCTTTTAGATTGCTTTTCACAATCCCATCTAGTCCAGCACTGTCATTTTTCAGATACCTGAAGACATTCTGATAATATCACCCACAATACACATATCCATTGTTGTCTATTCTGCCATGGTCGCTGGTCAACAGTTTTTCAATTTTTTGTACCACTGCAAAACCCAAGACAAAAATCAGCAAATGCTGCCATGAGCAACGATGGCTCTAGCTTAAAGTCCCTGAAAATTTGTAAGCTGTAAGCAGCTTCTAATGGTGGCGAGGGACATGCCTTTAGGGAAAGCCAGAGAAAGTCATTATAGAAATAGCCATCTCTTTCATTTTGCCAGCACTGCCTCGTAATTAGAGGTGAGCTGCTACCTCTCTTAATATGCAAATTGCTTGCGTGTCTGTGTATTGTGACTTACAGTCATTGTTGTTGTTGTTTAGTCATTTAGTCGTGTCCGACTGTTTGTGACCCCCTGGACCAGAGCACGCCAGGCACTCCTGTCTTCCACTGCCTCCCACAGTTTGGTCAAACTCATGTTTATAGCTTCGAGAACACTGTCCAGCCATCTCGTCCTCTGTCGTCCCCTTCTCCTTGTGCCCTCCGTCTTTCCCAACATCAGGGTCTTTTCCAGGGGGTCTTCTCTTCTCATGAGGTGGCCAAAGTATTGGAGCCTCAGCTTCAGGATCTGTCCTTCCAGTGAGCACTCAGGGCTGATTTCCCTAAGAATGGAGAGGTTTGATCTTCTTGCAGTCCATGGGACTCTCAAGAGTCTCCTCCAGCACCATAATTCAAAAGCATCAATTCTTCGGCGATCAGCCTTCTTTATGGTCCAGCTCTCACTTCACTACTGGGAAAACCATAGCTTTTACTATACGGACCTTTGTTGGCAAGGTGATGTCTCTATTTTTTAAGATGCTGTCTAGGTTTGTCATTAGCAGATCCTATTTTGAAGTCTCCAAAGCTGGTGACCATCACATCTTTAGAAATCTTCTTTGGCGATCACTCGTACCTGAGTAAGATGGTCTTCCATGAATACGGTCCTAACAGTGAGTCTGTAAGTGACTCTGGAGGTCAGTTCTGGATCCACATGTCCTTCCACAGTGGGGACATAGGTTTCTGGGCAGGAGTTCATAAAAGTGAGAATTTGCCAAGCGTGCCTTCCTCTTACCATGTTTCTCCCTTTCGTCCTGAGTTTGAGCATCTTCAAACCCTATGACACCTTTGGTAAAGGCTGTTCTCCATTGGAGCACTTGCAGGCCAGTGTTTCCCAGTTGTCATTGTTTTTTCTAGATTTGTCTTGAGAGAGACTTTAAGCCTCTTTTGTTGACCACCAGCATTATGCTTTCCATTTTTAAGTTTGGAAAAGAGTAGTTGCTTTGGAAGACGATAATCAGGCATCTGAACAACATGACCAGTCCAACAAAGTGGAAGTTGAAGAATCATTGCTTTGACACTGGGGATCTTTGCTTCTTTTTTTTTTTTTTTTTTATAATATTTTTTATTACGTTTCTTTCCAACTTTTATACATTGCAAGCAAATAAGGAATTTACAAGAAACCATTTTTTTTTTTTTTTAACAAAAATCCCAATTTGGACTTCCCCACCCCTTCCGATTCTGCGTTCTTTATATTAACAATGTCAGCAATTTGTTACCTTATGTCATACCTTATTGTAAGTTTTACATGTTATGTATCTAAATTCAATATATTATGTCACAGTTTTTATACCTTTAAAATAAACGTAACATGTTCAGTTCATATTATCTCCTTTTCTCTTTTATCACTTAGTTTACTATTTACTTAATCATAATTGCTAAAGCGTATCATTTCGAAATCATGCACAATCTTAAGATTCATACAGTTTATAATACTTTTGCAAGTAGTCTTTAAACTTTTTCCAGTCCGCCTCAGTTGTTTCTACATCCAAATCTCGGATTCTGCCGGTCAGTTCAGCTATCTCCATGTAGTCCATCAACTGCGTCTGCCATTCCTCCAGCGTGGGTAAATCTTGTGTCTTCCAGTTCTTTGCGATAAGTATTCTTGCTGCTGTACTAGCATACATAAACAAAGTTCTGTCCTTCTTTGACACTTTCTGGTCTACCATGCCCAACAGGAAGGCCTCTGGTTTCTTGGGAAAGGTATACCTAAATATCTTTTTCAACTCATTATAAATCATTTCCCAGAAAGCCTTAACCCTTGGGCATGTCCACCAGAGGTGAAAGAAAGTCCCCTCTGCTTCCTTACACTTCCAACATTTATTGTCAGACAGGTGGTGTATCTTAGCTAACTTGACTGGGGTCATGTACCACCGGTATATCATTTTCATAATGTTTTCCTTCAAGGCCGTACTTGCCGTGAATTTCATTCCGGTGTTCCATAACCTTTCCCAGTCTTCAAACATAATGTTGTGTCCAACATCCTGTGCCCATTTAATCATAGCAGATTTAACTGTCTCATCCTGTAAGTTCCACATAAGCAGCAAGTTATACATTCTAGATAACAGCTTTGTCTTTGGTTCTAACAATTCTGTCTCTAGTTTCGACTTTTCCACCTGGAAACCAACTTTTTTATCCATTTTGAAAACCTCTTGAATTTGAGCATAATGTAACCAATCTCGCACCTTATTTTTTAGTTTGTCCTGGCTCTGCAACTTCCAATTGTCTCCAATTTTTTCAGTCAGTTCCCAATATTTCGGCCAATAGGCCTCCATATTGGGTCTTTTTCGGGCCTTGGCCTCCACTGGTGATAGCCACCTCGGAGTTTTACTCTCTAGTAAGTCTTTATATTTCATCCAGACTGCAAAAATTGCTTTTCTGACAATGTGACTTTTAAACAATTTATGTACTTTAACCTTGTCGTACCATAGGTATGCGTGCCATCCAAAAGCATTATTAAAACCTTCCAGATCTAGGACATCAGTGTTTTCCAACAAGAACCAATCTTTCAGCCAGCAGAAGGCTGCAGCTTCATAATACAACCTCAGGTCCGGCAGGGCAAACCCCCCTCTTTCTTTTGAATCTGTTAATATTTTAAACTTTATTCGGGGCTTTTTGCCCTGCCAGATAAATCTAGATATATCCTTCTGCCATTTTCCAAAGCAGTCCACTCTGTCCACGATCTGTAAGGTTTGAAACAAAAATAACATTTTCGGCAACACATTCATTTTTATCGCTGCGATTCTTCCCAACAAGGAAAGTTTCAATCTTGACCAAATTTCTAAATCCTTTTTAACTTCCAACCAACATTTCTCATAATTATCCTTAAATAAATTCAAATTCTTGGAGGACAAATAAATCCCAAGGTATTTCACTTTTTTAACCACATTCAGTTCTGTTTCTCTCTGAAACCCCTCTGTTTCTGTGTTTGTTAAATTTTTGGTCAGAACCTTAGTTTTTTGTTTATTCAACCTAAATCCCGCCACCCGACCAAATTCCGATATAAGTTCGAGAACTCTTTTTGTACTGGATTCTGGCTCCTGCAGTGTCAAAACTAGGTCATCTGCAAAAGCTTTCAGTTTATATTGTTTCACTCCGACCTCTATCCCTTGTACCAACCGGTCCTCTCTGATCATATTCAATAGCACCTCCGACACTGGGGATCTTTGCTTCTTCCAGTACACTGGCATTAGTTTGCCTGTCTTCCCAAGTGATGTGTATAATTTTTCGGGGACATCGTTGATGGAATCTTTCGAGGAGTTGGAGATAGCATTTATAAGTGGTCCATGTTTCACAAGCATACAGTAAGTACAATAGCTTTGTAAACAAGCATTTTGGTTTCCCTTCGAATGTCCCGGTCCTCAAACACTCTGCACTTCAATCGGGAGAAAGCTACACTCATAGAGCTCAGACGATGTTGTATTTCGGCATTAATGTCGGCCCTCATGGAAAGGGCCAAAGCTGGTGAGCATCACATCTTTAGGAATAAGTTGTATGCTAAACCAGACTCTTCTCCTGACAAATTTATCTAATTGAAGGGGATTCTTCAAACTTGCAACACACCCCCAGCAGCTGCCTGCAGTGGTATAGTCCAGGAAGTCCTTACCACTTGATTAAGTTGAGAAATCAAGCCCAAAGCTTATGCCTGCCATACTAAACTCTGTGGGACTCACTGCTATTTTTCTAGAAAAAGAACTCACCAGGAACCCTTCCCCTGTTCTCTTATAGTGGCAGTGGTACCTCCCTGAGAGGTGCTGGATCTGAGTTCCAGCTGGACAAAAAAAGCCCTCGTTGTATGGATATGAGGGAGGGGAAGGAGCTAAGCCTGGCAGCCTTCCACAAATATATATCCCCCCCTTTTCAATTTCTTTTGGCCTTGTTCCACCATCTATCTACCCGCTCCCCTTTCTACCGCTTTCCAACAATTGCTGGGACTGCATCCGGCTTGTCACGAGTGATTAAGGCAGGAGAAATGCAGAAAACCTGTGCCAGTTCACTGCTTCTTGCCAACCTGAACGAAGGAGTCACAGATGGCCACTTTCAAGCTTCCATGCCAAAGAGACGAGGGAGGAGGGAAGTAATAAGAATCTTTTAAAGGTGGAGGAAAGGATAGAATCTCAAGGTAGACATAAACCACCATTTTAATTTTCTCCCCAGGAGGGAACTTCACGTAGACTTCCAATGGCCAGCTGCAGGCATTTGGGTCCTTGAGGTGAAAACTGGCAAGACCTCCTCTCCCCCAACGCTGCAGACCTGGTTTTGCAGCAGTGGCACCTGTAAATCAGTTTATTTCTGCGACAACGCACATTGGTATAATTGAATCCTTTCATAATATTCTTTCCATCGCCTTAACAGTTTAGTAACCTAGAACAGACTGTAAAGTAACAAGAATGGAAGAGACCACCTTTTAAAACAAAATTTAAATGAGGGACTGTTTGTTTATTACCAATTACAAAGCAGACAAACAATATATAATATAGCCAACATGTACCTTGAAATCTCAAAAATTAACAGAACTCCCTGCCCTCTTTTTCAAGCAAAGACCTCAGCTCCAGCTCAGAGCCCTAGATGTGAATTAAATGACTATCTGGAACTTTGAAGCAGCCTCCCATATTGTCATAATGCTGTCAGCAGCTCCTGGCTGGTTGCCCAGGGAAGTATAAAGACAAGGAAAAGTTACTTACTGTCCTCCCCCCCCTCCAGTCTTTACAGAGAGAGGCTATAAAACCCAGCCTCTGGGATAACGGCATTGTCCCAAGTAAATCTCCACCCCTGCTCTCTCACGCTCTCTCTCCCTCATTTGTCTCCTCTACGTGCCCTCTGTCTTTGAGCTCTTTGCTCTCCTACTTTTAAGGCTCGCCAGGTTCTGGGAGAAATAGCTGGCAAAGAAATAGCTGGCAGAGGCTGCTTCCTCACTGTTGACAGCCCCAGCCTCCAATGTCTTTAGAAGATTCAATTCATAGAATTGTAGAAACGCAGAGTGGGAAGGGACACTGAGGGTCATATACACCAACCTCCTGTGATGCAAGAAACTTTAATCAATTAATCTAATGAGTTTTAGCCAACTGATAAAATTTTCATAAATCTGCATATCGGTGCAAACCAGTAGTTCTGAATAAATATGCAGAATTGCAGCCTTGCATGCTGCTTGCACCAGGCTGGTGTGAAGTTTTGCTTTGGTGCTGGTGCAACAGGCTAACCATGGCTTTTCCTTGTCAGGCCAATTTCTCATTGGAATCAGTTCAATTAATCAGTTAAATATAAAACCCTAACAGGAAGAGAGAGAGGGAGCTGCGTTATACATAAAGGATGGATCTACAGTATACACATGCCAGTTAATCCATCAATCTGAACCCAGAAGGTCATTTGAGAGCGTTTCGGTATAAATAAAAGGATACGAGACTGCCAAACCAGGGGGAGACTTGGATGATGCCGCTGCAGATCAGGTTACCAAACTTTCACAGAGGAGAGACGTCGTAGCAATGAGAGGCTCACAGCTACCCTGATATCTGCGGGAAGTCAAACTCAGCCAAGAACAGAAGGTCTAATAAATTCACGACTTGCCTTGCTGTCAATTTCATCTTCCAGAAGGAGGAAGAAGAGACATGGGCTGCCCAACCTGTTCATGGGTAGGCAAACTAAGGCCCGGGGGCCGGATCCGGCCCAATCGCCTTCTAAATCTGGCCCGTGGATGGTTCAGGAATCAGCATGTTTTTACATGAGTAGAATGTGTGCTTTTGTTTAAAATGCATCTCTGGGTTAAGAAACAGAGATGGAAGGTTAATATTAAATTGGCAATATTATATAGAAAATGCGTGAAGATAAGAAAAATGGATGATTGAGGGAGGTGCCGGTGGAAGTCCAAAAACAGCAAATTTGTAATTATGGTTGTATGAATTATTTGTAAAAGAAAAACTTAATAAAAATCTATATAAAAAAATAAAATAAAATGCATCTCTGGGTTATTTGTGGGGCCTGCCTGGTGTTTTTACATGAGTAGAATGTGCCCTTTTATTTAAAATGCATCTCTGGGTTATTTGTGGGGCATAGGAATCCGTTCATTTTGTTTTTTCAAAATATAGTCCGGCCCCCCACAAGGTCTGAGGGACAGTGGACCGGCCCCCTGCTGAAAAAGTTTGCTGACCCCTGCTCTAGATCTTCAGCAGCGGTCTGGGGAACTGACTGATGAGGTGAAAGTAGCTCAAACTTTGGGTGGGAGTGACTATAGACAGACACGCACCTTGGTTTTTAGGAACGCTAAAGATTTTAACAAGTTTTTTTTGGGGGGGGGGAACTTTGGTGCAATCCTGTGGGCAGAAACACTTGATGGGAAGGGAGTTAAAGACAGGTGGGGGGACGCTTAAAAATGAGCTGTTGAAGGCACAATCACAAACCACTCCGATGTGCAAGAAAAATAAAGGTAAAGTAAAGGGACCCCTGACCATTAGGTCCAGTCGTGGCCGACTCTGGGGTTGTGGCACTCATCTCGGTTTATTGGCCGAGGGAGCCGGCGTACAGCTTCCAGGTCATGTGGCCAGCATGACTAAGCCGCTTCTGGCGAACCAGAGCAGCGCACAGAAACGCCGTTTACCTTCCCGCTGGAGCGGTACCTATTTATCTACTTGCACTTTGATGTGCTTTCGAACTGCTAGGTTGGCAGGAACAGGGACCGAACAATGGGAGCTCACCCTGTCGCGGGGATTCGAACCGCTGACCTTCTGATCAGGAAGTCCTAGGCTCTGTGGTTTAACCCACAGCGCCACCAATAGGGGGCAACTAAATAAATCAAAGAGGCTGCATAAGGAGCTGTCCAATGAGCTGAGATTTAAAGGAACATGCACAGGAAATGCAGTGCAGAGTGGGGGGGGGGACAAAGGAACAGCTAAAGTTTGTGGAGAAAGTGTCAGCTCAGAGTCAGCTTAGGCTTGCAAGTGATGCTAAAACCCACCCTTGCAGAAGGGGATGGTGGTTGTGACCATGTTGAGGGGCAGCGTGAGGAAGCGATAGATCTACGGAGAGAAGGGGATGGGAATTATTAGTGTGTGGTGGAGAGAAAGCAGAACTGTTCACTTCCTACTTCGCCTCAGTCTTTTTCCGCATGGGAAACTATGCTGAACCTGGCAAAAATAGGTCAAATGACCAAGGAAGGGCCAGGATAGATAAAATGGTCATATGGGAGCACCTAGCCCCTACATGGCTTCAGAGCTTCTGTCTATAATTTTAGAAAATCTCCAGAGATTTTCAGAGACGTGCCATAGGAATAAGGTAAAGGTAAAGGGACCCCTAACCATTAGGTCCAGTCGTGGCTGACTATGGGGTTGCAGCGCTCATCTCGCTTTATTGGCCGAGGGAGCCGGTCATGTAGCCAGCATGACTAAGCCGCTTCTGGAAAAACCAGAGCAGTGCACGGAAACACCATTTACCTACCCGCCGGAACAGTACCTATTTATCTACTTGCACTTTGACATGCTTTCGTACTGCTAGGTTGGCAGGAGCTGGGACTGAGCAACAGGAGCTCACCCCGTCGGGGGATTCAAACCGCCGACCTTCTGATCGGCAAGTCCTAGGCTCTGTGGTTTAACCCACAGTGCCACCCATGTCCCACCGCCTTAGGAATAGAGATGGGCAATTGTCACCATTTAGGGGGAAAACTACTGCGATTAGTAAGCCAACACAGCTTACTAATAAGTCATGCCAGAAAGACTAACGTTATATCCTTTTTAATAAACAGTTATTAGCCTGGTAAATCAGGGGAATGCAATGGATGTAATATATCTTGCTTTCAGCAAGGTCCCATATTCTTGGTGGTAAGCTGGTAAAATGTGGTCTAGATTCAGGGCTCGTTCACACTTCCGCTTGTCCTCTGACTAAAATCTGGCCGGTTTTCCACTTGCCCTATTCCTTTCCCAGGGAAAACCTGCTTATTAGTGTTAAATCGGAGCAAACATTTGCTCCAATTGAGCGCTAAAGAGCAGTTTTCCCTGGGAGAAAGCAGTGGAACAAGATGAAGTGTGGTTGAGCCCTGTGTTAGGTGAATTTGTAGCTTATTGAAGAGCTTTCCTCAAAGCGTGCTCATCAACAGATTCCTATCAGCGTAGAAAGAAGAAACAAGTAGGTTTCACAGCGAACTGTAGCTTGTTAAGAGTGCTGACAGTTGCTTGCCGATCGAAAGGTCGGCAGTTCGAATCCCCGTGGCGGGGTGCGCTCCCGCTGCTCGGTCCCAGCGCCTGCCAACCTAGCAGTTCGAAAGCACCCCCGGGTGCAAGTAGATAAATAGGGACCGCTTACTGGCGGGAAGGTAAACAGCGTTTCCGTGTGCTGCGCTGGCTCGCCAGATGCAGCTTTGTCAAGCTGGCCACGTGACCCGGAAGTGTCTCCGGACAGCGCTGGCTCCCGGCCTCTTGAGTGAGATGGGCGCACAACCCCAGAGTCTGGCAAGACTGGCCCGTACGGGCAGGGGTACCTTTACCTTTACCTTAACAGACTATAGTTCCCAGGTTCCTTTTGCGGGGGAGGCCATGACCATTACCAAGAGTACTTTAAATACGTGGTGTAGATGTGGCTGCCATGCAGCGCAGGATATCTGCATCTCCTCTTCTACCTAGGACCCTCATACCTACAGGACCGCCTCTCCCGGTATGCTCCACGGAAGACCTTAAGGTCCATAAATAGCAACACCTTAGAGGTCCCGGGCCCTAAGGAAGTTAGATTCGCTTCAACCAGAGCCAGGGCCTTTTCAACTCTGGCTCCGGTCTGGTGGAACGCTCTGCCTCATGAGACCAGGGCCCTGCAGGATCCGATTTCTTTCCGCAGGGCCTGTAAGACAGAGTTGTTCCACCTGGCCTTTGGCTTGGAGCCAATTTGATTCCCTCCCCCTCTGTCCTTTTTCCTTTCTCCTCCTGTGATGAGGCTGCATTTTAATGTTTTAATGTTGTATTTTAATCTTGTTTTTAAGTTGTATTCATTTAACTTGTTTTTATTATTGCTTGTCAGCCGCCCTGAGCCCGGCCTTGGCTGGGGAGGGCGGGGTATAAATAAAATTTATTATTATTATTACCTTCTCTCTCCCTTGTAATGTCTACTGCTGCAAAATGTGATATATCACCACACTTTGAGTTTTCTCCACTCCGCAAAGGTGCAAATGTTGGAGAAAGCTCACCAGAAGCTATGCTATGTCACACAATATGCAACAGCAGACATTTCTGGGGGATAAAAGAGGAGACGGAGAGACGTTTGTTGCTTTCAGGAGGGAGCAGCTTGTACACCCCATAATGTGTAGCTCTGAACTGCTTTGGAGTGTTTGTGATTTACACTCCGGGATTCAATTTCCCCTGTTGCCACCGGAGAGCGAATAGCTGTACCCGCCTGGACAGCTGGCTCCTAAATCAAAGTTGATTCCCAAGAGGAAGCTGGCAGGTTTAATGGCTGACCAAGGAAGCGTCGATCAGTGCGCTTGTCAATGTGGTCTTCAAACGGACTTTAAAGATACAGTGGTACCTCAGGTTACATACGCTTCAGGTTATATACGCTTCAGTTTACAGACTCCGCTAACCCAGAAATAGTGCTTCAGGTTAAGAACTTTGCTTCAGGATGAGAATAGAAATCGTGCTCCGGCGGCGTGGCAACAGGAGGCCCCATTAGCTAAAGTGGTGCTTCAGGTTAAGAACAGTTTCAGGTTAAGTACAGACCTCCGGAACAAATTAAGTACTTAACCTGAGGTACCACTGTACAGTTCTAGGAACCATAGAACAAAGTGGTCCAAAGTAGAAATCTGGATGCTGCGACAGTTGAGCGATGGGTGACAGGAGAGCTGTTGGAAAACATGCTTTACAATGGGCCAAATCTGCAGGGTTGTCAGCTGAAAGAGAGAGGAGGGTTTTGCTGCATGTTACCGCTGTGGTCTAAACCACAGAGCCTAGGGCTTGCCGATCGGAAGGTCGGCGGTTCGAATCCTCACAACAGGGTGAGCTCCCGTTGCTCAGTCCCAGCTCCTGCCAACCTAGCAGTTCGAAAACACACCAGTGCAAGTAGATAAATAGGTACCACTCCGGTGGGAAGGTAAATGGTGTTTCCGTGCGCTGCTCTGGTTCGCCAGAAGCAGCTTAGTTATGCTGGCCACGTGACCCGGAAGCTGTACGCCGGCTTCCTCAGCCAATAAAGCGAGATGAGTGCCGCAACCCCAGAGTCGTCTTGGGTTTTTCTTTTGTAGTTTTGGTTGTTTATATTTATCTGTGTTTGTTTAAAGCAAAAAATAATAATCAAAAAAAATCACAGTTCAGTTCTGGATTTATATGTTTTTTGAGGGCTAGAATATAAGAAGAGCGCTCTTGGATCACACCCAAGGTGCATTGGTTAGAAAGCAACATCAGTTGCTTATTCCCATAATGGCATATGTTCTATGCCATTGATATTTTTTGTAGTTTTTTTTTAGCCTTTTCCATTATTATTATTATTATTATTATTATTATTATTAAGGATTTTTCTTTTGTAATTTTGGTTGTTTATATTTATCTGTATTTGTTTAAAGCAAAATAAAAATTTAGAAAAAGAAAAAGAAATCACAGTTCACTTCTGGATTTATATGTTTTTTAAGGGCTAGAATATAAGAAGATATAAGAAGAGCTCTGTTGGATCACACCCAAGGTTAGAAAGCAACATCTGTTGCATTTGTTGGAGAACTAAGTAGCTCCATCTCTCCAGAAAACGATGGAAATTAAGAAAAGGATAGTAAAACACACCGGGCACAATCCAGCCAAATTGAATCCCATATGGGAGAATTAATGGGGAATTAAGCACATGCATAATTATTTCCTGTTGAAATCAATTTGCTTTAAAAGTGCCAGAGTGCAGCCTGGATTGTGGGTGCTCTTCCAGCAGAGATCCAGCAGGCAGTGGCGTAGCGTGGGGGGTGCAGGGGGGGGCCGGCCGCACCGGGCGCAACATCTGGGGGGGGCGCGCTCGCCGCCTCCGGAGTTGCCGAAGAGCCTCGGGCGCAGGCTGTAGCAGAGCGCCATGTCTTGTGGAACCGACGAGCTGGCAGCGGCTCTCAGCGCTCGCCGCGGTCCCCGCGCGTCAGGGCCGCGGAGGGCGCGCCAGGCAGCCCCTCCTCACCGACGGGCAGCGTTCACCTGCGGGGCTCGGCCAGCACGCTGGGCTGGCCGCGTGGAGTCGCCGAGGAGCCGCCGCCTGCCATGCCGCCCTGGCTGCTTCAGCCGCGTCGGACAGCCGGCTCGAGGCTCCTTCCGGCCGGGTCTCCCGACGGGGCGCTGCGGGCGGAGGCTCCGGCACCAAGCGCCACGCCGCCCAGGCTCGGGTCGCTGTCTGGACGCGCGCAGCCCGCCAAACGCGCCACCGGCGGCGAATGAAGCGCCCAGCCGGAGCCACCTGTGCTCTAGTGCCTGCGCGCCAAGATCGTCCACCTGCCCCGATGGGGCCCACCCACCCGCGCCTGAGGCCGGCCGATGCACTGGCCCCAGAGCCGCCCCCTCCCCGCGCCAGAAAGAAGCTGCGTCGGGGCTAGCCGGGCCGGGGAGGGAGACCAAGAAGGCTGCGCCGCGACGCCCAAAGACGCGCGTCTTGGCGCAAAGGGGCCGCGGCACCCAGACGCGGAAGGGACCCTCTCCCCCTGACCCGCCACTGAACTGCAATTCCCAGCTCCCTTGGCAAATCCCAGTCCCCAAGATGCCTTATTTGAGGCAGGGGTCCTTTAATTGCAAAAACAACACCAGGGAGGGCAGTAGTCACCACGAAGTTTGCCCCAGAGTAGAGCCGTCAGTATTAATGACCATGGTTAGGGGTTAGGGGGCGCAAATTACTTGCCTTGCCCCGGGTGCTGACAACCCACGCTACGCCGCTGCCAGCAGGTGCCTTCTGTACTAATTCTCTTTTTTTTATATATAATTTTTTATTAAATTTTTCCATAATATCTCCAATCATACAATTTTCACATCACATATTTTGACTTATTGAACCTCCCTCAACTCCTCTGACAATCATCCATAATTAAATTTCTATCTTCACATTCCTTAATTATAGTATCGCCTTTAAATACATTTTTTCTATCCTCTTTTACATTCTTGCAATATTCCTTATTTTCTTCACAAAGCTTCTTTAAAACACACTAGCGTTGTATTTTCCTCACATACAGTTTTCAAATAGTCTCTGAATTTTCCCCAGTCCTCTAGAAACTTATTGTCTCTTTGAAGTCTGATTTTCCCAGTTAATTTGTCCAGTTCTGCATAGTCTGTTAGTTTTGCTCTCCATTCTTCCAGAGTTGGTAGTTCTTCTTGTTTCCATCTTTGGGCCATCAATATTCTCGCTCCTGTTATTGCGTACTGAAAGAGTTTACAGTCTCTCTTATTTATATCATTTTTAGTTATTCCCAGTAAGAAGGTTTCTGGTTTCTTTACAAAGCTATATTTCAGCATTTTCTTTAACTCATTGTATATCATTTCCCAGAATCCCTTCACTTTCTTACACTCCCACCACATATGAATAAATGTACCCTCTTTCTCTTTACATTTCCAACATTTGTTACAAGTTTTGTACATTTTTGCTAATTTAACTGGTGTCATATACCATCTGTATACCATTTTCATAACGTTTTCTTTTAACGTAGTACATGCTGTAAACTTCAAGTTTTCATTCCATATTTTTTGCCAATCTTCCAAATCTATACCATACCCTAAATCTCTGGCCCAATGAATCATTACTGCTTTAACTTCCTCATCCATCGTGTGCCATTCCAATAAAATTTTATACATTTTTGAAATTATCTTACAATCATTATTAACAATTTCTGTTTGAAATTTCGAATCTTTTTCTTTATACCCTCTTTCTTTCACATCCTTTTTAAACATATCACTTATCTGATAATAGTGCAGCCAGTCAAATACACGTTCTTTTACTTGCTCATATGTTTCTCAAACATTTAATGAAAACTTATTTGCCACCAGGCTTATGCAGAAACATTTTATGCAGTAGGCAGCTTGTGAACTGTTTCAGTTTCTGTGTGCGCGTGTGTCTTCTGTTGTTGTTGTTGGCAACCCCTCTGCGATTGTTGTAAACTACTTCGGGCATCGTATTATTATTATTATTAAATTTTTATTTCATTTTAATACACCATATACAAAAAGGAAATATGAAGATAAACAAATATCCATCACCTCCTAACAACTAAGAAAAATAAAGGAAAATATACAACAACAACAACAACATCAATACATTAAATAGTGCTCACAATACATTTAACATAAAAACAACTTTTTTTCTATATAGGTGACTTCCCATCTACTCCTGACTTCTATTTCTCGTCCGTTATTGACTGCCATATTATAACACGTTTTGGCTTTAATGTTATTTATTCTATCCTAGGTTTTCCATCAGATTTAAAACTCCTACTGAAGTTATTGAAATGCTGCTACAGATTTCAAACTTTCATTACTATTTTTCAAATAAATTTTAAAGACTTCCCATTTTGTAATAAATACTTCCTTTGATTTTTTTTTTATTCTTTCTGATAAATGGTCTAATTCTGCATATTTGGTCATCTTTTGGATCCACTCTGATCTAGAAGGGACTTTATCATTTTTCTGTTGTTTTTAATTGTGGCAAACCAATATATTTATAAATAAATGCAGACCCTTCAGATACCAGCAAATGATAAATGCAATTGCGTGACTGTGATCAAATACTTTCAAATATCAAATATTTAAGTATTCAATACAGGTACCAGATCGTATGTAAATATTCCGGTAGTTAAAGAAGCAATTTAAAGACCGTAAAGTCAAGGACTCTGTAATATTGGCTCACTTTGTCTATAGGGCATTTAATAGATGATAAGTATATAGAAAACTCCTGCCAACCTAGCAGTTCGAAAGCACGTCAAAGTGCAAGTATATAAATAGGTACCGCTCCAGCGGGAAGGTAAACGGCATTTCCGTGCGCTGCTCTGGTTCGGCAGAAGCGGCTTAGTCATGCTGGCCACATGACCCGGAAGCTGTATGCCGGCTCCCTTGGCCAATAAAGCGAGATGAGCGCCGCAACCTCAGAGTCGGCCACGACTGGACCTAATGGTCAGGGGTCCCTTTACCTTTACCTATATAGAAAACAGCTTGTAGGTCCTGTTCCTTCCTCTGCCTATTGCTACAAAATGTACCCAAAATGTACCCATTGTGCACAATTCATAGACTGCCTTGCTGAATCATGCTTACCTTTTCAACATGGCAGTGTTGGGATGCAAACAGAAACTTTAAAACAGAACAACTCCTGCGCCCCTAACAATCTACTTTGGGTTGTGGAAACGTTTAAAATTATACCTTTTATAAGGGAGGGAAAGTTGAAGTAGGACCCTGAAACTGTTTCCAAACAGTCCTGGGTTTAAAAAAAGACCTCTCCTTTCTTCTCTGACACGCAGAATGATAGGTTTCCAGACCTGAGTTGTGTATGGCATTTAATTATACCAAAGTATTTTCATTCCTCCTGGATGAATATATCGCTCATCACCCATCATTGCAGGCCTTTGTTGTGCTGTGAGGGGCTTTGTTTATTGGTTTTAAACTCACAACCCTAATCTTTACGGCTTCTGTTCCGGGGTGTTTCTGAAACTTTCTGGGCAGGGATTTAGGGGAGAGCTGTGCTGACTACCTGGCTAGTCTGCAGAAGTACATTTAGGCATAAACAGAAAGGGAAGGCACTAGGGAAGGTGGACATTTTAGAGCACGGGTGTCAAACACAAGGCCCGCGGGCCGAATCCGGCCCGCCAGACCTCATCATGTGGCCCGTGTAGCCGCTGCCGGCTGCCAGCCTTCACCTTTTATTCTCGCTTTTTTTTTTTTGACACAAGAAAGCCGCCTCTTCAGCACATGCGCGGCAGCCTACAAGCCAGAGAACGTCTGCCCTCTAGCGGTGCCGGCCATTCTACACAGGAAACCTCCACTTTACATGCATTCAGGAAACCTCCACTTGTTTTTATATTGAGCGCATGCCATCCTGTGATGTGACAGATCCAATGGCTGCCTGAACAACCGGCCCTTTGAGGGTGACCAAACTGCTGGTGCGGCCCCCCGATGAATTTGAGTTTGACACCTCTGTTTTAGAGCATGGGTAGGCAAACTAAGGCCCGGGGGCCAGATCTGGCCCAATCGCCTTCTAAATCTGGCCCGCAGATGGTCCGGGAATCAGCTTTTTATATATGAGTAGAATGTGTGCTTTTATTTAAAATGCATCTCTGGGTTATTTGTGGGGCATAGGAATTCTTTCATCCCCCCCCCCCAAAGTATAGTCTGGCCCCCCACAAGGTCTGTGGGACAGTGGACCGGCCCCCTGCTGAAAAAGTTGGCTGGCCCCTGTTTTAGAGTCATCTGCTCCCAAAGCAAAGGACCATTGTAATTGGGATGAGAAGAAAAGTGTTATATACTGAAGTTCTCACCCTGGGCCAGCAGGGGGATACTGTAGATAGTTTTCACTCAGGTCCACATATGCAAATAAGGGATCGAAAGTGACGTTCAGTGATTGGATAGTTACAGAAAGTTGTTACAATTACGTTGTAGTGGAGCTCTATATAAGCAGGCTGGCTGAACCCTTCAGTTCAGTTCTGTTCCAGCTTACAAATGAAGAGCTGCTTTGAAGAATTGCTGTGTCATCTGCTATGTCTACCCACTATTCAACAAAAAGCTTAATTGCTAGTTCACACATGCATCTTGATTCCTCGGCATCTGAGGAGTCACAACTGAATGGGAGGATTACTGCATGTTGCAATGTGAAATGCATGGGTGTCGCTGCTCAGAGGGACCCAAAAGGTGGAACGGGTTTAGAAGAGGGGGCAGATGTCAGGGACTGGGCAGAGGAGGGACGGTAGAGACCGCCTCCCCACCCTGACCCTTCCAGAGAAGAGGAAGACAGTTCAGAATTAGAACAGGGGTTTGAGGCAGATAAGGAGGAAAGTTGGGAAATACAGTGGTACCTCAGACGCTTCAGGTTACAGACTCCGCTAACCCAGAAATAGTACCTCGGGTTAAGAACTTTGCTTCAGGATGAGAACAGAAATTGTGTGGGGGCAGCGGGAGGCCCCATTAGCTAAAGTGGTACCTCAGATTAAGAACAGTTTCAGGTTAAGAACGGACCTCCGGAACGAATTAAGTTCTTAACCCGAGGTACCACTGTAATGGGAGAGGAGGAGGAGGAGGAAACACCAGAAAGGCGACAGCTGACAGACTCTGTATCTTTAGAAAGCATCCCAGACCCTCCATCTCCCAGAACCTGGCGAGCCTTGAAAGTAGGAGAAGATGAAGATGAAGATGAAGATGAAGATGAAGAAGAAGAAGAAGAAGAAGAAGAAGAGGAGGAGGAGTTTGGATTGATATCCCGCTTTATCACTACCTGAAGGAGTCTCAAAGCGGCTAACATTCTCCTTTCCCTTCGTCCCCCACAACAAACACTCTGTGAGGTGAGTGGGGCTGAGAGACTTCAAAGAAGTGTGACTGGCCCAAGGTCAACCAGCAGCTGCATGTGGAGGAGCGGAGACGCAAACCCGGTTCACCAGATTACGAATCTACCACGCTTAACCACTACACCACACTGGCTCTCACCCGTAGAGGATGTGATGAAAATGATGAATGAGGAAGTGGGACAGACGAGGTTGGGTTGAAATGCACTCGAGACAACGCCATTATCCAAGAGGCTGTCTCTGTAAATACTGAAGAAAAAGCGGACGGTAAGAAACATTCCTTGTTTCTAGATGTACCTGGGCAACCAGCCGTGGGAGTTGCTGGCAGCCGCCCAACAGCAGAGCACAGAAAGTTTGAGAAACAAAAAGATTCCTTTCCAGCTCTACATTTCTATGATTCTATAAAAAGCAAATGGACCCAGTAGGTTGGGGCAATGTATTCTTCTAGATCAAGTTGTGTGTGTGTGTGTGTGAGAGAGAGAGAGAGAGAGAGAGAGAGAGAGAGCAGGCGCTTTGATTCTAATGAACGAAAGGGGACTGTTTAGCCATGAGCTGAACGCCCCTTTGGGATGATTACAGTAAGATGGGGGCGGTGAAAGAAGCCCCAGCCCCTACAGGGTTCCAGGAAGCCCAACCAATGCATGAAGCAATTTGTGTGTGCAACACATGCAGACCGGCAATCTGTTGCCCCCTTGGTGCACAAACAGGGCCTACAAAGATATCTTATGCATATTACACACCATTTATGTAGCAGCTCTGGCATTTAACGAAAGAGCTAATGCTAGGGTACACTGAAGCTATTCATCAATTAAAAAAAAATCTTTTTCTTTTTCTTTTGAACAGCTGAGTCCCCACCTCCATGTCATATCACAGATTGCTTTTGAATCTCTTCCCAGCTGGAAAAGCAGTGAGTATTTGAGATGGAAAGCTTCTCTCTCTCTCTCTCTCTCTCTCTCTCTCTCTCTCTCTCTCTCTCTCTTTGTGCCATTTTTTTTCGGGGGGGGGGGGAGAAAGGAGTGGCTTTGCATTCCTTTGAGCTCAATAATTGATTCTTGCTTTTGAATTCTCTCTCATACATATATTCTCATATCACATCTCTTAACAGGCAAAAGGAAGAAGTCAATCAATCAATATGAATTAAATTGAATATGACTCTAAGGGTGCCCTTAAGAGTTTTGAATATGCAAGCAATCAAATGCAAAGTAAATAATTGGGAGGCAGCAAATAACAGACACTTCAGCCAGATGGGCAATGTTTCTGTTTTGTTCACAAGGCTTTACAGGGGGAGAAAGTTCACTTTCCCAACAGAGCATCCTTGACATCTTATGGGAGTTCCGGAGTCTGAGATTTTCAATTATTTCCATTTTCACAAGTCTCAGATAAAGGCGGGTGTATCTTGATGTTACGTTTGTCCCACTGTTTTTATTGCTAACCAAAGAGATGACTTCATATCAAACCACACAGAAAGAGCCCATCTCAGCTTCCTCTTAATACCTGTAAATGGTACCCGAGTTTTTCCCCATCGCTAGTATAACTTTGGCACATCCTTTAGCAGCGCTTAAGTCTCTGGCTTCCCTCCAGCACTGGGCTATCATTTGCCTTGCTGCCCCTAGCGTAACGTGAGGAGAGCGCTCCTTGAGTTCTCCCACAGGAATATAGAAAGCTAACATAACTTGGTATCTGTTACCAAGTATCTTGAGGCTGGATTACTGCATCAAGCTCTGTGCTGGGCTGCCCTTGGGCCTAGTCCAGAAGCTCCATCTGGTGCAGAATGTGGCAGTCAGATTGCTGACCACATGTGACATCATTCTTAAAGTATCTGCATTGGCTGCACATCTACTTTGGAGCCTGCATTCCTAGTACTCAGATCTACCGTATTTCCTATAGCAGTTCAAAAGCACGTCAAAGTGCAAGTAAATAAATAGGTACCACTCCGGTGGGAAGGTAAACAGTGTTTCCTAATGGTCAGGGGTCCCTTTACCTACAGTGATGGAAGAGTGTGTACAGAACCAGCAAACTGGTCTGAAATGTAAAAAAGGTAAAGGACCCCGACAGGTAAGTCCAGTCGCCGATGACTCTGGGGTTGCGGCGCTAATCTCGCTTTACAGACCGAGGGAGCCGACATTTGTCCGCAGACAGTTTTTCCGGGTCATGTGGCCAGCATGACTAAGCCGCTTCTGGCGAAACCAGAGCAGCGCACGGAAACTCCGTTTACCTTCCCGCTGGGGTGGTACCTATTTATCTACTTGCACTTTGAGGTGCTTTCGAACTGCTATAGGAAATACAGTAGATCTGAGTACTAGAAATGCAGGCTCCAAAGTAGATGTGCAGCCAATGCAGATACTTTAACAATGATGTCACATGCGGTCAGCAATCTGACTGCCACATTCTGCACCAGATGGAGCTTCTGGACTAGGCCCAAGGGCAGCCCAGCACAGAGCTTGATGCAGTAATCCAGCCTCGAGATACTTGGTAACAGATACCAAGTTATGTTAGCTTTCTATATTCCTGTGGGAGAACTCAAGGTTAGCAGGAGCTGAGACTGAGCAACGAGAGCTCACCCCGTTGTGCGGATTCAAACCGCCGACCTTCCGATCGGCAAGCCCAAGAGGCTCAGTGGTTTAGACCACAGCGCCACCCTGGTCTGAATTGTAGTTGGGAGCTAAAGCGTGAAGAAGATGTAAAACGATGCCCCCACCCTCCCTAATCGTTTCCTCCTTTTCAGCACGCTTGAGCAGCTGCGCTCCTAAAGGCTCCTCACAGGAACCACTCATAGCGACATCGTCTTCAGGGGCCCATGTTTCTGTTTCCATTTATTAGGTCGCATGCAGCATCTTCGCTGCTCTCTTGGAACAAGACGAGTAACGCTAGGAGAGAATGCTTGGGGCTTCCTCCGTATTTAGGCGACTGCCGAGCAAGAGCTGTCATTGTGTGAGGCTATGTAAACAGTTCTTGCCCTTGCGGTTTTACCTGCTGCAAGCTGGCAGTGTGCTTGGCTGCTAAGCGGTCCACGCCCCGATAAATGGCTATAATTGCAAGCTTGCTCTTCCCCTTCCTTTCGCAGGGAATACTGTTTCAGCGTGACATTGGCATTCTCACAGATGTGGAGCTACCATGGGGGGGGGAATCCCATAATAATCATATGACATCATGGATCAAAGCGGGAGAAGGCAAAAATACAATTAAAGGGAATGGCAGTGCCTTGTTTCAGGCCCTCTCAACTCATCTTCAGCTCAAACCTAAACTGAAAGTCAGGCAGGGGAGAGGACGGCCCAAGCAATGAGTCATGCAGTGATTCAAATGTCTCTCTCCTTGATAGGGAGCCAGAAAAGTCACTCTCATGTAGTGGGTCCACATTCTCCCAGTCCAACTGTTACAACTAGATTCCTGGTTGCCTATGAGCTCTTCTTCTTCCTCTACTGCACAGGCAAATGCCATCCCTGCCTTCTGGGGCTGAGAGGAAACAGACCCACTGACAGCCCCATCGCCTTCTAATTGGAATGGATGGTGTTAGAAAAGCTGGCTGGGTGTACAGCTATCACCCTCACAGAATCCTAGAACGAAAAAGGAGGCTTCGCGGTCCCTGACCTTAAACTGTACTTTGAGGCAGCATGTTGGACATGGATTAAGGACTGGATATTAATTAAAAACACGGAAGTCCTAGATCTGGAGGGATGGGATATTGTGTATGGGTGGCATGGCTACATAGGCTATGACAAGGTTATATCCCACAAAGGATTTTTAAATCATATTGTGAGAAGGGCATTATATGAAGTATGGGAGAGGAGTAAAAAATCAGTAGTAACCAAAACACCATGGTGGCTGTCACCAATGGAATCTATGTCGGTTCACAGGATAAATATGAACAGCGATTGGCTAACATATAAGGATTTAGTACAGGAAACAAGTAGTGATCTGAAAATAAAGGACCTAAGTGAATTGAAACAGAAGGGAATAACCTGGCTGGAGTATTATCAGTTAAAAGCCGCCCTACGATTTACATTTCTTTAGTACGCTTGCCTGCCGAGTTAGTTTAATAATAATAAATAATTTTTTATTTATACCCCGCCCTTCCCGGTTCAGAAAACCAGGCTCAGGGTGGCTAACAACAAATCTAAAATATTTAATTGATGCAACAAAAAACAGCATAAAATATAATATAAAATGTGAATAACAATAAATTCAGAATTCAAAAATCAATTTAGGGGGGGAATCCATCCAATAAACATTAGGTGATCACCTATAGCTGGCTAAATTAGTCCTAGTTTACAGGTACTCTATGTAAGTGCAGGAATCCTGGCATGGGGAAAGGAGGGGGGGTGTCTAGAATATGCAATGCAAACCCCACCCCCATTCAAATAGTCCCCAGCCACAACCACATCCTTTTTCTTGCATATAAACATCCCTATCATTTAAGTGGAAATGTGCATTTGCTAAGAGCAGGGGGGGGGGGACAAAAGGTGTGACCCTGCTGACTGAAAGTGTTTTTGCACAGGTATGAAGCTAGGCAACAAAGGCACATTCACCATGGAGACCGCGAAAAAATCGCACTCTGTGATTATAGCTAATTTGTCGCTCGTCGGTTTTGCTCTCACCGCATGCAGTATTCTTGCTTGAGCCACCCTTGTCTCAGCTGCAGCCACCAAGTCACTTCTCCAAATGCTCTAGGAGATGCACCCCCCACCCCAGTTCCGGCACCTTTCAGGTGGGCACCGTTGCCATGATAAGAGAACAAGGATTCATGGTGAGTTACGGCATCTCTTTTTCTAGACAAATAGCACGGGCCTCTAGAAGACTACAATAACCTGCCCCCGCCCCAAATTATTGGTCAAAATCAAATAGATGAAATGCCATATTGTTGTTGTTGTTTAGTCATGTCCGACTCTTTGTGACCCCATGGACCAGAGCACGCCAGGCACTTCTGTCTTCCACTGCCTCCCGCAGTTTGGTCAAACTCATGCTGGTAGCTTCAAGAACACTGTCCAACCATCTCATCCTCTGCCGTCCCCTTCTCCTTGTGCCCTCCATCTTTCCCAACATCAGGGTCTTTTCCAGGGAGTCTTCTCTTCTCATGAGGTGGTCAAAGTATTGGAGCCTCAGCTTCAGAATCTGTCCTTCCAGTGAGCACTCAGGGCTGATTTCCCTAAGAATGGATAGGTTTGATCTTCTTGCAGTCCATGGGACTCTCAAGAGTCTCCTCCAGCACCAGAATTCAAAAGCATCAATTCTCCAGCAACTAGCCTTCTTTATGGTCCAGCTCTCACTTCCATACATCACTACTGGGAAAACCATAGCTTTAACTATATGGACCTTTGTCGGCAAGGTGATAGCTCTGCTTTTTAAGATGCTGTCTAGGTTTGTCATTGCTTTTCTCCCAAGAAGCAGGCGTCTTTTAATTTCGTGACTGCTGTCACCATCTGCAGTGATCATGGAGCCCAAGAAAGTAAAATCTCTCACTGCCTCCAGTTCTTCCCCTTCTATTTGCCAGGAGGTGATGGGACCAGTGGCCATGATCTTTGGTTTTTTGATGCCATATTATTTTGGTATAATAAAATAATGCAATGAATCCTAAGGCTCCAACATAGAATTCAATAGCCTCGATAAATGGAGACACAAAACACACCAACTGGTCGGAACTGAGGCATTACCCAAGCGAATTTAGACTGCAGTGCCCTTCCTGATAGGTGGAGGGGGCTGTCTACCAGGAACCGAATCCTTGCCTGCACCCTGCTCTGGCGAATGGGGCTGCAGGCTGGGGCGTGGGCTGTGCCAGGGGGCAGAGCCAATGGAGCTATGGTAGGCTTCCCTCAGATCCACCCCTTGCCCATTTAAGCAGCCCACACCTGGGGCACAGCCTGTTGGTTTCTGCTCAGGGTTTCCCCGCTCACCCACCCACCCATAGTTTACGCTGCTAGTCGATGACGTTGCTGTGGCTACGGTGGTCGCCGTTCTTTAAGGGGGCTGGGTAGGAAATTGCCCACCAGGCTAACTGGCCCTGACCTGGTGGTTTTGCCTACCTTATAGCAATCATCACAACTGGTTGGGCATTGGGGCAATCCTTTGTTTTGGAGGGAGGGAGGTTGTAGTCTCCGCCTGCCCCTCCAAATGCTGAGGTATCCCATTACAGCAGCTAGTGCGGCAGCTAGACTGGTGACTGGGAGCAGCCGCTGAGACCATATAACACCGGTCCTGAAAGACCTACATTGGCTCCCAGAACGTTTCCGAGCACAATTCAAAGTGTTGGTGCTGACCTTGAAAGCCCTAAACGGCCTTGGGCCAGTATACCTGAAGGAGCGTCTCCACCCCCATCGTTCTGCCTGGACACTGAGATCCAGTGCCGAGGGCCTTCTGGCGGTTCCCTCACTGCAAGAAGCCAAGTTACAGGGAACCAGGCAGAGAGGGCCTTCTCGGTGGTGGCACCCGCCCTGTGGAACGCCTTCCCACCAGATGTCAAAGAGAAAAACAACTACCAAACTACCAAGACATTTGAAGGCAGCCCTGTTTAAGGAAGCTTTTAATGTTTAATAGGTTATTGTATTGTAGTGTTCTGTTGGAAGCTGCCCAGAGTGGTTGGGGAAAGCCAGCCAGATGGGCAGGATACAAATAAATTATTATTATTATTATTATTATTATTATTATTATTATTATTATTACTACTACTACTACTACTACTACTACTACAGGGATCTGGGGGGAGTGGCCATGTCCGCATGCCCAGGCGGGGTCCAGGGCAGAAGGCACTCTCCCAGAGATGGAGGGCAGAGCAGAGAGACAAGGATCTGCCCCAGACAAGTTCAGGGAGCAGGAACGGCAAGCATACGGGGAGCAGGTGAAGTTGTGGCTCAAAGGCTCTTTCCAATTATACTGGTAGCATTGCCCACTAGTGAGTCATGCTTTGCATAGTCTAAAGTAAAGGTAAAGGGACCCCTGACCATTAGGTCCAGTCCTGACCGACTCTGGGGTTGCAGCGCTCATCTCACTTTACTGGCCGAGGGAGCCGGCGTACAGCTTATGGGTCATGTGGCCAGCATGACTAAGCCGCTTCTGGCGAACCAGAGCAGCGCACGGAAACGCCGTTTACCTTCCCGCCGGAGCGGTACCTATTTATCTACTTGCACTTTGACGTGCTTTCGAACTGCTAGGTTGGCAGGAGCAGGGACCGAGCAACGGGAGCTCACCCCATCGTGGGGGTTCGAACTGCTGACCTTCTGATCGGCAAGTCCTAGGCTCTGTGCTTTAACCCACAGCGCCACCCGCGTCCCTTTGCATAGTCTACTGGCTATCAAATGAGGAGGTACTTTTCTTCAGTCTTTTGTCTAGCTAACAGAAAAACAGGATGCAATATGGCAGACACCTGGAATGTGTCTCTCTATGGCTGCTTATGATACAGACTTTCCTCTGCATCCCATGCGCTCCCAATGCCGGCTTGGGGAAGCAGTGTATGCTCATTATCCACAATGGATAATGGCCGTCTCTTTAGAAATCCTCCCAGGCTTTATTTCTACCCACAAAGGTGAACATCCGTGCGTCAGTTTACACCTTCCTTCCATAAATTCCACCGAGAAGCGTTATTTCAAGACCCCCTTAACAATTCTGGAGTCTCTGAAAAAGAGCACTTAATAAGTTCATACTATCAGACTGAGCAAAAAGCTGTTTTAGAAAGATTGGATACCTTAAGAGAAAGACCCACAAAGATCTGGGTTGCTTCCACCTGCAGGTGGGAAAGCAGCTGAGAAATTATTAGTATAGACCTTCGACTGGGAAAACACACTGTGCATGCATGCTGCTGCAATCATGAAGTGTAAACAGATAGTCTGATGACACTATGTGTGCGTTGCTTGTCTGCCTGTCCCTAAGGATAGCGATACCATGTGCAGAGAAAGAGAAATAGTTTGGAACTGGCATGGAACCAGCAAAGGAGTTAAGATGTCTAGATTAGGCAGGTAGTTTGAGGCTCCACAGAGTTGCTTTTGCATCATTAAAGTCTCATTGACTGTCGGCCTCTGCCCTTCCAGTAGAGGGTCACCTTCCACCCTCACAAGTCTTCACTGGAGAGGAATCGTTCTGTACCCTGTGCACTGCAAGTCAGTGCTAAATGCTTCAGAAAGCCCTCCATGCCAGTCTTTGAGGGCATCTGTGGTGGTGAGGTATGGCACACAGAAGCCATAAACTTTACAAGAAACTGCAGGACAGCAAGGTTTGTTGCAAACTGGGTGGCGGCAATTCATTTCCTCCAGGCTCCTGGCTCAGCAAGCTCCCCTTATAAATAGGTAAAGGTAAAGGTACCCCTGCCCGTACGGGCCAGTCTTGACAGACTCTAGGGTTGTGCGCCAATCTCAATAAAGAGGCCGGGGGCCAGCGCTGTCCGGAGACACTTCCAGGTCATGTGGCCAGTGTGACAAGCTGCATCTGGCAAGCCAGCGCAGCACACGGAACGCCGTTTACCTTCCCGCTGGTAAGCGGTCCCTATTTATCTACTTGCACCCGGGGGTGCTTTCGAACTGCTAGGTTGGCAGGCACTGGGACCGAGCAACGGGAGCGCACCCCGCCACGGGGATTCGAACCGCCGACCTTTCGATCGGCAAGCCCTAGGCGCTGAGGCTTTTACCCACAGCGCCACCCGCGTCCCCCCCTTATAAATACTGATGTCTATTTTGGGCTTTGGGTGTTTATTCATCACTCACATGAATAAGTGATTGGATTAGGTTTGCAGCCGATAGAGGCAAACTGGATTTTCCTAGGCTGAATCAGAAGACTTGTTTCTTATAATAATGAGAAATGGGAAAGGGGAACTGAGGGGAAATCCTGCTAGTTCTCTCTCCTCCCCCCCCCCCCTCAGATTGCCAGGTGCGTGTGTGTTCCTTTGCACGCACAACAAACAAACAAACCCCAACCTGCACACTTGTCAGTGAGAAAGGCAGGCTTTTTCTTAGGGCATCCATTTTCTGCTCAGGATTCTTCTGTCTAGAAAAAGCATTCGGTCTTATCAGCTTCCACCTGGATTCTGAAAGAGGCACTTGCCCAGACATAGGCTCGTTTCCTCTGTGAGAACCAGACTGTGTGTATTCTCACAAGGGCCAAGTGCAAGAGGACTGTCCGGTTGCTGCCAGTGACTCTCATGGATAGTCACCCAGGAATGTACAAAGAGAAGGAGATGTCTCTTACCGTCTGCTTTTTATTCAGTATTAACAGAGAGAGGCTATAGAACCCAGCCTCTTGGATAATGGCGTTGTCCTGAGTGAATCTCCACCCTCGTCTCTCCCACTTCCTCATTCGTCTCCTCTACATGCCCTCTGTCTTTGAGCTCTTTGCTCTTCTACTTTCAAGGCTCGCCAGGTTCTGGGAGATGGAGGGTCTGGGATGCTTTCGAATGACGACGTGTCAGCCAGCTGCTGCTCTGGTTCTGCCTCCTCCTCCTCCTCCTCCTCTCCCATGATTTCCCAACTTTCTCCCTCATCTGCCTCTGAGATGTGACTTCCCTGTTGTAAATCTATACCGTCTTCCTCTTCCTCCTCCCTGGAAGGGGTCAAGCTCGGGAGGCGGTTTCCATCATTCCTCTTCTGCCCAATCTCTGACAAGGACAGACAGGGGTATTCCACTCTCATCGCTGTGTAGAAGAGACAATGGGAACATTTTATGCAACTGGCTTGGGTTTTTACATGCATTCCATGCAATCAGTGCTCTCTTTTTAATGGGCACTCAAGAGTACTCAGTGCCAGCTCCTCTTTTTGTTGCTGTTAGGCACATACTGTAAGAACTTCATGATGAGCACCGGCACCAATTTTTATGAGTACAGTGGGCGCTCGGGTTCCGAATGTGATCCATGTGGGATACACGTTCGCAACCCACAGCCTTCGCAACCCGCGTCTGCACATGCACGGGTTGCGATTCAGTGCTTCTGCACATGCGCAAAGTGCGATTTAGTGCTTCTGCGCATGCGCGACTGCGAAACCTGGAAGTAACCGTTCTGGTACTTCTGGGTTTCGGTGGTCCACAACCTGAAAAAACGCAACCTGAAGCACCTGTAACCCGAGGTATGACTGTACTGGGGCCTATTTTTCGGGGGGGGGGAAGGAGCACTGCACGCACCATTCAACCCCCCCATCCCCGCCTTCAACTATTCTCCTCCCTGCTGCCGCAAAGTGCTGCCCGAAGTCAGTTGTTTCACCCTGTTAGGTAGCAGTGCTGGCACCGATCTGTTCCT
Source organism: Podarcis raffonei (assembly GCF_027172205.1). Lineage (NCBI taxonomy): Eukaryota > Metazoa > Chordata > Lepidosauria > Squamata > Lacertidae > Podarcis > Podarcis raffonei. Next base: position 6,775,579 of record NC_070607.1, on the reverse strand, counting down.
TCCTTAATGTGTCTAGAAAAGTCAGAAGAAGCCCTTTCTCCTCTGCCTGCCTCCCTGAGCGCCAGGTCTTTTCAAGCCTCAGACGTTCAGCACAGATGTACGGACCATTTCCAGTTTGGGTGACACATCCCCTACAGGAAAACTGTTTGTTTTCTGTGCCGCTTTTAAACGATAATATAGAAAACAGAGTGGTTGTCTGTCTCCACGGTGCCTTCAACTCCTTCTGTGTTTACAGCAGAAACAAAGGAAATATATGTTTATGTTGCAGCAGGTTCCCTTCATTCAAGAGAGTTATAATCAGCCTTTGGGTGTGCGCGGCAAATGACCTTATTTCTCTGAGGAAGAGGCACGTGGAGGAGCCAAAGGGAACCTTGGGGACGGCTAGTCCTCCTTTTTCCAAGCAGCCGTGTGCACATCAACTCACATTGCCAGTTTTGCCCGAGAATGCATGTATCAGATAAAATCCCCCCCCAAAAAAACCCCCACAGTTTTGCTACTGCAATATTTTGAACAAGGAATCCAGAAAAGTGCACCAAACCTCTCAGATATGTCTGCTACAGGTAGGTAGCCATGTTGGTCTGCTGTAGTCGAAACAAAATAAAAAAATTCCTTCGAGTAGCACCTTAGAGACCAACTAAGTTTGTTATTGGTATGCATGCTTTCATGTGCATGCACAGTGGTATCTGAAGAAGTGTGCATGCACACAAAAGATCATACCAATAACACACTGAAAGTAAAGGTAAAGGGACCCCTGACCATTAGGTCCAGTCGTGAACGACTCTGGGGTTGCGGCGCTCATCTCACTTTATTGGCCAAGGGAGCCGGCGTACAGCTTCTGGGTCATGTGGCCAGCATGATTAAACCACTTCTGGCGAACCAGAGCAGAGCATGGAAACACCGTTTATCTTCCCGCTGGAGTGGTACCTATTTATCTACTTGAACCTTGACGTGCTTTCGAACTGCTAGGTTGGCAGGAGCTGGGATTGAGCAACGGGAGCTCACCCCGCCGCGGGGATTCGAACCGCCGACCTTCTGATCGGCAAGTCCTAGGCTCTGTGGTTTAATCCACAGCGCCACCCGCATCCCCCAATAACAAACTTAGTTGGTCTCTAAGGTGCTACTGGAAGAATTTTTTTTATTTAGGTATGTATGTGTCATTTAGCGGTTGCATCAATTTTGTTTCTGCTTTGTGGGATGTGGATGGTGGAGTTTCTTGAACGTGGAGACATTATGTACAAAAACTGATGGCAAAAAATACCCCCAGGTGTACCTTGAAACTATGGCCCATGGCTCCCGCTGAAACAGTGAATCTGTGCCTGAGTTACACCTTTTAAAGCTACAGGCAGGGGCTGATATTGTAGAGTGCTCTTTCTTTGTGTAAAACCCTCGAAGACTTGGATTCTCTTTAATATACTCATTTTCTACATGGGGTGTTTACTGAGTGTGTCCATGAGGAGCGTATATGTAAGGTTGTTCTTCTCATCTCGCGGAGGAGACCACAAAGCAATAGAAACTCCTGGTGAACAACTCGCTCCAACAATGTCTGGGATCAGACAAAACCTTTTGAGCCTTGACATCAAGACAGCCCAGCCCACTCTGGGTTACACACCCTCCTTGATAACTGGAAAACACTTAAGGGAGCAGGACTGTGTCACTGTTGGACTTGGGTCCATGCACCGTAAGAACAGCACAGCCTTGCTGGATCGCACCTGGTTCTCACAAACAGAACCAGTATGCTGGGAGAAAACCGCATTTTCATTTTTAAACCTCTGTCGTGTTAGATTCCAAATCAAAATCACACACGCAGCTATTTTTCCCTGCGAGTGAAGAAAGTACAAGGACCTTTATTTTATGGTTACCAGATTTTTTTCAATGAATCCTGGGACACTTTATTTTTTGGAGCTGAGTAGCAACAGGGAGTCAGTAGTGGAGATGGTGAGGCAAAAGACCCTGGGCCCAAGCACACATGCATATTGTATAAAGGTGCAAAGTCCTTCTTTCGCAACCTGTGAAACCTGTGGACTTCCGGCGAGGAAAAATGGCAGGCGCCATGGCAGCGAGCAGCTCCTGAAGCCAGCCAGAGCCAACCAGGCTGGCTCTGGGCTGCTGAGGCTGCCGCTGCCACATTTCCCGGGGACAGATTTGCAAATCTGGGGACAGAATTTGTCCAGAGACAGATTTGCAAATCTGGGGCTGTCCCCAGGAACCGGGGACGTCTGGTAAACCTACTTTATTTATTTATTTATCTTCCTCCTCGGGGGTTATTTGCAGCTTCTCTTCCTCACTTTCTTTACGATTCTGTTGAGGAAACACTGTGGTAAGGAAAGCATTACCAGACCCTATTTTCCAGGGACAGCCCCAGATTTACAGAAGCCATCCCGGTTTCTGATTTGATCCCGGAACGTCCCGCTTTTCCTTTGGACGTCCCTATTTTCATTGGAGAAATGTGGGAGGGCATGGAGTTATGTGACCCCCTCAGCCATGGAAAATAAGTCACTATTTAACCTTTAGAAGATATCTGAAGGCAGCCCTGTATAGGGAAGTGTTATGTATTGAGTTGAATAGGATCCAAAAGGCAGCAGTCTGATTGGTCCTAGAACAATAGGATTCAGAATGCAGCAGTCTGATTGGTCCTAGAACAATGCAGCAGTATGATTGGTTGGCAGGAACTACCCAATCATGCTCCAGATAGAAGTGAATCCACAACCTGATTGGCTTACAGTAGAATTCCGGAATTAGCCAATCAACTGCAGCCCATTGTGTAAATAATGTATATAAAGCAGATACTTTGAGGGGACTTTCATTCATTCCTCCTCACCACTATGAGCTGAATAAAGAGCATGAAATCACTTTGCGACTCTGAGTATATTTCAGGAAGTTTTTCTTAATGTTTAATATTTTACAGTGGTACCTCGGGTTACATATGCTTCAGGTTACAGACTCCGCTAACCCAGAAATAGTGCTTCAGGTTAAGAACTTTGCTTCAGGATGAGAACAGAAATTGTGCTCCGGCAGCGCAGCGGCAGCGGGAGGCCCCATTTGCTAAAGTGGTGCTTCAGGTTAAGAACAATTTCAGGTTAAGAATGGAGCTCTGGAACAAATTAAGTACTTAACCCGAGGTACCACTGTATTGTGTTTTTATATCTGTTGGAAGCGGCCCAGAGTGGCTGGGGCAACTCAGTCAGATGAGCGGGGCAATAATAATATTAATAATAATAAGAAGAAGAAGAAGAAGAAGAAGCAATAGGACATCCCTGTTTTCATCAGAGAAAATTATTCCTGCCCCTCATTATGCCCTTCTGGTCCCATTCTGATCCAGTTTGGATATCCCCCACCCCGGCTACTTTCAAGTAAGCATAAAAAACATAAGGGGATCTGTGCAAGCAGATACCATTCATACCACACAGAGTTTGGCCCTAACCAAAAGCAGGCGAGGTTGCTTTGTGGTCAGAGAAAATGGCTAGTCCATAAGACGCAAGGAAAGGATTGTGTGCCCTCTTGTGGTCGCATTCAATATGGCAGCCTGCGGTAGAAGTGGCAACACCAAAACAGGTATACAAACCGTTGGGAGGGTCAGTTTTTGCACTGTGGGGACGGAGGGAGAAATACATTTCTATTTACTATTCCCTCGGCAATTGTGTCTGCCACCCTGGGCTCCTTTGGAAGGGGGGTATCAATTTAATAATACATAAAATGAAGCAATGGAGAGTGTTGGGAAGGTTATAGCGGGAAGGTAAACGGCGTTTCCGTGTGCTGCGCTGGCCCGCCAGATGCAGCTTGTCACACTGGCCACGTGACCCGGAAGTGTCTCCGGACAGCGCTGGCTCCCGGCCTCTAGAGTGAGATGAGCGCACAACCCTAGAGTCGGACACGACTGGCCCGGACGGGCAGGGGTACCTTTACCTTTACCTTACTACTACTACTACTACTAGGGTAGGGACGACTAACCTTTTCCTTTAAAGGGTGTAATCTGTTGGGGGCCACATAAAGCAGTGAGCAGAATCACAGCTGATGATGGGTGGAGTCAGAGACATAAACATTCTGGCAGAACTAATCCAGAATAAAGGCATACCCTCCAACATTTCTCTGATGAAAATAAGGGACTTCCCATTCCATAATGAAATTTTCACTCTTTATACTCAGAGTCCTATTCTTCTAGGATTCAGCTCAGTACATAACAATCAGTAAGAAATAAATGACCATTTGCTGCTTTTTCATGGCACCCTGAGGCAACTGCCTCACTCTGCCTAATGATAGGGCCAGCCCTGATGTCCGTTTGCTGTCCTTCCCTCCAAAAAGTGACCAAAAGGAGGAGATCCACCTTGCCTGCCCTGCCTATGGCTGTTGACCACCAATGTCCTCTAGCAGCTTCTATGGCCAGGCAGGGCAGTTCTTGTTGAAAATAATGGACAGAGTCGTGGGATTGTTCAGAGGCCAGTGGGGAAGTACTTCAGTCTCCTCGGACTCTCAAGTGAACATTAGCTTTGTTATAAAACAGAAGCATTTCGGAGCACAGCTGGTGAAGAGGCCAGTCCTGAAACTCGTTCACTCAAATGTCTGTGTTCTCAGGGCCAAAACAAGAATGATGAGCGGCTCTCTCAAAATAATTGCTTCCAGGTAGGCCGTGCGCTTCAAACATGCTTATTGCTCTAGCCATTGTTTTGTGTTTAATGTTCCAGCAAATGTTCGGGTCGTGTATTGCATTTTTATGCCAGCAATCAGGCTGTATTTCTCCCCGTTATCTTTAGCTTTTGCCTTGTTCATATGATTTGTCCTCTCGTGTACCTGAGCTGACATATAAATTGCTTACTGAAATATACTCAGAGTCGCGAAGTGATTTCATGCTCTTTATTCAGCTCGTAGTGGTGAGGAGGAATGAATGAATGTCCCCTCAAAGTATCTGCTTTATATACATTATTTACACAATGGGCTGCACATGATTGGCTAATTCCGGAATTCTACTGTAAGCCAATCAGGTTGTGGATTCACTTCTATCTGGAGCATGATTGGGTAGTTCCTGCCAACCAATCATACTGCTGCATTGTTCTAGGACCAATCAGACTGCTGCATTCTGAATCCTATTGTTCTAGGACCAATCAGACTGCTGCCTTTTGGATCCTATTGTTCTAGGACCAATCAGACTGCTGCAGTTTGGATCCTATTCAGCTCAGTACATAACACCCCTCCCCTCTAAGTTCCAGTCCTGCCCGGGAGGTCGCATTCATAGTCCTCGAGGTACGCCGGCGGCCTACGTGTGCGTTGCGGCCTGGGGTGTTCCCTGGTCCGGGGTTCAGGTTCTGGCTCGTGTTCCAAGGATGCTGGCTGTGATGGGGCTATTTGGTCTGGCGCAACCGGCTCGCTCAGTCGTGGTTCTGGTTCCGGTGTCCTTTCGGCCTCGCAGGTCCTCTCTGTATTTACTGATTCTGCCTCTCCTGCTGGCCCCTCGTGCTCTATGGGCCTCACTGCCCCTCTGTTCCCTTGGGACTCCTCTGACCTTTCCTCCTCCTGGTTTTCTCCCGGGAATCGTCGCCGTATCTGGTCGCAGTGGCGGCGCCAGCATTGCCCCCCATCTGTTAGCACCTCGTACGACACGGGGCCAGTGACCCTGGTGACTGTGGCGGGTACCCATGCTGGGCCTGCCCCAAAATTCTTTGCGTACACTGGGTCCTGGGCCTCGAAGGTCCGGGGGTTCCTGCCTTCCCCCACCACTACCTCATCCTGAGCTCTATCGGGGTGAAGGCGGTCCAATCTGATTGCAAGGCGCCGACCCATTAGTAATTCAGCGGGGCTCCGGCCAGTCGTTGAGCTGGGGGTGCTGTGCTGTGCTAGAAGGAATGTGGCAAGGCGGTACTCCCAATCCCCTTGCGTCATGCGGCGAAGGGTGTCCTTGGTGGTCCGCACCGTGCGTTCTGCTTGGCCATTGGTGGCAGGATGGAATGGCGCCGAACGGATGTGGCGGATGGCGTTCTGCGCTGTGAAGGTTTGGAATTCTCCTGACGTAAATGCAGTCCCGTTGTCTGAGACGAGAGTGTCAGGGAGCCCGTGGGTTGCAAACAGCCTGCGTAGTACCCGGATGGCTGCGGACGTAGAAGTGGACGGTACCAGTGCGACTTCCAGCCATTTGGTGTAGGAGTCCACCACTATGAAGAATGTTTTCCCCTGAAAGGGGCCAGCGAAGTCCACATGCAGGCGTGACCATGGTGCCCGGGCGGACTCCCAGGACTGGACTGGGGCCCTTGGGGGATCTGGGCGGGATTCTTGGCAGGCCTGGCAGTGTTTGACCCAGGCCTCTATCTCTCCGTCGATCCCCGGCCACCACACATAACTCCTGGCAAGGGCCTTCATTCTTACTACCCCTGGGTGTGTCTCGTGTAGGGCTGTGAGGACCCTTTTGCGGAGGGGCTGGGGAACAACGACCCTGCTTCCCCATAACAGGCACCCCTTGTGGGCCGACAGTTCATGTTTGCGGGTTGTGTAGCCGGCGAATTCTGGCCCGGGGCTGCTGCTGGGCCATCCCCTCCACACCCAGTCCAGGACCCGGGAGATGACCCTATCTTTCTTGGAATGGTGTGCAACTTCTTGTGCCTGAATGGGGCGGTCGGGAAGCAGCTCCAGGCTCATAACCTCTTGTGCAGGTGCTGGGTCGGGGCCTGTTTCCGGTAGTGGTAGCCTGCTGAGGGCATCCGCATGGCCCATCGCCTTCCCTGGACGGTGAATCAGTGCATACTGGTAGCTGGCAAGGAAAATTGACCACCTGAGGACGCGAGGAGACAGCACTTGGGGGGTCTGCTTTTCAGGGGCAAATAAGCCAAGCAACGGCTTGTGGTCAGTCACCACGGTGAAGGGCCGCCCGTACAAGAAATCATGGAATTTTTTTACTCCCTTCACGATTGCCAGACCCTCCTTGTCGATTTGCGAGTAGTTCCGCTCGGTTGCGTTGAGTGTCTGGGAAAAGTATGCCACCGGTACCTCTCTTCCATCCGGGAGTTGGTGTCCCAGGACAGCGCCAATTCCATAGGGCGAGGCATCGCATGCTAGCACCACCGGCAGCCTCTCGTCGAAGTGTGCCAAGACCGAGTTTGAGACAAGCAAGTCCTTGACTGCCTGGAATGCGGCCTCCTGGCGCTGGCCCCACACCCAAGGGGCCCGCTTGTCCAGGAGTCTGTGTAGGGGCTCCGCTACCGCCGCCTTGTGGGGAAGGAAGGAATGGTAAAAGTTCAATAGTCCCAAGAAGGCCTGAAGTTCAGTCTTGTTCTTGGGCGCTGGGGCATCACAAATGGCCCGTACCTTGTCCCCAGTCGGGTGGACCCCTTCTGCGTCCACCATAAATCCCAGAAAGTCCACCTGAGGCACTCCTAGTAGACATTTTTCCCGCTTCACCTTGAGACCCGCCGTCTGGAAACGGTGCAGAACGGTGCGGAGGCGGTCCTCAAACTCCTCTGGTGTGGGCCCGGCAATCAACACATCATCGAAGAAGGGGGTAACGCCAGGAATCCCTTTAAGTAGAGAGTCCATTAGATTCTGGAATATGCCTGGTGCCACGCTGACACCGAATTGCAGCCGCTTTACCCTGAATGCTCCTCTGTGCGTCACAATCGTCTGTGCCTCTGCTGTGGCCTCATCTACTGGCAGCTGTTGATATGCTTGGGCCAAGTCCAGCTTGCCAAAAATTTTCGACCCAGCCAGGGTGGCAAGAACATGGCTGACCACTGGCACTGGGTATGCATGGGCCGTGAGGGCCTTGTTTATGGTACATTTGTAGTCTGCGCAGATGCGGACCGAACCATTAGGCTTGACGGGCGTGACGATTGGGGTTTCCCAGGGGGCATTAGGCACCGGCTCCAGCACTCCTTGCTCCACGAGCCGGTCCAATTCCTCGTCTATACGGGGTTTCAGGGCGAACGGGACCCGGCGGGCCTTGAGCCTGACCGGTCGTACTGCGGGGTCAAGCTGTAGAGCAATGGGGGGGCCCGTATACTGTCCCAATTTCCCATCGAAAACCCCCGGAAATTCCTTGCATATGGCGTCCACGTCCACTTGTAAGCTTGTGTGGTTCACCCCGGTGACGGCTAGCCCCAGTGGTCCAAACCATGCCAATCCCAGTAAGCTAATGTAGGGGCCCTTGACCACAAGCAAGTCCAGTTGCCGCGTCCGCCCTCGGTATTGCACCCTGAAGGTCCCCACCCCCATTGTGGGGACCTTACGTTTTTGGAAGTCCCGGAGGGTGAATGGGGCCGGCCTGAGTTTGGGACCCCCAGTAGGACACAGTTTCCTTAAGGTCCTTGCCGAGATTATGGATAGAGTTGAACCCGTGTCAAGCTCCATGCGGCATGGGGCCCCCTCTATCTGTACGTCAACATAAATTTTCTCTACGTTGGGGTGGGGCAACTGGTATACCTGGACGTCCGTGAGCTCTGTCGAGTTGCCTTGGTGCGTTGGGCCCCGGGACCTGGGGCTCTTGGATTGGTCATCTGATGCCTGGCGTCGGGTGGGCCGAGCCCGACACACCCGGGCGATGTGTCCCGATTTTCTGCACTGCCTGCACTCTGCATTGCGGAAACGGCAGGTCCTCCTCTCGTGGCTTTCTCCACAGCTTGCGCAGTTCCCTCCTTCTCGTCGAGGCAGCTGTGGTATGTGGGCTGCTTGAGTGCGCTGCTGTACTCGGTGCACCTCCTCCCTGTCGGATCCTGAGTCGTCGGTGAGGTCTTCGTGGTGGACCCTCGGTTGGGACAGCTGGCTCGGCCGTGCCTCTTGCGTCGACCTCTCGGCAGCTTCCGTTGCCAGGGCCTCCTCCAGAGCGACCTGGAACGTTAGGTCCTTCTTAGCGTAGAGGTGTCGTTGCAGCTTCTCATCCTTCAGGCCACCGACGAGGCGGTCACGAAGCATGTTCTCCAGCTCTGAGAAGTTGCAGAACCGGGCGGCTTGGCGGAGAGAGGTCACAAACCCAGTTATGGTTTCCCCAGGGGCTTGCCGCTTTGCGTAGAAGGCATTTCGACGAGCCACCACTGAGGGCTGCGGCGAAAAGTGCCCCTTCAGCTGTTCCATTATTGTTTTGTATGGGACAGTAGCGACATCTTCAGGCGCAAGGAGAGCCCGGGCGATTTCAAACGTCTCCTCTCCGCAGACGCTGAAGAATATCGCCCTCTTCTTGGCGTCTTCTTCATCGGTGACCCCTTTGGCTTCTAGGAGGAAGGTGAAACGGGAGGCGTACGCTTCCCAGTCTCCGGATGCTGGGTTGAATGGCGAGAAGCTGTTGTCGGTTGCCATTCTGAGTTCCTTGTGTCCCGGAGCTGAAGCCTGGATACACGGTGCGAGGCAGCGGTGCGGCAGGTGGCGGTGCTGCGGTGCTGTGTGTGGCAGTCAGCTCAGCGGGATCCCACCTTCGTCGCCAGTGAAATATACTCAGAGTCGCGAAGTGATTTCATGCTCTTTATTCAGCTCGTAGTGGTGAGGAGGAATGAATGAATGTCCCCTCAAAGTATCTGCTTTATATACATTATTTACACAATGGGCTGCACATGATTGGCTAATTCCGGAATTCTACTGTAAGCCAATCAGGTTGTGGATTCACTTCTATCTGGAGCATGATTGGGTAGTTCCTGCCAACCAATCATACTGCTGCATTGTTCTAGGACCAATCAGACTGCTGCATTCTGAATCCTATTGTTCTAGGACCAATCAGACTGCTGCCTTTTGGATCCTATTGTTCTAGGACCAATCAGACTGCTGCAGTTTGGATCCTATTCAGCTCAGTACATAACACTTACCCTTCTCAGTTTCCTGTTGCCTGGAAAATGTCCTGTCACTATAAAAACAAAGGTTTTTTTAATCTACCGGTTTTGCACAAAATAGCAGTCAGTAATAATAATGATAATAAATGTGTGCATCACTCTAAGCCAGGACGTCTTTTGAAGGGAGGGAGGCAGGAATTTGTGTGCTTGCACTTTTGTTTTTTTAAATCTACCAGAGTTGTACAAAAGAGCAGACAAAAAATAAAAATAGAAAAATGTGTGTGCTGCTCCAAGCCAGACAAAGATTTGGAGTTACTCTCATGAAAGCCTGCCACTTCCTTTTCCTCCCTTTTCCTATATTTTGATTCTTAGTACAGCTATTTTCTGCAAGAGCATATCTGTGCAAGAGAGTTTTTAAAAATAATAATAAAAATACCACAAACATGCTTTTAGCAACAAAGACGAAAAAGAAGTATTATTCATTAATGACATATGGATAATGGTTATCGCAACTTGCCCCAGATATATCACCCTGTTCTATAGTCCTTTCCTCTTAATTTACTATTTCAAGGAATAGCTTTAATTTTGGAATTTAGATCAATAATCAGACACACCAGAGATTTAATTGAAAGCTTTAAAATATATATCATCAGGTTCAAGAAACTAGGTTTTGGTCATTCAGTCTTTCAGTACCTACAAATCAGACTTTGATTTTTAGAAATATTTGTAGAACTTTTAAAGAACACTTTATAAGGCAAGCCACCACAAAAAGTAGTGTTTTAAATGGTAAAGAAGGCAGCTGTTGGATCCAAAGAAAACTAAAAATAACTATCAAGGATATGTATTTAGTATAACCTTCTTTCTGGCTGGAAATGTATTCTGTTGTGCCAAATGAACATTTGTAAAAAATGTGTTTTATACTGTGTTGTTTTGTTTGGTTGCAGTGATAGGCCATTTCTAAATTGTGGTGACAGGCTTCAAGTACAACAATGCTCAGAGTCCATTTGTTTGTTTATATATTTATAAACACATTCATTTATATATTTGTTTATATGCTTATATTGTTAATATCCTGCCAATCCTTTGTCATGGATGGAAATTATATATATATATATATATATATATATATATATATATATATATATACGCACATATATATACACATAATTTTATTTGTATGCCGTCTTCCATAGTTCAAACCACGATCAAGGTGGCTTACAACAAGAAAAATGTACACAATTACAAATATAAGAAAAGTAGTTGTTGTTGTTTAGTTGTGTCCGACTCTTTGTGACCCCATGGACCAGAGCATGCCAGGCACTCCTGTCTTCCACTGCCTCCCGCAGTTTGGTCAAACTCATGCTGGTAGCTTCAAGAACACTGTCCAACCATCTCGTCCTCTGTCGTCCCCTTCTCCTTGTGCCCTCCATCTTTCCCAACATCAGGGTCTTTTCCAGGGAGTCTTCTCTTCTCATGAGGTGGCCAAAGTACTGGAGCCTCAGTTTCAGGATCTGTCCTTCCAGTGAGCACTCAGGGCTGATTTCCTTCAGAATGGAGAGGTTTGATCTTCTTGCAGTCCATGGGACTCTCAAGAGTCTCCTCCAGCACCAGAATTCAAAAGCATCAATTCTTCGGCGATCAGCCTTCTTTATGGTCCAGCTTTCACTTCCATACATCACTACTAGGAAAACCATAGCTTTAACTATACGGACCTTTGTAGGCAAGGTGATATCTCTGCTTTTTAAGATGCTGTCTAGGTTTGTCATTGCTTTTCTCCCAAGAAGCAGGCGTCTTTTAATTTCGTGACTGCTGTCACCATCTGCAGTGATCATGGAGCCCAAGAAAGTAAAATCTCTCACTGCCGCCATTTCTTCCATGGACAAAGACAAAGAAAAGTCAATCAATCAATCTTTATTACGGTCCAGAAAAGTAGTAATAAACAACAAACAAAAACACCAGATATTATAAAAACCAAACTGAACTATTTCCACATAAATCATAATAAGACCCCCCCCCAGCAATAACAGCAACAACCCTCTCCTACAAAACCCCTAAGGCCTAAGCATGAATGAACCCCGGAACGTTCCTTTCCAGCACCAACATTCCTTTCCGGGGTCACTTTACACCAATGCACCAGCTCCGCGCGGGGGACAGGAAGAAGCGTCGGGTCACCGCCGGAACTCTAGGCCTCACAGCCCGCAACTGAGTTCGAGGAATCATAGACTCATAGTATGCTAGAGTTTTCCCCGCTCTCTTCCCAATAAGAGGATAATACTTCCCCGGCGTGGAACCGGCGGAGCGGTATAAAGTGACCCCGGGAAGGGAAATGTTGAGGCTGGAAAGGAACGTTCCGGGGGTTCATTCGGAACGCTTATTCAAAAGCGCCCAACGCTCTTTTCCGTCGCCGCGCCGTATCTCTACGGGCTCCTGGCCCGCGCGTGCGCGGTGGCTGGGTGCCTCACCTGGGCGTCCGCGTGAGACGCACGCGCGGGGGTGGCTGGGCGTGGCTCCGGCCGTTGGGCGCGAGCGGGAGTGGGCGGGGCCTGGCTCTGAGGCGGGAGGAGGATGGACTGACTGAGGCGGCTGAGGCGCTGAGGAGGCGGCGGCCGGGCGGGTCATGGCCTCCTTGTTCCCGGCCAACGGGGCGGCGGGCGAGTGGGGAGGCGGCGGCGGCGACGACCCCAGCTCGGCGGACGAGGGTGAGGGCGGCCGGGCGGCGGCGGCGGCGGGGCTGAGGGAGTCCCCGGTCTCCGACTCCGGGAGCCGCTCGTCGTCGCCTCCGCCGATGGAGCAGTTCGAGCGGGCGGCGCAGCGGGTGCCGGCGCTGGCGGGGTCGGCCAGCCGGGAGCAGCTGCTCTACCTGTACGCCAGGTACAAGCAGGTGAGGCTCCGCTCGGGCCCGGCCTTCCTTCCCCACGCCCTGCCTCTCATAGAAGCGCCCAGGGACACCCGGGGGTCATCTAGTCCAACCCCTCGAATCTTTGTGCCCAGTGTGGGGCTCTCGAACCCACCACCCGGAGAGGAAGAGCCCCTCACGCTCTTTGCCCTTCTCGTGTGTTCAGAGGAGAGGGACGCTGGCCCTGAGTGTGGAGGTTCCGCTCATTATTATTATTTTTATTTACAGTGGTACCTCGGGTTACATACGCTTCAGGTAACACACTCCGCTAACCCAGAAATTCAGGTTAAGATCATAAATCGTGCGGCAGCAGCGGGAGGCCCCATTATCTAAAGTGGTGCTTCAGGTTAAGAACAGTTTCAGGTTAAGAACGGACCTCCGGAACAAATTAAGTACTTAACCCAAAGTACCACTGTATGTATTATGATTTTCATTTTTTTTAAAAAGAAGATATTTATTGAAATTTTCAAAAAAAACAACAAAACATAAAGGAAAAAAAACAATTAAACACACATACAATTTACACTTCTTACTGTCAATGACCAATTTCCTTGACTTCCCCACACCTCCCCTTCTTGTATTCCAGTTCCAATTTTTAGCTCAGCAAGTTCTTGTCCCCAAACTTTACCTTATTTTCTCTAATTCATTTTAGTTAACCAATTTTAACTTATAAACCTCAATCTTTATACATCAATACTTATTCTTCAAAATCTTTTTCTAGGTTCACCCCATCAATTTAATTAACCAATTTTAACTTATAAACCTCAATCTTTATACGTCCTTAGAAAAAGACTTTTAAGAATAAGTATTGACGTATAAAGTATGATTTTCATTTTTATACACTTCAATCATTCTATAATTGTTTTAACATTTCAAAACTTGACTTTCCTTCCCCCTCTTTCTGCGCTTCCTTAAATTTATTGTTAAAATATTTTCTGCATACCCAAATGAACTGAATTCCCCCATTTATTCATCTCACCTCCGTAATGTAGATGGAGGTTCCACTTTGGCTTCTGCCACCGGCGAAACAGCGTCATGGACGTCTTTGAAAATACCTTATTCTCCTGTTAACGGTGCTTCTTTGAATGTGTTGCTTTATGTTCTGCGAATAATGTTTTGTTCTGGATTGTTTGATGTTTTAATGAAGGGTGTAAACTGCTTAGAGACTTTATTAATTTTTTGCTTAAAAACAGAATGTGGTATAAAAATGAAGATAGGTTCGTCGTCATCACCATCTTCGTGGGTTGGCCTGTTAGATAGGATGGCCTTGCGAAGCCAGTGTGGCCAAGCTGTCAGGCTGCAGACTTACTTGAGAGTTTCGTAGGGCGGGTGTGTGGGTAGGTGGGTGTAGCATTGACCTTAGCCTGTGGTTTGTCATGGTTAGAACTATAAACTTATGACTAAATATCTTAGCCTGTTCTTGCGCTACCCACCCCATTATTATTTTTCTCACTGCAGCCTATTTAGCCACTCTAAAGTGCATAGCACTTTCTGGAGAAAGGAAGGAAAGATTGCAAGCTTCTCGGGAGTAGGAACACAAGTACCCACCAATGAAGGTTGCAGGGGAAGAAGAGGGAGAAAGAGTTAAACAGGAAGAATGTGCATTCAGTTCAGATACGTGCTTTAAGGCTTATGGTGCAGTCTTCGCCCCCAGGTGTGCATGTGGTGTATCTTCCCACTTCCTGGCTGAATTGGCCTTCAGCTGATGTAAGTTACTTACCCCATTGTATCTACTGGCAGAAGAAAAGCCCTGCTGGTGGAAGTTACACTGGTGTAAAATGGCCCAAGAAGAGGGTGGTAGGATATAGAAAGTTATGCTGCATCCCATCTCCCTTCATTCACTGGTCTTGTCCGCAGAGTTTGGTGTAACTTACACCACCAAAAAATGCAATTGTAACTAAAATTCACCCTGTGGAAGGCAGAAAGTGGAGGTTTACGCTGCTCCTGCCCCAGCCATAAGCAGTTCAGTGTAGCTTAGTTTATCCAGGAAAAAGACCAGTATATCTGCCTGGTTAGGATTGCTCTGCTATTTTCAGCAGGGGGTGAGGTAGTCAATGAACTTAGACCACACACTGTATATTACATCAAATGCAATATGCAGGACAACACCTAATCACACCCACTCCATCAGAGCCAGTCCACAGACATCTCTCTAGGTATGGGTTTAAATCCCCATTTAAATTATGTTGTCGTAACCACTGTTCTTCTAAGCACAACCCACACAAGTGGGAAGAAAAAGAAGAAACGTAACAGATCATTCACGTAGTTGCTTGGACAAGGTGTCTGTAGAGAGTGCACAGACTTCCATTCAGGAAGAAAATACTCTTCCTAAACAGGCCAGAACATCCAACGAGAGCAGCCTTCAGTGCCTCACTCCATAGTGCAGAGGGCCGGAAAACACAAGTGGTAATTCATGCCCCATGAATATAGCCCCATCCATTTCTTGCATGCATGCCAAAGTAACTTAAAAATGTCAGTAACAAAACAAAAAAAGTTGCTCCTGGGATTCAAACCCACAAGACACTTCTACTTACACACAGCCATAGCACCAGACAGGAATCATCCACACCTATGGGAAATCTGTCTCTCTCTTCTGTCCCCCATCAGAGAGCAGAGGAGCTGCAAGAGGAGCCGTAACTTGGTGGAACATTTTACTCGCATAAGTTTCCAAGTTCAAATCCAAGATATAACCCCTTAACTTGCACATGAGACGATCAGAATGAGTGTTGCAGGGAGCCATGTTGTTGTTGTTGTTGTTGTTTAGTCGTTTAGTCGTGTCCGACTCTTCGTGACCCCCTGGACCAGAGCACGCCAGGCACTCCTGTCTTCCACTGCCTCCCGCAGTTTGGTCAGGCTCATGTTTGTAGCTTCGAGAACACTGTCCAACCATCTCATCCTCTGTTATCCCCTTCTCCTTGTGCCCTCCATCTTTCCCAACATCAGGGTCTTTTCCAGGGAGTCTTCTCTTCTCATGAGGTGGCCAAAGTATTGGAGCCTCAGCTTCAGGATCTGTCTTTCCAGTGAGCACTCAGGGCTGATTTCCTTCAGAATGGGTAGGTTTGATCTTCTTGCAGTCCATGGGACTCTCAAGAGGCTCCTCCAGCACCATAATTCAAAAGCATCAATTCTTCGGCGATCAGCCATCTTTATGGTCCAGCTCTCAAATAGTTTGGCCCATATGTGGGCTAACCTAGCCTTCCCTAACCTGGTACCCTCCAGATGTTTTGGATCACAACTCCATCACCCCAACCATTGACCACGCTGCTGGGAGTTATAGTCCAAAACATCTGAAGGTACTGAGCTGGGGAAGGCTGAGCTAACCCAACCCTTTTGCTGATAACCTATATGACTAATCCATTCTCCACTGCTATTTTGTCTGATAGGCTGGGCCCTGTCCAGTAGTATCCCAGGAGGCCTCATTGCCTATCCTCCTCTTTATTGTACTCCCCATTTTTGCCTTATATGCCTTTACCAAGGCACCCATCCCACTTGGGTACCCTGAGAGGCCTGCTTCCTTACAGTACAGGGTACCTGAGTGAGCAGAGGAAGGGGCAGTGCCCTTGAGCCCATGAAGTTTTCTGCTTGCGTCCTCACAATACTATGGCTAGCTGATTGTATTGGGCAGAATATATTTGGGGAAGGGATTGCTATATATTGGTTCCCAGCAACAAATCATGTACAGTGGTACCTCAGGTTAAGTACTTAATTCGTTCCGGAGGTCCGTACTTAACCTGAAGCACTACTTTAGCTAATGGGGCCTCCTGCTGCTGCCACACTGCCAGAGCATGATTTCTGTTCTCACCCTGAAGCAAAGTTCTTAACCGGAGGTACTATTTCTGGGTTAGCGGAGTCTGTAACCTGAAGCGTATGTAACCTGAAGTGTATGTAACCCGAGGTACCACTGTAATGCTGTCAGCACCTTTCATTGATTAGTGTCTGGCATGGAGGAGATCCTAAAAAGCCACAAGTGCAGTGTTAGGTTACCCTAGCATGGCCGTTGGAACTTGGACAGTGACTGATAACAAGGTAGCATGTAGGTTTCCATGTGGGACCAGCTCCAGGTCAGGAACACCTCCTCTTGCATAACTGTGATGGAGCTTGCAAGAGTACAGAAACCTGCATGGAGCAAGTAGGTTGTTAACCCAGAGGGACAGCCAGGAGTATCCTAGGCATTTTTGCTGGTCATGAGGAGAGTCTCCCTCTTAGCCTGCAATGAATAAGCTGTGGGATAAAACCTGTACCTGTGGAAGAGAGGCCTCTGGAGAACAAAGTGACAGACAGAGTAGCAAGTAATAGGCAGGAACTGGAGTGCACTGTTCTTGAACTGCTGAGTGCATAGTAAGTGTTTGTGAGGAGGTAAGACCATCTATCTGAGTATTCAGCCAGGGCTTTGCCTCAGCTGTGCTTCCCCTTCTCCATGGTGAGAGTATCACGGGGAGATACTTCTGGCAGTTCCCTCACTGTGAGCAGTGAGGTTACAGGGAACCAGGCAAAGGGCCTTCTCAGGAGTCGTGTTTGCCCTGTGGAACGCCCTGCTGTCAGATGTCAAGAAATAAACAACTGTCTGAATTTTAGAAAACATCTGAAGGCATTCCTGTGTAGGGAAGTTTTTAATGTTTGATACTTTGCTGTGGTTTTATAATTTCTTGGAAGCTGCCCAGAGTGGCTGGAGCAACCCAGTCAGATGGGTGGCATATAAATAAATCATCATCATCATCATTATGATTATTACACTGCACTGACTCTGAGAATACACTGGTGTCCACAGCATTTGTGTGATTACAATCTATGCAGCAAAAAAGTGCTCTCTTTGAAGAAAGTATTGCATTTTATCTGGTACAAAAGTTAGCAGTTTTGCCTGAAAATGCAGTATTTCTACAAAACAGTGTGGCTCTGAATGAAGAAATCTGTTCATATGCAGCAATGGACTGTGCTTTCCAGGCACAATAAACCCAAAGCCTGTTGGTAAATGGTGTGGTACCCTATTTTAGATTTTTGCCTCTTTGCACAGTGTGGAGATGTGGGGAAGGGGAAAAAAACATTGAAAATAAATGTCCAAAGCCAGCCCAACTGTGATGGGAAGCAGTGAAGCCTGGAAATGAATGAAGTGCTCTCGAGCACATGTCAGCTTTGTTAGACTGTCTCTTACTATTTTATACATTGGTCCTTGTGGCTATAGGCAGAATTTTAAGTCCTTAGGTGTGATTCTTGGGTCATTCCACGCCAAATCACCTGGTGCCATGTGTTTTCACGACTCAGATTTTCTTCAAAAAAAATTATGTGTAGATACCTATGAGATAAGCTCAAAAGATTAAGATTTTTTTTGGTCCAAAATTGGGCGCAGGAGAATTTTTTGAAAATTTCGATTTTCGTGCAATTTAGGCTAATGGAATTTCTGCGTCAGCGTAGAAAAAAACCTCCTGTTTCACTTATTTTTCAACCGATTGGGCTTATTTTGGTATCAGAATAAAGCTAATTGTGGTCTCTTTCAAAATAAGGTATAAAAATGGTCTTAAGAGCCACAGAAAAGGGTCACTGACCAAAGTGAATTTTTGTCATTTTATTCCTGGTTTGATAACCCATAGCACGCAAACCACAACTAACATATTTCATACTTTTCTTGTAGAATGGGCTAACCATGTACTTGTTATGTTTTAAAAATAAGGAGGGTGTTTTTTGAAGTTATAAAATAAATTGATTTTGAGGTAATTTTCAAATAATTTTTATTTATTTATTTTTGTACAGGTTTAAGGTCTCTTTAAGCCTGAAATAACTCACACATTCATGAGAATAGTTAAAATTGTACCGTCTTATGTTACAATGTCATCTGATATATTTTAAAAATTAATTTTTATTGATTATTTGATAAAATCAAAATGCGTCTCAGAGCCCTTGTTCATTTTATTGTGTAAAACACTCCTGCAATGATATGACCCCCTTGTGTAAGTATGAAAAAAATTAAATTCCTCATTTCCTGCCTCTGAGGTTGCAGGTCTAAGCACACTTGTTAGGAAGTAAGCCCCATCGAACACAATGAGGCTTATTGCTGAGCAAATCTTAGGATAGCACTGCACATCTGAGGTCCACGGGACTTTTCTAGCCTTGGTAAGTGGCATGAATAACTTGCTAATGTGGTAGTCACTCCCTTCCCATTAAATTGTGTTGTCGTGCCTCAGATTTGTAGGATATGCTTAACATTTGTTTTTTGTCAGAATCATTGTGTCTATATCGTATGGAAGGTTGACAATGCTGGTTTGACGGGAGAAAAGCAAATAACTCAGTATTTAGCAAAGAATCAAACCTGGGCGAAAAGTAAAAAAATTATACTGTGCTCTTCAATATTCAGGGCAGCTTATAAACTAGACACACAGTAAGAAGAATAAAAGAGTTAAACTAAAACAGACAACATTTCAGTAAATTGGAACAAATGCCTGTAGTGACTAAAAACCAGAGTCAACTGATTAAACAGACTTGAATAGAGTTTTTTACCTGATACCAGAAAGACATGAGTAGGTGTCAGGTGAGCCTTCCTGGGAACAGCATTCCATAAGACAAGTACCACAAATGAAAAAGCTGTTGATCACCACCCATCAAGCCTCCAGAATTGGGGCAATCTTGAGGATGATCTCAGCAGCTGAGCAGGTTCACGCAGGTTGGGCTGCAGGTACTGTTTCAAGATATCAAGGGCTTTAAAACTTGCAATTTGAGTTTTGTTTGGAAATGGGCTGGTGAGAGGTTCTGAAAGGCTAATTCTGGTCAGTAGTCTGCAAGCAGTGTTTGACTGCCTCATTGACTTTATGGGATACAACAATCATTGTCTGGTGAAGTATGGGCATATATGCTCCAAAAATGTAAAGTACGGTACATCAGCCTCAGTGCAGACACCTGAATTATATGCCATTAAGGTAAAGGTACCCCTGCCCGTACGGGCCAGTCTTGACAGACTCTAGGGTTGTACGCTCATCTCACTCTAGAGGCCAGGAGCCAGCGCTGTCCGCAGACACTTCCAGGTCACGTGGCCAGCGTGACAAAGCTGCTCTGGCGAGCCAGCACCAGCGCAGCACACGGAAACGCCATTTACCTTCCGGCTAGTAAGCAGTCCCTATTTATCTACTTGCACCCGGGGGTGCTTTCGAACTGCTAGGTTGGCAGGCGCTGGGACCGAGCAACGGGAGCGCACCCCGCCGCAGGGATTTGAACCACCGACCATGCGATCGGCAAGTCCTAGGCGCTGAAGTATTACCCACAGTGCCACCCTGCCTATTACAGTATGATGGCAACTGCCCACTGGCTGCATTTCGGAAGAACTTTTCTCGTATTTGGCATGGCAATGCAAACTGCTGTTGCGCTGTTAAAGAAACCTATCATTCAAGTACGTACATGGTGGTACTATAATAACAACAAATGGGCTTCTAGAGTTTGTATCCTGGGCTTATAGAATCTGTTTTGATTTGAGGAAATCTGCTCAACCACATGCAACGTGTATATGAGTGCATTCAATGAAATGAGCAAAATACCCCCAAGCAACCCCAAAGGGGGGGGACTCCAGCCCCAAACAAAGCATCTTCATTTTAGAAATACAAAAAAACAGGCAAAATGCACCTGCACCCCACCAAGGCAAAACACCCCCTGTCTTTCCCCATGCCTCCTAACTTAGGCAGCAGCAGGGCCTGCTTTGCTTTGCTTTTGTTTTCAAAGAGAAGGTAGAGCTCCAGCTGTACCCTCTTTCCTCTGAAGACTACCTCTGGGCTCAGTGAGACTCTGCATTCTGGGGAAAGGGTGAATGACCGAATGCCTGCACTTCATTTTTAAGGCACCTAAAGGTTAAAATAAACCCTGAAAAATGTTTTTAAAATTAAAAAATTGGGGAGGGACAGGGGGCTACAGCAGTGCAATGAGGGTGTTTGTGGGCACCGCTTGGGGACTCCAGGAATCAGTGTTTGCGTAATCTACTAATACAAGAAGAAGCCTTGATAGCTTTAGATTTCTATCGTTACTGATTTAAGGCAAGACTTTACTCTTCAACATTCTTTCTCCCAATTTAATCATATAATCTGCATAAAAGACTGATAAAATATTGCTTTAGCAGAGACTTGTACCTCCATTGAATAAAAGGTGCTGACTCAGGACAATCCACTGTCCCTAGTGCAGCATTTGTGTTTTTCCTCACGTCTGTTTCTTTTCTCTGCAAACTGTGATTTAGGAGAGAACAGCCCCTATAAAAAGATGACAGTAACAGCTGAGCACTTTGTTAAGACACTGCTTACTTAAGCAGTTCAAGATAAATAGCATAAACACCTACTTAACTTTTCCACTTACTGGAGGTCATTTCAGAGTCTGACTGTGTGAACAGACCTGACAAGAGTTGCTCAGCTGATTTCTAAATGTTTTAACCTAAGAGTTAAGATAATGAAGATGTGGCTTGTTTGGGGGGGGCACCAGGTGGCGCGTTGGAAGATGGCCGACAATAACATCTCTCTGACCCATACGAGGTAATTAAGGGGCTGCTATGGGAAGTATGCAGCCTTCCTACCCCCCCAGGAGACGGGGGGCGCTGCCTTGCCAGCGGTGTTCACAATGCACCCCCTGATCCGAGAGATGGGGGTGCCGAACACTTGGCACGAGCCCTCGGTGAAGTCAGATCTTCCTGACGCTGATTCCAATTAGCGCGTGCTGGTTAGCTTCAGCTCGGAATTATAATTGGAAACATACGATTGGAATGAAGCTGAAGCACATATATCAAGTAATGTTCGAGAGATAAGACTGCTGATTAATGGATCTCTGTGACCGGGAGTGACGGATGGATAAGTAAATCTTCTGATGAATCACCACTAGGAGACTGTATGTTTGGAATGAAGGGGGGGGGGTGGAGGAAAAAACTCGTTTCTTCTTTGCACGATGTGATATTAATAACCCTTCACCCCAGATAGAAATAAGATCGTTGCGTTTTTACTAATCACAAGCAGGAATTCAAGAACTGTGTGGGATGGATTGTAACAGGAGAGAGGATTGGTGAACGGTGAGAAAGAGGAAAATTTTCATGACGCAGTTAAAAAATGGCGTCTCGCCAAGACAGGCTTGCCGGAGAAAGAAGGACAGGGGGAGGAGAATCAGGATCATTCGAAAGAGAAGGAATGTTGGAACGCAAGCTTGACCTGACAGAGCCTCCTGATTCATTTGATTTATTTGGCAAGCCTGAGAAAAGTAAAGGACAGACCGAAGATTAAATTATTATTTTTTTGGAAGCGTTGAACAGAGGCTGTCCCTGAGTGATATGATCTTTGGAGAGTACAAAACCCACACAAAAGATGCCTGTTTTCAATCTGCTTGTGAAAATTATCAGAGATCGCAAAGAAAGGAATATACGATAACAACAAGAAGAGAAAGAAAGTAATAAAGGACTATCTGGATTGAACTGGATAGAACTGTCTAATTAAAGCAGTAATATAAGTGATGTTTGGACTCGTGCGGAGCTTGATGTATGGGTACCCCCAACAAAATTTGGCTGTATAATTTGGAACTAATGTGATTTGGATAATGTGATGTGATTGGCCTGTTAATAAAAATTATTTAAAAAAGAAGAAGAAGATGTGGCTTGTTGGGGTTTTGCAATCCCCAGCTTACCTGTAAGAGTTCTAGACGGATGTGATGCTGGTAGACATGGTTGCTTGAATGAACACTTTTTTGGCTGTTACCTAGCAAGGAATTCCTTTCCTGGAACGATAGGCGCTTGTTCTAATGGGTAATTTTTTTTATTGTTGATACATCTACTCTATAGGAAGGGCTGTGTGTACTTTATTTAAAATATATTTTATTTTACTAACAGGTGATAGTGCAAATTGGCATGGCCACTCAAGTTTCAAAGGTTGAGAGATGGTCTAGAAGAGGCCACAGTTCTCAGGATGTCTGTGGCCTCTTCTCACACCATATTTCCCTCAACCCAAGACACTGGTAATTTGCAGAGTTTGCATTATCATACTGGTATAAAACCTAGCCTTTATTTTTATTTTTTGTATTAAAGTCTTCTAGTGATGGGGAGGGGCCAGAAACTTTGCCCTTAAACCACTAACCACTGAAAATGTTAGTGAGCTGCTTTTGAGATAACATGCATTGTTCACCTAGTTTCAAGAGCTAGAAATTTTATTAAAAAGAAATAACAGAGCAGAATTGTGGCTAGTACCACATTTGCCGCCGCTGCACGATTTCTGTTCTCATCCTGAAGCAAAGTTCTTAACCCGAGATAATATTTCTGGGTTAGCGGAGTCTGTAACCTGAAGCGTATGTAATCTGAAGCGTATGTAACCCAAGTTACCACTGTATTTTGTTAGCAAGTCCATAAAGACAAACAAAAATACATCATTATTTCTTTAGCACTTATCCCAGCACTGTTCCCCATTCTGTCTTTAGGTCAAATGTGGTAGCTGCAACACTCCCAAACCTGGGTTTTTCGACTTTGAAGGAAAGCAGAAATGGTAAGTGGAAATACATCATAATTTCTATGTACTTTCCCCCAGTCCATTAGATAATTTAATTTAGAGGGTGCTACCAATTTTGTGTTAATTACTGAATGACTCTTGGGGATAATGTCTTTCTACTTTTTGCTCCCCTCCTCATTTCCAGTTTAAAAAATGTGTACGGTAACAAACTCAAGGATTGTGCAGCTCACATTCTCAAAAGTCTCAGGATTTCCCTCCTGATCACTACTCCATGGAGCCTTATAAAAATCTGCACTACCTGGAGCCTTGAAAAACAGCTTTTGGGAGATTTTTAAAGAGCCCTGTCTGAACTGTGATTAGTGCCCAGGACTTAAATGAAATAGATTAAATTTAGAGGGGCACTAACAGTGCATATGCAGAAGCCTGTTTTGCATTCTTTCTGATCTGGAGAAGTACTTCTTGGGGAAATTGTGCTCTTTTTATCATACATCTGAACACTTACAGACAGGATAAATTAATATTCCAAAGTGATAATTAGAAATGTTGGTAGCACCACTGGCTATAAACAAAACTGCATTTATAGCTGCTATGTGTATTAATTTTTAAAACTCATTTAAAACATTTAAATAGAGTAAAAGCCAATAAAATGTTATTTTTCTTGAACATTGTTCAGATACTATTTTTGCACTATAAATAATTGTTGTGCAAAGACAAATATACATAGTTATAATAATTACAGTCATTCAGAACAATTTTGCTTTATATATAAATGGTTGTTTTTAATTAGCGTGTCTCTGTTGGTTGCAGTAGCAGTATATTAAGATCTAATTTTAAGATTTCCATCTCTCTATGGATGGAAAAATGTTTCCTGAGTACTTCACTGTGGAGCTAAACAATTTTGTTATAAATTTGCTTTAAATTTATATTTATGTGACCAATATTTGACCAGTCAGTGGATGAAACTATTTTTGCATGTCAGTGTCAAATGACTAGCATCTGAATCGGGTACCGGCTGCATAGGTGACCACTACCATTGTGAGAGAGAAGAAAAGCTCACTATGGATCTTTTTTAAAAAGTCTCTCAAATAATGATTTCAGCAGCTCTCCTCTGTGGAACCACCAAACCTCTTTCTATGCTTCCCTGCGTCCAAAGAGTGACTTAGAAGGTTGCCCCAATCTAATTAGAGCAGTGATGGATACTATAATGGATTAATTATGGATGTGAAATTAAGTATATAAGCCTGACCAGGGTATTGAATTGAAGGTGGGAAATCCAGAGATAAACACATTAACCTCTAGTGAGTAGTGGATATTCTTTCCTTACGTCTATGTCCCAGGGAAGCTTGGAAAGCATTGGGTGATACAAGTCCAGAGCAGGCTATTCGAGAGTATGTCGCTACTGTGAAGAAACTGGACCCCACTTGGAATCCACAGGTAGGCATATATAATCATCTTTCAAAAATTCATTGTGTAGCTGAATAGGCCATATAAGGCAATGTCCTGCCCTCAGGTCTGTGAATTTTGTACATTTTAATCAGGATGCAAGCAAATATGGGCTTTGCAGCTGGGGCAACTGAACACTTTCAAAGTAAATGGGTTCCTTGTGGGCAATTTCTGTCTCTCATGTCTAATCCACAGTGAGGTTTTTTAGTACCACTGGCCTGCATTACTTGCCAAGCCTAGTAGCCACGTACTGTGGCTTACCAGTAACATAATGTACTGTATTTTTCAGAAGGGGCTCTGTAAGGGCTCCTTTCCGTCCCACATCCTGCTTCGCTGGGAAGCCAGCAGACCAAGAGGCGCTGCGCTGGCTTCAGCGATAGCTGCGCAGCCTGCATTTGCTCCATAAGACGCACACACATTTCCCCTTACTTTTTAGGAGGAAAAAAGTGTGTCTTATGGAGCGAAAAATATGGTACTTCTTGTTTTTGCTGCCTGACTGGGACTGAACAAAAAAAAAGTTCCCTGCAGCTTGGAGGTTGCTGTTCGCTACTGGCTGCCTCTTGGTGGATCACAGCGTGTGTAGCCTTGGAAGCTAAGTAGCTAGGAAGTATAATGCTAACTAACTTGGTGGAGTTACTGGTTACCTCAGACTTGTTTAGCAATAAGTGCAAGTAGTTTTCTTTCTCCAGTCTCCCAGTTGTTGAGGTCAATCCTATACAGTCAAACCTTGGTTGTCGAACACAATCTGTTCCAGAAGTCCATTCGGCTTCCAAAATGTTTGACAGCCAAGGCACTGCTTAAGTGGAAGCCACTTCAGACGTTTAGCTTCCAAAAAATGTTCCAAAACCGGAGCATTTACTTCTGAGTGTTCGGCGTTGGGGAGCTGAAACCTTCCAAAGTGGAGGCATTTGACTGTACACAAGAAGCTGGTGCAAAGCAAGCTCAGCAGAAGTTAAGCCAGTGTCAAGTCCACCAGATCCAAACTCAGTTCAGGCATGGGGCTAGCACTGGCTGAATTGGCTTAAGGCTGACGAAGTGTGTGGGAGCCTTTAAAGTAGTGTTTGAGTTCTAACTAACCAACTGAGCCGTCAAACTCCCCCCCTTTTTTTTGCTGGCTTCACTTATGCTGGGTTGCCAGGTCATGTGACTGAGCTGAATGGACTTAGGATCTGTCCAAATTCCCCCACTCTGGTCCTCCCCCACCCCTTTTTCAGGGGCAGCTTAAGTTCTGCAAGCCCTGGCTCCGTTGGCTGGTTGAGGTGGAATAGGGGACTTGAGCCAGCGTAGGCCTAGCTGAACTTGGAACCTCCCGGCTCTTGCTACAAAATTGCTTCCTAAATATACTTTTGTGAATTTGCGAGCAACTGGTTTTACGTGCTGTGTGTGATCCTGTGTTACTATACAGTTGTACCTTGGAATTCAAACAGAATCTGTTCCAGAAGTCCGTTCGACTTCCAAAACATTCGGAAACCAAAATGCGGCTTCTGATTGGCTGCAGGAAGTTTCTGCAGCCAATCAGAAGCCCCGTCGGACGTTTGGCTTCCAAAAATAGTTTGCAAACCGGAACAGTCACTTCCGGGTTTGCGGCATTTCGAAGTACTTTGCTTCAAATAATTTGTGCACTTCAAGCATTAAAACTGAATACTGTATTCAGAAACCCACAGAGAGATTTTTCTGAGCATTTCCTTTTAATACTCGAAACTTCCCTGATGATGCCTGATCCCCCTCAAAGTCTTCCTCTGAGGTAGTGAGCATCACAGGGCCTGCCCAAGGTGAGCTGTGCCTCAGTTCCCTTTGTTCAGTCAGTCAATCAATTTATTACAACAATGGAACATAAGTAAAATAAAAGGTGTCACTGATAGTGGCTAAATTTTTATCAGTAACTTAGAAGAGAACAATTCACCATTTGAAACAGGAAGGACCATTTTCAGGGGCTAACTCAGGATTACTGTAGCTCTGCATAATTTTTTGTTTTTGTTACTTTTGAATCTGTTTTGCTCTGAGATTCTGCTGTGCTCTCTGTGTTTGTTTTACCTTTGGAGTATTGATTGTAATTAATTGATTTAATTCTTCTTGTAGTTTGAGCTGTGGTGCTTGTATTTTAGCATAAAGCACTTTGTATAGCACTGGATTTGAAGCAGGAAGAGCTTGACTCAGCAGTAATATTAAATAATTGTAAACTTAATTTGCAGCCCTCAGAAGTTAAGAAGTATTAAATAGCCTAAGGCTTGAGCAGGTCCCTGCTGTTGGCGTAGCCTGTTATTTTCTACTAAC
The DNA here is from genome assembly GCF_027172205.1 of Podarcis raffonei. Classification (NCBI taxonomy): domain Eukaryota; kingdom Metazoa; phylum Chordata; class Lepidosauria; order Squamata; family Lacertidae; genus Podarcis; species Podarcis raffonei. The sequence continues at coordinate 6,748,799 of NC_070607.1, read as the reverse complement.
AATTACTGTAACTACAAATTATTTTATTTGAAAACTGTATGTTATATCCTGAAGGTATATCGTACTACTGTGCTATCAAAATTACTGGAGTTACTGGAAAGTTGGTAAACCAGACCTACTCTGTTCAGTGATTTCTTATTCGGAAATCACTGCACTTTAAAATTGCATTGTAGTTAGCTAACATTTAGGCCACAAGAGGGAGCTCTGATTCTAATAGTGAATAAAAGTTCATTTGTCATAGTGTTGTGATTCTTTCACAGCAATTGTTTACTTCAGATTTTAATTTAGAATTTTGTGGGGACATAGTGTAAGTGGGTTACCTGTTACCTCTTCCTTTTACATTTAGAACTTCTACTGATTCATGAGTTATGGATGTATTTGGCCAAACAAAAGGTGAAATGGAAAATGCTTATTGCTTTCTCTTGTTCATCTTTCTGTTAAGAGCCTAAGTGCCTTGCTTGATCTAGTCCAGCATCTCATTTCCAAAGCAGCTCACCAGACTCTGGGAACTCATAAGCAGTGCATGAAAGTGTTCGCCTTCTTTTCCCTTCTTGTCTCTGTTGATGGTTTGGTTTTATATTATTTATTGCATTTGTATATCACCCATACCACTGATTTCTTTGGGTGGTTTTACCTTCATAGTTTCTTGTGATTACACCTATTTACCGAGTTTGAACCTTTTAGAGAGATAATATGTATTTAGATAATTTAGATAATTTCTGCTCTGCACTTGATCTGATTATTGAGAAATTAGAAAAAAGTGTGTGTAATATTAGGGAAGCAGGATGTGACCTAGCGTTTTCAGCTGGTGGTGTCGAGGAGGAACATGGAGAATAGCCAGTGTGCTGTTGGAAACTTGACAGGCTTGAGAGTAAATAAAGCAGTGGTAAAAGCTCACCTGCTTAGGGCACAACACAGACTTAGCCTATAAATCTTGTGTTGAGCTGTTTTTTGCCCATTTTCCTTTCTGTATAACAGCCTCTAGAGGGCAGTGTATCATCAAGTAGCCAACCAGCCACTGCAGACAACTATAATAAAATGTCTGCTACAGTTGAAATGTTTGAAGTTTCATGGACAAATAATTTCATAATTCACTAGAACTTCAGCCGTGATACTGAATAAATAATACTGAAGAAAAGCAGTTTCTTTCTGTGCTGATAACACTTGTAGATAGTGCTGCATTTATAGCAATGTTGCAGCAAGAAATGTTTAGGTAGCAAATAGAATGGATTGTGTTGATTTAGTTAGTGGCTCACAGTGCCTCCCAACCAAATCCACAGATCGAAGGTATCTTAATCATTTTAGGTTGCCACTTCTCTGCCGCTTTAGAAAGCCTTAAATGCAAGAACAGTCTCACCATCTGTTGCCATCATGTCAAGAATTGACATTTTTCCTGCATAGGGAAAGCATTTTTACTTGGCCCTATCCTTAACAAAATAAATTTTAAAAATGCATAATCTATAGCTATAACCACACTGTGATTGAAACAAAATGGAAACTGTCTGTTGTGTTCTGGATCTTGGGTTCCCCAAAATACAAACTTTTGGGTTCTATTCAATGCTAGTGCTACTCACAGTAGGCCTATTGAGCATGGCTAACTTGGGTCCATTACTTTCAGTAGGCCTACTGTCAGTAAAGCTTAGTTGGATATACAGTAATAACCCTGTGGGTGGGACTCACCTAACCAGCCCTGTCAGTAGAAGCCCTGTGCAATGACTTCTACTGCACAACCGGGCTTTCTACCCTCTCTTCCCCCTCTGCACTCCCCAAAATTGGCTCTGGGGTGTTGGGAGAACCTTCAGAACAATGTGTATCATTCCTCTTGGCAAGCAGGCCTAATGATTGGAAGAGCGAGGTCTTCAATTCAACTCTGTCTTTAAAATTATTGTAGAGTTACAGGTTTTTGTTGCAAGCCCATCTCTGACTTTTCATTGTAAAATGAGAGCATTCAAGATAAAAACAATTTCTCAGTGATGAAAATTACCGTAAGATAGAGAACACTTTGTTGCTGGAAGAGATGAGGTAAATACAGAGTTTTAACAAAGCTGTAGCTTGCAAGCAAACCAGACTCCACATGTCTCTCTAGTTTGGTCACGCAAACAGATGCCACGTTGTTAATCTGTCCAGCGAGCCATCATCTGCAGTGAGGAGGAGAAATAGAGGTTTGGTCAGGATTACCAGAGGTTGGGAGGAGAACAAAGGAAAATATGTTGGGTCATGGCCTAATTTAATCTATGGCTTCTTTTATACCCTGCCTTGTATCTTTATTTTGCTAACACAAGAATGACTCCATTAATGATACATGATTTGCAAAGAAAGCCAGCTCTTCCACATGCTACTATTGTCAGTACTCCCATTGCGTGCATGTTTTGTATATAAAAAGTTGCTCGTGTTATTTAAAGCAAGACAATATTTGTGTAAAATAGTATCTACATTATGTAGAGGGTCTTGTTAATTTTGGTGTCTGGCTCAGATATGTTTTTAAAAATTTGATTTGATAAGCTTCATGTATGTTTCAATTTTCTGTTGTTTTCTGTTGTAAGTGGTCAGTCTCATGCCTAATTATATCAGTTGTTCTAAGGTGAGGCTTCTACTTAAAACTTGCTGTGTTTAACATTGTTTCAAAACCCACCCATAATGTTTCTACACTGTCTAATACTGCATGATCCAAATAAATGCTTCCTAGTTGTTTTTATTCCTTTTAAAGCTTTTCAATATGAAATATGTATAAATATGCATAACAATAAAATGCCAGAAACTTAAAAACTTCCTAGTGGAATGTCTCCCCAAATCACCTGTTTGTTATCTTGCAAAATATATGGAAGGTTTGCTTCTGTACAAGCAACGACAGTTTTGCACATGTTCAGCATGTGTGCAGCTGTGCACGTGTGCATTGCCACAACTTAGAAGTGGCTAGAAAAGGGAGTGGGGATGGAGCAGGCTTATGTGTGCTCTGCCAACACATGCGGGGGTCAGGAACGCAACTCATGCACAAAACTGTCGTTGCCTTCATTTATTGTATTAATTGCTGTTAAGTGAGCATGAGAAAGACCCTTCAGAAACAGCATATATTCTCATATAGTAACTGGCAAAATGTCCTAAATATGATTCTCTAAATAATACTGTAGTTAAAAATACAGTTCAGCCTTTGCTTACTTCTGGATTGTGAGATATGTCTGACAATCATTCAAATTTCAGGACACACCCAGTAGGTGCATTTTCCCACTGTTTCGTGAGCTGATCCATTTCATTGGACTATATGAAGAGCATGTGTCATTATGTGCTACGCAACTGACAGCACTTGCCTGTGTTCTGACTAGGCCAGATGGCACAGCAGCCGTGGTACTTAGGAAAATTCTGTTAGAGTCTCTGTTGCTCATAATACTGGAGAGGAAGGTGTTCAAGAGGCTTGTGACTATATCTCACAACCAGCTTCTCTTCCTGGTCCTCTGTGGAGTCATTGCCTGCTACTGAATCTCCTCCTCCTGAGTAGCGCTGGAGCTGCCTGGCAGCCAAACGGGTGCTCCTCCAGGGACTCTGGGCTTCTGGTTGCATTATGCTGCTGCCTTTGCTCATGAGGCATGGGTGATGGAGTGGGAGGAATGATTGTGCGCCAGGAGAGGCATCCCTGAGATAGGGCTCTTCAGCCTACCTTTGAATTACTGTGGGTTCCTCTATATCAGTGTTTCTCAAACTTGGTCTCCAGGTATTGTTGGACTACAACTCCCATCATCCCTAGCTAGCAGGACCATTAGTCAGGGATGATGGGAGTTGTAGTCCAACAAGAAACGGAGACCCAAGTTTGAGAAACACTGCTCAGTGTCTTCAGTTGGCGTGGAGTTCCCTGCAAGGCCCCCCCCCCAAAGACTCTTCCTCTGACAAGATCTCTCCATGATCTGGGTTGGATATGATCCTTTCATGCGAATGATCTGTCATTGAATTAAGGTTGAATGGAATTTTAAATTTTGAATGTTACCGGAATGGTTTCTGTTTTGGCCCTGTATCAATAAGCATGTTGTAGCAACTATTCTTTTTACCTGGTGTTCTATGCTGGAGTCATCAGTTGCCTTACAGATCTCATTCTGTCAAGCAAAATTGTCAGATGCACTGTGCGTCACAACATTAGCAGGGCTATTTCTTTCTTTCCCACCACTCGAATAGGTTAACTAATTTGACAAATGACTGACATTTCCCCCTCTACTGCAGTCACAATTTGCACTGAAGTACCCATAAACACCAGTAGCACTGCTCAACTGTTTCCTAGTTTCTTCTGAGGGCCATCTCAAACCATAGGTTCCATATAGCAAGAAAAGAATGAAATGTCTTTTTGCAATTAATGTAAGTAAAACTGCACATGGAGGTTGCTCTCTTTAATTTTTTTTTTTTTAAAAATTGGCCTGGGTTTATAGGCTATTTGTTAGTTCTTTGATTTTATGTCTCTTTAAATTTATGGACTCTTAACTTTTATTTATGACAGGGCAGTCATCTTCATTCTAGCAGTTGATTGAAATAAATTACTGCCAGACCAGCTACTGGAGTTTAAACTGACATGATGTAATAATAAAACTTAAAATAATAATAATTAATAAACAGATTTGCACAGGATAGGACCTTTCCTGGAAGTTCTTTCTTTCTGTTAGATACCAGCTTGCGTGGTTTTTATCTTAAATTTCTCTTACATTTAGAGAGCAGTCCTGGGCAGAACAGCTAAGCAGCTGTTGGATGCCTTGGTCCTCCCTCTGTGGGTGGTGCAGTGGTGGAAAGATCTGGCACTGTTGCCTTTCCATGGTTGGTGAGCCTGAAAACAAGGCACTGGAGGGAGGGGGTGATCCTGGATGTCCCAGGTATCACCCTCCCCCTTTCCCCTGAGGTTGTCTGGGGTGGTCTAGTAGAATGATGTGCAGCTGGCCTAGTGTTTGCTGATTTTTGAGGATAGTTCAAGCAGAATGGGTTTTTTTTTGCAATATACAATAAGCAGCATGCTTTAAAAAAAAGTTTTCTATGTAAGAACCTGAAGTACTATAGCTTGCACCCAGACTTTAGATTCTAAGGATTTTAGTTTATTGCCCCCAAATGCTGGCCGTGTTGAACATGGTGTTTGCAGCATAGTGAATAGCTCTCTAAGACTGCTGATACCTGGGTTCAAATTTCCACTCAGCGGTAGAGCTCACTGGGGAACCTTGGGTCTGCAGGGTTGCTGTGAGGATAAAGTATGTGTGCATGTGCACGAACCGTAGAGAAAGGGAAGCATAATAATGAAATTGCAGAAATGTAAGTTCCAAAAATACCTTGTTGGGCCCTTAAGTAAAAGGGGAAAATATATTTTACAAGGAATGAAAGCAAACTTTCAAAAACTCTTTCAGGAAGTCATTCGTATTTTAATAATATTTGAGAGGCAGGTGTGAGAGTACACACACACCTGATTTGCTTTATCAAATTTTAAAATGGAAACTATTGTGAGAATTTTAACTGTAATAAATTGGAGCTGTAGCTCATTGAATGGCTTAAATAGTTGAAAGGACAGTTTGCTGAAAATGTACGGTTCTTCATTGGTCTTTTGAAAGCATTCCAAGTATTAATTCTTGCCCAGTCACTTGGTGTGGCTTTTCACTGGAGCCAAGATGTGCTGCTGAGAACAGAATATTAAAATGGGATGTTTTTGATAGAGGCTAATAGAGGTCTGTGACCAAGGTACAATATCCTTTTGTAAGAGGTGGATTCACAGAAGGAGTCTAAAATGGAAACCTCTCTTTGAGCATGCTTATTTTTATCATGTTTACATGTAAACTGATGTCTTATTCTATAAAAAGTGTCAAGTACTCTAAGATGTACCCACATTTTAATAAAGGAGGATGCTTTTATGGGGAAATCGACACTGTTTTAGGCATTCAGGATGTGGTAGTGTGAAGTGCAGCAGTGTTACCTACAGATAAAGCCCTTTGGAATGACACTCATTTCATGCCTCATTAACTATCCTGTCAAAGAAACACTCTGTATTGTTGTGTCCATGTTCTCCTAATAAAGACAGGTGTGTATCCCCTTATTTTAGAGACTGCAATCTTGGGCCACCTGATTTCCAAGGTGGTGCAAATTCTCTCTCTCTCTCTCTCTCTCTCTCTCTCTCTCTCTCGGCGTTGGCTTTAACTAGCAAAGGAGAGGTAGAAGCAATTACAGCACACACAATTAACCAACTTCAGATCTCCACCCTGGCATGTAATTGTGACTGTCAAACACAATTAGTGTCTGATCCAATTTGGTTCCTAAAGGAGAGCCGGGTCATGACACCAGGATAGAAAGGAAGGGGAAAGGGTACCTGAAACTTTAGGAGGGTTTTCATCTTCCTCTTCCTGTTCAGTCAAATTATGCAAAGAATCTTAGTTCTACTGTTTAATATCAACAAGAAACTAGCTCTTCCCTATTTAACTGACAGACATGGTTTTCTTAGTTTCTATTATTTGCAGTAAAATAATGACCACTAATGAATGAATGCTAACAGTCTTCTGATATTGCCATAGTAGAATTTTTTTTATTGCTGTTACTACATTTCTTCTCCATTTATCAGTTCATCAATCAACTGGACTGGGTGGACAGGTTTAAATCACCCAGCACTGGGATGTGAATGATAACCACTGATCCTTGCTCAATCAACAGATGAGTAGGGGTTGGGTGATTTGCATCCCCACTCTGGTGAATAAAGAAGCCACCCATCAAAAGAGCTGCAGTTGGGACATTCAGTTCATGTTTTATTTTTATTTTCTGCCAGTGCTGCACATGTCATTGCCAGCAAAGTCTTGGAGACCGGAAAAATGCTTGGGGGTCAGTGGTTCACCACCCCTAACATTGTTCTGTTCTGTTTCATTTTACCCTAAAGTCCACATCTAATGGGTATTATTTGTATGAATACAAGATGTTTTTATTCATTCTGCTTGAAACAACCTACTTTGCTTCATTCTGGAATCATGTTTTAGTAGGATTACTATAGAAGAGCAGTTAATCAAGAAGGAAGGTAAAGACTCGTTCTCAGAAGACCTTGTATATCTTCTTACTTGTGTTCATTGTTGAGAACTGTGACATTCTTAAATCTTCTAATCAAGGAAGAGAACAAAATTTTATCATTTTAACTGGTTTCGCTTGAGTTCAGAAGACAGGCTGGTTCCTATGTAATTCACGTAATATATCTCAGAACTACTTTGCTGAAAGAGGCATATGTATGCATTTATTTTGCCTCTGAGTGGTTCTGAGGAACCTCAGGATTCCCGAAGTCGCATTTTGAAAAACTCTGTATTTATCATCAGTGGATAAAGACTTCATGTTAAAAGTACAGAGAACCTTTAAGGAAATGCTTGAGTTACTGAGGTTTTCTTCCTTTATATAATGCTTTGCATTATAGCCATCCTCTTCAAATATTTGATTGTTCAATCATGATTTGATTTTAATTCTGTTAGAGCCTATAATTGTGTTTGAGTTGCTGTCTTTTAAAAAGAGAAGATTGAGCTAAAATGGTTGTGGAGGCATTGGACAGTGTATTTAATGTGTCTGTCATTATATGTTAACCTCTGATCTGGGATACGTGGCACCTCTTTTATGCTTGACAACAATTTGGAAGTATATTTCTTGACATTGTGTATAAAGGAATAAGAAGAGGGGGCGAAAGAGAGGCAGAAGTGAATTAATGATGTTAGAAAATACCACTCCCTGCATTTTCATTCCATTTGGAATACAGCTTTCAAACATGTAGCCCTCTGGAGCACCATTGCCAATGACAGCTAGTCAGGATCTGATTGTATCCTGAATAAAGCTGCTCCTTTTATTGAAAAATACACTGTATTAAGCCAGTAATGGGAACACTTTGCTGTACTTATTTTGAGTGAATCTATATGTTCTGCCCAGTTCCAGATCAATTTTATTAGCTTAATCTCTTCCAGGAATACAGGAATGGAAGAGAATTTCGCAGGACTGTGGAATCTAGATGAGTCATGCCATTCATAGTAAAGTCACAGGTGTGCTCTTATTGAAGAGGGCATTGAGTTAGAGGTTGTCCAGACTATAGCATGCCATGTGCTGAGCAGAGCAGGGGTACATTGGCAGACCAAATAAATGTTAATAAAACAAAACATGAAAGTGCAAGGGAAAAGCTCAAACACATTGTGAGGCGTAGTAGGAAGAGATTGACCCGTTTGGGGGAGGGGGCATAGATAGTTTGATGGAAGAGTTCAGACTTTGCATGTACAGGCAACCCCCAGTTTGCATGGGGGGTTGTGTTCCAGGTCATTGTGTGCAATGGGAGAGTGCATAATCCCATTATGCCCCGCCCTTGTTCTTCCCCCATTTTCGGACACTTCCAGTGTGCATGGGTGCAATCATGCATCAATTGGATGTGTCTAAATCAGCCGTTTCCTCTACCAGTTTTAATCTTTGGCATCTCTAGTTAGAGATCTTAGCTCTCATAGCTGCCAAAGATCTTTGCCTGAGATCTTTGAGAGCAGAGAGGCTGCAAATTGGAGCTGACAGTTCTGTTCTCGATGGAGATTCAGTCTGACATCGTATAAGCACAATGATGGTCAAATCAAAAAGAGGGAGTCCAGTGTAGACAAGTCCTCTAAGTAGCCATTACACCTGGGAACTGATGCCATGTGTACACAGTTTCTTCTGGGATATATTGTGTGCTATACATTTGAGAAGGAATATTCTATACAGTGGGCCATAGTACAATGCTGAAGCACATGGCTTGCATGCAGAAGGTCCCAGGTTCAGTCCTTGAAAAGTTCAATTATAAGGCTCAGTCAGAAACACTGTTGGAGAGCGGCTTCCATTCAGGCCTGGCCTGGCCTGGTATAATAGGCAGTCCCCTGTACAGCTGTGTAATAATTTATATCTCTGAGGGCTTGTTTGCATGATGAATTATTCTTCAGTAACAAATGTGTAACTTGTTCATTCTTCAGTTTCTTTATACAATTGGGGTTTATTCAAGCTGATCAAGAGGGGGAAAGTGCATCTAGAATTTCTTACTCCATTTTACTTCTGTACAAGTAATCACACAACATTGCAGGTTTGCAGAGATGGGCGCATAGGTCAGCATTAGAACTGACTGCAGGAACACAGTGACTTGATTTTCTGGAAGTAGCTGATTTGGGAATGTGGCTAAAATACTTGTTTCTTTTGCTTCCAGCAAGCACCATTAATTTGTTTTTATTATTATTATTTATTTAAAATAATGTGCACACTGCCCCCTCATGGGGGTGAAGCGGCGATCCTAGGAAGTGGCCTGTGCTGATTCAGGGCTCTCCTCCGGGCGTCGCCATTTTAATTCTTAAGAGAAATTTGAGGTAAAAAATTGGGGATGTATTTTCAAGAAATATTTTTTAAAATTAAGGAAAGGGAATTAAGATTTAAAAAATAAAAGATGGCTGTAGCGGCAGTGGGCTTCTCAAAAAAAGGGGGGGGAGGTTTTGAATATTGTTAAAATATATTTTCCAGCAAGGGTGTGTGTGTGTGCTGCACTCTCTTCTCTTCTGGGGTGTCCTCCGTCGTGTGGCCTCCCTCTGGTCCCTGGTGTGCTCTTGGCGCACTAGCCTCCAGGGAGGTAGGCTTGGGTCAGGCCTGGGCTTGGCCGCGCGATTTGTCGCAGCCTCCCTGGCCCTCCTGGTACTCTCCTACCTCTCCTCTTCTTTCCCTTTGGCGTCAGCGGCGACAGTGGCAACAATGGTAAGCTGGGGAGGTCGTGGCTCCTTTTTTCTTCTTCTTCTTTTTCTTTGGGTTGGGTCTGCCGGGCCATTGGCCAGGTATCCTTGGTCCCAGCTCAGCCAAGGTCGTTGCCGGGGGGCGGGCGGGTTCTGGCGGCTACCTCGGCTGACACACCAGCCCCCCCCCCGTTCTCCTCTGGTGGCGGTGTTGGCAGCAGCTGTTCTGGTGGCCTGGGAGCCAACCAGGCAGCACAGTTGTTGTTGGCTGCCATCAGGAGCTATGATGGCGCCTGCCATTTTGCCCCGCGGGAAGTCCCTCATGTAAAATATTAAAGCAGTGTTCAACAAAATAAGCAATAAAACATAAAATGTCATAAAAACAATACAAAATAGTTATAAACATGTCTGGCTCAGCTTGAAAAAGTTTAAACAACTAGCCTGTCAGCATAAAATGGTATTCAAGAGACATCTGAAAATTGCAATGAGGATGCCCACCTCACTGCTGGCTTAAGTGATGAAGTGAGTGTAGCAAAGTAACTGTTTTCTGTTTGGGAACAATATTCCCACTTAGTGTTCAAACAATTTCTATTTGAATATGCACAGAATATCACTGTTTCTACCAATCTTTCTCCACCTTCTTCATGAAACGGTGACTGTGCTTTCTTCTTGTGTTCTTCATGTGACGGTTGGAGAACTGATATTTTAATGTTTGTTCTTTCAGATAGCAGAAAAGAAAGGAAAGGAGGGAAAAGCTGGGTTTGGAGGCCCAGTTGTCAGCTCGCTGTATCAAGAAGAAACCATCAGGTATATTTTCATGGCTTCATTTTCATTCAGTGTTTGTTTAGAATATCAACAAAAATGATAGTGCCTCTCCAGTCAGATAATAAATGGCAGGAACGAACTTTCTAGGCCCCCTAATAATTTAAATCAGTAGCTGTCGGTATTGCTGCCAGGTACTATTTTTCCCCTAGTGTGAAATGTTTGGGGAGGGTGAGTGTATGTTTCCGTGTTTCAATTACTGTTCAATTTTTTAATACTTACCAAAAACCTTTTACGTTATTTCCCTGGAAAATATTGGATGGGTACTGTAAGGAAGTTAACATTGGGACTCCATTTTCATTTATAAGCTGTATTCAAAAGCCTTTTTGCACCTGAATGTTAATAGCTAATGCTCCAGCTGAGGGTAATTCCCACTAATATTGTTGGATTTACTTTTGATTGAACACATGGAGGTTTGTGTTGCAATCTCATTTAGCAGAACTGTTGTTTTAAAGTTTATGGTTGAAGATGCACAATCAATATTGCTGGCCAAAGTGAATAAGGGTAACATATTTTAAAACTTACAATGTAAAAGTAAGGTTACTAATTGAGGTCAGCATTAGAAATAAAAATATAAAAGGAACTAAACTGAGAAATCTGTGTTGATGCTATATCAGTGGTGTCCAAACTTTTTTCAAAGAGGGCCAGATTTGATGAAGTGAAGGGCCATGAGGGCCGACCGAAGGGCCAGTAAGCTTTTTTTAGGATTGAAGTTGTTGAGGGTTTTTTTTAGGATTTTACCCCAGGAAATAAACTGCCACAGGGGTCAGATTAAACCGACCAGTGGGCCAAATTCTGCCCCCGAAACAGACTTTGGACATGCCTGTGCTATATGAAAGTTGTGGTGAAGTAAGGGATGCCAGGAAATGGGAGATCTATAATAATCATATATAATTTTATTAATTTTCCAAAACGATTATACAAATTGCACAACTTTCCATACATTTGATTCCTTTTTGACTTCCTTCGGCTTCTCTGATAATCATCCATATTTACCTCTCAGTTACGCATTTCTCTGATTATATTGCCATTGATCTTCCCTCCCACCTCTATTGCTTTTTAACAATATATCTCAACTTTTACAGTGCTTCTTGAAACCCCGCCAGCGTTGTTTACATGTCACATATTCTTTTCAGATATTCAACAAATTTCCCCCAATCCTCGATGAACTTTTGGTCTTTAAGATATCTAATTTTTCCAGTTAATCTATCCAATTCTGAATCGTCTGTCAACTTCAGTCTCCATTCTTCTATCGTCGGAATTTCTTCTTGTTTCCATTTCTGGGCCAGTAGAGTTCTTGCTGCTGTAACCGCATATTGAAAAAGTTTACAGTCTTTCCTTCTTATTTCATTTCCTGTAATTCCTAAAAGGAAGGTCTCTGGTTTTTTAACAAATGTATATTTTAACATCTTTTTCATTTCATTATAAATCATCTCCCAAAAGCCCTTCACTTTCTTACATTCCCACCACATGTGATAAAACGTGCCTTCTTTTTCTTTACACTTCCAACACTTATTGCACGTCTTATACATTCTTGCAAGCTTTACCGGTGTGATATACCATCTGTAAAACATTTTCATAACATTTTCTTTTAGTGCCGTACAAGCAGTAAATTTTAAGTTCTCTTTCCACAGTTTTTCCCAATCTCTATAATAATCAAATTATAGAGTTGGAAGAGGGAGCCCAAGGGTAATCTAGTTCAATCCCCTGCAATGCAGGAATCTCAGAATGTGGTGCCCTATCCAACGTGAAAACATACTGGAGTTCTTACAGAAGTATCAGTGTTGATAGCACACAAAACACAAATGTTGTTTTGAACTAACAAAGGCAAAATAGCGGCACAGTCAACTGACTTATATATTTTTAGCTGGTTAATCACTCCCTTTTCTGTCCTCCTAAATGTGAATTACCTCCAAAATTCACCATTGAAACATTATGTGCAACACCTTTTCACAGGTAGTGGTAGAAATAGCACAATAATGGGAAAAGCCTTGAAACACCATTGCAACATTATTACAATAAAAAAGCTTATTCATTAGCTTCATGTTTTGATTCGTCTTGCAGGTTATTTACTTCAACACCACTTCTCTGGAGTCCAAGGATTGATAGCTAACCCTTTAAATACAAATCAATGTGCATTTAATGATTTTAGCAAATGGAGATATTGTGAGGAAGGGAACTGTTGAAGAGGGTACTATGAATATTGAAGGAAGGTGATCTGGCGTGTATGATCCACATTCTGATATATTCTAATGGTAATAGTATGAATGGAACTATTAATATCTTTATGAGAGTTTGCCCTTTATTTCCAGAGCTTCGTTATATTTATTTTCTTGAAGTTGTAATATAAAAGTTGAAAAACAAGGGAAGAACAACTGCAGATATTTTTATAAAGATGATCCTACTCCATTGCATGCCAAAACTGAGAGCCAGATTTAAATGGGTGGATGAAGGATGAAATTTTGGGGTGACTGGAGTTCTTCTGCAGTCATGTGCTTGGTGATTTTTCTTCAGGCTAGAAGATTCTCAGTCTAAGCAGTAATGGGAGGGTTCATCCACAACAAAATATGTTCACTTGAGTGTGTTGTATATTTGAGGCAACTGCTTACATATAGTAGAATCTAGGCCATCTTTCCATAATAGAGAATTTAATACCCCCCCTACACATTCCACCAATCTTAATCAAATGCTTTTAGACTTCAATCCTTTGGGCCGTGGAAGAATAGTCAATGGAAAGGGAGGAATTCACATCTCTGAAGTGGACAGTGGAATTCAGGCTTGAGCTTGACCGGGTATAGAACAAAGCAATTTTATTGCCTTCAGATTTTTCCGCATCTCCTAGGATTGCAGCCTTAGTGAGCTACAGAAGGCATGATCTGAACTGCATGTGGTTGTATCCACTTCAAACTGACTGTCAGCTTCTGAAGATTAAACAAGTTGAAGTGGCATATATGGCAAGAGGCCACATTGAACAACTCCAGCTTGAACTACAGTGCCCAGAGCAGACTAGAGAGCAATTATTTTGGAAAGTTTCTCACAAATGTGTCATAAGAGGTTTTAGATGTGGCTGAAATTAGGTGGCCTTAGCCACGTACCATGTGAAACAGTCCTCTGAACACTCCTAATTTGTCCCACTGCCCAGTCATCTGGACTTCTATCACCCAGTGGTCTGATCACAACAAGGTGACTTTTTTCAATTATCTATTCTGTAGCTGTAGATCATGATGGTACATTTAAGTAAGCCGGTCCATCAACAGCATTCTTGGGCACTGTAGCTTCAAAATGAGAAGATGGGAAGATTGGCTAAGGCTCAGGATCATCTATCTGGCTGTCCTTTTGTCAAGAAGCAAACTTACCATCCACCAGAGTAAGATATTTGACTCACAAAAACAACAGAGAGTATTAGATTTATGGTGACATAAGCTTTCATGGATTAGAGCCCACTGCCTCAAAAGTGTTATTTTTAGTTTTCTTTACACAGCCCCACAGAGGAATTGTTAGCAGTGGGTCCAAAAGGCAATGAAAAGCCAAAGGTAAAAGTTAGTTACCGTATAGACTTGAGTCTAAACCGTCTTTCTCAGCACATTTTTTATGCTGAAAAAGCCCCCCTCGGCGTATACTTGAGCAAGGTGGGCAGCGGCAGCGGAGGGACGAACGGCCCGAAAGGAGCCCTTTCTCACCGCTGGTTCCTGGGCAGGCACAGGAGCCGCGGTTGGGAGAGGCGCTAAGCTGCGCTGTTCCTCTCCCAACCGTGGCTCCTATGCCTGCTCTTCCAAGCGGCAGAAGTGGCGGAGGAGGGATGAGCGCCCAAAAGGAGCCCCTTTGGGCTGCTCCTTCCTCCTCCTCCACCTTTGCCACTGTCAGCGGCGGCGGAGGAGGAACAAGCAGCCCGAAAGCAGCCCTTTCAGGCTGCTTGTTCTTCCTCGGCAGCTGCCTCCACCACCAGGTTTGTGGTGCGGTGAACCGACTTATATTCGAGTCAGTAAGTTTCCCCAGTTTTTTGTGCTAAATTTAGGTGCCTCGGCTTATATTCGGGGCGGCTTATACTCGAGTATATACGGTAGTTAGTTTTTTGAATTTATACTTCACTTCCCACAACAGAATGTCCCACAGCAACTTACAGGAATAATTTACAGAAACAAAATGCAGCAATAAAGTAAAAAGACATAAAAATATTTAAAAACATAATAACATCCAATCATTGGTGGTTCCAAAATGCCCAGGAAAACAAAAACATTTTTGTCTGGCACAAGAATGATGAACCAGTTTCCTCCCATGTGGGCCTCCCAGTTTTATGCAGTGCTAAACTGTATGCAAGAACAGATGAATGACTATTCACAGCAGTAAAAATGGGACAAAATGCCATCTTCCTAGCTTTGCTATACTAATACCTTTTAGTGGGAGAGGAATCTTTGGGGCTGTTTCTGATGGTGGTTTTGTAGTAGCAGAAAGCACTTTTGTGCACGCAAGACATACCATCTGGTTTTCACTAATCTCCCCTACCTATATGCACCCATTTTCTATTGTGAACCACCTTGGGATCTTTGGGTGAAAGGCTGGATGATGATGATGATGATGATGATGATGATATCACACTGTTCCAGAGAGTCATGCAGCCTTCAGGAACATTTTGGGCAGTGCAAAGCATTGTAGGGTGTGTGTGTGTGTGAAAATCAAGTGCCCTGTCTTGTACAAGTCAAAGTGCTTTTAGTTACCACAAAACCACTATAGGATATAATATTACCCATGCTCTTTAACTTTAACTTTAGTAAGCTACCTGAAAAATACCCCCCTCAAGCTCCTGTGATCCTATGTCATTTCTTTCTGGTTAAGTGTCACATGAAGCCCGTGAGATGTTGAGCTCATGAGCCAGAGGTAAAAATTATGTGAACCATATCATATTGACATGTTATTCTTTTGCCACCTTTTCACTACTGGATGCTAAGCTTCAAGTAGTTTTAGCTCCATAATCCTATAAACAAAATAAAAGACAGGATTTGGATTAGTTCTAAACCATTTAAAGTATATATTATTTGTATGTATTGTATTTTCATCATATGCCATCTCCTACCCCGGTATTTTTGTGTAGGCCTCTGGGTGCTGTTCGAAACCAAATGCCCTGCTTTCATTTTTAGCTTTTGGATTCATACTTCCCAGGTAAACTGATTTTTAAACCAAAATCACTAAAGTAAAATACTAGTTTCCCACCCACAAAAACATTGGTGGTTGCTTGCTAATTTCTGGTCTCAGCACCAAGCCTCAATATCAGTAATGCTCCCTTTGCCCCATTTATAATGACCTCAAAAAGTTGGTATTTCCCCCACTATTTTTTAAATTTGTTTTGATAGAGGTTAAGTGTAGGTTTTAATGTGTTTATATTAAATTAACACTTCATTTCAAACTTAGTTATTTTAAAACAAATTCACTATTGTTTAAAAAATATGTCTCTGATTTATATCAGAGCTCAGTGTTCTTTTTCAAATTACCCGTTTTTATTTTCCTTGATAGGTCTGGCATGAGAGATGAGACATGTGAGAGAAAACTGTTAAATGATTAATACTGGGAATAAAGAGAAGCCAAAATTTGTTGTGTTAGTTGTAAGATTTTGAACTAGTGGCATAATTTTTTTCAAGAGCCAACCTTTTTTTTAAAATATTTGAGGTTTGCAGAATGCATGTATTCAGCACTTGTTTGGTTGTTCTATTCTCACTTTGATATTTATATCAAATCAAATGTTAACTATTAAATAACCAATTAAAATAGTTCAAAAATACATTAATTTTCTGGTCAGAGAACTGTCATAGTGTAATGGAAAGATTATGTGCAGCATTCAGATCTCATACCAGCAAAATCCCCAATGAAGTAGCAAGGCTAATCTAATTTCCTAAGGGAGGGGTGAGGACTACTGAATGTTTTTATGTATGAAAACACTAAAGCACTGTGCCTAATAAAGATATTAATTCCTCACCCAGCCCCAATATTTTTCAGTCCCACCTGACTCTTGGTTCTTCTGTCTACCATGGCCCTGCATGCTAAGCTCTGAGCAACATCCACTATTGCATGAAGGCAGTCCCCCCACCCATCTGCTCCAGAGTAGATCTTTTGGGCATGCCGGGAGCTGGGGGGGGGAAAGAAAAATCATTCCACCAGCAGTGTCGTTTCCACTGGCAAATGGACGCTGTTGGATTTTACCGTCTTATTTCAAATTTTGCTGAACCTTAATGAAAGGAAACAGAAACAAACTGCTGAAAATGCCTCTGTAATGGCATCTGGATTTGGTGCCCTGAAGGAATGAATTATGTGATATTGTAGAAAAGTCACCTGTCCAATAATCTGTAAGCAGGTGTGTGTGTGTGTGTGTGTGTGTGTGTGTGTGTGTGTACTTCTAAACTGCTATAGAAATTAGGCTATAGTTCTATGTACAGTGGTACCTCAGGTTACATACGCTTCAGGTTACAGACTCCGCTAACCCAGAAATAGTACCTCGGGTTAAGAACTTTGCTTCAGGATGAGAACAGAAATCGTGCAGCGGCAGCAGGAGGCCGCATTAGCTAAAGTGGTGCTTCAGGTTAAGAACAGTTTCAGGTTAAGAACGGACCTCTGGAATGAATTAAGTACTTAACCCGAGGTACCACTGTACTTTCACTTGGAGGTAAGTCTCACTGAACTCAACAGGACTTACTTTCAAGTATCCATTTGTAGGAATGTGCCAATACCTGCAGACTACTGGCTCATAATGAACTTTAATCGGACCATTGATACTAAATATGCTGCCTGCTCCTGATTTTTTTGGTGTGTGTGTTTTCCCCACTCAACTTCAAATAAAATAAGATGTTTTTCAATATACTGTACCCTTTCTCTGTTTCTGAAAAACAGCAACCTATGTCTAAACAATGCAAGTACACACACACCCTCTCACTCACTCTGTATGTATTCATTTAATGACTAAACACCCTTGTAAACTGCAGAAATATAGCAATGTGCTTTAGCTAGGTGGCAACTGTTTTTAAGCAGTGTCTTTAAATGCTGTTTTTGTTAAGTTGGATATTGCAAATTTCAGAAATGTTTAGTACTGTAGAATGTGAAAACTTGAACAAAACTGATCAAAAATGTTGTTTTTTTTAAAGTGGTACTTTTAGGTAGAAGTAGTAAAGGAACAGATTAAAAAGTAAAGGATAGTTTTTTGAAGCAGCATGAAGAGGGAACTGTAATGATCTCCTTCCTTGTTTTGGGAACGCTACAGGGAACTAAACTGCCAAGAAATGATGGGCTATTGTCTCTTCCCTCTCCTCACAATCTTCTCCAGCATTTTTGATAGTCCCTATCATATTTTGTAGTCTGATGCCATGTAATCTATCAGAATTTTATTAATCCCATTAACAGAGGCAGCCATCTGGCCAACTCTGAGCTAGACTAGTACTGAACTGGAATGATTGATGGCTCTGGAATTGATTAGTTGATCTGAGAGACAAATGAACTGTTTTGGCAGAAAATACCAGAGGTCACTGCGTGTGGTCAGGCGCAAAGGCCTGCAGAATTTTAAAGAGCAGCTTTTTCCATACAGTTGTAAACTTCCCCTAAAACTAACAGATTCCAGAAACAACCTAATGATTGAAGCTTGCAATTCTATACATGGCTACTTGGGAGTAAGTTCCACTGAACTCAGTGAGACTTCTGAGTGTACCTGTTTAGGATTGTGCTATAAAACTTCAACTGATTGTTAAGTGTGCGGAACTAAGACATACTCCATGATTTTGTCAAGAATATACAGCTTTTTTCTTGGCAGTGGCTTGGCTCAGATATGTAAGCACCAATTCTGACCATAGTTACACATGCCTCAGTTATGGGGTGGGTAACTTTCATGCTTGCAGGATCAACCTGTGTTTTTCAGTAGAACCGCTGGAGCCAAGGGCGTAACAATGAAAAATTTTGAATTGAGGGATTTGTTTTTGAGCATCAGAACTGAACTCTCTGTCCTTCCATGCAAAAATCCACTTATGGTTAACAACCCCATCAGGTTTCTTCATTTCAGTAATGCAATTTAAGGAGGAATAATTTTGATAATAAACAACTGAGAGTCAGAAATTCTTGCCAGTCAACTGGAAATTTCTGAGAGATCTACCCAGTACATCCCAGTCTGCCTTCTGCCCACCCCTGCCTTAGTTTGGTCTTGGTGGGATTACTGCAACACATATTGTGTGGGGTTGCCTCTCAAAAGTGTTCAGAAAATACAGTTACTCTAGAATGCTGCAGGCATACTCTTGAGCAGAACTGGTTATTGCAATTCATTTGCTAAAACAGTTTTACTAGATTCTGATCCTGTTTCTGAGCACAATTCAAATTGCTGGTTAGAGCTCTCAATAATTTTGGGACCACTTCCTCCAGTGGGACTCTACTTAGGCATCAAGGGATAGAGTGCAGCTCATGGTTTGTCTGGTGGATGGAAAACATGGCTTAACTCACAACAGTATGCAGCAAAGAGACTACAATCTCCTGTGCATATTTGCGCATTCAATTAGCAATATGTTTGAACTAAGCCTTTGTATATAGAATGCACTTATGTGGAGGAGCAGGGAAATGCTCTCCTTTTTAAAGGAAAAAAGGTTGGCGTGAGTGATTTCCATAGCTGTCAACTTTTCCCTTTTCTTGCGAGGAATCCTATTTGGAATAAGGGAATTTCCCTTAAAGGGAAACGTTGACAGCTATGGTGATGTCACAGACATCTCATAAGTATACCTGACAATTGAATAGTCATATTACACACACTATCAATTGTAGGACTTTTTGGTAGTAGCGGGGAGAAAATTTGATTTTGCTGTCAATTACAATTTATGATTTAAGTGTTGGTAATTGTTACTTCCCCAGCAGCAGAGATGTAGCCCGAAGGAGAGAGATCTGTATCCCCATGGTCATAGGGCTGGGTGGGGCAGGAGTGGCAAAGGAATTTGTCAAGGAATTTGCCATTTGTAGAAGCCTTCAGGGGGTTTACTTGCATTCTTACTTTCTGACAAGCACAATGGACTTTTACTTTTAATTTTAACTAGATAGGCGCTAGAGTATGTAGCAAAGGCTACATTCCCTTGTGTTGTAAAAGTCAAAAAACATGTTGCATTGAGGGAGGTGGTTATGCTATGACTTTTCAAATGCTTGGTAATCTTGAATTTTGTGCATACTTCTTTCATGCATGGGCAATTGGCTGACACATGTCTTGTCATGTCCTAGTTATTCTCTGAGGACAGCACAGAAGTGTGCAGGCAAGTGGGCAACACTTCCACCCTGGGGAGCCAGACTGTTCAGAATAAACTTGAGTTATGGATTTATTCAGCTTGTAAAACCTCAGCTGGCATAAATAATTGAGAAAGCAAAGGTTTGTCTGCAGTGCATACCTCAGGGACACGTGCCTGCTTCTCTCGCTCCCACCTCCCTTTCTTATGAAAATGATCCCAGTTGCACTGATAGATAATAACAACACCAAGCAATTAAAAGCTATGGGTGGCTGGAGAGAGGAGAAAAGGTTCACTTAATGAGCTTTTCCTCTTCCTGTGCCCAGGAGAGCCTCAGAAGTGACGGGGCGATTAAACGAAGAGATAATTATAGATTATGTGAAGATGGGTCCCTTGGGGGTAAGAAGGCCTTGACATAAACAGTAACTGTTGCAACTGTGCCTTGGCTCCCATCTCTCTCTCTCTCTCTCTCTCTCTCTCTGCTTCATTGAGCTTCAGTACACTCAGTGGCAGTGTGCCAAGCAGAAAGGCAAGGCCACCTGTTTGTGGCACATGGGCCTTGCTGAGCAAGGTGGGATCCTTCAACCAAATCTCCTTCTACCACAACAATTAGACAGGTCCAGAGAAAGAGAGGGTACAGTGATGGAGCATAACAACCATCTCAGCTGTCTGTTTAGCTTCAAAGATGACCCAACACAAAGGTAGGCAGACAGGGAAGATTCTGTGCAATGTTTCCAGTGATGCAGAATAATCCCAGAGCCTTTTCTTTTAAAAGAGCAGAAATTTGAAAGACTCACTGGATAATATGAGCTGCTTGTGGGGCAAGATAAAAAAAAATGGGAAGACATTTCAGGGCTTTGTCCAGATAAACTGAGCACAAGCATCTTTTCTCCTTCACAAAGAAGTTCAAACTGCATAGACTATTTTAAAAAACTTAAATAACTTTTCTAAATAAACTGAGTTTCAATTGTTTAGTGAATTATCATCAAAGAAACAAGAGACGGCCAGGAGTGCTGCATTCCTCTTTTCACTAATCATCCTTCTGCTTCTGCCAGTTTTTTTAGTGCTAGTACCATTCAGTGTTTATTAAGTTCCAATTATATGTGTGCAGATTGGAGAACTGGGCCCAAACTAACAAAATTAATTTCATTAGGAACTAATGTAAGGTTTTGCACTTAGGCAGAAAGAACCAGCTGCACAAATATAAGATGGGGGACACCTGGCTTACTAGTAGTACATGTGTAAAGGATCTAAGTGGACCACAAGCTTAACATAAGTCAGTAGTGTGATGCAGCAGCAAAAAAAGTTAATGCTATTCTACGCTGCATCAATAGACGCATAGTGTTCAGATCAAGGGAAGCAATAGTAGCACTCTATTCTGCCTTGGTCAGAGCACACCTGGAATACTGTTCTGGGTGCCACAATTTAAGAAGGATATTGACAAGCTGGAACATGTGCAGAGGAGGGCAACCAAGATTTGATCATAAACCAACTTTATGAGGAGCTGTTGAAGGAGCTGGGTATGTTTAGCCTGGAAAAGAGGAGACTGAGAGGAGATCTGATAGCCATCTTGAAATATCTTAAGGGCTGTCACATGGAAGATGGAGCAATCTTGTTTTCTCCTGCTCTGGAGGGTAGGACCAATGGCTTCAAGTTACAGGATAGCAGATTCCGACTAAACATGAGGAAGAACTTTCTGACAGTAGGAGCTGTTCAACAGTGCAATGGACTCCTTCAGGAGCCCTTTCTCTCTCTTTTTTTTAGCAAGAAAGCCTTCAGATATATGATTTCCCCACTTACAACCTGCAGTAGTATATAGCACCCAATGTAGGTAAAAGGAAAGTGCATATGCTTAGGAGAAAGATTCTTTAGAGACCATATCCACAGTGAGGAGTAGGTCAGAGGAAGTCTGTTCTGGCATTTTTTCGGCAGCAGGAGCCCAGTATCAGCACTTTCGTTTTAAAAGTGCTACACTAGCAGAAGGGAAGGAGAAGAAATCCCTGAGTTCTGAAGAATGAATCATAATTCACAAAGCACATAAAGCTAAAGGAGTTAAGAAACAGCATAAGTGATGTGCCATTTGTTCTGGGGGTTTTTCTCACCTGTTTCAGCACATACGTGGTTTCTTGGAGGGATTGTTGCTTGCAAGATATAAAAGCCATCAATTATTGTATTGTTTTGTGTTTGAACTACAAAAGTGGTTATATCTTATTTGACCTCTTGATTAGTTTGTTATTGTCAGTATCCTGCATGCATGTAAGCTATACTTCAATTCGTGAATTGTGAGATTAGTTCCATTATAACCTGGAACCTTTTTTTGCAGCACGATGAATTTGAAGTTGGCACTGCTCCCATTGTAGCAAACTTATCGTTTGCTGAGACTTCAGCTCATAGTTTCTGCTTATGTTACTGTGGACAAACAAGCTAAATACCATCAAATTGCACCAGAGTATTTGAAAATGAGGCAATAAAATGGGGGTGGGGAGTGAAAACATGTTAATTGTAGCATTGCTCCTATCGTTTGAAAACTAACACTGATGGTTATGGGTGTTTTGTGGCTATCTTTCTGGTAGAACTGAATTTCTTTCCCCTTTGTAAGTCACTCAGGAAAGGTTCAGTTCTAAGTGAGGTATAATTTTTTTTTAGTTTAATGTGTTTTCTAAAGTGTGTATTATTCTGAACCAGACTAGACTGTTTTCAAACATGTTTCATTGTGTAAACATGAAGGGTAGATATACATCCTGGCGTGCTTTTAAGTCAGTGTCTTGGTTCTGTGTTTTGAGTTACTTTTGTGTTTCACAACTTGGAGAAATTCAGATTAAGAGTGCTAAAGTGTATCCACAAGATAAACCTGATCATACAGCAATGAAAGATTTTGACAGGGCACACTCAGCATTTCCAGTTTGAATTGTACCTCTATCATTGTATTTCATTCATTCATATATTCCACTTGTTTATGGTCACCTTATTTTAAAAAGGCAAGGTAGCTTAGGTTAATTAGAGACTACCTGGCTTATTGAGGCACACCAGAAAAGGGATGTGTGCATAGCAAAAGCCTTATTCATATCTCAGTTCAATAAGCCAAGGTATAATTGTCTGAATGTGGCCATAGGTTTCACAACAATGTTGGTTCAGTTTCATTGCCAGTTTGGTTTATGCGAACAGTAGTTTAGAAACCAAACCAACATTTGAGCTTACAAATGCACAACAAGCAAACTGTGGTTTAGACAAAGATTTGTCTGCATTTGTTTTCTACCCTCTCAGCACTTGGCTTCAGAAACACTTTAACCACCCTAGTGCAACAGCTTGTGGAGTTGGAGAGAGCCTATTGTACCTGCCAAACTTTGGTTTCTGATTCTAGTTCATTTGCTAATTGCAAACGATGGTTTGTTAGTTGAGACACCAACACCAAACCACATGTTATCTTTCCAAACCCTTCTGCCTTCCTTTCAAGCATCCTTTTGAGAAAATCTGGTTTGCTGCTCACCACTGGATGGTGATACTGAGATTACAGCCATTGGAGTTTTTGTTGGTGATCTTTTCCAACTAGCCCACTTTATATAAGTTATCTGTATCAAACTTGTAACTTGGGGGGGGGCGTCTTCAGAAATAGGGAGAACAGACCCTGGTGTGTAAATAATGGATGGCAGAAGGAATATTCCATATTTATTTTGCTAAGAAATACTTTCAGCCCCAGTGCATTAATATATATTAAAGTCTGTACATGTCAAATGGGGCTTTATAGAGATATATTAAGGGACAACTTTAGATACTAATTTATTATGAATCCGTGCACATTTTTCCTCAAGGCTGAAATTGGTTTGTGTTGGTTTTCTTCATTCCTTGCGGGAGGTTAGCTTTCAGTATATTGTTTTAGTTATGTGTGATGCAGAGTGTATCCCAACCTGAATTATGCTGTCTGCATTCAAAGCACTGGAAATCTGCAGTACTCAGTAATGCTGAAATGATTGAATTGGTGGAAAAGCCGGGCATCTTATGTTTGTGTAGTTCCTGTGCGTTGCTCAGTAACAGTACGTATTTGCTCACTCTCCCTTATGTCTTCTTAGGGAAGAAGATAAGAACATATTTGACTACTGCAGAGAAAACAACATTGACCATGTAACCAAAGCCATCCGATCAAAAAAAGTGGATGTGAATACGAAAGATGAGAAGGTATTGGGCCAGGGGAGGGATTAATCTGTCTTAAAGGCTGGTATGTCAAATTAATGTCTCCTCATTTCTCTAATCCTTCCTTGCAGCTGCTATATCTCTGCTGCAGTGTGTCTGACCAGACATCTGTTAGTGGAAGAATTGTCCAACTCTGCCACTCCTAAGCAACAATTACCTGACACATGGTTGGACTTTGACTTTTGAATGCAATAACAGTTACAGCAGGTCAGAGATAGGCTGGTGTTTAAAGCAAAAACAAAAACAAAAACACAAAACCCCAAGTGGCACCCCTCTTCCTCTTAATTAACATGGGGCACATGCCCTGGGGAAATTCTCTAGTGCAATCCTAATTGAAATGAATAGTTAATTTTAATGTGGCTGGTACAGGAAAGAAATTTGGCGGATTGTCCCTATGGATTTGATCTGTCTGCTTCCCACTCCACCTCTTAATGGCACCAAAAAACTTTCCAAAGAGGCCACATGCCTTATAGATGAGCCCTCTCTGGACTGATGGCAAAGATAGTGGGAGCTTAATTGAATAATCGTACTCTGGTTCAAGAAATACCTAATAAAGCAGTGGTGTAAATAGGAGTACCCTGTAATGTTTTTCATTGGCAATAGCTCCACATATGGAACACTCACTCTTATTAACTAAACTGTATTTGGACACCCTTTGCTGCCCTTCTGTATCTGTGCAGCAGATATTCACATCACTTGACCATAGGCTATTTGTGAACATGATTTTGCTGGTGTGGCTAAAATCAGTCTGGATTATGTGGGATGTACTTCATACAAATGACTTGCTTTATGGAGGGGTACCCATATTGTTCTTGACTTCAACATCAATTGTGTTGCCATTGTGACATATGAAATGGGCCTTAGAAATGATGGAGCAGCAGCTAATTCATTGCCAGTGAAGTGTCTTTATACCTTTGCCAAAAGAGAGGCAGCTCTTTCACTTGTCATCTAAAGGAGTTTTAGGGTAAAATATATGTCAGCGATGTTCCCTGAAAACTTATTTTTACAATAAAGTACTATATTATGGTCTGGCATGCTGAAGTGCTTCAGGCTTCTGTGAGCCATGCCTTTGAATGTGTACTCAAACCCACCCTCTACCCAATGTAACTTTGTCAGAAGGAACAAGCAGATTATGTTTCTAGCATTTTTTGTAGTGCCAGAAATTCTCCTTCTTGCCATGCCTTCACAATGAGAAGTAAAAATTTAACAGTGCAATTTATGCATACAGTGGTGCCCCGCAAGACGAATGCCTCGCAAGACGAAAAACCCGCAAGACGAAAGGGTTTTCCGTCGCGGAGGCGCTTCGCAAGACGAAGTTCCCTATGGACTTGCTTCGCAAGACGAAAACGTCTTGCGAGTCTTGCCATTTTCCCCCCGCTCCCCCCCCCTTTTTCAAAGCGGCTAAGCTGTTAATAGCCTTTTAACAGCTTAGCCGCTAAGCCGCTAATAGCGCTAAATCGCTAATAGCGCTAATCCGCTTAGCCGCCAATGGGGTTGCTTCGCAAGACGAAAAAACCGCTAGAAGAAAAGAATCGCGGAACGGATTCTTTTCGTCTTGCGAGGCACCACTGTACTGGGATTTTCCCTCTGCTTTCTCTATACTGAAGTTCAGCTTCATATAGGGAAATAAATTTTGTTTAGTGAGTTAGGTCCAGGCTTTACCTTCCATCCACAGAAGACTTTTCACCCAGTGGAGGGATCCTACTGGTGGAAATGGAGAAGGTGACCATTGCCAACTTCCCCCTTCCTCTACAGCACCTAATGCACTTCCCACACTGTTCCTCGGGGTCCCTCAACCTTCTGAAATGTACTTCCCATTGTTGGAAGCAAAGTCTGGATCCAACCGGAAGATAAAACCAGATAGGATGGCTGTAAGTTATCTCTTGCTCTGCACTGGTTGGAGAAGGGGAGGTATGGTATTTTGGTCTGCACTAATAACTCAGTAGCAGTGTTACGAGAATTATTATTATTACCGGAGCTGGACTTCGGTGTCCATGATGGCCATGGAGTGATGGGCATGGAGAAGCTCCTTCATGTATACTGGGCCGAGGCCATTTAAGGCTTTAAAGCTCAGCACCAACACTCGCAAAGCTTCTTTTTAAAGGCTTGAGAGTTTCCCAGATAGTAAATATCTGGCGTGTAAATGGTCAGACAAAATAAAACCTGTTTGACTTCCTAGTTACTATCTTTGCCCACTGACTATTTGTCCTGCTTTTGGCCTGTAACATGTAGTCTCTCAGCATATTGTGTTGCAGTGAACAGATGAAGTGCTTACGCATTCATAGACTGAGACGCCACCAATTCAGTTGGGTTCTCTTGTAGCTCTAAGCAGATTTCTGCCCTTTGAGCCATGACATTCCCGGCTGGGGTTCTGAATGCTGATGGCATGGCTTTTTATTATTAATCAGGAACTCATATGAATTAATTTGATGAAAGCAGGGGAGGGAGTTTAAAATTCAAGGCTAGAAACTCATCCTCGATGAAGTGAACTGAAACATCTGTGTGTTTCTACAGTACATTGTTCAGCTCTATCAGTATTGCCAGAGGTCACAGGTTGTTTAGCCATATAGGATAAATTTGTATAAATTGCAAGTCCAGGAATGGTTTGTGATTATTTTCTGGTGATCAGTAGTAATAAACCAGAACTGAACTTTCTGATATCTATAGCAATAAACTAGTAATCCAAGCCACTTCTAGGCTACTGTTAGAGTCATATGACTTTCTGGAATATCTGCTTCTAGAAAGATAGGGTATTCTTCAGTTAATGAATTTATTATATGCCCCATTCTTATCAAAGATGAAAACAACAGGTTCTTTCACACTTTTATTATCAAACCGTCAGCATCATTGCAACTCTTCTCATTACTTTTCCCAAGTCAGTGACTGTACGTGGAGGCTTCTTACATGACTTGGCCGTAGAAAAGTTTTATGTACAGTGGTACCTCGGGTTACATACGCTTCGGGTTACATCTGCTTCAGGTTACAGACTCCGCTAACCCAGAAATAGTACCTCGGGTTAAGAACTTTGCTTCAGGATGAGAACAGAAATCATGCTCCAGCGGCGCGGCGGCAGTGGGAGGCTCCATTAGCTAAAGTGATGCTTCAGGTTAAGAACAGTTTCAGGTTAAGAACAGACCTCCGGAACGAATTAAGTACTTAACCCGAGGTACCACTGTATAGCTATGAAATGCACTTTTAGTAGTACAGTGGTACCTTGGGTTAAGTACTCCTTTTCAAACCCAGGCAGCCTTTGGGAAGGTGGTGGGGAAGGTGCTCAAATCGCCTCAAGAGCATCCAACCTCCCAAAGGCTTTGGGAAGGAGGTGCCAGAGCCCTTGGGCACAAGCTGATAGAAAAAAAAGCACTGTTAAAACAATGCCAAAAGAGCTCTTAAGCAGGGCTGGGAGGAATTCATACGGATGTGGGGGGATTTCATGCTGTTCAAAAAGGGTGCCAGTCAGCTCTTGAGGATTATATCCTCTCTGCAGTCATGGGGAAAGGTTTTGAAATTGCAGGTGTCCCACCTCCCAGTCCCAAATTAGCCGAAATCGCCTTCCTTTTGAAGGAAATGTGCCCCATGCCCCACCCAGGCTGCAAATAGAGGCTGCTGTATGAGAGCAGCAACAACTTTGGGCAATCTCCCCCAAAGAAAGCTCAACGACTCTTGCAGGTATGTGCCCACCCCTGGTGCCGCTGTGAGCAATCACATTCACACACACACACATGCTCTCTCTTGAAGCCCCAGGTAGAATCAGCTGCCTTCGCCCGCTCCTCTCGGTGCATCCCTCAGATTTGAAGGTGGCAGGTCAGGTGTTTGCTTTGTGGTTCTCTTCACCTCACCACCCATTCCTCTTTTGTGCCAGGAAAGGCCTCTTATTTAAATTTTTTCGCTTGTGGGGTAAAGCTGTTCAGAGCAGGAAATAAAATGGAGCCTCTCTGATCTTGCAGTGGGCACTGACTAGCCGAGAGGAAGCCATGAAGAAATTTGCTAGTAAAAACTCATTGTAAAGAGTGCACTTTTTGCCATGCGCATTACATTCACCAGCAAACACTTCTTTTGGTTTCAAGGTTCTGAAAATTGAGGTGCTCATTAGATTCAATTGTGCACTAGACTCGAGTAAATACAGTAATTTTATTTAAGCAACAACTACAAATATGCCCAGTGTTGGTGGTGAAACTGGTATAACTTTGACACCTGAGATGTATATTTTTAGGTCACACCTTTTTGTGATTGTAAGGTGTTTTAAACTGTTTTCAGTATTGTATTTTAAATTATAACCGAGTCAGTTGGGCAGGGTACAAATAATAAAATGATTATTGTAAACTGCCGTACAGCATGTTGGGGCGGGTAATAAATTAATATAACAAAAACAATCATACAATTTTTTCCAGTCCAAAAAATGATACAAATGAAACTATAAACATTATAGTAAATTAAAATATTTGTTGTATGTAAGCTTTGGAACAGTTTGTAGACCTCAGTATTTTCATGCAGATAAAAAATATATACTGGTAGTTTTCCGGAAAAAAAGTTCAGAAAATACCATCCCTATAATGTAATTGAGCAGCAGTAACTTTGACTATTTTTTGTTAAACTTAATAATGTTTAATTCATGTTCAGTATTGAATTTATGAACAGTCATCAATTTCCCTTTACCTTTATGCAGAAGATGTAAGGTAACTTATATCCAGAAGCAAGTGGAGTTGGGAGTTGGTGCTGTAGTTAAAAACAAAAACAGTTTCCCATCATGTCATTGGCATAATATGCTTGGTATGCTACCATACTGCAAGCCTTTTCCATGTTTTATATTTTTGAAAGTACTTTTCTGACATCAAGTCCCAAGAATGTTGCTTATTTAGTAATCCAGTCAGACGCAGTAGCAATGCTATCAGCATCACTACCTTTGAATCTTGCCTCCCAAGTTATTTGCAGCAGTGTGGATTGCCTGTAACAATATTTTAATACACTGCTTTAAAAAGCATTTCACTCACTGTGCTGAAAGAAAATATTTAATAAGAAATGTTTGCATTTCTTCCCATGTTTTCCAGTGCTTTTCAGAGCCGGAGGAGGAACAAAAAAGATCTATTTTTCTATTCCCTCCCCCCCGTAGGTGCATCAAGGTAACTGGACATAATATTGCAGCAGTGAATACAATATTTCTACTGAATGAGCCTTTTAGTTAATCTTTGCTATGCTGTCTCTTTCTGTCTGAATTAAGAACAGTCCCTATACATGTTGTCTTCAGGCACACACATGTTTGAAAGCAGGCAATTCTTTTCTTAGCCTTGCTTTGTTTGTGCCTAGACCTGTGACATGCAGCAAAGCAAAATTTATGTGCTGTTCACTTGAGAAACTGCTATACAGGCTGGCCAAGTGAGGCATGGAAGATTTAATAGGCAGGGTCACTGTACTTGGGATTAGATTTATGCATTTTTATTCCAGATCATTTAGAGCGTAAGAAGTATCCTCATTCTTTTGCAGCTAAAACGTGTTCTCCATGAGAAAAGAACAAAATAGTAATGGACATCCGGAATATATTTTGGGCTGGGCTGGGCTGGGCTGGGTATATGATGTAATTCCTTGAGAATGAGGGAAACCAGCAGAATGTGATATTGGGAACAGAAGTCGGCTTCCTGTGAATCTTAGCATTTCCGTTTTTTTGCTTCGATACCTGTGAAAATATGCTTGAAAGTGTGTGGGTAATAGCTGAAGGTTGTGAACAAACTTTGAGTAGTCAAAGGCCTAGGTATTTCAGTAACCTGCCTTTGACCTCACCCCTTCTATTGACTAGAAAGATTAGACCAATCCTGAAAAATGTGCTTAACCTTCATAATTATTAGTTCCAGAATTTAGCTTTCCTTTTCACAGAATTTGGATTACCTGGGCACAGAATTTTCATTCTTTCAATGCAGTGTAGACAGCCTTGATTTGGAGCATAAACTAATTCTGTACATATATTAGACTAATCTAAGGTTGAATACATTTTATGCAAGAGATGGGGCATGTTAGAAATGCAAATGAATAAAGTTACTTTGGGACTCATTTGAGGGCACAGCTCCTAGCAATTTTCAATTTACGGTTTGGGAATAAAATGAATAATCTAGTGGCCTACAGTCCTCCTGGGGATGCTGTACAACTGTTAAACACCATAGATTTTGGGCCAAAGATGGACAGGCTGTTCAGCTCATGAAACACTTCCAATTTGGCTTTTGGCGCTGGAGTATTGCTGATTTCCATAAATTGTTTATGCTTAATCAGTACAGTTTGCAGCATGGGAAGGCCAGACTAACACTGTCCATAACCAGGGTTCTCCCCCGCCCCTTCAACACCAAATACCATTTGTGAAATTGTTGGCATTAAGATAATGAGTAAGAGTCTTACTAGAATGTATCACCGAATGGTTTACACTTAAAATTTAAAAATGTGATTATTTAGCACAATGCATAGTATTAGAGAGGTTGCTTTCAATAAACAGTGTCATGTGTATTAGCACATGTGATATATCTGCCTCCAACCACCCAGCTGGTAATCAAAGGCCTTAGTATTGCCAATTCTTCAAATTTATAACCTTTGGAAAGATATGGAGATATAGGTAATGCAATTTGGAAGCGCAAGTATGGATATTTTTTATTTGCCTTTGTTTGAGACCCTAGAAAACAACATGCTGTAATGTGGAAGCTTTTCTCATTTAAATAGGAAGGCTAGCACTTGCAATATTACTCTCGCGAAATGAATTTTTTTCAATTAGATTCTAGGCTACGTTGGTTGCCACTTTTTCTCTCTTTTTTTGTTGCTGATCCTGTACCTTTAACTGCAGCCTGATATATAGACATTTAACAAATGTAGGTTTGTCCGCCACCTGCCTCACCTGCTTTCCAAGAAAAACAGTATGGATTTGTGTCACACTGCTTTTAAAGGCACAAGGCCAGAAACTTTAAAAAGGTACCAAACCAAAGCTATTCAAAAATGCCTAAAGGCATCTGTACATAGCAGTTTCTACCTGGCCTGCAAACACAGGTAACAGATGCCTTTAGGCATTTTTGAATAGCTTTGTGTACAGGACACTACAGATATTTATTTATTTATATTTAACAAAATGTATGTACTGCTTGATTGTAGATACAACTTCTATGCAGTTTACATATGGTATACATGTTAATGCCATGTTGGCAGTAGACATACAATATTGGGCAAATGTTAACCCTGTTTTGCACCCTTCCCACTTGGAGATCCTCCACACACACACCTTGGCATCTTTTTTCTTTTCTTTTTAAGGAAAAGCTCGTATTTCCTTGAGATGCATTTTTACACGCAGCTTTTTAATTTTGGCGTTCCAAGTTTTTGCTCTTAGGTTGTTGGTGGAGAAAGAGAACTTGCCAAAAATTAAGCTGTGTTGCAACCCCAAGTAAGTTTGCACCTGTTGTTTTAGACTGCCAGAGAAGAAACTGCAGGAAGCCTAGGCTGGAGTGGCAGCCACAATGGAAAGCAGAAAAGTGCATGTGTGAGGAAACCACCTAGAGAACTGTTTGGACACAAAACAGAACCTAGCTATTGCGTGGGGAAAGCTAATGCCTGACCTGGAACCATTTGTGGATAAGCCAGGGTAGGGGGAACCAACAGACTTTTCAATAGGTAGAGTTGTGATAGAGCTTAGTGAATAATGCAACCTTCTGCAATCTTGGCAGAGCAGGCCGTCTCTCCGTTCTAGACCTAGTCACTCCTGACATGGAGAATGGACTATAAATGACAGATGAATAAACCAGACTTTTATCAGTGAATTAATTTAAAATCATTTTTGCTTTTGCCAGATATGTTAAGATCCACACACTCCTTTTCAATTCCGTGCTGTATAATTGAGTGCAGTAAGGTTTAATAATTCATAGAACTAATCTGGGTGCCATCTATGTTTCTAAAAAGAATAATTGCCCAAACCCATTCTAATTCATGGTTAATTAGTGTACTATCAAAATAATGTGTTACAAAATTAATTACTTGTTGGGTTAAAAGTGAGCTGAAAAGCTTAATGCGTGGAAGCCTGAGACAGCATTTTCCTACTTAAAATAATGATCTACATCTGCTGCCTTTCTGAATAACATGTAGAATGAAACATGCATTGGGTTAGGTGCAGGTGTCATCCATCCTTCTCAACTTCAAATGTAAAGCTTTGCTGTGTGCTTAAATACCTTGCTTGCTTGCTTGCTTGCTTGCTTGCTTGCTTGCTTGCTGAAGATTCATGATGTGGAAGAGCCATACCTACCTAGCTGGTGGCTTTATGAAGCACTGCAAAGAAGTTTGAATAGTCCAGAAAGAAATGCACTTCGTTACAAAATTTCATGAGCTGCATTATGATTTCCAGTTTCACTTTAGTACAGGTGGTTAGGAAGATCATTTCTCCAAGTGTGTCACATGTTACATCTGGATTAAATATTTTAGTAGGTAGTTTTAATTAAGAACTGCAATGTGTACAGTCCGAAGGCATGAGATTGAGGTTGTTTCTAAAAATGTGAGTTGCTTTTTACTTAAAAGTTTGTGGACTGAAAAAATACAGGATGTTTTTAGTTTAAGATGATGAAACTTTCTAAAAATGTTCAAAGTCCATAAACTTTCAAGAGCACTGTTGTTCTGGCCATGGGTGGGAGTCTGCAGGATGAGGTGACATTCTGGGTCACAGACCCGGGTATATCGTGCCAAAGAACAGTAAAGGCCAGAGAAACAGGAACCAGTTCTGAGATTGGCTGAAGGTGTCCCACAGGACCTCATACAGGTATGAGGCAGAGAATTTGTGTCAATGATAGCCAGAGAGAGAGAGAGAGTGACTGAGCTTACACAGAGCATGAAGTCCTAGCTGGTCCCACCTTTCCAGGTTGAGGAGTGCTTCATTAAAAGACCTGTGCTTGCTCTTTGAGTCTTGTACAGTGGTGCCTCGCAAGACGGAATTAATCCGTTCCGCGAGTCTCTTCGTCTTGCGGTTTTTTCGTCTTGCGAAGCACGGCTATTAGCGGCTTAGCGGCTTTAAGAAAAAGGAAACGAACTCGCAAGAACTCGCAAGACGTTTCGTCTTGCGAAGCAAGCCCATAGGGAAATTCGTCTTGCGGAACGACTCAAAAAACGGAAAACCCTTTCGTCTAGCGAGTTTTTCGTCTTGCGAGGCATTCGTCTTGCGGGGCACCACTGTACTCCATTGGTAATTGGGGATCTCTTTATAGGCTCAATGAGTAGGTCTGAGCAACTGTGACCTCTGGTGTTGCTGATTGGTCCTAAGCTTCTGCCTCAGATATTCAAGCACAATTCTCTCCATACACACCACCATGTTTTTTCCCTATACCAGACCACTGGATCAGCTAGGTTGTGTGGATTGTCCATCAGTTTCTCACCTCAGAGGAAATTTCCTTGTGGTAAAGGTGGGGAACCTGTGGGCCTCCAGTTGTTGCTTGACTACAACTCCCATCATCTCCAACCTTTGGCCATGCTGCCTGAGAATGCTGGAAGTTGGAGTTGAACAGATTTCCCCATGTAAACCATGTCCTAGGAAGCACAGTCATGTAAAGTCCTCCTAAATTGCAACATAATCCTATAAAATTCCAATAAAACAAGGCTATTGCAGTGCAGTAATGGTAGCAAATAAACCGACTAAATGTTACGCTTTTAAATATGGGAAATTCTTTTATCTTTTTGTTTTTATGAATACTTTTAATAGGCTTATAAATGGTTCTTGATCCGATGCAATAGCCATGCCAAAGTGGTTAGCTTTCGGTTGGCTCGTGGGACTGTCCCAACATGTCATCGGCCCAAGGCATGTGGCAGGTCACACTCTGGACCTTGTTTTCTTAGCTGGGCAGGAAGAAAGTGATCTGAAAGTGGGGAGTATTGACATCAGTCCCTTGTCATGGTTGGATCACTTCCTGTTACAACTGAGGATCTCAACAACTTTCTCCCTCTGCAGAAGCAGGGGATCTATGAAAATGGTCCTCCCTCAGAGGCTGATGGACCCAATTGCTTTTCAGATGGCCCTGGGGGATTTCCCAACTTATATGACTGAAGCCCTGGGTGACTTGTGGAACATCTGGATGGCTTGGGCTTTTGTCATGATTACCCCTAAGCACCCTCTCCCACTCCTTGGAGCCCGCTTGGCTCCTTGGTATACTCCAGAGCTTAGGAAGAGGAAACAAGCTGGGAGATGGCTTGAATGCAAGTGAAGAGAAAAACTGGTCAAATGCAATCGAACACTGTTGAGGGCTGATCATCAAGCTTACCTGGTGGCCGTGAAGACAGCAAAGAAGGCATACTTTGGCTGCCTCCATTGCATCCTTATTGGTTTGGTTTGTTTTTACATGTTTTGTGTTCTTGTTTTGTATTTTTGTGCTGTGAACTGCCCTGTGATCTTCGGATGAAGGGTGGCATACAGATTTAATAAATAATTATAATTCAGAAAGGCACTTATTTTGTTACAGTGCAAGCGCTGTTGATATTAATGTATCAAATGAAATGCTTTGAGGCTCACATTGGTTATCTTAAGCTCTTACAACAGTTTCACTCAATGTTGTTGTTTGCTTGATATTTCAGGGCAGAGCTCTGCTGCACTGGGCATGTGACAGAGGACACAAGGAACTCGCCTCAGTACTGCTGCAACACACGGCAGATGTTAACAGCCAGGTACAGATCGGAGCAGTGACCACTCTGGTATATCTAGTGCATTTCAAAAGGGAAGCAAATACAGCAAAAATGTTCTCAGTTGCACAACTGAAGGATATGTAGGGTTCTTTCAGGATTCTGCTCTGTTTGGGTACTTTTGGTGCCTCTGCTCATCATAATTTCAGTGTTGTACCGTTTAATGTCTCAACAGCACCATGTCATACTTTCTACAGAACATAGGAGCAGCACAGTCCCTTCTTACAAGAGTTTAGCACAAACACAAGCGAAGGGAGGAAGAGATGAATGGAGGACCAACTTGGGTGATATGTGGGAGTTAGCACCCATACATATTAACTGAAAAGCATCACCAGGGTTCTGCTAGCTTGAGGAGTGGGTCGGAATGGCAAGAGGGGGGTTTACCCATTTTCCCTCTGACCATTTGTCACTTGAAATTGTGCCCCTCTCTGGCTGTTTTCCTATAAATGTGTAGTGGTGGAGATGCATGGGTCTCTGTTTCTTTTCCCCTGTGAAGAGAAAAGCAGCTTCAGGTGGGCAGTTTGAGTGAACAAATAATGAGAAGAAAAAGACTGACGTGTTTCTTTCGCCCTCCTGCTGTTCCTCCTCACACGGATGAGCAGAAGAATTCTGTTGGAAGAATTTTGGAGGAGAGGTTTTATAGAAGCGATGATAGATTGTCTGCATTATGGAGATGTCAGCTAAGGGATGAAAATCAGATAAGTTGAATCTGAGAAAGTGAGGACAATTAAATAATAGAGAGGAGGGGAATTTGTTTAAAGCGTTCTGTTTTCACTTAAAAGTGCTAGGAGCCTAAAGATCATGCAGAAAGAGAACTAATGCATCAGCTTAGAGGTGATGAAATCATGGCTGTTGAAGGGAAATGAGATTTTTTTTTTAAAGATGACATACCAGCAAAAGTGGGGCTTACATAGCCAAGGGATGAGTAGAGCACAGATTAGAGTTTTATCTAGCTACGAATTTCCTTCCTGATGTACAGAGTTAATTGACTACTGTTGGGTTATACACACTGGCTTCATGAGAGAGAAACCCTACCAGGGCTGGAACACGATTTATTTCTACAGTCAGTTTCTTTGGTATGATGTGCAGCAACTTGCTTCCTGTGCCCTTGCTTAAAAATACTTACATTAAAAGCAGTCAGCTTTTTCAACAAACAGCTTTTTTACAAACAATGCAATAAATAGTTGACTAATAGTTGCTTCATTAGTAAACTGTTGTTATAAAAGTTCAGAAGAAGAATAGGTTTCTTAACGAGCAACACAAGCTTAGTTGATGAAGTGTTTAGTGCTTGATACTTAAGTAGGTGCAGTTAAAGTGCATATTATTCTTTGATCCTTAGATATCTTTTCAACCTGGTGTACCATGATAACAATCCATGAAAACTCAAAGTTTAAGATGTTCATTTCAGTTTTTGAAAGCAACAAAAATGTACTGGTTGCAAATTTTAAACATGGAATTGACTTGGGAAATAACATTTTTTAAAACACAGAAACCTTTCTCTCCTTTTCTCTTTCCTACTTTTTATATATTGCCATTTTCTAGCCAGATTATTTGGGGTTAATAATGGTTATAAAATGAAAATATTTTTGTATTACACCCCCTCCCAAATAATAATAAAGGAGGCTTTCTAAAAGGTCTTGAATGGAATAGAAATGTATCAGAGAAGCCAGGTATGTGCACATAGACACACATGCATCCATGACTCCAACATGGGTTAAATTCTAGTAATATTTTGTGTGTTTGTGCATATGATGTTATCTTTATGCTGAGGAAAGCAGAGACCTTTATGCTAGAGGAGGACATACTCCAAACTACAGTTGCAAACCTTTTCTCAGAATAAAAAAAAAGTTTCCACATACACTTTAAACATCAGAAGATTTGTTCTTTTATACAGTATTAGTTAATTTGAGGTTACGGAAAACTTTAGAACTTTTCTGTTAGTCATGTCCTGTGTCTACACACACCAGTAGTAAACTGAGGCTTGTACCTTCATCAACTAACCATACAGTAGTAAAACAATGCTTTGCTTGAGAGCTGCATTTGCCAGTCAGAGTGAATAGTACTGGTCTAGGCGAGCACACTTTGATTTCTAAAGCAAAAGTTCGGCCAGTTCTTCAGTGCTTGCAGATGGTACCACATAGTGAATACTAATGTGGAATGGCTAGAATGAGTGTTGGGCAGTGGTTAGATCCAGAGTCACCATTTTTAGATGATCGTGGGAACCTGAAAAACTGCTGTAGGCACAACACAGTCTAAAAAATACATCTTATATATATGATGTAAGCAACAAGCACACATGGATTCATTCACAGGAGGGCTCAGATGTTTCATATGGCAGGACATCTTTGCTGGTCCCAGTTTATTCTCCCAGTCTGTATTTTGGCCTTAAAGACCCGAATGAGAGTGCATGGAGGGTAAGTTGTAAGAAAGCTTATTCTGCTGTATGAACAGCAACATTGCTGACCATGGGGCACATCTGTTAAGACATCAGACTTAACTTCCAGTTCCCCAGCTTTGTGGAGTTTTGAGTCAGCTTGAGGTGGCCTTTACTCTGGCCTTAAACTGGCAGGTGTTTAGGGGGGGAAGTATTTGAACTGCAGCAACAGAGTGGCAGAGCTTTTTTCCTTCCAGATTATAGAGCAGGCTGAGTCCAGCTCTTTTCAGTGTTGATAATTACCTTTAATAATACATTTGAAAAGAGATGGTGATTGCTGGGATGGGGGGAGTGCAGAAAGAACTAATTTGTGGAGTGGGAGGTAGGCTTTGCTTTGTGTTGAAAAGGGTCATTTGTGTAATCTAATTACCTAAATCCTTAGCCACAGGCCTTTTCCTAGTGGGTGGCTCTGACTTGAGAGCTATACTTAGAACTTAGATGGTTTAGGCATCTTGTAAGTGAGTGGCTGCCCCAGATCCAAAATCTGCATCTCCTGTTTTGTTTTCTAATTTTAACACAGATTAAAAAAATAGGTATGCCTACTGTGAATAAATAGGCATAGTTCAGATATAAAGGTAAAGGTAAAGGTACCCCTGTCCGTACGGGCCAGTCTTGACAGACTCTGGGGTTGTGCGCCCATCTCACTTAAGAGGCCGGGGGCCAGCGCTGTCCGGAGACACTTCCGGGTCACGTGGCCAGCGTGACAAAGCTGCATCTGGCGAGCCAGAGCCGCACACGGAAACGCCGTTTACCTTCCCGCCAGTAAGCGGTCCCTATTTATCTACTTGCACCTGGGGGTGCTTTCGAACTGCTAGGTTGGCAGGCGCTGGGACCGAGCAGCGGGAGCGCACCCCGCCACGGGGATTCGAACCGCCGACCTTTCGATCGGCAAGCCCTAGGCACTGAGGCTTTTACCCACAGCGCCACCCGCGTCCCAATATATATTCAGATATAACACTGGTCTATTCTTTGTGTGGGACACGGGTGGTGCTGTGGGTTAAACCACAGAGCCTAGGACTTGCTGATCAGAAGGTCGGCGGTTCGAATCCCCGCAATGGGGTGAGCTCCCGTTGCTAGGTCCCTGCTCCTGCCAACCTAGCAGTTTGAAAACACGTCAAAGTGTAAGTAGATAAATAGGTAACGCTCCGGCGGGAAGGTAAACGGCGTTTCCGTGCACTGCTCTGGTTCACCAGAAGCGGCTTAGTCATGCTGGCCACATGACCCGGAAGCTGTATGCTGGCTCCCTCAGCCAATAAAGCGAGATGAGTGCCACAACCCCAGAGTCGGTCACGACTGGGCCTAATGGTCAGGGGTCCCTTTACCTTTTTATGCTTTGTGTTATGTGCACAAGTCTTTGGCTGATTGTGCTCTGCCTTCTCCTCTCCCCTTCCCCTCTCCTATTCACAATTTCTGTTTTTCAGTTAGCTGCAGTTTGTTCTCATGTGTGAACTTGGAGTGGTGGTTTGTCTTACGATTTAGAGCAGAGGTAGCTAACCCTTTCTGCCCTGAAAGCCTTGTCAATACCTTCCAATCCCTCTGGGAGCCACCTGTAGCCAAAAGGTGGGTGAGGCCACCTACAGCTGACATGCACACCAGGTAATACACAGTCATACATGCATATAGACATACACAAGCAGTGCAAATCTTAGATGATAAATCTGGTGAGTGGCAGATTGTTCCTTGTTCCTTAAGTACATAAGCTTGCTGCTATGCGTGCTATGCTTGCCGTTCGAAAGGTCGGCGGTTCGAATCCCCGTGGCGGGGTGCACTCCCGTTGCTCGATCCCAGCGCCTGCCAACCTAGCAGTTTGAAAGCACCCCCGGGTGCAAGTAGATAAATAGGGACCGCTTACTAGCGGGAAGGTAAACGGCGTTTCCGTGTGCGGCTCTGGCTCGCCAGAGCAGCGATGTCACACTGGCCACATGACCCGGAAGTGTCTCCGGACAGCGCTGGCCCCCGGCCTCTTGAGTGAGATGGGCGCACAACCCTAGAGTCTGTCAAGACTGGCCCGTACGGGCAGGGGTACCTTTACCTTATGCGTGAGGGAGCTGTGTCCAAAGGTAACCAAGTACTCTCAAGCTAGTTTGTTGCGTCATTGTACTAAAGCTGTAATTTGTGATATGGCTAATTTCCATCTTGCGTAGGATGTTATAAAATTTGAAGTTATCACCAAGATTCATACCAGATTAAGAATATAAGCAGTAACTCTTATCTACTGAACGTTAGAAATAGTTTGAAAGTAACTAGGTAAAGCCCCAAAGGCCTATGATCACAGTTAACGCATTAAACGCAGGAAACCTGCCTGGAAATGGGCAGGTCTGTTATATCCACCAGGATATGAGTTGAGCGCTGAAGGTTCATGGAGATAATTGCAGAGTGATATAACATATTTACAAATCTTTCTTACAGAGGATGTTAGAGAGAGACCTCTAGCTGATAAATCTGAAAGTTTACCACAGTTTGAAGTGTTTGTAGAGGACACAATAGACTTTGAGAGGATATTGATAGTTTAAATAAGTCTTCAAGACCGGATTGCATAAGATCCTTTACAGATTTGTTAACAATGCCAGCTTTTTATTTATTCTAAAAAAGGCAAATTGGGTGAGCTTAACAAGGTAAATTGCCTGGTATTAACACCAGCCAAACATTCTTAACTATGTTTAATTTAGATAAATCTTGATATATTAGTGAAGAATTAGAATGCCTTTGTGAGAGGAGATAATTGTTTTCACAGATGTTTGTAAATAGCAGTTTTACCAGTGTAGAGGAATAAACACAGAAATACTTAACTCTTTGTAGTTTGGACCTGCATATGTTCCATACACAAAAAGGAAAACTAAAACAGGCACTATTATCAGTTGATACACTGTTTGTTTTGTTTAACTAAAAGATTTAAATCCTGCTTTTGGTTCCCCTATAGAACTCTAAAAGCAGCTCATAGCTTGAATAAATTGATAAATAAAATCACAAATGATCATAAATTT
Source organism: Podarcis raffonei (assembly GCF_027172205.1). Classification (NCBI taxonomy): domain Eukaryota; kingdom Metazoa; phylum Chordata; class Lepidosauria; order Squamata; family Lacertidae; genus Podarcis; species Podarcis raffonei. Next base: position 6,708,799 of record NC_070607.1, on the reverse strand, counting down.
CCAAAATAAGATGGCAGAAGCAGTTTAAAAAAACAAAAACAAAAAACCCTTAGTGCCAAGAACAATGCATATCAAAAAAACAAAAACAACAATGCATATGGCCTTAACAACAATACCTCCCATTTCTGTGAGTGTTTATTTGTTTGTTTGTTTTCTATACTGCACTTCATCTAAGGATCGCACGGCAATTTACAATATCAAACACAAAAATACATAACATAGTAACATACAAAAACAGTTACCCCAATGTTTAAAAGGCCATAGATGTTTAATCTGCCAAAGGCTGGGAGAAGATGAATATTTTTGCCGGGCGCCTATCTCTCCCACTTCCCTGCAACACACTCATTCACTCCCCCAGGTGGGGCAAATACTGCCTGATAACTAAGAAGAAAAGGGAAATGATCCCTCTGTCACATACACAAATGCACCTTCTCTCTAGCAACTGCTCTGAAGAATGTCATTCGCCTAACACTCTTACCTTTGCTGCCTCATTCCTCTCCTCCTTTTGGTTCTACTCAGCTATAATCTTTCTCTTATGGGAGGGATGGAGAACATTTTCTTGCTGGTGGGCCAGATCTTAACACCTCCCCATCCCTCATAGCTGCCCACTTGTCAGTAACCTGGTGTCAGGTGAGGCTGCCCTTTGAAGGTTGGACTGAGTTGGTAGGACTTCAGATTGCAGCATGGGACGTTGAAAGAGCCCTTGTGCTGTTTCAGCATAGTTTTGCAGATGTTCGCAGGAGCATTGTAAGGGCTGTTTGAAAGTCCTTTGCTTACATTGCTGCACTGCTCCAGTGTGGATTGTACAAAGGGCTTTCTAACAGACCCTGTGATGCTCCTTTAAAGGTACATTGCAGGCCTTTTTGAAAGCTCCGCTGCACTTTTAAATTCCTGAGCTTCAGGGGACAGGGGTGGGAGGGAGAAGTGGTTTTAGCTGTATGCTATCAGCTTCCCCCTCCTTGAGCAAGACATGCTCTGATCACCCATCAACTGATGAGGGGCTGGGCGTTCACCTTGTTGCAGCGAAGGAACAGCAGGGAGCCCACTTTAAATTCCTGATTGTTCCGGCCCCACACCTTACGTCATAAGAATGTAAGAAGAACTTGCTGAATCAGGCCAATGGTTCATCCAGTCCAACGTCCTGTTCCCACAGTGGAACCAGATGCCTGTGGGAAGCTTCAAGCAAGGCATGAGCACAATAGCACCCTACCCCACATGTGGTTCCTAGCAGCTGGTATTCTGCCCCTGTCAGTCGAGGTAAAGCATAGCCATCGTGGCTAGTTGCCATTGATAGCCTTGCCCTGCATGAACTTTGATGACTTTAAAAGAAGATTAGACAAGTTGGTGGCCCCATCACAGCGAATTCCATAGTTTCCCTGTGTGGCGCATGAAGTAGTACTTTCTTCTGTTAATCCAGAATCTTCTAACATTCAGCTTCTTTGGGTGCTTGCGAGCTCCAGTGCTCTGGGGTAGAGGGGAAACCTTTTCTCTATCCTCTTTCTCCCATGTCACACATAATTTCTGTTATGCCACCTCTCGCTTCCCCTTTCGCTAAACTGAAAAGCCCCAAATGCTGCAACCTTTCTTCATAGGGGAGTTGCCCATGTATGACATTCAGTGTTACACAGGTGGACGTGACTTCCTGAAAATGGTCTGGTGGGCTAGGTTTGACCCCTGGGCTGGAAGTTCCCCATCTTTACTCCTTGGGCATGCTTGGGGGAAATGATGCTGTGACCTCAGCCGCTGTTATAAGAAGCTCCCGTCTTGATAATACCTGTTTGTACACTGAGCAACCAACACAACAGAAAAGAGAAAGAGGTCTGAGGGGCTTTGTTAGTCCCAAGATTCTTACTCGTGTTTTAACATTGAGTTGCCATTTTAATTGAAAACAATATAGCTATCTTCAGAAAAGGGCAAGGGCACTTCAAGGGTGTGAGTGGGGAAATTCTTAAGTATGGTTATTCATCAGGATGGTAAATGGTCTTTTCTGCCCCCCCCCGGGGGGGGGGCTGGAAATTGAAATGAACAACAGCAGGAGCTTTTCTTTTAAGAGCTTTGTGTAAAATTTATACCTTTAGCATTTCTTTGCTATTGTATTGCCAGAAAGCCAGCTGTTCAAAAGACACAAGTGTACATTTTGTTCCTTTCCCAGGAAAGATCAGAATGTGCTGCTTCAGCATTGTTCTGCGTTCTTACCTCCTGTACCATCAAGTGAAATCTTCCTTCGTGGCATTGTAGAGCACCATCACTGTGCAATTTGGTTATTGCTTCCACAGCATTTACAGAGGCTGTAAACCATCAAGACCTATGCAGTTTTTGTTGTTGTTTGCTTGTTATTGACTAATAACCTAATGTACTTTTTTAAAATTAAAATACGCCTGCTTCTTGGGAGAAAAGCAATGACAAACCTAGACAGCATCTTAAAAAGTAGAGACATCACCTTGCCAACAAAGGTCCGTATAGTAAAAGCTATGGTTTTCCCAGTAGTGATGTATGGAAGTGAAAGCTGGACCATAAAGAAGACTGATCACCGAAGAATTGATGCTTTTGAATTACGGTGCTGGAGGAAACTCTTGAGAGTCCCATGGACTGCAAGAAGATCAAACCTATCCATTCTTAGGGAAATCAGCCCTGAGTGCTCACTGGAAGGACAGATCCTGAAGCTGAGGCTCCAATACTTTGGTCACCTCATGAGAAGAGAAGACTCCCTGGAAAAGACCCTGATGTTGGGAAAGATGGAGGGCACAAGGAGAAGGGGACGACAGAGGACGAGATGGTTGGACAGTGTTCTTGAAGCTACCAGCATGAGTTTGACCAAACTGCAGGAGGCAGTGGAAGACAGAAGTGCCTGGCGTGCTCTGGTCCAGGGGGTCACGGAGAGTCGGACATGACTAAACGACTAAACAACAACAACTTTTTTCTTTTTTTAAAAAAGTGGGCTGTTTACTCAAGGTGGAACTGTGCCTTACAAGTATTGTTACATTTAGGGGGCGATTCTGACTTAGTAGCATTCAGTCATAATCCCACAGATGGTAGCTTCGCCCTGCTGGCTTCTCAGCCAAGCACATCCACCAAATGTCTGAACCTGAACTATACCCTTCAGTCTGTCACCAAAAATGATACCAAGTTGACCCTCTGTGTCCACACACAATTTTGTGTGTTTCTGTGCCCCAACCAGTGGCAGCTACTGATGTCAGCCAGTGTCATGTTTCTTGCAAGATGTAGTTCTGCCTCAGCAAGGGCAGTGTTGTTGCCACTATCTTGAGTGTTCACTTGATCCATTTTGGGACAGATGTTTTTGAAAGATGGCCAACCTGCCAGTGTCAGTTTTGATTTCAGAGGAGGGGACTTCTTTCTGCCTCAATATGTAACCTTTCCTGTTGCAGACTGAAAGCATTCCATCAGTTTAGATGGGAAGGTGCTTGTGAGTCAGAGGGCTTCTGGAGACAAAGATGCAGAGTATCAATTCTTTTATAGTACACTCATGCACGTTTTTGGGAGGGGGGGCATGCTTTTCAAATAGAGACAATACAAACATAATAAATGGAAGAGAAGGTTCATCTCCCTCATGACTCAATCCTTCTCAAACGACATTATTATTGACTGGACCATTGGTTGCCAAAAAGAAAAATCAATTTTTAGAAGTACTTGCTTGGCCACAGATCATGGTACTAACCCAGCACAGACAGGCTGATTTTATCAACTATCTGAAGACTAATTTCCACCATTAGCCAGAAATGAAGTAGAAATTATGGATAAATCAAAGATGGCTTCGTATTTCTTTCCATTTTCTTGCTCCTTTTTATTCTGTGCCTCTAAAATGCTTTTATGTCTCCTTTAATTCTGTCATCTTCCAATTTGATGCAGTTATATAGTCTATGTAGCTCAGAACCTGCATTTAGTGTTGTTTTGTGTTCCCCAAAAGCTCTATAACACACTCTCACTCACTCACTGTCTCTCTCTCCTCCCTCTTGCTCAAACCGTTCCTTTCTGGCCTCCTCTGGCTCCAATTGACATTCTTTTTGCAAAGGTACAGTTGTGAGTGAGCATCAGTATTACGAATATAGGACAAGACACACCAATAACTTAGTGGTCCACCTTGAAGGAGGGGTGTAGGGAAGCAACTTTTCCCCCACCGTCACCATCCCATGAGAAGTCCACGAGTAGGATTAAAGGGCAGTATACTTACGGCTTTTGCTCACCTGTTTGCCTTGCCTTCAGGTCTGTAATTGTGCCAGAATTCTCCCAAACAAATTCTGTTTGCATGTATATGGCAAATGGCAATAAAAAACGTATGGATCTTTTTCACACTTTACTACAGAAACAAATGGCTGTATGCAAATTTTCAAGTAGTATAGCTGCTAAAAGACAATCTTGTGTTGTACTACTTGGACTGTTAGATAGCTCTGATGTGCAGCCAGCACCCTTCTCTCTCAGACTTGAATCTAACAGCTCTAATTCACTTTGTAAAATTACCATCCAAATTAAAAGCTGTTAAATGCTGAAAGACATTTCTTAGGTATCCAAGGCTTTTACTGAAAAATAATACTGCTGACCTTTTATGATTCTTAATGTACTAAATTATGTCCAGTGCCGTACATACCTTATATAACGTAATGTAAGACTACCGTTACTTTGCTGTGCCTCTAAGCATACATTGCAAGGAGGGATTACAAATGTTACTTAAAAATCAACATGTTAAATCACATGTTGGAATAAACCTAGCTTTATCTAAGTAACCTACAAGTGTATTTGCCATGATGACAGGCACTGCAGTGGGAAGGGGAATTGCCAAAAATGCACCTCCCCCATTTCACTGATGAATCCTTCTGTCAGTACACAATGAGCACCCAAAAGCTTTATATGCTGCTGGACTGTGTAATTTTTTTTCAACTTTATCCAGCTTAAGGAAGTTCAACTTAGACAAGAATTTATTTATAGGATTGTTCTCTAGTATAGATTAGCCTCTGCCAATGACCTGCCAATGTTCCCTGATGGTTAATCGTGCTGGCTGGGGCAGATGGCAGTTTGCGCTCCAAAACAATTGTAGGTACCAGGATGGGGAAGGCTGGTATTGATCCCTATCAGATTGGACAAATGTATAGATTTCTTCAGAATACTTGAATCTTCATAAATTTCTTTGCAGCCATGAAGAAGAAGGAGTAGTCATGTTAAATCTTCTAAATTTCTTACCTTCTTCAAATATGTATTTCTTGGTGCCTTCAAATGTTTAGCTATGCTTTTGAAGAGGCCGCTTGGGTATGTTTTGCTTCTTTCCCAAACGGTTGTTCTCCAACATCCTGTGTTGCATTTACTTAAAAAAACACAACCCAGTAATTCTGACCTATTTTACATTAGTAGGTCATTATCATCTGAAAACATATTATTTAATCTCCCATCTTCTTTCACAGCTTCAGTCCTTATTTGAATCTTTTCAAAACAAAAAACAAAACCCTGTGATCGGCAAGTACAGCACTCTCAGACTGAGTGTTTACATTTCGACCAGGTAATGTGAGGAAACAAGTACATACATTCTGGAATAAGTAATTTTTTTTTTTACCCTAGAAAAGAAAGTATGGCCTCTGTTTTTTTCTGAATATTGTACTCTTCTGATTGCCTTCTCTATCCTGCGGCTCCTTGAGCACTTCCGCTACCAGATTTCTTGCTGCAGGCCTGCCGAAAATGCCAAGAGAGGAGGGCAGAGAAAGTAGCAGCAGATCATAAGTGTAAAAAGGGTAGTTTGCCCAACACCAGTTCTTCCCTGCTGTTTCTCAATTTGGCCGTTCCAGGAAGCTGTCTGTAGGCTGCAAGCATATATGCCCACCCTGTTTATACTCCTGCCAATGGTTGTGAAATCCATTAACCGAAAGAAAGGAAAGATCTGCTTAGTGACAGAGGGTAGCTTTCTGCATTAAAGCATTGACTTGGTGCCAGTCACAGTTATTAGAAGTGGCACAGCTCCACATTTCTCTCACAGGTCTCTCTGAAGAATGCAGGTTGGCAGCAGGTTGAATGCTAAGTGGTCAGTGCTCAGCAGATGCTGTTTATGTCTTCTGAGGGGGGAAAAAAAACCTTTTCAGCAAAAACATCATTCAAAGCATTCACAAGTTTCTGCTGGAACTTTAAAGTATTTTTTGGATACGACAGTGATTTATTTTGGTTTGTACTCTACCTATTGGATGTGGACTGGAGTACTTTTCAAAACTTGCTAGACTTTGGTGTGTATATTTTCCCCCCTTGTGGTGGTGGTTAATCACGCAAATTATTGGGAGACTGCAGTTATTGTTGATTAGCTCATTTGTGATTCACAGCGTTCCCTAAATATGAAACTTGCTATCAGGAAAGAAGATGAGGGTTTTGAAATGAAAAAAGTCATTCCTTCCCACACACCTCCTGTTCTAGTATTTGAAGCTGCCCTTGAAAGAATGTACAAAGCTTTATATTTAGGTGCATTATTACCAGTGAATAGTGTAGAGGACTTTGTTTTCAAAGCTGAGCATCATATAACCCAGTCCTAAAACATGCTTCTCTTGGAAATATTTTGACAGTGGTGTATATACTGATACATCCTCTTAATGTTGCAAAACAAGTTATTTGTGGTTGCCAAGCATCCAAATTCAGATATATAGATATGTCTGGGTTGAAACAGCAGTAGGTTTGAGCTAAATATATTTCCCATTGAAATAAATGTACTATATAGTCTAGAAGATATGCTTTTGGTTAACACCTATCACCCAAAGTCTTTTCTACAAAAAGTTTCATCTAATCCACATAGCTGTTAAATATTAATCCCCTCCAAGAAATGTTTTGTGGAATGTGCCTCTAAGCATACATTTTAAAAATCGTATTTTAATGTGGCATATTATGTTCTCGGATGGTCCTTTTTAATTATGCTTATCTTGTTACTGTGTACTTAGATTTGGTGGTTTAGTCATCTGACAAACATGTGCCTAATGTGCTAAATCACCTGTATAATTTTGGAAATCGTTTAGAAGGTTTAAACCCTCTTTGCTCTTTAAAAAAAAAAGTCAGGTGTGAAAATGTAACCTGTTGTTCAAGAACAAAACAAGATTCCTCTGGCAGCTGAGTCAGTTTTCCAGGTGAGTGCATCATAACAGAAGGGCTCTAGCCTCAAATTGTTTCCTTTAATCCTGGGTTTCATCTTGAAGCATGAAACAACATGCACATCTTCTGTCTCTACTTAGCAGTGACAAATCCCTATTTTTCAAGATGGCATCAATCATATTCGCACCCTGTCAATCCACAGAACTCTCTCTGATGAAAGAATTTATCTGGAGTTAAAAGGAAATCCTTCATTCCTGCTGCTGCTTATAGACTTCTGCTGCTGGCTGTATTTAATAGGAAGATGACAGTTGCCCAACACTTTAAGCAAACCAGTCTTTTTGCATGTTATTAGTGGATATTGGGGGGGGGGGAGCCAGGCAGCTAGCTGAAGAGCTTGTGTTGTCCCTGCACAGAGCCTTGCGTTGCTGACTGACTGGTTAAAGGGACCTTGCCTTATTTTGCAGTCTTTGATTTCTACAAGGCTGGGAGACAGAGGTACTTGAGGGAGCTCATCCTCTTGAGTTAGAATAAGTTTGGCAGAACTGAGACTTCTGGCAAGAGGGCGTCCCTGGACTATCGCCAGCACATAACTCCAGTGCTCAAAAGCTTGCACTGGCTGCCCATATAGTGCTGGGCCAGGTTCAAAGTTATTGAATTAATTTGCAAGGCCCTTAACAACTTGAGTCCAGGATACCTCAGGGACTGCATGATTCCTTATATCCCTGCACTGGTGTCTTGGGGGAGTTTATGTTAGTGTCCCCCCCATGGCTCAGATGCATGGCTGGCTCAATATCCACCAGGAGCTGTGGGTTCGTTATTGCGGGTCCAGGTTTGTGGAACTCGCTGCATGTTGTAGTCAGGCAGGCTCCTGACTTCATGATTTAAGCTCCTTTTTAGTCTTCCTGTATTGGTCTCTTGTGCACTGCTTAGAAACTACTGTGATTAAGCGGTATGCAAATGGTTGTATCATAATGTATAACCAACTGAATAGGTTGGTTTTTGCAGAATCTCCCAAGATAAGACCTGCATCGGTCCCCAAAAGTAGAAAACAAGTCCCTTTGCAAATTGTAGTAGCACATGGCTTCTGCTACTTTCACAGTGTTTACACATGGAACTTTATTATAGCAGGCATTAGAATTAAAAATTAAACAAATATCCAGGCATAGTGTCCCACTCTACATTTGCTAGAAATTTGCACAATATTCTCCCATCAGCCTCATTAAAAGGTGTCTGAATCTCTAAACCAGTTACTACTTTTTTCTCCTCACATTAAAATTAACAGAAAGAATCTGCCGTATCTGCCGTTCTTAAGAATCTGATCAGTTTTAAGAAGATCAGTTAGTTGGGTTTACCTCCCTGCAGAGATGTGAGTTTTGATAGCTTGTCCACCTAGCTGAGCATTGTCTCCAATATTGTAGACTACACTGAATGGTTTCAGACTTGGGGCGTTCCCAGCCCTTCCCAGAGGTGGCAGAGAGTGAAGCTGGGAGTTTCAGCATGCAGAACTAATGCCCTACCACTGAGCTATGACCCGTCATTATACAAACAGGGCTCCCATTCTACCAGTCTGAGTTACATAATTGCAATCTCTTATAGATGGTTGACCTGGATGATTAAGTGATCTGACTGCTTAAAGCATTTCTGCTTCTGTATGACAACCTGAACTGTCTAAATCCTTAAGTCTGTGTATCAGTCATGTATCAAAATACTATATCTTATAGTGGTCTGACCCCAGGGAATTCAGACATTTCCACTAGCCTATGAAACATGCCTTGTATTAAGCCCATTTTATAACCATTCCACAAGCATTAGTGTAGATGTCAGAAATGCATGTAATGATATATATATATACTTTACCTCCATGAAGGTGGTCGTTTTTTTGCCCACCAGCCAATTAACTAACTATATAAAAAGCCTTTATCAAATGCATTATAATAGCCATTCAGGGCTATCCTTTTTTCATTACCCCTCTCTGTAGTAATGGAAGATGGTATTGTCTCAGCATCCCTTTTAGATTACTAAGTGCTTAATAACTATTCTGTTGTTGCTCTCTGTAGTTCTGACGGACTGCTGTAATACCATTTTGAACCTGCAACTAGGGAGTGTTATGTGAAAGCAAGTGCCAATGTGAGTGTCTTTATGTAGAGGGTAGAACTTTGAAGCTGAGATAATGTCAAGGAAGACTCTGTTCTAATAGAAATAAAAAGCAGCAAATGTGGTAATCAAATTCAGATAAATTAGTATTGGCAGATTCAGAATGATGTACTTGCTTGAGCAATCTTTCAAAATTCTTTCTTGTATACTGCTGCCATCTCTATATTTATTATTATAATAATATGATCCATGAGGCATTTGAGGGTGGCCTAGCTAATTCTAATTAATCCAGTCAGAGAGAGCAGCAGGGTAAGTGGAACAGTCTATCGGATTGAAATTCATAACTTAATTGAGGTCAAAGTCCTGGGCTGGGAGAACAAAAGTCTTTTGCTAGGATCAGGTGGATCAATAGCAATAAATATCTGGCTTGGATACAAGTACTTTATAGTGACAGATTATTTGACACTGGCCAGAGGGCTTGGTCTTGTTAAGGGCAGTGTCCTGTACAGTATTCCACAAGTTATGTTTGTAGTCTTTCCAAGACCATAGGAGCCCAGAAGGGGAATCGTGTGATATATTATAGGCTGCCTAGAGGCATGGAAGGATGCAATTTAGAGAACTCCCATAGAAATGGTGAAGAGCTAGCTACAGTTTATTGATGTATCTTCAGTAGTTCAAGGACTTTAGTCACATTAGCAGTGGCTGAGGTCAAAAGAACTTGCTTACAGCTTGCAGAAATAAGCAGCTTACCCTCAGGCTTGTCCACAGAAGGACCACTAGGAGGTAGGAGACATCTGTGCTGATTACAATCCTGCTCCATATCACAGGCAGTGGGTTAGTAACATACTGGTTGAAACAAAGTAGAATATTTTCTGCAACGTGGCTTTCAAAATACAGTATAGACCAAGCATTTTGTTTCCATAAACATTCAGCTTTTGCGGGGGGGGGGCATAACTGTGGTGCGGCCACAGAGAATACATAATGTTATCAACTTTGCATAGTAGATAGTGGAGGCAAAGAAGTACTTTCTGTCTTTTGAAAATAGAAGAAGAAGAAGAGTTTGGATTTGATATCCCGCCTTTCACTCCCTCTAAGGAGTCTCAAAGCGGCTAACATTCTCCTTTCCCTTCCTCCCCCACAACGAACACTCTGTGCGGTGAGAGGGGCTGAGAGACTTCAAAGAAGTGTGACTGGCCCAAGGTCACCCAGCAGCCGCATGTGGAGGAGTGGAGACGCGAACCCGGTTCCCCAGATTACGAGACTACCGCTTTTAACCACTACACCACACTGGCTCTCCACTAAGCATAGTGGATGTGGTACTTAACAAAAAAAGTATAGGGTCCAACCTGTTGTTCATGAGGAATGGTGCATAAGAACAGACAGACTACTGCATCAAAATTGCAATGATGTTATACAGTGGTACCTCGGGTTAAGTACTTAATTCATTCCAGAGGTCTGTACTTAACCTGAAACTGTTCTTAACCTGAAGCACCAGTTTAGCTAATGGGGCCTCCTGCTGCTGCCGCGCCGCTGGAGCACGCTTTCTGTTCTCATCCTGAAGCAAAGTTCTTAACCTGAAGCACTATTTCTGGGTTAGCAGAGTCTGCAACCTGAAGTGTATGTAACCTGAAGCATATGTAACCCGAGGTACCACTGTAGTAGAAATACTAAGAAAGCCTCTTTGGACAAAGTGCAGAACTGGGTAAGGTTTTGATCATCAGTAGTTTTGTATTGTTGGACAATATTGGGGATTTTCAGCCTTGTCAAGTGTTGCAGTGTCAATTCTAATAATTCAGAGTTTTGCAACTCTCTGCAAGCACTTATTTGTAATAGTTATGCTTCAGTGTTTTGGGGAACAGCATCTGGGTGTGAAAAAGTAAATGTAAAAAAATCATTTGCTTTTTATATTTTAATACACTTGGGCAATAATATTCATTATTTTCAGAACTCAGGAGTCCAAAATACGCTTTGGGTTTGAAACACAAGTTACCGTATTTTTCACTCCATAAGACACACTTTCCCCCTCCTAAAAAGTAAGGGAAAATGTCTGTGCGTCTTATGAAGCGAATGCTGCGCGGAGGAGGGGCGTGTAAGTGGCTCCTGTCCGCTTTGCTGCTTTTAAGCGAGCCACAGAGGAGGGATGGCTCCCGTCCATCCCTCCTCCACGGCTCGCTTTAAAGCAGAAAAGCGGACAGGAGCCGCCCGCTTTGCTGCTTTAAATACCTTAGTTTAGTACAACATTTGTTTCAGAATATTTTTTTTCGTGTTGTCCTCCTCTAAAACCTAGGTGCGTGTTATGGTCAGGTGCATCTTATGGTGCGAAAAATATATTTCTAGTCTCTGCCAACTATAAAAGCAATCTGAAATCACATGCTAAATGGAACTGAAAGTAGGCTAATTCCTTTGTCTGAATAGGATTCAGCATACATAGATCTAGGGGTGAAATGTAGGCCAGCTTCTTCCTTCTTACCTATGTCATAAGAACATAACAAGAGCCTGCTGCATCAGGGCAGTGGCCTATCTAGTCCATCATCCTGTTCTCACCAGATACCTATGGGAAACCCATGTAGGATCCATGCACAAGAGCCCTCTCCCCTCCTTCCAGCAACTGGTACTCCGAAGCATTACAGCCTTCAACTGTGGAGGCAGAGCATAGCCCTTATGACTAGTAGCCCTTGATAGCCCTCTCCTCCATGAACTTGTCTAATCCTCTTTTAAAGCTACCTAGTTTGGTGGCCATCACTGCCTCCTGTGGGAGCCAGTTTCCTAGTTTTAACTGTGCTGTAGGAAGAAGTGCTTTTTCTTCGATCTGTCCTTAATCTTCCAACCGTCAGCTTCATTGGATGTCCACAAGTTCTTATATTATGAGATGGGGAGAAAAACTCTTCTCTATCCACTTTCTCCACGCCATGCATAATTTTATAAGCTATCCTCTTACTCGCCTTTTTTCTAAACTAAAAAATCCCAAACGCTAAAACCTTTCCTCATAGTGGAAGTTGTACCATCCCCTTATCATCCTTTTCTGAACCTTTCCAACTGTACAATATCCTCTTTGAGGTGGGGCGACCAGAACTGCATCTTGATAGATTTGTATAGTGGCATTATGATATTGGCAGCTTTTTATTTTCAATTCTTTTCCTAATGATCCCTAGTATGGAATTTGCCTTTTTTTTTTTACAGCTTCCACACACTGGGCCAGCATCTTCATCAAGCTATCTACTACAGCACCAAGGATTCGTTCCTGGTCAATCAATACTAATGAGCATATATGTGAAATTAAGATTTGTTTTGGCCGGACATGCATAACTTTATACTTGTTTACATTGAATTGCGTTTGCCATTCATTCAGTTTGGAGACGTACTTTTGGAGCTATTCAGCTTTTTCGTTATTTTAGTATCATCACCAAACTTGACCATCTCACTGCTCATCCCTGACTCTGAACTGTTTATGAACAAGTTAAAACAGCACAGATCCCAATACAGATCCTTGGGGATCCCATTTTCTAAATCTCTCCATTCGGAGAACCGTCTGTTTATTTCTCCTTTTGCTTCTTGCAATTTAACCAATACCTGATCCACAAGAGGACCTTTCCTATTATTCCTTTACTACTGAACTTACTCAGAAGTCTTTGGTGAGGTACTTTGAAGCTCTTTGAAAGTTCAAGTACACTATGTCTCCAGGAATCTCCCCTATCTATATGCTTGATGACATACTCAAAGAACTTCAATAGATTCATGAGTCAGGACTTCCCCTTGCAGAAGCCACGCTGGCTCTGCTTTAGTAGGTAAAGGTAAATGACCCCTGGACGATTGAGTCCAGTCCAAGGTGACTATGGGGTACGACGCTCATCTCGCTTTCAGGCTGAGGGAGCCAGTGTTTGTCTACAGACAGCTTTCCGGATCATGTGGTCAGCATGACTTAAATTGCTTCTGGCACAATGGGACACCGTGATGAGTGCCAGAGTGCATGGAAATGCCGTTTACCTTCCAGCTGCAGCAGTATCAGATGCTTGGTTATTTTATCTTTAACAATACTTTCCACCAGTTTTCAGGGGGTGGATAATTAGGTAACGGGACTATAATTTCCAGGACACCCCCCCTCCGCAAGATTTCTTTTAAAAATGAGTGTTACTTTGGCCACTTTCCAGTCCTACTCTTGGGGCCCAATATCACCACCCGTAATGATTCGGAAGCAAATCAGCAACACCTGCTGCTTAATAAGATATGATACATTTCCCCGTTTTTTCTCCAAATTTTGTCCTAAGAATGTGAGGTTCACCCTCAAACTGGTGGTATACAGCACCACGTGTGTGTGTGTGTGTGTGTGTGTGTGTGTGTGTGTGTGTTAAAAAGACTAAAAGGAAGTTGCAACTTTTGGAGTGTGTCCCTCAAGCAACCACATTTCACGTCTAGATTGCATGTAGCGTATTGAGTATTGAGCCATTTTCCACTACAGTGGTACCTCGCAAGACGAATGCCTCGCAAGATAAAAAACTCGCTAGACGAAAGGGTTTTTTGAGCTGCTTCGCGAGACGATTTTCCCTATGGGCTTGCTTCGCAAGACGGAAACGTCTTGCAAGTTTGTTTCCTTTTTCTTAACACCGTTAATACAGTTGCGACTTGACTTCGAGGAGCAACTCATAGAACGCGGTGTGGTAGCCTTTTTTGAGGTTTTTAAAGACTTTGGTGATTTTTGAAGCTTTTCCAAAACTTTCCCGACACCATGCTTCGCAAGACGAAAAAAATCGCAAGACGACAAAACTCGCAGAACGAATTAATTTCGTCTTACGAGGCACCACTGTATAAGATAAATGTGCAAAGTGATTCTCAGTCACTCATTATAAGTGGAATCCGCTTGTTTGCTTACGAAGTCTTGCTCTAATAGCCTAACTTTATCCCAAATGTGCATTTTAAATATGAAGTAAGTATAACGTAGACTTTTCAGGAAACAACTGGTATTTCTGTGTCTTAATTGAATCGTGGCGCTGTGGGTAAAACCTCAGCGCCTAGGACTTGCCGATCGTCAGGTCGGCGGTTCGAATCCCCGCGGCGGGGTGCGCTCCCGCTGCTCGGTCCCAGCGCCTGCCAACCTAGCAGTTCGAAAGCACCCCCGGGTGCAAGTAGATAAATAGGGACCGCTTACTAGCGGGAAGGTAAATGGCGTTTCCGTGTGCTGCGCTGGCTCGCCAGATGCAGCTTGTCACGCTGGCCACGTGACCTGGAAGTGTCTTCGGACAGCGCTGGCCCCCGGCCTCTTAAGCGAGATGGGCGCGCAACCTCAGAGTCGGACACGACTGGCCCGTACAGGCAGGGGTACCTTTACCTTTACCTTTTTAATTGAATTGTGACTACCTACAAGTGTTGTAACACAGTTACAGTTAACCGCTCCTTCTAAATACCTACATGCTAATTTAGGCTGCAGCTCTTTTTAGGCATTCACATTAACTGTGGGAGTGTCATGAGGATGAATACACATGCTCTGCTTTCCCTTTGCCATTCCTGACACCTTTTGCCAGTTAGAGGGTGAAGGTCTGAAGCAAGGGAGCTCCCTGTACTTGGGGAGGCTCTGGAATATCAGGGTTTTTAAATATGCAGGGAACCTTCACGAATACAGGAAGCTCCCCACTTCAGATCTTCATCCTCGCAACTCATACGGGGCAATTTGGGGGGAATGTAGAGCTAGTGCAAGTGTCTGCACTCATCACAAGTTAACCCCTAATCAGAAGCCCTGAAAAGGGCTTATGTGCTTGTTGATCTGCTACACACTGCGGCGGGAAGGACTGAAAATAAAAAGGGCAAAGTTTGCTCAATGTATGAGCTTTACCCTTCTGTAAAATGATTTTGAGCATTTCAGCTGCACTAACTATGCTGTAATCTTTGTTGCCATTAAGCTGATTATGCCTGCCCCAGGATTCCTCCAACTAATCCTGAAATATTGCAACTGGTAGCTTTTCATTTTAACACAATTAAAAAAAATCCATGCAGTTTGACTTCACTGGTCTTTTAAAAACTGACTGCACTATATTACAGGGATCACTTCATAAAATATTTGTTTTTGTTAATGCTTGAAGCTAGAATATAATAATGGACTTGTGCAGCAGAGGAAAAATCTCTTGATCCGTTAGTTACATACACTTTGTGGAATTTAGATAAAGTGATACACTCTTTCGAAAAAAGAAGTGCATACTGCATTGTTCTGATATTAATAACATTTTGGCCATATGTTGAAAACAACAGCTCTATCTCTAAACAGCTGAGTTGAATATCTCTAAAACTCTCTGCTAATGACCAGACATTTCACTTGCATAATGTAAGGTAGCATGCCCTGCGCTACTCTTTTTTAATATGCTTTTTTTGTAACAGAGTGTTTTGCAACTTTGCTTCTTCCTTATTACCTCACCTAAACTAAGGAATTCTTGGCCATGCCTTCTGAGTCTGCCAAATGCCCAATTAGGAAACCTGTTTTTCGGGTTTTGTGATTTTAGTTTCAGAACAAAGATTCTGTCATGGGATTTGTCATTTTGAGACTTGTTGCTATAAATAAATGCATCCTTTTTCATCAGCAGCTTGGTGTTTAAGGAAATGCAATACCTTAAATTAAAGCAGTACATTTACATCAGTGGAATCTGATTGTGACCATGTGGAAAAGGTGGGGAGTCACTTCAGGTCAGAAAAGTGAAAGCCTTTGTGTAGTCTCCACTTGCCTAATATATGGCACTGTTACAGCCTTGGGATAATCCCTTTAGATTACTCTGTGGCAGTGCTTAGTGGATGCTTATTTTGAGGTGGCTGCCTTGCCTCTAACCATTACAGTGGGTTTGCAATGCAGCTGCCTGTCGGCCAGAGTTGTAGCACTTGTGAGTGTTGGGACTCCCTCCCCCTCCACCCACCCAGCAGCCTTTTTAAAAATTATTTTTCACGTTACAGAAGCCTTAATCCCATGAGCTCACCTTTTAATAACAGGAAAGTGTATGTGCTCTCTTTGCCATGCTCATTGCCACTTGAGGGGTAACTCATTCCTGAGGAACATTCATAATGGAATTCAAGGCTGCTTTCCTGCCCCCCCTTCCTCCTAAGGGTACTCACAGCTTGGTTTTTGCAGGTTGCTGTGAAGCATGCCATGTGGGTTCAAGGACACGCTCCCAGTTTAATGTGCACAGGCATGCTCCTGCTTGCGCTCTGATTGGCAAGGTTAACTCTGAGAGGCGCTGAGAGGCTGCAGCTTTTTAAACTGATTTGATTAGAACCACTACTTTATTCCCCTTCACTCCCCCTCCCCTAACCACTACCTCCTGATCCTTTTAACATTGGTCCAATAACCATTCACTCTGTCCCTCACCACCCCCCTATCCTATTTTCATGCTGAATTTTGACATTTTATAAAATAGATTAAGAAGCTCTAGAGGAAGGATTTAGGCACTAATATATGTCTCCTGGGTGCATTGTTTTCTGAAACTGGCTGAAAGTGTGATTCCCTTTCCCTTATTTTCCTAGCAGTTTTCTGGTGCCACTGTGTCAGCACGCAGATTTTAGGGTGTATGGCGAACAGAGAGGTGTATCCTGATCTCCCATTTTAAAATATATCTTTTTTGTGATTTAGACCTTTGCAAAAGATTAGATTTCGGTCGTGGCCACTGTGTGCTTTATGCTTCTTCTGATAAAGCTGTGCAGTGTTTGGGCTCCTTTTAACAAATCTTTGACTACTCCTGTCATGACTTCCTCACTGACTGCTTGCTTTTGTAATGTTGTCATGTTCATGACAGCATTTGAGACTGAACGTGTTCACATTTCCCCCTTGGTTGTTCCCAAACGTATTCTTCATGCTGAGTGTTTTTTATTATTTAAAAAAACTTCATGCCTATCAACAAATCCGTAAGCTATACTTTTCCGGACACCTAAAATTTTGTTTATTTCGGTAATCTGACTTCTGAGGAGATATGTATAGGATTGCAATCTTATTAAAAAGAACATCAAAAGGTGCAGAAATAGGGAAGCCGTCCTAATGACATCCATACTGTGGAATCCCTTTACTTTACCATTTGAATTTAATCTAAGCTGCTATTACTGAGTCTGTAGTATGTTGCTGCCGGAATTTGTCTCTTAAGTGTTGAGGACAGCTAAGCTTGCAAAACTACCTCTAGTTGAAGTAGCACAAACAGTGTAGTATAAACACAATCCCCTAACCAATTTATTAAATCCTGACATACTGCATTACTTAAGAGTTCTCAGGGAGAATTGAAGCCTTTCTGACTGGCTTCCGCATTGCGGGGGAAATTTTTAGTGACATTTAAAAGGTTTCTCTTGTGCTTCTTTTTTAATGGGATATATAAAAAAGGCTTGTTTTAGGCCAGCAAATGGGACGACAATCCAATTTCCCCTGATTCCATCAAGACACTCTCAAAGCATTAGCTCGTGCAGTTAAAACAAAAACAAAAGCCCACATACTTGCTTGACCCTTTGCACCTGATAGCTCAGAAAAGTGGCTTGATGTGTAGGTATTTATTCACTGCTATATATACCTATGCACTCAAGTACATTCGGAAGCAAAAACGAAGCTTAGTAAGAGTGTTTCCATTTACAGTATCATGCTGATTATATGAAAGAGATTGGGGAAGCTTTTGATCAAGGTGGGTAGTCCTTGACTTTCCAGACTCCCCTTTCCCAGGAAAAAGCCAGGCTTGGATTAGCAGAGAGTTGGATGGGGGTGAAAGCCAGCCCAGGAAGCTATTAGAGCAGCCTTCACCAGCTGGTGCCCTCCAGCTGTATGACCATGTGGTTGGGGCTGATTTGAGTTGTAGCCCAAAACATATGGAGGGCACCAGGTTGGTTTGAGGAAGCTGCTGGGTCTCTGGGCCACATCTGAGGTTTTAGTGTGTAATTTCAATAAATGCATGTGCTTAAAGGTCAGTTGTGACCAAGACATACACGTTAGCTGTCTTTTGGAATATAATTTACTGGCTTGTATATGCATTTCGGGACGCAGGTGGTGCTGTGGGTTAAAGCACAGAGCCTAGGACTTGCCGATCAGAAGGTCGGCGGTTCGAATCCCCATGACGGGGTTAGCTCCCGTTGCTTGGTCCCAGCTCCTGCCAACCTAGTAGTTCGAAAGCACGTCAAAGTGCAAGTAGATAAATAGGTACCTCTCCAGCGGGAAGGTAGATGGCATTTCCGTGCACTGCTCTGGTTTTTCCAGAAGCGGCTTAGTCATGCTGACCACATGACCTGGAAGCCGTCTGTGGACAAACATCGGCTCCCTCGGCCTGTAAAGCGAGATGAGCTTCGCAACCCCAGAGTCGGCCATGACTGGACCTAATGGTCAGGGTTCCCTTTACATTTATATGCATTTAGCCTCCCATCATGGAGAATCTCTCATAGGTCCAGTCCTTTGTCAGGCAGTGTGGGGCAGCCTGCTTTAAGGTGGCAGATTTGGCAATGTCATTAAAGGGCAGCAAATAGTACTGGTCATTAATCTTTTCCCGTTATTGAGGGACATTTAAATTTTCTCTTAAAGGACACCAAAGTGCTGTGGCCTGTAACTGTTACGAAAAAGGAGCAATGCAGAAGCGAGCTCCAGGTGGCTGGAATGCCAAACAGGATGTGAATGTTATGGGACTGTACCGTGGGAACCAGGGACAGTCTATTCTGTGCACTGAGCACCGGATGTTAGCTCAGAGTGTCACATGACCCTGTACTGGAAGTACATGGGAGGAGTTTTTATTCTTTCTCTGCTGTTGGAGATGAGAGAGAGCAGACACGATTTCTCTGTACTGCTGGAAAGACAGGAATAAAGGCATGTAAATACATTTCTGTCTGTCTCTTTCCCCTCCCTGGGAATGGGAGGGGTGAAGTGGTGTGTTCTTCACGTTGAGAAGGATCGCCGATAAAGACCTCCCCTGATCTTGCCGGGAGTTGCAGACAGGGAGGTCAACAAGGATTCAAGCCGGGCACCTGGAGGGTGGCCAATTCCTCTGGCTTTTGGCTTGAATCAACAGTAACTGTTGTCTGTGGAGGCTGGTAGCCCATTTTTGCTTTCTTCTTGCCCATTACAGTCTTAACAACAATGGCTTCAATGTACCCTGTGCCACAGCAGTGATATCTAAGGCTTAGGGAGGAGAAACTTTACGCCAGAACCCTCACAAGCCTTCACCAGTTATCCCTGTCACCAGGAAGAGCCAGGAGGTGCTGATTACCCATTGGTAGAGAATTAGAGGATGCTTCACCATCTAGAGCCCAGGGAGGCTTGTAGCTCAGCAATAGAAAACATGCTTTGCATGCACTAGGGCTCAGGTTCAATCCATACAACTCTTAAGTAGGGCTGGGAAGGTTCCCAGTCTGAAACTCTGGAGAACAACTACCAGTCCTTGTACACAGTACTGAGCTAAATGGACCAGTTGCCTGACTTGAACTAAGGCAGTTCCCTGAGCTCCTTCTTCTGACGCTACCCAGACATACATAGTCACTACAGAACTTTCGGGTGAAAGACATGGGGAACCTTACTCACTGCCTTTCCCCTCTTGTTACATACCTATTATTTATTTTGGAAATTTCTGGGCATTTAAAAATAGCTAAGTGGTATATAATTTTCAATAAAACATAACAAAAAAATCATGATATAAAAGCACTAAACATAAAAACACAAAACAGTAAAATACACAGCAGAGGTTCAAAGATATGGGGGGGAGAATAAGCTTAGGGGGCAGGAAACACATTAGTAAAAACTTGTTTTCACAAGGTTCCTGAAACAGAATTTGCATTTTAGGTTATTAAGATTTTGCCAGATTTTTGAATCTTACACCGTCCCATGAGTTCTTATGCACTTTATTAATAAAAATACATAGTGGCCACATTCAGATGTAACCATTCTTTCTTGCACTCTTCTCTTTCTCTTTATTCCTCTGAGAGCAAAAAAGGACAGAGGAAGAGAATACAGATGGGAACTATCTTGTTTTCTGGATAGGTTACTTCCTGGTTCACACTGAGAAGCTCTTTTTTCAGTGTCCCCAGAGGTGGAAATGAGGGCTGCCGATAGAAATCAGTGCACAAATCTTAAGACTTTTAATGTTGCTGGAACTGGACACCAGTGTGTCCACCACCAGGCCCTCTCAAAAATCCAGAGGGGCCCAGGCCACTTCCAGTTATTAAAGCCCATAATAAAATAAAAAATGAACAAGACCTAAAAACACATAGATTATAATACTTTACTATTTGAAGCACCATATTATTAATCTCTATTGCCACTCTGGGCCCCTTTTGTGAGGAGGGCTGTGAGATAAATTTCAGAAAATAAAAAAATAAATTTCAACATAACTCAGTAGCACTGGGCCTTTTGTGAAACCAGGTTAAGGATGAGTACTTGCACAGTTGTGCCCTGCTACTAGCAGACTGTAGGTTTTATAAATACATACAGAAATAATTAAAATCTAAGGGGTTTAGAAGGGGTAATCTCCTTTCAATAATCTCTGCCACAAAGCCTGTAAAGTCACTGCTGGCAGAGAGCCCAAATCGGACCGGCTGTTGGATATCAGGATAGCACGTGCAGCTCGGGGTCCAGAGAGATTAAGTGAAATTACTGCCCTGCTGGCCCATCAGGCAGATATGAGGCTCTAGAATATGATCTTCACTGGCTAAGGTGAAACCCCATCTAGGACACCATTCTTGCACCAAAGAGCAGATCAACGTTCAGCTGATAGAAAGGGATTGTGGGCGGGGAGAGAAAGGGATGGGAAGGAAGAGAGGAAACCATGCACTGAAAGGCAGTAAGGAATCCTGGAATGAATTCAGGTAGGCTCCTGCTGTATGAAATCAGACATCTCCAGTTGTGAAAACAAATATAGCAAATTTTAAACATATTTTAATATAGCTTCTTGAACCATGCCCCAGCTAGCCTAATTAAAACAAATTCAAATTAGAAAATACTCTTAAAATGGGTGGCATGTTATTAAATATCTCATTCTACTACTGAATAAAACAGCCATCGTTCACTACATTTATCTGATGGATGTCTGCCAGAGATGGCTTTGGAAGAAATCAGATTCATCGTACCTGTGATTTATCAGATTGTTCTGCGTGATTCCTTAAAAGATGGTGCTTTCTGTTTTGCCAACCTGCTGCTTTTGCAGACTCCAAAAAGGCTATTTAAGTTTGGCTCTTTAGGAAGATCTTTAGTGAATTACTATTTTTATTCTTGGCTTAGTAGTTACATCAGCACTTCCCATACTCATTATAGCTGAAGCACCTGTATATTCTGAACTAAAACTGGAAGTAAAATTCACTCCAAAGTGTACTTCAGAATGCGTCAGTTACTCTACCATTTCCTTTGTTCCTATTGGAATGTGGGAAAGCCTACCAGAGTAGCAACTCATGCACAAAGGCAGCAAGTAGACATACATAATTTACAAACATAATTTAATTTGTATGATACCTTTCCATAGTTCAAACCATGCTCAAGGCGGCATAAAACATACAAAATGCATACAAAAATTGCAAACTCTTGTCTTAAAAATCATATCCTTCATGTTATTCCTATGCTTCTTCCATCCGTTGGGGATGTCCATTGTCAGCATAGAGGCAGGATATTAGGTAGCCAATACTGCATCTCAGATTATCTTGCCCATACTTGGTTTATTAAATTAATATATTTACAACCTGCCTTTCCCTCTAGTTGAGATGCAAGGCGGCTTACAACTTAAAAAAAAAACAATGATAAAATAAGGTAAAGGGACCCCTGACCATTAGGTCCAGTCGTGACCGACTCTGGGGTTGCGGCGCTCATCTCACTTTATTGGCCGAGGGAGCTGGCATACAGCTTCCGGGTCATGTGGTCAGCAGGACTAAGCCGCTTCTGGCAAAACCAGAGCAGCACACGGAAACGGCGTTTACCTTCCCACCGGAGCAGTACCTATTTATCTACTTGCACTTTGACGTGCTTTTGAACTGCTAGGTTGGCAGGAGCAGGGACCGAGCAACGAGAGTCCACCCCGTCACGGGGATTTGAACCGCCGACCTTCTGATCCAGAGTGATAAAAACGAACTAGTTAAACTGGTCAAAAACTAGAAAACATTTTGATTGACTTGAGAGGTGTTGCTCATGCACCTACTGGGAAGATCAGTGACATTGGTGAGCACAAGAGAAAAGGTCTTTTCGGTGGTGGTCCATAGCTGTGGAACTCCTTCCAAATGATTTACAGCTTGTTCAGGCATTTAAGGGGAAGCCCCAAAGACCTTTTTCTTCACTGCTACCTTCAGTTAATGTTTTGAATGACTTAACCAGAGCAACTTTGTTTAGTAGTACAGTGATACCTCCTTTGGCGGACAGGATCATTTCCAGAGGCCCGGTCAGATCCCAAGGTTTCCACAACCTGAGGACCACTTCTGTGCATGCGCGCACGGCGGTAGACAGCTTCTACGCATGTGTGCGTGGCGGTAGACTGCTTCTGTGCATGCAGCAAAACACTTCCGGGTTTGCCGCTTTCACAACCTGAAGTTTACGTTACCCGAGGGTAATGTAAGCTGAGATGCTACGGTATATATATTCTTCTGATGTGCCCACATAGCCAATGTTTCTGTATCATTTATTTTGCTGTACATTGCTTTAGGAGGGCATGTCTAAAATATGCAACTTACAAAAAAGCTTTTCATTAAAATTAGGCAAATAGATACCCTGTGTGAGGACTCAGTGGCTAGACATTGCTCACAGCCAAGGGCTTAGCAATTGCCAAAAGGATAGTCGGGAATGTCTCCAGCACCCCTGCCAGACTGGCTAGCAAGCCCCACTGTCGTTGCCTTTCCCTGTAGGGTTTACTTGCTTGTGTAAGAAATTTACAGGTACAGTTCCACCAACTCAGTTGAACTGCAGATTACGACCTGTCCAAGCCTTTTGCACCCCTCTCCTTTTGACTCATCAAGCTCCCTCCCTAACCCAGCAACCTTTCCCTCAAACGCACCACTTCCCAGGTTCTGTTTTGCTGAGAGAGATCACAGCCAAGGGTAATTGATGAGGTTCCCATCCGTTCCTACAGGTGGATAATTCTGTTGTGGCAGAGCATAATTACCCAGCTACAGAGCAGACTGATTGGAAAGAGGCAAGGCCAGAGCACTGACTCATGATGAGACCGGGTCCTTTAGTCTAACAGGAGCCTTTCTTCAATTTATATCTCAGAGTACCCTACTGTGCAGCGTGTGGAAATTACATAGTTAAGAGCAGATGCTGTACTGTTTGTTTTATTTTTAAAGTACAGTGGTACCTCGGGTTAAGTACTTAATTTGTTCTGGAGGTCTGTCCTTAACCTGAAACTGTTCTTAACCTGAAGCACCACTTTAGCTAATGGAGCCTCCTGCTGCCGCCACGCCGCTGGAGCACGATTTCTGTTCTCAACCTGAAGCAAAGTTCTTAACCTGAAGCACTATTTCTGGGTCAGCAGAGTCTGTAACCTGAAGCGTATGTAACCCGAGGTACCACTGTAAACACATTCCCCTAGCGAACTGCCGGGGCTTAAATGAGGCCAATTTTCTCTCTCCGCACTTCATCCTCCCTGGTTTAATCACATAGGTTCTGGAAGTCAGTGAGCATCAGTTCACGTTGGACCATTTTGGATTTTAAAAAATGCATTTCCTTTTAATTTACAAGTTTCGTGCTTTTACTCGTCAGGGAACCCTCTAGTATGCAGAAACCATTCCCTTGTTTTTGGTGGCTTTGTTTCACTTCCAAATTGATAAGCATGAGACTACTCAAATTCAGTATTAAGGACAATTAAGTACTGCCAGGAAACTGAAAGATTGCAATGTATCCCTAGTTGCTGAGGGCTCTGTAACATTCACTTCTTTTACATGAAGCACAAAAGCACAAGAAGGGGGAGATGCTGAAAGGAAAACAAGTGACTGTTCTAAACAATAGCAGAGGTTTGAATAAAGCAGGGATGTGGAAACACTGAAGTTTTAACAAAAATATTTTAACAAGGTGAAATAGTAGAGATGGATTCAATAGAGAAGCTAACACCTAAAAGCTTACACAACAGAGCCTTTCCAAACTTTCCAAACAGTACTCAAACATTGCTTTAAACTGTTGCTCCCCCTTCAGTGTCATCCCCTGCTAACTCAACCCAAACTTCTGTTATTTTAAACCCCTGCTTTTCCCCTGTCACTGTTCTCTCTTCCCACTCCCATGCCTGTTGTGCAGCCTTCCTTCACTTTTGCTTCCCTACCCTACTCTGAATTCATGCAATTCCAGGGTTGCATTGAGGCACTGTAAATTCTCCAATGAAAGCTATGTGATGGCATTATTATAATTTTATCATATAGAGAGATAAGCTAGCTAGGGTGGCAAGCCTATACTCGCCTGAGAGTGTTACCCATTGAGCTCAGTGGACTTATATCGGAAAAGGCACATAGAGGATTGCACTGCACATTCCTGCAGCTTTCAGCTTTTCTCTTGATTCACTGTCCTCCTGATTGTCTCCTTGATTATCCTATATCAAATCCTGTAAACTATTTATTTTAGACAGACACAGAGTAATAAATGCTTTCCATGTTTCTAATGTTACTCTTGATACACGCACCCAGACCCCTTTCTCTCTTTTTTTGAAGTTTCACATAACACCAGTCTTGAAAAACCTACATTGGCTCCCAGTACGTTTCCGAGCTGGTGTTGACCTTTAAAGTCCTAAATGGCCTTCGCCAAGTATACCTGAAGGAGCATCTCCACCCCATCATTCTGCCCGGACACTGAGGTTCAGTGCCGAGGGCCTTCTGGCAGTACCCTCATTGCGAGAAGCAAAGCTACAGGGAACCAAGCAGAGGGCCTTCTCGGTAGTGGCACCCACCCTGTGGAACACCCTCCCATCAGATGTCAAAGAGATAAACAACTACCTGACATTCAGAAGACATCTGAAGGCAGCCCTGTTCAGGGAAGTTTTCAATGTGTGACATTTTAGTGTATTTTTGGTCTTTGTTGGAAGCCACCCAGAGTGGGTGGGGAAACCCAGCCAGATGGGTGGGGTACAAATAGTAAATTATTATTATTATTATTATTATTATTATTATTATTATTATTATTATTTCAGTCTTGCATCAAATGGTAGAGCTGATGTGACAAACTGTATTTGGGATGCTTTACTTGGACTGAGGAGATCTGGGCTCAGATCCCCTTTGGCCCATGAAGCTCACTGGGAGGGCATAGCTTAAACTACCACAGAGGGTGGTTGTCCCACAACACTTAACAGGTACACACAGACCATGCTCAAAGCATGGAAAACACAAATAGGCAAACTATCCCCAACCCCATCCCCACTAATCCCCCTGGCGTACCACCCATTATTCCACCATGCAGCACAAAACCTCCAGATAAAAACCTGGCGAACCAAAGGCTTATATCGCCTAATAGACTTTTATAAAAATAACAAACCCTTGTCAACACAAGAAATACAAGACAAACTAGAAGACACCCAAATGCCCTGGTTAACACAACACCAACTACGTGCCCTCTTAAACAACCCAACAGTAAAATCAGCAGCAACTAGGCCCCTGACAACCTTCGAAAACCTCCTCCTAACAACAAAGGGAAACGGTAAAGGGACGGTATCCGCAATATACAAAATACTACTCCAAAACCCCGCAAATCCCCTAGACGCAATCAAAAAACAATGGGAGAATGACATAGGCTATGAGATTAACCCCACTCAATGGACCAGAATGTGGTCTAAACCCCCCTTTAAATCCATATCAACGAAAAGAAAAGAACTCACACTGAAACTCACCTACAGGTGGTACCTAACACCAAGGAAACTAGCGCTAATACACCCAGGAACCTCACCAAAATGCTGGAGAGGGTGCACCTCCACAGGCACATACCTCCACATGTGGTGGGAGTGTCCCAAAATTCAACTGTTCTGGACAACAGCCATACAAGAAATATGTAAAATAACTAAGCAAGTAATAGACATCACCCCAGAATTGGCCCTACTAAACATCTTCCAAGACAACAATGCCCACTTACACCACAAAGAACTCATAACCCACCTGCTCTCAGCAGCCAGAAACACCATAACCAGACACTGGAGAGACCTGTCAGGAGTAAGCATGGACCAATGGTACCAAATAGCATGGGAAACAGCCCAACTAGAAAAATTAACTAATAAACTGAAACTGACACGGGGACAAACAGAAGAAGACGCCTTCACCCCGGTATGGCTCCCCTTTATCACATACACAGCCCAACAGGACAATGACAATAATCCACCAACAGCATACAAATCAATATGGCTAACCTGATCCAAAACACACACACACCTCACCCACACACGAACACAAAGATCACCACAGCCAATCACAAGCAAACAATCACACCCTAGGCCAACCCCAACCTCTCTCACCACCAAAGGAACACAAGTGAACAACACAAGCAACGCTGACACCAAACTCTACATACATTAAACATAATAGAAACACCGCCACCCGACCCCACCCCCATCCATCTTCCCTCTCTCCACCCCCCCTTTCTTTTTTCTTTCTTTTTTCTTCTCCCCCTAATGCCTCAACAATTGAAACGGATTTGTAAAAATGTTACATGGAAGAAGAAGAAAAAAATACGAGGCACTACACTTCTGTAAAACAAGAAAATCCTTAATAAAAAATATTTTAAAAAAAACAAGAATAACAACAGCTGGGTTTCTGAGAGCTACTTAAACTCATTCAAGAGGCTGTGCAGATGCTACAGTTCTTTCTAAAGACTTCCAGTGCCTATTTCTATTTAAGAAAAGCTTAAATATTACGTCAGCTGGGGAAGCAAAAGCTCTAGTACATATAGTTAGCCGAACCATTGTTGAAATGAATACAATGTTATGTTTGAAAATACAGGTCTCCAGACCCGTACTGCGTTGAAAGGGTTAAATTTCCAAGCTGTAGCAGCAGATTGTGTTTTCCTTCTATGATCTGGGCTGACAAGACATCAGTATTCTATTCATCTGTTGGGAATTAGGCTGTTAATCCAATCAATGACTCTTGAGTGAGCTGCGGCCTGCCTCCCCACTGGGGAACAATCGGATCAGACGGCAGATTGTTTAAGAGCACAACGCTGTCCCAGTGTCAGGTGGAATTCTTGAGCGTTCCCTGGTGAATTGGAGCTGGGGGAAACTGTCTCAGACCATTTATCCTGCTCTTTAAATAACCAGGTACCTGCCTCATCCATACTAAAGCGATAAGCAATTGGGGAAGGCAGAAGGGAGCCAGTGACTAAAATGCTGCAAAAGGGGCTGCAGGAAATGGAAGAGGGGCTTCAGATTTAAGGCTTGCTGTTCATTAAGCATGTTAAAGAAAGGGATTGCCTTGATGTCCTGAACAGATCTTGGTGGGCTTGGGGGTAGGAGGGGAGGGGCTGGCAGCGTTACACTCTTTGGTTGTCATGAGCATTTCCTTTTGGAATTGGAAAGGTGAGAAATAAATCTCGCAGGAAATAAACATTTGGTATAGCACAAGTGTCATACAGCATGGGTCCTTTATGTTTTAGAGAACTCTGTGCTTTGGGGGGGGGTGAATTATCAGCTTAGATTGCACCACATCAGGTGCCTGTTGATAAAATGTTTGCATTTGAAATGTTGCTTAAGAAGGGGCTAGCTAGTTGCTCATCTGTTGGATGTAGTTTCTATACGCTGATAGGTCTGAATATGTGAATTTAACCTCTCTGCACAGAAACAGGTTTAATTAGGACACACAGAGAACTCATTTGAAGGCACATTATGTTTTTCAACTGCTGAAGCCCTAGAATCATAGAATCATAGAGTTGGAATAGACCACGAGGGCCATCGAGTCCAACCCCCTGCCAAGCAGGAAACACCATCAGAGCACTCCTGACATATGGTTCTGCTTAAAGACCTCCAAAGAAGGAGACTCCACCACACACCTTGGCAGCAAATTCCACTGTCGAACAGCTCTTACTGTCAGGAAGTTCTTCCTAATGTTTAGGTGGAATCTTCTTTCTTGTAGTTTGGATCCATTGCTCTGTGTCCGCTTCTCTGGAGCAGCAGAAAACAACCTTTCTCCCTCCTCTATATGACATCCTTTTATATATTTGAACATGGCTATCATATCACCCCTTAACCTCCTCTTCTCCAGGCTAAAGATGCCCAGCTCCCTTAGCCGT
This sequence comes from Podarcis raffonei, assembly GCF_027172205.1. Taxonomy (NCBI): domain Eukaryota; kingdom Metazoa; phylum Chordata; class Lepidosauria; order Squamata; family Lacertidae; genus Podarcis; species Podarcis raffonei. Next base: position 6,680,508 of record NC_070607.1, on the reverse strand, counting down.
TCCTCATAAGGCATCGTTTCCAGACCTTTGACCATTTTGGTTGCCCTCCTCTGGACACGTTCCATTTTGTCAGTGTCCTTCTTGAACTGTGGCACCCAGAACTGGACACAGTACTCCAGGTGAGGTCTGACCAGAGCAGAATACAGTGGCACTATTACTTCCCTTGATCTAGATGCTATACTCTATTGATGCAACCCAGAATTGCATTGGCTTTTTTAGCTGCCGCGTCACACTGTTGGCTCATGTCAAGTTTGTGGTCAACCAAGACTCCTAGATCCTTTTCACATGTAGTGCTCTCAAGCCAGGTGTCACCCATCTTGTATTTGTGCCTCTCATTTTTTTTGCCCAAGTGCAATACTTTACATTTCTCCCTGTTAAAGTTCATCTTGTTTGTTTTGGCCCAGTTCTCTAATCTGTCAAGGTCGTTTTGAAGTGTGATCCTGTCCTCTGGGGTGTTAGCCACCCTGCCAGCTATCTCTGTTTCAGACTACCTGGAAACCACTTCTGTGTTCTTCAGAAGAACAACAGAGTTTAAGTGTAATAAATGAAGTACAATATAGGAACCCCTGCCATCTGGGCAGCCCACTTCTCTTTTCCCTTAGTCACATTTGTGCATTCCCAAATGAGTCCTCTGCATAAGTAGGCAGCTGAGGAGGCAAGGCTATGTAGATGAAGAAGACTGAATCTGCATAAAGTCAGACAGCTGTTCTTGTTGGTTGCCAGGTGGCAAAGTCCAACAAGGGTGTATATGCACTTGGATCAAGTTGAAGAATCTCCTAATCTCCACCTGCCTTTTGATTTTGTTTCCTCTGAGATTCCTGGCTCCCCCTCTGAACGTGGAGAGTCATGGATCTCCTCCTTCCTTTTTATATGTGCCCCACTAGCTGCGTCTGTTGCTTAGTTCCCTTGATTTCTTTGCAAGTAAGGCTCTGCTTAGAGCCAAGGAAATAACTTCAGGCTGCTATATCTTGCTCCCCACCTCCTAAGTGTCCAGTATAAGGGAGCTGCCCACCATCTCCTTGACCAATTCACTGCTTCCCTTATGACTGCCCTCTTTCTCTGCTGTGTTAACAAAATAAATCAACTTTCCTTCAGCACCAGCCTTTATAGCAGAGGCTCAGAAAGCCAGCAATGAAACACTAACTTTAAAAAAATTATTCAGGAAGCTACAAACAAATTAGCCTGCAGTCTTTTCCTAGATAGAAGTCATTAATCACCGATCTTTTAAAGTTCTGTGTCTATTTATTTATTTATTTGTTTGTTTATTTTTTTAAAGCATTATACTCCACTTTTCACCCAGAGTGACTTTCTATAAAAATAGCACAGTCCTCGCCCTCAGGCTTATCCCCTTCTAAAAAGACATGACACATAAGGAAAAAAGAATGGGGAAAGGAGAACAAGCAAACTCAGATACTAAATTCTTAATGGTATAAGGTGCTTATATTAATGCCTTTGGATGGAGGTGGGCTGTTCAGTTCAAAAACAAGCATTGGTGGCCCCTGAAAACTGCTGATCATTGATCCTTGTGGTACAATGGGTCACTGTGTCTGGTAACCCGAAGGTTGGTGGTTTGAGCCAAGCCTGGGCGGGCTGTGGGCAGGATCCCTGCATTGCAGAGGGTTGGACGAGATGACTCTCTGGGTCCCTTTCAACTCTACAGTTCTACGATACTATGAAATCTATGATCTAGCCTTCCTGAAAGTGGATGTACAGTGGTACCCCGCAAGACGAACGCCTCGGAAGACGAAAAACTCACTAGACGAAGGAGTTTTTCGTTTTCTTAGCCGCTTCGCAAGACGCATTTCCCTATGGGCTTGCTTCGCAAAACGAAGCTTGCCCCGCAAGCTCCGGGGATAGCGGGGAAGCACAGCGCATCTTCCCCACTGTCCCAGGACCTCTTTTGAAGCAAGGGGCGGCGGGGAGAAGATCGCTTCTCCCCGTTGCCAGCCCCGCAATCTCCGGGGACAGAGGGGAAGGCGCGCGCGCCCGGACCCCTTTTGAACCAAGGGGCGGCAACGGGGAGAAGCGATTCTCCCCGCTGCCCCTTCCCTTGCTTTAAAACAGGTCCGGGGACAGAGGGGGAGGCGCGTGCGCCTTCCCCTCTGTCCCCGGAGATTGCGGGGCAGGCAACGGGGAGAAGCAATCTTCTCCCCTCCCCGCTGCCCCTTGCTTTAAAACAGGTTCGGGGACAGAGGGGAAGGGGCGCGGCGTTTCCCCTCTGTCCCCGGACGGTCTCCATAGGAACGCATTGATTGATTTTCAATGAATTCCTATGGGAAACCGTGCTTCGCAAGACGAAAAACTCACAAGAAGAAAACACTTGCGGAACGAATTAATTTCGTCTTGCGAGGCACCACTGTAATGCAGCTGGAAATTGCTGATATAACAAGGTGGGGTCTAGCTGAAATCTGTTCATCATCATCATCATCTGTTGGCTTCTTGTCAATCCCGTTGCATCATATAGGTTCACAGGTGCTCAGTTGATGCAGTCACCCCTGCAACAGATGGTCTTCTACTCTTTGTCACAAGGCAGGAGGAACTGGTGACCTCTGTCAGTGGGGAGCAGGAGCCCAGCTGGTGAGAGTAGCAGTGAATGAAGATGGGAGTCCCACATTGGCTGTTGCTTCTTCTTTTCCTCAAGGACAGATGGAACAACAAATATGGATAAGACTGATCTGGTTAGATATTATATACATGGACTTTAAATAAGCCTTTGACGTGTCCCTTATTAAAGTAAACTTGGGAGTCATGGGATAAGAAGGTAGCTCCTCTTAGGTATTAGTAGTAGTTTAAACAACTCCAAACAGAGCATAAGATTAAATTGACATTTCTCACAAAGCAGGAGAGTAAGAACTAGGATCCTCCAAGGATCTGTATTAGGTGTTTGGTTTGTTCACAAATGATTGGAATCAAGGTGAAGGAGGGAGATGATCAAGTTTGCTTCCGATCCTAAATTAATGTAGTTTTTGTGGAGGGAGTGTACTTTCTCATTTCCTCTAATAGGACTCAAAGGGTGACTGTCGGAGAGGCTATGTCAGCTTCTTGCAGTCGACATGTAAGTTTCTTCACTGTTTGGCGCTATCACTGATGTCTAGCTCCCATATGAGACCATCCATTGCTTTGTATTTGGGTGTCATGACACTGAGCTCTCTGTATTTTAAACAAAGTATTCAGAAGTGGCGATCTGCAAAAGTATTTGGAGACTGTGGTTAAAAACCAGAGAAACTTCTAGTGATGCTGGTAGGGAACAGCTGTAATCTTGGGGGGGGGCAGCAATTTGCCTGCCTGTGATTAATGAAGTCTCTGAGACTTTATCTGATCACATAAAGTGCCTGAGGGATTCCTGGATCCAGCACTGCCCTTCCATTGTAATAACTCCTCAGGGCAACTTGTTGCTGCAAATGCATCCTTTCTTCCTAGAATCATAGAATCATAAAATCATAGAGTTGGAAGAGACCACAAGGGCCATCGAGTCCAACCCCCTGCCAAGCAGGAAACACCATCAGAGCACTCCTGACATATGGTTGTCAAGCCTCTGCTTAAAGACCTCCAAAGAAGGAGACTCCACCACACTCCTTGGCAGCAAATTCCACTGTCGAACAGCTCTTACTGTCAGGAAGTTCTTCCTAATGTTTAGGTGGAATCTTCTTTCTTGTACTTTGGATCCATTGCTCCGTGTCCGCTTCTCTGGAGCAGCAGAAAACAACCTTTCTCCCTCCTCTATGTGACATCCTTTTATATATTTGAACATGGCTATCATATCACCCCTTAGCCTCCTCTTCTCCAGGCTAAACATGCCCAGCTCCCTTAGCCGTTCCTCATAAGGCATCGTTTCCAGGCCTTTGACCATTTTGGTTGCCCTCCTCTGGACACGTTCCATTTTGTCAGTGTCCTTCTTGAACTGTGGCGCCCAGAACTGGACACAGTACTCCAGGTGAGGTCTGACCAGAGCAGAATACAGTGGCACTATTACTTCCCTTGATCGAGATGCTATACTCCTATTGATGCAGCCCAGAATTGCATTGGCTTTTTTAGCTGCCGCGTCACACTGTTGGCTCATGTCAAGTTTGTGGTCAACCAAGACTCCTAGATCCTTTTCACATGTACTGCTCTCAAGCCAGGTGTCACCCATCTTGTATTTGTGCCTCTCATTTTTTTTGCCCAAGTGCAATACTTTACATTTCTCCCTGTTAAAATTCATCTTGTTTGTTTTGGCCTAGTTCTCTAATCTGTCAAGGTCGTTTTGAAGTGTGATCCTGTCCTCTGAGGTGTTAGCCACCCCTCCCAGTTTGGTGTCATCTGCAAATTTGATCAGGATTCCCTTGAGTCCATCATCCAAGTCGTTGATAAAGATGTTGAATAAGACCTGGCCCAAGACAGAACCCTGTGGCACCCCACTAGTCACTCTTCTCCAGGATGAAGAGGAACCATTGATGAGCACCCTTTGGGTTCGGTCAGTCAGCCAGTTACAAATCCACTGAGTGGTAGCATAGTCAAGATCGCATTTTACCAGCTTCTTTACAAGAATATCCTGAACTAGTAAGAAGATTTCTTCTCTAGTAGTACCTTGTTCTTATCTTCTTTTTCCACCTATGATGGGACTGCCAACAAATGAGCAAAATACTCAGATATCCTATTCCAACTTCACTGCAGATTTGTTCTATGGGACAATCAGCTAATGGTCTTAAGTACTCAACCACAGAGCCTAGGGCTTGCTGATCAGAAGGTCGGCGATCCGAATCCCCTCATTGGGGTGAGCTCCAATTGCTCGGTCCCTGCTCCTGCCAACCTAGCAGTTCAAAAGCATGTCAAAGTGCAAGTAGATAAATAGATACTGCTCCGGCGGGAAGGTAAACGGTGTTTCCGTGCGCTGCTCTGGTTCACCAGAAGCAGCTTAGTCATGCTGGCCACATGACCCGGAAGCTGTCTGCGGACAAACGCTGGCTCCCTCGGCCAGTAAAGCGAGATGAGCGCTGCAACCCAGAGTTGCTCGCAACTGGACTTAACGATCAGGGGTCCCTTTACCTTTATCTTTGTTTGACTTGCTTCAATAAAAATAAAAGTTTAAAAAAGAAAGAAATACAGTGGTACCTTGGGATGTGAACGGGATCTGTTCCGGAGCCCCGTTCACATCCAGAAGCAAACGTAACTAGCGACGGCACGTCTGCGCACGCCGCTTTTCGCCGCTTCTGTGCATGCACGTGATGTCATTTTGAGTGTCTGCGAATGCGCTCCGTTACTTCCGGGTTGCCGCGGAGCGCAACTCAAACGCGCTCAACCCGAAGCACATTCAACCCAAGGTATGTCAGTGTAGCAGTGCTTTAATTATCTGGTGCTGAGAGTTTTTGCATTAACCATTGTCAGATAAATGAGATCAAATATTCCCATGTTGTATGTTTCCACACTGGTTGTAGCTCACATGAATATTCATTATTTCTTCCATCGGGAGTAATTCATGAAACCTTCGTCTTTTAGTTGTCCTTAGGCCCACACTTGTGGGCAACACCAGATTATATGGAACCTAATAAGGAAACTATTAGGAATGGAGGAGAAATTTGGTTTGATTCCCATTTTAAATCCAAACGTGCCTAATTCATTCTTCCCCACAAAATGTGTGGATAAATCTTTAAAAGTTTTCACTTATATAAAATTTGCAATGCTGTTTTCCAAACAAAAAATATGGTACCAAACAAGCAGAGGGGAAAGTATGTATAAAAATGCATGCATTGGTGAAAATTGTTTGCAAAATTGTGCATTTTATGAGAAATCCTTCCTTAAATTTGGATGAATTTTCATGGCAGCTTTTTTTTTACAAAGAAAAATCACAAACTGATACAGAAATGTGTTAGACTAAAGAAGGGAACAATGAGAAACTAAACTTGACAGATTCATCTATCCCTAGAAGCCATGTTTGTTTGTTTGCTTGTGAGTTGCTGTTAATTTAATGTGATGTAAGGCAACAGAAGCTTCATATTGCCAGCCATCTTTAAAATGGATGACAGTTTGAGAGCTGATGCGAACAACTTATTGGATGAGCTTCCAAGATCGGTGTAATGCAAGAACTCGGCCTCGGTATGGACATAATGACTCCTAGTGTGAAGAAATGTGAAATATAAAATCATGATCAATTAACCATTTCCCCCATATTTCAGTTGTCCTTAGTTCTTGTTGATAGGTACAGCCCCAAATGAGCTACATTTAGGCAGTAATTCATGCTGGAACAGAGCAGAGTATAAATAACTGTGGCAAATATTCCCTCTTCTTGCTTAGTAACTCAAAATGAAACTTAATTATCTTGCTCAATTTCCAAGAAAAAAAGATCAAATGTTGTCACTCTGTTCCATTTGCTTATTTATAGGTACATTTTTACAGTAGGACTGGAAATTTCCCGCAGTAGTTGCCCAGAGACAATTTATCAGGGCTACACATGGAAAACTGTGTTGCTGCACTATTCCACACTTTTTTAAACATAAAAAACCCTAATGTGAACAACCTCTTGCATTCCAAAAGTTTAGGGCAATTTAGGGATATTTATATAATCCATTTTGTGTAGTGGTACAGTACTGGCATGCATGAATCTGAAGAGCTTAGTTTTTGTGTGACTTGCTTTCTTGTGAGCCAATGAGCCTTTCAGGAAGGCCAGTAGAATTATGTAGGTGACAATCATGTTATTTCCTTTCAACTGAAGTGGTGACACTTACTTAGGGCACTCTTCTCCTAATGAGTTTTCATGCTGAAATTTCTAAGGATTAAGAATTAGATTTTCTCACTCTAGAGTTGAGCAGAGTCTCTGTCCAGCACGCAGTAGATAGGGGCCCATTAGACACGGAATTTCGGGCAGTAAAATCCAAGGACGTAGCTCTCTGTAGGCAGTTGGAAATCCTTAATGGGCATTTCTGTAGCAGCCTCTTCAGCTTTGCTAGATTAAAATTTTGTTATGTGGAGAATATATATGATCGCTAATACAGCACAAACTCTAGCTAGCATTCAGCTTCATGCGAACCCTTGATAGTAATCTTTTATTACTGTTACGGATTCAGTGTTCTCTTAGAAAGTTGCTTCAATGCCGGAAAAGGGTGTCTGACCCAGCAGCCACAAGTGGCAACAATGCTAAATGGAGAAGCATGAAGGGGTCACTGCCATAGGCAACACATCGTAAAAGGGACCCCTGACCATGAGGTCCAGTCGTGACCGACTCTGGGGTTGCAGCGCTCATCTCGCTTTATTGCCCGAGGGAGCCGGCGTACAGCTTCCGGGTCATGTGGCCAGTATGACTAAGCCGCTTCTGGTGAACCAGAGCAGCACACGGAAACGCCGTTTACCTTCCCGCCAGACCTATTTATCTACTTGCACTTTGACGTGCTTTCGAACTGCTAGGTTGGCAGGAGCTGGGACCGAACAATGGGAGCTCACCCCGTCACGGGGATTCGAACCGCCAACCTTCTGATCGGCAAGTCCTAGGTTCTGTGGTTTAACCCACAGCGCCACCTGTGTCCCAGGCAGCACATAGGTATAGCACAAAAGAATGGGGCAGGGGGAGGCATTCACCTGAAGGGGCTCGTTCTTTACCACTGCTTATGGTGTCTTCTGGTCTGCAGCAGCAGCTGATCAGGGGTTGATGCTAAAGACTCCTCTGGTTCAAGGGCCTTGGTCCTTGCCTGGTGGTGGAGGCTCTGTGTATTTGTTACAAAAGCCAAAGGGAACTTACCTTCTTCGATGTACAAAGCTAACCTTTCCAGTGAGCATATGGCCACAGGTGTAATAATTTTGGAATTTTATTCCCTTGCGTTTTTGCCATCGGCACTTACTATTTATTATTTAGCAGGATTTATATACCCGTTAATCATCAAAACTTTTAAGCTGTTCACTTCAGGTTAATAGAATTGCATCTGTTTTATTGTATGTACTTTTCATACAATGGGAAATCGACCATAGTTTTTTCCATGATCTGTAGCGCTTTTATCCAGTATAAAATACAGTAACCAGCTTTTTTATGCTGAGTGGCAAGTTGCAGGGTGCCCAGCTGCCAGTCTGGTGTGATCCATATGATGCAAAGTCAAGTTCCAGCAAAGGCAGAACAGAGTCCAAAGGTCAAGAGGTGAGGGAATAGCCAAAACTGGACAAGTCAGCTTCCAGAAAAGGTAGACTAGGATTCATAAGAACATAAGAAAAGTCTGCTGGATCAGGCCAGTGTCCCATCTATTCTAGCAACTTATCACAGTGGCCAGCCAGGTGCCCATAGGAAACCTGCAAGCAGGATTCGAGCACAAGAGCATTCTCCCCTCTTGTGGTTTCCAGCTAGTATTCCGAATCATTACTACCTCCCAACTGTGGAAGCTGAGCATAGCCATCACAGCTAGAAGCCATCAATAGCTCTCTCCTCCATGAATTTGTCTAATCCTCTTTTGAAGCAATCTAGGTTAGTGGCCACTAGTGCCTCCTGTAGGAGTGAGTCCATAGTTTAACTGTATACTGTGTAAAGAAGGTACTTTAAAGAGCCTAAGACAGCATTGTGAAGGCTGAGATTTGAGAACTGCTGAAGTGGGGCACAGTAGGGGTCAGAAGTCAGAGCAAGTGCAAGAACAAGGGCTGTTTGACAGTGGAATGGACTCCCTTGGGTGGTGCTGGACTCTCCTTCCTTGGAGGTTTTCAAGCAGAGGTTGAATGGCCATCTGTCAGGGATTCTTTAGCTCTGATTCCTGAATTACAAGGGGTTGGACCAAATGACCCTTCCAAATCTCCAGTTCTGTGGTTCTATGAAATTAGGCAGATGTCATAATTTGAGAGAAAAAAGGAGGGCCAAAGTATCAGAGTCTTCGCCCTCAAGATGAATTGTGCAGACAGAGGGATGGGCTTTGATACCAAGGGTTTATAGAGCCTAATGAGGAAGAATAGGCCTGTGCTGACAGTGTTCAGGCAAGCTGGTACTGTAGACCAGTGTCGTTCATTCTTGGGTCCCCAGATGTTGTTGAACTAGAGTTCCCATCATCTCTGACCATTGGGCTAAACTGGCTGGGAATTAACAGCACCTAGAGGGCCCCAGGTTGATCTAAATGGCACCCTTGATGCCAAAAGCTTAATTTGTCTGGCTAAGAAGGTGGTGGAAACAGAGCAGCATTGAGGGAAGAAAATAAAAATAAAAACAATACTGAAAGTTCAGTCCTTATAGACATCTAAAGTCTTAAGAAAACCAAAATACCCAACACATTTTGGTGATTGATAATCATCCACTGGGGCTCAAGATTAAGGTTCTATCTCCTATCAGAGTGCTTTGAGTTCAAAAGGACTTGCTTCCAGATAAGTATGTACAGGTGGTGACCATTTCATTCCTGCCCCTGTTCCATCCTCTTCTGGGTCCAAAAGGACCTGTGTGTCATTGATCGCTTGTCAATTGGATGCTGCCTGTATAGGATTGAAGCCTAAGACTTACTGTTCATAAATGTGTCTTCCAGCTCCTCTTTGAGGCTTTGCCTCTTGTTTTGCTTCATTCAGGCCTGTAAGTGAACCAAGTTCTGATGGTGAGGAGGTTGTTTCAAGACCCATGTCAATGTAAGGTCGCACAGCCCAGCACCTTGCAACCTTTTCTATGAATGTTGAGCTTGAGGCTGTGGTTCAAAGATCTGTTAAGAGTTTTAGCACCGGTGGGTCAGTGGGTATCAAGTGCCGAGTTGCAGGGAACCCTGCTATCTGTTTGGGGGGGGGGGGCTGAAGCAAGAACCTGGTGTGAGGCCTTGGGTTCAGCTCTACCACACAGGTTTCAATTACTCTTTAGCCAAGGAGGAGGCAGGGGCTCTTTAACAGCCAATGTGTAAGAACACGGGAGAGCAAAAAGTTATCCTAGTCCCCACAAAAGTTGGGGCTACTCCAGCTACAGTACTGCCTCACCTGTGTTGCTTGTGTCACTTGAGTTTAAGCAGATCTGTTTGTCACTATCACCCATGTTGAAAAGATAAGGATTCAGCTAAAATCATCTCTACTGTTCATTTTAGCTGCAGATTTTGTATCTCATTAAACGAATTATGCACAGGAATGTAAGTCAAGTGGCATTTTGTTTTGTTTTTACCTTGTTGTTCAATCAGGAAAAGAATGCACAGGACAGGTTACAGAGACAGTCAAAACCTATAAGCAATGAAGTCTATAAAATGATAAACAATAACAATAAAGCATGCCAGCACCAATAAGTTCTTTTAAGGGCCTGCAATAATAAAAAGATGTTGGTGCCAAAAAGAGAACAAACTTTGTGCCAGGTGAGTCTTTCTGGGGGAAGAGTTCCAAAGATGGGATTCCTCCATTGGAAAAAGTCTAATCCAGGCTTCCTCAACCTTGGCTCTCGAGATGTTTTCGGCCTACAACTCCCATGATCCCTAGCTAGCAGGACCAGTTGTCAGGGATGTTGGGAATTGTAGTCTCAAAACATCTGGAAGGCCGAGGTTGAGGAAGCCTGGTCTAATCTCTTGAGCCTTGGGGGATTACCATTAATATGCAGGCAGGCCCTTGTGGGAAAAGGTGATCCATAAGGGACTTGGGTCCCAAAATGTTTAGGGCTTCAAAGGTTAAAACCAGCACTCTCAATTGCTCATAGAAACAGACAGGGAGCCAGTGAAGCTGTTCTAAATCTGACATGGAGATGTTCACTGTACAAGAACATCATGCCATTCTTTTAAAATGCATATGTGTGGATAAAACTAAATCTGGTTCTCTCTTTTTTCCCCAGGATGATGAAGGCCAAACAGCATTGCATTACGGTAAGCTGTGAGTGAGCATGTTTGCCTATTAACCTACATTATCTGGTAGAGTGAATAAATAATACCCAAGACAGCTACATGTAACAGAAGTAAAGGCCTGCTTAGCAACTTGTAATAAGTTGTTCAAACCAGGAAACATTGCTTTCCAAGCTAAGACTCTTAACTTTGTCTCCTTCAAGCCTGCTATAATATCTGTGCCAAAGTGAATAATAATATTGCATGAATGAGGGAAATGGCTTCAAATACCATAGGTGTTTTGTTTTTTAATGACCATTGATGGATCTTTTGGTAACTTAAACTTTACTCAGTCAGTCTCTAAAATAGAATCATAGAGTTAGAAGGAATCTTTGAGGACAATTATTCTAACCCACTGCTCAGTGCAGGATTGTATTGCAGGATGCAACAATAGCACCCCGTCATATCTCTGTCCTGCCTGTTTAAACACCTCCAGCTAAGGAGAGCTCACCCTCCTCCCAAGCCAATCTGTTCTGCTGTTGAACAGCTCTTACCATTAAGAGGTTTTTCCTGAATCTTTAGCCAAAATCCACTTCCCTTCAGTTTCCACCCATTGCTCTAGACTTTCCCACTAAGAGAACAGAGGGAAAGCCTGCCTCATCTTCTGCATGACAGCCCTTCAGACATATGAAGACTGCTGCCATGTCTCCCCTGAAGCTTCTCCAGGCGAAACATATCCAGCTCTTCCAATGATTTGTCATAGGACTTGGTTTCTAGACCCTTTGCCATTCTGGTCACCCTCCTCTGGTCTTTCCAGATAAGTCAGCCTTGTGAATAAGTCTGCAAAATTACTAGCCTACAAAATGCTTTACTAGCCAGCTGTGAACTGACAAAGGAGTAGCAGACAGCTTCATCCCTCTTCAGCAGTTCACTGCGTTTCTCTGTTGGGTCCAGAGGAGGAGGCTTCCTTTGTGAGTGCTTAAATACAAAGTTGAGTAAAGGTATTGTCAGAAAAGATAGGTCAAAATAAGCTACAGCATTCTATTGACTTGAATATTCATCTAATGCTTCTCATTAGTTTGCTTTTAATTTTGTAATAGAATCTAGACAGCTGAAGACTTATGAGGGTATGTGCAAATATATGTGTAATAACGTTCCACACCGGGAAACAAAACCATATTCTCCCCTCCAAATAAGGTAGTAACAGGGAGCGGAGTGTTGTTAGATTGACCGGGCCTGTTTTCCCTGAATTCCATTATGCACAGTTTTATTATTCAGAAACATTTTATAGTGAAAAAAGTGTATTCCAAGAATTCAGGGGAGTCTTCTGTTGCTTGAGACAGATTCCTTGTATTTCCTTTTATTGTCCGTTTAGTATAATAAATTCTGATGTGGCTAATACACCCAAGGGGTGTCTGTTGTTTATCACCAAGGAACAATGTTGGGTTCTTACCATTTGAGTTCACTGCCTGTATCCTTGTATCCTGTTTTCTTTGTTACCGGCTCCAATAGCACTAATCAAACATTACTTGAAGCCTGACAATATCTTGTTTGTTCAATTAATCATTGTGACTTTCTCAGGCCTGCGCATTCCTGAAAAATCCTTATTTATTTATTCATTCCTTGGACTGCATAATAAAGTCATTCGTTGTAACCAAGACTTGATTGTAGACACAAACCTCTTGTCTATGGGCATCCTTCCCCCCCTCCTTTGCTGCAGCCGTACAACAAACCAAGTAGTTAGCAAAATCCCTTTACAGTAAGGATGGTGAAATAGAATCTGAGTTTATCTATCTTTTGATGAGGATGTTTGGCCTGACAGCTGTCCTTGCCTCAGCAGCTCTTGTGATTACAGAAAGTGTCACGCTCCATCCTTAGATGGGTTATAAATCCTGGTTTGTTCTGATTAAACACGGGTCAGAGCCATTTGGAGGTTAAATGAAGGACAGCTCCCCAGTATGTTACCCTCAAATGGTCTGCCTAAAGGGACCCACCCCCTTCCGTCCAATATCTTCTGGTTATTGGTGCCCCTGTCACTGAATGGTCAGCGCTAGCACTGTGTCTTTGAAAAGGCTAGGATGTGTGTGGTCTCCCTCATGAATGGCTTGCTAGCCTTAAATTCCCTCTTTAAGACCTTCTTCCCCCCCCCTGCCACTTCCCCCCCATGCACACACTTGTTTCCCCCAGGGAATGCTCAAACGATTGGCTCTGTGTCTCCCAGAGGAAATCAAGGTTTCTCCTTGGACTTGAAGTCACCTGACTGTAGCGTGGGCTGGCTCTCTGTATCCTCCCGGGTTCTTTCTTCCTCGTTGAAACACCATCTGCTCTGCTCTTTTTGCACTGTTGCAGGGCAGTGGGAGGGGATGCTGGAGTGAAAATAAATAATAAAAGGAGAAATCCATCATGAAAACCCTGAGGATTAATGGACTTGGAAGGCAAACTGTGCTGAATGAAAATTCATCTTCACCTGTGCCTGTGTCAGGGCTGCCTCCCTGGTGCTTGATAAATAGACGTTCCCAGGATGTGCTGTAAATCCAACAGCTGTTCTAATCTCCAGGGGAAATTTTGCAATCTTTAGAGGTGGGCTTGAGGCCCTCTTGGGTTTCCCGGTGCAGTGGCAACACATTGTTTCGCTTTGGGCCCCTCCTCAGAAATGCCAAATATCTGTCCACACGGCACCTCCGTTTGTAAAGGATCCCCGGTGCCATTGTTGTAGAAGCAAGGAGGCTATTTTCAAGTAGTGCTGCAGCTGCCCCCACTTTACTTACTGTGGAGGCTCCTGTTGAAAGATGGTGACGTTTGGAGGCTGGCTTTCTTTGTTTTGGTTTGTTTGGAAATATAATTGAGATAACTACCCTGCCACTACTTAATGCTTGCTCGTTTGGGGCTGACAACTGGTTAAAATGGCATTGATTAAAATAAACAAAATGTTAACACAATTTTAATATAGGTTATTTTATACAATGCTGAAAGAAACTATATAAAATGTCGCTCATTGTTAGAACAAAATGCAATCTTTTAATATTTTCCCTTTTATGGTAACCCTGGAACCAAAAGAGCTGAAAAAAGAGCTATTAACTTGTAGCCATACTGATTTAAAAATTTCCCTTGCTGATTAATCAATGAAGGCTGCAGTCTTCTGCCATTATACTTGGAGTGAGGCCGCTTGAACACAGTGGGAGGGGGTTCCAAGTAAACATGTCAAGGATTGAGTTGTGCATCTTTAAGGTTGTACCTGCCTCTTTTTATGGGCTTTTCCCAACCATAATTAATTTTGTCAGCTGTAAAGGTTCCTACTACCACCAAGATCTATTTATCGCCAATATAGTAATTCTAATACGCCGTGCAATCTCTCCAATCTCTTCCCTCCTTGCCACAATCCTATGAAGTAGGTCACTTTTACTTACATTTTCATAAATCTAAAACTGCAGTGTTTAGAGAATAATTTGCACAAGGTCGCCAGTTATGCCTGTGAAAGAATGGGGGATTGAATCCAAATCGAGATCAAAGTGCGCTATCAACTGGGCCACCTTGCGTGCTCTGCCTTTTCATGTGAAGTAGGTTCTCGTGTTTTTCAAACCTTTTTTGAAAGCGCACAGATTTCCAAGGGCCCCTCACTATGAGAAATGACATCTTGGATCGTTCTTGAACCCACCTGAGAATTCCTCCAAGCATTTAATAACACCCTTGAGTTCTCATCTCTTCCTAGAACTCCCAGCATATGGAAATTTGTCAGTATTCTGCTAAGCATAGCCTGGTGTTCACAAAAGCGTGGTTCAGACTTCAGATTGCAAGATCTCTAGAGCTATTGGGCCTGGACCATTGTTCTTGTTCAGGGTTCCTTCCATTACAGCCTTTCCAGGAGATTGATTTCCAAGCAACTTCACCAATTTGTTGCCCAGCGCAGGACATTCTTAGCATGTAACATTGATTCTGGCATAACTGCACTAGCTACCAAATTGTTTGCTGGCTCAATTCAATGTGTTGGTTCAAAGAGCCTTATGTGGCTCAGGACCCAAGAACCACTTCTCCCCACATGAACCAACCTAGACCCTGTGATCATCGTCTGAGGCCCTTCTTCACCTGCTACCCTTCCATGGGAGGTTTGGGGGGTAGTAACATAAGACCTTGCCTTTTTGGTGCTGACAACCCACTTGTGGAATGCTCTCTCCAGGGAAGCATGCCTTATTTTTAGGCACCAGGCAGAAAACCTTTGGCTCTACCCAAGCGTTTGGCCCTTAATTTGAAGAATAGCATTGTGGCTTCTTTTAGTGTGGTGGGATCAGTAAGCCCTGATCTGTTTTAACCGTTCAGCTGCTTCTACTGGAGATGAGTAATACTGCATCTCCTGAAAAAGAGAGACCCAGAACGGTCTGTTTGCGGGCAGGGGTATAATATTGGTCCCTTCCCTGGTTTTGAGCCGTTCAGCAGCTGATAAATCTATACTACCTAAAGCACATTTAAGCTACCCTACACCCAACATAGGGACGCGGGTGGCGCTGTGGGTTAAACCACAGAGCCTAGGACTTGCCGATCAGAAGGTCAGCGGTTCGAATCCCTGCGACGGGGTGTGCTCCCGTTGCTCGGTCCCTGCTCCTGCCAACCTAGCAGTTCGAAAGCATGTCAAAGTGCAAGTAGATCAATAGGTACCGCTCCGGTGGGAAGGTAAAGGGTGTTTCCGTGCGCTGCTCTGGTTCACCAGAAGCAACTTAGTCATGCTGGCCACATGACCTGGAAGCTGTACGCCGGCTCCCTCGGCCAATAAAGCGAGATGAGTGCCGCAGCCCCAGAGTCGGCCACGACTGGGCCTAATGGTCAAGGGGTCCCTTTACCTTTACACCCAACATATGGGGTTAAAAACAGCCTCTGGCAGGGAGGGGCTTAACCAGCCTAGTTCTACACCTGGTTAGCTTTTTCTTCCAGAAGTGGAACAAAGATCTCCCACCCTCTTCTGCCTTATA
Source organism: Podarcis raffonei (assembly GCF_027172205.1). Classification (NCBI taxonomy): domain Eukaryota; kingdom Metazoa; phylum Chordata; class Lepidosauria; order Squamata; family Lacertidae; genus Podarcis; species Podarcis raffonei. Next base: position 6,664,847 of record NC_070607.1, on the reverse strand, counting down.
TTGTACCACCAGGTAATGAGGAAGTTTCCTAGCTTCTCAGAAGATGTCCTGTAGATGGATTGCTTCCCTGTTGCCAGGGCAGTAGGACTACACAGTTCATCCTGTCACTCCCTCGCTAGCTCTGAGGAAAGGAACAGCTTCTTGTGGGTCATCTGTGTATTCCTGTCTCACAGGGGCAATTTTGTTTTGCCGCCCAAGGTGGTGGGGAAGTGGATGAGTTGGGGAAGCCATCTGGGTTGTCTTCACATGGGGAATGGGGGCACAGTCCTAGGCCCAAGGCTAACACAAGCCTTGGCTTGCAAGATCCTGGAGTATTTGGTTTGAGAGCTTTTTGCCAGATGTGGTTAGCAGCTCCAGCCCAGACAGATAAATGATTTTTTGCCTAGCATAAGCTCCTAAAATGCTAAAATTGTTCTTTAAATAACCTCCAAATGTGCCGCTGTCCTATTTTAATTAAACCTTTGCTTCCTCTCCCCCCCTGTGTCAGCTGAGGAAGGCAACAAAACATTCAAGATACTTTCTAATTACTACACCTAATTGCAAAAAGAAGTACACCACTAATGTGCTGATTTGAAATATAATTAAAAACAGTAATTAGTGTTCAACAGAGAGGCTTCTTGAAGGTTTAGCTCCCACTGGAAATTTCAGTTACAAAGTTGCTTTCGGGTAAATCTTCCAGCCAAAGCCATCATGCTTTCAGGCTAAGCAAAGACTTCCTCTCCAGTGTGAGTGAGAGTGGGCCTATGGTGTTACATTAGTCTAGTGTGCAATTCATAATTCTATCCAGTATGAGCTACAATACACAAACCTATTGTACAACATTTCACTTAATATTCCTGGCTCTAATTCATTACAGTCTTCCTGTCTTTTCTCCAGGACTACAGGCAAATTCTGATTTGTAATTTTTTGCATCTCATCTCTTTGGCAATTGGAAGCTTCTTTAGTGTTGTACTTCCTACTTCTCTCTTTTAAGGAAGGAGAGAATAGAATCATATTAATCACCTCTACAAGAAAAGTGCTGTTGAAATTTCATTCCAGTTTCTTTGTGAAGAAATCAGTTCTCATCTACTGCTCAAATTCAAATAAAGATCAATGCAGAGCCAGTTTTTACATAGCAGTGGCCTGGTTGGAGTTTTACTCTCTCATCCCGTGTCCTTCCAATAATTCTAGCACAGGGAAATTTGCATGGGAGATACTTACAGTGCCTTGGATCACAAGATAAGTTAACATACAGAGTGCACTTGCAGTCCTCTGCCTAAAGCCTTTCAGGGAGGAGACAAGAGGCCTCAAACAATCTAGGGTGGGGTGCAGGGGCTACTGTCAAGAAGAGACAGAAACTTTCCCTCAGTGGGCTCCCTTAAATTAGATCTTAGGATCCAACCCAATACAGGGCCATTCTACATGGTTCCTAAGGCGCCCCTTAACCCTACAGAGAGACTTTGCGGGGGCACAGTGTGCTGCTTGGGGAAGGATCTTTACTTCTGTGAACTTCCTTAAGTTGATTTAGCCACAGTGACTTGGATTCTAAGATATTTTTCATGCCAGTTTGCCTTATATCAATCGTTTCAGTTGTCCAGTTTAGTTTTCAAAGCTGCTCACCCGCATTCAATCCCCAGCCAAAGGCAGATGCTGAAAAATAGGAGGTTGCCATGAGAGTAAAATTATCTATGCTTCAATCGGTAGGTTTCGGCCAAGTGGTCTCCCTTCCTGCTTCATTCACCTCGTGTCCCCTGTAAATCAGGCAGACATGTCCAAAAAATGGGCAGAAGAAGACTATTAGATGCATCACATCAGCTGCTGCAGTCAGCCTTCTGTTCCACAAGCTATGAAGCCACTAATGGAGGGATACTCATGGGACATGGCCTTTGCCATCAGAGTTATGGATGCTAGGTGCTTCCATGAACCTTTATGAATCCAGAAAAAGTAGCAGTTTTGTCTATAGCCAGAAGTATTATGTGGCATATTTGCAAACAACTCAGAAACCATTCAGAGTCAAAAGGCATCTGCTGTGAGGGGGGGGAGACACACACTGCTTTACTACCTCTTTTGGAAGGCCTTGATCTCTTAGCCACTTCTTCCTAAGGCTGCAGGTCATGAGTTGTGGGTGACGGCAGCATTGAGACATTATGCGCCACAATTGCCACTGTGCCTGCAAAAGATGTCCCCCCTTTGCCTAGAAAATTTTTCACACCCTGAAATGTCTTACCTGCAATTTGTCTTTTTATAAGTGTGGGCCTTAAAAAAAATGTGTTAATGGTCTGGTAAAATAATTCCATTTTTTAGATTGCTCAAAAGTCAGGAAATGTCAGAATCAAGGTTGGTCTCATGTTTCCTCTGAAAGGTTACAATTTAAATTTAATATCCTGCATCTCTTCCATCCTCCTCCTCTTTCGTTTCAGCAAGCTATGTTTTCCTGGCTACCTGTGAAGTAATTTTGCTGTAATATCTATAGTTAATAGCAGAGGTGCCATAGTGTTCTCCAAGATTGAGCTCTGTTAGTTGGTTTTTTTCATGTTCCAAGATTCAGACTTTTATCCTATTCCTTTCTAGTAATAAATCAAGATCCAAGTAATCATTCCTTACTAACTACTGTCAAAACTGTGACCTGACATACATTTTAAGAAACTGAAATAGTGGTTCTTAGGCATGTCGATAGGATGTGGAATATCAATCTTCAGCAGAGTTTTCTCTGCTTTGCCAACTTCGTTTTCCGTTTGGCTTCAAAACTCTTTGCTTCTGCAATTCTGAAACACACCACTCATCAAATGTTCTGTTAGCCACTTAAAAGTAATCTGTGTTTTTTCTGTTCTTTCCCCTCTAGCTTCCACCTGTGAGTTTTCTGACATTGTGAAGCTGCTCCTGGAGTCTGGAGCTGACCCTACTCTTCGGGACACAGAGGGCTACTTGCCTGAGGAAGTCACGGACTGTAAAGTGATCACCTCCATGCTGCAGGAGCACACGGCTGGCAAAGCTTGATCGAAAGGCCAAGGAAGTGCAGGTAGCCCCAGCCCAGGGCTCTCAAAATGGACGAAAAACTGCAATAAAATCATCCTATGTCCACATAATCAATATGCATGATGTATGGAGACTGGAATCTGCGGAGCAAAGAAGCTTATTTCTGGGAGCAGAAAACAGAGCAATGCAATATTGCACTGAACAAAACAGGCCTGTGTATCTATATTGCCTGCCTGGCACAACACAGCCCCAGCCATAGGTTCTGACCTGTCATTTGCTTGACAGACCCCTGTTTTTGTAGCCCCAAATTAAAAAGGAACAGATCTACTCTGCTTCTGGTGGCTGCCAAGCATGGCTGATGGGATCTTTCCTCTTTGATAGGTCACAAGCGTTGTACGCCTTGTGCAGCCCAAGGCTCAGTTTGCATGAAGCAGAGTTTCATCATGAATCTTGAGGTTAACTTAAGGGAGCAACTATATTATGAATGCAATCCTGTATGTGCCCACTCAGGAGCAAGCCTCCTATGTGGGATTTGTTTTCCCGAGTAAATATGGACAGGATTGAATTGCAAGACTATCTGCTCTTTTCCAAAATGCAAGTTACTAGTAAGAAGGGAAAGTCTAGCTGATGGGCAAGGGATGGGGAGAAATGAGCATCTTTACAAAGCTGATCTTCCCATGACAGATTTCACTTTTTAGTCCTGTATCACTACTGCTACTTCCTTGAATTGGGTAATGGAAGCAATGGAGTTATCTAAGATGTGAGAATTGAGGGTTTTCCTATTGGCTCCTGAAGATTAAAAAGGCAAAACATGGACACTGAGCTACTGCTATGAGACTGAGAACTGATGGGAGTGTCCTTTGTGTGTGTCCCTCTGTCTCTGTAAAATACTGTCTTGCACGATAAAAGATGTCAAAGAATTGTTTCTGAATTGCTCTTTTTCTTCCTTTCATGTGAAATCAGTTGCACAAACAGCAGCATGATTTCGTGTTGAATATTCTGGAGTGTTACTTTGGATGTTTTTAATTGTTCTGTCATGATCACCTCATGTTCTAGAGTTACTGAAAGAGAACTGACGGAGCTATTTAAAAAACTGTGAAGACTAAAGCATCTTTGAAAGGCAGTATGAAATCAAATATTAAATGACTGCGAATCCAGAAAGAGAGGAAGAAAAGTATTACTGATTTGCAGCTTGCAGTTTATAGTACTTGCATTGCTAGAACAGTTTGAGGAGTTGATATGGTAGAAACTTCTCTGCCGAAAGAAAATCAGAAGAGAGGAAAGCTTTTCTCTGGCATGCAAAGTGAGTAAGTATGCTGGTAACTTTGTAGTATCCACCAGTGTCCACTGGCTGACTGAATATGCACAAGAAGTAAATAACATTGGAAGAATTTCATCCTTTAGGACTGATAAGGAGTGTTCAGCTATGCCCTTATTCTCTCTCACTGTACAAGTAAGTTACAGGTCCATTGTACTTCTTCACTGCTGCAGTGTCTACACTGAAAATATTTTAGTATTTGTGTAGATGCTACCGGAAATGGTTGATGTAGACGAGGTTGAAAAGCTTTAAAGAGCATAAATCAGAGAAGATGAAATGTATATATAATGTAGTATATAGTATACATATATAATAATGTATATGTAATATAGTGGTGGAAGGGACGCGGGTGGCGCTGTGGGTAAAAGCCTCAGCGCCTAGGGCTTGCCGATCGAAAGGTCGGCGGTTCGAATCCCCGCGGCGGGGTGCGCTCCTGTTCCTCGGTCCCAGCGCCTGCCAACCTAGCAGTTCGAAAGCACCCCCGGGTGCAAGTAGATAAATAGGGACCGCTTACTGGCGGGAAGGTAAACGGCGTTCCGTGTGCTGCGCTGGCTCGCCAGATGCAGCTTTGTCACGCTGGCCACGTGACCCGGAAGTGTCTTCGGACAGCGCTGGCCCCCGGCCTCTTAAGTGAGATGGGCGCACAACCCCAGAGTCTGTCAAGACTGGCCCGTATGGGCAGGGGTACCTTTACCTTTACCTTAATATAGTGGTGGACACCTATATTATTCCTAATTTCATCTTTCATAGTGGAATGGTAGTGGCTCTGTCCTTGTGCCTGCCTCTTGCCATTGCTCAAGTTACCTTTGCCTGTTGCTGCCTGTCCGAAGATGACTGGGCAAGCTCATTTTCCATCTTGTTTGCTAAGGGGTTTCCTCCCCACTCAGCACCCACCCCTGTGATGTGCATTTTAAACCACATTTTTATTATTTCTTTGCAAGGTTGTACAGTTGTCTGAAAAACATACACAAATAAGAGTGATGGACACATAACAATCTGTCAGAGCAGACTAGGCTTTTCTCAGAACTGGGCATGTTTATCACCTATATTTGCATACAGCCATCTTTATGGCAGACAGACTCTTAGTTGAATTAGCAGTCCCATGTTAAATCTCTTCTCCCACACCAAAAAAATGTTTGGGCTGTTCTTCATCCCATGGAGACTAGATCCAAAGATATGTTTGCTGGAATCATTGTGCAGCTAAGGTATTGTGACAGCTACATTTTGGTGCATGGAGAAGGGCATGAAAAGTATGGTCACTGCTGCACGGTTGGCAACTCCTCCCTCTCTCTGCCAAATTCGTGAAATCAGTCATCAGTTTTGGAATTGTGCTGTGGAGAAGTTGGCAAACACTGAAGAGCATAACAGTCACCTTTCTGTGGTCCCTTGGCACCACAGAAGCAGCCACTTTGCCCAGTAGCTAGGATTTATTTATTCTTTCGTGCTGAAGGTTATCCTTTCTGGCATTTTAATATTTTCAAGGGAAGTTCTCTCTGATGGACATCTTGTGTACTAAAAAGCTCTCTCAAAATAACACATGCTTGCTGCGTGCCCAGATGCAAAGTGGCAAGCTGCAGCGCCCACACCTTTCACAAAGTACATTTGCAGAGCTCAGAGCTTAGGCCTGAATATGTTTATAGCACTTTAGGACTGTTTGTGAAGTTGGAGCCCTTCCAAAAAAGAAGAAAAAAACCGAGAAGGCATATATTATTGTTTATAATCTGCTTTATTCAGCCAAACCTTTTCCCAAACAGCCCCCTGGATTGCTGTTTAAATCCTCTGGTGCCTTTAACTACCGATACTGAAAATGGTTAATGCATATTCAAACTAAGCCTGGCATCTACTCCAGGAAATCACTTTAATTGAGAAGCATTAAATGTTAAAATGATTAAAATACATAAAGCCAACATGGTGTATATGAAGAGCCCAGATACGCAGCTTCAGAGTGTTCCTTGGCCCAGTATCTCTGAAGTCTGATCTTCAAAGGCTGATACAGTTTAGAATTCCCTGAAAAGAAGATTGGTCCGTTTTCTTGTCTCACAGAACTGGATGTCTAGCAAGTAGCTCTCTGACTAGAATGGAAGCAAATACTTTGAGAGTCACTGGGGAAGGTTTGATGACTTGATGCTTAATTCTGCTTCTGCTTCTGTAGGATTGTGTGTCTTTGTCGTGTGTGTGTGTGTGTGTGTGTGTGTGTGAGAGAGAGAGAGAGAGAGAGAGAGAGAGAGAGAGAGAGGTTCCGACCCTGTATGAGTTCAGGGTGGGAGAAAACCTGTACTCTGATTCTCTAAAGATTCCATGGCCAGATCACATACTGCCAAAGAGCACAAGTGATGAACAAAAAATGTGGGAAGAAATTCCACATTAGAGCCCAAATAAAATTTAGTAATAGTGACAGCTGTGGTAAAATGTGCATCACTATATGAGGATCATCGCCACCAACAACAAAACAAAACCGCCCGCCTCTGAGAATAGAAAAGCATCATGCTTCTCTTTTTTAAAAAATGGTTGTATGGACTGGTATGATTCAGCCAGTTGCTGCATGGTGATAACTGTATCTCTGGTGATAAACCTGAACCTATGTACCTTGGGCATCTGAAAATAAGTATCTGATCTCTGCCAACCCTCATAATGTAATAGATTTTATCACTTATCTGTGTTTCAACACGAGGAAGTCTTGATTGAAATTAAACACAGAAGCTAATTAGTCAGTTGATTAGTCTGTTGAAAGTCAGCTGGCCCCATTAAGCTAGCTAGCTCCAGATTGTGTTTTCTGAGATTGGAACCAAATATATGTCCTTGTAGGAGGATGTGAAAGTGGGTGTTTGGGGGGAATAAATAATCTGTAGAACAGGGATGATGAATCTGTGGCCCTCTAAATGTTCAAAGAATCATAGAATTGCAAAGTTGGAAGGGTCATCTAGTGCAATGCAGGAATCTTGGCTAAAGCATCCATGACAGATGGCCATCCAACCTCTGCTTAAAAACCTCCAAGAAGGAGAGTCCACAGCCTCTCAAGGGAAACCATTCCACTGTCTAACAGCTCTTACTTCTGCATCCTTTGGAGGGTGGAAGTTGTAGTCATAATGCAGATACCTTGGGCTTCTTAACTTCACACTCTTTTCCTTCATCCATGTAAGGCTACAGATCCATCCCTCATTGCATAGCTGTCTGAGTAGTATATGGGCATGATGGGATGGGTGAATACAAACAATTCGCAAGTTCTTGTAACCAGTTGGTGAGCTGGTTATTTATATCATCCTGTATAAAGAAATAAGAGCTTCACTGTGTCCTAGATTTCTACTAAGATACAGGTTGGCTGCTAGCGGGTCAATTTAAGCCAAGTGCTAAGTGCTGGTCTCTGTCTAAAACCTTTTCAGTTGTGTGGTGAATGTGATATATTTAAAAGATCCTTGGAGAAAGTATGTTGGTGCTGTAAGCAAAGTTGCTCTAATTTAAACTATTGATACAACACAGAAAAAGGCACTTGAATCCTAAAGAACTTTTCATATTTATTTTACATAGAACTTTCTTTTTTTTACATACAACTCATGCCAGCACACATGAGGCATATACGAAGAAACTTGCCAGGTTTTGTTTTGTGTTTTTTTTCCAGAGACACGTGGCAATAAATAGGTTTCTTTAGACTTTGCTTCAGAACTGTACAAAATGTATAACTGCAGGGAGCTGTCCGTGGTGGGATAGAGCAAACTGGGAGGGAGGTGTAAGGAATGCATCAGCCTTCGCTCTTGTCATTTTTCTTGCTTGAAACTGTATTCAAAAACAAAAAGTGGACAGCTTCATTTTTACCGAGTCCAAGTTGCTGAGTTTGTTCTTGGTCTTTTTCCTCCTCTAAGGAGTTCTGTGCTTGCATGTCTACACAGAGAAGCAATTGGATGGAATGCCTGATGAGCTCGTGACACCACCATGCACACAGTCTGTGTGTTCTGCTCTTCAGGTACAAAAGATGCCTTCGTATTCCACAGCACTAGCTAGAAGTCACCCATGTGCTTTAGGAAAGCATTGTGTTTACCAAGCAATGTGAATATGCTAATCCTGACCTCTGCTTTTGCATTATTTGCTTCCTTGTTGCGGTTAGGAGCAAATCCTGTTCGTTTTTTTGTTTCTGTTTTTAAAGACAACAACCAAACCCAAGTGAAATAGACAACATGCCAGTGGTGTGCTTTTTCTTTTTTAGCTTCAGCCATGGCCAAAGCCCTGCAGCAACAGGTCATAACATACAACATGTTCACACTAAACTGTGAATTAGTCCTCTGAGTACTGTTTCCGAGTCCTGAAATGCAGTGCTCTTAACAGGAAGATGGATTTCCTTCCCACAAATATACCAGCCTTAGCTGCGTTAGAGTGCAGGTGAAAGCTAAAGTCATAGAAGAGGAGTTCTGGTCAAAAACACTGAGACCTTATACAAGGCTGGAATATTGCAAAGGCAGGTAAAATGTTATGCTAAGCTCTTCAGGAATTAAGGAGACATGGATGGCAAAGAACATGCAGTAATCAATTTGCATGATTCTCTCTACATCTGAACAATTTCAGGCAGATGTTCTTAAATCCTCCAGAAAATGTCAAACTTTATTAGACACTTCATGGCAAAGCGTTTATAACTTATGCTTAATCAAGTTAATAAAACTGGGATGCAAACTGATCGTCTAAATAAAAGTTTCAAGAGCAAACATTTCTCCCATTTGATGTTGTCAGATTGATAAATTGTCATACACATGCGATTGTTGCAGAAAGTAGCTATGTTGATACCTTAGCAGTGGTGACTGGGTGTGGCATCAATGTACACAGATGCCCTTTTGCATCCAGTAGAGTTTATAAGTCCATTCTACCCCTCTGACTATTACACTTGAGGTTTGATTGAGTGGGGGGCGTATATATAATTTCTATTGAACTTTGAAGGAAAGATGTAATAGAGATAAAGAATCCAGCCAAAGGGCAGAGCACCATCTGCATACATGCAGATTTTTGTTAATTCAGCCTTGATGCACACAATTCCTTACTGACTTTGCTGGAGTTGGTAACCAGGAATTGAAAATGAAGTACACAGAAGCAAATCAGTATTAATGTTCATCATTCTCACAAACTTGATAGCCTGCCTACTCTTTGCTGCATCAAATTACTCATTAAAGATTTGATAACACATTGTAAACCAAAATATAGTATACCTGTGCCATATGGAAGCTAAGAATTTTAAAGGGATCTTGGCTGGGCAGCAGTAGGATGCAAAGTTTGTTCCGGGTTTTCTTTGTGGTCTCTCAGTTTGCTACTGTTTCTGTATCACTGCATCTTGAACAAAACATTTGTAAAATTATTTCTAGCACTGTCCTCACACTTGTAATTTTCACTTGTGAATAGTTCATGATGTATTTAAAGGTATCCTCCACAACATACTCCTAAGTTAAATTCTTGTCTCGTACAACATACAGGTTTTTCTGCTATTCTTCCCAAGCTTATTTTTGCCTCAATGTATGCTTTGTTTTTTGTTTTTGTTCCCAAATGGGTAAAGGCAACCCATCATTACGGATTTATTTTTTTGTTTTTAGGCTAAAGGAATTGTGAAGGCTGAAGAGGGTGAAATGGTACAGGGGCAGGTGCAATCCTTGACAGTGTAAAGCAGACTTCCTCAACCTCGGCCCTCCAGATGTTTTTGGCCTACAACTCCCATGATCCCTAGCTAGCAGGACCAGTGGTCAGGGATGATGGGAATTGTAGTCTCAAAACATCTGGAGGGCCGAGGTTGAGGAAGCCCGTTTTAGATGAACTAGTATTTTAGACATGTAAAGCAGGCAATAATTCCATATAGGCAATGAGAATGATGGGGGGAAATGGCATAATTGATTTCAGTCAGAGGCTTGCTTTTCACTTAAAGGGAACTATGGCACTTGAGCACATGTGTATCTCTCACTGAAACCACAAGGGCTTGAAGGTGCTTAAGTTTTGGCATCCCATGTGTTACTCATTGTTTATAAAAAGAGAGAGAGAAAATGCCCCAACGCCTACAATATTCACACACACGTGATCTAAACATTGCCACATTTCCTTTTGTCATGGTTCTAACAAAGCTTGATGCATGAATCCCTTGCAAGCACCTTCTAGAGATTTCTCTTGTGTTCAGAGTAATTGGCTCCACATACATGAACATGTGCAAGCATATACCTGCATATTGACAGGCCTGAATAGGATGAATGTTTGCAGGGGGGGTGAAAGTTAAAATGAACCCCCCCACTGCAAAAAACCCTTTTTGTACCTATTTTAAGTTCTGCAGTCTGTGACTCTCAATATGGATAAAACAGCTTGATTTCAGCAGAGTGTGGGGCTGATACTGGAATAATTGCTTTCTCACTTGAACTGAAATAGAAAAGCTATTCAGTAATGAAGCTGAATTAGTCTTGATGTTATAAAGGGTCATGGTAACAAATGACATAGAAATAGTTTACAGAGTTACAGTGTCTTAAAGGAAGATAGTGAAAATGTGCATATATTGTCAGAAATGTGACTGAGATTGTTTAGCTGTGGCACAGTGGACTTAGGCTTGGTCATTTGTACCTTCAGTCTTATCCTCATTGGGTTGCATGGTCTTATTGTCTGCTTTTACCACTAATAAATGTAGTGGGGGGTAAATCAAATACCGACTCAAGGGAAATGTTTCTAAATTTCGATTGAAAATGAGACAGTGGTCTGGTCAGGAGAGATGTGGAGCTCATTCTACATGGGATCAGTAGTCATCTTTCACATGGTGTATGATGCTTGGCAAAACTGAACAAGTTTTTTTAAAAAAGCAAGACACACAAGTCCAAATTATTACCAGCTCCATAAAACAGAAAGCAGTCTTTGCTTTCCCCCACAAAATCTTGTAGGGGCAACATTTTTCACAGTGGAGGCAGAATTCCAATTAAATGCTTTTTTTAAAAAAGGAGCAGTGAATATTAATCTGGAGACTTTCAACAGATACATTACGGGATCTTATTTCATTAGATTGTTTTGATTATAGAATGGCAGCTATGGAAGTCAGCAGAAATCCCTTACCTAATTCAGTTCTGTTTATATTTTTCGCAATAACATGTTGAAAGCTTTTGCCATGGAAGTAAAAACTTTACATATGCACTTTCCCCCTTAACAGCTATAATCTCTCCAAGGGAGAAACGTACATACTTTCACACAGTGAAAGGCAACATGTATTTGGGTCGAGAAGCTGCTGTGTTCCTTTAGCATTTTACTGTGTCTTGTCCCATTCTTGTGTGATTTCAAAATAGGCCCCCAAACCCCACAAGAGCAAGTGAAAGCTTCTTTTTAGGCTTTGACTGTGTGATAGCTCAGTCGGTAGAGCATGAGACTCATAATCTCAAGAGTTGTGGGTTTGAGTCCCACGTTGGCCAAAAAGAATCCTGCATGGCAGGGGGTTGGACTAGATGACACTTGTGGTCTCTTCCAACTCTACAATTCTATGGGTTGTAGTCATTGCTAATATTTCAGTGGGTCTACTCAGTTGGCTACCACCCAGTTGGTTCAGGGACAGAATATTGAGAGTTTGCACGTGTAAGACTGGTACACTTGTGTGTGTAACCTCATTGGCAATCGTTGTGCTTGAGGTGTTAAAACTGATCTACCTGTGTGATCTGTGACTGCTCATTCACAAAAAAGTAATCACATATTGAACACCTATGCATGGGCCAGTTCTCAGCTTCTCGTTACACTCGTGTGACCTTGCTCCTTTTACTCAGTGAATATAGTCTGGAAGTTATTGTCTGGAAATGCAAGGAAAGACATAGTTCTTCCCTGAGCTATGTCTGCAAACAGTAACCAATTTATAGAAGACACCGTTAAGAGAAGCTTTCTGTGATTCTCAAATAATTGAGAAGGGTTATAAGACTATAGTAGTTCTAAGGGCAATGCAGTACTGAGGTATGTGAGGCAGGCTTGGAATGTGTATGAGTCTCTAAGAAAGTTCAAATTGTTCACAGAACTGCTTCAGTGAAAAGTTAAACAACTCTGATCTCAGATAGTCTATGAAACCCTCTTGACACATCTGGTTTCTGGCTAATGTCTTCCACCATATGATTGTCATGTTATTTTTCTTTCCCAGTCTTTTCATAGTCTTCCCACCCTAGAAAGCCGGGGTGAGGATCCCATGCACTCCAGAGATGGTTGTTGGACAGCTCCCATTCCTAGCCACTGGCTCTTCTGGCTGGGGCTGATAAACACCATAGGTGGATGGCCACAGGTTTCCTACCCCTGCTATGAAACTTTCTTTGGCGGGTGAATTTTGAACAGCTTTAAATCTTCTAAAGGTTTGTCTCCTCAAAAACCGGTAGCAGCATAGCAATGGCAATAAAAATGTGTCAGTTAGCATGGTGCCATATTATAACATGTACTGAAATAATGAGACAGCATAGGACTTTGCACTAGATTATAGGCATTGTCAAATTCTTTGTAATCCAATTTCCTATAAGCTAAGACTCCTTTTTTCATTTCTGATCAGACGAAATATGCCTTGTGCTTGACTTGTATGCAGATTGCAGCCTTGGAGTAGTGGAGTTAAAGGCCTACAGCGGACTTTTTGCCCATGCTGGACCCTTGCATGCTCACATAGTTGATGCGGACTACAAGTCCAGTAAAATTGTGCATTGTGGAGAGATATTTTGTTGTTGTTCTTTTCATGAAAGGGAAAGTGTCCCAAGGTAAAAGGTACTGCTCTTGCAGTGGTTATAACCAGTGATCCCAGCAAGTCAAGAAAATAACTGCTGTAATCACCCCGTGACCCACCTGTGGTGTAGGTTTTTCTAGCCTATGCAAAATCAGTTTTTCCTCTCAGCTCCTCTGCAGCACGTTGTCCAGTTGATCACAATGGTACCTACTCTCCCCTAGCCGAAAACAGGACAGGCCTGGCTTGGTGGCTGGGAAGGGTTTGAAATGTAGGAGATAAAATTGTATCTGCTTTGTTTTGGGTAGTGTGCCTTGCCAGTTGGTACAGAGGCTGGGAAAAGAGAGGAAAAGGCAGCAAAATCCCCTGTGATGCTGCGAACTGCAAATGCTTAAAGGCTGCAATGTACCGTATTTTTCGCTCTATAACACGCACCCAACCATAACACGCACGTAGTTTTTAGAGGAGGAAAATCCGTAGGCATGCCACCCGTAGGCATTCCCTCCATAACACGCACAGACATTTCCCCTTACTTTCTAGGAGGAAAAAAGTGAGTGTTATGGTGCAAAAAATACGGTAGGTAGGAAGTAAAACCAGCTGTGGCTGCCCCACCATTTATCCTGCATAAGGCAAAGATATACCGAAACAGCCAAGTAAATGTGAAGCTGCAGGACTGGGGGAGGAAGAAAATACAGAAGGGGCAGGGAAGGGGGGAATTGCAATCTCCCAATAACTTTCCATCCCTTCAGCAGTCAAGTCTGGATTTAGCAATATTGCATTTCCATTGGTTGACTAGAGGTGAGCAAATAAGGACAGTGGCCGTGCCACATGAGAGCTGATGTGAAGCTGCCAAAGGCCAAAATGTTTAGTCATTTCAACATGTGCTAGTGTTGCACTCAACAGCAGAGCTCTATGGAAAGAGTCCGTAAACTCTTATTTACTACAGCTGGCACCCCTAAAGTCATACAAATACTATACACACCAATGTGCTCTGTTCAGGAGCAGTGCCTCCTATGTCCCACTCTTTCAGACAGAAAGCAAATATATATCTTAATACCATGTTTTCTTTCAGCTCTACAGGAAACAAATAGTGGATTCCCATTCTAAAATAATGGAAATGTTCTCGGAATGGCACGCCTGTGATCCTTGAAGTCTGATTGCCGTCCCTCAGCGGGTGGTTTTTTGTTTTTTTTAAGTATGCTTTCAGGCCCCAGAGAGCAAGTGGGGATATGGCAAAATTGAAGGGAGCGCGAAATTTTAAAAAGGAGGATGATCCATTTCATCAAGCCAAGAGGCAGGGCTTGTTGGAAAGTCTGGATAACCAACACTGCTTCCAGTAGAAATATCAGAGGTTGGGCCTCCAGCCATAGCTCTGAGTGTCTGACTCACCCCCTGGCCTCCATGTGCCATTATTCCTAAATTATTGTCCATTGTGTAATCCAGGCCATTTAGCAACGGAGTGTGTGATGGAAGGGATGATATGGAAGCGGGAGACTGTGGGATTCCGTAGGGGCTTCCATCCCTCAAGTCCTGATACGATTGTCCAGTCCCATCCATTGAGAAAGTACCGTTCATTAGCTGTCCACTAGCCACCTCGCCAGCATTGTTATAAATTCTGTTGTTGTGGCCAAGCTCCGAGAGGATTTGGTCTTCTGTAAACAAAAGCAAGGAGAACAGCATTTTAAGTGCAGCAGTAATAATAAGGGTCACTGCATACATTTGCCATGAAAGGAAGAAAGAAGAACGCTGGTAATCTATCCAATTGCAGTCCAATCCAAGACAGCCAACTGTTCTTAAGACCATTGATGCCCATGGATTTAAACTAGCCTTGTATCTAACCACCTGTCTGGTAGCTGTAGGCGACAGAGAATTGTAAAAAAGTTACTAGCCTGGCAGGGGAGGGACCTTCCCTGGGACAGCATAGAAACCCACCGGCAGGGCAGAACTGTTTCCTCTTCAGCACCTAGCAGACTAGTAAATGTTGCCACAGTCTAGTAACTTTTGTGACCTTATTTTTAGGGCTTGTTCAAGCACAATTCTGCCGCATCATGGCTTAAGTATCTTTTCCATCGCTGAGACAGGATCAACCCCATTCCAACTGGCTGTAGACCTACATTAACTGATTTCCCTTTCTTCTTCTTGTGGCAGTTATGAGGTTCTGCCAATCCAAAGACTGAGAAACCTCATACATGCTCCAGTGCCCACTTCTGGAAAAGACTAACCAAAGCAGTGCAGATGATGAAAGACTGGCATGTTTTAAATGCTCTGACAAACAGTAGTTCTGAAATTCTCAGAAATATTTACATTGCAAAATTCATCAGTGTCATTGAAAGGTCTATACTGGCATCAAAAGCCAAACTGTAACAAAAAAAAACCTGTGTGGGAAATGGTCGTCGTCGTTTTTTTAAAAAATACATTTACTATTTTGACTTATTTTTAAACCACCATTTCTTTCTCACATCTTATTATTATTTGACTACTTGGTTAATCTCTCATCAACTTATTTCTGGTCACTTGCTGATTCAGCACATATCATTGTGTATTTAAGGGCATTAGTCAGCCAAACATAAAGTGCTTAAATCCAGTTTATTTCAGTGGCAGAGTTAAGCCTAGGCTAAACACACACACCCCGCCATTGTCATCAGTGGGACTTACAGGGGCTTAGTTTTTCAGCTGGTGCTTGTTTTTAAGATTCTACCTTTTCATCAGCCACAACTGAGCAGACCCATCTTGTGGCATCACTGTTTTAATGAGGGTGCACAGCACCACATAAAAAATGCACACAAAACTTTCAGTGGTATCTAACGTTTCACAAGCAGACTTATGGGAAATGCACACTCCTAGATCTCTTCCAAAGGGTCCCCAACCCTCTGGAGGAGATTTGCAGGGAGGAAGAGGAAGGTGAAGTCCCATTGTGCCAGCTGAAGGCCATTCCAGTATACCTGAAGGAGCGTCTCCACCCCCATCATTCTGCCCGGACGCTGAGGTCCAGCGCCGAGGGCCTTCTGGCGGTTCCCTCATTGCGAGAAGCAAAGCTACAGGGAACCAGGCAGAGGGCCTTCTCGGTAGTGGCGCCCGCCCTGTGGAACGCCCTTCCAGCAGATGTCAAAGCGATAAACAACTACCTGACATTCAGAAGACATCTTAAGGCAGCCCTGTTCAGGGAAGTTTTTAACGTGTGATATTTTACTGTATTTTTGGTTTTTATGGAAGCCGCCCAGAGTGGCTGGGGAGGCCCAGCCAGATGGGCGGGGTATAAATAATAAATTATTATTATTATTATTATTATTATTATTATTATTATTATTATTATTATTATTCCATCCACACGCAGAGACATCTTTCTACACATTTAAAAGGAAGGAAAAATTCCAAACCTTAAAACAGGGAGAAGGTTTAATTAAATTGGATCTGACTTTAGTAAAGGCAATCAAGTATATATGGAGTTGCACATCTGTGAATATCTCTTTACTCTGCCAGATTTTAATACAGCAAAGTTCAATTTGTGTGTACCAAGAAATAAGTCCCATTCAATTCATTGGGGTTTACTCCCAGGTAACAGTATAAGGTTTCAGTCTTCAAATGCTTCCGGGCAAGGTTCCAGATTGTCATGGCAATGCCCAGAGCAACTTGGGTCCCTGATATCTTCAGGACTCCTTATATCCTGGCTCAACCACTGAGATCATCTGGAAAAGCGCTGCTTGTTATGTTTAAGAGACCTGAGGCATTTAGTCAGTCTCATGCTGTGGAACACTTTGCGAGCAGAGATGAAACAGCGAGCCTCCTTGTTGACTTTCAAGCATCTTTTCAAGCCCTTTTTTATGCCAACATGCCTTTGCAGCTGCTATTTATTTATCATTAGGATTAACCTGCCTCTTTAATTACTAACTGTATTGTTTGAATGGTGCTTTTATGAATTATTGTTTTATACAACCCTTAGATTTTATGATAATGGCAGTATGGAAACGCTTTTATAATAAGAGGTTAAAAATATGTGTTACTTGGTGCGTTGGTCTCGCTCTTCTTTTTTCCTCTTTTTATTATTGGTTACACTTCTTGTTGTTGATGGTTATTTTTTATATTTAAAAAAATGATCTTTAGCCTTAGATAATGGGGATGAGATGTTTGAAGCAGGTAATTCAGGCTGCAATTCTCAACATACCCTCAGTTTAGCTCAGGGCCCTACAAGTGCAAAAGTAGGTTTCTAAATGGACTGTGCAGGCAGTTTCCTCACTGATCCAATAGTTTGGGGTTGAATGAGCCATTTCAAGACTGTAGTTTTGCAGTGAAGCACTGATTCAGTCTTCCACTATACCACCCAACTGCTGCTTGGCAGGATTTTAAACTGTGGACTGGAGCAACTCAATAACTTATTTTATTTATTTAAGTCCATTTCTAAACAGCTTAATTTTAGGGGGAGGACACTTAAGCAGCACACAAGAAAACTCAAATGTGTAATAGATTTACAAGCTGTGCAATAGAAATGCCTGTGGAATTTAGCTTATGAGGAGGCTGTAAATTAGCTTTCCAGACAGTTGCCTTCTGAGCAAATGTTTATGCATTCTTAAGAGAGGAGAGCATGTTTTGTTTCCAACCTGTTTTGGCTAATGATTTTGAATCCTGTTAAGAACACAGGTGCTTTTAATGTGAGAAGAATCCCTGTGAAAAGCCAATGAGAAGTGTTATCTCATGGGATGTCAGCACAGAAATGTGAGTCACATGCCGCCCATTCAATCCTGAACAGGAGCACTCCACACGGCGCCATTTTGCAGGTCCCACTGCCACATGTAAGGCCTTCTCTGCCTTGCAACTCCCACTAATAATTCTCTCTGGGTACTGGACTTTATATCTGTTTGATACTAAAAATCCAGTGGTGATACCAGAGGCTCCAAGTTTACTCACCCAAATTGGAAATGTGGTAGCCTATGGGACAATTTACCCAGCCATTCTCCAGTCAAGTCAAATACTATGCATATAGCAAACTGGTTGTTTTGGTTGGGGGGGGCGGGAATTGTCACAAAAACAAACAGCAAATTCAACTTCCATCGGAGAGCTTCATTATATCAAACAATTCAGAGGTTCAATTTGTCGTTTGATTTGGGCAGCCTGCACACAGTGAGGGCATGAAAGCAAAGGCTGGATTTGCTGCCCTCTCCACTGCATGTAGAATCCCACGCAACCCATTCCTTTGGGTGGCCAGTGTGCAATGCTTCTGTATGGGAGATTCTACATCGAAGAGGGGAAATCCCAAGCCGCCTTCATGCCACTGCTTTTGTAGCCAAACAAGTGTGGGGAACCTCAGGACTGGTGTCTGACTGCAGTCCTCCAGGACTCACATTGGCTCTGTGCTTCCCTCCAGGCAATTTTGTCTGGGTATATACTATCCTTGAAATCGATAATGCCTCTTACATAAATGGATGGAAGCGTTTATATGTAGAGAAACCTATGGCAGCCTTTCTCAACCTGTGGGTCTACAGATGTTGTTGAACTACAACTCCCATCACCCATAGCTAGCAAGACCAGAGCTCAGGGATAATGGGAGTTGTAGTCCAACAACATCTGGGGACCCACAGGTTGAGAACCGCTGCCCTATGGCTTGCTTTTTTCTCTTGCCCTGCCCACCACCAGCACGCAGAAGGTTGCCCTCAGTCTGAAAAAAGTTCTCCATCCCTGAACAAGGGCAACTTCAGGCACAAGCATATGAGCCTGTGGCTCAATTTGCCTTGTAGAGCGAGTTTGCGTTGTCCTGTGGACGATAGCCCTGAGCCTTCCCCCAGTCTCTGCTCTACCCCATGCCTACCTCTGAAGCTCAGCTCACTATCACTAACCCCACAGTCCTCTGCAGAGCTCTCCTTTTCATGTTTGCTGCCTCCTCGATTCCTCTTAACGCTCTTGTAGAACTGGCCCCAGCGGTGACGCCCAGCATCTTTCTTCAGACGTTTCTCTTTAGCTCTTCTGTTTTGAAACCAGACCTGGAGCCGTAGAAGATAAAGGAGGGAAAAGACAAGCATTGCTGAGAGCCCGTCCAAGCAGAGAACTCTAGTGTGGTTCAGTGGACAGAGAGCAGCAATTTGATCTCCTGCATCTGAATTCAAGCCCTAATTCTGCCTTAGATACGTTGATTTCTTTTGTTGTTTGTAGCACTTCTACCCTAAAGCCAAAGAAAAGGCTCCCAGAGTTGCGTACAGATAACTACAGAAAGACGGACAGGACGAACAAAATGAAAATGGTGTAAGAGGGAGGAAGAAGCAAGCAAGCTCAGACACAAGTTCTTAGTTCTATGGTCATCTGGTGTGGTGACCAATAGGTGGAAAAGTTCAGAAGAGTTAGCTGATCTCTCCATTTTGCTGCAGTCAGATGCAATGGCTGCTGGAGGGAGAGAAGCCTAGCTTCTTGCAGCAGAGATGGAAGTGGCCATCAGTGGGTTGTCAGCACCCGGGGCAAGGCAAGTAATTTGCGCCCCCTAACCCGTGGATTTTAGTAGGGGCAGAGAGCTGCGAGTGCGAGCGCGCGCCCCCAGATGTTGCGCCCAGTGCGGCCGGCCCCCCTGCACCCCCCACGCTACGCCACTGGTTGCCATGCATCTGTTTTCTTCCCTCTGTTACAGCCACGATTATGTGACTTTCTCAGCTTCAATTTCTGCATTCCAAAAATATTATCTGCATTGGGATAATATTTATTTCACAAGTTTATATACAGTTGTGTTTCTTTTGTAATAAAACCTCTGGGTGGTTTGCAAAAAAAAGAGTAAAAAGATAAAATAGTTTCCCAATGTAAATTATTGCCATTATTAATGACATTGTAGCAACTCCCCCCCCCCAAAAAAAATCCCAAGGCAGATTCATATCTGGGGTTATTGTTTCTGTGTATTACTCTGTACTTTTGTGCTTTTGTGTTGTAAACCACCCTGTGATCCTTGAAGGGCATAAAAGAAATTTCATAGATAAAAAGCATTCCTGCCAAACCAGACGATCCACAGTGCCGTGTGGCACAAACAGAAGCAGCTCCTAGTTTACCTGATGAGGAGCTCCATGACAATACAAGCCTTACACACGCTCAATTGATACGGCTAGGAGGAAAGCCTTGGAGCTGCTTTTGGCATCCCTAAAGATCTAAGAGGGTTTATTGTTGTGTCAAACCATCGGAGGATTCACCGGCCTTGCAATTAATGTCACGTCCAAAATCTACCTCTGCATATGTTTGAATGGGTGCTGCTTTCTGCACCTTCTCTGAACGTGACCAGATGAAAAAGAGGAGAGGGTTAGTAAAAGGTAAAAGTGAGGGGATTTGCAAATTTCCCCACCCTGCTTGACAAGCTGCAACAGCTGATATTCCTTCTTCCACAACAGATCTTTATAAAAGCCCCAAAATTCTATACATTTCTTTCATTCTGTTTCTGCATCTGAGGTCCATAGCAGCCTCCAGATATGCTTTATCAACCCCATGAAGTGCAGGATCGTGGAATTTAAACCCACAGGTAAAGGGACTTCTGCTGCCTCCTTCTTGCACACACAAACCTCTCCTGCATGAGCTCAGCTAATGCCACCTGGCAAGTAATTAATGGCAAGTAATTAATGCTGTAGATCAATCCATTACTTAGTTGAGGACAGCATCTGCATTGTGCCATTTGGCTCACCTGTACAACCCGCATGTCCAATCCAGTTTCAGAAGACAGCTGCTCCCGCACATGCCTCGCTGGTTTGGGGGAGTTTTTATAGGCATTTTTTAATGTTTCCAACTGTTTGGCTGTGATGGTGGTTCGAGGCCGCTTAGCTCCAGCTTCTGAATCGTCTGTAACAGAACAGTTTCCTTTTATTTTGGCACACAGAGCATGAAACGGAAGCTTAGGCAGAATATAGGTATTTGTGTGCTGTGAGTTTTGAAAGTGGAAGCTGTCTCAGGAATGAGAACAAGGTAAAACCAGCCAGCACTGTCCCTTTAACAGTAGGTTGACGCTGTTGAGTGGCAATTTAGAGCCATTTGATTGCACAGCTTGCAGAAGCACACAAATAAGAGAACCCAGACCTTGTTTGTTCTCATCTAACTGTCTCGTGCTTTTGATTCTATAGTTAAGTAACACTTCAACTGTATAAACAGACTCCCAAATGTGATTTAGTCTCAGATAATTGCCTATGAATTTCAAGGAGAGCAGCAACAGCCCCTATCATCAGATCAGCAATAAAAATGCTAGTGTGAGTATACTCTCAGGTTGAAGTTGCCAGGCTGAAATGGGTAAAACGTGCCTGTTTTTATTTCTGAACTCTCACAATATAGCAGCCATTCTAACAGTAGCTTTTTTCTTTTCTTGAAGGACAGAGTGCATATTCTGGAAGAAGCATAACTGCCAAAGCCACAAATTCAAAAATGCTCCACAGAAGTGTCCTACCTACTCGGATAACAAAATGTATTGCTATAGAAACACAAGTCTCCCCTTCCTTCATATATAGACAGTTTAGCCATCCTGTTTGGTCCACGCCTTGGAATTCCCCCTCTCTTACTTTGCAGCTCCTTGGGCTGCAAAACTTTATGACACTGTAGCCATCGATAACGCTGAGTCAATAATAGAAATTGAGCAATATTCAATCTATGATCTCTTAGCCCTGGCCCCCAAACCAATCCCCTTAGCACAAATAGGCATTGCATCACCCTAGCTAAATTGATTAGGTCAAAATAGAGTCCTTAATTAATGAGAAGTCAGGGCTTGTCAACATGAAATCCATTAAAGACCAGTTCAGTTTTAATTTCAGTCAGGCACTGTTTGGCAGTCTCTGTAGATTCATTAGTGTTTGGTGATCTATAGCCTCTTTCTGTCTCGCTTGCCTCAACCCACCCCCAATTCTGGGTTTTTCACCTACAGTAAATATTGGCATTTTAGGCCTCGGGATGAAAAATGGGAGACTCTTTGGGTTAAGGGCCAGATTAAGCTGCTGTGTAAGATACAACTCTGTTGCCTCAAGCAGAGCTGAGCCTGGGGGGTTGCTTTTGGCTCTTGATGTTCCTTCATGCAGAGCATCTTAAACAGAAAATAGATGGCATGCATCCCTCTGTTGCTCATCAATCCCCTGGGAATATAAGATTCTTTCTGGAGATACATTTGTGGGGGGACCAAATATTTGGCCCAGTTCCGGGAGCTTGTGGGAGGAACTGAACAATTAGTTGCTCAAGACCTGCCCCTGCTCCCTGCTTCAATGTGCCCTGGCACAGCCATTTTGCCAAAGCTGAGGATGTGCCAAGGATGATGTTATGCAAAGAGATTCGGACTGGGGAGGCTAACAGCAAGAGAGAAAACAATGTGTTGGAAAAGAGGTGGAGATCCTAGGGTGGCAGGACAGAGCCAGGCCGTTGTTCATGCCTAGTGAAATGGGCAGGTTCTGGCTGCCTTTTCCCAGTTCCCTGCACCTGTATTTTTTTAGGTAATACTGTCCATTTCAGTGGGATGTGGGTTCGCTCGGGAATTAATATGCCCATCTATTGGAACTCTTTCTACGATAAGGAAAAAGAAGTTTTGTGTGCACAGAACTTCAGAAGGAGATTTGGTGAAGTACATTAAATCACGAGAAAATGAAGAAGACATGGTTTCAGTAGGACAGCCCTTGAAATCCAAGGGAAGCAGGTACATCATTCAAATGGAAAAGCTACAAACTGCAAAGTTCGGCTTCCAGGCTTAGCTGCCACCTGGCCATGCCCTTGCTGTCTCTTAACACTGTTCATCCAAGGCATTCCTCCTTTCCTGAGACATAGAAATCTCCCCAAGAAACAAGGCCAGGCCTTGTGTCTGGAGTATGGAGTTTTGAGCTGGAACGCAGCAGCGCTTTGCTCCAGACCTTGGACAGCAGAAGGAGCCAGCCTGCAGCGTTCGGGCAACAACATCAAGTGGCCCAAGGCAGCAGGAGGGGTGACACGATTGGAGAAGAGCAGGAGAGCCCACCGCTCATGGCACAACTCTCCATTCCCCAGCTCAGGCAAGGCACCCCACGGTACAGGGTGTACACCCTAGAGTGGTACCGGCATTTGGTTTCAATTCCATTCACGGCACACTTGCAAATGAGACTGGCCAGAACTGATGTCCTGTATGTGTGTCCATGTGCCAGGATTGGATCCCAGGTTCCCAGAGGGTTCAGTTCCTGCCTTGCAAACAAATTCCTATTGTCATTTCCCATAAACAGGTTTGCCACCTTTCCTGCTCACATGTACTTAATGCTAACACTAGGTGGTGCCAGAGGAGAAAAGAGGGGCAAGTGCCCCCCCCCAAAATAAGGAACTTGCCCCCCACTGCTAGACTCCTGTCATTAACATAATTTTCTTTCATACTTTGCCAACCTAGAAATATCCTTTGCCCTTCCTGCACCTGCCCCCCACCCTGGCCACCACTGATGTTAACCTGAAAGAAAAAAAAAACCAATTTTTTTCCTAATTCACACAAGCTCTCCTGTCTGTTTGTCCAGAAGCAACTGTATCTTGCCACAGAGGAATGCCTGGCATGTTTGCTGAATCCCTACCGTTCTGCTTGGCCGTCTCATAGTCTTCCTTGCACACCAGGCGTCCGTCTTCCATGAGGTAGAACTCATCACCTGTGGCCAGTTGGCGATTGCAGATGATGCAGGCAAAGCAGTGCAGGTGATAGACGAAGTCCTGGGCTTTCCTGACCACCTGCGTGGGTGGAATCCCCTGCTGGCACGCTGTACATTTCGTACCAAAACGCCTGCAGAGGAGAACAAAAAAAGACTACGCCTATAACCAGAGCAATATATATACTGTACTTGGTGCAGGGAAAAAAAGCACAGAAAGTAGCATTAGGCACAGATTCCAGCTGAACACAATTTTTTGCTCATATGACTCTTGAGCATAGCTGCCAACCGTCCCTTATTTGGCAGGAAAGTCCCTTATCCCAGCGCTGTGTCCCGCTGCTGTCCCTTATTGATGATGTCCCTTAAATTTCCCAGGTTTCAAAGGAAGCAGCTCCTCTCCCTCCCTCCCTGCTGGCCAGGGAGGAGGGAGGCTCCAACTGTGTTGCTTGGCTGTGTTGCTCACCCAATAAGGAGTCTAAGAACGACTGGGGGGTGGAGCTTGCATGCCTTGTGCCAATCAAATTGGCCGCGTTGCCTGGGGACTCGACTTTGCTCAGCGCTTCCCAGCGGAGAGGTGACGGTGGTTTTCCTTGCTGCATCCCCTTTGCCGGGTTGCTGCGCTGTGTGAACCACTGCTTGAGGCTTCGTTTGGCTGCTGGCTGGGCTTTCTGCCTTTGGCTCGGAGAGGCTCAGAAGTTGAACCTACCTGTGTTCTGCAAATCCCTTATTTTGGCTGCTGATCCCTTATTTTCGAGGCTGCTGGTCCCTTATTTTCAAATCTGTACGTTGACAGCTATGCTCTTGAGAACTAGCCTAGAGTGTATGGGTAATGCCTGCTGAAATCTCAGAAGCCAGAGCCATTCCTATATCCACTATATTCTACTTTTGAGAAGTAGAAGGCAGGATTTCAGGGCCCTGTATAGGTATTTGCCCCTTCCAAGGACCAGCAAAACTAGAATAAATTAGGTTAAAAAAAGCAATGTAGATTGGCACAATGCACGCAGCTTTTCTTGGTCGTACAGAGTATGGATTACCTGGGCACCAATTTTTATTTTAAGGGTGGGATGTACACAGCTCTGCCTGCGGCAGAAAACCAGGATGGAGTGAGTCACTGTTCTGAGCAAGGGAGGCCAAGAGATCTTCTGAAGAAGAGAAGTACTCAAAATGAAGAGAAAGGGATGTGGACGAAGGGGCAGAGTTTAAAGCAGCAATCGACCCAATTATGCATGACATTTCACACAGCAGGGCTTAATCTTCTTCACTGGAGAGAGACTGGCCTAATGGATCGCAAGAAGGGTTGGTCTTAATGGTCCTTTTAACTAAAGCCTATGTGGGCCGTGCAGTTGCCCCCGCGAGGACAGTACATATTTCATCCACATTAAGTCTAAATTAATTACGGCTAAATAAATAAATTATAGCTGGGATGATGAATACAGAATTAATTTAGAATGATGGGGTCTCGCATGCACCAATAATACTGAGCAGAGCACACCTGCTGCGTAGGGGAAAGGGAGGAAGGAAACGCATCCTGGGTGAGCTATTGTCCCCCTGCATGTGAATGGGGCCCTAATGGTCTATAAGGCGGTGCTAAAAGCTGTGCTATGAATCCGTGCCCAAGACAGATAACAGTCTCGGGGAGGGAGTGCAGCCACAGCATGCCAGCATGACATTGTGAACATAATCAGCAGAGTCCCAATCCTGTGCAGTAGATGTTTATGCCCTTGGAATTCAAGGATGCCATCTGTGAATTGTGGGGTCTCTTCTGCGCTCCACAAAGTTGCAAGAAAGTTGAGGGTGCACAAACTGCTCTAGCAAGTAACAGCAACACATTAGGTGCATTGCAAAGTTTACCAGCAGCAGATTTGTACTCCAACCGGCAAGCAGGGGCGTCTTACCTATAGAGGCTAGGGGTGCAGGGCGCCAGGGCGCCAAGTTCTGGAGGGCGCCAGGGAAGAGACAGAGGCCTCCCAGCATCAACTCGCCACCCTCGCCCGCCTACGCCAAAGCAGCACTGTGCCCAGAGCCTCCGTCTGCCATGGCCACCGTGGCACGAAGTCCAGCCTCCGCCTTTTCCCCGCCAGAGGAGCCGCCCTCCAGCCGCTGTCCGCCTCCTCCAGCCCCGTCGGCAGCACTGCCCTCCCTAAAAAACTCTGGGAAGCAAGGGAGGGGTGCCGGAGGGAGCTTTGAGAGCCAGTGTGGTGCAGTGGTTAAGAGCAGTAGACTAGTAACCTGGTGAACCGGGTTTGCTTCCCTGCTCCTCCACATGCAGCTGCTGGGTGACCTTGGGCTTCTCTGAAGTCTCTCAGCCCCACTCACCTCACAGAGTGTTTGTTGTGGGGGAGGAAGGGAAAGGAGAATGTTGGCCGCTTTGAGACTCCTTAGGGTAGTGATAAAGAGGGATATCAAATCCAAACTCTTCTTCTTTGCACCACGGCGCCAGATATGCTTAAGATGGCCCTGCCAGCAGGTGACTGCAAAAAGGTTCCTTTTGGGTTTTGCTTATTGGGTTTCTTCTCCTTTTGGTTATTTTCAGATGTACGGTATACTTAAAACATCTCAGGTCTACACCCGCAGAAAACATAATGTGCAGTTCAACCCTTAAAGTGCCCTTCTCTGTTAGAGAATCCTGAGAAATGCAGGTGTTCCCGTCTGCCTGATTTGTAGCTTGCATTCAGTTTCCAGTGTCCTCTGCATCGCAGAGAGAGAGAAAGAGACTGTGCTCCTATATTCTGGGACAGCATATACCCATAAAGTCACATTAAGGCAACATTAAGGAGTCACATTTATTTTAAGTGCCGGAAAAGCAGAGTCATAGCATCACAGTTCAGCCATGCAGCCACTTGATTTTATGGCCTACCTTCCCAAACCTAAACTGCAGCTAATCAATCTGCAAATGCAGGAAAGAGCATAAAAGCCACTTGCAGAAATTCACCTCTCAGTTTTTCTAAGCGTCGACACGTGAGTTCTGGTTAGTAGCAAAAGCAAAAAACCTTTACTCGCTATCTTTTGCAATTTGTGCACACCTGCAGGCTACTGTCCTACAACAATAACAACATAAAAATGGGAGAGTAGAGGTAAATAAATCTCCAGGCCTTCTCCATGATAACCACCTTTGGCTGAAAATAATATTGTATTGTTTTGCAGCATGAATGGATGTCCTCGCAATACAATGAAAAACAATTGGCCTGGGGTGTTTAGATCAGCCCTCATTCATTGACATTTGGGCTCTCTTTGTATTCATACTACTTCTCCTTCTGACCTTGCTGCCCTCTATTCCCATCTTTGCCTTTTCTTTAAACAGCTTCCACCACCGGCCTTCTAGTCAGCATGCTGGTCTTGAGTTTATAACTGGAAACAGGACATCGGTTCCTTCCACCCCAGTTGTACACCCAATCCTTAGAACCGGGGGCTTTGCAAGGGACGGGTACTGGGGGCAATTGCCCGAGGGCTTTCTGCATGGAGGGGCCTCATACATGAGAGAGCATCAGCAGCACTGGCATTGCTGCATTTTGTCAACTTTTGTAAGCGGCAGACAGCAGGGGCCTGGACACTTATGCGTTGTCCCAAAAAGGAAAATGCATCCCCAAAAATAAAAAAGGAACAGCATGGAGGGGGAATAAAGGAGACGTGGGATCATTCTGGTTGATCAGCTGCAATGCTTGTGCAGTTGGAATGACTGGAAGAGCGCAACCCATTTGAATTCCACCCATTGTATTTCTTCTTTTAATCGGGGACCTTTTTTGGTTCTAACAAATCAGGAATGCAGAAGCAGGTACAGTGGTGCCTCGCAAGACGAAATTAATTCGTTCTGCGAGTTTTTTTCGTCTTGCGAATTTTTCGTCTTGTGAAGGACGGTTTCAAAAGAAGTTTTGGAAAAGCTTCAAAAATCACCAAAGTCTTCAAAAACCTCAAAAAAGGCTACCACACCGCGTGCAACTGCACCTCTTCAAGCAATGCACCCTGGGTATTAACGGTTTTAAGAAAAAGGAAACAAACTTGCAAGATGTTTCCGTCTTGCGAAGCAAGCCCATAGGGAAATTCGTCTTGCGAAGCAACTCAAAAAACCAAAAACCCTTTCGTCTTGCGAGTTTTTCGTCTTGCGAGGCATTTGTCTTGCGAGGTACCACTGTATACAGCATGGAATGGCGGTGGAAGAGAACTGTTGTTGCATGCCACCCCAATCTCTGAGCGGTACGAGATTTCAGGGGTTCCAGGCGTGCTCACCCAGGGTGTGACTGCGGTGTCTTTATGATACATGGTTCATTTACACATATATACAGTGGTACACATATATTGAGTGCTCACTGGAAGGACAGATTGTGAAGCTGAGGCTCCAATACTTTGGCCACCTTATGAGAAGAGAAGACTCCCTGGAAAAGACCCTGATGTTGGGAAAGATGGAGGGCACAAGAAGAAGGGGACGACAGAGGACGAGATGGTTGGACAGTGTTCTTGAAGCTACCAGCATGAGTTTGACCAAACTGTGGGAGGCAGTGGAAGACAGGAGTGCCTGGCGTGCTCTGGTCCATGGGGTCACAAAGAGTCGGACACGACTAAACGACTAAATAACAACAGTGGTACCTCTGGTTACAAACGCTTCTGGTTACAAACACTTCAGGTTATGAGCTCCGCTAACCCAGAAGTAGCTGCTCCTGGCTGCGATCTTTGCCCCAGGATGCGAACGGAAATTTCACACCGGAGGCATGTGCACAGCGGGAGGCCCCGTTAGTGAAAGCGTGCCTCAGGATAAGAACGGTTTCGACTTAAGAATGGACCTCCGGAACAAATTAAGTTCGTAACTAGAGGTACCACTGTACAACCTAAGCCCATGATGGAGGGGTTCACAGCGTTAACACTCCGAGAGGGTTTTGCTTTTCCCATAGGCACAGCTCTGGATCCAAGCAAACACCAGGCATCGTGCTCTGCCCCTCTCTCCAGCTTGCTCTAAAAATATCTACTAAATACTCTGCCTTTGCCTTCTAACTAACTCTGAGTCCTCTCTCTTTGGCTTTCTTCATGGCTGATCACCTTCATTATATTCTCTAAATGGCTCACCTCAAGAGGAAACTGCCTGGCTTATTTAACTTTTAACATCTGCTGGGTGCAGGGACTAAGAGTCTGGTACCCACAAACTCATAACAATATTAACAGAGTGCTTCACAACTAACATAATGTACAAAGCCGTCCTAGGGGGATCATCCATAAGCCCACTGCTCCTGAGTATTGCCTACACTGTGTGTGTGTGTGTGTGTGTGTGTGTAATTACTGTATTTTTTGCTCTATAAGACTCAATTTTCCCTCCTAAAAAGGAAGGGGAAATGTGTGTGCGTCTTACGGAGCGAATGCAGGCTGCGCAGCTATCCCAGAAGCCAGAACAGCAAGAGGGATCGCTGCTTTCGCTGCGCAGTGATTCCTCTTGCTGTTCTGGCTTCTAGGATTCAGAATATTTTTTTTTCTTGTTTTCCTCCTCCAAAAACTAGGTTGTGTTCTTGTGCGTCTTATAGAGCAAAAAATACGGTAGTTTTTTAACATATCATTTTCAACAATTATTAAACATACTTTCATATATTATACATTTTTTTTTACTTCCATCAATCACATCTGAAAGTTTTCCAATCTTTTCCCTTGAGTATTGCCTACCTTGCGAGCATAAGGGGCAGTAGTGCCATCTTGCTGATGTCAACAGGGCCTATCTGCCCCAACAGAAGTGACAGCTTGGATCATGAAGGCCAAGGCTCCACCCTGTATATTCAAGAGCTTTCAGTTCCATGAAAGTCACTTCCAGTTAGGTTGGGTCACAAGGGCCATTTCTCAGGGGCCAACAAGCCCTTGTTTTCTCGAACTGTGAACAACCCCCTTCCATCCAAGATGGTGCCAGGATACTCCTCTGGCCCTCTACTCCCCCAGCTGCCAGGAGAGGAGGATCAGTTCTAACTCGACACTGCCAGAAGAGGGAAGGCAACATTGATCACTGATTCAAATTAATCATCCAAAAGTTCACTTTGAAAAATCTGTCGCAAACAAGATGGTCCTTTGGAGAACCAGCCGCACAGGTTCTTCTTGTTCTGTGACAGGGAATTTTGAAGATTTTAACATGTCAATGACTTGAAAGAGAAGGTGGCAGTTTAAATCAGAGGCAAACTCTTTGGTAAAAACAAACAAGCTTGAAAATATTTGAAATACATTTCATGCACCGGTATAAAGTTTACGGCATGTAATGCCTTAAGAGAGAATATTATGAAAATGATTTATAGGTGGTACATGACCCCAGTCAAGCTTGCAAAAATCTATCATTTGCCCAATAATAAATGCTGGAAATGTAATGAAATTGAAGGTACTTTCTATCACCTTTGGTGGACGTGCCCAAGGATTAAGGTCTTCTGGGAAATGATTTACAATGAAATTAAGAAGGTGCTTAAGTGTACCTTTTATAAGAAACCAGAGGCTTTTCTCCTGGGCATGGTAGGCCAATTGGTGTCAAAGAAAGATAGGACGTTTTTTATGTATGCGACAACAGCAGCAAGAGTTCTACTAGCAAAGTATTGGAAGACACAAGAACTACCCACGCTGGAAGAGTGGCAGACGAAGGTGATTGACTATATGGGACTGGCGGAGATGACGGGCAGAATCCGTGACCAAGGGAAAGAGACGGTGGAAGAAGATTGGAAGAAATTTAAATTTTATCTTAAGAACTGTTGTAAAATTATTGAGTGTTAAAATGTCATGGGTAAGGTAAAGCAGATTTGCAGCGATAAATGATTGGGTAAGAGAAAAAGGTTAAAGAAAGGGAATTATAAGTAATTTAGATCAGGGGTTGCTGAAAAAGTTTAAAACAGGGATGCAGAAAAGGGAGGCATGGGGAAGTCGTCGAAATTGGGTATAAGGAAAAAAGGTTATGAAATTATACATGTTTATATGTTTGTTTGTTTTTGTATTGTTATTTGTAATGTGTTATAATATATGTTGGAAAATCAATAAAAATTTATTTAAAAAAAAAAAAGAAATACATTTCATGGCAGCAATCTGGGCATAAAGTCCTTCAAAGATTTGACTGTGTCAACAAAATCCTAACAGATGAAAGAGGAACAGCATGGAAACACAAATCAGTTTTCCCAGGTGATGGCAAGCTAACTGGCAGAGACAAATGAATGGTTCGAACATACTACAGTCTCTCACGTGGAACTGAACAAGAGCTCCTGGGTTTCCCCAGAAATTGTGGGTTTAATTCAATTCCTGACAAGACTTTATCACTCTTCCCAAAATAATGCTACACACGAAAAGGGATGCAGTAGCTTTAGTGAGAGCTTACCTAAAAGATCTTCAAATCTCTGTTCCCTGATCTGAAATATTTCATTTTCTTCTTGGATACTGCAGAAGGATGTAATGGACCTGAGATTATTGCATAAAGTAGTTTGAAGATCACTTAGAGTAAGAACCTGGTAGAGGTGTTTCCAAAATGTATCAGAGCTGATGATAATCTTTAACTAACTCTGCCTATTTCAAACGGTGAAGGAGAAAGAGAATTCTCTAAATCATATCTTATGAAAAGTAAATTATGGTAAGCAATGCAGCAGTCAAGGCTGTGATCGTTATCTGTTCTCCCTACAGAATAAGATCTTGGAGAGAAAGGTCTCCTGATAATCTCATTGCTGATTTTGCTGCTCAAAAGAATAAGTTATCCAAGGCCGGATTCAACTAACCTTGCAGGCTGGCAGAAGCCAGTGCAAGGACTCCCAGTAACACAGTGAGCCTCTTCTCCCCCTCTATGCCCAATGCCTCCCCCAAAATCTGCTTGGAAGAGTCAAGAGATCCCCCCAAAACAGCAAAGGGATGGAGGAGATGGGAGATTGTTCTGCCTGGCAAACAAAAATGTTTACACTGACGGGCAATTGTAATAGTGCCCGATGTTGAGCGCCACCCAAAATTTCTACAGTACTGTAACATCTACAGTAATCTGAATGTGGTTTGTCATTGTGTATAAATATATTCCTTAGATTTGTTTTTGTTTGTTTATGTATTCCCAGATGCAGAAGGACTCAAGGAATGTTTGCAAGCGAACTTTATAAAATTGTCTTCAAATTCTAGAGGCATATCTTAACACACTCTTTCTGACATCAAATCAATATGCTTTTTAATGGATTGCATGCACATTTGCTCTCTTTGGGGGTTTTCGCAGCTAGAGGCGGGGAGGCGTTAGCGCATGGCAGAGGTTTTCAACCAGTGTGCCATGGCACCCCGGGGTGCCTTCAGTGATGGTCAGGGGTGCCCTGGGCAACACTGGCCTCTGTCCCTCTTTCCTTCCCTCCCGCCTATGGTTCCCTCTCGTGTCTCTGCCTCCCAAAGGCTTGCACAGCTGTTTGTTGCAGCAGCCCTGGCCACAAGCTCTCTAGGCCCCTGTGGGGCAATGTGAGGGGGAACCTCTTTTGGGGGTGGGGGGCAGCTCAGAGACTGGGGGGCAAGCAACAGCTGCCCGGAGGACTCCCAAGGAGAGGGGAGAGGAGAGGAGGCTGAGGGAACACAAGAAGAAGAAGAAGAAGAAGAAGAAGAAGAAGAAGAAGAAGAAGAAGAAGAAGAAGAAGAAGAAGAAGTAGTAGTAGTAGTAGTTTGGATTTGATATCCCGCTTTATCACTACCCTAAGGAGTCTCAAAGCGGCTAACATTCTCCTTTCCCTTCCTCCCCCACAACAAACACTCTGTGAGGTGAGTGAGGCTGAGAGACTTCAAGAAGTGTGACTAGCCCAAGGTCACCCAGCAGCTGCATGTGGAGGAGCGGGGAAGCGAACCCAGTTCACCAGATTACGAGTCCACCGCTCTTAACCACTGCACCACACTGGCTCTCTACAAAGGAGGGTGTTCAAGAAAGGGTGAGAGGCTGCCAGCTCTGCAGGCAAGAGGTGATAAAACTGGGCTCCTGAGCCCCACAGGGGTGCCACAGAAAGAATATAGTTTGTCAAGGGAGCCTTGGACTCAAAAAGGTTGAAAACCTCTGGTACATGATATAGTGAATGGGGAACCCCTCAAAAATCCTGCCCCTGCTCCTCTCAGAGTCATACGCCCTGCTCAGAACACAGGATTAAATGCACTCCTCCCTACATGGTGGCCAGTCTCCTGCCAGAACCTTCCAAGCGCCATGATTACACTTTAATACATCTTTTTGCCTCTATTCATGTTGCATGAAAAATGTTCCGCTCTCGTAAAAAACATGTTCTTTAATGGCACCTGTCAGAGACTATCAGCAGTCTGGAAATGTGGCTAAGTAAACACGCAATTTGTTACCGAGGGCAGCAACAGCAATTGCTGGACATCAGATCAATCAGTTTTTAAAAGGCAAATTAATAAAAGGATACGTGGCGGCATAAACACATTAACATGGGGAATTCATTCCATTCCTCCCCCAGTTGGATGTCTCTGTGAGTAATAGAAGAGCAGCCAGGTTCTACCTAAAGAGAATTGCTAGCTTCAGCGCTAATATTGCTGCATTTGGCAGCCATCGGGTTTGCAGGGATACAGCAGGACTGTGATGTCAGTCAAAGGGCCTCTTCACACATTAAATGTTTGGTGTACAACCTAAAATGTTTCAAGTGAGCATTCAAACAAGTGCATTGTGGATGCGAAACAAGCCCTTGGGTTATTTAAAATCTGAGTCAAGTAACCCACTTTTTGAGGCTAACCAGTTTTAAGACAGCGTACATTTTCAAGAATTGCAGTCCAACATTCCTCCTCAAATCCCTGCACTGACTTTACATCAGCCCCAGTTGATGGGTAAAGGTAAAGGGACCCCCGACCATTAGGTCCAGTCGTGGCCGACTCTGGGGTTGCGGCGCTCATCTCGCTTTATTGGCCAAGGGAGCCGGCGTACAGCTTCCGGGTCATGTGGCCAGCATGACTAAGACTAAGCCGCTTCTGGCGAACCAGAGCAGCACATGGAAACTCCATTTACCTTCCCGCAGGAGTGGTACCTATTTATCTACTTTCACTTGATGTGCTTTCGAACTGCTAGGTTGGCAGGAGCAGGGACAGAGCAACGGGAGCTCACCCGGTCGCGGGGATTCGAACCGCCGACCTTCTGATCGGCAAGTCCTAGGCTCTGTGGTTTAACCCACAGCACCACCCATGTCCCTCGCGGTACTGTCATTCAAATGGTGTGCAAGTGCTGTGTCATGTGAACAATTATGTGAGACAGGGATTACCTCCCCCCCCCAATATTTTATTCATATTGGCACCCCTGATTCCGACTAAACATCAGGAAGAAGCTTCGGACAGTAAGAGCTGTTCAACAGTGGAACAAAAGAGATGAACCTCGGGCTCCCTTCCAATTCTATGAAATGTCCTCCACCCCATGACATTATTAGCATTTATGTATTATCCAGAGAAGCACTATCGATGCTTGAAACATATCTGGCTTGCAGTAGTGCCCAGCAGTTGGATCTGATCTTTGGAGTCTCAACCTACCCAAAGTCCAAAAGATGACTAAATAAAACTGAAAGCAACAGTCTTGACGTGAAGACTTGGCGCTGACCAGCCTGCTCTGTAAAGAACTTCAGGAAGAGTCTTGGCAGTGCTGGTAAGAGCTCCAGTTAGTGCACTGAAAGTACATTCTGTTCCAGAGGCCGGGGGTGTCAGAGAAGCAACTTTCAAAAGCTGCGTGCAACTTAACTTCAGTTGCCCCACAGGGGATGGAGAAGCCACAGGGCTTTTTGGACCAGTGTGAAAAGGCTGTTGGTGTTGTGGAAAGAACGGGGAGGCACAATTTTTAAATGCTTTTCAGAGTTCCTGAAATGGCTAAAGGCAGCCCTAACACAACCACTGTTTCATTTTGATAGCAAAAGCTTTTGAACATGGTTTGGAGGGCCTTTGTTTTGTTTGTTTTTCTCTGGCATTGTGGTGTTGCTCACGCTGTTTTTACATTTATATCTCACCTTTTCTCCAAGGTGGTACAAATGGTTCTTCTTCTCCCCATTTTACCCTCACAACCACCCTGTGAGGTAAGCTAGGCTGACAAGCACGAGGGGGAGGGAAAGATATGTTCTCCTGAAGAGAAAACGACCATGGAGTTAAGGATAAAATGCTCAAAAGGGAAGCCACTGATGAAGACTAAAAGTTGAAATGCATCTGACCATTCTAATTTTAATTAGACTGTACCTTATAAATAGGGTGCAGGAATGATTTATAAACATGTTGTTTGTAGAATTTATTTTATTTTATGGAATATTAAATATCAATTTCTATGACTGTAACTCTCCAGCATTTTATTTGCAATGGAGGCAAAACCTTTTTTGGGGGGGGAACCCCTACCTGAGATTATATAGTCATGTTAGGCTATAAAGGTAAAGGTAAAGGGAACCCTGACCATTAGGTCCAGTCGTGGCCAACTGGGGTTGTGGCGCTCATCTCACTTGATTGGCCAAGGGAGCCTGCGTACAGCTTCCAGGTCATGTGGCCAGCATGACTAAGCCGCTTCTGGCGAAACCAGAGCAGCGCATGGAAACGCTGTTTACCTTCCCGCTGGAGTGGCACCTATTTATCTACTTGCACTTTGACATGCTTTTGAACTGCTAGGTTGGCAGGAGCAGGGACCGAGCAACAGGAGCTCACCCCATCGCGGGGATTCGAACAGCCAACCTTCTGATCAGCAAGCCCTAGGCTTTGTGGTTTAACCCACAGCACCACCCGCGTCCCATGTTAGGCTATATAATGGCCCAATTATCTACCTCTGTGCAATGGCAGCTTTATATTTGTAAATGCCGACAATAAATATCAATACAACTACCGTTCACCCACCACACCCTAATATTTAAGATATTGGGCCTTATCACGCATGACACCAAATGCAATGTGGTTTTTCTTGATATCAAAAGCATCCTTTCTGTTCAACAGCAAGGAGGAAGGACACAACCCAGGTACTTGCCTCCCTCCTGCTGCCCTAGCTGAAATCCATGCTTTAGGGCTGTGGCTCCACGCTTTACCTCTTCATCTTGCATCTAAATCTCTCAGGCGTCTTCTGTGATTCATCCCATCCATATGACTCATGGCTGAAGGTGACAGCAGCCTGACTGGAAGAAGAGGGAGCCAGGAAGTGCCCTTAGCCTTCCCCAACCTGGTGCCCTCCAGAAGTTTTAGACTACAACTCCTGTGATGGCTAGGCTGATGGGAGTTGTAGTCTAAAACATCTGGCGAGCACCAGGTTGGGTGTTACTTCGAGACCATCCTTTTTAAATCGTTGCTTCACAAAACAAACAGCAAAATAAAGTAAAATGTGTGCCATAAACAAATAGGAATTGTAATTTAACAGGACTAGGCAAGATTCACTATTTCCTTGTGAATGCTTTCATATGATTTCATTTGATTCCAGGATCTTACAAAAGATCAAGGGCATCCTTTATCACATGGGTCTGTTGTTGTTAATAATAATAATAATAATAATAATAATAATAATAACAACAACAACAATAAAAATTCTAAGATATCACTCCTGCTTTCCCCTCCAGTGGAGATGTCAACCAGATAGAATAAGCAAAAAAATCAAAGTAAAAATAACAACAGTCCAATTATTTAAAATATCTAAGTAAATAGCAGGTGTGTTACCATGCGAAAAACAGCATTAAAAGAACCCAGGAAGTTGAGACTCACAGATAGTAAAACAGCAAAAGGATCTAAGGATGGTTGAGAAACAAGACTCAGAAAACATTTCTCTTCAACTATGGCTTTTTAAATGTGTTGGGGGGGGGGCCCACTGGTTTGTTTTTGTTTTACTATATATTTTGCATCTTTCTGTTGTGAATGGACCTGGGATCTTCAGATGAAGGGTGGTAAATAATAATAATAATAATAATAATAATAATAATAATAGGGGGATAATCTGAGCTCTTGGGTAGGATGCTATACAATGGGTCACGTTCCCAGCAACTGTACCTGAGAAGAGAGTGACACATTCCCTCTCCTCACCCCCACCCCTTCCATTGCCCTTCTCCAGTCCCCCCCCCCGCTTCACCACTGCACCTCTCCCCATTTTATGGTACCTTTTTTTCCTTTCTTTTCTGTACCCCTTTTGGAGACCTGCTCAAGTATCACGTTGCATGCATCCTGACAGGTAGGCTCCTGGTTCTGCAAGACAGCACCTTCCGTAAGGCGAGAGAGAGGTCCATCGGCAGAATGACCACAGGAGGTGTGTTGGGGGGAGGTGAGGAAACAGTGTGTGAGAGAGATGAGCACTCCCCACAACCTCCACTGTACCTCCTCTCCATCCAAAGACAAAGACACCTTTCAGCCAGTAAAAAACACTCAAGAAAGGCAAAAAGCAGGACAGGTGAGGGGGCAGCCTGAGCCCCAGCAGAGAGGCCTGGAAGGCTGCATTCGGTCCCTGCTGTCAGGAGCTCATCCTACACTTGAGTAGGACCTTGGGAGAGACACATGCCTGACTGGCATGTTCTCTCCCTCCTGGTCGATCGTTCGGGAGCTTCAAAAGCTTTCTTCAGCCCGAACATCACAGCAACCAATGCCAACAGACATCAGCACAGAGTTTGCGCAGCTTGCGTAACAGACCTCAGCAACTCAGCATTTTGGCTAATCTACTTTATTTACATATAAATACACACGGAGCACTGCAACATGGCTCCCTCTCTCTCTAGCATCAAACAGCAAAGAGAAAAGAACAAAGGACAATAGTCCCACTTCACGGAACACAGTAACACAAACATCCTGTTTCTGTCACTTCTGACTCTGTGGAGTCAAAACATACACCGTCATGTGAAAGACAACAGTCCCATGACTGCAATCATGGAGCAGGAATTCTAACACCTGCTCCTGATATTCCCTATCCATGCCCTAACCCGGCACCTTTAACAAGCTTCGGTGCCCGGGACACACACCATTTTCTGGTTTGCCTCAGGCAGCAAAATGTCTTGGGCTGACCGGAAGCAACATCTTTCCTGAGAGTGCCTTCCCCCCTCCAAAGCTGAGTGAAGTTAATTCCTTGCCTTTCTCTTGATACAGAAAAATAGGGGTGTTTGGCTTTTGCTGCCCAATTCCCCAAGGGACTGAGTCCCCTAAGTCCATGATCGGTCAGAGATGAAT
This sequence comes from Podarcis raffonei, assembly GCF_027172205.1. Taxonomy (NCBI): domain Eukaryota; kingdom Metazoa; phylum Chordata; class Lepidosauria; order Squamata; family Lacertidae; genus Podarcis; species Podarcis raffonei. The sequence goes on along the minus strand of NC_070607.1, from coordinate 6,627,271 downwards.
GGATGGAATCAGGATGCAGTGAAAGCAAGGCAGAATTTTATTTTTCTGTTGCAACCGAGTTCCCTCCCCTCCTAGCAAGGAGGCAAAAGAGACCCAGAACCAAGATGAAAACCTCTCTTTTAAGGGTTTTCATTTTGGCATGGAAAAGAAGGACATCCCCTCTACAAACAGTCAGAAATTACCTCACACGTAAGGTGGGGTTACTGTGACTCAGGCAGGCTGAGGTGTGACATTCCTGAGGATTTAGCAAGTTTTACAGAGTTCCAGACACAAGGAGGTTCATAGATATATAGGAGAAGAATCCCTTCAGGAACTCTCCCTGACTGCTATCTGCCTGCGTGTTGTCAGGCAAGGGGGATTAAGGAGGCAGAGGAAATATTGAGAGTCTTTAGAAGAACCAAGATGGCTTTTGGGTTACTCTCCTGTACTATTTTAGACGTGGGTTGTATACTTATGTATGTGTGTTTACCTTGTGCAGTTATCTTAGAATTCCTATATCACTCTGAACAGTTCCAAGATCCTGATATTGTTGTAAATAAAAATATGCCCTTTTCCCTTATGGGGTATCCAAGAGCCCATTTAGAGTCCTTACATAGGTTCCCTATTGGTAGGAGAAAATAACAGAGGTCAACCAGAGAATATTGAGAAGCAAAGCAGCTAGGAAGCCTGATCTTTATTGATCTGTTGCAACAGGGTGCTCCCCTCACACACAGGAGAGGAAGAGGACCCCCAAAATTGCTGTGCAAGGGCTTATAAAGACTTTTTGAAATTCCCATCCTGTAGATCAAGACCACCCCCAGAAACATTATGCATACATCACAGAAGGGGTGTAACCTAAGACCACCCCTCAGATACATCCCACCTATATCACAGAAATTTAAATGTTGTTTTTCTCTTGTCCTTGTTTATCTCCTGTCTGGCAGGTTACTTGATTGGATTTCCTGGGGAGCCTGGCCGTTCTTTTGTAGTGGTAAAATACTTATTTCCTGGGCCAGGTCACAGGCTCACACCTTATTCATATCTTAAATGTGTCCTTAAGACAGGATTTGTGAGGAAAGAGACAATGGGGAGACTTTTCCAGTTTGACCTTGCAGAGAAAACATTTGGTCAGTTTAGGAATCAAAATGGTTCCAGGTTGGCCTTCCTGTGTTGATCTATGTATGTGCGGTTATGAACATTGCCAAATATCTAAGACCATAAAATTCCTATCACAATATGAATCCCCCATCTACGCCGGTGATATCTGAAAGGACAAATGCACTCAAGGGCAAAGTGCATGATTAATATCAGGTGTCGTTTGGCCCTAAGAGGTCTTTGGGTTTGAGTTCCAGGCTTCTTGCAGGAATGAGTAAGAAGGAATCACCAGCTGAATGAGCAAGACGCTTGCAAATGGGCTCTGTGACACAGGCCAGGCTTTCACCTTTCCTCTCAGCTGTTACAGCAGGGGTGAAAGGATCTGTCCATTTCAAAAACAGAAGTGGTTTAGAAAGCCTGAATGAATTTTAAAAATAATCTTCAGTCAACTTTGCGGGGGACGGGGAAACAAAGAAAGCGCTAGGTGAGCCTCTCTCAGGAGGTTTTTCCTTGGCCAAGATGCCACAGTGAAAAAGGCCCTCTCCTTGATAGTCTCACTGCACTTGGAGGGCGCACAAGGAGAAGCCCCCCCCCCCAGTGATATTATGGTTTACACAAGAGAAGAGGTCAGGTACCCTGATCCCAAGCCATTTATGGGGTTTAAAAATTAAAACCAGTTGCAGCTGCTCATAGAAAAAAAGTTGAATGAATCCAGGTAATTGTGATTGGGTGGCAGTGCACCTCCCCACCCCACAGTGTACGGTAGCAGCACAGACAGGAATTTCTATGTTAGGTGAGCACAGAAGTTCCCTGCCCAGAAAATGATGTCATTTACTCTTGTATTATCTTATCAGGGTGTCCTGAACATTCCAGAGGATGCAGAAGCTCACAGGGCCATTCTGGAGACTTCTAAAAACCTCTTAAATATGTTGCCAACTTGAAACATCTAATGAGTCTCCCTATATAGAAAGCACTAACTTTTAAAAATTGTTATTATCTGTATTTTTAATAGATTTTTAAAATATTGTTTTAATTCTATTAGTGTTTTTAAAGGTAAAGGGACCCCTGACCATTAGGTCCAGCCGTGACCGACTCTGGGGTTGCGGCGCTCATCTCGCTTTATTGGCCGAGGGAGCCGGCATACAGCTTCCAAGTCATGTGGCCAGCAGGACTAATCCGCTTCTGGCGAACCAGAGCAGCGCACGGAAACGCCGTTCACCTTCCCGCCAGAGCGGTACCTATTTATCTACTTGCACTTCGATGTGCTTTCGAACTGCTAGGTTGGCAGGAGCAGGGACCTAGCAACGGGAGCTCAACCTGTTGCGGGGATTCGAACCGCCGACCTTCTGATCGGCAAGCCCTAGGCTCAGTGGTTTAACCCCCTGCACCACCTGCGTCCCTTCATTGTGTTTTTAATGACCTTCTAATGACTATCTTTTTTACATTTTTAGCTTTTTCTATTTTTGTCCCACTCTATCTCTAGTCTGAGGGAAAGACAATCTTCTTCTTCTTCTTCTTCTTCTTCTTCTTCTTCTTCTTCTTTTTCTTTTTCTTTTTCTTTTTCTTTTTCTTTTTCTTTTTCTTTTTCTTTTTCTTTTTCTTTTTCTTTTTCTTTTTCTTTTTCTTTTTCTTTTTCTTCCTCTTCCTCTTCCTCTTCCTCTTCCTCTTCCTCCTCCTCCTCCTCCTCCTCCTCCTCCTTCTCCTCCTATTATGTGCTCCCGATTCACTTCTGTACTGATAGGCACCTGACCAATTGAGTTTGCTATTAAGGGCTCATCTACACTTCCACTTGTGCTGTGACTAGAAACTACAGGTCCAAGCAGTTTTCTGTTTCCCTGGGAAAACTCCCTCTTTACTGCTCACTCTCCAATTCAGAGGTCCGGAAAGTGTCAACATGAGAACGGGCCTTTTCTGTGGTGGCTCCCTGGAGTCCAAGACAGAAGAATGTCAAGAGAATACAAACTCGTTTGCAAGGAAGATCCTCAGACTAGAGACTCGGCTGCCTTCTATCTTTCCTGTAAATTCAGCATGGACTCTGCATTTCATGTCTATGCCTTCAAGGGTGTTCTTCCATGGGGGGGGGGGGCAGAATATTACAGTAGAATTGGCTCCAAGGCTTATCCTGCTGAGTGATGCCCACACGAGAGCCGTTACTTCCTTTAAAACCTGCTTATGTAATGCCATTAAAGAGGTTTTAACTAAAAGCAAAAACACTCATTTCTGCAGGGCAGATCAAGCAGCCATTTCCCCACTCCAGAGAGATCCAAACAACTGGCCAAATGAGGAGGGATATTAACTGTTGGATTAAAAAGCTCATTAATGCCAACAAAGGAGCACCGGAGGGAGGTCCCCAGAGCAAAATATTATCTTACGACATGCCACTGGGAGCTTTGAAAGCTGAACAGGTTTTGGCCGGCCAGCCAGCCAAGCATTATGTGATTTTTGGGTGTCCAGAGAATGAGATATGAATGCTAACAAGCAGGTGAGCCAACGTGAATAAAATAGGGGGGGGAGTAAGCCCTGCCCTAAGGGACGCGGGTGGCGCTGTGGGTTAAACCACAGAGCCTAGGGCTTGCCGATCAGAAGGTCAGCGGTTCGAATCCCCGCAACAGGGTGAGCTCCCATTGTTCGGTCCCTGCTCCTTCCAACCTAGCAGTTTGAAAGCACGTCAAAGTGCAAGTAGATAAATAGGTACCGCTCCGGTGGGAAGGTAAACGGCGTTTCCGTGCGCTGCTCTGGTTCGCCAGAAGCGGCTTAGTCATGCTGGCCACATGACCCGGAAGCTGTACGCCGGCTCCCTCGGCCACTAAAGCGAGATGAGCGCCGCAGCCCCAGAGTCGGCCACGACTTGACCTAACGGTCAGGGGTCCCTTTACCTTTTAAGCCCTGCCCTGCATAATCACAAGATGTAGTGCATGCACACCATCAACTTGGGGGGAGGCCCTCAAATATTTATTGCGGGTGCCGAAACAACCTTGGCCCCTAGGAGCTGGCTCCTATGCTAATAGGGGATTCTTCATGTTTGCCATCATTGTGAATCACCCTAAATCATGCATGAAAAGGGCCATTTTTCAAGTTATTTGCTGAAATGGCTGTTTCTAAGCAATCACTTGTTTTCAGCTCCTTGAATTATTTGACGGGGTGTGTGCGCACCCTTCGAAGGTATATATTGTGTGCACAGCATAGGTTCTACTCAGAGTAGGCCCGCTAAAATTAGTAAGACCTATTTGAATCATGTTCATTAATTTAAATGGGTTTACTACGAGTAAAATTTAGCTGAACACTACCCATAATCTCTAAAGACGGTTTACAAAATAAAAAAATAGATGCAGCAAACACCATCACCAGTGAACCATTAGCTGTCCTCTTCCTGTTGCTGTAATCCCTTGCATAAACAAAACCCCCCACTCTCTACATTATGGCTTCAAATGATCCATGTTAATTGAGCATCTGGCCTATTACATGTTCCTCAGCTGCTAATGGCAAAAAAAAGATAGGGCAGGCAGAAGCATCAGGTTTCATCCCAAGAGCCGCAAACAAACCCTTAATCAAAATGGGAAGACTACAACAACAGTCACACCTCACATTTGAAGCTCCTTATGATACCACTAGGAACATGGGTGGTGCTGTGGGTTAAACCACAGAGCCTAGGACTTGCCGATTAGAAGGCTGGCTGTTCGAATCCCCGCGACGGGGTGAGCTCCCGTTGCTTGGTCCCTGCTCCTGCCAACCTAGCAGTTCGAAAGCACGTCAAAGTGCAAGTAGATAAATAGGGACCGCTCCGGTGGGAAGGTAAACGGCGTTTCCATGCGCTGCTCTGGTTCGCCAGAAGTGGCTTAGTCATGCTTGCCACATGACCCGGAAGCTGTACGCCGGCTCCCCCGGCCAATAAAGCGAGATGAGCACCACAACCCCAGAGTCGGCCACAACTGGACCTAATGGTCAGGGGTCCCTTTACCTTTTATGATACCCCTTGGCCATGGTTTCCACCAAAGAATTCTGTGAGCTGTAGTTTGTTAAGGGTGCAGAGAGTTTGCTAGGCAATCCTATTCCCCCCCAAAGAACTACCATCCCTCGAGTTTGCCTGTGAAGAGGTTAAGTGTTAAAACAACTCTGGGAATTGTAGTTCCGTGAGCGGAGCAGGGCTTTCCTAACAACTTTCTGCAGAGGAATCTGTGCCACTAGTCTGCCATATGTCAGCATCAGTCTAAAGCAGGGGTCGGCAACCTAAGGCCCAGGGGCCGGATGCGGCCCAGTTGCCTTCTCAATGGACGGTCCGGGAATCAGCGTGTTTTTACATGAGTAGAATGTGTCCTTTTATTTAAAATGCATCTCTGGGTTATTTGTGGGGCATAGGAATTCATTCTTTCCCCCCCAAAAAATATAGTCCAGCCCACCACATGGTCTGAGGGACGGTGGACCAGCCCACAGCTGAAAAAGGTTGCTGACCCCTGATCTAAAGACTATTTCACAAGACAAGCCTGGGTTTGGCACCAGATATACCGTATTTTTCCATGTATAAGATGCCCCCATGTATAAGACACCTCATATTTTTGGGGACTCCGAATTAAGAAAACACCCCTCAGCACTACCCGTGTATAAGACGAGCCCCAATTTTAAACCTAATTTTTTGGTTAAAAAACCTAGTCTTATACATGGAAAAACATGGTACACTTAAAGAAGGAGCTGTAGCCTACCACTGGTCCCTGACAAAGGTAGCATGATATGCATGCCAGGAAACACGCTTAAATTGTTAAGCGTGCACTTAAACAATTTAGGAGCACATCTTAAATAATGCAGTGTGTTTAATGCCCCCCACCAAGGTTTTTTTAAACAAGCTCACCCAACACTAGCTATGCTGTATTTAATGTTGGCATGCTAAAACTTTCTGCTGGTTCCCAGGCACATCTCACTGCTTCAGTCTCCTGTACAACAAATGTGTTTGGGAAAGATCAGGAGGGCAATCAAGAATGGGCATTTTTGTGGGGGGCTTCCTGCCCTCTGGCACAGAACAGATGTGCTTGATGTGGCAAGAGAGATTAAAATCAGACAAAGCAATAGTCCAATTTGGGCTTAAAAACACAGTGGGGGGGAGGGTGTATTAGAGGGATTGGGTCTCTAAGAAGGTTAAATTCCCACAAATAGCATTCACCCTGTGAGAGCTCTAGAGCAGGACAAAATTCCCTTTATTACATGCTTGGAGATTCTACTCCATTTAAAAAATGACCCAGTATTTTCCTACACATCACCTGCTTGTCTTATACAGAGTCTCTTTCCCATGACATTTACCTTTCCCCCACCCCGTTCCATTTCCCCCAAATTTGAATTTCCTCCCCTCCTACTAGCACATAGCATAAGGACATATCTGTGGCACATTATCGCAGTCAAACCAACAATTCATGCTTTGCCAGACAGACACACGAAGGACTTGAGGCTCACAGAGCTTTCCTGTAAAATTTGCTAGAGAGAACTTCCTTTGCCTGCCTCAGCAGGAAACTGTAACACGACATCCTTCCTTCCTGCCCTGATAGCCTCCTCCTTTTTCATCGCACTTCCAAGATGACCTCATGTGCATATCTGTGCTCTGCAGCTCAGACACCATTTTTTATTTTTGTACTAAGAAGCAATGACAAACCTAGACAGCATCTTAAAAAACAGAGACATCACCTTGCCAACAAAGGTCCGTATCGTTAAAGCTATGGTTTTCCCAGTAGTGATGTATGGAAGTGAGAGCTGGACCATAAAGAAGCCTGATCGCTGAAGAATTGATGCTTTTGAATTATGGTGCTGGAGGAGACTCTTGAGAGTCCCATGGACTGCAAGAAGATCAAACCTCTCCATTCTGAAGGCAATCAGCCCTGAGTGCTCACTGGAAGGACAGATCCTGAAGCTGAGGCTCCAAGACTTTGGCCATCTCATGAGAAGAGAAGACTCCCTGGAAAAGACCCTGAAGCTGGGAAAGATGGAGGGCACAAGGAGAAGAGGACGACAGAGGATGAGATGGTTGGACAGTGTTCTTGAAGCTACCAGCATGAGTTTGACCAAACTGCGGGAGGCAGTGGAAGACAGGAGTGCCTGGCGTGCTCTGGTCCAGGGGGTCACGAAGAGTCGGACATGACTGAAGCACAACAACAAAGCAACTGCTGCATCCTGGTGCTTTGGTGAATTCTGGATGCATCAGCTATACAGACACACCCACACCCAGGCATCCCCTCCCCCAGCTGTCCTGGGATTTCCCTTCACCCAAATGCACAAGGGTTAAGGGGTTTTGTGAAGGTCCCAGCATTTTCGTGGCAATTGGAGACTATAGAATTGGGGTCTGATTCCATAGTCCCGGCCTGCATGATTAGGACTCACTCACATAGCTGAGTCGTTTACAGATAAGTTGCTCCCACAAGTGAATAAAAGACAACTTAGAGATGCAATTTTCAAAACCAAAGGGCATGCAGAGTTGGCAGTACATGAGCTGGGGTTTAAAAGAGGGAGACAGAGAGAGGGGGAAAGTGATACATTTTTTAATTAGAGTAACTTCAGTTGGTGAAGGAGTCTAGACTTTAGATCTGCCTACACACATTTCATTTTTAATTTGTACACCGCTTTTCTGTTATTAAAAACAAGGTGATTTACAAGCTGAAGAAGCAACAAAATGGACAGCAAAGATCACCTACCTAATAATCTGATCCAATACACAAAAAAGTCATAAAAAATAACTTTAAAATAAACAACTTGCATCAAACAAAGCCGTACAAAAATCTGTAATAATAATAAATAAATAAATAAATAAATAAATAAATAAATAATAATAATAATAATAATAATAATAATAATAATAATAATAATATATTACTTATACCCTGCCCATCTAGCTGGGTAAAGAGTAAAATTAAAAATCAGCAGATAATAATTAAACAGTTTACACTTAACAATTGCAATAAAGAATTACTAAACTATAATCAATAAAAAGAATGGCAAGTCACATGCATAAAATATTGCAGAACGTACAAAACCATGTAAAAGGATCAAATTGAGAAAAAAAGTGGAAAAAGCCATTGCCTGTTGGTCAGGAGAAAGACTCTCTCCCCTCACTTGAACTGGTGATAATTAATTCTAAGCTATAGCAAGGTTATTTATTAATGATGACTGTTTGGTAGTAATTATCCAAACCCCAAACTGAGCTGTTTTAATGCTCAGCCCCAGAGGCTCTGGTGTCCCCTTGGGGTTCATGAGATTACAGTGAAACTAATATAGAAAACGGGGGGAAATTGATCTTTCTCTAAGGTTTCCACCACATGCCGAAGAGCAAGCCACTTTTCAGTTAAAATGTAAAATTAAAAACAATTTGCCTCTTCCGCATGCTAATAGCTGTAAACATCAAAGAACCTCCTGGCTGTGTGTGCATGGGGGCCCTATATCTTTGGTGAAACACAAGGGGACAAATATAGAAGCTGAATTTTAGTCTGGAAGCCTTTCAAGCCTCTCATAGGTTGGCCAGATCAGTAAGAATAAATCTATGGTGGGCCTCAAGCAAGAAGAAAACCAGGATATGTATCCTTAGCACAACAAAATGTAAGAACTACAGTCATACCTTGGGTTAAAGTTGCTTCAGGTTGAGCGTTTTCGGGTTGCGCTCCGCGGTGACCCAGAACTAATGGAACGCGTTACTTCCGGGTTTCACCGCTCACGCATGCGCAGACACTCAAAATGATGTTACACGCATGCGCAGAAGCGGCGAATTGCGGCACGCACAGACGCAGGTTGCGTTCACTTCAGGATGCAAACAGGGCTCTGGAACGGATCCCGTTCGCATCCAGAGGTACCACTGTACTGACATTAAGTGTGAAGTCAGATGTACCATTTTTAAGAGTAACAGAGGCAGCTTCACAGTGCACCACAGTAATTCAATATATCTTTTTCGGTGCTAGGGAAAAAAACCCAGTTCTGCAGTTTTTGGGTGTCTTTTAGTTTAATAGGGCAATCCCAGTTGTGGAGGGCACCTACTGGCTAGCACCAATGCCATCGACAATACAATTCCCAGAGGAGGTATGCTATAGTTCTCTTTTAAATGATTGCCTTAAAAACAAAAACAAACCTTCAATTTTGTTTTCTTTTGGGTAAATCAACGAATACGAGCTGCTTATATAAAAAAAACAGAAGAGGTGCCATGGCTCAGTCTCTCGGATCTCCAATAAAAGACCTCGGACAGCAAGACTCGAAAGGACCGCTCTGCCCAATTGTCAGCCAATATGAGGGTAGATAGACCACCTGCCTAAATAAGTGCAAGACGTTTCCATATGGACCGTCACTCAATACATAACAGAAGGGACAACGCTCATCCAGCATTTGTCAATGTATAAGGCAAGCTATGGTGCTGAGTTCACACCGTGTGTGAAGAACCAGCTAGAATAGCTCTTAAAATCTGCCAGTTTTTACCTCAAGCCTTCCTGGAAGCCATGTTAGATGTGTTTGAAGAATTAAACATTTCATGATTAAGCAATTATCTGTTTATTAAACAACAGAATATGCATGCATCTCCTTACACATAACTGAGAATTACCTGTTTTCCTCCTTTTCCCAATGTAATTCAAAAGTCCGCATGCTCTTTTGCCCACAGAAATTGGTCCAGTGCGGACTTCCGGGTTAGCGCCATCGGAGAATGGCGGAGTTCCTCCGACCGGAGGAACGGGCTCCGTGGAAATTGGGGCCTCCCGCCGCGGCGAAGGCGGGGGCCCGCTAGAAATCCCAGGCGGAGGAAGCCTGGGACCGTGGGGTTCGGCAGAGCACCAAGAGCGCCTCCCTTACTCACGAGGAAACCCACTTTGGGGGCTCCGGAGTGAAGTGGGGTGAGCAGCGCGGTGCATGAAACTGATCGCTATTTCCATGGAGGGAAGCTGCACAGCCATCGCCGGAGAGCGCTGACTTTTTCTTGATGACATTTGGACTCTAAATCAAGTACCCGTGAGTAAAAACGGAGAATCGGATTAAGAAACTGCAAATTTTATGAATCAGGCACGAAGCGGGAAGGTGTAAACAGGAAGTCCGCCTCCCGTTTTTGTATACGGATTGAAGCAAAGACCTTGCAACCTAATAGCTTAAAAAGTCTTTTTAAAGTTGGAAGTTTCCTGCACCCATAACCAACAAAGCTCCCCTGAAAGCAGGAGTAAAGGGGGGAAGAAATTTGACTGTTTAATCCTGCAGAAAGTGTGAAAAGGAGCATAAGTTTCTACCGTCCCAAACCTGGGGACGGGGTATCGGGACAGAATCCGCTTGAGACGTCCATTGATTGAAAGTGGAGCATTTTGACAGATAGGAAGAATAAAAGAAAAGAAACAAACTAACTTCAACGCTACCTTCTGCATTTCTGCTCTTTAAAGAAACTAAGTATTTGAAATTGAAAGGACTTTGAAATTGAAAGTAACTTTCTTTACTTGATACTTTCCTGAAAATGGATACAAATAGAAATTTTGTCCCCTAGAGGGAGCTTGTCAGTTTGCGTTCTCAGCTTACATATGTGAGGCTTCGGACCGTGGGAACAGCCGTCTGGTTTTGTTTCCAAACAGAAATGTTTTGGCAGGAAGGTTTGGCGTTTGCCCTTGACAGGACTAATGCTCTGCTCGAGCAGCTGTCTGGGAAAATGAGCCTGATGAACGAAAAACTGGATTGTATGAGTGCTGTGACCAGTGAATATGATTTAATAGAGAACAAGGTTAAAGAAGTTACACAGCGATTAACTCAGGAATCTGGCTTGACAAGGTAAGTTCAAGGGCAGACGGAGAAGGAAGAGGTAGTTGCTATTCCTTATATAACACAAACGGTAAGACCTAAAGTTCTACAGGAACAAAAGCTACCGCTTTGGAAGAATGAATTTGGAGAGTGCTGGAACGCATTTGAAGTCAAGGAAGTTCTCTAGTGGGACTCTGAAACAGGTGGATAACTATTTGGACAAATACTTTTTGGACTACAAAGATGAGGATGGGGAGTGGAGCTGGGGGGAAAGAGACAACAGGATGAAGAAAAGTGGAAATTATTACTGGATGGCTCCCCCAGGAAATCCACTCCCACAGAAACTAACAATAGACAAAGAACTGTGTAAGTACAAACAAGAACAAAAAAATCTGCAGAAGGAGCCTAGAAGAGACTTAAGAGCCTCGGGCATCAGAAAACCAGATTGATGGACTAAGTAATGGACAGAAAGGACTGATATGACCCGAAACCAGGAAGAAGGGACGTTGGATGAAAATTAGAAATACGAAGGGAACTTTTTATGTTAACCTTGGAATTAATGCAATATTATTGAAATTTGAGGGATTTTGCTGGAAAGGAACTAAATTGGCTTTAGTAGAAATGTTTTTAAGGAAAAATGCATGAATGTATGTGTTTTTGAAATTTTAAGATTTTTAACATAAGATAAGGTTAAATGGAGAAAGGTAAATTGAATAACAGACTATATTAAAAGAGGGAAAGGTTATGTTGATTAAAGAATAAGATAGAGTGTCATGATTAACTATTTAAATTAAAATTGAGAAATTTGGGAAGAATTTGCTGAAATAACGAATTAAATTAGAATACAAAAGGGGAGGTGTGAGGAGGTTCAAGAACTAAGCAAATGAAAAATTGTAATTGGAGATTTGTACTTTTTCTTTTTTTTTTAATTTTTACTTTTTCTTTTTTGGGCTAGGGTTGGGGATTTCTTATGTATTGAAGAAACTTTGAATAAATATTACTTAAAAAAAAAAAAAGAAATGGGTCCAGTGCAATGTGCATTGCCATGACTATTTTGTGTCCTCCCCACACCCTGCCCCCTGCCGTCAGTCCCCACGGCAGGCAGACAGGGCACCAGCTGTCCACCAAACTAACTGGGTCACTGAGGCTACAATCCTGTGCATGCTTACTCAGAATAAAGTCCATCTGTTTTAAATGAGGCTTACTCTCAGGTAGCTTTGCAGAGGGCTGCAGCCTGAGACACTGTATCTGGAACTGACCCCAGAGGCGCCATGCCCTCATTCCATCAGTCCAATCCATGCCTAGGTTCCCCACTCCCGCAACTGAAGCAAAGCAGCTGCAAGGAGCAGATCAGGTTTTGATTAGGAGAAACATTAAAGTTAAAAGGGATTTATTTCTAATGCAAAACAGCTTGGAGGGATTGTTATATGCTGGAGGGTGTCTTAGGTTAAGCCACTGCATGAATCTGTGCAGGAAAGGTGTTTGCATTACCCCTTTGCTACTCCTTTAACTACTGAAGCACTACTACTTAGTGCCTAGGACCCTTGTACCTACGGGACCGCCTCTCCCGGTATGCCCCACGGAGAGCCTCAAGGTCCATAAACAGCAACACCCTAGTGGTCCCAGGCCCTAAAGAAGTTAGATTAGCTTCAACCAGAGCCAGGGCCTTTTCAACACTGGTGAAAACTGGTGAAACAACCGGCCTGGTGGAACTCTCTGCCTCATGAGACCAGGGCCCTGCAAGATCTGATTTCTTTCCGCAGGGCCTGTAAGACAGAGTTGTTCCGCCTGGCCTTTGGCTTGGAGCCAATTTGATTCCCTCCCTCTCTTTCTTTTTTCTTTTTCCTTTCTCCTCCTGTGATGAGGCTGCATTTTAATATTTCAATGTTTCAATATTTTAATGTTGTATTTTAATCTTGTTTTTAAGTTGTATTCATTCAACTTGTTTTTATTATTGCTTGTTAGCCGTCCTGAGCCCGGCCTTGGCTGGGGAGGGCAGGGTATAAATAAAAATTATTATTATTATTATTATTATTATTATTTCTAAGTTCCCTTCCTGATGCTACTGTGCAGTGACTGAATTTGCAAAGAGGTCTATCACTGGCCAGCCAAAGTGATGAGCAGCATGATGCTCAAGCAGGCCTTCATGAACATCTGTCCTGAACCCCAAAACAAAGACTTCACACCCAGGTAGATGGCCTAGAAGTGTATCATTTTCTTGCTGTATGCTTGTGAAACATGGACCACTTATAAACGCCATCTCCAACTCCTCGAAAGATTCCATCAAAAGTGTCTCCAAAAAAAATTATACATCACTTGCAAAGATAGGCGAACTAATGCCAGTGTACTGAAAGAAGCAAAGATCACCAGTGTTGAAACTATGATTCTTCAACATCAACTTCGTTGGACTGGTCATGTTGTGCGGATGCCCGATAATCGTCTTCCAAAGCAACCTCGGTACTCTACAATGGACCTTCGGATTACGTTACCTTTGGGTAATGTAACTTTCGGGTTGCGAACGTGGCAAACCCGGAAGTGTGTACTTCTGGGTTTTGCCGCACATGTGCACAGAAGTGGTGCCTCTAGATGCGGACTTTTCGGGATACGTACAGACCCCCGGAACGAATTAAGTTCATATCTGGAGGGTCCACTGTATTCTGAACTTAACATGGAAAGCGTAACGACGGTGGTCAGCAAAAGAGGTTTAAAGACTCTCTCAAGGCAAATCTTAAAAAATGAACAACTGGGAAACACTGGCCTGAAAGCGCTCCAGTTGGAGAACAGCCTTTACCAAAAGTGGCGTGCACTTTGAAGACGCTCAAACTCAGGACAAAGGGGAGAAATGTGCTAAGAGGAAGGCAAGCTTGGCAAACCCTCATTATGATCAACTCCCGCCCGGAAACTTATGTCCCCACTGTGGAAGGATGTGTGGATGCAGAATTGGCCTCCACAGTCCCTTACGGACTCACTGTTAAGACCGTGTTCCTGGAAGACAATCTTACTCGGCCACGTGTGGTCACTAAAGAAGAAGAATAGTACAATTTTCTTTCCCGTCGACGACTAAGTGGCTGAGATGAGCTTGCCAGCCCAACCAACTAGCAGCAGAAGACAAGGTCAATCTCTGTAGCTCCTCCAGAATCATTCTTCGCTATAACCGGGGAGGAATCTATTGGCACTGTAGCTCCCTCTTGGCTGGGCCCAGAATAGTTATTATCTGCCTTCTCATCAACCCTAGGATGAGTTATTGGAATGGAAACAGAAGCTGCGGAAGGGATTGAGGGAGAAAACACAACAACTTGAGGAAGCCATGGCGGTGCACCATCATGCTCTGTAGCTGGGGCCCAAAATACGAGATGCACAAAGCTGATGACGAAACCCCAGAGGGAATTTGTACTTATTCATTTATTTGACTGTAGTAATATGCTCTTGGAAATGCTTCCTTGACCCTTCAAAGCTTTGGGGAGACAACAGAGGGAGCTCTCAACAAGAGAGTGTTTTTATTGTGTATTTTGATGCTGTGAACTACCCTGAGATCTTCGGATGAAAGGCAGTATACAAATTGAATATGTAAATAGGTAAACGTAAAGGGACCCCTGGCCATTAGGTCCAGTTGCGGACGACTCGGGGGTTGCAGCGCATATGACCCGGAAGCTGTACGCCAGCTCCCTCGGCCAATAAAACGAGATGAGCGCCGCAACCCCAGAGTCGGCCACGACTGGACCTCATGGTCAGGGGTCCCTTTACCTTTACCTAGGGTAAAGAACATTAGAACTGGGAGAACAGGGAGAAGTGTCCCAGCATAAGTTATTTGCATAGGGCTAAACGTATCTGCTCAGAAGTTCTCAATAGCTATTTCAATCATCCCAAGAAGAAAATGTTGGCTGGAAAATACATACTGCTCTTGTTGCCCCCATCTGACTGTAAGGAAGTAGGTGTGTTGGACAGAAAAACAATTACATTGGCAATAATTACGTCAAGGGAGCAAAACTGGAGCTTTCTGTGAAGCAAGCAGGGTATATATCTATGTATCTGTATAAAAGAAATACCATTGCCACAGAATCAGAATATGATATTAAAAATACTGTACCAAGATTTCATATAGCACTTTTATAAAGAATTTCATAACAGTAATATCTACAGCAATCCTGTATGGTGAGTCTGCATTATCATCATGGTTTGCCTGCTTGCCCTTTCAGTCACTATGTGATCTCTCAATTATTCCAAGCAAAAATTGTATGTTCAAGTATCAGCAAACACCTCCTTTGAAAGGAAGTGAGACTGCATATCCTGCTGCTACTTAGAGGGCTAGCAAACTCCCCAACGCGAAAGTGGAAAGTTCTCTGCACCTACTTGAAGAAGTCTTCTTTGCAATAGACGCTCCCGGCTCTGGAGAAGCAGCGGTCTGCCAGCTGCATTTGGCAATCTGCGCACTTGAGGCAAGAACCGTGCCAGTGGCGGTCGAGGACTTTCAAGATGAATTTATCCAGGATGTGCTGGTTGCAGCCGGCACACTGGGGGATCTCTGGCGGAGGAAGAAAGAACATCAGCAAAAAAAAAAAAAAAAACCTACCCAAAAACACTGCAGAGCAAGAAAAGACTTTAAGGCACGACCATTTCTGACCTAGAGGGATAATGGCAGCAACCTAATCTGTTGCTTGAACAACTGAAGTGGGTACATTGGAACTGCTGGTTCAACATGTATAACAAACAGCGCTCCTAACAAAAGGATATCTCATATTCCTCTGCTGTTTGCACACCATTTCTCTGTCTGGACTTACCATCCGTACCAATTTGGGCATTTCTCTCGGTTCACTACATAAACTAGCCTCAAACTGGCTCGGGACAGCTGCCACACGGCTTGTAGGAGCTAGTAGCTGAGATCAGCTCTTGCGCAGAACTGTGACACAGAATTTATTGTGAAAACCCATCCCTGTGACTTGCAGGAATTGTGGTGAATATTAAAACAGGCACGCCCTGGATCTCGTAGCCCAAGTCTCCTGCTGCTGTTGTTTTATGGCATATTGGGCATATTTAATTACGGGTGCTTATATAATAGGATTGCTTTATTGTGTACCGTATTTTTTGCACCATAACACTCACTTTTTTCCTCCTAAAAAGTAAGGGGAAATGTCTGTGCGTGTTATAGAGGGAATGCCTACGGGTGGCATGCCTACGGATTTTCCTCCTCTAAAAACTACGTGCGTGTTATGGTTGGGTGCGTGTTATAGAGCGAAAAATACGGTATATATGTTCATTTAAAAAAATGTTTGTATTTTGAGGTTCATATCATTGGTTATTATACTTGTAAACAATTAAATTATGGGTTATTATACTTGTAAACAAATCATCATCGTCTGAATAGGGGCATCCAAATATTGCAACCATTTAACAGCTTTGTCCCATATATACACCAATTGAATCAAATAGAGAGGAGCAGCCGGGTGGGGGAGGCCGTGGCAATGGGTGACAAGCGCTGGAGGTGGCGAGTGGCAAGATCCTTTGGGGGGCCCAGATTTGCTGCCCGCCCCCCAGCTGTCCCCAGCCTGCTGCTCAAGGTTGACTGCCTCACTGAGGCTCATGGGCTGGCTGGCACCGAGTGGAAAGGCCCTGTATAATTTAATATATATGTCCAAATAAGTTGTTGTAAGTAGATCTAGATGGGATTGCCATTCCCCTCCCCAGTTTAAGCCCAACAACTGAAGAGGGCTTCTGCCTATATATAAAGTGTCTGTCTGCAGGCAGAACAGGTAATACTGATGTGCATATCTGTGTGTTCGTCTCTATTTCCATCCGCCTATAGTTCGAAATAATGGAATGCACTGTAAAAATCTGCCAAGGGAGATTACCCAGTAAAAGCAATGCGCATAAATTCTGATATACATGCCTGAAAGAAGATTGATTTCTGAGGAGTCAAACGATACAGCAGGTTTAGTGTAATATTGCAAGAGATGTTTATGCATCAGAGCCTTCCTGTTCTGCTATCCTCTTGGGTAGCGATGGAGTGGCAGGAGACTGGCTCACAGTAAATACCAAGGATTTGTTGCCTTTTGATGCTGCTACAAATCCTCTGGATGGCCGGGAAAGACTCCTCAAGACCAAGAGCGATGGAACCTTTTCTTTTGGAATCCAAATGAAACAGCCAAGCTGATTGGCTTATTTATGGAGGAGCCTTCTATTGCTGGAGACAGGCGTTGCTTTTGAAGAGAACTGAAGGTGGAAGGATAGACCCATGGCTGCCCCTGCTGTACAGACATAACCAAACACTGTCTCTGGAGTCAGAGAGCATGCAAGGTTCTGTAGTCCATCAAAAACTCACAAGACATCTTTCTCCAGAGATGACCATGGGACAAAGGAAACAATGGGTACACCATATTGTATACCTGTATCTATTTTTCCAAAAAAATATTATTTAGTTTTTCCATGTTTTGAAATTTACAAACAATTATCAAACAACCAACATAAAAAGAGAATTCCGAAGAATCTCCTGGACTTTCCTTTGTGGGTCCTCATATTAACCTTTTCCTCCTGCACCTTGTCTATTAATCCACATCTCTTAAATCTCCATTATAACCAAAATTCAGCACTGAACTACAAGTGCTATTCCAATAGTTTTAATAGTTTACAATGCTTTTTAAGGTAAATTATATATTTCCCCCATCGTATACCTGTATCAAACCACCTTCAGCTTTTCAGAGCAACTGTCTCCTACTCTAAACACAAAGGCACCAACCATCAAGAGGTAAAGGTAAAGGGGCACCTGACCATGAGGTCCAGTCGCAGACGACTCTGGGGTTGTGGCACTCATCTCGCTTTATTGGCCGAGGGAGCCGGCGTACAGCTTCCGGGTCATGTGGCCAGCATGACTAAGCCGCTTCTGGCGAACCAGAGCAGCGCACGAAAACGCCGTTTACCTTCCCGCTGAAGTGTACCTATTTATCTACTTGCACTTCGTGCTTTTGAACTGCTAGGTTGGCAGGAGCTGGGACCGAGCAACAGGAGCTCACCCGGTCGCGGGGATTCGAACCGCTGACCTTCTGATCGCCAAGTCCTAGGCTCTGTGGTTTAACCCACAGTGCCACCCGCGTCCCTTAACCATCAAGAACTGAGGCTTTTTTAAAAGACCTTTGAAAAATGCTGTTTAAACTCATCGTGATTAACAGAGCACATTCCGTTCCAGAATCCACAGGTGAATGCACTTCACTTCTAGACTGCCCTGCTGTTCCTCCTGTCTCCTCCACCAAATGCTTTGTTCTGTTTTCAGGTTCAAAACATTAGAAAAGCATAGGAAGCTGCCTAGACCAAGTTGGAGCAGTGGTGCATTTAGCCCAGTATTGTCTGACTGGCAGCACCTCAGTTGTCCTATCAGGCGATGCCAAGAGACCTTCCTGCATGCAAAGGCATGCACAATACCATGCACTCAGCTGCAGCCTTTTCCCAGAGGCAGCACTTACTGTATTTTTTGCTCTATAAGATGCACTTTTCCCTCCTAAAAAGTAAGGGGAAATGTGTGTGCGTCTTATGGAGCGAATGCAGGCTGCGCAGCTATCGCAGAAGCCAGAACAGCAAGAGGGATCGCTGTGCAGCCCTCCCTCTCGCTGTTCTAGCTTCTGGCTTAGCTGCATGAAGCCTCCTCAAGGCAGGGAGAGCCTTCATCCCGCTGCCCTGAGGAGGCTTTGCGCGGCTAAGCCAGAAGCTAGAACAATGAGAGGGACCTCTGTGCAGCGCTCTCTCTCGCTGTTCTAGCTTCTGACTTAGCCCCTCAGTCCCTTCCCCCACCTCCCGGAAAAGCCCCCAAGAGCCACGCTCCCTTTAAAGAACTGTGCGGAGCGTGTGTGCGGCTCTTGGGAGCTTTTCCCCGAGGAGGGAGAAGGGCAGCCTGTCAGTGACGGGCTGCCCTCCTCAGGGAAAAGGCTGCAAGTGCCGCACACACGCTCCAGGCGGCTCATGAAAGGGAGCGCTGAGCAGAGCCTGTGATGCATACAGGCTCTGCTCAGCGCTCCATTTAAAGAATATTTTTTTTCTTGCATTCCCCCTCTAACAAAATAGGTGCGTCTTATGGTCAGGTACGTCTTATGGAGCGAAAAATACGGTAAGTGAAAAATAAAAAGAGTGCTTCTGACCATGTCCTGCCCAAGTTCAACTGGGCTCGCGCTGCAAATCTTTGATCGGCAATCAAACAGAATGGTCCTTTTCAGCAAGCCACCAGCTGAACAGCTCTAAAGCTGTCTGGTGACTCTGGCAAGGCCAATTTATTTTTATTTTTTTAGAAAGGAGAGGAACCAGTGGGTTTCAGATGACCCAGTGGGGATCATACTGTTCTTAACCAAGCCACTGCAATATAGCAACCCCAGCCACACATCCCAGCAATGTGGCTGGGAAGCTGTGCTAAGTAAATCCAATATGCAGAAAAACATTGTTGTGGAGAGGGTTGGGGTTAGTGCTGTGCCCTCGTCCAGGGATAACTAATGCCAAAAGGGAGCGTTCGTTGAATGAGTCAGCCACCAAGTTGCACAAGAACATTTTAATTAGATTGTTGCCATTTTTTAAATGGGATGTAGTACATAAGTCGTACACTGTCCTTCTTAGTTGTTTGACTACCGATAAAGACTGCTGATGCAAGCCTATTCAAAGTCAACTAGGTAATAAATATATTTTTTTAAAAGAAAAACAAAGTCAACTAGGAAGGCAGCCCCAACACCACCCAAAACCCGCTGAAGGAGGGTTTTACTATCAGATTTCTAAAAACAGGACTATCCCTGTGAGATTCCTTAAGTCAGGGGAAGTCAACATGGTAGCCTCCAGAGCCTGTGGCACTCCAGTTCCCGTCAGTTCCAGCCAGCATGGCCAATGGTCAGGCACCATGGGAATTGGCGCTGTGGGTTAAACCACAGAGCTTAGGACTTGCCGATCAGAAGGTCGGCGGTTCGAATCCCCACGACAGAGTGAGCTCCCATTGCTTGGTCCCTGCTCCTGCCAACCGAGCAGTTTGAAAGCATGTCAAAGTGCAAGTAGATAAATAGGTACAGCTCCGGCGGGAAGGTAAACGGCGTTTCCGTACGCTGCTCTGGTTTGCCAGAAGCGGCTTAGTCATGCTGGCCACATGACCCGGAAGCTGCACGCCGGCTCCCTCAGCCAATAAAGTGAGATGAGCGCCGCAACCCCAGAGTCGGCCACTCTGGTCAGTGGTCCCTTTACCTTTACCTTTAATCAAAGTATTTGACTTGACAAAAGAGTGTTAATAGCATGGAATATTTCAGGCAGCAGCAGACTGGAGTGGCGAGTTCAGGAAAACCTTTGCCTCTGCTGTTTGGCAAGACTGCTGCTTTGCGACAGATCTCAGGCTGGATCTAGACCCATCAAAAATGCATTTCAGGAAAACGCGTTGTAAACTTCATAATGGGAAATCACATTGGCAAAAGTCAGGACTCCACAGCGCCATCTGGTGTCACTGTGTTATAAAATGCTTTTCCTTTACTAATGTAGCAGAGTCCTCAATGTCCTCCAAAACAATAACTGAGCCCCTCTCCATCACTATTTGTATGTTTATCACAATGCTGAGACTCTGCTTTACCCTTACAATAGCTCACAATAACAAAATTTAAAATTAAAACAGTCAATCACATTAGATGGAATGGCCCTGCCCAAGGCTTATTGATTGTTGCTTTCCTAATCCAGCCCACCTGGTTGTCCCACATGGCACAAAACGGAAGCCCACCAAAATGGGGCAAAACGCCTCCCTAGCTTGAACGGTGAAAGACTAAAATAAGCAGGAGTCAATAAAAAATCTATACGCCCACTTTGTCTTCTTAAATAGAATTGTCTTTTGCGTGAATGGCTGCCAGGCCAACTCTTCCACTGCTATCACAGGCCTGGCAAACAGCTTTCATTTATCTAATTTATTTTAACTAAATTATTTAACATAACAGGAATCATGTTAATGGAATTCTGCATAGTGACCAGATTAGAGTCTAGTGCTTTAAAGCAACAAATGTCTCCAATTCACCTCTGAGCTAACACCCATCTTATTAAAATAAATATGTTTCCTCTGCATTTGCCTCTCAGTAGACATTCAGCACAATACGTAATTGGATTAGCGTTGCTGCTTAATTGACTAGCTACAAATTCATTTCCCTTGTTTGTCCTCATGCACCTTCCCACTCGCCCACCCCGGACACACCTCCAGGACTTGCCAAGATCACAGAATGTACAGGAAAAGGAGGAGAATCACAGAATTGAAGAGGGATCCCAAGTGTAATCTAGTCCAACCCCCTGCAATACGGGAATCTCAGAACGTGGCCCCCCCAATTGAATCATGCTGGTCGATCCACAGTAGAGAGGTAATAAGCTTTTGAACTAAAGGTAAAGGTAAAGGTACCCCTGCCCGTACGGGCCAGTCTTGACAGACTCTAGGGTTGTGCGCTCATCTCACTCTAGAGGCCGGGAGCCAGCGCTGTCCGCAGACACTTCCGGGTCACGTGACCAGCGTGACGAAGCTGCTCCGGCGAACTGGCACCAGAGCAGCACATGGAACGCCGTTTACCTTCCCGCTAGAAAGCAGTACCTATTTATCTACTTGCACTTAATTGTGCTTTCGAACTGCTAGGTGGGCAGGAGCTGGGACCGAACGATGGGAGCTCACCCCGCCGCGGGGATTCGAACCGCCGACCATGCGATCGGCAAGTCCTAGGCACTGAGGTTTTACCCACAGCGCCACCCGCGTCCCTTAAGCTTTTGAACTAGTCTTGTACAAAAAGACAACAGGAATTAACCCTCCCTTCTTTTTTGTTTATTATTTGTTTTTCTTAAGGGTTCGAAAACTGCTCCACATTCAGAAAACGAACAGTGTACAGAAGTGGAATATAAAACAGTATTGAAATATAAAAATTGAACTGGAATGTAAAACTGCACAAGTAAAATAGACTGGCAGTGCGGTGTCTACTCAAGAGTAAATCCTATTAAATTTGTTGGGGCTTGCTGTGGGGGTTAGGTTTACAGCCTAATTTGAGTATATGTGCTGCCAAAGCGAGCACGGTTTACAGCCTAATTTGAGAAGGTTTGGGAGAAAATAATTTTTCAGCAAATGAACTGGTAAAGGTAAAGGGACCCCTGACCATTAGGTCCATTCATGACCGACTCTGGGGTTGCAGTGCTCATCTCGCTCTATAGGCCGAGGGAGCCGGCGTACAGCTTCCAGGTCATGTGGCCAGCATGACTAAGCCGCTTCTGGCGAACCAGAGCAGCGCACGGAAATGCCGTTTACCTTCCCGCCAGAGCGGTACCTATTTATCTACTTGCACTTTGACGTGCTTTCGAACTGCTAGGTTGGCAGGAGCAGGGACCGAGCAACGGGAGCTCACCCCGTTACGGGGATTCGAACCGCCAACCTTCTGATCGGCAAGTCCTAAGCTCTGTGGTTTAACCCACAGCGCCACCTGTGTCCCTAATGACCTGGTACCACAATACTAAAAGCATATGCTCAAATCACAGCATGCTTTATCTAAAGTGGCATGTGGCAGAATCGACAGATTTTCATTCACAGGTCAAAGTAACGGGGTTGGGATGTGGAGAAGAGGTGGCTCTTCAGACACCCTCCTGCAGAACAAGAGAGGGCTTTCCGTTCCTTGAATGTAGTTCAGTAGCAGATTAGCAACTAGCGCAATGCTTTTAACAGTGGTGATGGGACGCCCCCCAAAGTAACTGTGCAGCAGTATTCTGTACTAGCTGAAACTTCCAGACCAAATTCAAGGGCAACCCCACATAAAGCACATTTAGTGCTATACTGCCTTGAGCCCTTGGCCCTGAAACCAGACCCTCCAAGTGTCCCTGTTTTGCAGGGACGTCCTTGATTTAGAGAAGCCGTCCCAGTTTCTCATTTGATCCCAGAATGTCCCGCTTTTCCGTAGGATGTCCCTATTTCCATTGGAGAAATGTCAGAGTTATCTGATCCCCCAGCTGTCTGAAGGCAATCCTGTACAGTGGTACCTCGCGTTAAGTACTTAATTCGTTCCAGAGGTCTGTTCTTAACCTGAAACTGTTCTTAACCTGAAGCACCACTTTAGCTAATGGGGCCTCCCGCTGCTGCCGTGCCGCCGGAGCACAATTTCTGTTCTCATCCTGAAGGAAAGTTCTTAACCTGAAGCACTATTTCTGGGTTAGTGGAGTCTGTAACCTGAAGCGTATGTAACCCGAGGTACCACTGTATAGGGAAGTTTTCTTAATGTTTAATGTTTTATTATGTTTTTATATATGTTAGAAGCTGCCCAGAGTGGCTGGGGCAACCCAGTAAGATGTATAAAAGGGGTCTAAATAGTAAAAATTCCCAACCATTGAACCTTTTGTGAAGTTACCTTATCTAATCTCCTAGCCTTGGGACTGAGAGGCTGCACATCTTCCAGTGAGAGTCGGTTAGCTCACTCTCTTCCCGTTCTTCTTGCTGTTCACCTCCCAGTTATGCCCAGCTATTGTCCTCCGAACTGTGCCCCTCAGCAAACCATTGTTCCAAATCAACACTACTCCACTGCTCCTGTAGAGTTTCAGCCATGAGCAGGCCATTCCTCAACAGAGTTGTACTCCTCAGCCTGGTCTCTGACACCTAGTTTCATCAGAGAAATGTTGGAGGGTATGTGAAACTATTGCATGAAACATCTTTAGGTAATTTGAGAAAGGCCTTTTAAAAATGGTAAAATACAATATAAGGAGAATTTGGAAGGCTCTGCTTAGATCAGGCATGGCCAAACTTGGCCCTCCAGATGTTTTTGGGACTACAATTCCCATCATCCCTGATCATTGGTCCTGTTAGCTAGGGATGATGGGAGTTGTAGTCCCAAAACATCTGGAGCAGAGCGCCAAGTTTGGCCATTCCTGGCTTAGATGAAACATATTTAGGAAAGAGGAGGTGAAGGAATTTCAATAAAATTACTGAATTTTTTCATATGGCTTTGGCACACCTTACAGGCCTATAATTATTTCATAAGCCTCTTATATTACAAATATTTTTTAAAAGTGGTTTTTTTTAAGGCCCCAGGAATGGCCTTAGAAGCTTTTATGTGTTTGGCTCCTTTCAATCTGACTCTTGACCAGTATTGTGAAAAAAATAGGAAGCAATACCTTAAAATGTTAGAGTGCTAAATATGACAGAGATTAATGACTCTCCAGGATTCTCGGAACTGACTAGGGATTTGGAAAATGTCTTAATCGGGCACTTTGCACATCATTAATATCAGAACATCCTGAGTACTTTGCTCCTGAAACTTCAAAGTGTTTCATTGTCCTTCAGATTAACTGAAACTGCCTGGGCAGAGAACTTGCTTGGTGCTCCAAACACATTTTAGAACTCTTTCTTAAGACTGTTGGGACCTTTCAGGTTAAGCACATGAAATAAGAATCTGATAAGCAATGGAGAGTAGGGAGATCTGAATGCTTTCCTTGTGGGAACACTTATTTTGGAAGAATGTCACCACACACCCCACCCCAGCAACACAAATTGCAATAATTTGACACTGGAAAAAATGTGATCCCCATTTACCACTTCAGTATTGCTTAAACTGGGACGCGGTTGGCGCTGTGGGTTAAACCACAGAGCCTAGGACTTGCCAATCAGAAGGTCGGCGGTTCGAATCCCCGCAACGGGGTGAGCTCCCGTTGTTCGGTCCCAGCTCCTGCCAACCTAGCAGTTCGAAAGCATGTCAAAGGGCGGGAAGGTAAACGGCGTTTCCGTGCGCTGCTCTGGTTCGCCAGAAGCGGCTTAGTCATGCTGGCCACATGACCCGGAAGCTGTACGCCGGCTCCCTCGGCCAATAAAGCGAGATGAGCGCGCAACCCCAGAGTCATCCGCAACTGGACCTAATGGTCAGGGGTACCTTGACCTTTACCTTTATGACCAAAAATATGTAGTTGGTATCCATTACTTAGCTCTCCCCTATGGCTCCTAGAAGATGTCCTGACCAAAAATATGACGGTGCTAAATGCATAAAAATGAGCCCTTGTGCTGGCTCCTACTAGCCTTCCAGGTTAGTTTAATTCAGCCAACTCTTTCTGATTCCAAGGTGATATGAAAGTTCTGCCTGTGGTAGCCGTTTCACATACAGTTCATCCCTTGTTATAGTCATCACCTGAGAAGCATGCATGTGTGAAACAGTGTTAAGCTCAGTTATGAATCTGGATAGATAACTCCCCCTCTCCATTCCTGCCCAAATTCTCCATTGCTCACAAATAGATGCTTAACTGTGCATCAAAACACATGTCAGAACCCTGCCACCAGCCACTCATGAAACATGGGTACCACCAAAGACAGTTCTACTTCTGCATCAACCTAACTCAAAACGATCATGCTCTCCTTAATTCCCTGAAACACCTCTCTCTCATCGTAGGAGTACAATTTCACTGAACTGCATAAATACAAAACAAGCCCCACAGAATAAAATTATGAAATGCAACATAAGTAAGGCTCACTGAATCAACTTTAGTATGTGCCTTGTTCTCAGAATTCTTCATCAGCATCCCGAAGGCAGTGTAACAAGACATTCAGAGAAAACTCAAAAGTTGCATAACCTTGCACTAGCAAATATTAATCGCCTTTTCAAACTGTAACAAATTGCACCTGATAATCTGGCCTAGAAGCAGCAACAGCTGTGCATCAAGCTCAGATTTGGGAGTCTGTTGCCATTTATTTACATCAAGGGAACATTTTTCCTCGCTTAACTAATATGAACCTTGTTATCTCCCTCCTCTGTCCAACTTATGAGCACTTAGGCAGTCTCCTCCGTCCTCTCAATCTCTCTCTCATGTGTAGCTGAGCTTGCTTTCAGCAACCACAGATCTGATTAGGTTACCAGCTAATGGACCGACTCCTTTAACCCTAAGTCAGTGTCTTTCAGAGAAGCTAAGTGCTGGAAGAAGGGTCCTTGCATGATTCAGAAGACGACACAAGACAATGTCCTCTCTTTTAACAACCTGTTCAAACAACATTTTCATTGAGCCCCACAACTGTTTGAGTGAAAGGAGGGTGGGGAAAGCTGCCAGGATTCCCAGTCAGTTCAGCACGGCATCTAAATGCTAAGGTCTAGGCCACGGGTGTCAAACACAAGGCCCGCGGGCCGAATCCGGCCCGCCAGACCTCATCATGTGGCCTGTGTAGCCGCCGCCGGCCGCCAGCCTTCACCTTTTATTCTCGCTTTTTTTTTTGACACAAGAAAGCCGCCTCTTCAGCACATGCGCGGCAGCCTACAAGCCAGAGAACGTCTGCCCTCTAGCGGCGCCAGCCGTTCTACACAGGAAACCTCCACTTTACATGCATTCCTACAGATACAACCGGCCCTTTGACGGTGACCAAACTGCTGATGCGGCCCCCAATGAATGAGTTTGACACCCCTGGTCTAGGCTCTAGGCCAGCGGTTCTCAACCTGTGGGTCCCAAGATGTTGTTGGACTACAACTCCAATCATCCCTGAGCTCTGGCCTTGCTAGCTAGGGGTGATGGGAGTTGTAGTTCAACAACATCTGGGGACCCACAGGTTGAGAAAGGGGGCTCTAGGCTTTTCTGAAGGTCAGCTCTAGGTTTTTCTGGCCTCTGAGAAAGTGATAATCACAGGCGCTGAGTTGTTCTCAACATTGATGGGGGGGGGGCTGAAGTCCTGCACGCATTGCGTGTGACATCACACACATCAGACATGCGTGACAACTGTTACACCGGGAGAGGCCTCAGCCCCATAGAGTTGGTGCACCTGGAAACAATAGCGATCTTGTAGCATCACCAGAAGCAACCCTTTTAAAACAAGCCTCTTCAGTTGGTGACATTGCCTACTGAGCCCCTCTTTCTCTCTTATCCCACACATCAGGGGACATATTCATGGGAGACTATTACTGAGGCAACACTCATGCTTGTACCCCTTGCCTTGGAAATAGGGGCAGCTCTACCGTTTGGCAGAGTGAGGCAGCTGCCTCAGGAGACGGATCCCAGGGGGGCTGAGGGGACAGCATTAGTACTTCAGCTGTTCCACTCTGTTGGGCTACAGACCTGTGTGCACCCCAGCTCCTAAACTAAGGCACTGCTCTCAAGAGCAATGGAGGCTGTTGGCTCATTGCCAGCACTGAAGTCAGATTCAACTGTTTCTGTATGTGGACCTTTGTTCTTCAGAATCTATACACCAGGCCAACTGCAAGCATGTGTCCTCAGGACATGAAGGCAAGCTGAGAAGCTCCACCTGTCCCTAGGCAGCAGCTCAGCTTCATTGGACTGGTCATGTTGTTCAGATGCCTGATTATCATCTTCCAAAGCAACTACAGTGGTACCTCGGGTTAAGAACTTAATTCATTCCAGAGGTCCGTTCTTAACCTAAAACTGTTCTTAACCTGAAGCACCACTTTAGCTAATGGGGCCTCCTGCTGCCGGAGCAAGATTTCTGTTCTCATCCTGAAGCAAAGTTCTTAATCCGAGGTACTATTTCTGGGTTAGCGGAGTCTGTAATGTGAAGCATATGTAACCTGAAGCGTCTGTAACCCGAGGTACCACTGTATTCTGAACTTAAAAATGGAAAGCGTAATGCTGGTGGTCAACAAAAGAGGTTCAAAGGCTCTCTCAAGGCAAAGCTTTAAAAATGTAGTATAAACACTGACAACTGGGAAACACTGGCCTGCAAGTGCTCCTGTTGGAGAACAGCCTTTACCAAAGGTGTTGTGGACATTGAAGACGCTTGAACTCAAGACGAAAGGGAGAAATGTGCTAAGAGGAAGGAACACTTGGCAAACCCTCACCATGATCAACTCCCGCCTGGAAACCTATGTCCCCACTGTGGAACGACGTGTGGATCCAGAATTGGCCTCCACAGTCACTTACGGACTCATTGTTAAAAACGTGTTCATGGAAGACAATCTTACTCAGCTATGAGTGATTGCCAAAAGAAGAAGAATGTCAAAGAGAAGTAGAGCTGGGCATAGGCAGACTGACTTCTGTCTGGCTGATTTCCAGAAGCTTCTATAAACATTATATATATGCACTCCCCACTAGATGTCCACCTCTTTAACTGCCCAGCATACATTTCAACTCTTCGCCTTTCCCTAGAGAGATGGATTGCACTGGTCCTGATATGAAACTTCCTTATTTACTCAGCCCGCCCATGCATTTCAATGGGGAATGTTGTGTGTAAGCCATAATTAATGCAGACTTGGGCCCTATAAATTTTTTATTGCCCTGAGCTAGTTGAGACTGCGTAGGCTCCCGAAATGTCAGTGAGTTATGCAGCTTTCCCCAATAAGTGGCAATGAAAACTTTATAGCATCCCCAACACTGCGGATTTTGTTTATGCTACTGATTTTAGTCCCCCACTGAAAAAAAGAAAATAAAACCATGCTCTGTTTTCTCCTTGAAGTGCATTAGTTGCCATGGAAACTGTGATGTCAGTCAAGTGGGCAGAACTTCAATGATGCCCTAAAGTGCTGACTTAAGCAAGGGGAAGCTTCTCCCGTAACACAGTTGCAGAATTGGATCCTAATCAGTTGCAGGAAGTTGCCGTGTACAGAACACACAATGAAGCATACCGATGGCATAATCAGTCTATTGTGACTTATTGTGCTTGAAATGAAAGATGTACAAATAAAATAAAAATAGAGCTTCAGAATTTAATCAACAGAATTTTAAAAATAACTTGATTTATTGTAGAGGCCTATTTTAATAGCAACTAAACATGGAAGGGACACAAGTGGCCTGTGGGTTAAACCACAGAGCCTAGGACTTGTCAATCAGAAGGTTGGCGGTTCGAATCCCCGCAACGGGGTGAGCTCCTGTTGCTCAGTCCCAGCTCCTGCCCACCTAGCAGTTCAAAAGCATGTCAAAGTGCAAGTAGATAAAAAGGTACCGCTCTGACGGGAAGGTAAACGGCGTTTCCGTGCGCTGCTCTGGTTCGCCAGAAGCGGCTTAGTCATGCTAGCCACATGACCCGGAAGCTGTACGCCGGCTCCCTCGGCCAATAAAGCGAGATGAGCGCTGCAACCCCAGAGTTGTCCCCAACTGGACCTAATGGTCAGGGGTCCCTTTACCTTTACCGAAACATTTATATAGTGTTTTGAGCATTCAGAGTCCTTTCTACACATTACCAGAGAAATCTGTACAACGGTATTGTATAGTGGGCCATAGATAGACAGAAAGTGTGCATTCTCTGCCTACAGTTTGGCACTTGAGGCAATGTACGATACGAGTAAAACAACAATAAATCACAGTAATGAAACAATTTTTAAAGCGCAATTTAAAACACAAATCAGCAAGTCAAACAATTTGTACTAAAACATCCATAGAAAGGTCAACAGTATCCCAGTGGTGGAGGGAGAAGCCAGCTTCACACTGACAGCCACAAAAGCCTTTCTTACAAAGACATTTTTTATTTAATCACTGGAATGACAGCGAAAATGCCTCTGCTGGCAAGGTATTGCAGAAGAAGAAGAAGAGGAGGAGGAGGAGGAGGAGGAGTAGTAGTTTGGATTTGATATCCCGCTTTATCACTACCCGAAGGAGTCTCAAAGCGGCTCACATTCTCCTTTCCCTTCCTCCCCCACAACAAACACTCTGTGAGGTGAGTGGGGCTGAGAGACTTCAGAGAAGTGTGACTAGCCCAAGGTCACCCAGCAGCTGCATGTGGAGGAGTGGAGACGCAAACCCAGTTCCCCAGATTACGAGTCTATCGCTCTTAACCGCTACACCACACTGGCAGAGTGCGGGTAAAAAAAGTATCACTTCCTATACCTTTAGAGGCTTCACTTCTCTCTAAAAAAAAGAGTTTCCCCACCAGATGTGAGGGATTCCCCAGGAAGTGACACCTCTAAAACATAGAGAGGCCACAGACCAAGTCAATTTTAAAGATCACCACCAGCACTTTGAGCCAGGCCTGGAAGCTAATACACAGAGCTGAGCAAGATTGTGGGTGAAATGCTCTGTGTGGCCACTCTTACAAGAGGAGAGACATGGAATTCTGCAATAGCTGAAGTTCCTGAGCCATCTTGAAAGGCAGTACCTCCATCTGGCAACAGCTCACCTTGCAATAGTCAACATGAGATATTACGAACGCATAGGTGACTTACAGCCAAATCTTTGTCAAAGAGAAGCAGCCCTGGGCACTGCCAGCACCCGAAAATCCAGCAGCAATTCAGGTCCAGGAGAACACACAAGCCATGCAAGTTGTCCTTTTTTTGAGGGGGGGGGGAGAATGCCGTCCATCACATGCAAAACTGGCAACTCGCCAGCCTAAGGCTGAACATCACCGTCATCACCACTGCCAAACTTGTATAGATAAAACTGAGTATATCTGAATATAGAAAAGATTGTGATTGTGATTGTGATTATTAAACAACTCCCAGTCATCATTGATGCAATGCCCAAACTGACTTCAACTGAATCTCAACCAGAGTTGCATTCTATCCCCCATTGATCATCACAGCTCCACCCATGCCACTCTAGTTAAGATTCTGTCAGTGTTTCCATAATGGAGAGGTTCATAATTCAACCCTAAAAATGTCACCCCTGGCTAGGAGATCAAAAGGTGGAAGCAATTAAAGGATTGTTGGGTTTAAATCAGACTGATTATGATTTTTCTCACCCTTTTTAAAGTTCAGATAATCCTCAAAAATCAATTTGCTTTTTATTTACTTAACTTTGCATCCTTAAGCATCATTTCTTGAAGTTCTGGAAAGGAAGTATTAAGCAGAAGGAATTAAGAACAACTATACTAACCTGGGAAAACTGATAGGAGACAAAGCAAGAGAGAGAGAGAGAGAGAGAGAGAGAGAGAGAGAGAGAGAGAGAGAGAGAGAGATTAGCGTCACACAACTGATCCTAAAAAACACCAGAGCAGCTCTATCATCAGCTATGAGCAAGGATAGCTCTACACAACCTCTAAACACAGAAAACCACATGCTGGAGACAAAGAATGAGGGCTTGCAAACCACCCCAGAGTCATTCAGCTGACTACTCTTGGAAACAGAATGTCTGGCTTTTGGGGATGAGATTTATTGTTGGAAAAGTGACTCCTCCAACACAGTTGTCATGAGTTTAACAGCTTGATTGAAATTCTTATTATGACACAATGGGCTGGATACTGCAGCAGTTATTTGCCACTTCTTCTAAAGGGGTACAAAGTCCATAGCCAGGGAGAGGTGGAGACAAGGGACAATGGCCAAGGTAACGTGTACATCAAGTTGATGCACAACAACGAAAACCCAGATCTGAACATTTGTCTATGTTTGTTTTTAATTCATTTTATTTATATAAGATGGTAATTACTGTTAAGGGCCCAGTGTCCTGGAACCTGTCAGTCCAGTAACTTTGTTCATGTGAACAAAAACAGTGGCATTTGGGAGCTGGGTTTTTTCTAAGTAAGCAATATTATCTGCACCTTTCCCCTTCTATTTCTACAAGAAAAGGGGCAAAATACTTTAAATTATGCTGAAAATTCACAGGAGAGGAGGAAAGGCCCTTGTGACTATGGGCCTGGACCACAACAAGCAAAAACTCTTCCTAAAACCAAACCAAATCACCTCAAAATTTATAGAAGATCTGCCGCCTTCCGCATTGTGTTTCCCATGCACAGTCACCTTCATTTTATAATGATCCTGCGCAAAATCCTATCAATTCCCAAAGAAGTGCTGTTTATTTGCATAATAATGATGCCATAATTCACAAGGCAGCCTCCTTCCCTCCGCCTCATGACATTGCCTTTGCCTTTGAAGTGGCATGCCGAGAAGCTGTGATGGTAATACAACCTGCTGATCAATCGCATCTTAACTGCTCTGGTTCCACAAAGAAGGCGTAGCGTGGATCATATCAGGTACCCATGGATTTTCTGGAGACTTTCCTGCATTGCATTGTGGAACACGCCTGCTAAACAGGACAAGTTGTCCAGAGCATCCTATGCCAACACAATCTGCTGTGGTGGTCTAATTTGGAGCTTTCTGGGGGGCTATGATTTAAGGTGCTGGGCTTAACCCACTCACCCCCACCCCCATGACAGAGTTGTTTATCTTCTATGATTTTTCCATGTACAGATCTTCTGAGGTCTGGGACAGAATCTGACATTGGCCATGGATTCTGCTGGATCTAATCTCACTTTCAAACTTTTCCAAATGTTTATGGAATTATATTATTATTATTATTACCTACAGTGACAGCAGTCACAAAATTAAAAGATGCCTGCTCCTTGGGAGAAAGGCGATGGCAAACCTAGACAGCATCTTAAAAAGCAGAGATATCACCTTGCCAACAAAGGTCCGTATAGTTAAAGTCATGGTTTTCCCAGTAGTGATGTATAGAAGTGAGAGCTGGACCATAAAGAAGGCTGATCGCCAAAGAATTGATGCTTTTGAATTATGGTGCTGGAGGAGACTCTTGAGAGTCCCATGGACTGCAAGAAGATCAAACCGATCCATTCTGAAGGAAATCAGCCCTGAGTGCTCACTGGAAGGACAGATTGTGAAGCTGAGGCTCCAATACTTTGGCCACCTCATGAGAAGAGAAGACTTCCTGGAAAAGACCCTTATGTTGGGAAAGATGGAGGGCACAAGAAGAAGGGGACGACAGAGGACGAGATGGTTGAACAGTGTTCTCGAAGATACAAACATGAGTCTGAGCAAACTGCGGGTAGCAGTGGAAGACAGGAGTGCCTGGCGTGCTCTGGTCCATGGTGTCACGAAGAGTCGGACATGACTAAACGACTAAACAACAACAACATTACCTACAGTACACTATGTATTTATGGAACACCATCCATGTAAAATGGTATTTTAAAGGATAACAAAAGCAAAACACAGCTGTCTACCCTCAAATTTAAATTTAGAGGATGAAGGCAGCTGGGGTAAATGTGAGTGTTCTGGACTCTGGATTGGTTTCTGTTGCTAATGAGGACTAAAGAGGTTGTGCTTGAAAACATACAAGCTGCCTCTAGAAATGGCCCCAGCTGTCAAGACCAGAGATTCTGGCCCCTGCTTTGAGATGTGAAACTTCCTCTAGGCTCTCAGCTATAAGCACATCCATACCATCCATCATTTTTACCTCCCATTCCTTATTTCTCTACCTTTCCCCCTGCTCCCCTCCAACACAATTCCTTCTTGCAACAACTCAGTTACAAAGCTACAAATCAGGTGTCTGCATGCTGCTTGTTAATGCCATTCTTTTGTCTGAAGTGCAGAATTGTGGCTTTCTTGGTCCCAGATTTAGATGAATTTTATTATAGGTTAGTGATCCCAAGGTTGAGGGATTCCTTACCAATCCCTAAGTGACTTTCACCCCAGATGCCCTGTTTTAGGGGTTACATCTCTCCCCTACTTTCCTTTACAATATTATGTTTTGTGAGAAACATTCTCTTTATGACATGTGGTCAAGTTCATGCAACAAGGACAGCTGGAAAGACATTCTCATAACTTATTTCTCCTCCAGAAACAGCAAGTTCTGAGACTCTTATAGGAGGTTTTTCTAGACTGTTCAAACTGCATTCATTTTTCACTGAGCAGGGTGAATCTGTTTCAGGTTATATATAAAAGATAACACCTTGCCTTAGCTTTTTAGAATTTGTTGTCCTTTTTAGCTCTTTGATTTGAAGGGATTTCGTTACATTTTTCACCTAAATAGCATCCCTTGCAGATCTATAAAGTAACATAATACTTGAAGTAAAATTAGCGATTTATTCAGGTACATAAACAAAAGGTCAAGTGACAACGGCAATATTCAGTTCAGTAAATCCTCATGGATGAGAGTCTGGGTGGTCTATTATTGTTCCAAGCTGCTCAGTTAGAAACAGGAATCCTTTTTCCAATAATAATTAAATCTGGGGTTAAAATGCTACCTTCCATTGGTGCAATACTTTATCCATTATTAGCATCTTACACACCTTCAATTAAAGTTGTGTCATTCTTCCACTTTTGCACAATTTGGAAATTAACAACCACCCACTCAGCTTTCATTCTGAAACGCATAACCTATTTGCTATTATGTATGTCCTTCACAAATTCAAATAGGTAAAAACAACATAGCCTATTTGATTTTTGCAAATAGTTAAATACATAACCAAAATTGCATGACCTTTGGCTTGGAGCCAGTCTGATTCCCTCCCTCTCTTTCTTTTTTCTTTTTCCTTTCTCCTCCTGTGATGAGGCTCCATTTTAATATTTTAATGTTTCAATATGTTAATGTTGTATTTTAATCTTGTTTTTAAGCTGCATTCAACCAACTTGTTTTTATTATTGCTTGTTAGCCGCCCTGAGCCCAGCCTTGGCTGGGGAGGGCGGGGTATAAATAAAAATTATTATTATTATTATTATTATTATTATTATTATTATTATTATTTTCAAAACATGCGTTAAATTAATTACAATTGACCAGTGACAAAGAATGAATTTTGTGTTTTGTTTTCACAACTTTTATTGTTTATTGTCACAACTATCCTGCAGAGTCAATCATTTCAAATCTCCCTTTACACATGTGGAACTGAAGTTAACATAGAGAGCAACTTGCTCAAGGCCACCCAGGGATGTAAGTACATGACTGAGGCAGAACCTGAGTCCAGAACACCCAGCTTCAAATGAAGCACTCTGTCCTCTGCAACACATTGCAAAACACTTTGCGACAGAACAGTGCAGAGCAGACAATTTGAAAAGGGAAATCAATCGCATGCATACACAGCAGCTGTGGCAGAACAGGATCAGGCAGTGCCTCCAGAAGATTAAAAAATAGGGCATCATAGAATTGTAGAGCTGGAACAGATTCTGAGGGTCATCAAGTTTCTTTTTCTTTAAAAAAAGGCAGGCAAAAGTATACTTCATAGTCATCAAAATTCAAAGCAACCATTTGTGAGCTAGCTCCAGAAGGGTACTTTCCAAAACTGAGTCACAGAACTGAAATCCATGCATGGTAAATCAAGAGCAGATAGGCTGAGGGAGTCTTGCATCTGCCATCTTCTTTGCATGCACCCCATATCCCTTAATGACTGTTAATGGCTGCAACCCGAACCAAGGCTTGGATTGAAAGGAAAGGGAGATCCCCTCTTTGATCCCAGGCATTTCCCTGCTGCCGCCAAGGAGAAGAAAGCAAAGAAGGGCGGCAGCCACGGTGAGCTCAGTCATTCCACGTGCAAAGCGGCTCCTTTCCAGCCACTTGTCCCATGGCATGAACCTCTTGGAGCAGGGAAGAGGGTGACCAGGTGCAGAAAAGATTTCGATCTCCTTCTGGGGCAAAAGAGGCGAGAGCTGAACCACTGGGTGGGAGGAGCCAAGCGTCGAAAGGGCAGACTTCATTAAAGAGAAGAAGCTAATGAGAAACCGACTCTGATCTGGGGTGAGAGCCAGGAGAGCAAGCATGTTTATGCCCTCTGCCCACCAACGCAAATGTTCTTTTTCATACTCCCAGCAGTCTATCCACCATGCAAGGTGGAGATGAAAACGACGTTATCCTGGTCTTGGAGCAGATAGTCCAGCTCGCCCATCAACTCCCAATCTGCCCCATTGATCAGCACCAAGATTCCCGGCCGCACAGACTCTCCCTGCACGAACAGTTCCGGCCTCTCTTTCAACAGGTTCTCTTTCATCCACACCAGCAACTTTCGGACATCCCAAGGTCCTTCCTGGCTGGGCAGAGTCACCCGCTGCTTCCTGACCCCGCCAAACAAGAGCTCTGCTCCACCTCCGCACTCCAGCAGCAGGGACAAGGGCGCCGCCATCTTTGGTGAGGGCACGGCGCTGCCCACACCGGAAGCGCGACGCCGCGTCTGCTTCCGGGGGCGGCGGAGGTTGCCCAGCAACCACAAAGAATGGGTTTTTGACCCTCTCATTCTGGGGCAGAAACAACAATAGCAATAAATTTGGTTCTATTCATCTTCTATGCAGTGCCTTTTTTACCCCTTTAAAAATGTTTAGGGGTGCTCTCATTTTGACTCAAGAAAATCACCATTTTATAGTTCAACTAGGGGAAAATAAATACAGTAAATTGACAAGTACAAAGGTTCACAAAATGTTTAGGTGTATGCGTAACCCCGCGTACCCCCATAAAAAAGCACTGCATTTGGGTTTTACTCAAGAGCAGGGCTTTTTTCTTCCACTACAGGTAATATAGAAAGAATGGGTTCTGCCCAGTGACTTTTGTTATAGATGCTCACTGATCTTCTTATGTATAAATACACACAAACACACATGCATAAATCCACATATAAATATCAGGTGCCTGCTGTATCTTTTGTATTTCATGGTCCCTTCATCTCAGTGTTCACATGTGTGCTGGGGGGTGGTTTCCTCTTTTGTCGCCATTTATATCCTGCAAATTGATAAATCTTATGAAACAGGCTCCGGTACATGAAATTGTATGCCACAATTTCTGCTAATCTTTATGGCGCCGCAGTACTCTTTGTTGATTTCACTGCCACAGATTAACATGTCTAAACCTCAGGAATATCCAGTTATAAATTGAATTGGTCCTAAAGATAGACAGGCATCCAAGAAAGCTGGTTCTAACACTCTTTATTTTGCTGATTGTATTGGTAGAGCAAGGGAGCACGATTCTGAATTATGCCAGCAAATCATAGAAGGCATTTGGGGTTCTGTCATAATTTCCAGGACTCCCAATTCACAAGCCACTAATAAGATGGTTTAGCTGCCTCACCAAAGTCAAAGGGAATAATCATGGCGAACATTGGTGAAATGCTTGCCATTTGTAAGTGGTCAGTCAGCGGTGCTTCATTTATTAGATTGCCTCCCTTGCTTCTGGATTAAAAGTGCTAAATGCAATATTAGTGGCAACTAATATATCCCAATAGTGACAAAATGCAGGAAACCCACAGGTTTCTCTGCATCCTTTTGTGAACTGTCCCTAATCACAGAAACATAGAATTCTAGGGTCGGAAGGGACCGCAAGAGTCATTGTTCAATGCTTCAAGTTTCATTGATAGCTTTCCCCAGTACCAAGCAAGACTGATCTTCCTAACTCTAGAAGTCTGAAAGAGGGTCCTCATGCTCTGCTAATAAAGGACAGGCTTTATTTACCTATGCAGCTATACACAAAAAGTGTTCTCTGGTGCATGTTTTATTTCCTTGAAAACACTATGCACAGAAGGTGTTACATGCTTGCATGACTAAATAGAACTGAATGGAGCTGCGCCTACATCAGACAGTAGATTTGGGGCACCATTAACACGGGTGTCTTAGGGTGGAGCAATGGGTGTCATTGTTCCCTTCCTTTCCCTATATTTCAGGTCACATTGCAGCAGTTAAATATATGTTTGTATTAGTTATTTATGTTAGAAGAAAGTAACAACAGATAGCCTGAACTAGCAATGTGAGAAATATTTCCTACCATACTTTGCTCCTTACAATTTTTGGGAGGTGTTTGTATAAAATGGAGTTCTAACAGGCTTCCAAACCTTGCAATGACTCCACACCCACCCACCCACCCACACAAACACATCACCACCACCACCCAATGCACATAATGAAACCTCTTCCCTGCCCTCATGGGAACCCAAAACACTACCCCCTGGCCATCAAGAGTAGCAAAGAAGGCAATCAGCCTCTGATACACAATTCCCTGGGAAGTTCCACAAGCCTCAGTGAAGTGTTTGGTGTTTGCTAGGATCAGTCATAACCAACCTTGTGCCCTGCAGGTCTTGGACTACAGCTGCCATCCATGGGGCTAAAGGAAGTTGTAGTCCAAAGCACCTGGAGGGCACCAGGTTGGCCAAGACTGGCCAAGATCATGTTCGTGAAAACATTTAGGATCATGCTGTAAGGCAACAGTTTTCCCAGCTGATGCACATTTCAAGCAGACCAGCACAGGAGAACATCCCCTATGGATTGTGTCTCACGCTAATTAGTGGAAGCAGGAAAGATGCCGTTGGGATTTTTCACCACACCAAAATGGGCTAGCCCTGAAACTAAATCTAAGTATTATTTTTTTACAGCAACAAAAGTGATTAAAGGTCCCATTGAGCAGTTTAATTTGGTGTAAAGTTACTAGAACATGGTGTGATTTAAAGTACTTTGAATAAAAAAAACAGCTGGCACCACTTCAAGACAATGAAAATCAAGTATTTTAGGGAGGTGGGGGTTTTTTGTTTCTTTCCTTTGCAAAATAGCAGTCTGTATCCCTGAGCAGTATCCATTTTGAGACCCATGTATTCTGATTGCCCATGGTTCCTTAAATTTACATTTGTTATGTGTGCATTTTATTTCATCCTGCCTTTCATCCAAAGATCTAGTTTCCATTTTGGTGATGTAGGGCAGGAGAGGAACCTTCAGGCAAAGCCCAAGAAAACCTACACACAACATAGGTGAATATGGATTGCTTTTTTATTGTTAGCTACCAGGGTTTCTTAATTCTTTCTTATATTTAAAATATTTTAAAATGTAAGGTGATATGCATTGCATTTTAAAAGTTATCCTGTAATTTTAAATTTTTTAAAATGTACATTTAATTTAATCATTTTTAAAGTGCACAGCGTTTCTGCTTCATTAGAGCTTTGTGCTCGTTTGTCAGAACATGGGAACACCCCCTTCTATCATCTTAAAACAGCAGTAGGACCTAGAATAGGGAGAGCCAAACTGGTAACCTCCAGAGGCTGCTGAATGTCAACACCCATCATCCCCAACCATTGACCATGTTGGATGAGACAGAGGGGAGCTGGATTCTAGCACCACCGGGAGAGCACTGCATTGGTGAGCCCTGGGCTAGAATGCTAAGTCCATAGCTTTGTTTAATTGAAGATGAACATTTAGGGAAGAAACCTGGAATAGCCCTGTGGAAAGCTATGCTCCTGCAACCCCTGTCCCACCACAAACATGATCTGCAGCCACAACAAATCAGCTCCAAATTATGGAAGTCTCAGTAGAGAAACAGGCATGCAGGTAACCCTTCAAAAGTTACAACAAGAAGACACACGTGTGCATAAAAGCTATGTTTCAGAACATAGTCCAAGAACAGAGCCAAGCATGAAAAGCCTTTAAGATATTAAACACAACAGGCAACGCTTTGGCAAAACCAGGTAAATAAAGGAAACACTTCCATGGCTTAATCCTAAAAGTTTGTCCTTGGCATGCATGTCACCACATCCACAATAAACAGAATGGCTACCCTGTTCCTTGGCCTTAGGGTCCCAAACAGATGCATTCGTCCAACATTCTTCATATTTTCACTGCATATTGCTGCTCTTCAAGAGAGCCTAGTAATCGTACTTTTGCAAAAGATATTGGAGTCCTATGTTGGGGAGACAACCCACGTCCTTCCCACCCTATGCTCAGCTATAGTAATCCCAATATTGCTTAGAGAGAAATGTCACAACAGTCAAACAATTTCAAGTTGATTTTCCTATATAACTGTGGTTGTGGTCCACTAAGATAGAAGTGCGCTATTTTTCAAAACTGCAGTGTTAAAGAATGTGATTCAGTACCTGGAGTTCTAAGCTAAGAGGCATCCCGGTCCAAATTTAATCTCCATCATAGACCCACTGGGTGATTAATTCACTGCCTCTTAACCTTAGTTCCCTTCTGTAAAATTGCTGCAATACTGAAAGCTCAGTAACTTAGCAAAATGTATATTGTTATTTATTACCTCTCGAAGGCACATATAAATGCTGTCCTTCGTATTCACATTTAGAGGTAATGAAGCAAATTCATTCTCCAGAATTCAAAAGTGAATACTATATATACTCAGAATTTTGATTCACACACACACACACACACACACACGAGAGTATATAAAATTGCTAAGCTGTTCCCTTGTACTGGACTGGTTTCTTCTAAGGCAAATGTGTAAGTCTTTCCAGCTACATCAATTTTATTTTTTTAAAAAAATCATTGCACATTAAATGGCTGTGTCACTGGAAGGTATGATTCACTTAAACTTTAAAGCATAGAAAAATTTAAAGTTTAAATTATCTTTTCTCGCCT
Organism: Podarcis raffonei; assembly: GCF_027172205.1. Lineage (NCBI taxonomy): Eukaryota > Metazoa > Chordata > Lepidosauria > Squamata > Lacertidae > Podarcis > Podarcis raffonei. The sequence continues at coordinate 6,587,576 of NC_070607.1, read as the reverse complement.
AGTGACTCTCCTACTTTCTGTACTGGGAACAAAGGGACAAATCCCCATACCAACGGCTGGATAATGTGCCTTTCATCAGTATCTATTTATTTATTTTCATTTTACTCCTGCATATTTTGGTTATTTGAACCAGGGCAGGCTTTTCTGGAATAGAGAGGAGACGGGCGTCTGATAATGGATTTGAATCCTGCGTGTTTCAAGGGAGGAGAGCAAGATAAAAAGGCGTTAGAACTGTACTGTCATTTTTAAAAAGCAAATACACACACACACTAGATGTTTTAAAAGCAAGGAGGTAAAGGAAAAGGAGGCAAGCAAAAAGTGCAGCACAAACCTACATACAAAGTGCTCATTTCAGCAAATTTTGCAAGGGCTTTAAATAACGTGTGTCAACGCTGTTTTTCATTGTTTTGAAGCAAATTGTAGTAAAGTAGTTATGTGACAAAAATAATAATAAATAGCAACAATTAGTATACATGACCAAGCCATTAAACCGTGAATTTCGTTTATTTCAACCCAGAAGTTAAGAACGTGGTGGTTTCTCTCCCGTTAAAATCGGTGGGACTCCCATTAACTTTGGGTGGATCGCGCCCTGAATATGAGGCTAGAGCACACAAATTCAGAGAAGCCCAGAATAGGGCTCAAGAGATGTATAGAAAAGGATCTCTTCAGTGATCTGAAAGAGACATGCTCTAAATTTCTGCCCTTTTAAAACAACGGAAAACAACAATAGCAACATTGCATTGTTTTCACTTCTGCTATGCGATATTGCCATAGAAATTCAGCGCATGGGAAAAGCGGATCAGGAGTTTCCCGAAGATTTTACCCTTCGCAGTAAGGCTGCAATGCTATGCCTGTTTTGCCTGGGAGTAAGCCCCATTCAACTCAGTGAGGCTTGCTTCTGAGCAGGCACGAACAGAGCTGCGCTGTGCTTTGCCAAAAACACCACAAAATGCCGCTTTTTCGCGGATTCAGATTCCAGAACCTTTCCAGGTTAGAGGCGCATTTGAAAGGAAAGCACCAGAGACAAACGATAATTTCTACGAGAGCTGAAAGTGGTTCGAGAGAGTCTTTGTTTTCCATGGCCTATGGACACACACCGTTTTTTCTTTTCTTTTTAAGAACACCAACCACACAATACAACCTTCAAAACCTGCGCACCTGGTGTGATGACCCTGCCCTGGGTGTCTACTTTAAGACCACCATCAGCAATCTCCTAAACCACAAATCATAGGTTATTATTTTCACATCTACAGTGCGCGGAGGGGAGCGCAATCTTTCTTAATTTTTTCAAAAGCTGGCGCTGTGCAACTTTCCCCACTCATTCTCTTTGCGAAACCCGAATAAATTTAATGGGGAAATATCACAAAATAAAGCGAAAATGCTCTGGGTATACATAGCAACCCTAGGGACGGCTGGACCAGGGGATGGGGAAGCTAAACCTCGTCTCAGTCCCCAACAGCCAGGTGCAACGCTAAGCGAACGGAGGTGATGCGAATTAATTCCGTTTAATGCAGTTCCACGCCGGCTTTGGAGTTCCGCAAAAACTAAGTTTCTTGGAGTTGTGGCCAACAAAAGCGTCCTAGTTATTTTGCACCCAACGCCTCGGGTTAGGGACCTTGTTCTGGGGATCCACTGAGGATCCTTTTCCTGCGACCACATTGTCGCAGCAGCCACCTGGCCCAGTGCTGGGACTCACATCATCGCCCTGGAACAACGAGAGGAGGAGGAGGAGGCTGTCGTTATTTACCTCGCAGTTTTTCCAGGGAAAGGTGGGGAACAAACGGCTTGAAATCCGGTCCCCGCCTGGGATGCCTTGGGGCGATTTGCTCGTCCACCGGTGGCAAGATCCATTTATACAAAACGCAGCACTTAGAAAGGGAAGGCAGACCCGCGAAGGGAGACGCGAGGCTGCTGCCTGCGGCGCATTACATTGCACGGGGAGGGAGAGAGGGAGGGCGCTGGAAAACGAGTTTTCCTCCAGTTGATATAATGGAATTAGGAGAGCCCATTCCCTCCCTAGGGAATCCCACCAGAGGAAAGAAAACGGGGGTGGGAGCCACGCAGATTCCGAAGGAGAGATTAAAACTGGAGGGTCTCTCCGTTCCCTCTCTCCACTGAGCTTCCAAAATGGCGAAGAAGGTAGGTACCCCAAAAAACAAAAAAGGGTCCCCGGTGCCTTTTGCTTCCCTAGGATCCTGCCAGCACCAGCCCCTCCCCCCCTTCAACAAGGCAAGCAGCCAAGCAGAGATTTGCTTTAAGCAACAGAATGCATTGAAAGTTGTTGTTCTTTTCCCCTTTATAGATGGTTTTCTATTTGTCTCAACCGGAGGGTGTGGGCCGAAGGATGGCTGTATTTTTGTTGGAGCTGTAGAAAACACACACACAAAAACAGCAACTGTTAAAAAAAAAGAGTAAAGAAAAGTGAGGAAACCGTCATTTTTGTGTCTTTAAATTAGTGGTTCGAAAATGCAAGAGGCTGTTGATTTTCTGGAGATCTTAAAAATGCAGGGATGCTTTGTTCTCTCTTCCCCCCCCCCCGACAAGGAGTGAGGGGGCCATCAAAAATCACGGCAGAACAGAGACACCCAGACCCTTTAAGTCGGTGTCAGTACTTTGTTTTTTCTTCGCTCATCAGTGTAGGAGAAGAGGTGCAGCTAAACGAAATTAAAAATGGCCTTAAATGCAAAATCGGGTGTTTGTATTTTGTTTAAGGTCTGAAGGTTTGGCTTATTTCCTGACAGACTCCAACAGGAGCGGCTGGTGTTCACACAGAAGGCAGCGGAAGTCGGGGTAAAGGGGAAGAAAGGGCTATTTGTCTGTCCCCAGCTACGCGCGCGCGGAAAGTAAAACGGGCTGGTGGGAAACCGCGGGAGATCTCTTGACATTAAAGCCGAGCGTCGGAAAAGGCGCCCGCGCTCTGGCGCGCAAACAAGACCGCGAGAAAACCCGCATCTCCAGAGGCCGCTGCTTGCCAGGACTTGGTCCCATCACGACAGCAAATCGATGGGGCGCAAACATTCAGCCCCCCACCTCTGGACCACAGTCTCCGTGCCCCTCTGGGTACAGACAGTTGAAAACAAGGAACCTCAGGACACTTCCCCACACGGGCCACGTAACCATTTCATCTGCCCAACCTGCGGTTAAGCTTGCTTCCCACACCTGCGAAAGACGCAGCGCACCTGCCCTTTCTCCTGCGCAAGCTTCACTGAAAATAATATGAGCGCCGCAGAAAATGCGCATTGCCATCCGAGTTTAAGATTCAAATTATTTACATATTATCCAGAAGCTTGTATTCTATAGCCCACGCAAAATCCTCTTTTAATTTTCTATCCTCCGCCTCTCCCTCCGCACTTTTACCCCTCCCCTCTCCCTTCCTGTTTATCTGTCTCCCCCCCCCACACACACTTTTGGTTATTTACTTGCTCCTTTCAATTACTTTTAGGTGTTTCGTGATCAGAAAACTGTTTGCACTACGTGGTATACGAATGGTGACGCGCAGGGCATGCTAAAAACGGTTTTATACAAAACCACATTCATAAAATGCATTATAATATATAATCACTGTCGCACAATTCTCGTGCCTATGTGCCTAGGCAGGCTGCGTAAAATTCTAACCCCATTCCGGGATATGGAAAACATCATGGAAAACTCCTTGATATGGAAAACATCAGCGGTGCGGACAAAGGAGGCAGAGAAATGGGGCTTGCCACTCCGAATTTAGAAAACCTGTCTTTTCGTTCTTAGCCCAAAGCGTCGCCTTTCGCTCGGCAACCGGCGGCGAGGGCGAGTTCCTGTCTCCTCAAATCCAAGGAAGAGAAAGGAACACAGACACTTCACAACCAACCCCCTTTGGGTCCAGAACTGGGCTCCCCTTCCATACTCAAGTTACATTTCGACACGGTGGGAAAGAGAGGATTTGCTGCTGGACGCAACAACGTAGATATTCCCCATCATAGCCCAGTCAGTCTCGAGGGATTGGGGGGGGGGGTCGGGCTGCCCAGTTCGCCCTCTCCGCCCGCCCCCTCCCAAAGGAAAGGCGGCTCCAGTCCGGTCAGGAAACCGAAGTCTCCGGACGTCGTGGTGCAAGTGAGGGAGCTGGTAGGGACATGGACAGAGAACGAGGCTTCCCAGCCTTAAGTGAATTGGAGAAGGCCGAGAAAAGACATCAGAGGGAAGGCCAGGGGTATAGCCCCATGATAAGAGGTGACTTCGTCTCTCTCCTTTCGGTCCCCAGGAGAGAGAATGGATTCACTCGACAAAGAAATCGGATCAAGTCACAGCCGAGAATCGGAGCAAGACCCGCACCTTCTTCGTACCTATTCCACCTGGGCTCTTTCCCGCTCCTGGCCCCCACCACCCTCCCTCGTTTTCCACTAGTAAGAACAACCAGAACGCGCAGAACCATTGGAGAACGGGGAACCAAAGCATGGGCAACCGAACCCTCTCAGCTTATCTCAAATTTCACTCAAATCCAGATTCGGTTTTCTGGGTGTGGGAAATCTGAATTGGGAGTCGGGGTGGGAGGGAAGGAAGGAAGGAAGGAAGACATCTAACAGGAAAAGAAGGTGCATTTTATAGCCTGATTCCGAAACAACCACGTTATCCGAACTAACGTGGATTTAATTCGATTTGCGTCCTATTAATCCGGGTACAACCCATCCACTTTAACGAGGCTGTGAATTCCAGACTGGATCACGGCGGAAAAGGTGATGGTTCAGAGAAAAGAGTTGCCTTAAAGCAAAACAAAAAGAAAACACCTCTCTCTCCTCAACTGACTTGAAATTGACAACACACTTCGACTTCAAACCACCGTCTATCCTGGGAACTTGGGTTTCCAGGGAAATCCGTCCCCTTCCTTCGCGTTAGCCTGTTTGCTAGGAGTGGGGTTGAACCCCCTGCATGTTATGGAATTACGGTAAATGAGCCAAAATTGGGGTGCGCAGGGAAAGAGGACGACGCAGACCATTAGTGAAGGTAAAGTGAGAGGCGCAGTGCCATTTTGCCACAGATTCTCCGAGCGAAGAATTGTTCTTAAAAACAGGAGACTGTGGAGGGACACACCCAATACTGAGGAAAGAATGGAGTGTGCTTTATTTGAGTGGCATCTGGGTGCTCAGACCCTGCAAAACGGGAGCAGTCAGAAAAAGCAGACGTGGCGGCGGGTGACGGCAGTCAGGCGTCCTTAACAGGTTAAACGCCTGCGCATCTCTATTAGGAAAATAGCTTCCGAGCCTTTGCGGTGCCCTTTGCTCTCTTTCCAGAAACGCCTAGGTGGAATCCCTCACCTGCTCCAACAAAAATTAAAAGATTTTTTTTTTAAAAAAAAACCCTCCATTAAAAAAAAGCGCGCCCGGGTCAGACAGGATCAGACCTCCTTCGTCGAATTAAAAGGGAAAGAGAGAGGCGAGAAAGTGTATTCGGGTCCCGGGACCAGAGTTCCACGGCGGGCATTTGGGCAGGTGGGACTTTGCAAAGAACGCATTCACACGATCTGATGTATGGGATCGAGGAAGAGAAGAAAACCCGTGGGGAAAAGAGTCCCGAGAGAAAAATCGGAAGGATTAGGAAGGACATGGGCACTTCGAAATGGAATAGAGATTTCAGCCCAAACGTTTATATGAATAAACAAACAAACTGGGAACCTGAGAAGGCCTAGTCGGCAAAGAGATAGCATCATCTACACCCATTTCCAGGGGCTTGCTCTGCGCGGGGCTGTGGCCTTTGAGTCCTCGCATGGTGCTTTTATTTTTAATGCATTTAGAGGCGGGATAGTTTTTTTTTTGCGGGCCGACCCAAAATACTGAATGCACGCAACATCCAGCTCCGCCCAGGAGCGGGCAATCCTCTGCGTATTCCAATGTTGACAGAGAGAGAGAGATAAAACAGGGAGATATAAATATGTAAATGAATACTTTGACGTTTGTCTACACATGGAAAGAAAGGCAGGGGGAAATGGGGGAATGCAGACGCACGCGCGCGCACACTCCAGCGGTTAGATAATTGGAATTTAACGGACTTTCTGAGTTATATTCTAGGCCTAATTGAATTAAACCAATTGACTCTCCATTAGAAATACTCTAGCAGTGACCCAGGCTATAAATTTGGGGCACACGGTTTGCAGCAAGTTCCTGATCTATGTTTCCGCATGCAGTCAGCCCGTCTTTCCTTCCTTCCTTCCTTCCGCCCTCCCTTCCTTCCTTAATTTGGTTTTCAGAAAAATAGGAGCAGCAGCTCCGGAAAGAAATAAAAACGGGACGGGAGCCTAACCGAAAGATAATTCTCTATGGCCCACCGGCGGGCGAGCCCCCGGAGCAAAGTCCTCGAAGAGGATAAATGGGGCGCAGACGAAAGAGCAAATTTAAGGCTCTTTCCCGCAAGAGGTACAGTCCAGTTTGCCAAAGGGGAAGAGCCACATAGCAAAGCATAATATTCAAGTGTTTGCATCCACGCGCCGTCGCATCCCCACTTCGCTTTTTTTTAAGGTGTAGGCTTCTCTCGGTGGAAATCTAAAGCTGGATTCCCGTGTATCTGCGCCGTCCCGTCCCGCCCCCCCAATATTGGAGGAAGGGCAAGCTCCGTTCCGAGGGGTGTTAAGTTGACACGACAGGCCTGGGGTTCACCCAGCTCCCCAGCTTTCCAAACTGGGTTGCAGGCCAAGTTCAGCAAAGATGCGTATCCAAATGCGCATTAGGATTTTTCTACGCATTTTACTCAGCGGAACCGAGTCTGCAATCAGGCACGGGTATTGGGCTGCGCATGCACATTTACTCGCAAGTTATTGTGTTCAATGAGTTTTACTCTCAAGTAGAGGAGTTGAGGGTTGGTGGTCCTGGAGCTAGCAAGAACGGTAGAGGGATTCCAGCCGCTTTTCCCAGTCGGGTCTGTACTGGAGAGGGTGGTGGTTTGGGCGTATGGGCTGCTTTCCTCCCAAAGCCCGCCATAAAGGAAATGCGCATCTTTCTGGTTCCTTTAGGAAGGCAGTTCCTTAAGCTGTGCCTAACAAGAACCCGCTTTGTAACATGAATGCCTTATATTGTTTGCGCGCGCGGCTACTATCCGCAAGCAAGTTGAGCCGTGAACTATTGCAGATCAAGCCATCGTAGAGGGAAATCAAAAGCAGCCCAATGCTCTGCGTGTGAGTTTAGGCCCTCTGCGTTCAACGGGGTTTGATCCCAAGTAAGTGTGTGGGCAGGATTGGAGCCTGGAGACTGCTCCGCCTTAGCTGGGCTGGCATGCGGATCAGGGCCTCACGTGGATCCCCGCCGCTTAGAGCACGATGCCCGCGTCTTAGTTAATAGGTTTTCTGGATCGAAGCCACGGAATGTTCCTACCGACAGAAATTGTAAGGAAATTAACGTTCGGCTTTTAAAAAAAGACTCTCTTGGCCTCATGTAAATGAGGATGGGTCCATTACGCAGACAGGTAAGTGCCCCCAGCTTAAGGCTACACTTAAGACTGTCGATTTGAATAGGATTGTGGAGCGCAGCCCTCCAGCTTCCCCGGATTTGGGGATGGCGGCGGCATTTAAGTCCCTGGGTTATTATTATTTCCGTGGGGCGGGGGAACACTAAGGCCCATGGAACGCTTCCTTACTTCCGAGTATGCATGAACAAGCTTCGGTTCTCCATAGTCCAGACTGGCTTCGGGGCGATGCCAAAACATACGGCGTCAGCCGAGTGGGAGCAGCCTTCTCCAAGCCGAGGGCTGCTTGCCCTGCGCTCAGTTCTGAAACTAAAGATCTCCCTTTTGAAAGCCTCCGAGGCAGCCAGGTAGATTTACCGGCCCAAAGCAGCCAAGGCAGTCAAAGGATAGCAGCAAGAGGCAGTGGGGAGCCCGGCGGCGGGCAAGAGGAAGGAACAGCGAAGAACACGGCGTAGCGCACTTGTGCCACGCGCGCAGCAGTCGGGAAGGGCAGGCGAGGGCGCACAGCAAGCGGGAGATGCGCAGCCACCTGCTCTCTGCACACAGAGAGACGCGCAGCCCTCCGCCACACGCCGGCGGCAGGTCCCGTGTTTGTGCGTTCAGGGAGAAAGGGCGCGTGAGCACATCTGTTTCAGCACCCTCTCTCTCGGGACTTCACACGTGCACACAAACGTAGATAGAGAGACAGGAGGGTGACCAGTTCATACGCACGCGTGCATGCATCTATCCATAACGCGTCTGTGCATCCTGCGAAGGCGACACAGGAGGCCAGGAGGCCCATACTGGCAAAACAGCCGCCGCTCTGCGGCTACAACGGCTCATATGACCGGAACCAAGCTGAATGTTTCCTTGGCCAGCAATGTCATATTGACCCAGGGAGGGGAGAGAGAGGACCTTTTCAGCATCGCTATGGGCAACACAGGAGCGCGGACACGATCCAGCCAAGTCGAACGCTCTTAAGTCCCGCAGTTTTCAAAAAGAGAGTAAAACACATGTCTTATTATAAGCTCCACTGAAATGAACTGGGCTTAACAGCTGTTAACTCTGGGGTGGACAGTGCCCCAATTTCTCTCACACGCACATACCCCGTTCTGAAACGCATTTATTTATTTGCAGAGCCCACGGAGGCCAGAGGAATTTAAGGAAGCGTAATGAGGTTCGTAGCCTTGAATTGTGTCCGGAGACTTCTCTAGAGTGGCCCCATTTAAAAGGTACACATCACCCTTGCCATTTGCACACACAAAACGTGTGCTCATCGGCAGGCTTCCCGCTTGGCAACTTAATATACACTTATGTAATATATACGCACCCATTACAAACCCACAAACTGTGCATTTTGCTGCTTCATAGATGAACGGAGTAGCCACATGGTTTGTAAACAGACTGATTCCATGCCTGTCATCCCAGAAATCGCCCCCGAGGCATTTAGTTATTTATAAGTGAGTAACATACTCACTTAAGTTATTCGCTTATAAGTGAGCGAGGGGGTTTTAGGATTGCACTCGGAGGCTGAAATCCTAATCATGACTTAGAAAGAAATATGCACTTAGGAGTCTGTCCCACTGAACTCAGGGAAAGAACTGGCAAGCCGATCTATGCCTGCTGCTTACCTAGACGCTGGTCTCATTTAAAATATAGTTTTATATAGTTTGAGGCTGCCAGGTAGATCGAGGCAGGTTCACAAGGAAGGATACGACCAGACAGGTGCTGCGCTATATATACAATACCGTTCATCAGCATACGTGTTAAGAGATAAAGTTGGGGGGGAAATACGTTTTGCACAGGGAAATATATACAGTACATGACTGACTTCTCCAGACCTCCCTCACCTATTCGTACCCGTTTATATGCACATACTTAGGTCTACCTACCTCTTTCCGTAAACAGATACTCCTGATCTATCTGCAGAGGCACACCGCGAAAGACACGCTGCACGTCTAAGAATAGACACCAGATAATCCCCACACTCCCCTCGGTACACGCATCTTCCCGGGGCTACAAATATACACGCGCGCACACACACACAAAAGATGTCATTTGGGAAAGCAACGCACAAATAACCAGTGCAATGAGTTCGTAGCGGTTCGGGTGTCCGCTACTCTTACTCTCAAGAAAGTCACAGCGTTGGAGTAAGCAGCGGGGGGGGGGGAGGAGAGAGAGGGGGGGTCAATTGTCCTTCGACGCAGTCTAGCCAAAACAAAACTGCCTGAGAAGGAAGTGCGTCGGGATGGGGAACTGGGCAACAATCACTTTATTTAAAAGCAACAAATGTCGTCCCCCCCCCCCCGCTCATGCATACCCTTCGGATGGAGGCCCCACGAGGGAGGGGTGGCCCCCATTATTTGCCCCTTGGAAAAGGAGGGATTGTAGGGGTCAGGCTTCAGGCAAACTTCTTGCGAGCCGCTGATACGTCTTCCCTGACTCCTATACCTGCCATCCTTCTTTCTGCCTTCCCAATTCTCTGACCACTAACCTCTTTAAGCTTCCGAGGTGCTCTGAACGCTAAGATTATCCGTGAGGCAAAGAGACTCCTATGCACCTCCATGCAGCTATTTAAACAGGAAAAGTAACCAGCCCACCTGTTTACAACCTTGAAATATCGCTAGCGCAGCGCTACACACGCGCACTCTCCTAGTCTTCTTCTTCTTCTTCATATCTGGGCAGCGCAGTTATTATAATAATCCTCCCTGCACCATTCGAGCTCCTAAGACTGCCAGTTTTCTTTATTATTAAATCAATGTGGGAGAGGGAGCGAGAGAGGGAGAGAGCGAGAGAGAAAATTCCTTACGTTGCATTGGCACACCAAGGATTTCTGGAAGCGCCTTGACAGAACCTTCTGTAGTGAGTGCTGAGCTTTGCATCATTTTATTTCAAACGTGTCGAGCAGAGGGGGAAAAAAACGGGGACGGAAAAAACCCCCAGGAGAATATATGTCTATAGATTTAATAAAATAAAAATTAAAAAATCTTGATCAATAACAAAAACAAAAAAAAACCACGGAGTATAATCGGGGCCGATCCTTGTAGGCTCTCTAGGAGGTTCTGAGGCTGGCCCAGGTCCGCTCCAAATCCCCTTAGCTTCTCCTGCTATCCCAGCTTGACTGTATCCTGGGTTAAAAGTGCTGCTGCAGTGGTGCTCCTCGTCGTAGGAGCGCTGGTCGAGGAGAGGCAGCTTTGATTCATTCACACTGCAGGGAGAGGGCGTGACGTCACTTTCCGCAGGGAAGCCACGCCCCCTCCAGCCAATCCCTGCGCGCCTCCTTTCAAAAAGACCCGGGGAGGGGGAAGAAGGCGATGGAGCAGCAAGTTCAGGGAGCGGAGCGCGGTTGGGCGGACGCGTCCCGGGCGCACCTCTCCATCATCGCCCTTGGCAAGGCGCGCCTGGGGGACATCTCCGCCCCTGATCTCCAAGTCCTCATCCAAAGGCGAGCGGCTTCTTAGGTTTGCAGGCTGCTGCTATTGCACCTTAGAGCCCAGCTGCTGCATCATCACCATTTTTTAAATTATAAAAAAATAAGAATGATATACCGCCTTTCACCCTGAGATCTCAAGGCGGTTCACAACACAAAATTACTGTTGTTGCTATTCTTTCTTCTTCTTTATTAAATTTGTTTACCGACCTTCATCCAAAGATCTCAGCTGCTGCGGCATCATCATCATTTTTTAAATTATAAATTTCATCCTAAGATCTCAAGGCGGCTCACAACATAAAATTACTATTGTTGCTATTCTTTCTTCTTCTTTATTAAATTTGTTTACTGACCTTCATCCAAATATTTCAGGGTGCTTCACAGCATAAAAACACAAGATAAAAAACACAAGATACATAATAAAAACTACCAGGAGGAACAAAACAAACCGTATCCCGCCCCGCGACATATTTAAAAGCATATAGGATGTTAATCAGCCCAAGGCCTGGTTCCACACGCTGAGTAAAGAATGAGTCAGGGGATTGAGAAAGCGCTGCCGGTGGTTTTGTTCCGCGACCTCCCTTTCACACGTGAAAAGTCACCCGGCGCTGCGCGCTCCTGTCACGTGTGAATGCACGGCAATGCGCGAAGTCGAACGTTAAGAGGAGCGCGGATCAAGCGGTAGCAGCCGGAATTTGGATGCCAGATCTGTTGAGAAGGGCTTACTGCACAATATCGGAACAAAGAGGGATATATTGAAGGCGTTGAAAAGAACCGAGCAGGGAACTTGAATAAATTCAGGTGAGCACATAACTGCTTTTCTTCCCTAGATGACCTGATGCATGGATGAGCAGCTAAAATTGTATTTCTCGCTACAGGAGAATGGCAGCCCTTCCAAACTTAAATGACCGTTTTCTCAGAAGTAAATTCCAAATAGTTTGATGGGGCTTACTTTCAAATTGAGGGAATAAAGAAGTCTGAGGCTTTGCTACTGTTTTAAGGATATTATCATTTTCTTACTTTGCAATGGTTTTGATGACTATTCTAATTCTTTATTTACAGCCCACTTCTATGCATGGGTTTTTCAAAAGCATGTCTTGCTGTTTTTCAGTAGACTCACTCCTATGGGCAGAAGATGGCACCCTGAATTTTTTCCATTATGAAAACCTCCTTGACAGCCATCAGGCAGAATATAAACATAAACTATAAACAGAGATGTAATTAAAACAGCACCAGAAGCTGATCAAACACATTAAGTTTTCAGATTAGGATCAGTGCTCAATTTGAAAGAAGAGTTCTGGTGAAAAGAACAGTATGCTGTGAATTTCAAGAGTCCTAGTGCTTAAACTTTTCTTTAAAAATAAAATAAAAATCAGAAGCTCAAACACAGAACTGGAAAACATAGTTTCTTCTGAGGGGGTTTTTGGGGGTGCATGTGTGAGTTGACTGCATTTAGGATCTCCAATGACAATTTCAGCTTTTGTTCTGTTCTTTTCAGGCATTAGATTTCTTTATTAAACAAAATTATATACTGCTTGGTTGTAAGACAACCTCTTAAGTGGCTTATATATATATATATATATATATATATATATATATATATATATGACACCCCCATTAAAATTCTTGATAAAAACAGGTATATAAAAGCACTCAAAAGATAACTAAAAGCAACAGTAGCTTGACAGAGATTCCAGACAAGTAACTTCTCCTTGTCTGGATAGGCTTGCCTAAGAAAAAGTATTCTAAGCAGCTTCTGAAAAGAATACAGTGAGGGAACTTGTCTGATGTCAAAAGGCAGACAGTTCCAAAGTTTAGGTGCTGTAGACAAGTGGAACAGTGCTAAGATCTGCCATGATAGTGAAGAGTTAAACTCTGAAGGCATTTGCAGAACCTTGGGCAGGCAGGGAATATGTAAAATAATTTACCATACAGAACTGAAAGTCTAGCAAATCTTATTTGTGATTGTGAAAAGCCAAACCACCACAGGGACTGAATGATCTATAGCTGTGATTTAAAGACATTTTCTTAAAAAGAAAAGATACTTAGTTTTTTTAATTCTAAAGAGGAGAAAGTTAACTTTCTGCTGCAATTTTTTCCAGAGGCAAAAAAGTAAGAGATGAGAGTTTCAGAGGCACCCAAATAACAAACAAACAAACAAATTTTAATGTGCATTTTATATTCTCAATCTCTCTCCTCCCCTCTTCTGATAGTGGTACATTCCGCCCGCCCCCATCAAAGGCTCCAGTAACATAAGCATAGGGAATGGGAAGGTTGAAGGGGGGGGGGGGGAATAAGTTATTTAATTGTAAAGAGCTTGCCAAATGTCTTGCTAAGTTTTATTGAAAGAAGGCCATTCAAAATGCTGTGCTGTGATTTAATGAAAAATATTATCTTTTTAAAACATGTGTCCCATTTATTCCCTTTGTAAACAGGGCAGGACTCTAAGTTATATCCAGGGAACAAGCTTATTGCAATGGCTGGAGTTTGCTACGAGATCAAGAGCTGGACAGTAACAAAAATAACTTACGTGTTTGCCCCACACCCCAAGAAAGGAAATAGTGGAGTCAAAGTACAGGTAGTGGTATAACTCCTTTAAGATTGCTCATAGATGGTGTGTAACTGAGTCACACGCGGAGTAGAATTACTCAAAGTAACAATACAACTTGCTGGAGGGGTGTGGATTGCTAGGGACATTCACCCACATTTGGGGGGTTTGCCTAATAATTCAGTACTTCTGGAACAAAACATTTTATGAAATAGAATTAAGGGGCAAAATCTGACACTTAAACCTCCTATGGCTTTATTATCTATTTTTTGATGATGCAGACAAACCCATATTCTTCAAGGGTTTATTAATCCTCTCCTTTATAGCGACACACATTGTAATTGCCCACAGATGAATGAATCAGATTAATGGAAATTTAGGTGAACAATGATGTTCTCATTGACACTTAGCTTAAAGGAGAAATACAGTTCATTGTATACAAAATTCTTTTGCTTTCGCTAGATATATTTCAGGCAAAGAGCATGGCTGGAATGCCCTCTTTATGCAGATATGTCACAGACTGTTTTACATAACCCCACCCCTGCCTTCTTTTATTACATAAAGTGGTCTTATTTATGCTATATCTTATTTCTTGACAATGATACAACATTTTCTTCAAAATGTTCTATTTAACCTACATGGTCAGTCTGGCAGAAGCCTAGTTCTGCCCCTTATGGCTCCCCCTTATGTATGAAAATGATATCATTTGTAATGCTTTTATTTATTTGAATTTTATTTCCCCTTTGATAACAATCTGTTATGTAACCTGTAATATTTTGATGGGCTCCCCATCCATTTTACCCCTTAGGGCCTGTTATCATCAATGATCTGCTTTGCTGTATTGGAAAAAATTCAAAGTCTTATCTTAATACCATATTTACCCGAGCCTAATTCGAATCTCAATTTTCAGAACCTTGAAACCAAAAAAGTATTTGCTGGCGAATGTAAATGTGCCATCAAATCTAGTGCACACCTTAATTTTCACAAAGTAATTTGGCAAAAAAACGGTGCACATTAGTTTTGAGCAAATATGGTAACTTCAGTGAGAGAAGTACCTCAGTTATTTCTAAGCCATGTGCAGGGAAACCCTATTTAGACAGTGTGAAATAAATTAAATTATTAAAGGATCTTGTGAGCTCAAAGTAACCAGTCACAGAGCAGGCTGCCTGTGTGCTTTGCATGATTCAGTACTCTGGGTCTTCTTCTAATCAGCATCACAGAGAGTGGATTGTTGCATTAGGTGTGATCTAATTATTCAAACATCCCTAATGGAGCAAAACAGAATTCTGCTCTTAGAGGAGGATGTCTGTGGTGTCTCTGCCTGAGTCAGTGCTCTGGGCTGACCTTCCAATCAGATCAATGACTAAAGGAGAATCAGAGGGGGTGAACTCCTCAGGGAGTGGTAACTCTCACATACCATAAAAGTAACCCTTAAAAACGTAAGTGAAGCACACCTCCTATTTTAATTCACAAAGTTTGAGAAATACTGAGATAAGCAAATGATGAAAACTCTCCATTTAAACCATTGTCCTAAAATACTTTACTGTGGCTGGAATTGACCCAGTAATTTTAGAGTAAGGTGATAAATTGCTCACAAGAACACAAGGGGAAATTTCATTGCTGGGCAATAAGTTAACATGCACATTAGAAACTGTGTGAGTACCCTACAACTTCATAGGCTTTCAGCACCATCGCACCATGGACAGCACTCTGCTTTGCACGTCCCTGAAACATTTTTTTAAAAAAACCAACCCAGTACAGTATTTACATTTCCAAGTGTTTTCCTTGATACGGAAATTTGCGTCATTTCGTTCTTAAGTCTAGCAAGAGGCTAGGTGGAGGGGCTGTGCACAAAAGGACCGACTCCCCTCTTAGAATGCTATTTATGGGGAAATGTCCTAGAAATAAAATACAGGCAGGACTCCTCCTTCCTGTTAACACAACAATTGCTGACAGAGAAGATGGAAAGGGGAAGAGAGCCTGCGGAAAAAATTGTGTAGAAAATGGCTGTGATATGCAATATGGCAAGATGGTGTTGTGTTAGAGGTACATAAATGTTGCACTGATAAAAAGATGCTGAATTATTTCCTTATTGCTCTGGTACTCAAGGCACAACACATTCAGGCTGATTCTGGAGGGCCTTGAATTGTTACACTGTGAGCAGCTAAGGGCCATAGTTCGGCGGTAGAGCATCTCTTTTGCGTGCAAAAGGTCCCAGGATCAATTCTCAATACTTCCAGGTAAGGCTGGGAGAGACCTCTTTTTAAATCTAAAATATTGGAGAGTCATCTTATATGCCTCCTTTTTGCAAATCCTGCAACCAAGTGGGAGCCAAATGTATTGCTCTGCTTTCCTTTGGACCACACCAGCGAAGCTGAGAGGGGGGTCTTGTTGTCTGGGCAGCCCAGGGCTTGCGCCCCAGTGAGGTCACTTGGGTGCTACTAACTTAGCAAACCTGGACAGCATCTTAGAAAGTAGAGACTTCACCTTGCCAACAAAGGTCCGTATAGTTAAAGCTATGGTTTCCCAGTAGTGATGTATGGAAGTGAGAGCTGGACCATAAGGAAGGCTGAACCCCGAAGAATTGATGCTTTTGAATTCTGGTGCTGGAGGAGACTCTTGAGAGTCCCATGGACTGCAAAAAGATCAAACCTCTCTATTCTGAAGGAAATCAGCCCTGAGTGCTCACCAGAAGGACAGATCCTGAAGCTGAGGCTCCAATACTTTGGCCAACTCATGAGAAGAGGAGACTCCCTGGAAAAGACCCTGATGTTGGGAAAGATTGAGGGCACAAGGAGAAGGGGACGACAGAGGACGAGATGGTTGGACAGTGTTCTGGAAGCTACCAGCATGAGTTTGACCAAACTGCGGGAGGCAATGGAAGACAGAAGTGCCTGGCGTGCTCTGGTCCATGGGGTCACGAAGAGTCGGACTAAACAACTAAACAACAACTTAGCAAAAACAACGCGGGAGACAGCAGTTACGAGTTACTGGTCTCTGCAGCCACAGCAGGTGCTGTGATTCTCTAGCAGTTGACTTCACTCCCAGAGGCACACTCTATTGTCTCTTGAGACAGAAGGGTGCCAGCTGTTAGTAGCTGGCCCTAAGCTGGGTGAACCAATGGCCCAACTCAGGATAAGGCAGCTTCCTAATAATTATGCATCCCTCTGGAAAATCATTACCTAAGTCAGTTATTTGAATGTAGCTCCTCTATTAATATAACTATGCCATGTGCAGAAGGGATGCGGATGGCGCTGTGGGTTAAACCACAGAGCCTAGGACTTGCCAATCAGAAGGTCGGCGGTTCGAATCCCTGTGACGGGGTGAGCTCCCGTTGCTCGGTCCCTGCTCCTGCCAACCTAGCAGTTCGAAAGCACATCAAAGTGCAAGTAGATAAATAGGTACCGCTCCGGCAGGAAGGTAAACGGAGTTTCCGTGCATTGCTCTGGTTCGCCAGAAGCAGCTTAGTCATGCTGGCCACATGACCCGGAAGCTGTACGCCGGCTCCCTCGGCCAATAAAGCGAGATGAGCCCTGCAACCCCAGAGTCGGCCACCACTGGACCTAATGGTCAGGGGTCCCTTTACCTTTATGCCATGTGCACACACTCTTACACAATCATCCAACTTTCTAATTATCCAGCTGCTTCAGGATACTGGAGACCTGTGGGCAAGTCAATGGCTTACTGCCATTTGGGGGACCTTAAAAATTATAGGTCAGCTAGTCTGATTTGTATTTCTGGGATGTTGCTAGATCATTGTAATAAAACAACTCATCTGTAAACATGGGAGGGGGGAATGGGGAAATATTACTAGTACCAAACACAGGTACCCACCCACCCCTTTCCAAGCAAAAGCAATCAAGCTTACTTATTCCATTTCTTTCCTTGACACAGTAGCTGGTTTGGTAGGTCAGGGGAAAGCAGTTAGTGGATAAGGGGAATGCCCATAAATCTTGCCTTCAGTAAAGCTTGACACAGTAGGAGATTTGTATCAACAATGTGGGAGAATGAAGGTACAGATTATGAGTGGCTAAGCCTTTTCAGCCTGAGGGCTGCACTGCTGTTCAGCCACCTCTCTGAGGGCTCCAAGCCAGCAGCGTGCATGGCTAATGCATATATAGCCTGCACATAGAGGCCCTACATACACTCACCCCATGTGCACATACACCACAAATACAGCACACACACACTCGCCAGGCATAGTCACAAAGTGTTCTCTCCCACTCATTCACACACACACACACACACACACACACACACACACACACACACGAGTCTGTGCAAAGTAAAGGCAGCATATAATAAGTACAGTGGTACCTCGGGTTAAATACTTAATTCGTTCTGGAGGTCTGTTCTTAACCTGAAACTGTTCTTAACCTGAAGCACCACTTTAGCTAATGGGGCCTCCTGCTGCCGCCGCGCCACTGGAACATGATTTCTGTTCTCATCCTGAAGCAAAGTTCTTAACCCAAGGTAATATTTCTGGGTTAGCGAAGTCTGTAACCTGAAGCGTATGTAACCTGAAGCGTATGTAACCCGAGGTACGACTGTATTAAGAACTTACAGAGCAGAAAGCTTCACTTCTATTCAGAACCCTTGCACTTGAGAAATCAAGCCTGATTATAACTACAGTAAAGGGACGCGGGTGGCGCTGTGGGTTAAACCACTGAGCCTAGGGCTTGCCAATCAGAAGGTGATTCGAATCCCTGCGACGGGGTGAGCTCCCGTTGTTCAGTCCCAGCTCCTGCCAACCTAGCAGTTCGAAAGCATGCAGTGGAAGTAGATAAATAGTTACCGCTCCAGCGGGAAGGTAAACGGCGTTTCCGTGTGCTGCTCTGGTTCGCCAGAAAGTGGCTTAGTCATGTTGGCCACATGACCTGGACGCTGTCTGCAGACAAACACCACCTCCCTCGGCCAGTAAAGCAAGTTGAGCGCCGCAACCCCAGAGTCATCCGTGATTGGACCTTTTTATAACTGCAGTAAATGGTGTTGGAGGAGGAGCTTTAAGGTCCCAAGAACATTAAAAAGCAGCTGCAAGCTATGGCCCATTGCAGGTGGGTTACTGAGCCCCAGTATTATATAATAATAAAATAATAATAATTTATTATTTATACCCCACCTATCTGGCTGAGTTTCCCCAGCCACTCTGGGTGGCTTCCAATTGAGTATTGAGTCCCATCAGGGAAAGAAGTGGGGCATCATCATCAGTATTATTATTAATATAACAACCTGAATATTCTTTATATTCTACAGTTCTTATATTCTGCACAGAACATGAGAATTGGTCTTTCAGCATAAGACCAAAGTCCATCTAACCCAGCACTCCATCTCCAACAGAATATTCCAGATATCCTTGTTGTTGTTGCTGTTTAGTCGTTTAGTCGTGTATGACTCTTCATGACCCATGGACCAGAGTACACCAGGCACTTCTGTCTTCCACTGCCTCCCGCAGTTTGGTCAAACTAATGCTGGTAGCTTGGAGAACACTGTCCAACCATCTCGTCCTCTGTCGTCTCCTTGGGCCCTCCATCTGTCCCAACATCAGGGTCTTTTCCAGGGAGTCTTCTCTTCTCATGAGGTGGCCAGAGTATTGGAGCCTCAGCTTCAGGATCTGTCCTTCCAGTGAGCACTCAGGGCTGATTTCCTTCAGAATGGATAGGTTTGATCTTCTTGCAGTCCATGGGACTCTCAAGAGTCTCCTCCAGCACCATAATTCAAAAGCATCAATTCTTCGGCAATCAGACTTCTTTATGGTCCAGCTTTCACTTCCATACATCACTACTGGGAAAATCCAGATGCCCTATGAATCTAGAAAGGAAGGCACAGTTGTGATGTCCACCTTGTTTGGTGTTCCACTTAGGTATCACAGCTAGCAGTTCCTGATAGATTGAACCTTCCTGACTTTGTCTAATCCTTGTAAAAGCCTTTTAAATTCGTTTTCTACGCCTGCACATCCAGAGAGCAAACCTTACTTGCCTGGCACGGGTAACCACCCAAATGGCTGCATTCAGTATAGTTGAAAATAAATGTCAAACCACAGTAGGATTAGACCCCGTGCAGTAGAGTTTCCTGAAGATTCAGAGATCCACGGTTTTCAAGGAAAGAACAAGGCTTCAGATCTGCTCCTAGTAAATCCCAGTGTGGCTGCAGACCCTGAAATTATCTAATCTGATTACAACATGTCCCTGACCATCTCAGTGCATTTCCTGGTTAGTAATTTGCCCTCTGTTAGGGCTACAAAGGTTAATGGTCCGGATGATTATCGGCATTAGCATCTGCCAACTATTATGATAAACGGTGTGCTTATTTGTATCCTGTACATTTACATCCATGCATGTTTCTAGATGGCAATGCATTGTTTGGATTAAGAATAAATGCTCTCTTTCCCTGTCTTTTGCAGTAACTGAAGGCCATAAGACAGGCATTGTTTTGAATACATCTGCACAATGCAGCAGTACTTGAAACATTACCATTAAAAACTGAGATGTGCAGGAATCAATCTTTCCTATCATATATCAAATTGCATGCAAAATTCTTTAGGTGTGGAGTCGCACAGGTTTGTATAGCTTCTTTGCCATTATATCTCTCTGTTCAAATTATTCTGAAATTGATTTTGATTTCTCTACCATGGGAAGATGGTTTATTCACCTTTATGCTTTGGGCCTCCTTCTTACTGGGGTGGGGACCTTCGCTCTTTCCGAGCACAATTCAAAGTGTTGGTGTTGACCTAAATGGCTTCGGCCCAGTATACCTGAAGGAGCGTCGTTCTACCCAGACACTGAGGTCCAGCCGAGGGCCTTCTGGCAGTTTCCTTGTTGTGAGAAGCAAAGCTACAGGGAACCGGGCAGAGGGCCTTCTCGGTAGTGGCACCTGCCCTGTGGAACGCCCTCCCACCAGATGTCAAAGAGATAAACAACTACCTAACATTTAGAAGACATCTGAAGGCAGCCCTGTTCAGGGAAGTTTTTAATGTGTGACCTTTTAATGTACAGTGCTACCTCGGGTTAAGTACTTAATTTGTTCCGGAGGTCCATTCTTAACCTGAAACTGTTCTTAACCTGAAGCACCACTTTAGCTAGTGGGGCCTCCCACTGTTGCTACTGCTGCTACTGCTGCTCCCACTGAAGCAAAGTTCTTAACCTGAAGCACTATTTCTGGGTTAGTGGATTCTGTAACCTGAAGCGTATGTAACCTGACGTGTATGTAACCTGAGGTACCACTGTATTTTTAATCTTTGTTGGAAGCCGCCCAGAGTGGCTGGGGAAACCCAGCCAGATGGGCGGGGTACAAATAATAAGTTGTTTTTATTAATTATTATTATTATTATTATTATTATTATTACCACTATTATTTTCCAAAAGAAAATTTCTAAAAGAAAATTTCCAGCAGTCAAACATTAGGAAGATCCTCTCTCCAAGTATTTCATTCAAGGGCTTCCTAATGAAAAAGAAAATACTGTACAGTGGTACCTCGGGTTAAGAACTTAATTCGTTCTGGAGGTCTGTTCTTAACCTGAAACTGTTCTTAACCTGAGGTACCACTTTAGCTAATGGGGCCTCCCACTGCTGCTGCTATGCCGCCGCTGCACGATTTCTGTTCTCATCCTGAAGCAAAGTTCTTAACCCGAGGTACTATTTCTGGGTTAGCGGAGTCTGTAACCTGAAGCGTCTGTAACCTGAAGCGTCTGTAACCCGAGGTACCGCTGTACTCATTGGGCATCAGTGGGTAGGACAATCAGCCAGCCAGCTCAAGAGCGTCAGAGCTCACGACTCCTTGCTCAAGTCAGCCTGAGGGTTAAAGCATGCCAACAGAACGCCCAGAGATTGAAACTCTGATCCACTGGGAATCGACCCACAGCCTTTCCAAGCATGGAGAGATCTAGAAGTCGCCTCTCCAGGGGAAAGCAAAACCACAGTGTCTCTCCTGTTTGGCAAGAAGCAGCATCCAGCCCTCCCTTAAGTGCATTAAGACATATTATATAATTTTAATTTATCTCTTTCTCGCTCGCTCGCATGCACATGCTACCTGCAACAAGGTCTTTCTAATGCAGCTGCATCTTGGCAGCAGAGTTGCAAATCAATCACCTAAAAGCAATGCAAGCAACAGCTGTGAGAACCAGACAGCCACTCCAGAGCCATTGTTGGCTTATGAGGATATGCCAAGCCACTATATACAATTGCTTAAAAATAAAAAGTTAAACCAAAATTCTACACCCAAGGCCATGGCCAAAACAAATCATATGAATTAAGAACATTTGCATATATGTGCTTATGCAGCTTATTTTAGTCTGCTAGCTGCAAGGAGGAGCAATGAACTGAAGCCTGGAGAGGCATATCTAACTTTACATACAAGTACCCCAGGTCAGAAGAGAATAAAGCAATATGGTATATTTACAATTACTATAAGAAGATCCAATTATGCAGAATTTTCATTTCCAGTTTGAAATAATAATATAGTCTTCAAAAGAAGCAAATGAACGACCAGGTAACAGACCACTCACAGCAACCTGTGTTTAAACTTTTTAGCTAGTGTCTGTGCAATCTCTTAACATGGAAAATGTACTTTCAACTGTTGAATAATTAGCTGTTTTTAGCCTGACCATTAGACAGAGTAGCCTTTATGAGTGACAAACGAAATCTCACAGCAGCACAGCGGTTTGTAAATATATATAATCACTCTTGACCTGCCTCAGTTTTTTGTTTAAACTACAGTAACCCAAAGGAGTCCATGTAGAGGTAATGCATTTTACATTTTGAGCTTCTCTACCTATTTACCCCACATAACTTGAGGTGAGATCTTGGTGCTAGGACCGTGTGTGTGTGTGTGTGTGTGTGTATTGTCCTAGGCCTAAAAGTGACATTGGGGAAATGTAGTTCTTGGAATTTTTTATTTTTTTTATTTTACCAGACCAAAGTCTCCTTTTTAAAAACTTTACATTTCTTAAACAAAACCACCCTATGGACGGGACCCAAAAAATTACCTTGTGAAGGAGGTGACAGGTTGGGTAAGCAGAGCAGAAAAGGGAAGGGAAGGGGGTTTCACAGCAGTTTCCCTGTTCTTTCTGCAGGGAATGTTCCTGCTGTTTTCTTTTGTAGGGGAAAAAGCTCCCTTCGGAGATGGCTTCTGTGTTGCATCGCAGCACTGAGTAATATGGAGCAGGGCAGAGGGTCTATATCAATCTAGCAAGGCAGAAAAATGAATGAAAATTGAATTCCCTTGGGAGGGGGGAGGGAGGGAGGGAGAGCTGTGCTCCAGACAGAAAGATAAATCAAAGGATGCTGGGGAGGAAGAAGAGTGATGAACCAGCTCTCCGTCAGAATGGAATAATTAGGGGAACAGGTTGGAAAGGCAAAGGGTGCAGGGAAGAGATTGGGAGGACAGCCTATCCGTGTGCCACAGAAGAACAAAACATATTATTATTAATAATAATAATAATAATAATAATAATAATAAATTATTATTATTATTATTATTATTATTATTATTATTATTATTATTTATTATTTATACCCCGCCCATCTGGCTGGGCCTCCCCAGCCACTCTGGGCGGCTTCCATAAAAACCAAAAATACAGTAAAATATCACACGTTAAAAACTTCCCTGAACAGGGCTGCCTTAAGATGTCTTCTGAATGTCAGGTAGTTGTTTATCGCTTTGACATCTGCTGGAAGGGCATTCCACAGGGCGGGCGCCACTACCGAGAAGGCCCTCTGCCTAGTTCCCTGTAACTTGGCCTCTCGCAGTGAGGGAACCGCCAGAAGGCCCTCGGCGCTGGACCTCAGCGTCCGGGCAGAATGATGGGGGTGGAGACGCTCCTTCAGGTATACTGGACCGAGGCCGTTTAGGGCTTTAAAGGTCAGCACCAACACTTTGAATTGTGCTCGGAAACGTACTGGGAGCCAATGTAGGTCTTTCAAGACCGGTGTTATATGGTCTCGGCGGCCGCCCCCAGTCACCAGTCTAGCTGCCGCATTCTGGATTAGTTGTAGTTTCTGAGTCACCTTCAAAGGTAGCCCCACGTAGAGTGCATTGCAGTAGTCCAAGCGGGAGATAACCAGAGCATGCACCACTCTGGCGAGACAGTCCGCAGGCAGATGGGGTCTCAGCCTACGTACCAGATGGAGCTGGTAAACAGCTGCCCTGGACACAGATTTGACCTGTGCCTCCATGGACAGCTGTGAGTCCAAAATGACTCCCAGGCTGCGCACCTGGTCCTTCAGGGGCACAGTTACCCCATTCAGGACCAGGGAATCCTCCACACCTGCCCGCCTCCTGTCCCCCAAATACAGTACTTCTGTCTTGTCAGGATTCAACCTCAATCTGTTAGCCGCCATCCATCCTCCAACCGCCTCCAGACACTCACACAGGACCTTCACCGCCCTCACTGGTTCTGATTTAAAAGAGAGGTAGATTACCAGGAGATTCCAGAAACCCTGTTCTGAGCACGTATTAGACCCACAGGAAGCGATTCCCCAAATAAGCAGGTAAGGTGTACCAGGGCACACAGGCTGCCCCCGCCCCCCGTTATATTATGGAGGGGAAAGACTGAAAAGAAAGGCATTCTCCATACACGTTGATCACTTTGTTTCTGGGCCGATCGCAGAGAATAAGGGACTCCCTGTCTAGTTTGCATGTATGTGCAATAAATGCGCATTTATTAAGGCCGTCCCAACATCCTGTCTTGATGTTGCGTTTCTGTTCTCAGGCTGAGAAGTAAGAAATGTACTTTGAGGGGAGAATCTAGAACTTCTCTCACTTGTACTGGAGGAGGGTTTTGCCCCCACAGAGATAAAGAGAAGAATACTAATACATTGGTCTTTCAACAATGTCTCTCATTTTCTGCCAACACTTTCACCATAAACAAAGGCAAAGCAAGCTCTAATTTGGCTACAGGAATCAGGATGAAAGGGGAAACCACGGACATAATAAGGAGTGTACGAGAAGACAGAATTACTCAGATGCTGCCCCAGGAAAAAATCAGGTTCTATGCCATTGTTACACTGGGAGAGCTCACTTCCGCAATGTATCTTAAGGGCAGCTACGTAAGACAACAGGAATCCATGATGGTACGTCGGTCAGTGGCTATTTGCCATGTTAGTGAAAAAGGAAACCTCCATAACCAGAGGCAGTTTACCAGATGATTAAAAAAAATAAAAATAAAACAGTTGCCCTATTTTTGTGAGCTGAGGTATTTGGCTGATAGGGTGGCCAGGTGAAAAAGGAAACACAATATGTTACACCTGCTGGAATTTCCTCTTCTGCACAACTGCCTGGAAACTGAATGCTGGCTTAAACAGGCCCTGGGTCTGATTAAGCAAAGCTGTTCTCTAGTTCCTAAAAGGAATCGGAGCTCTTGGCTAAGGAGAAATCATGCAGACAATGACGTATTTGTAAGCAATGTTGTTTTGTAATATATGTGCTTCTTTCTAAAAACAAATATTAACTGTTCAGGAAGGTAATGGGAATCACAGAGGTTTGAGTAGGGGCACATGACTGAGGGCCACAATGGAATGCACACATGAACTCTAAAAACCTCTGGAATCTTTTGCAAGCATCAGTTACATACAGCGCTGTTTTTATAGAAAAGAGGTGCTGGAACTCACTGTGAACACCTCTCTTCTTGTAATGGCGCCCACCTGAGGGGACAGTACTGAGTTTTGGCAAGTTTCAGCTAAAAAAAAAACCCTGGTTACACGATGTAAAAGGAATCTCCCCAACCACAATTTGCATGCACTACTTCCTGAAGAATCTAAATTCTGAGCCAGGGACATAACAGACTCTTGTCTATTTTACCTAGAGATCCAGCAGGAATTAAAGTTCAAATGTCTAATTTGTTCATCATTGCTCATCCCCCCCTCCCCATATCTGGCCACAGTCTTGTATCATTTATATACACCCATGTTCAAAATAATCAGTAAATTTCAAAAAGCATTTATAAACCCTGTTGGGGCCAACTATAAATCCCATAGTTTATTTATTTAAGGGTGCCAATCTTGATTTTTCCCTCTCTTGTAACTAGAAAGTATTTTTTTATTTAAAAAGTGAAGCTGTCACCTTTTTAGAACTTGGGGTGCTAAGGATCTGGGATTACGATTAAAAACTTGTAATCAAAGCATGGGAAGTAACAATGTGTACACACTGAGAAATCAAACCAACACATACCTAGATTCTACTGGGGTTGTGGGAGAATCTCCCACGCCTAACAGAGGGAGCAAGTCCTGAACTGGCTATAAGACAGGAGCTCCTGGTCTTCTAACAGCTGCACAGAAGAGGAAAGGTTGGTAGGCAATGCTTTTTCCACTCCTGCAGTCCTGTGGCAGGAGAAGCAGCAACATCTGACAATATTTTTCACTTTGTGTCATTTTCAAAAGCACTGTGTCTCACTTGCCAAATCCATACTCAGTGCCAATGAGAAAGCCCCTTCTGCCTTGATGGCTAATATCTGGGGGCACAAGGATGGCCCAGGAGAGGAAAGGTCTGGGAAAACTTTGACAGCTGAACTGAAGTCAGGGAGAATCCCCGCAGGTGTGGCTTCTCATGCAAGCTACACCCCTTGAAATCTCCTCTGACTTTATGACATCTGCCAAAAGAACACCAATTATCAACACCAAGAGAGAATTTAGAAGGACTTGGTACAAAGGCCTTGTAGCCAGTGGGATCATTCCAGCACTTCAGTTGAAGAGATGACCTTTTCCCCCCTCTTAAACAGGGGAAACAAATAAACGAAGTAGAGTATACAGTATGCAAGTTGTGCAGTTCTGGTGCAGAGAAACAGAAAATGATAAATCCCAGCTGTTAGGAAAAATCAAAACCGCCCAAGACTGTTAATTCCATGCCCAGTTATCAACAGCTGTACCAAAATCAAGGAACCCCGATCTGCAGCCTTGCCCTTTTTCATTCTGCTCTTGTGAGAATATATTAGGGGATCTTATTTCACAAAACAGGAAGCAATACAGTAGTTGCACCCTCGCAATGCATTCAGGAATTATATATCACTAATTTAACGCAGCCTCTGTCTTTCTTTGTAAGAGAGGAATATACCAGATGCGCAGTTATAAACTGATGGAAACACGGGACACAATCCACCAGAAAGTTCAGCAGCAGAAGTCCCATCAAAATGCACAGGAGCTGCGTAAGAGTGCGATTGCGTGATTGTGCTGAACTCAATAGCAACTTCAATTCATTTTAAAGGGGGCTTGTGCACGCAGGA
Organism: Podarcis raffonei; assembly: GCF_027172205.1. Lineage (NCBI taxonomy): Eukaryota > Metazoa > Chordata > Lepidosauria > Squamata > Lacertidae > Podarcis > Podarcis raffonei. The sequence continues at coordinate 6,560,987 of NC_070607.1, read as the reverse complement.
ACCTCTTGGCGGTTTTTGTCCGTAAATATTTACACATAAATAAGAATGGCTGTACTTACCAGAGGCAAAAGCAAGGTGGGTCTCTCATTTCAAGACATGGAGAGGAAGTTAACCTGACCTGAAAACAATGAAAGCCATTTGTAACCAGCTGCCCCACTGTCTGGCATCTAATTCCCCTTCATCCCCTGGGCAGGGCCTGCTTCCGATGGGAGAAAGAATGGAACTTAAAATAAAGGAGATTCCCAAATGGAAAAGGAAAGAGGAACTGAAAAGAACAGAAGTGAAAGGGGAAGAGGCTAAGGGTGCCAGATCTCTGAGCAGAGAAGGTACTGCGATCTCCACAATGTGGAGCCGAGAAAGTGACTCCGTCTGTGGGTCAGGGGAGGAGGGGGTGATGGTGGAAAACAACCTCAGAGAAAATTAAATTGCACTTGAGGGCAAATTCTATTAGGGAATAGCAACTGTCTCTCAACAGCCTGCGTCCATTTAGGTAATTAAGCTGCAGGATAGGAATCGCTATGCAGGAGCAGGACTTCCTGCAGGTCTGCCCTGACCCACCAGACAGCAGAACTAGGCTTCACCCAGAGGTTCCTCACATAGGGAGGGCCCAGCTGGCTCTGGTTTAAGGTGGTCTTTGCCTGCAGGTTGCCCTCCAGATCTTGTGTGCTGCTGCTGCTGAGAGCTGAAGTCCAAAACATCTGGAGGCACCAGGTAAAAGTTGGCTCGGGGAATCAGGTGCGGCCATGTCAGCATTAAATGGGAAAGGCTTAGAAGCACAGAACTGTCAAGTTGGAAGGGATGCCAAGAATCATCTAGTCCATAGCTGTCAACTTACAGCTTTGAAAATAAGGGACCAGCAGCCTTGAAAATAAGGGACCAGCAGCCAAAATAAGGGATTTTAGTCAACCAGCTGAAATACGAAGTTAAAAGGGACCAGATAATTTTGGAGAGCAGCGCCAGTTTTTAGCCCTTCGTTTCCAGAGGTTGCCGCTCAAGACACCAGCCGATGAAACACTGCAATTAAATAACTACAAGCAGCAACCACTTTTTGCGCAAAACAAAATCCAAGCTACGAAGATGCTGCTGCAGTTCTGTATCTTTTCTCTCGTGCTCCATCTACAGCTCTCAATTCCATCAGGTGGGGCCGGGGGGGGGGAATAGCGCCCAAAGTAAACCCGCAGATCAGACCATCTATGCTAGTCTACCACTACAAATCTATAGGAGCTGCTTCCTTTGAAACCCGGAAAATTTAAGGGACATCCATCAATAAGGGACAGCAGCGGGACATGGCGTTGGGATAAGGGACTGTCCCTCCAAATAAGGGACGCTTGACAGCTATGATCTAGTCCAACCTCCTGCAATGCAGGAATCCTGCCTACGGCTGTCCCTGAGTGGGCAGGAACCACCAACCTTCCGATTAACAACCAGACGCACTGACCCATTGAGCCACAGAGACTATCAGGGAATGCAACACTCCTGGTGGGTAAGAAAGACAGGCATCTTCAAATATGTTTAAGGCTGTCCTATGGAAGCGGGAACAAGCTGGTTTTCTCCTGTTCCGGAGGGCAGGACTTGAACCCATGGCCTCAAGTTACAAGTAAGGAGATTCCGACAAACCATCAGGAAAAGCCTTCTGACAGTAAGAGCTGTTTGGCAGTGGAACAAGATCCCACGAGAGGCTGTGGACTCTCCTTCTTGGAGGTTTTTAAGCAAAGGTTGGATGGCCATCTGTCATGGATGCTTTAGCCAAGATTCCTGCATTTCAGGGGGTTGGACTGGATGACCCTGGGGTCCCTTCCAACTCTATGATTGTAAGTAACAGGTCTCTCTGCTACCAGTACTGAGAAGCAGTAATGGTGAAATAATAATAATAATAATAATAATAATAATAATAATAATAATTTATTATTTGTAACCCGCCCATCTGGCTGGGCTTCCCCAGCCACTCTGGGCGGCTTCCAAAAAAATATTAAAATACTGTAATACATCAAACATTAAAAGCTTCCCTAAACAGGGCTGCCTTCAGATGTCTTCTAAAAGTCTGGTAGTTGTTGTTCTTTTTGACATCTGGTGGGAGGGTGTTCCACAGGGAGGATGCCACTACCGAGAAGGTCCTCTGCCTGGTTCCCTGTAACTTGGCTTCTTGCAGTGAGGGAACCACCAGAAGGCCCTCAGCGCTGGACCTCAGTGTCCGGGCAGAACAATGGGGGTGGAGACGCTCCTTCAGGTATACTGGGCCAAGGCCGTTTAGGGCTTTAAAGGTCAGCACCAACACTTTGAATTGTGCTTGGAAACGTACTGGGAGCAGCAGCACCTGTAGCATTCCTACCAGTCACAAAGTTTTTAAGGACTCAGGAGCCCTCACAGGTTAATAAAACAGCAGGTGCTCCATTGCTAAATGAAGCTTGACTGTAGCCTGCCCTGGCGACTCCATGGCTTTGCCAACCACTGTGTCCTTTCTCTTAGTTTCCTTCCTATTCCCTGAGATGAACTGCAGTTCCCCATGAACTACTGAGAAGGGAAAGGGGCTCCTGTCACGTGAGCTATCCTGGTTGATATTTCCTCTGCTGTGTCACTATTCAAAAGTGCAGGACCTTGTTCATACCAAAGTGATGCCATGTCTGGACTGTACCACTTCCTGTCGTCGATGGAGGGTGATCTGGCCCTGTTCTTCTGACCCAGATCAGGTCCCTATGCCAGTTCCTGGCCAAAAATCCTCCCCGCCAGCTGCTATTTGCCCCAAAGGCGCTATTGACTGCAAATAGAAAAATCCTGCAGACAAATCTTTGGAGAGCTGCATCCTGACAAACTGAGAAAGCGGGGAAATCTGCCATTTCGTATTTGAAAACAGCAAAGAGTCTTGCAGCACCTTGAAGATTGCCAAATTCGTTATTGCATAAACTACTGCTTATTGCTGCATAATAAACAGACCGCTGTTCTCTCTGCACATCTCGATGTTGACCTAGTAGTGGCTTTCAAACTGTCATGGGGGCCTGAGGTTCCTCAGTCTCAGCAACGCTTCAGTATGAAACAAAAACAATGGGATATTGTGGTACCTCGAAGACTAACACTTTTATTACGGCATGAGGCTTTATGGAATACAGTCCCCTTCAACAGATGCTTTAAGAATTATATTTACAGGTATACAGATATATATATACTGTGTATATATATATAGAGAGAGAGAGAGAGAGAGAGAGAGAGAGAGAGAGAGACACACACACACACACACACACACACACACACACACACACACACACTAGTTCCTCAGGTTAAGTTCCGGAGGTTCGTTCTTAGCCTGAAACTGTTCTTAACCTGAAGCACCACTTTAGCTAATGGGACCTCCTGCTGCTTCCGCGCTGCCGGAGCATGATTTCTGTTCTCATCCTGAAGCAAAGTTCTGGGTTAGCGGAGTCTGTAACCTGAAGCCTATGTAACCTGAAGCGCATGTAACCTGAGGTACCACTGTATATATATATATATATTCCCCAGTGTGTGTGTTTATGGGACGCGGGGTGGCGCTGTGGTCTAAAGCACAGAGCCTAGGGATTGCCGATCTGAAGGTCGGCGGTTCGAATCCCAGCGACAGGGTGAGCTCCCATTGTTCGGTCCCAGCTCGAAAGCATGTCAAAGTGCAAGTAGATAAACAGGTACCGCTCCGGCAGGAAGGTAAACGGCGTTTCCATGCGCTGCTCTGGTTTCGCCAGAAGCGGCTTAGTCATGCTGGCCACATGACCCGGAAAAACTGTCTGCGGACGAACGCCAGTTCCCTCGGCCAGTAAAGCGAGATGAGCGCACAACCCCAGATTCGTCTGCGACTGGACCTAATGGTCAGGGGTACCTTTACCTTTTAAGGTACCATAAGACTTTGTTGTCCTTGCTAAATTCGACTACCCTTATAGATGTTGTCTTAATGAGAAGATCAGTAATTCTGGATAAGCTTTCCGGAAGTAAGTTTGTCTACTGCCTCCTGATCTGCTACAATCCTCCATCACAGGTGAAGACTGAATCCAGAAGACGAGAGAGTGAACCCCAAAAGGTCCCAGGGTTCCTTGGCAGACAGTTCAACAAAGAAAAATATTCCCTGAAGGCGGAATGTTAGAAAACCACTGCTTTACACTCTGAAGAGCACCACAAGTGGGTGGAATGAAGTCGGAACAGCTGAACTGTGGTTTGTGGTCATCCGAGCCTGATTCAATGCAAGCCTGTAGCATGGATAATCACTGAAATACTAACATGCAAAATAAAGAAGGGGCTGTCAGTGCTTGGGCACTAATATGCTGGGAGCAAAGACCATGACAGAAATAATAATAATACTAAAATGCCCCCAAGTTGCAAAATGGGCATGGCAGTGATGCTGAGCCTGAGAGCTTGCTGTTCTTTAATGTAAGAAGTATTAAAATGAATGACAGCTCTGAGAGTGTTGGCTGGGAGGGGCCACTGCTTTGAACTCCATCCTGTTTTATTTTAAATAAAGTATCGATCCTTCCTGCTGTAGTAAGCATCAGCAAGCATCCTTCCTGCTTTTACGAGCCCCCCCTGCCCAGCGCTGGATATTTTTTATTCTCACCATTATTAGGATCTCTCAAAACGTTACATGGGAAAATACGCTTCATGGTGGGTGGGTGGGTGTTAGTTGGCAGGGCACACATTTGACACTTTCTTAAAAAAATTAAAACATCACATTAAAGCATATTTTTTCAACAGCCAACCCAGACATATAAAGGTAAAAAGAGGGCACCATCACCTGGAACCGCAAAATCATAGGCCAATGTACTGGGGAAAGAGAGTTTGGATTTGATATCCCGCCTTTCACTCCCTTTAAGGAGTCTCAAAGCGGCTCACAATCTCCTTTTCCCTTCCTCCCCCACAACAAACACTCTGTGAGGTGAGTGGGGCTGAGAGACTTCAAAGAAGTGTGACTGGCCCAAGGTCACCCAGCAGCTGCATGTGGAGGAGCGGAGACGCGAACCCGGTTCCCCAGATTATGAGACTACCGCATCTTTGCAGTTTTTTTTTGGGGGGGGGTGAAGGGATACACCCGGCATTCCAGCAGGGGCTGCAGTGATTGCCATGAGCAGCCCACCTAAAAAGGTAAAGGTACCCCTGACCATTAGGTCCAGTCGTGACCGACTCTGGGGTTGCGGCGCTCATCTCGCTCTATAGACCAAGGAAGCCAGCGTTTGTCCGTAGACAGTTTTTCCGGGGCATGTGGCCAGCATGACTAAGCTGCTTCTGGCGAACCAGAGCAGAGCACAGAAACGCCGTTTACCTTCCCACCGGAGCGGTACCTATTTATCTATTTGCACTTGACATGCTTTCGAACTGCTAGGTGGGCAGGGACCGAGCAACGGGAGCTCACCCCATCGCGGGGATTCGAACCACTGACCTTCTGATCGGCAAGCCCTAGGCTCTGTGGTTTAGACCACAGCGCCACCCTAGAGGACTGGAAATAAGGACCCAACAGTTGTTTGAGATGAAAATAAATGGGAAAACAACATCCTGGTCAGCTTTTGAGCTTGAAACGTGGCACTGTTAATACTGCCTGGCATAGGAAAAGCCCGCAGCTGGAGGAAGGGGAGGAACAGCCCTTACCGATAGAGCTATGGCAGCAACAGGTCACAGGGGGCAGTCCTGCTGCCACCATCTGCACCGAAGAGAAGAGATATGCATGTGGCTGGATCTGAAAGCGCTCTTGGACCAGCCCCTACCACGCAGACCAGGTGTTCCAGAGGATTGGGAATGAATGTACCAAACAGGATTACAGAAAGGCCACTTACGGGACATTCTTTCTCCTGCCTTTCCCGCCAGCTGCATCTCCCGCACTCTGTTAAGTCTCTATATTCTGCCTGATAGTAAAATACTAATCCAAGCCACCTTGCCGGATGATTCAACTTAGCTGCTTTGCCCTGCTGTTGCTGCTGCTCACTGCTTGGTTCACCCCCCTTTTCGCTAAGTAGGGCCACCCCTCTCTTAATCTGGATCGGGATAGCTTGGCCGCAATGGTTAATGCAGTGGGAACTGCACGGTTGGATTACTGCAATGCATCTTATGTGGGGCTGCCCTTAGGGTTGATCCAGAGGCTGCAGCTGGTGCAGAACGTGGCAACTAGGTTGCTTGGGGTGGATTGGGGTGGGGAGAATTACCACCAGCATTTAACACCTTGCTTGCATCATTTCCACTGGCTACCAGTTTGCTACTGGACCTAGTACTAAGAAACTATTCCCAACTATAGAATGGAAAGCGAAATGCCAGTTTAAAGACACCCTCAAGGCCAACCTATGTAGTATAAGCACAGATAATTGGAAAACAATGGCCTGCGAGCACTCTGATTGGAGAATAAAGGTAAAGATAAAGGTATCCCTGACCATTAGGTCCAGTCACGGACGACTCTGGGGTTGCATGCTCATCTCGCTCTATAGGCCAAGGGAGCCGGCGTTTGTCTGCAGACAGCTTCCGGGTCATGTGGCCAGCATGACTAAGCCGCTTCTGGCAAACCAGAGCAGCACACAGAAACACCGTTTACCTTTCCGCTGGAGTGGTACCTATTTATCTACTTGCACTTGACGTGCTTTTGAACTGCTAGGTGGGCAGGAGCTGGGACTGAACAACGGGCGCTCACCCCGTTGTGAGGATTCGAACTGCCGACCTTCTGATCGGCATGATCAACTCCTGCCCAGAAACCTATGTCCCCACTGTGGAAGGACGTGTGGATCCAGAATTATCCTCCACGGTCACTTACGGACTCACTTTTAAGACAGTGTTCATGGAAGACAATCTTACTTGGCTCTGAGAGATAGCCAAAGAAGATAAGTCCTGATACAGCTCAGGACTAGGTTACTTGAGAGACACCTCATCACAAATACACCCAGTAATTCACTGTGGACTGAAAGGACAGTGTGTTGAGTTGTGGGTTGACATATCAGATGACACAGCTCTTGTTTATTCACAGGCCAGAACAGAACTGAACTGAAGGGTTCAGCCAGCCTGCTATATAGAGCTCCACTACAACGCAACTGTAACAACTTGCTGTAACTATCCAATCACTGAACGTCACTTTCAATCCCTTATTTGCATATGTGGACCTGAGTGAAAACTATCTACAGTATCCCCCTGCTGGCCCAGGGTGAGAACTTCAGTACATAACACAGTGTCTCCAAGTTCCAAAGATCTCGGACAGGTGCTCCACAGGAACTCAGAGCAGGGCTTTTGGTGTGGCTGCCCCTGTTGGGTGGAATAGAATTCCTGTCGAAAAACAACAGGTGTCCACTGTCTGTACTTTCCGGAAACAACTGAAGACATTTTTGTTCTGACAGCCTTTCCCAGCTGGATAAATGGTTTTTTTCCACAAATGTCCAGTTAGGGTTTTAAGTCATGTTTTAAATGTACTGGTTTTGCGTTTTTAATTGTTCTTAGTTATCCTGCGTGTAAATCATCTTACGATTGTGCTTTACTTTTTTCCAATAAATTTTATTAAAGTTTGAAAGGAAAGGTTAATATCAAATATTTTTATCAAAGATAAAAGAAACTAATATTAATAAAAACACAAACCGAAAGGAAGAAAAAGAAAAAAGAAAAGCAGAGAAGAAAGCAAAACACCCCCCAGAACTTCTGATTCTTTGTTTGTGAGTTATATATGCAAAATTATTCAAAACATCTACTCCAACAATTCCACTTTCTATAAAACCAGTATTTTCTTCAATTCTCAAACCCAGATATTCTAAGTTCATTTTCTTTTTTAAGCAAAAAGTCTATAAGGCGTTTCCAATCTTTAGTAAATACTGTATTACCAATGATTTTTCTCTGATTGAACACCTCAACTTTGCCATCTCAGCTAAATCCAATAATTTTTGCTTGATTTAAAATTATTGTGAAAATTATTCAGATGGTGGTTTAGTTAGAAGTTAATATGCTAATTGTAAATTACAGTAAGAGTAACTTCAATGCACTCAAGGCAGCTGTGCACATAACCGACGCAGATGTCACACATGTGCGCACATACTTTCTGGGAAATCAGCTGGGGCGATTCTGAACCAAGATGCACAGCTTCAACTGTTTATATAGCTAAATATCCACACACATGTGGGGAACAAACTGCCTCGGTCCTGTATACCTGAAGGAGCGTCTCCACCCCCATCGTTCTGCCCGGACACCGAGATCGCACCAAGATTGCGAGCAGTGAGGTTTCAGGGAACCAGACACGGGGCCTTCTCAGTAGTGGCGCCCAGCCTGTGGAACACCCTCCCTTCAGGTGTGAAGGAGATAAGCAGCTATCCTATCTTTAAAAGACATCTGAAGGCAGCCCTGTTTAGGGAAGTTTTTAATATTTAATGCTGTACTGTTTTTAACACTTGATTGGGAGCCGCCCAGAGTGGCTGGGGAAACTCAGCCAGATGGGCGGGGTATAAATAATAATAAATGAATTATTTATTATTATTATTATTACTACTGCAGGAAACACCAGTGGTTTCCTGCACTGACTGGAATGTGTGGATCCGCAGTCCTCCAACTTTGGTGACAAGAAAAGGGGGGGGAGAGCAGCTCAATATTTGGAAGGGGGGCAGAGTTAAAGGGGGATAGACTGGATAGATCAGAGAGGTTTGGTAATGAGATCTAGTTCCTGGACCTTTTAGGTTGCTGGCTGAGAGCCAAGCCGGGTTAATACTGAATGCAAACTGTCAATTGGCAGGTGTCTGATGGTCTGGGGGTAGGGAGATGGGGAAAATAATAAAAAAGAAGGTTGTCTTTTGTTATTTGCTCATTTCCTAGTTGACAAGTGTCCAGATCTTCACAGGATGTGCCCCACACTCGCCAAATAGGCAGCAGCCTCCTATCATCATTCCTAACGCAGCGCAGATCTATACATATCTACTCAGAAGTAAGGCAATTTAATTTAACGGGGCTTACTCCCCGTTATGTGTGATTAGAAGCGCAGCCTAGTTGTAACAGAACAGTAATTGGAAAACCCTCATTCTGAAGTTACGACGTCTGGTTCTGGGCACCACATACTTCGAGGGGGATGCAGACACACTGGGAAAAAGGCTCAGATGTGAACTGCAAAAAGAAGGGGGGTTAAAAAGATGTAGCACAAAGAAAAGAACTGAAGGGAATATGCTTTGCTAGAGGAAGGAAGGTCATGGGGAAGATATGTTGACATAATTAAAATAGTTTTTTTTTAATGCAAGAAAGAGGAGGGGAGATTGCTCACTGCAAGTTAGAACAGAAAGTACACATTTAAACTTCCTGGAAGTAAATGAAAGTCAAAACTTACTCTAAGAAGCATTTCAATAATCATCCTGAGGACTTGGGTCAGGTTACACTGTGCTAATTGTGTACCCTAACCCTCTCTATGGGACGTGGGTGGCGCTGTGGGTTAAACCACAGAGCCTAGGACTTGCCGATCAGAAGGTTGGCGGTTCGAATCCCCGCGACGGGGTGAGCTCCCGTTGCTCGGTCCCTGCTCCTGCCAACCTAGCAGTTCGAAAGCACGTCAAAGTGCAAGTAGATAAGTAGGTACCGCTCCGGTGAGAAGGTAAACGGCGTTTCTGTGCGCTGCTCTGGTTCACCAGAAGCGGCTTAGTCATGCTGGCCACATGACCCAGAAGCTGTACGCCGGCTCCCTCGGCCAATAAAGCGAGATGAGCGCCGCAACCCCAGAGTCATCCACGACTGGACCTAATGGTCAGGGGTCCCTTTACCTTTAAGCCTCTCTATCTCTAGGGGAGAGACTGGTGGAGAGGGCCCCAGGGAGCAAATGGCTCTATGTACCATTTTGTAGCTCTTAATTATACCCATACACAATCCCCAACCCCATTTTTTTCATAACTTATTTTTTTTAACTAGCTCCCCTATGTGCTTCCAACCACCCAACATACAAGAATTTAGCAGGTTACATGTTTCCATGCTTTTAACTGTCTCCTGAAGATATGTTTGTGTGCCAAGCTCTTGCCAAAGGCTTAAGAGTCTGGGGGCAGAGGGGGTGAGGGGTGAGGAGTTGGGTTATCTTACTGAAATATACTTGGAGTCGAGTGTGGATTTCATTCTGTTTATTCTGCTCATAGTAGTGAGGAGGAAGGGAAGTTCCCCCGAAATATCTGCTTTATATACATTATTTACACAACGGGCCCCACGTGATTGGCTAATTCTGGGATTCTCCTGTAGGCCAATCAGGTTGCGGATTCACTTCCACCTGGAGTTGGATTGGGTGGCTCCTGTGAACCAATCAGACTGCTGCATTCTGGATCCTATTGTTCTAGGACCAATCAGACTGCTGCATTCTGGATCCTATTGTTCTAGGACCAATCAGACTGCTGCATTCTGGATCCTATTGTTCTAGGACCAATCAGACTGCTGCATTTTGGATTCTATTCAACTAAGTACCTAACACTTACTGACTTGGACCAATAGCACCCTCCTACTGATAATTCATGGTTGCACAGAAGAGATAATATTGGCAGGTGTAGGTTTTGTTTTTTTCAACCTCTCCCTCCCTAAGCTATGTGACATGGCAAGCAGCAGTTGCCAAATTTCCTACCCAGCTATGAAGGGGACAAGTTCCTCATCTACTACTTTCGTCAACAGGGTTGCCAACATTTGAATAGGTCACTCTCTCATTTAACAGACAGTGGTTTTTATCTCCTTGCCAAGACAATCGTCATCTGCTGCTTTTTGCCTTCAAGATGCTGTTGAAGGCACATGAGCAGGTCAGGTCAGCCGCCAACACCCTGCCAATCAACAATTCTACATACTACCTGAAAACACCTTGCATGCTTTATCCAACAAGGTGATCACCACCAACAAAATGTGAGAGTCCCAGGATTCTCTGTGCTGTGTGTTCTCCCCCCAACTCCTTCCCTCAATCCTCAAAAACCAGAAATAGGATGCAAAAGAGAGCAGGGACCCTGTACTTTCAGTAGTTTGGCAAAAGAGGCCATTCCTGCAACTATGGCTGTTCTCATCCCTGCGTGACAAGCTGTACCTGCCAAAACACTCTCTTCTAAATAATTGTTAAAGGTACAGGAGACATCTGCATATTGCCAACTCAGTCACTCACATCATTTCCTTCTGCGTTCCTCCTGGTCCTTCCTCTCTGCTTTGCACATCCATTTTAATATTTGGTCAAAAGGGGCAGATGTTTCTGTGGGTTTCTGCAAGTGAGAGCCGTTCAGTGTGGGGGTGGGGCAGGGCAGGGCAAGGGGCAGGATGCAAATATAGAGCAGGGCAGGCAATTGTGAAAGGGTCCAAGAGGGACAGGCCAAAGTAAGACCAGCAGTCGGTTGGGTAGGGTAGCAGAGCTGGACAAAGATTGATGGGGGTTAAATGGCAGGACAGCTGTGGGGGAAACACAGGACTCAGTCAGGGGGAATGTGTTGCATTTGGCCCACAAAAGGGTGTGTGAGAGAGAGGGGGGGGGTACCAGTAGTCAGGTTTTGAGGAGGACCTGGATGTTAGGGTAAAGAGATCAAGACAGGGTTGATGGGGTACTGTGTATGGGCCTGTGCTGTGAATGTGACAAGGAGAGAAAAATAAAAGACAATTAAGAACACAATTGAAAGGGCAGTAAGACTTTTCAGGGACAGGCACAGACTGTGACCTCAGAATGTTATTTGTGAAGGCAGCAGCAGAGGGTGTGTGTGTGTGTGTGTGTGTGATAAAGAGAGAGAGAGAGAGAGAGAGAGAGAGAGGAGCGGGTTGAAGAAAAACCCACATTCTGCGAACCTACAATGGTGCAAATGAGTACAGTGGTACCTCGGGTTAAGTATTTAATTCGTTCCAGAGGTCTGTTCTTAACCTGACACTGTTCTTAACCTGAAGCACCACTTTAGCTAATGGGGGCCTCCTGCTGCCGCCGCGCCGCCGGAGCCCGATTTCTGTTCTCATCCTGAAGCAAAGTTCTTAACCCGAGGTACTATTTCTGGGTTAGCGGAGTCTGTAACCTGAAACGTATGTAACCTGAAGCATCTGTAACCCAAGGTACCACGGTACTTTACTATTCCATTTCTAGAAAAAAAGTAGCAGCTGGTTTTCAATTTCTTTCTTTCTTTTTTGCATGAACCAGTGTGAAGTTGGGCTCTGTAAGGGTGAGGAAAAACGGCATGTTTTCCGAAGTGAAAAAGTACATAACTGAGCAGAAAGAATGAAGCAGCACTGTTAAGATGGGCAGAGCCTCAGAGGAAAGAGGGCAGCGAAGCGATTATGGGCCGGTGTGGCATACTGGGCCACTACTGGAGAGAACTCAGCCATGAAGCTCACAAGCTGACTTTAGGCCAGTTGCTGTATCTGGATGGAAGCAATATAGGGTTGTTACGAGGCTAAAATGGAAAGGAGGAGCGAGGTATGAACACTGTTTGGAGTTCCTTGGAGGAATGGCAAGATATAAATGTAATATGCAATACATTCAGGAATTATCACATGATGCAGGGTAACATTAGTGTGCTGTAGAAGAACTGCATGCTGTAAGATGTCCATGAATGAAATAATTAAAGGCTTCTGTCAGCCCAATTCCCCACCCACAGAGGAGATTGCCCACTGTGTCTCTGTAAGATTTATTAGTCTGGCCTTGACTCTTTCCAATCAGATTCTGCACAAGGGGGAAATTGCGCTGAGTCTCTGCATCAGCCATTGGGAATGATCAGATCATTCAATCACTCTCAATGCAGAGTTGCAGCAGAATTACTCACCCTCAAAAGGGGCTGTCACTGCACCTCTTTGTGAATCTCTGCTCTAGGCTTGTCTCCATCTGCTCACGTGATGCACCCAGATTTATTACCCATTGCGGGTAGATAATCCTTTTGGGAAATAAGAATGAAACATGCCTTAAACAATAATTGAAGGGGGAAAGGTGTGCAGGAATATTTTGTAATTATTTTACAAAGGTCTCCAAATATCTGCACTAAAAACAGTTGCTCATTAGTTCCTTTGGCTAAAGCCTTTTTGCAATAATTCTGACCATTGTCAGACATCTTTCTTATTTATTGTGCGTTTATGACAAGCCTCAGGAACTACGTCCTCTTACTTGCAAAGTTGTTTGTATGGTCTCTGCTTTTTTGATAGATACTCTTTTCCTATCTAAAACTAAAACTGCTACTCCAGTTTCACGATGCCACCCTTTCTCTTTTACTGTCCCCTTTATCTGAAGTCATTACCAGCCGAAACACATACATACACACACCTCTTTCCCCCCCTAGATGCTTATAAACAGAAAGCACCTGACAACATCTACCGTATTTTTCGCTCTATAGGACGCACTTTTCCCCCTTCAAAAATTAAGGGGAAGTGTGTGTGCGTCCTATGGAGTGAATGCAGGTTCCTTGGCTTCAGCGATAGCAACGCGAAGCCTCTGAAATGCAGAGGGAGCGCTCCCTCTGCGCTCCGCAGGCTTCGGGTTCCTTTTGCTGAAGCTGGGAGAGCAAGACTCTCCTGGCTTCAGCAGAGAGGAAGAGCTTTGCAGCGTCCCTTCAGCCAAGTGGGAGGAGAAATGGAAGGGGCTCCTTTTCTCCTGCCGCTTCACTGAAGGGGCGCTGAGCAGAGAAGGGGAGATTTTTTTTCCTCTTGTTCTCCCCCTCTAAAACAAGGTGTGTCCTATGGTCCGGTATGTCCTATAGAGCGAAAAATATGGTATATTCTCCTTCTCGTTTAATCTCTAATCCAAGGGTGGCTGACCTGTGGCCCTCTAGATGTGGCTGAAGTTCCAACTTGCATCAGACCCATCCAGTATAGCCAATTGTCAGGGCGGATGGCAATTGCAGACTAGCAATATCTGGAGGGCCAAAAGTTCCCCACCAATATTCTTAAGGCCCCATTTATACTGCACACTTAAAGCAGTATCCTGCTTCCCCACAGAATCCTGAGCACTGGAGTCTGCAAAGGGGTCCTGAATCCCAGCATACCCGGAGGTAAGTCCTGTTAGTATACACCAGGCACCCCCAAACTCAGCCCTCCAAATGTTTTGGGACTACAATTCCCATCATCCCCGACCACTGGTCCTGTTGGCTAGGGATGATGGGAGTTGTAGGCCAAAAACATCTGGAGGGCCGAGTTTGGGGGTGCCTGGTATACACAGTCCCAAGGGCACTGCTAGAGTGTACAGGCAACGACTGTTTTAGGCGCGTCCAGTTGACATGTGACCATACATGTGTGCATTGGGCCAACCCTATAAGTGGCTGGAAAAGGAAGTGGGGCAGGCTTACACGGCCTCTGACGACAGGCGTGGGGCTCAGGAAAGCAACCCCCACGGAAAGCGGTTTTTACCTGTAGTCAGACGGTCCAAATGGTGAAATACCGGCCCAGGTCTAATCCAAAGAGCAAGTTCCAAAGTCAATCTGTAAGGTAAGGTTCCCACCTCTGCAGAAGATCTAGGGTTGGAACATCTGGGGTCCAGTCCTAAAGTCACCATCCAGGGCAGTTCCTGGGGCAGATAGAGTGTCTCTCTGTCTTGCTTCCCTTTCACCCTTCCCAGTCTGGAATGATGCACCTGAGTTTGCTCCAGCTGTGCCTCTCTAGTTGATGAAGCCTGGGATCCTCACCTGCCCTGAGCCTCATTACCTCCACCAAGACCTAATGAGCCCCATTACCTTCATCTGGTGCACTACTGAGCTGGGCTGTGTTCCCTTGCCTGCCTCAGTCTCCTGGAGTGCACTTCCTGATGCCTCAGAGCCCGCCATGACCACGGAGACAGGGGCACCTCTGGTTCTGGTGCTATGTCTCCTTCCCCTGGCTCCGATGAACTGCCCCCTGCTCCCTCAACATCCTCTGAGTAACTCCCAAGTCCCACGTCTTGAACTTGTCCTGATGTGTACCAATCATGGCTACCCCCTTGCTGGGATCCTTCTCCCCTTCCCTGATGTCCTGCCAACTCATGACCTAAGTGTGCTGGGAGTTTTTAGGAGACTCCCTGTTCCCCTCACAGGGCTGCAATGCTCAGAGTGGTTTAACAGCCAATCCCTCTTCCCAGGGAATTCTGGGATCTCAATCCATAGCAGTCAAGCGTTCTTTATTTAGATTCTTCTCCGGTCTCCTTACTGGCCCCAGTAGGACCAACTTGGCCAGTTAGCCCTGGTGATCATTTGATGTCTACTGACTGGTTTTTTCCTTTTTCCTTTCTTTTTCCCCCCCCCAATGACCCCTGAATTTTTGAACTTTATTGATATTGATGCTGCATTTTATGTTGTATTTTATGCTGTTTTCAAGTTGCATTTTAGTCAAAGTTTTATATTTGCTGTTAGCCGCCCTGAGCCCGGTTTTTAAACCAGGAAGGGTGGGGTATAAATAATTGATTATTATTTATTATATTATTTTTTTAAAAAAATTGTTATTGTTTTATTATCCACTCTTCAGTCCCAGAGCAGGTTACAACAATTTAAAATGCAGCATAAGAAACAATTTCAGATATACAAGGAATACCATCGCAATACATACGCCTCTCAGTTGTCAAAAAGGCCAGTGTAATCCCTTTTATGATGTGGATTCTGCAAAAAAAGACTTTCTAGCAAATATTCTCCACCTTTGCATTGCCAGGGGTTGGTGGGGTTTGTTGCTGTTGTTGCTGTTGTAAACTTGACTGCTGGTGGCAGACAATGTGAGTTTGTAGGAGATAAGGAAACTAAAACCACATACAGCTAAAGTGGGGGTATTATAATTGAGAGAATTCTCCCCCCCCCCCGCCCCATTTTTTTTTATGAAGAGCTGGCTCGGGTAGGGGAGGAGACCAGTTTGCTGAAAGGAGGACAGTTGGGTGGGCATGTAAAACCTTGGGCTCATTATTACAATTTCTAACATGTGCCCAGGGGAAATCAACGTGAAAGGCACCAGCGGAGCTTTGCTAATGAGAAGGAGGAACAAACACACACACACCATTTATCAATCTAAGGGTTGAGGAGGGGACAGGGCACTTCAGAGTCCGCAAAACAACCGGTTGTACAATAGGAATTGTCACGAAGATATTGGGCGCCCGCCACATACCCTCAGGCAGGGGAAGTTCTTATTTAAAGGGAGGGCAGTTCTGAGTGCCAAAATCACTAGGACCTGCCAGCCACAAACACAGCATTCATTTTTAAAAGGAATACAGTGGTACCTCGAGTTACAAACACCTCAGGTTACAAACGCTTCAGGTTACAAACTCCGCTAACCTGGAAGAGTTACCTCGAGTTGAGAACTTTGCCCCAGGATGAGAATGGAAATTGTGTGCTGGCGGCGCAGCAGCAGCAAGAGGCCCCATTAGCAAAAGCACCTCTCTAGTTAAGAACCTTGCCAACAAAGGTCTGTATAGTTAAAGCTATGGTTTTCCCAGTAGTGATGTATGGAAGTGAGAGCTGGACCATAAAGAAGGCTGATCGCCGAAGAATTGATGCTTTTGAACTATGGTGCTGGAGGAGACTCTTGAGAGTCCCATGGACTGCAAGATCAAACCTATCCATTCTTAAGGAAATCAGCCCTGAGTGCTCACTGGAAGGACAGATCCTGAAGCTGAGGCTCCAATACTTTGCCACCTCATGAGAAGAGAAGACTCCCTGGAATAGACCTTGATGTTGGGAAAGATGGAGGGCACAAGGAGAAGGGGACGGCAGAGGACGAGATGGTGGGACAGTGTTCTCGAAGCTACGAACATGAGTTTGACCAAACTGCAGGAGGCAGTGGAAGACAGGAGTGCCTGGCGTGCTCTGGTCCAGGGGGTCATGAAGAGTTGGACACGACTAAACGACTAAACAACAACAACAAGTTAAGAACAGTTTCAGGTTAAGAACGGACCTCCGGAACGAATTAAGTTTGTAACTAGAGGTACCACTGTACCTTCTTTCCACTAGTCAGGCCAACACAAGACATTAAGCAAGTGAAGCTTTCCCCACTACTTACCCTTTGTGCCAGGAAAAAAAGCAAACACCTTCATCTGCTATTTTTTTGTGAGCCAGAGTCTCTGTGTGTATAGGCAACCTTGGAGAGAAAATATGCAGAGCTGGCTAGACTGTGGCGCAACGGGTCAGTGCATCTGGCTGTTAACTGGAAGGTTGGTGGTTTGAGGCCGCTCAGGCCATGGGCAGGATTCCTGCACTGCATCGAGTTAGACTGGACGACCTTTGGGGGTCTCTTCCATCTCTATGATTCGAGGATTCTCAAGCTACAACAAAAGCTGCTGTGGCATTTAGTACCAGACTTGGCAAATTGCTCCCTAGCTGGAAACCAGCAGATGAGGCTTCCTGCAGCACAGTGCATCCCATTTTATAAAAAACAACAAAAGGGATGTTGGAAATAATTCATAGAATCATAGGGGTGGGAAGTACCTTCCAACCCAACTGTCAAAATGCCCAGGCCCATACAGCATCAATTTATACCTTATTCAGTTTATGCAGGTGGCACTGTGGTCTAAACCACCAAGCCTCTTGGGCTTGCCAATTGGAAGGTCAGCGGTTCGGATCTGCTTGACTGTTGGTGAGCTCCCGTTGCTCTGTCCCAGCTTCTGCCAACCTAGCAGTTTGAAAGCACACCAGCATGAGTAGATAAGTAGGTACTGCTGTGGTGGGAAAGTAAATGGCGTTTCCGTGCGCTCTGGTTTCTGTCACGGTGTTCCGTTGCGCCAGAAGCAGTTTAGTCATTCTGGCCACATGACCCGGAAAGCTGTTTGTGGGCAAACACTAGCTTCCTTGGTCTGAAAAGCGAGAAGAGAACCACCAGGTACAGTGGTACCTCAGGTTACATACGCTTCAAGTTACATACGCTTCAGGTTACAGACTCTGCTAACCCAGAAATAGTGCTTCAGGTTAAGAACTTTGCTTCAGGATAAGAACAGAAATTGTGCTCCGGCAGTGCAGCAGCAGCAGGAGGCCCCATTAGCTAAAGTGGTGCTTCAGGTTAAGAACAGTTTCAGGTTAAGAACGGACCTCCGGAACAAATTAAGTACTTAACCCGAGGTACCACTGTAGTTGCTTTTGACTGGACTTAACCGTCCAGTTTATAAAAGCCAGGCCTCGGTATTGCAGAGGGTGATATCAGATCAAATGAACCCAGATGAGTAACCCAAGTCATAACACTACGGAGGAAGCTGGTGGTGAGAAAGGATGTATGTTTGTGGTGGGGGCACATTTTCAGGTCGTAAGAGGCAAAACTATGGAAGGGATCTATTCCAGAGAAAGAGACAATGGCAACAGTTCTGGGCAAGGAAAATGTACATCTCAGCTTCTTCCTACTGGTGCAGAATTTCAGCTGTTGGCTTCCAACAACCTTCCATCATTACACAGTCCCTTCTTTGGCACAGATAAACTCAGGTCAAAAGCCCGACCAAAGCTTCTCCTTCTGCCACCTACACAAGAATTCGTCTCTCTCTTAAAGCTCTCTCAAGATCTAAGGCAAGGGACAAAGTTGTAAGGGGGGGGGTGGAAATCGCACATCTCCACAGAGAGTTCAAGGTTTCTGCTTAGCTATGCGTTGATGAATTTTTATAGTTTTAGGCTGCCATAAGGCCCTTTACGATTTGATTTCAAGAGAGAGTGTGCATCATCACCTCATGATATTTTGGAGTTGGGCAAACTCAAATCCCAAATTGGCCACACAGTGGCTTGACGCTGTCTCCCTCAACCTCTCATTCTGTGAGCCTGTAAAATGCGAATAATATGTCACCTACCTCGTAGTGTTTAAGGGGTGATTAATGAGATACAGAATGCGATTATTTTTGCAGAGACTTAGGGGGGAAAGCCATGGTGCAAATCTTTAAGGTAAAGGTAAAGGTACCCCTGCCCGTACGGGCCAGTCTTGCCAGACTCTAGGGTTGTGCGCCCATCTCACTCAAGAGGCCGGGGGCCAGCGCTGTCCGCAGACACTTCCGGGTCACGTGGCCAGCGTGACAAGCTGCATCTGGCGAGCCAGCGCAGCACACGGAACGCCGTTTACCTTCCCGCCAGTAAGCGGTCCCTATTTATCTACTTGCACCTGGGGGTGCTTTCGAACTGCTAGGTTGGCAGGCGCTGGGACCGAGCAGCGGGAGCGCACCCCACTGTGGGGATTCGAACCGCCGACCTTTCGATCGGCAAGCCCTAGGCGCTGAGGCTTTTACCCACAGCGCCACCCACGTCCCAGCAAATCTTTACATTGCTGCAAAAAAATAAAAGATCACCTTACAGAACACAGAACTCATACAAAATGTACAAAAGTCCTAAGTTATTACTTACCACTATGGGTAAAAAAGGTAAAGGGTCCCCTGATCATTAGGTCCAGTCGTGGCCGACTCTGGGGTTGCGGCGCTCATCTCGCTTTATTGGCCGAGGGAGCCAGCGTACAGCTTCCGGATCATGTGGCCAGCATGACTAAGCTGCTTCTGGGGAACCAGAGCAGCGCATGGAAACGCCGTTTACCTTCCCGCTGGAGCGGTACCTATTTATCTACTTGCACTTTGACATGCTTTCAAACTGCTAGGTTGGCAGGAGCAGGGACCGAGCAATCACCCCGTCACGGGGATTCGAACCGCTGACCTTCTGATTGGCAAGTCCTAGGCTCTGTGGTTTAACCCACAGCGCCACCCGCGTCACCACTATGGGTGGGTGGGAGTTAAGATGTTTGATATGAACTTCTCCATGGCCCAGGGCTGTCCCCTTCCTCCTCACACATCTGGCTTGGATTTAGACAGGTTGGCTTTCAATACCTGCTCCCCCATCCCAATATTATCCCTTGTGTGCCCTTGTTGCCATCTTGCTGATAAAAGTGGAAGCCACAACAGCCGCATGGTTTTTCAGTGTCACCAAGAGGGAGAAAATACTGCACCTGTCAAACAGATGAGTTGGCCATTATAATGCTTGATGAAATGTCTGTCTTCTGTGCTGCTTTGGGTTCTGTCATGGTTTGAGAGACCTATGGTCAAATGCCTGCTCAGCCACAAATGTGGGTTTTTTTCCTGTTACTCCTTGGTGTAAGCTACTTCATAGTGCTGCTGTCACTATTTCCACTGTGAAATGGAGAAAAAAGAAGACATCGAAAAACATTAATACCTAGAAAGGTTTTACTGATAGGAGTCTGAACCACAGCACTGTTAAGCAATTGTTTTTAGGATTATGAATAGCATAAATTGGAATTGACTAAATCCTGATACCCACACACACGTTTGATTCGATGTAGTACATGGGTGTGGTCAAAATATATGGGAAGATCTTCTTTGTATCCTATCCTATGTAAGGCCATATCCTGAAATTTGGCATGACTACCCGCTCCAAACAAACAAGTCTGTGGCAGAGAGCTATGTGGGATTTTTTAACACGGGTGATGTTAGTTAGAAAGGCAAAAGAGAGAATGAGGGCGAGTCAGGGACAGAACATAAAGGGGATGAGGAAGATGCAGGAAAATATAACAAGGGAAAGAGAAATAAAAACCCAGTTGCATAATTACATAATACCACCCCTCTGAGATGCGCCAAAACTTTACTGAAACCAATTTAATTGCCTTCACAACTTGCCTCAAAATTATTTGCCTTAGGAGAAATTTGGTGGCAGCTTTTAGAAGGAAGGAATGGGGACAACATCTAAACCTTTCATTGACACCTGTTTTCTTTCTTTCTTTCTTTCTTTCTTTCTTTCTTTCTTTCTTTCTTTCTTTCTTTTTCTTGCATTTGATGGCTGAAATGCATCAAAATATATCCCTCTAAACAGGGGCAGCGAGATCTCCCTTGTTGTCTTGGTACATCTGGGTCTCCCGATGGCCCCCTCCCCAACTCCATCCTGTAAAGTGAAGATGTAAGGTGGGGGGGGGAAGAGTCCAAATCGGATTGACACCCACTACCCCCCTTAATAAAGTTTATTATCAGCGGTCTGTAATCCCTTTAAATCCCCTGCAGCGGGGGAAGGGCTGGGATTAGGGGAGGTCAATGTAATCCCAATGAATTGGTTACAGGAGGATTTAGCTAGTGCCAGGGGAGCAGATGGCCCAAGTCCCAGCTATGGAAAACAACCATTTTCTTTAATGATTTGTAACAAGGATAAAAGGACAAGAGAAATGGGAGCAGCGGTTCTGGATTTTGTTTTTTGGGGGGTGGGGTGGGGGATTGAATGAAAAGAGGCGAGCTTTTGCCATATCCTCAAAAAAAATAAAAAGAGGAAAAAGTAAAATAAAAAGCAACTCTTGACACTCAGAATGGAAGCTTCACAGGTTCTAACCTTTGCATCGTTCTTGTAAAATGGGATTTTGGTCTACTTCTCACCCTGGCATCAAACCTATGCCACTCCTGCCCCCTTGTAAGTGTGTGGGGGGGTCTTATGATCCAAAGTGCCTTTGCTGGGGCTGGGGAGAGAGAAAGTCCACCCACACAAAACTGGTGTGTTAGGGAGAAGAGCTCAGTTCTACGTTTTAAGGCCTGATGCTATACTGTTTTTAATATTCAGTTGGAAGCTGCCCAGAGTGGCTGGGGAAACCCAGCCAGATGGGTGAGGTATAAATAATAAATTTTATTATTATTATTATTATTATTATTATTATTATTATTTATTATTCCCCACAGCCGGCCCAGCCATTCACGAAAAGCAAAGTGAGGCAAATGCATCAGGCGGCAGGATCCACAAGAACCACAGGGGCAGCAGATCCTGATGTAGATTTGCTATTCGCCCCTATTCCTGATGTAGATCGCCCCAACCCCTTCTTCCCTGGTGGAGTGTGGGGTGTGTGTGCATGCCATTTTGAGGTCTGCCTCAGGTGCCAAAATGTCTTGGGCGGGCCCTGATCTTCCTTAATATTCTAGTTCTCTCTATGGATAAAATTCTTTTGGGCCTTCCATTTGATAGGAATATGGGGGTACACCCATGCCCAGGCCCTTCCACTTCAGATGGGTGGGTCTGAAGTGGAAAGGCCTGGACATAAGTGCACCCCCTGGAAGTCAGCCATATTCCTGTCAGAAGTTTGAGGGCAATGGACAGGGCTCATGCTTGGCTTTGCAACAGCCTGAAGGGAGAAGGGCCCGGCCGAACACAAGAAAAGGTGGAGAAAAGGTTGCTTGTCGCCAAGAATCTGAATGCCCGTGGAAGAACCTGCATTTGTGGCTTGAGTTTGGCGCACAAAATATAGCAAACAGAGTTGGCATTTGTGAATATAATCCTCCGAGTGAAATGCACAGGGCAAGCAAAAGAACCATTCTATTAGGGAGACATGTTCCAAGGCATGTCAACTGCTGCTGTTATTTTTCACCTTATTAGGAATTTGTTTTTTCCTAACAGTGGTGGTGTGTGTGAGGGGAAATATAAATTTTGTTTTAAAACGGGTGAGGCAAGCTTTTTAAATACAAGGGAGTCATGTCCCCAGTGACTGATCCAGTGGTCAGAAGCGCCATGTGGCACAAACTCTTTTAAACCAGATTGTCTGGTTCACACTGCGGGCAGCTTAGATTTGAAATGGTATCGTCCCCCCGGCCACTTGTTTTACCAAAAAACCAAAAACAAACAACCCCAATTCTTAACATGTCAAGAAAAGGGGGCAAGGTGTTCCCCTACTGCTGGAAATATGGCAAAGATGTTTCAGGAGTGCCTAGAGTATTGGCTGAAAAATGGCTTTAGTGGTGAGGAATTTCCCCAAAAAGGGTCCAGAAAGCAAACCAACACTTGGCAGTTGAAGCCTGCCACGAGAAAGGCAAAAATATCCAAAACAGGATGTGACACGCCCGCCCCCCCGCAAGAACACTTCCAATATATTTTACTAATCTTGCTGGAATCCTCTTTGTGTTCCCCAAAATTCCTACAAAGGTTTCATAGGAGCAAATTCACTTTAGGAGAAATTCCAAGGCTATTCCAGATTTATTTGAAGTTTTGTGAGCCGCGCCCCCCCCCGAAATGCATACTTAGGAACAAAAACTTTGGACAGACACACACCAATATTTATTAGCAAAAATAAATTTATTCCACTAATGTAGTTAGACACAATGACAGCAGGAGAGATCAGGTGCTCCTTGGATCATTCCTGTGCAGCAGGAGAAATGGAGAAAGATGGAGGAAAGGCAGTGTGCCAAACTCATTTGGATCTAAAGAAGTGACAGCAAACTTTCCTTTCATTTATTTAAAGAAGCTGGTTCTTCACTGTTCCGTTATAAAATGCTTCAGGGGTCTGGGAGTGCAGAGAGAAGGGGGTACAGAATAAGTAGCATATGCATTTATTAGTCTGGTGTAAAACAAGGAGGGGGGGGCCTGTTTCCAAAATGGCTTCCAGGTAAACTGCTGTAAAAACAGGGCTTTGAGAAACACAAAACACATACTTACCGGCGACCTGCTCTATCTACAAGTCACCAGTTCATACCCTCCCTTTCCCCAGTTCAGAGTGTGGCCCAAATATATAGGTCTGGGTTTTCTCCTTCTTCCCCCCCCACCTCACACTTTTTGTTAGAAGTCAGCATATGAACAGTATGTCAAAAGGAGATCATCAACAGGCCTGTTTCTCTCATGTAGTATTATGGAAATGAACTGGGTCAGACTTGCCCCAAATGTATTGTGGAGTTACTAGCCAGTCATTCGGGCAGATAGGGCAAAAGAAAATTGAGCATGGAGATGGGCCTATGTTCCTACTCTTAACTAAATTATTTTTCTTCGCGATGGGGTCGAAAAGGCACGAAGCTCCTCCCTTAAGGATGGCCAACTGGCAGGTCCACTGAAATAGTATTTATCAGGCCTCTAGTGGCATTGAACCAGATTTCAAACACATCTGGAGGGAAAATGCCTCCGGTTTCACTCGTAAGGACAAGAACCAGCCCACCACCTTCAAGCAGTTCAGTGGGAGATGGAAGCAAGTCCCACACTTTATATCATCAGATTTTGTACATATTTTAACAATTGAATCATGCCAAACTGCATAGACTCATAGAATTGTAAAGTCGGAAGGGACAACCCTCCACAATGCAGGAATATGGAGCTGTCCCCTATATTCTGCCAACTTTATTACAGAGTCCGAGCAACTATGAAGTCAGTTTGTGCTGTGAAACACATTTCTAGTCTCTTAGCTGAGCACCCCACATGCAATTCCTTTGCAAACTACTACTAAGAAAATATGGCCAAAAGACACTCCTTGTTAATGCCATAGCCTCCTCAATAGTGATTCCTGAGAAGGATTGACAGCTTCTCAAAGCTGCCACTTAAACACAAGCAATTTAATACTTAAGGCCCTGCAATTGCTGTTAAAAGACATACAAGTACATTTTGGGGGGGTGGGGTGCAGAGATGCTAGTAGCAAGAGGGCTTGGGCACACAGAGACATTCATACCATCTGAAAGAAAACCCCAGGCCCCTTTGAAGAGAGAAAAGGTAATCTAAGGCTTTCAGGGTCATTGATAAGCATACTTAAACGTGAGAGAATCTAAGAGCAGCCCACAGGCAGGGATAGACAATCCTGTTCTTTTACACACAAATGTAGCTGTTTTCCCAACCACACAGAAAGGCTTCTCTGCACAATCGGCAGCACAGAGGCCTATGTTTGCATTCTAAGGTAAAGGGACCCCTGACCATTAGGTCCAGTCGTGACCGACTCTGGAGTTGCGGCACTCATCTCACTTTATTGGCCGAGGGAGCTGGCGTTTGTCCGCAGACAGCTTCCGGGTCATGTGGCCAGCATGACCAAGCTGCTTCTGGCAAACCAGAGAAGCGCACGGAAACGCTGTTTACCTTCCCGCCGGAGCAGTACCTATTTATCTACTTGCACTTTGGTGTGCTTTCGAACTGCTAGGTTGGCAGGAGCGGGGACTGAGCAACAGGAGCTCACTCCGTCACGGGGATTCGAACTGCCGACCTTCTGATTGGCAAGTCCTAGGCTCTGTGGTTTAACCCACAGTGCCACCCATATGATTCAGTTAACGCTCAACAGGGTTATTTGTTCCACAGAACTCTCCTTTTCCTTTCTTTCTTTTTTTACTGTATTGTTATCCATAGCTGTCAACGTTTCCCTTTTTTTAAGGGAAATTGCCTTATTCCGAATAGGATTCCTCGCAAGAAAAGGGAAAAGTTGACAGCTAGGTTGTTATCTCAAGCAAATGACTGCAGGAATGGCCAGTCTTTTTCAAGGGAGCTTGAAAGAAGCACATTAGTTCCTTGAGATGCACGCACACTGCTCCAAAGGTTTTGTATAATTTTAGCTAACGTATTATCCAGAAAGGGGTTAGATCAGTCCAGTCCCCACATCTAGTGAAAGCTAGTGATGATTTACCCCCTTCAGGTGTTTTGTCAGAATATCCCTCCTTTCCTAACTTTTCCCAAAGCATTTAGATGCCCTAACTGAACATAATGTGGCTGAATAAAATTGCCAGCATCTCTCTGGAGTCAAGAGAGGAACAAAGGAGAAGGGGCCAAGCCAAACACCAACAGGTAACAGGAGGAAGTCTCCCAGGATTTGAACAAAAGCATTTAGATGCGTCTGGAAAAATAGGTCAGTCCCAATCATATTAATGCACATCTATGTAAGTGGGTTTCAAGTGTTCAAAGCATTTCACATACGTTAAGCACCTCAGTAATCCTGACTAGTTTTGTAAAACAGTATTACCATTCCCTAGCTGCAGGTGTGGGGTTGAGGTTTTGAGAAGATGGTTTGCTTAAGGCCAGCTTGTAAGTTCTGGACAGAGGCAAGATGTGAATCATGGACTTCCAAGATCACCCCTCGCCACTGAAGCCACCATGCTACCCCAGGCCAATGGGGCTACTCAAAGGCAGGATGAGATGGTGCAAGGCCCTTGTGCAAAAAATGAGCAGCTTAACTTTCAAAGGAGAGCGGGGAGACAGCAATGAAAGGGAGTGGTGGCAGTAATGCAACTTGGGGTGGGGGGTTGGCAGATCGCGGATCTTTTGAGGAATGAGTCTTCTTCAATTATCTGCCTGTGCTTTATTTCAACATGGCTCTATTGCCATACTTCTCCAGAGCACAGCTACCTGCTATTCTCACCAGTAAGAAACTGCGTATTTACCATGTCTTATTTGAAAACTAGATTCTATTTGAAAACTAGGTTCTATTATAGGGATGACGGTTCTGCTATCATTAACTTTGCTTCGTATTCTTAGTGAAGAGCCAGGCTCATTCACTTGTTACGTTTCCACTCTGGGTGTTAAAACCACCAATAATATACGTGTCAGGGATCTCTTCCAGTCTCTAAAACTGAAACCCAGCAGTTTTCCTCTGAATTCAGGAGCCTAAGCAGCTAAGTTGGAAAAGGCA
Source organism: Podarcis raffonei (assembly GCF_027172205.1). Classification (NCBI taxonomy): domain Eukaryota; kingdom Metazoa; phylum Chordata; class Lepidosauria; order Squamata; family Lacertidae; genus Podarcis; species Podarcis raffonei. The sequence goes on along the minus strand of NC_070607.1, from coordinate 6,534,848 downwards.
TGCTAGTTAGTTACCTAAAAGGGATGGCGTGGACCAGAACTGGCGGAGTCTGAGGAACTGGTCAGGAATGGTCTGTTCAGTCAACAACCCTCCTATGTTTGAAGTCTCTTCCCTTCTGAACAAATGGAGATAGTTAATCTGCGTCTCAGGAACAGATTTGCACACACAAATCTTTTCTCTTTTATTGGCAAGGAAATCATAGGCTACTGGGTGTTGATAGTGACAAGGGCGGCATGGAAGATAGGGGTGTCCCTTTGGGGTGAAGGTGAGGGTTGCACGTCACAAGCTGGCTTGGAAATAAGACGAAAGGGAGGTAGCGGGCAGGTTGGCTGATGGGAAAACAGGCAAATGCTTGCTGGTAGGTTCTTTGGCGTGGGATCTGCACTCTCCATTGCTCAGCCATGACTGTTAGGAATAGCATCTGTGCCTGTTGCCATCCCCGGCACCCTTCCATTTCTTTACAACATCGTTCAAGTCCAAGACCGTATGGGGCAGTTTTTAGCCTTTGCTCTCCTAATCCAGGGAGCAGGAGGTGGTGCCGCATGGGTGAGGCAGACAACAAGGCCTGACTATGCCCTACCGCCAGGCTCATAGCAAGGACTGCAGAAGAAGGAGACAAACCTTTAAAATGCCTGTGCCACTCATATATACCCAAAAGTACAGGTGAGGTTGTTGGTGGAGATAAGAGTTCTTACTCTCTCTTTTTTTAACAGATGCAAACATTGGCTTTATTGAAGGTAGTTTCACAATGGCTCAGAAGCTTTGGAATCCAGTTTAGTAAAAAGAAATCAAAGTATCTCCGGCGGGCTATCGTGGAACTGCGCTTCTACGCCTCAATTCAAGAAATCAGGACTGAGTTTTCTTCCAGGTAGGAAAGGGCTCAGATATACCTCAAGACACCAGGCACAAAAAGTTCAGCTTCGTATCCACAAAGTCCATCATGTCACTTTAACCTGGAACAAACCAGCTTTTACAAATTATACAGGTCTCCGATTCATATTTGAAAATAGTCATTTTGCCGCTGCTCCCAAACCATCCACATAAAAGCTCTGCAAGAACCTTGTTACACACTCTGATATTCTGAAGAAGGAATATGCTACATTTCCATGGTGGGGTCAGAATGTGTTCAGCTAAAGATCCCACAAGGCGAGGACATTTTTATTTTTTTTTAAGCCCATTCACTCCCCTGACAATCACACTATCCATACGTGGTCTGAAATGGAAGCCAACACCCTTTTCAACAACAAAGTCAACATGTTGCTCAACAATTCGTACTCCATTATAGATACAGAAATGAAACACCCACACACATACACACTGCGGAACTGGTGGCATAATGAGCACTTGCCGTGGGTGGTGTTCAACTAAGTTTTACTCAGAACAGACCCATTTAAATTAATGAACAGAACTAAGTCAAGCCCATTAATTTCAACAGGTTTAGTCTGAGCAAAACTTCAATTGAATACCACCCCTTACTTCCCTCCACACACAGGCTTGCCGATTCCTTACCTGCCAGTTGCCACTGTTGCACACTCAGTTGGGTCAAGCACCACACCACATATATGTGCTTTTACAACTGAGATACCTGCATGTTTTTTGCATTTGTGCATCCATAAACCAGAGTAGGAATTGTTGCTGAGGAACAAGCATCGTGGGCATGCAGCGCATGCGCACAAACACACACACACACACACACCCCTTCTCCAACCCGCTATCTGCTGACGCTCTGCTTGTCTCTCTCAGGCTTGGAGGAAGCCTGGGCGGCCCTTGCGGTACCTCATGCGCATGCGGAAGAAAGTGTACATGCCCAACAGGCACATGGAGGAGAGGAAGTACAAGACAATGCACAAGCTGACGTCCAACCTGGAGAAGCCTGCCCCCAGGATGTGGAACCACTGGCTCCTCCTCTGGATGACCCCGCCCTCCTTCTCAGACTCCTCCATGATGCCCACGATCTGCTGGGCTCCCAAGCCCTTCTGCTGCAGGAGCCGCCAGGCGGCATCATAATCAAGAGACTGGTGGCCCCGGTCCTCCATCCATACCAGCCCAACGTCCCTCTTACTGCGGCTGTTCCTGATGGCGGCCTGGCCTGCCATCTTCAGAGCCTTGCTCTTGAAGTGCTGCTCGCTGAAGGTATCCAGATCGACAATGTTTTCCTCCAGCTCTTTGGTCTTGGTGTTCATCTTGACGATAGAGGGTTTGTGGGCCTCCAGGTAGCCTGACCGTTCAAAACCAGATTTCTTCCTTTTTGTCCTCTTCTTCTCTTCCTCCAAGGCCTCTCCATCTCCTCTGCCAGTCTCTTGTCCTCCTCCTCCTCCTTCCAGCTTCCTGTCAGCTTCGTAGTCTCTCTCCTCAACATCTCGGCCCTGTCTGACCCGAAGCCCTTTCTCAACTTTCAGGAAATCCAGATAAATGTTGCCCCGCGAGAAATGACTCTTGAAGAATCTCAGGATGGCCCTCTCGTCCCACATCAGCTTTCCGTTGATGGTGATCTGGCATGACCAACACAAATCTTTGGGAGGCCACTGGATCTTGGGGAATTTGGGGTCCTCACTTGCAGTGCCTAAACAAGGAAGATAACAAGGGAAGTCTTAGATATTACCATCAGTGCATATTACCAGTAAACTATATTGGAAACTAGCAGTATCTATAAGCAATTTTGCTCTTAGGACAAAAGGAGGGCAGCAATTTTTGAAAATCAAATCATTAGTTGTCTAGGCTCTGCAGAAGAGTTTTTAAAACTATTTTAAGCTCAGTTTTTTAAAGTTCATTGGAAACAATGCCAGAAATTACTCAGCAAATCATAGTACAATGACCACAATTCTATATGTGCACGTGAACAGTACCCCATAGTGCAATCCTAGCCATGTCTACTCAAAATCATCTAGATCAAGGGAAGTAATAGTGCCACTGTATTCTGCTCTGGTCAGACCTCACCTGGAGTACTGTGTCCAGTTCTGGGCACCACAGTTCAAGAAGGACACTGACAAACTGGAACGTGTCCAGAGGAGGGCAACCAAAATGGTCAAAGGCCTGGAAACGATGCCTTATGAGGAACGGCTAAGGGAGCTGGGTTAAGGGGTGATATGATAGCCATGTTCAAATATATAAAAGGATGTCACATAGAGGGGGGAGAAAGGTTGTTTTCTGCTGCTCCAGAGAAGCGGACACGGAGCAATGGATCCAAACTACAAGAAAGAAGATTCCACCTAAACATTAGGAAGAACTTCCAGACAGTAAGAGCTGTTCGACAGTGGAATTTGCTGCCAAGGAGTGTGGTGGAGTCTCCTTCTTTGGAGGTCTTTAAGCAGAGGCTTGACAACCATATGTCAGGAGTGCTCTGATGGTGTTTCCTGCTTGGCAGGGGGTTGGACTTGATGGCTCTTGTGGTCTCTTCCAACTCTATAATTCTATGAAAATTAGGTACTATTCAGTTCATCAGGTCTTACTCCCAGGGAATTATGCACTGGATTGCAGTTTTAGTTATGAATGACGCACCTCATGTTTGCTTGATCACCAAGGACCACTGAGCCCAGTATTTTGTTTCCAGTCAGTCAAATGCCTCTGAAAACTCACAAGCACAGGGCATGCAGGAGATGGCCAGCCCTTGTCATTGGTCCCCACACAGCTGATATTCATAAGCAGACTGTGCATCCAGGTATACCAAGTCAGCATTTAAATCCTTAGCACAAACACTGCCAACACTGCCTAGGAGAGGCAGGGAATTTGCCTTCTAGGTGCGTCCAATTTTCTGAACCAAGTGGAAGGTTAGCGCGAAAGTATGGAGGCTTGTATGCTTTACATGCATTGCATGACTGTGTTACAAATCATATCCTAAATGTGGAATCCGTTGACAACTACAAAGGAACGCCAGCAGTCTGAAGGGAACGTCTGAGACTACGGTAAGTGTTACCGTAGTAGTGAATGTTGACAATGGCGATTTGCCCGTGTTCGCTGCGTTGTCTTTATATTTTTAGACAGATGTGCCTTTGCACTTGTTGACAGTCCCAGCATTTAGAAGATTAACCAAAACACGCAGCCACCGAATGCGGTGGTGAAATTCCGAAAAGGATTTAGCATGTTTCAAGTGGCTGTTACCTACGGTGGGCTTGAAGAAATAAATAGGTTTTGGGGGGGGGGTAGGAGAGAACCATATCAGATAAACAAACCTCAGAGGCATTGTGAAGCTGAAGTACATGCTTTAGAAAAAGGGAGATTATGTCCCAGGGGGAGGGAAGAGAAGGTATAAAAGCCCAAGAGGGACAAAGAAGGAATAATTCCTTTGATTCCTTGGCTGGGCCAATGTGCCCCTCCTCTCTGCCACAATCATCTGTCAAGAGGAATCACCCCCTCCTCCCCATGTCAAAGGAAACAGGCCCGGGGAACAAGGGATTGCATCTGTCTGCAAAAAACTGAACATGTGGGCAGCCGTCTAGGGAGGAGGGTCCTCCCAGGGCACGTGCCGGCCTTTAGAAACCCCCCGCAGCAGGAAAGGCAGAGAAGATTTAGTAGGTACATCGCCACCAGCTGCTTGTTCAAGGACTGCGGTTGGCCCGCATTTCTGCCTCACAACTGAACTTGTGCGTACGGCAGGGGGTTAACTACCGTATTAGTGATGCATTTGGCTGCATTACATTGCTTCAATCCCTCCCTCCCTTTCCAGGAGGCAGGCAGGCAGCTCTCTCCAGTATGGTGGGTGGTAAGGCTGTCTTCTCTAAACTGCAAGGGCCTCCAGGTTGGTTATAGGGAGTTATAGGGACACCAGAACCAGAAATATGGCACGTTGCTGGGTGTCTTTTCCTCCAAAGCACGACAGAGTACAGGAGCAAACTACTGAGAGAAAGAAAGGCTAATTTGCTTCCATCAATGAGGGGCGATTTATCTTAATTCAGGAACACTTTCTCCCTCAATCAGTCACTGACTGCAACACAACAGAGAAGATGAGGGTATCTTGTATCAAAAAAAATTGCTCCTTCTTTTTACTTTCTCTCTGAATCGTGGTCCAGTAATTGCAGCAAAGAATCTGGCCAGAAAAGGCCAGTGGCTTTAACAACCAAATCTGTGGGTGCAAGGTAGGTTTATAAAGCTACAGTCCAAATTTATCAGGACGTTTTGAACATAAATGTTCTTTCTGAAAAAGAAACTACTTAATACACTATCTATTTATGGGAAGTTTCCACCTTCAAAAGTTCTGAACCAGTCAGCTGCATTCAGGGTTCCCAAGTATATTATTTTTATTTACTTATTTACTATATTTGCATTCCACCCTTTATCCATGGATCTCAGGGCAGTTCATGACATAAAAATACAATATAAAAAACACAGGGTAAATAATAAAATAAGAACAAAAACAAGCCAATAAACGCCCCCCCCAACTTATTTAGAAGTGTTAGATGTTAATCAACCAAAGACCTGGTTAAAAAGGAATGTTTTCGACTGGCGCCTAAAAGTGTGTGATGAAGGCACCAGCCAAACCTCTCTGAGGAGAGCATTCCACAAGTAGGGAGCCACCACAGAAAAGGCCCATCCTCATGTTGCCATCCTCTGGACCTCTTACAGAGGAGGCACACAAAGAAGGGTTCTGGTAGGTTCATATGGCAGTCCTTGAAGTATTGCTGTAAAGGAAAGCTACTCATCAAATGTGGAGACGGAGCAGCTTTTCTGTAACGCAGGAAACCTGCAGACTGTTGACTAGTTCATTTACTCTGAGGTAAGCTGTGGAAGATGGAATTCAACCAGAATACCGAGATTCTGAACATTCATAGGCTGAGCATTTTCAGACAGCCACTGTTTCTCAGTGCCCACTCAGGAGTGACTTAATGAAATAGCAGGTTTCTATTTCACGCGGGTGGCGCTGTGGGTTAAACCACAGAGCCTAGGACTTGCTGATCAAAAGGTCAGCGGTTCGAATCCCCGCAATGGGGTGAGCTCCCGTTGCTCCTGCCAACCTAGCAGTTCGAAAGCACATCAAAGTGCAAGTAGATAAATAGGTACCGCTCCGGCGGGAAGGTAAACGGCGTTTCCGTGCGCTGCTCTGGTTCGCCAGAAGCGGCTTAGTCATGCTGGCCACATGAGCTGGAAGCTGTACGCCGGCTCCCTCGGCCAATAAAGTGAGATGAGCGCCGCAACCCCAGAGTCGGTCACGACTGGACCTAATGGGTACCTTTACCTATTTCATTTTCAGGTTTTTATGCTTGTGAAACATGGCCCACTTATAAACGCCATCTCCAACTCCTCAAAAGATTCCATCAACGGTGTATCTGAAAAATGTTACACATCACTTTGGAAGACAGGCAAACTAATGCCAGTGTACTGGAAGAAGCAAAGATCACTAGTGTTGAAACGATGACTCTTCAACATCAACTTTGTTGGACTGGTCATGTTGTGCGGATGCCTGATTATTGTCTTTCAAAGCAACTACTCTATTCCGAACTTAAAAATGGAAAGCGTAATACTGGTGGTCAACAAAAGAGGTTTAAAGACTCTCTCAAGGCAAATCTTTAAAAATTTAGTATAAACACCGACAATTAGGAAACACTGGCCTGCGAGCGCTCCAGTTGGAGAACAGCCTTTACCAAAGGTGTCATGGGCTTTGAAGACACTCGAACTCAGGACACAAGGGAGAAATGTGCTATGAGGAAGGCACGCTTGGCAAACCCTCTTTATGATCAACTCCCGCCCGGAAACCTATGTCCCCCCCCATGGAAGAATGTGTGGATCCAGAACTGGCCTCCACAGTCACTTACGGACTCACTGTTAAGACCGTGTTCATGGAAGACAATTTTACTCGGCTATGAGGGATCACCAAAGAAGAAAGAATAATAATAATGAAATAGCAGGTTTCTGTTAGTCTGCCAATAGGGAGCACTCTTCCATGTTGCCCTGAGACAGACAGCAATCTACATGCAGCCAACCAGCAGTGCCCTTACCTGCCAAGCGAGCATTGACTCTGTTGTGTCTTGACCAAAGCCAGAGAATACTGCCATCTTTGTTCCTCACTTTGTTCATGGACTCTGCTGCCATGGCCTCGAAGTGGTCTGCGCACTGCCGGCAGCCAAAGAAGTAGTGGATGTACCCTCTCATTGTAGGCAGGACTTCTGGTGGTGCTGGGGGGAGAGAAGGGAGGGGAGGGGCAGACCCGTTAAAATGTGAGTGGGCAAAACACCCAGACCAACCACATGCACCTTGAGCCCTCTTGAGATGAATTCAGGTGCTGTTTGCTGAAAGTATTACTGTGTGGAGTAAAGTACCGTATTTTTCGCTCTATAGGACGCACCCGACCATAGGACGCAACTCATTTTAGAGGGGGAGAACAAGAAAAAAAAATCTCCCCCTCTCTGCTCAGCGCCCCTTCAGTGAAGCGGCAGGAGAAATGGAGTCCCTTCCATTTCTCCTCCCGCTTTGGTGAAGGGGTGCTGCGCAGCTCTCCCTCTCTGCTGAAGCCAGGAGAGTCTTGCTCTCCCGGCTTCCGCAAAAGGAACCCGAAGCCTTTGGAGCGCAGCGCGAGGTCCCACTGCACTCCAAAGGCTTCAGGCGGCTATCCCTGAAGCCTGGAGAGCGAGAGGGGTCGGTGCGCACTGACCCCTCTCGCTCTCCAGGCTTCAGCAAAAGCAACTCGAAGCCTCTGGAGCGTGGAGGGAGCGCTCCCTTTGCGCTTCGGAGGCTTCGCGTTGCTATCGCTGAAGCCAAGGAGCCTGCATTCGCTCCATAGGCCGCACACACATTTCCCCTTAACTTTTGGAGGGGGGAAGTGCGTCCTATAGAGCGAAAAATACGGTACTTCACTTCCATACCGTCCACGCTGTAAACTCAAGTCAAACCTAAATGTTTGCAAGCAAACCTCAGTTGCCCAACTGCAAAGTGTTGGGAGGAAAGGCCATTTTTTTCAAGGCGAAATAAGGAGATGCTTAATATTTCACTTGTGTACTACTTCTCCCCCCCCCCGGCCCCCGACCGCTGGGGTTCTAGGCAAACCTTTGCCAGAAGGAAAGTGGCTTTTTGGGGGGAGTGCTATAGGAGAAAAGCAGAATGTGGGGGTAAGGATTTGGCACAGCTTTCTCTCCAGGTTCTTCTCTACTGCAAATATTATGTTCTTATATGAGAGTGTTGTTGTTGTTATTGTCAGGTGCTGGTGTGGTTGCTCGAGAGTAAACAGGCAAGACTCCAACCTGTCTTTTCCAGGCTTTATTCTTGGTGCAAACTATTTACAGTGAAGCGCGTCGTAGGTTCGTGTCTTAGCTCAGTTGCTAGCAGAATCTGGGAGTGGTCGGTCTTTGTACCTCCCCCAGCATAAAAGCCGCATCATCCCCCAACCTTTTCCGCCCCTCCCTGCGCCGAAGCCTACTGCACAGAATGGGCGCTGGCAGGGGCGTACCTCCCGCCCCTCCGCTTTGCTCAGGCTCAGTGTTGAGGCTCTCCCTAGCATCCCCTGGTCCCTGCCCCTCTTCTCCACTACAGGTGGGGCTTCCCTCCTGGCCGGAAGAGGAACTGCTTTGCAAGATTTTCACAGGCTCACTATAACACAACTGCCCTTCCATCTCTCGCCTCTGAGCTGACGGCAGTTCCCTGACAATTATTATTATTAACTGCCCTTCATCCAAGGACCACAGGGCAGTTTACAATATAAAAACACAAAAATACATTACAGTACAGTAACAAACAAAAACAATGCCCTCCACAAAGTTTAAAAGGCCATTCATTGTTTAATCAGCAAGAGGCCTGGGAGGAGAGGAATGTTTTTGGCTGGTGCTTACAAGATATATAATGATGGCACCAGGCGAGTTTCCCTGGGGAGAGCATTCCACAAACAGGGAGCCACCGCGGAAAAGGCACTTTCTCGTGTTGCCGCCCTCTGGACCTCTCGATACCTTGAGGTATTGCAGTTTAGACAAAGTAATGGAGGATAAGGCTAAAAACGGCTCCTAACCATGATGGCTATGTTTTGCCTCCAGAGTCAGGGGCAGTCTACCTCTGAATATTAGTTGCTGGGAATCACAAGTTGGGAAAATGTGACTTTGCTTGGGTTCTGATCCATCCAGCCTTTTACATTCTTAAATCAATGCCTTTACCTTCTACTCTGCACATGTTTGGCATTACGTAGGGAGCAAATAAATTTGGCAGCACAGATAGCACAGGAGTAAAGCACTTTACTCAGTCAACTATCATGGTTTCAGAGCGTAAATACAAAAATCCTGTGGTTTTTTTTAATTAAAATTTGCAGATGTAACAAAAATATAGTTCTGCACCAGCATTCCTAGTTACATTTATTTTCACTTTGGTGTGACCTCTCTGAATGCTTCCCACATGCGTACATATTTCTTCCTCCTAGGTTCTTAAAATATATACAGTGGACGCTCGGGTTGCGAACGTGATCCGTGCGGGAGGCACGTTCACAACCTGCAGCGTTCGCAACCCGCAGCACCGTATCTGCGCATGCGCGGGTTGCAATTCGGCCCTTCTGCGCATGTGCAAAGCGCGATTTAGTAACCTTTTCTGGTACTTCCGGGTTCGGCGCAATGCGCAACCCGAAAACGCACAACCTGAAGCGTCTGTAACCCGAGGTATGACTGTACAGCCGTATCTTGGTTGTCGAATGGCCAGGAACTCAGACGTTTTGGCTCCTGATTGATCAAAACCCGAAAGCGAGTCTTCCGGTTTGTGAATGTTCTTTTGGAACCTGAACATCCGACGGGGCTTCCACAGCTTCTGATTGGCTGCAGGATCTTCCTGCAGCCAATCAGAAGCCATGATTTGGAAGTTGAACGCTTTGGGAGTCGAACGGACTTCTGGAACGGATTCCGTTCAACTTCCAAGGTATGACTGTTTAACTGAATATGGGCAATGACACTCAATTTTAAATACTCATTTCATTGCTGTAATTTTTGGCAAAAGACCAGCCAACCAACAATGGGGCGGATGAAGAGACTCCCACGAGAGGTGATAGACTCTCCTTCCTTGGAGGTTTTTAAGCAGAGGTTGGATGGCTATCTATCATGGATGCTGAGACCCCTGCAGTTCAGCGGGTTGGACTAGATGATCCTTGGATCCCTTCCAACTCTGTGATTTCTATGATTCTACGGACTGACCCAAGAGAAACCAAAGATAGCCAAGCCGGGGTGTGAATCCAGGCCTTCCACTGCCAAGTCCATTAGCCTAATACACTCCTACACATTGGCTGGGGGTTAGAGGGCAATACAGATGATAAAGTGCCGTGTTGTATGTGTTGTATGTATGGGGGAAGAAAATGGTACCTGAATTCACCTGGACATGACTTGGGCTGTGGGTTTACTACAGACCATTGAGCAGGGGCTGCATTACTCACTGTGAGGTTGAGGGCTAAGCAGTGCTTCCTGCACCGTCAGGAGATGGAAGAGAGTCCAGAGGCCACATGGGAAACCTCTCTTGCTCCCTTGACACCCTACCCAGGTTGGATTATTCGGCAGCCAGGCATTTGGAAGCTGAAAGGGAGAATGCAAAAACAAGGTGAATATTAGACATCTCTCTCTCTCTCTCTCTCTCTCTCTCTCTCTCTCTCTCTCTCTCTCTCTCTCTGTGAATATGTATAGGGAAGTTTTTAATGTTGTTCTGCTGTGCTTAATGTGTTTTGTTTGCTAGACTTCGCCCAGGTGGGTATCATATGAAGAAGAAGAAGAAGAAGAAGAGAGAGAGAGAGAGAGAGAGAGAACGCATATGTATGCATATGTGTGTACGCATATGTACACACACACACACTAAAAAAAAATCCCGTACTAAGATTATGCAAAACTAATACAGAACAAGGCAATCCGTGTCTTCTAATTCTAACCCATTATTGACCACTGACTAGCTCCTGGAAAAGAAATATTAGCTAAATCCTATGCAGGATTTAGAGACTGTTTTACATAATGCGTCCAATTTTGTCCCTCCCCTGATGGAAGGGCTTTTTCATCCAGCACAGGCTTTGGGAGAAGCACAATTTCTGCAGATTCTCCCTTCCCTCTACTCTACCCCAAATGAGGGGTAGCAGCAGTGGCACAAACCATCTCTCCCCTCTCACAGGTGCCTCTGCTGGATCAAAAAAAACCCCACCAGCAGAAGGACACAACTGGAAACAAGCCAATGTTTATCTTCACCATAAATGATATATTCCATAGTTTCTAAAATAATTTTCAAAAATAATAAAGCCAACTTTGCCTGCCCCACACAATCCAAATGGAGACTATGTTTAATCTTGAGGCTAACAAACTTAATTTAACATCCAATGTTTCAATAACCCCTTTTAAATAGGACAATCTATGGATCACAGAGAATATCTAAGCTAGCCATACGTTCATTGAGATTTTAAAAAGTTGTCCAGTGAATTTTAATCATGAGACCTGCTGCCCCAAAAAGTGATAAAGAGAAACATGAATTACATTGACAGTGTAGGTATACTTTAATCTATGACAGGCATAGGCAAACTCAGCCCTCCAGATGTTTTGGGACTACAATTCCCATCATCCCTGACCACTGGTCCTGTTAGTCCTAGGGATCATGGGAGTTGTAGTCCCAAAACATCTGGAGGGCCGAGTTTGCCTATGCCTAATCTATGAGGACAGAGATACCACTTAGTGCTCACAGAATCATAGTTAGAAGGGACCCTGAGGGTTATCTGGTCCAACCCCCTGCAATGCAGGAATCTCAACCTGTGGTCTCCCATCCAATTAGAAACCATATTGGACCCTGCTTAGCTTTGCAAATGTGTCAGCAGTTTTACTGCTGCTCCACTAGGTCATTTTTTTTTTTAAAAAAAGCCAAATCTCTGGGAAGCTTCTAGATATGAGTTCCCCAAAGTGATGCCTATGGGCACCAATGCACCTCCCTTGACGCCCAACAAATTTGTCTATAACATTTCCCTCTCTCTTTTACCTTTGGTAGCAGCTAAGTTTAAATCAAAGTGATGTAAAAAAATGAACAATTAAATCTCCTTGATTGTAACCAGAAATAATAAGAAAAAGAGGTTGACAGAAATCCAGAATGTGGCAGCTAGACTGGTGACTGGGAGCGGCCACCAAGACCATATAACACCAGTCCTGAAAGACCTATATTGGCTCCCGGTACATTTCCGAGCACAATTCAAAGTGTTGGTGCTGACCTTTAAAGCCCTAAACGGCCTCGGTCCAGTATATCTGAAGGAGCGTCTCCTCCCCCATCGTTCTGCCTGGACACTGAGGTCCAGCTCCGAGGGCCTTCTGGCGGTTCCCTCACTGCAAGAAGTGAGGTTTCAGGGAACCAGGCAGAGGGCCTTCTCGACAGTGGCACCCGCTCTGTGGAATGCCCTCCAATCAGATGTCAAGGAAATAAGCAACTTTCTGACTTTTAGAAGACATCTGAAGACAGCCCTGTTTATCTCTGATGTTTTATAATTTTTTATGTGCTGTAGGCCGCCCAGAGTGACTGGGGAAAACCAGCCAGATGGGTGGGGTATAAATAATAAAATATTATTTTAAAAAATAATTGAGCCATTTTGTGGTGGTGCCCACAGGTCCAAAGGGGTTGGGGCTATTCTAGATCCACATTCAAGCCACTCAGGGCAATGGTCAGGCCCAATGGATTTGAGCTCCAACCCCCCACCTAACCCCCAGCATGAACTAAAGATACCTCAGAGCCTGCCCCCGGGGTATTCCATGGCAGACCCGGGGGTTTTCCACAGCTTAGTGTGGACGAAGTTCCCAGAAGACAGAACATTTCAAAACCACCTCAGCAGAAAACGGAAGAGACCACCCATGCTTTTGAGGCAGAAGCAGGGCCAGTGAAATATACCTCGTTTTTATTCCTCAGCGCTTCCTCCCACTCGCTCTTGGAAACGTTTGTCTTTGGCCTCAGCCAAAAGTCCAGGTTGCGAAGGTAGTTCATGATCGGCAGGCGTCCAGGAAAGTACTGGTGTAAAGAAGAAAAATGCAGACAGAAAACAGGAAGGATAAGTAACAGAAGCCAACTAATGTCTACCTGTGGCAGGTGAAAACGAAGGGGGTGGCCACAGACCATGACGCTCCAGCGGCCAAAAGTGTATAATACCAATCATGTGGTAGTGCAGAATAAATAGTATGGGGAGAGAATTCAATTCTTGTGATGTCTTCTTTTTCACGGACAAAAAAATTGGATCAAACTTCCTCTGTCCGCAGGTACAGAATTATATGCACAGGTACAGAGGAGTAGTAGATTATTCATATACAGTGGTATCGCGGGTTAAATACTTAATTCGTTCCAGAGGTCCATTCTTAACCTGAAACTGTTCTTATCCTGAAGCACCACTTTAGCTAATGGGGCCTCCTGCTGCCGGAGCACGATTTCTGTTCTCATCCTGAAGCAAAGTTCTTAACCTGAAGCACTATTTCTGGGTTAGCAGAGTCTGTAACCTGAAGCATATGTAACCTGAAGTGTATGTAACCCGAGGTACCACTGTACAGTGGTACCTCTGGATATTAATAGGATCCGTTCCGGAGCCCTGTTCGCATCCTGAAGCAGACGCAACCCGCGTCCGCACCTCTGTGCATGCGCGGGTCACAAATCGCCGCTTTCGCGCATGCGCGTGACATCATTTTAACCGTCTGCACACGCACGAGCAGCAAAACCCGGAAGTAACGCATTCCGTTACTTCTGGGTCGCCACAGAGTGCAAACCGAAAGCGCTCAACCTGAAGCAACTTCAATTGTTTGCTTCAAGACAGCAATTCCTCTCAGAGGAAGTCTTTATAAGGCAAAAGGTAAAGGTAAAAGACCCCTGGATGGTTAAGTCCAGTCAAAGGCGACTGTGGAGTTGCGGCACTTGTCTTGCTTTTCAGGCCGAGGGAGCTGGCGTTTGTCCATAGACAGCTTTCTGGGTCATGTGGCCAGCATGACTTAAATTGCTTCTGGCAGAATGGGACACTGTGACAGAAGCCAGAGCACACAGAAACGCCGTTTACCTTCCCACTGCAGCGATACCTATTTATCTACTTGCGCTGGCATGCTTTTGAACTGCTAGATTGGTGGATTTAAACTGCTGACCTTCTGATCAGCCAGCCCAAGCGGCTCGGTGGTTTAGACCGCAGCGCCACCTGCGTCCCTGGAAGTCTCTATAGCTTTGCACTGAGAGTCAGGTCAATGCACCAGGTGACTGAAATGAATATATGAAGTGAGGCAAGTTCCTTTGCTTTTCCTGTTGTCATTCGCCTTCTTCAGGCATCTGGAGAGGAGGTGGGTTATACATACAACCCCAGCCCCCAACATCCCTCCTGCACTGACTTCACTTCACACCCTCTTGTCTTCATTTGGGGTGGGGGGAAGCACCTGAAGGAGGTTTCTAAGTTTGTTAGGATGGACATGGACTGCTGTTTCAAAAACCTACGCTCCAACGAGCAAATCTAGCTTGGATCAATGGGAGGTGTGGTCATGCCTAATAGTCATATTCCAGAAATTGACCAGAGTTTTGCCAGGTGTTAAAATGGAATCTCCCCAACAGTCGTCAGGAGTCCTCAGGCTCCATCTGCCTCCACATTATTTTCTCAGGCACGCACTCTTGGGTTGGGGCAACTGGCTAAAATGTTTTAAAATATTTTAAGCGGTTCTAATTTTGGTTCCTGATGGTTATTTTAATTTGGGTATACAGTGGTACCTCAGGTTAAGTACTTAATTCGTTCCGGAGGTCCGTTCTTAACCTGAAACTGTTCTTAACCTGAGGTACCACTTTAGCTAATGGGGCCTCCTGCCGCTGCATTGCGATTTCTGTTCTCATCCTGAAGCAAAGTTCTTAACCTGAAGCACTATTTCTGGGTTAGTGGAGTCTGTAACCTGAAGCGTATGTAACCTGAGGTATCACTGTAACTGTAAACTGTTTATTACAGTGGTACCTTGGGTTACAGACGCTTCAGGTTACAGACTCCTATACCCAGAAATAGTACCTCGGGTTAAGAACTTTGCTTCAGGATGAGAACAAAAATCGTGCTCCGGCGGCGCGGTGGCAGCGGGAGGCCCCATTAGCTAAAGTGGTACCTCAGGTTAAGAACAGTTTCAGGTTAAGAACAGACCTCCAGAACGAATTAAGTTCTTAACCCAAGGTACCACTATTTTGTTATTACTGTTATTGTTGTTGGTTTCTATTGGTTTGTTTGTTGCTCGTAGAGGATATTTTGTTTTTTACTGTTTGATGCTTTGTTGTGTTTTTGTACATGTTGTAAGCCGCCCAGAGTGGCTGGGGAACTGGCAGGATATAAATTTTGAAAAAATTATTATTATTATAGGCAGACCAAGCAGCAGCAGTGCATAGAATCATAGAATCATAGAGTTGGAAGAGACCACAAGGGCCATCGAGTCCAACCCCCTGCCAAGCAGGAAACACCATCAGAGCACTCCTGACATATGGTTGTCAAGCCTCTGCTTAAAGACCTCCAAAGAAGGAGACTCCACCACACTCCTTGGCAGCAAATTCCACTGTCGAACAGCTCTTACTGTCAGGAAGTTCTTCCTAATGTTTAGGTGGAATCTTCTTTCTTGTAGTTTGGATCCATTGCTCCGTGTCCGCTTCTCTGAAGCAGCAGAAAACAACCTTTCTCCCTCCTCTATGTGACATCCTTTTATATATTTGAACATGGCTATCATATCACCCCTTAACCTCCTCTTCTCCAGGCTAAAGATGCCCAGCTCCCTTAGCCGTTCCTCATAAGGCATCGTTTCCAGACCTTTGACCATTTTGGTTGCCCTCCTCTGGACACGTTCCATTTTGTCAGTGTCCTTCTTGAACTGTGGTGCCCAGAACTGGACACAGTACTCCAGGTGAGGTCTGACCAGAGCAGAATACAGTGGCACTATTACTTCCCTTGATCTAGATGCTATACTCCTGTCAGGGAACTGCCATCTGAGACGCAGGAGGTGAAGGGGCTCACGGAGGGTGAGAGAGACCATTCAGCTGAGGAGGGAACCAGCAGGGGGAGAAGTGGAGTTCCAAGGGAAAGTGAGTCGGAGGGAGGGCTCAGAGACACTTCAAGCGAGAACAGTGGGGAGGTTTCAGGACCTCCTATAGGGACACCCACTCCTCGCCGGAAACTGTCACGCCGAGAGTCCAGAAGACGCGTTTCCGTTAAGGAGCTTTTATGCTGGAAGAAGTTCCGTAAACGCCCACTGTCCGATTCAACGAGCGACTGATGGAGCCATGCTTAAGGAGCTCCGTCACAGACAGAGGTTTGTGGACTTAGCCAAACTCTGAGGGACTAGGATTTTACGCACAAGCAGCTCACCATCCCACCACAACTCCTATTGATGCAGCCCAGAATTGCATTGGTTTTTTTAGCTGCCGCGTCACACTGTTGGCTCATGTCAAGTTTGTGGTCAACCAAGACTCCAAGATCCTTTTCACATGTACTGCTCTCAAGCCAGGTGTCATTGGGAGATGGGAAATAAGAGTTCTTGTGACATCCTCCCAAAAGTGGGGGTGCTGTTTTCAGTGGAGGGAGGGGGAAGGGGGAAGATACTGAAGTCGGAGGAGCTCCGGGTTGGCGGCATCTGCGCCTGCAGTTTCTGCCACCCCAGAGCTCCCTTGACCTCGCTATAGTGCCTCCACTGGTACTCCAACCCCTCACTCACTGCTGCTGCTATCAATCCAGTCGCTTTGCATCCTCCTGGCAGGGGTCAAAGGTCTCTGTACACCCATCTTCATGGCGAAGGAGCCCCAGGCTGCTTGCAGCTGCTATTTACGCCCAGTGTCAGATATTGCAGAGGTCCAGCCACTGAGCCCTGCCAGTCACAGCAGAGGTGACAGGCAATTTGACTCCACAGGTCAAAATCCTTCCAGTCCTGAGGATCTGGGGACCCCAGAGAACTCATCCGGCACCACAGCCTATGGAATCCTAGAATCCTAGAATGGTAGAGTTGGAAGGACCCCAAGAGTCATCTAGTCTAACCCGCTGCAATGCAGGATTCTTAGCTAAAGCATCCATGATGGACAGCCATCCCACCTCTGCTTAAAAGTCTCCAAGGAAGGAGAGTGCACCATCTCTCCAGGCAGGGGTGCAGGAAAGGGGGGGTGCGGGCAGGTACCATCACGGAGGGGGGTGACAAATTATCAAGGAACAATTACTGCCCTACTAGGGCGGTTCATAAAAAACTTTTTTAAGAAAATGCCTGCTCCAAAGGTCCTATCTTACTACACTAGGGATTATAGAGCTACATATGAAATTTCATGCATATCAGTTAATATCTTGACCCTCCTCCACGAAAACAGCTGTTTACTTAGCCGTTTTCCTTTGTCGTGAAGGCTGAAATTTCAACAAAGCACATGCCTTTGCTAGACTCTTTTTGGGCACCTGCTAAAAGCATCCTTCTCTAGGCAAGCATACCTTGATGCTTAGGAAGTTGAAGTAATTTTAATCTTAACATTTTAGCTTTTGTATGTTTTAAAGCAGGGTTGTTAATTTTTCTTGATTTTACTGCTGTGGTGTTTTTTTGTTTTGGTAAACCACTTTGCAGGTTTTTAAAAATAAATTTTATTAAATAAATATACAATAAATATAAATAAAACAACACAAGCCAAAACACAATCCATCCTGTAGATTTAAGTATCTGTGCATAGTTGCCTACTTGTTATCAGAGGCTCAGAATCCACATTCCTTTGTAAGAAAATATGAAATAATTCATTTTTGCAGGCAAATAATAATAACCAATGTTTCTGAGGATGGGTGACAAGAAATGTTCCGCACCGGGTACCACCTGACCTTCCTACGCTTCTGTCTCGAAGGAGACCCTTCCAATGGGAGCAGTCCCAATATTTGCTGCAACTTTTTACCAGTGGCAAGGACGCGGGTGGCGCTTTGGGTTAAACCACAGAGCCTAGGACTTGCCGATCAGAAGGTCAGCGGTTTGAATCCCCGCGAGGGGGTGAGCTTCCGTTGCTCGGTCCCTGCTCCTGCCCACCTAGCAGTTCGAAAGCACATCAAAATGCAAGTAGATAAATAGGTACCAGAAGCGGCTTAGTCATGCTGGCCACATGACCCGGAAGCTGTACGCCGGCTCCCTCGGCCAGTAAAGCGAAATGAGTGCCGCAACCCCAGAGTCGGTCACGACTGGACCTAATGGTCAGGGGTCCCTTTACCTTTACCTATTACCAATGGAAGCCACAAACCTATCCTTGGGTTTTCCCTTCTGCCTGCCCGCTGATTCCTTCCTCCCTGTCCAACTGTTAGAAGCTGGAATTCCTCAAATTTGGTGCGGCAAAAGGCATGGAGCTGCTCTCTGTTTGCGTCCTCTGCTTTCCTGTGGGCGATGTGGGAATTCCCTGTCCGAATTCATCTTAGCCCCTGCTAATACCGGGAGATCCTTTTGTTCATTCTGTATCCTTAGATGCTGCAATAAGCAAACAAGCCGGCCCCTGCGGGCCAACAGCCAAGATCCAAATCTTGGTCGTAACTCCAAAATAGTCTCCAAGGAACACACAAAGCTACTTTGACAATAAGTCAACTCAAATCCGATTAGCATCAGCACTTTAAAACCACAAGCACTCCAGGGAGAGGGGGCCAAAGAGCTACATACGTTCAAAGAGGCGATGGAGAGGGGGGAGAGAGAGATTGGGGGGGCATGTCACAGGAAGGCAGACAGACAAGTGGGAAATTGACAGGTTGAACAGGGGAGGGGGGGAGGAAAGGAAACAGGAAAATTGATTGGGAGGATGAATAAAAGGATATTAAGGACGCTCTGTTGCTATTCATGAAAGCTCTGCAGATATACCTGAAGTCATGGGGTGCAACTTGCTCTAAATGGGAGAGCAGCCATTAACTTCCAATACAGTAGGTTTAGGGACACAGGTGGCGCTGTGGGTTAAACCAGAGCCTAGGACTTGCCGATCTGAAGGTTGGCGGTTCGAATCCCCGCGATGGGGTGAGCTCCCATTGCTCGGTCCCTGCTCCTGCCAACCTAGCAGTTCGAAAGCACGTCAAAAAGTGCAAGTAGATAAGTAGGTACCACTCCGGCAGGAAGGTAAGCAGCGTTTCCGTGTGCTGCTCTGGTTCGCCAGAAGCGGCTTAGTCATGCTGGCCACATGACCCGGAAGCTGTACGCTGGCTCCCTCGGCCAATAAAGCGAGATGAGCGCCGCAACCCCAGAGTCGGCCACGACTGGACCTAACGGTCAGGGGTCCCTTTACTTTCATGGTGGGTTTAAAAACCAACCAACCAACCTAGGGAAATACTCCTTTTCCCTTGATTTCTACCTTTCCTACGTAGTCTGCAAGAAGAATAGGAGGATCAAGCACTTGCCGTGGGGCTACAGCACTCCCTCCATTCATGAAAAGTTGCCCCATGCAGAATCAGACTGAAGTGGGTCCAGATGTGGGCAGCAGCTGTCTTAGGGTCTCAGGCTCAGTTCTCCCCCACCCTGTTACCCAAATGTCTTTTGAAGCAGTGATGTTGGGGTCCGAACCTAGGATCTTATAGATGAAAAGCTATGGGTCCTCCGGAGCTTTAGATTTTTCAAGCGTGTACAGCGGCTGGGTGCATTGGGGCAGGTGGGAGAGAGAAACACGACTATTGGATGAGAGAAATTCCAAGAGCAATAATTAGTTTAATAGTTGGATCCTAGTAAGACTGCTCCATCTTGTGGCCAGATCTTGCATCAGGCACAAAACTGTTGCTTTTATCTCCGTTGCGCTTTTCCTGAAGGGTAGCTAAAGAGCCTGTTACTAAATAAATAAATATTTATTTATTTTGCGATTTATATGACCCAACAATTTCATGGCCCACTAAATATGAGTTTGCTTGGCGGCATATGTGACTATTTGGTATGAACCTTGTATTCCACAATGGAATTTATTTTATGCCATTCATTTTTTTAAAAAGCTTCCTAAGATTATTACAGTTGCTATTTTATTCTCTTGCAATTTTATTCTTCCTGTATTTATGACTGTTTTCAAGTACGGAGAGGGGGAATCTACAGAATCGGCACGTTGCTGCAATCAGCCCTTTGGGACTTCCTTCTTCTCTCTTAGGGCCAGTTACTTTTAAGGAAAGGACTGGTGCCGTGATGTATTTATGGTAACAATCTGTACATGATCTTTTATAGGTAGTGTGCGTGTGTGTGTGTATAAATCTATGCAAGAATCTTGTAGCACTTTATTGTCTACAAGATCTGTTTGCGGCATAAACTTTGGTGGACTCCAGCTCTCCTTGTCAGAAGAACAAAGCTAATATAAATCCACAGCTGGCAGGTGCATAGGCGTATTTTCATTCTAGGGCCAAAAAAAACCTTAATTTACCGTATTTTTCGCCCTATAGGGCGCATCGGCCCATAGGACGCACCTCAGGTTTTTTTTGGGGGGGGAATGAATAAAAAAAAATTATTCCCCCCCCCCCAGCCCCCAGAACAGGCTGCTATCCGCAAGCCTTGTGAGCCCAGCGGGAGTCCCTGCGGGCTGGCAAGGCTTGCGGACATCTGCGCAAAGCACGGGGCACCCTCCGGAGGGTGCCCTGTGCTTCGGGCTGCAGGCTGCTGCCCGCAAGCCTTGTGAGCCCGCGGCAACTCCCGCCGCGCTCCCTAGGGTTGCGCAGAGCTTCCTGAAGCCTGGAGAGCGAGAGGGGTCGGTGCGCACCGACGCCTCTCGCTCTCCAGGCTTCAGCGAAAGCCTGCATTCGCCCCATAGGACGCACACACATTTCCCCTTCATTTTTGGAGGGGAAAAAGTGCGTCCTATAGGGCGAAAAATACGGTAAGACAGGGAATGCAGAATCTGTTACCTTCCAATTCTCAATGGATTTCAGACACCAGCCAGAACAGTCAGTGGTTGGGGGTGATGGGGAGTGGAAGTCTAGCAATATGCAGAGAGCGCGAGAGAGCGCCACAGGTTCGCCATCCCTTGCTTAAGGTAAGACTTAACAGTCTTACAACTTCCCCCACCCACTAAAAAGCGTCGAAGTCGTACACTAAGGCACCTGCTTGTACCTTCCACACAACGTAAGTGTTAAGTTGTGTGTGAACATATCAGACGACACAGTGATTCTTCAAACAGCTCTTGTTTATTCACAGGCCAGAACAGAACTGAACTGAAGGGTTCAGCCAGCCTGCTTATATAGAGCTCCACTACAACGCAACTGTAACAACTTTCTGTAACTATCCAATCACTGAACGTCACTTTCAATCCCTTATTTGCATATGTGGACCTGAGTGGAAACTATCTACAGTATCCCCCTGCTGGCCCAGGGTGAGAACTTCAGTAAATAACAATCAGCAGCAAACCGTGTGCTGCGGCCTCACATATTGTGAACACCTGCAACATTGCTTCCATGCCCTCCCTTCCATCTTTCAGCCTCTGTCCCCTTACTCTGCAGATGGTGGAGGGAGAGGGACACACTGGTGCTCAGGGCACTACAGAGGCCCCTTGTTTCCATTCCTGCTTTTATTTGGGTTAGAGAGAATGGCATTCATTTGTAGAGACGGTGTGCGCAGGGGAGAACGGACACACAGATAGCTTGATGGATGTAAATTCTTTTTCTGCACCTATTTTTTCTCCCAACACCACCTGTCTCTTAAGGCATCCTAGCCCCATCCTTTCCAATCTCCATTCCCTTGGCAGCATCCTTCCTTCTCTCAACATGTACGCCACGGTTTCTGTAAGAGACTACTTAGGCTGGTGAGAGGCATTTAACTTCTGGGACAAGGCTCCATCCAGCCAGAGCCTTGCCAGCAATTCCCCTCCTCTCCCCGTTTTGCTTCGTAACCAGAAAAGAGGCACGCGGTGTACTATTTGGCCTCGCATGATTTATGGTTTCAGCTTTGAAACCTCACAACTTCAGACACAGGCGATGTATTGCCACCAAATTGCAGAGAGGGAGACCACTGCAATATCCCAGAAATATCTGATAGAAGATATTTCCCTTCCCTTCCAGAGGGAAGGAGAGAATGAGATCACATTCGGGTTGGCAAAAACAGGGACACAAACATTGCGAAAGGTGTGGCTTTAACTCATCTTTTTTTCACCATCTCCCCTCTGGCGTTTGGACCCCTTATCCCCCTCTGCAGGTAGATTCTCTGTCTCAAGTCTTAAGATTATTATTGCCTTTTTTAAATCAATCAATAAATGATTTGACTTTGTGCTTCTGCCGCCTGAGGCAGGTGCTTCACCCTGCTTCATTGGTGGGCTGGCTCTGGCTAGAATGTCAAAATACAGTGGTACCTCGCAATGCCTTACAAGACGAAAAACGCGCAAGACGAAAGAGTTTTCCATTTTTTGAGTCGTTCCGCAAGACGAATTTCCCTATGGGCTTGCTTCGCAAGACGAAACGTCTTGCGAGTTCTTGCGAGTTTGTTTCCTTTTTCTTAAAGCCGCTAAGCCGTTAATAGCCACTAAGCCGTTAATAGCCGTGCTTCGCAAGACGAAGAAACCGCAAGACGAAGAGACTCGCGGAACGGATTAATTTCGTCTTGCGAAGGCACCACTGTACTCATATAACACAGGCACAAAGAGAGAGAGGGAGGGAGGGAGAGAGAGAGAGAAACGCAAGAAAGCACTCACGAGCAAAAGAGCATGCAGCCTGTAACATTCATATGCAAAGGTCAAACAGAAACAAAATGTACCTGAGCTATAACTTAAGAACTTTGAAAATAAATGTCACAGACTGTACCCTCTTGTGCTTTATGGCCTTTCGATACCAGGGTTTAAAAGATTTATTGCAGCAAATGAAACAAAACCAAAAAGTGCCTTTCAGAAGCCGTGTTAACCCTTCTGTGGTTTTGTTATTACGACACTCTTGTCACAACCAGAGCAACCCCCTGTGTGATAATCTCAATGGAAGAGGCTTCGGTGGCAAAGAGGGTAACTGAGAGACTGTAGAGAAGTTTGGGTAAAGTGACAAGACTGAAGGCCGGGGAAGAAAATGTATAGCAAAAACTCTACTCTCTAAATGTTGAAGCCCACAGAATACAAGTTCTAGAAGCCTTTTTTCTTTTTCTTTTTAAAAAGGAATGGAAGCTAAAGTTTCAAAACTCCAGATTCTGTGTTATAAAACAAAGCTGATACGATTCTCTCCGTCTTTGGAACCACGGAGATGGAACAATCATGACAACAAACAAACAAATGGGATCTGCATCAAAATGTTGCAGTGCATCTTGTTCCCAGTTCAGGCCTCCTGAAGGGGGAGTTTCAGGAAAGGGGACGGGTTAAAGAACTCACAGCTATATGTTGTTCCCCCTGCTCTGCTGCAATGTGCTAGAAATTTACCAACCCTAAATTTGAAGATGTTATAGCTATAAAAATATTGTATAGCAAGCAGTTCTGTGGACAGGCAAGGAATTTCCCTTGCCTTAATCCCACCCTCAAAATATTCCTTACAAATTCTCAGAGGCTTGAGGAAATCGCTTCATATTACCTCTACTTTCCTTTTTTTGTGGTTTTGTTTTCAACAGAAACATACACATCCCATGTCTCAGATTTCCCTCAACTACAGACCAGATTGGTAAGACTCACTCAATCTGGTTTAAGACCTTTGTCGCCCCTCTCCCTCGCTTCCGCTCTGTAGGTTCAACCACCACCGACATATTATGCAAACTCGCAGGTCAAAGTCCACACACCCCTCAGAAAGACTTTACAAAATAATAATGATAACTGAGAAGTTATTGTTTTTGAGAAAAGAGGACATTTGACATGTGATTTTTAAAGAATAAAAGAAACCCAGAACAAGATTAGTAGCTCTCACATATCATTTAAAAACAAAGTCACTACCAAGATAACAGGGAGGCAAGTCTGTATATATGCAGAAGCTAAGATTCTTCTGGAAGGAGGAGGAGAGGAAGGAAAAGAATTCATCAGAGCTCACCTTGACCAATACAGCCACATACTGCTTCATTGCGGAGAGTTGCTCTTTCTCAAGGAAATCGTATCGTGCTGCCTCTCTCCTTAGCGTGTAAAGCACTGCCGATTCCACGTCAGCCATGTACAATTTTCTCCTGTGGCAGAGAGAGAGAGAGAGAGAGAGAGAGAGAGAGAGAGAGAGAAAGAAAGAAAGAAAGAAAGAAAGAAAGAAAGAAAGAAAGTAAGTTCAACATGGCAGCTACATTCGTACCTTGGAAGTTGAAAGTAATCCATTCCGGAAGTCGTTCGACTTCCAAACCATTCAAAAACCAAAGCATGGCTTCCGATTGGCTGCAGGAAGTTCCTGCAGCCAATCAGAAGCTGCGGAAACCCCGTCGGGTGTTCGGCTTCCAAAAGAACATTAAAAAACCGGAACAGTCACTTGCGGGTTTCGATTGTTCGGGAGCCAAAACGTTTGAGAACTATGCTGTTTGAAAACCAAGGTACATAACTTACACAGGAAGCACCAACCTTAAGGCTAAATCCAGCTCCTCCTTCAGCCCAGCTGTAGCCACAGAATTTGCAACAATCTACTTTGGAGAAGGGGGAAAGGGGACCTTTGCCCAACATCTCCCATTACCTATTTAGAGTGAGCCTTCAGTAGAGCTGATGGCTGACACCAGAGCAGTGGCGTAGCATGGGTTGTCAGCACCCGGGGCAAGGCAAATAATTTGCGCCCCCTAACCCGTGGATTTGCGCCCCCTAACCCTAACCCCCAGGTGTTGCGCCCGGTGCGGCCGGCCCCCCCTGCACCCCCCACGCTACGCCACTGCACCAGAGAGTCATCCACAGTCTCTGCAGAGGAGGCAGCCCCTATCCATTTGCTGTAGCAAAAACGAAGAAAGAAGCACCTCAACAACTAGCAGCTATATTGCGGCATGCATTTTTGTGGGACAGGGCTCGTCAAAAGCCTCCTGCGTCCCAAGAAAGTTGGCCCTAGAACACAAACGCCTGAATTCATAATGAATCTCTTGGTTTTCAGAATGGCACAAGACTTGCTTGTTTCCTTTGCAGCTTATCCCAATTCTCTCATGTCCGGAGTGAAGAAAAATGCTCTTTTCTCTTGGCCTAAAGGGTTGGTTTTTCTGTTTTTCTTTTTTCATTTTAAAGGAATGAATTTGATCATCTTTCCCAACTTAATTAGCATTTTCTGGAGGGAGTTTTCAAAAATTAGGGGGACCGCAAGGCTACTTTATCTGTTTTGTAGTACAGTCATACCTCAGGTTACAGATGCTTCAGGTTGCATTTTTTCGGGTTATGGACTGCTGAAACCCGGAAGTACCAGAATGTGTTACCTCCGGGTTTCGGCGGTCACGCATGCTCAGAAGTGTTAAACTGCACTTCGTGCATGCGCAGAAGCACCGAATTGCAACCCGTACATGCGCAGACGTGCAGCTGCGGGTTGCGAGTGCTGCAAGTTGTGAACTGTGTGGGTTGCGAATGTGCATCCTGCACGGATCACGTTCGCAACCTGAGCGTCCACTGTATTCAACAGAGCTACAGTGTTGTAAAGGAAGGGCCCTCGGCTAATGAGCTTGTGATGTCGAACCCTGACAGGGCCTTCATAAGCCACGAAGTGATGGAGGTGCTGCAAAAACAAAGCAGTGCTGAGCGAGAAGAAAGAGCAGGAGAACTGGAAGCATCAAAGGTGGTTCTCACCTGTCTATCACCTTCCAGGGCCCAGGTGTAGTAGCTGGTACAGGTGGCAGCACAGTGGGCTTGAAGGTGTCTCCTCGAACAACCCCAGGCAGTTTCTTCAGGAAGTCTGTGTAAAGTGGTCTTGAGTCAACATGCCTGCGTGGGAAGGAGAGCACAGCTTCAGATACCAACTGAGATCATGGGTTCTTTCACCCTTCTACCTGGCGTCACACAGCATTTCTGTATCCTTCTGCTGTGCTGAAAAACAATTCCACGAAACGGTGGGTATATCCAGAATCACTGTTCACTACCTGTTTGTGGACCACTTCGGTAGCATTGGACATCATAAAACAAAGCTTTATGGCTTGTTTTCACCAGATAAGTACCTGACCTATTGCTTCTTTCAGAGACTTGCATAGGCTACAAAGACTTTCAGAGACTTATAAGACTTATGTTTATTTGGTTCTCACAAGAGGCACAGGTGGCGCTGTGGGTTAAACCACAGAGCCTAGGACTTGCTGATCAGAAGGTTGGCGGTTCGAATCCCCGCGACGGAGTGAGCTCCCGTTGCTCAGTCCCTGCTCCTGCCAACCTAGCAGTTCGAAAGCACGTCAAGTGCAAGTAGATAGATAGGTGGGAAGGTAAACGGCATTTCCGTGCGCTGCTCTGGTTCACCAGAAGCGGCTTAGTCATGCTGGCCACATGACCCGGAAGCTGAACGCCGGCTCCCTCAGCCAATAAAGCGAGATGAGCGCCGCAACCCCAGAGTTGGCCACAGCTGGACCTAATGGTCAGGGGTCCCTTTACCTTTACTTATTTGGTTTTATGTTTTCAAGAGAACCCACCAAGAGTGCACATTTTGTGACTTTCAGAGATTTATAAGATTTCTGTTCCGTATAGGTTATATAAAGAGTTTATATTGATCTTGCATTGTTGTACTTGGTCATCGTGTTGCCTTGGATATTACTGGTAATTGTTTGCAACACAGGGGTTTAATTGTTTAGTTACTTATTGTCGTGCGTGGGAAGCGGAGCAGACCTTGAGATACCAACAGATCCTGGGTACTTTCACCCTTCTACCTGGGCATCACACAGCCATTCGGGTTTCAAAAAGTCAGCTTAACTTGCACGCAAAGGCGAACCAATCTGGCAGCTCCCCCTTCCATCATTAATCCATACACATGCACAGCTGCAACTCTTCCACATCACTACCAGAAGTAAATTTCAGATTTGGGGCCAAGGAATCTGGGACAGAGTGAGGGAGAAATTTCTGGAGCAACAATGGGATATCAGCTCCACCCAAGGCATGATGGGTAACAGCAACAACCAGGGATAAGACAGACATAACATTTCACAAGGACAGGATAAACACCATGGAGAGAATCACTGCCACACACAGGAAGAACAAGGATATAGTTCTGAGTGCCTCACTTGTAGTTTTATAAATCATTTAATGCGTCAACACAAATAGAAGTTATTAATATTGCAGTTGTTGTATAAGGGATTACTATGAGGACTGGAATATAACTGAAATCAATAAGATTTTGGAACGCAGAAGTAAAGAAAATCATCAAACCATAAATTCTAGCACACTTTGTCTAAATTATATAATTTGGTCTTAATAATTGTATTGTAAATTGGTATGGTTATAATGAGGCTATTATTGGATTGTAACTGAAAACTAGTAACAATTATTATTTTAAAGAGAGAGAGAAGGAGAAGGTGCTGTTGCTATGAGCTTGGAACAATAACCGTGGTTGTGATAGTGCTGGCTGATCCAGTCTTAACAGTTCTGCAATATCAAGCCTGACTTTCACCTCCCATGCTGCCTGCCATGTGCCCTTATGCGCTGAAAGCTGCACACACCCCGGTCCTGAATTGGCCCTAAATTGTTTGACTCCCATCAGCCCTGGCCAATGGTCAGAGACGATGGGAGCTGTAGCCTAGACTTCTTTCCCACCGTCTTAGGTTTTCTGCGTCTCGCTGCCTCTCTCCCTTTCACCGGATTCCCCATGGAATAAATCTCACCCTCCCCACAGGATCCAAGAGGGAACAAGCTCCGCATCAGCCAGCCACCCATTTTCAAGCAAGGCGGCACAGAGCAGGAGGCGGCTCTGAATATCATGATGAGAAAACCCGACTCGGCCCACAGCCCAAAGTGGAATGAAATGAGCAGGAAAGCTGCCTGCCTGTTCTTTTTGAAAGACAATTGTAAACAATTAACATCCTCTTGAAAGACTTGCATTGGCTCCCAGTATGTTTCCGAGCACAATTCAAAGTGCTGGTATTGACATTTAAAGCCCTAAACGACCTTGGTCTTTTATTTACAGCTAGACTGGTGACTGGGAGTGGCCGCCGGGACCACATAACACCGGTTCTGAGAGATCTGCATTGGCTCCCAGTACGTTTCCGAGCACAATTCAAAGTGTTGGTGCTGACCTTTAAAGCCCTAAACGGCCTCGGTCCTGTATACCTGAAGGAGCGTCTCCACCCCCATCGTTCAGCCCGGACACTGAGATCCAGCGCCGAGGGCCTTCTGGCGGTTCCCTCATTGCGAGAAGTAAGGTTACAGGGAACCAGGCAGAGGGCCTTCTCGGTAGTGGCGCCTGCCCTGTGGAACGCCCTCCCAGCAGATGTCAAAGCAATAAACAACTATTTTATTTTTAAAAGACAACTGAAGGCAGCCCTCTTTAGGGAAGTTTTTAATGTTTGATGCTGTACTGTTTTTAATATTCAGTTGGAAGCCGCCCAGAGTGGCTGGGGAAACCCAGCCAGATGGGCGGGGTATAAATAATATATTATTATTATTATTATTATTATTATTATTATTATTATTATTATTATATCTGAAGGAGTGTCTCCACCCACATCATTCTGCCTGGACACGGAGGTCCAGCGCCGAGGGCCTTCTGGCGGTTCCCTCATTGCGAGAAGCAAAGCTACAGGGAACCAGGCAGAGGGCCTTCTCGGTAGTGGCACCTGTCCTGTGGAACGCCCTCCCACCAGATGTCAAAGAGAAAAACAAGTACCTGACATTTAGAAGACATCTGAAGGCAGCCCTGTTCAGGGAAGTTTTTAATGTGTGACATTTTGATGTATTTTTAATCTTTGTTGGAAGCCGCCCAGAGTGGCTGAGGAGACCCAGCCAGATGCGCAAGGTACAAATAATAAATTATTATTATTATTATTATTATTGTTGTTGTTGTTGTTGTTGTTGTTGTTGTTGTTGTTGTTGTAGGGTTACAATAAGTTTTGTAAGATTAAATTTATCACTTATTACTAAGTATGATTTTTAATTGAATGTTTATTTAAGAATAGGATATAAGGGTAATAATAATAATAACAACAAAATGCAATATTAGAGTACAGTGGTACCTTGGGTTACATACGCTTCAGGTTACACACTCCACTAACCCAGAAATAGTGCTTCAGGTTAAGAACTTTGCTTCAGGATAAGAACAGAAATTGTGCTCCGGCGGCGCGGCGGCAGCAGGAGGCCCCATTAGCTAAAGTGGTGCCTCAGGTTAAGAACAGTTTCAGGTTAAGAATGGACCTCCGGAATGAATTAAGTACTTAACCCGAGGTACCACTGTATAAAGAAGAAAACCATTAGCCGAGTAAGAGGGAAGTCACAGGCCAAGATGGCCAATCGGTTTTTATGTATTATATATAAGATGGGTGTCATGTTTAAAAAATATTCGGAAAATTTTATAAAAAATATTATTATAAAAAAAAGGAAAGCTGCCCACCCATGTGGGGGGAGGCGATGGCAGTGGCAACAAAGCCCAGAAGGCAACAGCAGCCAACAAGCAGCCGCTCTGCTTTCTCAGCCGCATGCCTCCCTGCAAGCAGATGGTCAGGAGACGTCAACATCAGGCAAACAATTTTCTCCTCTACCAGCAAGGAAAACAATGGCTCTCCTGTTGGGTGAAGCTGGCATGGAGGAACAAAGGCAGCCTCCTGCGGCATGGCTCACCGCCTCCCTGATTCGTTCTTGCAAATCCCATGTGCACCAGCTAGAAAGCCAGCTACAACGAGCGTGGAAAAGGCTCCCCCCTCTTTGGCAAGGGGACGAGCAGAACCGTCTCCTCTCCGCGCCCCATTCCTGAGGAAGACACAGTGCCCATGTGCCCCTTTGCCTGACGCGCTGATTCCTTCGCTGCCAGGTGGACATCAATCAAACTGCACGGAGGTTGCGGGGCTGGGAGGGAGGGGAGAGACCATCTGCTTGTTATTTTCATGCCCTATTCAGCAGCAAGAATCCACCAGAGGGTCCAAGCCCAGGTTCTATTGTTCTCCGCCAGCATCTCCGAACCAGCCATTGTGTGGCTCCTAATGAACTTTTCCGCAACAAGAGAAGCAGGCAGAGGAGCAGAGCAGCTGGGTGAGAGGAGGGTCAGGAAACGAGAGCCGGTCGCTTGCCAGGCTTGGAACACCGTGCTTGATTATATTCAACGTTTCAAAAAATAAATCAAGTAAAGGCTCCTCTTCACAGTCTAGGTGGAGTCTTATAATCTGCAATTCATTAAGGAGAAAAAGGCAGAAATCCACAACAGAAAATGAGAGGACCTTGGCTACAGGTGTCAGCTACCAAGGCCACTGGGACAACAAGCATATTACAATATACTGCCTTATCACAGAGCCTTCCAGTTCAGGTGGGACTATAGCTAAGTGACAAAAGCGTGTATTTTGGATGCAGAAGGTCCTAGGTTCCATCACTGGTATCTCAGCGTAGGGCTGGAAAAACCTTGTGAGGCACTGCCAGCTTCCTCCGCCCAAATAGTCCAGCTTTTCTAAGGTCTCAAGCTTGCAGACAAATACTTTAGAGGACTCTGTAGGTTTTAGTGTAGGAGGTTGTGGGCCGAAACAGCAAGAGAAGGACAGGCATGCAATTATCTGGTCCAACTGCCTATCCGTAATGGCTGTTCTACTGGTGCTTCCCATAGGAACAT
The DNA here is from genome assembly GCF_027172205.1 of Podarcis raffonei. Classification (NCBI taxonomy): domain Eukaryota; kingdom Metazoa; phylum Chordata; class Lepidosauria; order Squamata; family Lacertidae; genus Podarcis; species Podarcis raffonei. The sequence continues at coordinate 6,504,436 of NC_070607.1, read as the reverse complement.
TCCAAGGCACATTCCACACCCTCCATAAAGCGAGAGGCCTCCTTGCTCATTGGTTTCATCGCTAGGAGACATCCATGCTTGAGAAACACCCAAAGAGACAATCCCGTTCCTGGCTTCAGATGCAACAGGATCCTCCCTCCAGTGGAGAGTCTGTCATGCCGAGCGCAGGACGGCCCATGTTTTTCCCCAACAAGCGCTCACATGCCCAAGCATCTGGCTAAGAACAACCTTGGGCAATGCAGTTGCCAGAGACCTGCCCATCTGAACAGGAGCTTCAGAACCAATGTCCTACCACAAAGATCGACCGGAAGAGGGGATACCTAGGAATCTGGATAGCTTTTGTTGTTTTGCAGGTTGACCAAACGTGACCTCCCACAAAGAAATTTATAAAAACCAGGAAAAAGAATCCTGTGGCAGGGAGAACTCTGGCAAATTTCTAACCATCGTTGTTACAGAGCAAAATCTAGGAGTACAGGGAACAGAGCGGTAGCTAGGTGATCTTGCGCCCCTTGCAGAACAGTCCAGATTGCACCCCCTAGTCATGGACAAATTTCCGCCTCCCCTCCAACCCCCAACCCCCACACCCATTCAATTCACCCTCTATTTAAAATTTTCTTATGAGGCAATAATCAATTTGCGCCGCCGCCACCCTCTAGCCACTGCCCTGACAGGGAACAGTTTTCCTCCAGCATAAATCAAACTAGGTAGCAACTGAGTGGAAATTCCCCAGAGGGGTTAACTGGGATGCCTTGAAAGCCTGTGCCATCCATTCCCTGGACAGCCACCCACACCAACATTATAACAATAATAATTTTTATTTCTACCCTGCCCTCCCCAGCGAAGGCCGGGCTCAGGGCGGCTAACAAGCAATAATAAAAATAAGTTGAATGAATACAACTTAAAAACAAAATTAAAATACAACATTAAAATATTAAAATGTAACCTCATTGCAGGAGGAGAAAGGAAAAGAAAAAAGAAAGTGGGGGAGGGAATCAAATTGGCTCCAAGCCAAAGGCGAGGCGGAACAACTCTGTCTTGCAGGCCCTGCGGAAAGAAATCAGATCCTGCAGGGCCCTGGTCTCATGAGGCAGAGGGTTCCACCAGGCCGGAGCCAGTGTTGAAAAGGCCCTGGCTCTGGTTGAGGCTAATCTAACTTCCTTAGGGCCTGGGACCACTAGGGTGTTGCTATTTATGGACCTTGAGGCTCTCCGTGGGGCATACCAGGAGAGGCGGTCCCGTAGGTACGAGGGTCCTAGGCTGTGAAGTCCCAAGCATAAAAGCATAAAAGCCAGAGCTGAAGCTCACGACCAAAGAAACTGGTACGTTCATTGATTGCAGAAGGGTAAGGCCAGGACAGGGGATGTGGGTGGCGCTGTGCTCTAAACCACTGAGCCTAGGGCTTGCCGATCAGAAGGTTGGTGGTTCGAATCCCCGCGACGGGGTGAGCTCCCATTGTTCGGTCCCAGTTCCTGCCAACCTAGCAGTTCGAAAGCACGTCAAAGTGCAAGTAGATAAATAGGTACCGCTCCAACAGGGAGGTAAACAGCGTTTCCGTGCGCTGCTCTGGTTTCACCACATGACTTGGAAAAACTGTTTGGAGACAAACGTCGGCTTCCTCGGCCAGTAAAGCGAGATGAGCGCTCCAACGCCAGAGTCATTCGCAACTGGACCTAACGGTCAGGGGTCCCTTTACCTTTATCTTTTTAAGGCCAGGACAAGAAGCACACAACGAACAAGCAGTGCAGCTCACAACATGTTAGTCACATTTATGCAAATTTGCCTCGCATGCATAATTGATTGCAATGGTAGAACTGGGCCTTACCCTGGTGATTGAATTCAGAAGTGTTCAGAAATCCGGAGTCCCTCCGACAGAAAACTTTCAATCTACTAAAGCAGAACCCAAAATCATGGCTATGGGGCTTGTGGAGCAGCAGACTCCTTTGGACTGGTCTTTTAAGAACCATTAATGCAGAGCGTTCCCAGGTTGTACAACTGGTACAAATAAGTACTTATTTCTTTGGACTACGCCCCCCCCCCCGAGATCCGCGACTGCATGGTGAACTAGGTTGTTGTCATATTTGGAGCCTTAAAGAAAATGAATAGGGATCGTAAGAGAGTTGACACATGCTAAAGAATATTGCTAGATAAGGAGGTACAGTAAGAGTGGCAACTCACACAGGGATGTTGCTGCACGAGCCGTTCTTGACAAGGAGGACGCCAGAAGGGAAGGTGGTAATGTTGAAGCTCCTCGCGATCTCTTCGTTGCTCTTTACGACTCGCCTCACTGCAATGTTCTCAAACTGGAGCATGTCCAGCGTGACCTAAAACCAGATACCACATTTAGTTAGTGTTGTGAATAGAGTTGGACTTTAATAGAGGGACGCAACCATCTATTTTTCTCCTCTGCCTCTAAACCCTCCAACTCAAAAATCTGTTTCTTCCAGGAGTGTTGCTGGACTCTTCTCTGCTGGTGACATTTTACCAAAGCCCTGGCTGTATGGCACCCTCTCTCTCCCCACCCATACAAATAGTACTACTACTACCAATAATAATTTATTTATACCCTGCCCATCTGGCTGGGTTTCCCCAGCCACTCTGGTCAGCACCCAACGTAATATTAATAATAATAATAAAGCGATAAAACATCAAACATTAAAAACTTCCCTAAACAGGGCTGCTTCCAGATGTCTTCTAAAAGTCAGATAGTTGTTTATTTCCTTGACATCTGATGGGAGGGCGTTCCACACACAGAAGATGTGGAATGGGAAACGGAGGCGCTTGTGACCTGGACCAGCCCAGATCTTGAGCATTTGGCAGGATATCTGTAAAGTGAAGTCTACGTCCGCGTTCAACATTTGGGAAACCTCACCATACAAGGCTCCCTATTGCGTGGAGAGACTATACATGAAGGCTCGATTTTGCAAATGCCCCACCAAACTTGCCAGTGTTGGGGCGAGTAGGTGCTGCAGGCCCACTCCCACCACCATGCAACGAGTGCATGTGCAGGAGATGTGCCATTTGAATAGGGCTTTGGAAAAGGGCAGGGCTGCTACCGTACTCTGGCCTCCACTCATGCTCTACAACGGCATCGTTAACTGGAAGTCGTCTTAATACAATTACTGCAAGATTAGTAAAGGTAAAAGGATCCCTGACAGTTAAGTCCAGTTTTGGTCAAAGTTGTTGAGCTTTTTAGGGGAGCCAAAATTTTTGAGCTTCTTTGGGGGAGGGAAGAAGAAGAAGAAGAAGAGTTTGGATTTGATATCCCGCCTTTCACTCCCTTTAAGGAGTCTCAAAGCGGCTAACATTCTCCTTTCCCTTCCTCCCCCACAACAAACACTCTGTGAGGTGAGTGGGGCTGAGAGACTTCAGAGAAGTGTGACTAGCCCAAGGTCACCCAGCAGCTGCATGGGGAGGAGCGGAGACACGAACCTGGTTCCCCAGATTACGAGACTACCGCTCTTAACCACTACACCATACTGGCTCTCTGGCTCTCCCATACTGGGAGCCAGTGATCTACCACAGATGGCCAGTGATCTACCGGTATAGGTGATGTGCCTGGTATAGCTGAAGCAGGAATGGCACAGGTGTGCCAGCTGTAGAAGAATCACTTTTACCCTGCCCTTCTCCAACAGAACCATGAACCAAACTGGGTGGAACTCCAGCTGCCTTCGAAACCAGTTGCCCAGTGTGAGTAATTTTGCTGAATTTCAAACGAGTCAACAATGTTAAGTACATCCACAAACGGAATGAGAAATTCTCCTCGCCATACGCTTGCTTCCCACCTCTTTTCCAGGGATTTGCCCGGCTTTACCAGTACTGTATGTACAACACTCCCAATGCCTTAGTCATGGAAAACTGCTCTGTTGACAGCCCAGCTACAGGTTACACCTACCTTGCAAGAGCTCTGCCTGGGCAAAATTCGGAAGGCTCTCCTGCCAGCAGGCAGAGAAATCTAGCGTGCACTGAAAACCGTGTGCATGCACAATGAAAGGGGGTCTCTCTAAACATCCCTTACTGATCTCTTTTCTCGGCTGCTAACATTCTCTGCTCCTCATCCTCCCCCACTCCCAAGTCTTCAGGGAAGTTAGCTGCAAAGGAGAGAAATAAGGGAGAGATCAACAGACTCAGAAAGTGAGCCGGGGTGAGTGGAGGCTGCGTGTGTGGGGGGGTATTTGTGTGTGTTGTGTGCACATGCAGGTGAATTTTCTGTACTTTTCTCTGCTTGCTGACTTGAGTCAAAAGGCAGAGCTCTCACATCATGGTGCTGGCCACCACATTTGGGAGTGTTGTAGAAGGGTAGATTCTTTTGTCATGTATTTATATTATAAAGGTAAAGGGGCCTCTGACCGTTAAGTCCAGTCACAGACGACTCTGGGGTTGCGGCACTCATCTCACTCTATAGGCCGAGTGAGCTGGCATTTGTCCACAGACAGTTTTTCCAGGTCATGTGGCCAGCATGACTAAGCCGCGTCTGGCGAAACCAGAGCAGCGCACGGAAAAGCTGTTTACCTTCTTGCTGGAGCAGTACCTATTTATCTACTTGCGCTTTGACGGGCTTTCAAACTGCTAGGTTGGCAGGAGCAGGGACCGAGCAACGGGAGCTCACCCCGTCGCGGGGTTTCGAACCACCGACCTTCCGATCGGCAAGCCCTAGGCTCAGTGGTTTAGACCACAGCACCACCAGCGTAGTCTATATTTATATTATTTTGGTATAAAAGGCCTGTGTGACTTGGCTTGCCTGGGTCTGACCTGAAGCCAGAAGTTCTAGCTTAGCCTGTCAGGAAAAGGATGCTGAAGCAGCTCCTTGTGAAAGCACAAGACCCTGTTGTTTTGCTTAATCCACGTTTGCTTTTGCTAATCGTACAGTTTGCAAAGGGGGTTACTCTTAATGCTCTTGAAGAAACAAGAAGCATTGTGAAGCAAGCAAAACACTTCCTTCTAGCATGGATTGAAATATGCTAGCCAGAAGAAAGCATCGTTCAGGCTTCCTGCTCAAGTGTATCATTCCTGTTTATTAGTTGACTACATTGCAGACAAAGGTGTCCCTTGTGCACTTGTTACACACTGTCTGTCTCTCTCTCTCTCTCTCTCTCTCTCTCTCTCTCTCTCACACACACACACACACACACACACACACACCACTTTACCGCAACACCAACCACTAGGTATACCTCTGATTGTAAAGGAGGGAATGTGTGTGTTTGTGTGTATAACTAGGTGAGGGACCTGGACCCCAAAGAGGCAGAAAACATAATGGGGGGAACGGTTGAAAACCCACAAGGGAAGGCTCAACAGAAAAGGAGAGAGTTAGATTCAGGGCTTTGGGGGTACAGTGACAGCTAGACTATTTTGTGCCAAGCATGCCCACTGAATGCAGTTATCTCCAATTTTCCATTCTGTTACAAAAGGGGGATCCAGTTGGTTTTACGTTGGCTTCACTTCCCAGTGATGCCTGAACAGGAAAAGGCACGAAGGACTGTCAAACATTCCCAGAGGCTCTGCGATAAGGGACATCTTGTGTAGTTCCATATAATTAATAACTACTTTTTTAAAAAGAAAAAGTCACCCCATATTTCCATGCAGACCTGCAGGGGGCCATTTGCAGCATAAAAGAGTGAAGGACCCTCTTCTCTAAAGCTAGGCTGCCGCAATGCATACATAGATTGTCAACCAGTCAATTAAGAGTCACCTCTCTGCCCAAAAAGGAGTCCTCCTTTTCAAATATCAGGGCCAAATAAGTCACGTTGTTTGTGTGGAAGAAGTCATGAAGTTCTGCCGCACTGCAAAAGACAAAGAGCAACACACACGCTGAGCAACTCTGCTTTAAGTACAGGGCAAACAATTATTTCACACAGATTCAGACATCTCAACTTCCCCGCCGTTGGAGGAGATCCTCCCGGACGCTCATATTTTCCCCTTGGGCACAGTATGGAACAGCACCTATCCTTTAATCTAACTGGACCTATGGCCCTGTGAGGGATTATTATGGGATGGTTGGGTTGACACCTTTTCTTTACCAATCCTATTTTTGTTTTCTTAAGAGAAATGCCCAATACAGAAATCTAGCAGGTGGTTCGTTGTTGTTTTCTTGGCATGGAGATCAGCGGTGCAAAAGGCCTCACAGCTGTTGCCTGTGCCTGCCAGGGTGGAATTATACATTACAAGAGATATGGAGCTGCAGCCCCAAATAGTGCAGAATTCTCCTCCTCCATAATATCATAGATTCATCGAATCGTAGAGTTGGAAGGGAACCTGAGGATCATCTAGTCCAACCCACTGCAATGCAGGAATACACCCTCTTACATCTCCATTGCCTGTCAATGCTATGATTTCTAAAGCCACACAAAGACACCCCTGATACTGATTTTTGGGCATCTCTTGGGGACCTTTTTATAATTTAAGTCCTTTTAATGATTACTTTGTACCGTTGTTAATGGTGCTTTATGTTTTATTGTGTGTGAGAGAGAATTGTGTTGTGGCACCCTGATATTTTTATGAGATTGGCAGATGATGAATACTTTATTAAAATAAATAAAATTAGCCCCAGGCGGTGGCGATTCTGGTCTGCTTACGTGATGTGTGAAAGCCTCAAGATGGCTTGCGAACAATTTCCCTAGAAACCGACTATTTTCTGAAAACCGGATAGTTATTAGATGCTTCGGTAAACGGTAAATAATTGTTAGAAGCCAGCCTCTCCAAACGCTCTATCCAGCCTGGGCAAGTTAGAATCATGCTCTGAGTTTGTGAGCCATAAGCCTTCTAAAACATGCATAGCTCCGCTCTGTTAACAGGTCAGTTCCTCTAATCACCCATTTCCTTGCAGGAGATGAATGGAACATCAGCGCATGTACTCTGAGTGGATAATTGTATCTCCAGACCTAACGCATAAACTTGGACTGAAGACTAATCACTTAAGATGCACAAAGGAGGACTAGAACAGGAAGGTGCTGCATTCTGGAACTGAACTGCTCAGCTGCTATTTGGAGTTCAAAAGCCTGGAGCAGGTAACACTAAAACAAAGGCTTGACAGTCATCGATGAACAAATGCCGTTTACTTTCCCACACCAGTGATACACACTTCTGTTCCGTGTGGCTTTCAGTATGTGGACACTTGATTCCGCTTCTCGTTTTGAAATATTTCCTGCTCTTTTCTTTATCTGGTTTTATCGTTTTAATTTTTGGTCACGGGCCAGATCCAGGCACTCTCGGAGGAAACGGGTTTTCTAGATCCATTTCAATCAGGGTTTAGGCCCAGTTTATGGGTATGCGTACCCCTGCGTCCCCCAGGGGGGGAAAAGCACTGGAGAAACCTCCCACCTTTTGCACAGCTAGAGCAGCCACGAGACTCTTAATTCAGGGCTGTGGGTTCGAGCCCCACATTGGGCAAAAGATTCCTGCATTGCACGGGGTTGGACTAGATGACCCTCTATGATTCCATAAGACGCATGACGGCAGATTCATTGGGAGCCGATTGCAGGAAGGGAGCTGAAGCCATCAATGAAATACCGTATATACTTGAATATAAGCCGAGGCACCTAATTTTACCACTGGGGAAACTTACTGACTCGAGTACAAGCCGGTTCACCACACCACAAACCTCCTGGTGGGCTGGAGTGCGTGTGCGCGTCCACGTATGTGCACACGGCAGAGGGGGCTTCTCTCTCCCCCCCAGCCCCCTGCCTACCTAGGGTGCTGCCAAAAGGGCTGCATTCAGGCTGCCCGCTCCTCCTCTGCCACTGCCGCCAGGGACCCTCAATCGAGTATAAGCCAAGGGGGGCTTTTTCAGCATAAAAAATGTGCTGGAAAAGTCGGCTTATACTCGAGTATATACGGTACATAAGCTATCTATATCTACATGTCTCTCTGTGTGTGTGTACATTTCAAAACACCATCGTGGAATGTTACCCGGAAGCCAACCCTAAATTGCAGCAACACCTATGTCTAACATTCAGTCCCACACACCAAGCAGGAAGTCTTTTGAGAACTAACTCCTTTTAATGAAAGGGCTGGTGCTGTTGTTATTGCAATTATCTGTATGTTTCTAATAGATCATATATATTCATATATAGTTTTGATTCCATAAGTGTTTCACTTATGGTTCTTAAAGATTTTTTCTTTCTATGTTTATAGCTGCAAGCTATAAACTGTCTGGGGAAAAGGCGAAAAACAGGATGGATGGAAAAGAACAACTCTCCTCTTAGTTGTTAGTTCACCTCACATGTAGAATATGCACCAATTTAGACGTCCCGTTTCCAGCTGTATTCAAAAGGCACATGGGCCTCTGGTAAACAGCAGCTTCTGAGACAGTTATTGTCCCCATGTGGGAAAGTTCAAGAACCTAAATATACAGAAACCTGTGTCATAGCTCCCGTTACTGCTTCTTTCCCCACATGGGTGAGTCAAGATAAATGGGTTGAAATTTGGGAGGTTTGGGGGGATTTTTAACAGAGGTAATCCCCTAGCCTCAAAGTCTTGAGTCTGAAATTGATTCTCTTCCTTCTTAAGGTATAAAAACCTGCTAGATATAGAAATGCTAGAAGCATCCCAGATAAGAGAGCCTTGTTGTTGTTGTTAAACATACCAGGACAAGGTTTCCCAAAGTGCTTGATATTGACCCCCTGGGGTCGCTGGGACTGTGCAGGGGGTGAATGGAGACCTAGGGTGTCTGAAAGGGTGTAAAAAGGACCTGGGGTGGAAATAAGTTTACAAGGTATAGCATGTAAAAAAAATACAAACTATAAGCTTCAGAATTAAGTGGCATGAGTGTCCAGACTGGACCTCCCTTGTCAATGAGGAACCTCTGTATTTGATCCTAAGATTCCCCAATACAACAGTATTCTCAAAGTCACAAGCCCAGTCCTTATACACTTGTCAAAGTGCATCAGGTGCAGCCATCTCAGCACAGAAGTGAAGAAGCGTGGTATCATTAATCATTAGAGCTGGCCCCCTTACTTTTTACATTTTATGATTCCTAGTAAAGGTAAATGTACCCCTGCCCGTACGGGCCAGTCTTGACAGACTCTGGGGTTGTGCGCCCATCTCACTCAAGAGGCCAGGGGCCAGCGGTGTCCGGAGACACTTCCAGGTCACGTGGCCAGCGTGACAAAGCTGCATCTGGCGAGCCAGAGCCGCACATGGAAACGCCGTTTACCTTCCCGCCAGTAAGCGGTCCCTATTTATCTACTTGCACCCGGGGGTGCTTTCGAACTGCTAGGTTGGCAGGCGCTGGGACCGAGCAGCGGGAGCGCACCCCGCCACGGGGATTCGAACCGTCGACCTTTTGATCGGCAAGCCCTAGGCGCTGAGGCTTTTACCCACAGCGCCACCCGCGTCCCATGATTCCTAGTAATAGGGATTAATAAACGTCAATTGGATACTGATATTTCTTGACTTTATTCAGTTTACCCCTCTAAGAGGGAGTCAATGGAAACTTTGCAAAGGGTGAGTGAACTCACAAGTCTGGGAAAGCCCATGCTAGGCTTTGCATTGCTATAATTGTTTTTCATGCTATGATGCATTCTCCACCCAAATTACCTAATTGGCTCCAGTGGTGGGCAGGCGGGAGGCCACAGGTCTCTATGGCTCTCTATTGAGGTGATGATGGACTCTGTGAGGCTCCGAATGTCGTCTCCTTTATCTGTACAAGGAAGAAAGCATATCAGGGTCACAATTCAGGCCAGGAGCTCTGCACCAGCCTACATGCTCCCTGCACCTGCCATATCCTAGGAAATGCACAACAGCAGCTTCTCTCATGTCGGATTCCTTGGGATCATTATGGGATGGTGTTACTCAAAGTCAGGCGTTCTCCTTACTCTACCTTTTGGTGGCAGGAAGCAACTTGGGCCTGGGAATCTAGAGACATAATAAATGCTGCCTGGATACGAGATAAACATTGTGCCAGGCTGCCACCCATACGCACAACCCTACGCTTAGACCTAAACCCAGCCAGGGAACCACTCCCAACTTAACTCCTACGTGGTTCATGTCAGACAGATACTATCTTTTCTCCAAAGTGCAATCTTCGGTCTTCGTGCCTGAATGGGGATTCCCTTTCCAGAAAGCATGAATCATTTTGGAGATTTTCCTCATGCAGAATTTCTCAAACTCTGCAATAATGAATCTTCCGCAGGTGAGGAAGAACAGGAGCACGATCCTCCCTTTGGTTCAAATGGAAGCAGCCAGGGCATAGCTGTCAACTTTTCCCTTTTCTTGCGAGGAATCCTATTCGGAATAAGGGAATTTCCCTTTAAAAAAGGGAAAAGTTGACAGCTATGAACCAGGGCCTATTGGGTGCTTTGCTTTTCTTGATTATGGGATTCTTGATTATGATTATGTGTGTGCCTTCAGACACACAGGTCCAGTACGAGAGTGAAGGACTTCCAGAAAAGCCATTAATCTGCCCAGAAACACAGGGCAGCAAGTTTGATTTGGAGGGGAATATGAATCCTGAGACAAAAATGAGAATGAAAGTGTGGAATTGGTCTCACGCTGCTGCTTGTGAGATGAGGGACATGTTGACATTTATTTCCTGGTCAAATTAAGAGACATCACGGAGCGGAAAGGGTGGGAAAGTTCAAAGAGATTGTGCCACACCCATCAATGACCTAGGGGACATTTTATGGAGGGTGACCAGCAGCTTTGATTACCCTATAATTCCTCCATAAGCCTTCTGATTCATGAGCTTGGAGGATGGTGAGTGGGTACCCCTCTCTAGGCAGGCCCAGCCTGGTAAACTAAACTGCAGACATAACTTCTTGCTTCTAGCTTAGGTAGGAACTGACTTCAGGATACGTACGGTGAAGTCTGACGCCATCCTCGGGCTTCGTGGAGAACGCCTTGAAAAACTGGAAGGAAAGAGACCCTACGGTTAGGTTTTGCTTTTAATAGATTTTATTGCATTAGCCGTGTGGCCATAGCATGATATACATAGAAATAACAACATAAAATGGGGGTGGGGAGGTAAAAGTAGATATCGTCCTGGGCAAATACTTAAAGGGGAAAAAAAAGAAAAAAAAGAGATAACAGAAGCAACAGGGGATTTAAAACATCGAGTGACCGATAGTACAAAAACAAAAAGACAAAAAACTGCTGAGGCTGGAGGAGGATCGTTAAAGGGGTCCTTCAGCTCCTCAGATTTGTCCTAGCTCCATTGTCCTTGTACAATAAAGCTACTTGGAACTTTGTTCGATTGTGCAGCGTATCGACTGCAGCTGTGGTGTTAAAAAAGAAGTTAGTGCCGCTTTCCTCTTCATCACACTGAGCAGGAAGTTAGCTGTCATCTCGGTAATCCAACAATCAGAATCCTGCAAAAAAAGGGACACTATCCAGGGCTGGATTGGGAGATGAAGCTTGTTCATGAGAGGAGTTAAAAACCGAGATCTTTCATCTGTCCAGTTGGGACAGAAGAGCATTACATGTTCCATAGTCTCCAGAGCCGTGTCATTACAGGTGCATGTTCTGTTTGCGATGGGGACTCTGGAATAACGACCCGACAGAACTGCTGTAGGAAAACAGTTGAGACGGGCACAGGTAAAGGCCCTTCGCTTAGCCTCCGAAGAAATTGTGAAGCAGTATAGGGGGATTCCTTCAGGGGGAGGAATAGCTAGGGCTAGGCCTGAACACGGCCCTCTTGCATCGGCAGCTGTGTTAGAGAAGTCAAGTTGCTGTAGCTTCTTTTTAATTGAAGGTAGGGACGCCGGACTGATACACTCTAATTTAAGTTTTGCTTTTAAAGATACGCTTCTGTCCTGTCTGTTACTGTGCCTCCAGTTGCCTAAGCGGCTGCATTGTAAGGTTGAAACCTGGGGAGATCGCCCACCTCTTCAACAGATATGGAGCTGGAAAAGAGGATGAGTGCAGCCAATCCCTGGACATTTTGGAGAAGAATAGCAACGTGGGGCAGGCGTTCCTTGCCCCCCACAGGGTGCCAAGCCAAGGGGGTGCAAAGTGGAGAAGGTCCATAAATGAGAAGATCCATTTGGGGGTGCCAAATTTTGGCCTCGCACAGGGAGCTGTATTATGAAAGACTATCAGATTCCACCCCCGAGAACAGCAAATTGGGTCCCTCCTCCTTTTCCCCAGAAAAGGGAAGTTCCTCAAGTTCTCCTGCCCCCATTTGACTTATTCTGCGAGAGCACTGCATGTTGGAGAACGGTATGAGTATAGTACCGTATTTTTTGCTCTATAAGACTCACTTTTTCCCTCCTAAAAAGTAAGGGGAAATGTGTGTGCATCTTATGGAGCGAATGCAGGCTGCGCAGCTATCACAGAAGCCAGAACAGCAAGAGGGATTGCTGCCTTCACTGCGCAGTGATCCCTCTTGCTGTTCTGGCTTCTGAGATTCAGAATATATTTTTTTTCTTGTTTTCCTCCTCCAAAAACTAGGTGTGTCTTGTGGTCTGGTGCATCTTACAGAGCGAAAAATACGGTATTTAATGTGGATACATTATGCTGCTGTTTGTACATGCCAGTAGATTAGTGGCTGGGGTTGGGGAGAGCTTAGATTGCAATTTGGTGGTATGCAGTCTAACTGCTAGCAATTGGTTTTGCAAAACCACTGAATACAGAACGAAATATCAAGCGTTGCAAAATGAGATGGTGAAACTCCTGCTTTCCAAAACCCTTCTCCAACTGCCACTGAGCAAGAGCACACAGTTTGCTTTGGCAAATGGGAGGGAAGGATTGGCAAAGGGAAAGAGAAGGAGCAAGGGTGCGAGGAACTGAGCCCAACCTGTTCTGCAGCTGCAGCAGATGCGTTAAAGCAGACCAGCTCAACCCGCCAAGCCAAGCAGGGCCTCAGGAACCCTAATGCCGTTTCCGTGTGCTCTGACACTTGTCAGGGTGTCCCGTTGTGCCAGAAGCGGTTTAGTCACGCTGGCCACACAACCTGGAAAGCTGTCTGCAAACAAACGCCGGCTCCCTCGGCCCGAAATGTGAGATGAGCGCCACAACCCCATAGTCGCCTTTGATGGGACTTAACTTTTATCATAAGTCTAAGGTCTCAAATATAGAATAAATGTTCATAAATGTACAAGGCAAACACATACATAAATATATAAACCACCTGTCTGAAATAGTACAGGAGAACAATCCTGAAGCCATTTTGACACTCCCAAATTGACCTCAAATATTTCTCTGCAAGGAGGAAGGAAATGGGAAAAAGCTTTCTGATTGTCTTTGGACTGTAGGGGCTTATGAGGAGATTTCACCCCTCCCATATCCAAGAATCTGCTGATGAGTCTGGTGATTTTCCAGAGAGGAGGGGCGGTGTTCTGCCCTCTAGTTATTCCGCTCCAGCCTAACATCAGTCAGTCAGTCAGTCAGTGTGTCAGAGAGAGAGAGACTGAGTGTTAGAGATTGTGTGTATAGATAAGGTTGCTGCTAAGAGCAGCTGCAGACATTCAGTGCAGTTCAGTTTTTTAGTTTAGACCTCATTTAGCTCTGTATATAGTTGTATATTATAGTTGTAGATAGAATAAAGAAGATATTCTACAGAGCTGCTCTGCTAGTCGTTTATGCTCTGCTATACTCTGCTATCAGTGGGAAGCGGGTGGCGCTGTGGGTAAAAGCCTCAGCGCCTAGGGCTTGCCGATCGAAAGGTCGGCGGTTCGAATCCCCACGGCGGGGTGCGCTCCCGTTGTTCAGTCCCAGCGCCTGCCAACCTAGCAGTTCGAAAGCACCCCCGGGTGCAAGTAGATAAATAGGGACCGCTTACTAGCGGGAAGGTAAACGGCGTTTCCGTGTGCGGCTCTGGCTTGCCAGAGCAACGATGTCACGCTGGCCACGTGACCCGGAAGTGTCTCCGGACAGCGCTGGCCCCCGGCCTCTTGAGTGAGATGGGCGCACAACCCCAGAGTCTGGCAAGACTGGCCCGTACGGGCAGGGGTACCTTTACCTTTTATACTCTGCTATACTCTGCTGTGCGACGACTGTCTTCTTGTGGGAGTGAATCCGGTGCTCACAATTCTAAGCTGTGAGTCCACAGCACTTTGACCTGTTCCTGTGCAGAAGGTGGTCTCTGGAAGTGCTACCCAGCTCGCCTAGCCCAGTCGGGGTTGAAGTGGATGAGTCCAGTTAGTGGCACTGGCTCAAGGGCGATGCTGACATCTCACACCTCACTTTTCAAAAAGGTAAAGGACCCCTGGACGGTTAAGTCCAGTCAAAGGTGACTATGGGGTTGTGGCGCTCATCTTGCTTTCAGGCTGAGGGAGCCGGCGTTTGTCCACAGATGGCTTTCTGGGTCATGTGGCCAGCAGGACTAAACCACTTCTGGCACAATGGAACACCATGACGGAAACGCCATGTACCTTCTCGCTGCAGCAGTACCTATTTATCTACTTGCACTGACGTGCTTTTAAACTGCTAGGTTGGCAGGAGCTGGGACAGAGCTTTTCTCCCTTTTCAAATACAGCCTGGCATGTATCTGTTAAGCTGAGCAAACTATCAATATGCGTAAGAGATTCAGGAACTAAAGTATTTACCATCTCAAAGGAATGGCCAGGCTACCCAGAAAATGCAACCAAGTAAGGCATTATCAGGCAGACAGGAGATTCTGCTGGAGGCCTCTCCAGGTGATGTATGTTTGGGGGGGGGGTCCTTGGGCTACAGGGTGGGCAATTTCAAAAGTCTTTATAAGGGCTTGTGCACCATTGTTAGGTGTTCTCTTCCCTCCTGTGTGTGGTGAGTGTTGTAAACAAATAAATCTGCCCTTTCCCCCTTATGGGGTATCCAAGAGCCCATATAGAGTCCTTACGTAGGTTCCCTATTGGTAGGAGAAAATAACAGAGGCCAACCAGAGTATATTGAGAAGCAAAGCAGCTAGTAAGCCTGATCTTTATTGATCTGTTGCAACAGGGTGCTCCCCTCACATGCAGGAGGGAGGAAGAACCCAGAACAAAAGTGTGCCTGCCCTTATACAGACATTTTAAATTCCCTCCCTGGAGTCCAAGACCACCCCCAGAAACATCATACATACATCACAGAAGGGGTGTAGCTCAAGACCACCACCCCAGATACATCATACCTACATCACAGAAAGGGCGGTCTACAGCAGAAATCTGAGTGCTTTGTTTAACTCCTGTCTGCCAGGTTATCTGTTTAATGGTCGCTTGATTGGATTGCCTGGGGAGCCTGGCCAGTCTTTTGTAATGATAAATACTTAGTTCCTGAGCCAGGTCACAGGCTCACACCCTATTCATATCTTAAATGTGCCCTTAAGACAGGATTTGTAAAGGAAAAGACAATGGGGAGGCTTTTCCATTTTCCTTTGACCTTGCAGAGAAAACATTTGGTCAGTTTGGGAATCAAAATGGTTTCAGTTCGGTCTTCCTGTGCTGATCTATGTACGTGCTTGGTTGGTACACTTATGAACATTTAGCATATATCTAAGACCTCAAAATTCCTATCACATGAGCGGGGAGGGGACCCTGTTGCAACAGTTTATTTCCTTTAATAAAGATCAAGCTTACTAGCCACTTTGCTTTCAATATACTCTGGTTGGCCTTTGCTTTCTCTCCGACCAACAGAGATCTCCTGAGAGACTCTATAGGAGCTCTGGATACCTCACAAGGGAACTAGAGGTATTTTTCTTATAACATAACCATCCAGAGGTTACCTTTTTACCAAATGTGGAAGGGCTGGCAACCACAATCGGTAGCCTGTGGGTTTGATGGGCCACAAGCTTTGGCCAGAGTAAAAACCTTCAAGCTCTGAGCTGTGAGCAGGCAACCTCACCCAAGAGACATGGGCTGTGACCAGCCTTTGCCCTCAGCCTCGCTGTGGGAATTTTGTCAAGTGCGGCTAATCTAGGATAGCCAGTGCTCCGAGACCTTCAGAAAGGAACAAGCAGTCCGAGATAAGGGAGATCTTCCTTTCTTTTTTTGTACACTCCTCCAGCGCTGTAGGAATCCTGCCTGGGAGGTTCTAGGCACAGGCTGATTAGGCGTCACGAAAACAATACAGAGAAAGAGAGAGAACAAAAACTCTCAGAGCCAAAAGGGAGGCGGGGGAAAATAAATCTGCTTGGCGGTCTAACTCCTGGCAAAGGTCCCATTGAACAAACAGAGCTTGTAGCTACAAACACTGCACGTCTAGAGGCACACAATCGAATGAACTCCAAAGCTGAGTTCCTTTCTCCTCACATATTTAAGCAGCAGCACAAGCTGAGAGGAGCCTCAGAGTGCACAGTGGAGGCCCCAGAAAGACAGAAAAGTTTGAAAGGGGGCTTCTTCGCCTATTTATCTCCCCAGTCAAATTTTCAAACAAAGCACATTTTGAGAAACCTTCATCTCCAAAGAACTCTGTTAAAGCATAATAATAATAATAATAATAATAGGGGGCAGAATATTGCAAGACCCTACATACGCGGGTGGCGCTGTGGGTTAAACCACAGAGCCTAGGACTTGCCAATCAGAAGGTCAGCGGTTCGAATCCCTGCGATGGGGTGAGTTCCCGTTGTTCAGTCCCAGCTCCTGCCAACCTAGCAGTTCGAAAGCACGTCAAAGTGCAAGTAGATAAATAGGTACCGCTCCGGCGTGAAGGTAAACGGCATTTCTGTGCGCTGCTCTGGTTCGCCAGAAGCAGCTTAGTCATGCTGGCCACATGACCCGGAAGCTGTCTGCGGACAAATGCCGGCTTCCTCGGCCAATAAAGCGAGATGAGCGCCACAACCCCAGAGTTGGTCACGACTGGACCTAATGGACAGGGGTCCCTTCACCTTTACCTTTACATATTGAAACAACACATAAAGACAATTTTAACAATACTGTTTGCCTTCGCTTTTCTCCCTTCCTGGATTACTAGGATTACACACAAACCTGAGCCTTCTGCCTAAACTGATGAAGGCAGTTAGTGACATTTGCTGGGAGCTGCAAGTGGGTAAAGTGCTGTTGTGGGGCATTTTATCTCTCGAGGGGTGAGTATCAAGGGCCCCGTGGTAGCAGCAGAGAGGACCATAACCAAGAGCAGGCCGAGCAATCCTTTCTCCTTTTCTGCGACCCACTTCTCTCACACTCAGGCTTCCGGGGAAAGGGCCAACTGCTCTTGACAGTTGCCCAAACTGCTTGCTTGTGTTTGGGCTTCAATCCATGCCCCTACTGCCTCATTAAATTAGGCCTGAGGCCACAGGTTATCTGCTCCTGCCCTATTAGGCCTAGGAACACAGGAAGATGCTTCCTTCCCAACCCATCCATCTCACTGCTGTCCGGACCAGTACTGTGGTCTAACCTGCAGCCCTCCCAGGTGTTGCTGACAAGCAACTGCCTCATTAATGAGCAACTGCCTCATTCAATTAGGCCTGAGGCCACAGGATATCTGCTCCTGCCCTATTAGGCCTAGGAACACAGGAAGATGCTTCCTTCCCAACCCATCCATCTCACTGCTGTCCGGACCAGTACTGTGGTCTAACCTGCAGCCCTCCCAGGTGTTGCTGACAAGCAACCCTGGCCATTGGGCTATGCTGGCAGGGCCTGATGGGAGTAGTAGTTCAACAGCATTTGGAGAGCGGCAGGCTAGCAACCTCTGGACTAGACTGACAAGCGGCAGCTCTTTCCAGGGCTTCAGGTAGAGGCTCTACCTGGGCTCTACCTGGACCTTACCTGTAGCATCGAAAGCAGACGCTACAGCTCATGCTCCAAGCCATTACCTTGGAAACGGAATGCTTTGGTCCGATCGAGGAAGGTAATCGTTACATTTGCTAGCTCTTCCCTTACGGAAAATGGTTTGTTTTGTGGGAAATATTGTCAGCTCAGTAAGGTCTCCTTGACTGCCCTCCCTGGGCGACAGTTTATTCTGCTCCCCTGATTGCTGGCTGTTATGTGGTTCGTTCAGCTTTCGCTCCATCCTCAAGCTTTCCCTGCCAGCTGCACATTTACTTCCTACCTGCCTCAAGGTAGCCAAGTCAATGTTTGTTTAATGGGCTGGCCCTGAAATCTGTTTGCAGGAGTAGACAGTGCGTGAGCGAAAGGGAAAGCGGAGGTCAGTGCCACATCAGCAGGTTTCCCCGGAGATCTTAGAAGGCTTATAGCAAGCGGCAGAATAAAAGCATTTGCAAGTGGGAGAGAGGGAGGGAGGAATGTCTGGAAAACTAATGCTGGAGATCTCTGAATAGGATCTCCTGCGCTTAAAAAAAAAATTGTATATAACTTATAAGATTTGAATTTAATCATCTAACACTCCTCTGATCGGTTTAGGTGCCAACACTGGGGGATGAGTGTCTTCCCCTCTATTATCAGTCTCCACCCTCCTAAGTTGCCATTTGCTTCTGGTCCCTAAAAAAGTACATTCTGGAGGGGGGGTGCACGAGACTGCCTTGGCCCCTAGGAATTGGCACCTATGTCCTGAGCTATATCTAGTTCGGCCTTAACCCTCTCCCAGGGAATCTAATGTGTCATTAGATTAAAATTGTGCTAAAGTGGCAGGTTTATAGAAGACCTGTCAAGTCCCCACCATCAGCCTCCCAGCTCACACTGGGTGGTGGGTCCCTTTTCTCACTGACTGCTGTGACCCTAGACAGCATCTTTGCTCCTGCTGGCTAGAAAACAAAACAGCTTTATAATGTCAAGGCAGGAGGCAAGTTGCACCCCACGCTGTGGGAATGTAGGGGAAGAGCTTTACACTGGAGTCACGAGCATTCCTTTCCACCTCGAAAACCCACCTAGCTCTTTAGCAGAAATTCCCAGGAATTTTTAAGGTTCTGTTCCGTAATCACGAGGGCTGAGGGGTCGTGGTTTACAGTGGTACCTCTGGATGCGAACGGGATCCGTTCCAGAGCCCCGTTCGCATCCTGAAGCGAACGCAACCCGCGTCCACGGGTCGCGATTTGCCGCTTCTGCGCATGCGTGTGACGTCATTTTGAGCGTCTGCACATGCATGAGCGCCGAAACCCGGAAGTAACCCGTTCCGTTACTTCCGGGTCACCGCAGAGCGCAACCCAAAAATGCTTAACCTGAGGTTACCGGTACTTCAAACCAAGGTATGACTGTACTTTACATGCTGTAGATGGAAATGGAAGTTCCCAGGTTCTTCTCTGAAGGCCAATGGTTGCGTCTTTGTGCACCGAAGCATTCCAGGTTTAATACAGAACAACCCTACCTATTGACACACATCCCTGGCGTGTGTCATATAATGTTACCGGAAGGTTAGGGAAGGGATTAATACCCCCCACAGCCCATGTAGAAAGGAGAGCTTCTGGGAGGACAGAAACTATGACTAGTCTAATGGCACACTAAGATGGATGCATTGCATCTATTTCTTGATGCAATGCATCCATCTTAGTATGCCATTAGACTAGCCATGGTTTCTCTGTGCCTGAATTCCTTGGGGCTGCCCTAACTTTCCTTTCAACAGATTCCAGTACATGCCTCCAGGATAGATCACACAGCTCCATCAAAACATCATAGCAGTTATGAGCACGAGTTCAGAACTGGAAGGTTCCCAGTTCAAATCTCACCTCATTCTTGAAAACAGCTTTAACTATGCAAGCCATTGTTTCCTAAAGCTTACTCTAAATGCGCTATGGCTTACCTTACAATAATGTTGCAAGAGCAGCCGAAATACTGTGAAAATCTTCATGCCCCGAGAAAAAGGACCATATAAATGCTAATGAGAGTGCATCTGAGGAACATTCTTCCCTTAGGAGAGCTGGGAACAATTCATTTCAAGCCTAACCATTTTCTGGTGAGGTTTTGGCACTTATCCCAAGGTTTTCTAAAGACACTAATTATTCCTATCCAGCAGTGTAGTCAAGGTCCCCGCAGGAATGAGCCTGGCTTCTTCCTACAAACCAGTCATGGGGTTTTGACAATAAACACAGAAAGAGGATCAGAGGCAAGGCACTGCACAAAAGGACACCAGACATTGTTGGTGCAATTGCGTCAGGCTTTTCAAGGCCGTGCCCGGTTCCCAGTTCTAACTTCTAACGCACAAAACACTCGCACGATCGTTCCTGTGGAACTACTGTAGCAGCATCCCCACATCTGAGTCCATTATCTGGAAGCAGTAGGGGCAGCAAATGAATGTCCATTTAGAAGGACAAATCTTCCTCCCAGCTCCCAGTACGTTTCCGAGCACAATTCAAAGTGTTGGTATTGACCTTTAAAGCCCTAAACGGCCTCGGTCCAGTATGCCTGAAGGAGCTTCTCCACCCCCATCGTTCAGCCCAGACACTGAGGTCCAGCTCCGAGGGCCTTCTGGTGGTTCCCTCACTGCGAGAAGCCAGGTTACAGGGAACCAGGCTGAGGGCCTTCTCAGTTGTGGCACCCGCCCTGTGGAACGCCCTCCCACCAGATGTCAAAGAGAAAAACAACTACCAGACTTTTAGAAGACATCTGAAGGCAGCCCTGTTTAGGGAAGCTTTTAATGTTTAACAGAACACTGTATTTTAATGTTTTGTCGGAAGCCGCCCAGAGTGGCTGGGGAAACCCAGCCAGATGGACGGGGTATAAAAAATAAATTATTATTATTATTATTATTATTATTATTATTATTATTATTATTCAGGTGGAAGTAAGGGAATGGGGGAGTTTCTCCAGCCCAGTGCTATAAGCAACCACTTGGGGGGGGGGTGTTTGTTATGTTATGTATTTTGTGTTTTCATTTTGCATTTTTATGTTGTAAACCACCCTGTGATTTTCAGATGAAGCGCAGTATATTAACAACAACAACAACAATTTCAAAAAATATTTTGCATACAAGCAAAGTGCTTCAAAATCAGTTCAGCTGCTTTCTATTAAACACAGCTGTTTTCAGCTTCTATCCTCTTAATAAAAATTCTTGCTAAAAATAAAAATAAAAATCCACTCTGCTTGCCTGGCAAAGCAGGTGAGTCAGAAACACCTCCAGATAGCTAGGTGGGGAAGCTTTTGTAAACCAGAAGAGCCACGGTTCTCCTCCCTGCCATCATCACCGCAACTGGCTAACACAGGTATGTGAGGGCAGGTAGGCTAGTAAAAGTTTATAGGCGCTTCTGACGACATCGTGGCAAGGGAGATCTTTTGTTTAGGAAGGGTTCCTGCAGGCACACACAGGTAACCCTATTTGCTCCATCCATCCTCGCTGTGAGGGAAGTATAAGAGCCGGCTCCATTACTGAGATGAGACAGGTGAGCAGGACCTTCATCCAGCGCCCAGTGCCTACAAGCACACTGGCTCCCACCAGCCCTGCCCCACAGTCTGCCCCATGACCTGAGGACCCCAGCAGGAGCAGCGTTGGGCCGAGAAGGCTTAGCAATGGGCGTTGTGTGTATTCTATGCGTATTTTAACAAACTGAACAGAGTGAAAGATTATGAAGCATGGGAGCATGGGAAGTGTATGTATGAACTTAACAGCAATTAGCTTTCCCCCCCAGTCACTATTTTGTTAATGCTGTTAATGTTGTTTTATAGATTATAAATGATTTGTTAATCATATAACATGACTTGCTGTAATTGTGATGTTTGGCTTATTTTGTAGTTTCGCTTTAAAGATTGCAATTATTTTATTGCAATGATTTATTGTTTTATATTATTTACATTGTATTTGTGGCGTTCTTTTGTGTTTTCTTATGCTGCTGTCATTTATTGTTTGTAAGCCGATTTGAGAAAGCGGCATAGAAATATGATCAATCAAATCTCTCCGTTTGAACAGGCAAACCAGATTTTCCTGCTTTGCTTTCTGAAAAAAGGCCTGGTTTTACAGAAAGGGCCCCCTCCTTCAGTTTGGGGGCTCCTGCTCTCTGCTACCCTTCTGCAAAGGCATGGGGCATTCAGCATCAATCCTAAACGCAATAGGAGGATCCAACTGAACTAGCTGCAGCGCCGTCACCCTTGAACCTGCCCTCACCTACCCCAAAGGCAACTTTACCTTCAGTGTTGGGTAGCCGGTGATCCCGAAATCCGAGCAGATTTTCTGGTTGCTCGCCTCAGCACAGTCTAGGACCCCCAGAGTCACAGCAGGTCTCCAATCTGGAGGGGGAATAAGATACAGACAGCAGAATAAAAATGATTAAAGTCATAGCTTGGATTACAGACGCTTCAGGTTGCCTTTTTTCAGGTTATGGACTCAGAACGGGTTACTTCCGGGTTTCGGCAGTCGTGCATGCACAGAAGCACCGAATCGCAACTCGCGCATGCATAGACGCACTGCTATGGGTTGCGAACGTGCATCCCGCATGAATCACGTTCGCAACCCGAGCGTCCAGTGTATTTTAGATAGATGATAGATAGATGATAGATAGATAGATAGATAGATAGATGATAGATAGATAGATGATAGATGATAGATGATAGATAGATAGATAGATAGATAGATGATAGATGATAGATAGATGATAGATGATAGATGATAGATAGATAGATAGATAGATAGATAGATAGATAGATGATAGATAGATAGATGATAGATGATAGATAGATAGATGATAGATGATAGATAGATAGATAGATAGATGATAGATAGACAGATAGATGATAGATAGATAGATAGATAGATAGATAGATAGATGATAGATAGATAGATAGATAGATAGATGATAGATATAGATAGATAGATGATAGATAGATAGATGATAGATGATAGATAGATAGATAGATAGATAGATGATAGATAGATATAGATAGATAGACAGATGGCGTTATTTCCTTTCCACTCTGTTAAGACAATGGTTTTTAGCCAGTGTGCTGTTGCACCCTGGGGTGCCTTGCATGGTCAGGGGTGCCATGGACAACACTGGCCTCCGTCCCTCTTTTTCCCCCGCTGTGGACTCAAAAAGGTTGAAAACCTGTGTGTTAAGGAATACACTTGCTCATTCTTCCAGAGTACAGAAAAATTACCGGAACAAAGTTGACTAGTATTATCTTCCGTGTGGTTTTTAGCTTATGACGGAGACTGGCTGAGCCTCCCTAATGTCCCAGAGAGGCAAAGAGTTGGATAGGAAGGAAGGTCATGGGAGCGAAAGGTAGGAGGAGAAGCAGGAACAGAAGTGAAGAGGAGGAGGAGGAGGGGCCCTGCAGGCCAGCCGAGGTGAAGGTTGAAAGAGGAGTAAGGAGAAGGATGAAATCAAAGAGGAGGAGGAGGAGACCATGACCTGGGAGAAGACTGGAGAGCTTTTAATGGCCGGAAAGGCTGAAGTTCACATACAGACTATACAACTCTATATATTTATCTAGACATTGAAATTGTCACTCTCCATGAACAGACGTGTGTGTGTGTGTGTGTGTGTGTGGCAATTTAATAAGGAGTTGTGTAAGATGGGATCATCTTATTTATAAACAGAAAGGTAGCCGTGTTGGTCTGCCATAGTCAAAACAAAAATTTTTTTTCCTTCCAGTAGCACCTTAAAGACCAACTAAGTTAGTTCTTGGTATGAGCTTTCGTGTGCATGCACGAAAGGTATCTGAAGAAGTGTGCATGCACACGAAAGCTCATACCAAGAACTAACTTAGTTGGTCTTTAAGGTGCTACTGGAAGGGGGGAAAAATTTTTTTTGTCTTATTTATAAAGTTGGTCAAGAACCCCATTCTAATGCATAGAAAAGGTTCAAACCATCAAAGACCACATTTTAGGAAGTACCAACAACCCAGAAAATCCCTGATGAAGGGCAATGGAAATACACTTTTTGAAAAGAACAAAAGTCTGTGGGGATTGGAAGTTTGTTGGCTTCTGCCAACAAAAGGGTCCCTCCCATTTTCTTATTTATTTCTTATTTATCATAGCAGCATATGTAATTATAACACAAAATGAATAAGATTCTTAATCATAACTGAACAACAAAACCATGATCTCTAAATAACCACTTAACAATAAGGTTACTAACCAAACGCTTACCCAGAAGATATGCTTTAATCTTCCTACCGGCGATGATCCCATGTTAAAATAATTCTAAAGCAGCATTCTCATAAGGGCCTTGATCTATACCTCGTAAGAAATGATATATATTCCATAACGCTCCTTCACAAATATTAGCACATCATAAATCCATAAATCTTATTCGGCTCAAAACCATATCTCTTACTATAATCAATACACTTCTGCTGTTTTGCCAAGAAATTGTCTTCTTTCTCGATCTGTTAGAAAATATGTTAATTTGGACATTACTGCAGGGATTATTTGACCTGGATTTTCATGAGGTTTCACTGTCCCCATATCTTATACTTGCAAGAGGCTTAAGAAGAACAGCAAGAAATACAGTGGTGCTCCATATGTGCTTAGCACTTTAAAAAATCCTAAAGTATCAGGATTTGGGCCTGACAGAGGAAGACTATTGGTCCAGACAGACAGTTGGCTTGACCCAGATAAGGCTCATTTCATGTGTTACTAAAATGTTAGACTAAGGCCAGGGAAACCTGGATTCAAGTTGCAGCTTGGACCATGAAGTCCAGTGGGCAACCTCAGACCAGTCATAATCTGCCTACCTTGCGGGGATGTTGTATGAATAAAATCGTAGGAGCCACATGTGCCATATTGCATCTACCAGGAATACTCTGGTCCAGAAGAGCTGACTCTGAGCTGGTTCCTCAGGCACAGACTGAACTGCTTCACCCCCCGCCCCAACCCCACAAGTTTGCTCAACATTTTGCTTGCCTCTGGGCCTCCAGTCTTGACCCTGCCATCTTTAGTCTCATTCCATTACAGTGGTACCTCGGGTTAAGTACTTAATTTGTTCCAGAGGTCCGTTCTTAACCTGAAACTGTTCTTAACCTGAAGCACCACTTTAGCTAATGGGGCCTCCCGCTCCACTACACC
Organism: Podarcis raffonei; assembly: GCF_027172205.1. Lineage (NCBI taxonomy): Eukaryota > Metazoa > Chordata > Lepidosauria > Squamata > Lacertidae > Podarcis > Podarcis raffonei. The sequence continues at coordinate 6,479,719 of NC_070607.1, read as the reverse complement.
GCCAGAACACGATTTCTGTGCTCATCCTGAGGCAAAGTTCTTAACCCGAGGTACTATTCTTGGGTTAGCGGAGTCTGTAACCTGAAGCGTCTGCAACCTGAAGCGTCTGTAACCCGAGCTACCACTGTATTCCCTCGACATCAGTCAAAACATTGTGTTGAGCAAATTCAAGGAACTCAAATTCAGGCTCAGGACATGTTACTACAGGGAACAGCAGAAGGTGTTAACCAAGAGAGACCTGTTTCAAGATGGCACGTTGCGAACCCTCTGCATCAGGAGACACTCTCAGTCGCCACCCTTAGCAGGGAGTCACAACAGCAGCCCAAATCCCAGCTGCTCCACCCTAGGCTTTTGGTCCCATCTGTCTTGGAGATTAAGGAAGCCCTTGTTAAAATTCCCATTCCTTGCCACGCCTTACTCTTGTTTCATGGGAGTGGCAAAGATGCTCGCCCATCCACATGCTTGATCCATGGCCAAACTACATGGCGCAGACAACCTTGAAGACAGAGGCTGCACATGGACCTACAAATCCCAGCTCAGGCACAGATTTACTGGAATTGCTTTGCTGAACTCATCGAAACTTGGCCTCCGTTACCTCACCTCTCAAGCCTTTCTAAGCCTGGGGTTGGGTCAGGCAAAGAATCATAGACACTTAGAGACAATGGGACTGCTCAAGGTGCCCCGACTATAAAATTGGAAAAATTGAGATATATACCGTATTTTTCGCTCTATAGGACGCACTTTTCCCCCTCCAAAAATGAAGGGGAAATGTGTGTGCATCCTATGGAGCGAATGCAGGCTCCTTGGCATCAGCGATAGCAACGCAAAGCCTCCAAAGCGCAGAGGGAGCGCTCCCTCTGCGCTCTGGAGGCTTCGCGTTGCTTTCGCTGAAGCCTGGAGAGCGAGAGAGGTTGGTGCGCACCGACCCCTCACGTTCTCCAGGCTTCAGGGATAGCCTCCTGAAGCCTTTGGAGCCCAGCGGGAACTCGCGCTGCGCTCCGAAGGCTTCGGGTTCCTTTTGCTGAAGCTGGGAGAGCAAGACTCTCCCGGCTTCAGTGAAAGGAACCTGAAACCTTTGGAGCGCAGGGCGAGTTCCCGCTGCGCTCCAAAGGCTTCAGATGGCTATCAGCAACGCGCCTGTCATGTGAAGCCGGAGGAGGAACAGAAGGGTCTCCTTCTGTTCCTTCTCCAGCTTCGCTGAAGGGGTGCTGCACAGTTCTCCCTCTCAGAGAGGGAGAACTACGCAGCGCCCCTTCAGCGACGTGCCCGTCCTGGCTTCTGCCTTAGCCCTGCGCAGCCTCTTCGGGCAGGGGGAGCCTTAATCCTGCTGCCCTGAAGAGGCTTGGCACGGTTATGCCAGAAGCTAGAACAGCCACATGGTATCCCAGAAGCCAGATCCCTCTTGCTGTTCTGGCTTCTGGGATTCAGAATAATTTTTTCTTGTTTTCCTCCTCCCAAAACTAGGTGTGCCTTATGGTCTGGTGCCTCTTTTGGAGAGAAAAATACGGTATATAGCCGCACTGGCAGCATATCTCTTCTTTCTCGTATCTAAAAATGCAAGAAGGGCCTTTACACTCACCAGAAGCTCAACCCTGCTCTCGCCGGTCCTGGAAGGAGCCTTTAAAAAAGTCCCATACCTTCAGAGACTTTGCGCCTGTTCATTGGGGGAGATGGGAAGCCCAGAGCACTTGTTCTTTAGATGCCCCTTTTATGAAGAGGCACGTAGTAAGACCATTGATCCCCTACTGGTGAGGCTAGCTGACCTCCCGGAAAAGCAAAAATTCAAACCTTTTCCTGTTAGTCAAAGATCAGAAGACGACCCGGATGGTTGCCAGATTCTGTGTACTGATCTGTAGGCGCAGACCATCTCCCAAACTCGGTTCTATGGGTGACTCTGGGTCAGATCCGGTAGTTTATTGTTGTACATTGTTTTTAAATTTACTGTTGTACAATGTTTTAATTGATTGTTTTCCTTCTGTGACTGTACCCCCAAGTGTGTTTTATAAGCTGGTCTCCGACCGTAATAAATTATCTATCATCTGTCTGTCTGTCTGTCTGTCTGTCTGTCTGTCTGTCTGTCTATCTATCTATCTATCTATCTATCTATCTATCTACCACACCCAACAAATGGTCCTACAGCTAATGTATGTGCAGAGATTTTGGAACCTCACAATCAAGGTTCCCAAGCTGAGATTCCTGCATTGCAGGGGGTTGGACGACCCTCCCAACCTTTTCACTACGATTCTACAAAGCTCAATAATCATGCAAATGAAGCAGATCTAGATAAACTTTTACTCTTCATACAAAACTGTGCATTTTGTGAAAGGTCTTTACGCTAATTACCGTATTTTTCCCTCTATAACACGCAGATTTTTTCTCCTAAAAAGGAAGGGGAAATGTCTGTGCGTGCTATTGAGCGAATGTCTGGTCCCTGGAGCCGAAAAATCAGGCAAAAATCAAATCGCGCTTCACGGAGAAGGGAAACCTGAAAAGAGGAAGCGGCTGCTTTCCTGCATTCTGCCTCAGGGTCTTACTGCCCACCCTCCTCTGTTTCCTTGCTGTGTTTGCTGAAACGGAACAAAGAGCAGGGAAAGCCCCTCCCCTCCAGGCAAGCAGAGGGGAAAGCAGAGTGTCGTTCCTTCTAATTCCTCTCTGTGCTCCGGTGCTGCTGGGGGAGAGGGAGAGAGAGGGGGGGAGGGAGAGAGAGAGGGGGAGGGAGAGAGAGAGGGGGGAGAGAGAGAGAGAGAGAGAGAGAGATGGCTGGCTTGGGTGGGGGGAAACTTTTGCCTTTCTTTCCTCCCTCCCGTTAAATCCCTCTCCTGCATTCTTAGCCAGCTGCTTCTCTGCACACCCCTCTCATGTCCCTTCTTTGTTTTTCCTTCGTTCCCCACTTAAAATGTGGTTACAAAGCATAGATCCACATGGATCCTCAGGATCTTTGCATTGCGTCACCCCAAATTCACCATCAGATCACATAGCATGTCCATGGCTACAGCCTGCACCAAAAAAATCACGCACCCACTGTTGCCTGGGGCTGCAATGGTGCAAAAATGTGGTTACAAAGCATGGATCCACAGGGATTCTCAGGATCTTTGCATTGGGTCACCCCAAATTCACCATCAGATCACATAGCATGTCCATGGCTACAGCCTGCACCAGAAAAATCACGCACCCACTGTTGCCTGGGGCTGCAATGGTGCAAAAACGTGGTTACAAAGCATGGATCCACAGGAATTCTCAGGATTTTTGCATTGGGTCACCCCAAATTCACCATCAGATCACATGTCTGTGGCCACAGCATGAAGCACAAAAATGATACATCCACTGTTTCATTCAGAATGTTTTTTCCCTTGTTTTCCTCCTCTAAAAACGATGTGCGTGTTATGGTCAGGTGCGTGTTATAGAGCGAAAAATACGGTAGTTGTTTTGGCGGCATGCTCATTTTCAAGCCGGCAGTCTCCAGGAAAGGCCCAGGAGCGTAGGAAGGCAAAGCCAACTCAGTTGCAGTGCAAAACTGTAACCAAAATAAATTGCAGAAGTTGATGGCTGCCCCTTCAACTGTCCTAAGAGAAGGAGGGATCAATCCACCAGCTATGTCAGGCTCATCCTTCCCCTGAAATGTGCCAGCTTACCAACTGTTTTAAGAACTGGTGCCCGGGTTTGATTTCCGCTTTCGCTTAGGTGTCATTTCAGTTTGCAAGCCTGTGAGCAGGGACTGTGCTGTTTTAATTTATTGCTGCCCCGGGAGCCTTTCTGGCTGAGGAGCAGGGTACTGATGCTCTAACATAAATAAACAGAACTGCTTGCTTTGCATTATCCCTAAGCAAAAAGGCCACTTCCCCCTCTTCCCGCTTAGGTTTTTGTGTAATTTGGAGCGTTCGGGTGGGAAAGGAAGCAGCGGCAGCTGGAGAGCGGGGGAAAGAGAGTTAAAGAATATAATAATAATAATAATAATAATAATAATAATAATAATAATAATAATAATAATAATTTATTTATACCCCGCACATCTGGCTGGGCTTCCCCAGCCACTCTGGGCGGCTTCCAACCAAATATTAAAATACAGTAATACATCAAACATCAAAAGCTTCCCTCAACAGGGCTGCCTTCAGATGTCTTCTAAAAGTTTGGTAGTTGTTCTCTTTGACATCTGGTGAGAGGGCATTCCACAGGGCGGGTGCCACTACCGAGAAGGCCCTCTGCCTGGTTCCCTGTAACTTGGCTTCTCGCAGTGAGGGAACCGCCAGAAGTCCCTCGGTGCTGGGCCTCAGCGTCTGAGCAGAACGATGGGGATGGAGACGTTCCTTCAGGTATACTGAACCAAGGCCATTTAGGGCTTTAAAGGTCAGCACCAACACTTTGAATTGTGCTCGGAAACGTACAGAAGTACAGCCTGGCCACAGAGGACGAGGAGGAGGAACTAACTCGGCATGTGGCCCAACTAAAGGCAGCCGAAGTTCTCAAACCCTTGACCTCAGGCAGGAACTCTACCCCTTTTCCACCAGGAAAGCTCTGGAGGGACTGAGAGGAATTACTGAGAGGGACTGACCACACCCAGTCAAGGAAGTTTCCATGCGCCAATGGAGCAGGGTCAAGCGATACCACTAATTCTGCCAGGTCAGACTTGTTTGCTACTATGAGAAGCAGGAGCTTCTCCTTGTAGCACCTCTGATGTGCGTATTTTACTTCTGCCAACTTTGACAGGAGCAGGGCCAGCTACTGTGCAGGACCCAACCCAGCCAATTGGGTCAGCCGCCTGTGGGGCCAGCCAGGGCAGGATGCTCTTCGGGGCCTCCAGGGAGTCTGCCTGCCTCCTTCCACTCGGCCGCCCTACAGCTGAGGGGGAGGCGGTGGGCGTACCGTTTGGGGCAGTGCGGAGCCTGCAGGAGCCCAAGCCACCACATTACTCCCAGGAGAGACACGTGGCTCGGGCGTGCTGCAGGCCCCATGGTGAGTGCCGCCCGGCATTTTGTCACCCCCCTCAGTGGTGACACCCGGGGCGACCCGCCCCTGACCCAACCTGGCCAGCTAAACCAGGTGAAGGCAGCCGATGGAACTCAAACCCTCAGTGACTTAGGGACTTCCCACAGTTCTGGTGGTTGAGCGGACAAGGCCAATGGCAGGTCCAACAGTCAAAAAGTTGGTTTCTGCATGTGCTGTAGAGGGAAGTGAGTTGGCAGATGGGGCTTGTCCTCCTGGGAAAGGAGCCCATCTAGGAGAAGGAAAACTCTGATCCTAAATCTCCACTGCCTTGTGGGATATCTTCGGGAGAAGAGAAGGCTAAGCAGTAAACCCTACGCAATTCCGGAATGGCATCCCTAAGATGGTTAGATTGTGCCTTGTACGCTTGCAGCCAAGCTAGTGCTTTTCCTTTGGACCACATCCACAGTGAGGCTTGTTGCCTGGGCTGCCCAGGACCTCCATACACACTGCCCGGGCTTGTGCCCTGGGGAGGTCACTTCAGTGCGGCCATGCAGCAATTTGACTTCAGCCCTGAAGGCACACTCCTCGGCCCAGTATACCTGAAGGAGCGTCTCCACCCCCATCGTTCAGCCCAGACACTGAGGTCCAGCGCCGAGGGCCTTCTGGCAGTTCCCTCACTGCAAGAAGCAAAGCTACAGGGAACCATGCAGAGGGCCTTCTCGGTGGTGGCGCCCCCCCTGTGGAACGCCCTCCCATCAGATGTCAAAGAGATAAACAACTACCTGACATTCAGAAGACATCTGAAGGGAGCCCTGTTCAGGGAAGTTTTTAATGTGTGACATGTTAATGTATTTTTAATCTTTGTTGGAAGCCACCGAGAGTGGCTGGGGAAACCCAGCCAGATGGGCAGGGTACAAATAAATTATTATTATTATTATTATTATTATTCTCTCAAGACAGGTGGATGCCAACAATAACTTAGACAGCCTCGGTGTCCACAATAAACATACACGGAAGAACGGTGTTTGTTCCCCAGGTGCTTACAATCCAAATTTTGACAAGGGGATGACAGAAACATCCAGGAGAGCAGTAGAAGGCAAGAGTGGCAGAACACCAAGACTACAGAGAGGCAAGTCAGATTGCAACGTCCACCGTGAGTCATTTTGCTTCGCTTCTGTTCCCTCAGATTCCATGCAGAATACAAGCTGTCCTTCCCACAGATGACGAGAGCTGTAGCCTGGGACTAAGAACATGCCAATTATCACTTCCTACGGGAGAAGCATTTGCGTTTCCATCTCTGCCACTGACTCAGCAAGATGTTGGGCAACTCTCTTGATCTCCATTTCCTCACTTAACCTAATAGGGGTAATCATAATGACCTGATGCCGGTAAAAAAGGACTTTGAAACATACCACGGACGTGCGCCATTCTGAACACAACACATTACTCAGCCTTCCCCGAATCGTCCCCAACTTGCGGGGTTCCCAGAGATTGTTAGCTTACCAAGGCAGTTCCTGATGGACAACACAAGAACGAGGAAAGCGAGAGGAAAGGCAAAACACCAGCGTGGTACTGGAAAAGATAAATTGTAGGAAAGTGGCACAAAATGCCAAATGTGCTTTCGTGAAGACCTTCAGGGCCACAAAGATAATTTACCTAATAAGGCAACATCTCTTTAAAAACAAACAAACCCGGAAGGTTTGTCCCAGCTTCCCCCTTGAAGCAAGACCTGCACATTTTATACTCTGCAGCTGTGGAAATTAGGTGGGCCTCCATCGGGATTAAATTTACGGCATGTAATGCCTTAAGAGAGAATATTATGAAAATGATATACAGGTGGTACATGACCCCAGTCAAGCTCGCAAAAATCTATCATTTGCCCGATAACAAATGTTGGAAATGTAAGGAAAATGAAGGTACATTCTTTCACCTTTGGTGGGCGTGTCCCAGGATTAAGGCTTTCTGGGAAATGATATATAATGAATTGAAAAAAGTATTTAAATATACTTTCTTGAAGAAACCAGAGGCCTTTCTCTTGGGTATGTCTGGCCAATTGGTGCCAAAGAAGGACAGAACGTTTTTTATGTATGCTACAACAGCAACAAGAATACTTATCGCAAAGTATTGGAAGACGCAAGATCTACCCACTCTGGAAGAATGGCAGATGAAACTGATTGACTGTATGGGACTGGCAGAAATGACGAGCAGAATCCATGACCAGGGAGAAGAGTCGGCAGAAGAAGATTGGAAAAAATTTAAGGATTATTTACAGAAATACTGCAAAATTAAGGAAAGTTAAATGGTGTTGGATTGAAATTGAGTGGTTTCTAGCTGTAATGATATAAAGGAACATAGATGGGAAAAAAGGGTTTGAAAAATAAGGTAATCTTATAAGCTGTAATGCTTTAAATGAAGGATTTGCTGAACAAATAACCTTAACTGGGATACAAGGAGGAGAAGTATGAGGAGGTCTGAGAAATTTGTTATTTAAAAGTATGATTTATGAACTTTATGTCTTTTTTAATGTTTTTGTTTGTTCTGTTTTTGTTTGTTTGTTTAAAAAATTGGAAAATTTAATAAATATTATTTTTTTAAAAAAGGAAATTAGGTGGGCCCAATTGGGGTGGGGGGTAGATGGCAGGGGGATGTGGGGGTGCACAGGCAATCGAAAGCTTTATTAATGCTGGGGAAATTCCAAAGAAGCAGTCGAGTCCAGATCAGCTACCTGAAACAGGTGCATGCAACATTGCCCCCTACAATTGGAAGGCAAAATGAAGCCCCTGGATTGGACAGGCTGGGTATCTGTCAATTTAGGAAGATTGAGAGGAGGCTTAATCACAAAGCAGAGCACACAATAAAATTATTGATAAAGCAGATTTTTAATCCCCCAAAACTGAAAAATGCACACACCTAAGATAATTATCAATAAAAACATGGATAATACTTTAAAAGCAAACATAAATAACTAAATTTTATGGCTGTGTAGTCTTGCTGGGGAAAAAAGGTTTGCTGCAAGCAAACAAGCTAGCGAGGGTGCCTCTGCCTTGTGTCAACAGCTGACGCCACACTGAAAGATCAGCAAATGGGAAACATTATGAAGAGTAAATAATAGGAGCACAACCTTGTCTAGGCAAGGCAGTATACGTATTCTGCCTGTAAAACACCAGCCACAATCTGAACTACACATTGAAAACAATGTCATACCCCTTTAACCAGGCGTGCCTTTCGCCAAGGGATCCTGGAAACTGTGGTTTGTTTAAGGGTGCTGAGTGTTTTGAGGAGACCTCAACTCCCCTCCCAGAGCTACCATTTCCAGAGTTCCCTGGGGTGTTAAATCACTCTGCAAGCTGTAGCTCAGGGAGGTGAATCCGGGTCTCCTAATAACTGTCAGAACCCTGAAAAAACTACATTTCCCAGGATTCTTTGGGGGAGGCCATAACTGTTCAAAGTGGTATGGCGTGCTTCAAACCTTAAGTGTAGATGGAGCCCCCAGTCTCTTAGCACCTCAAGTCCAGCTCCAGCTCCAACTGACCTCAGAGATTCTGGGTTGGAGAAAAAAACACTACAGGTCAGCCCGCTCACACCAGAGACGTTTGGCAGTAGGCGCACTCTGAGTAAACTCTGACTTTTAAAGTCACTTTAAAAGTCATTTCTCCATGAAATGCACAGATGAGAGAGAAACTTCCCCTACAGTATCACTTTAAAAGTAATAAGTAAAGGTAAAGGTACCCCTGCCCGTACAGGCCAGTCTTGCCAGACTCTAGGGTTCTGCGCCCATCTCACTCTATAGGCCGGGGGCCAGTGCTGTCCGCAGACACTTCCGGGTCACGTGGCCAGCGTGACAAGCTGCATCTGGCGAGCCAGCGCAGCACACGGAAACGCCGTTTACCTTCCCGCTAGTAAGCGGTCCCTATTTATCTACTTGCACCCGGGGGTGCTTTCGAACTGCTAGGTTGGCAGGCGCTGGGACCGAGCAACGGGAGCGCACCCCGCTGCGGGGATTCGAACCGCCGACCTTTCGATCGGCAAGTCCTAGGCGCTGAGGCTTTAACACCCGCGTCCCTTGTTTAAAAGTAATAGTAGTCAGCATTTGGAAGAGTTAGATTCGTGGGACCTTTCCGTTGCTGAATGGAGAAGCAATTAACCAATGGATTCTTTCGAAACACGCACACAGAAACATAGATTCTGAAGCACGGAGTGGAAATCGAATCTGTAGGGCAAGGTATGATCAGGGGAGAAGTCCAGGGTGTTTCGGCAGCACCCCGATCCCTCTGTTTCACTGACATCCCATTGGAAGGAAATTGAAAAGGGGACTCCCGAAAACAGGGGTCAGCAAGGGTTACCTCGCCTGGGCCAGTTCACTCCAGCAGAGACCCCTCTGTGGGCTGGATAGCTCGCGCGCCTGCAATTTCCAGTGTCTGCGTCTGCGCAGACGCAATTTCCAGCGCCGCGGAAGTGAGTCCCCGTGCCAGTTTAGCGCAGCACGGAGGGACCCACCAAGCAGGCAGCTCCGTTTGGGGGCAGCTCGGGGGCTGGTTAAACCACCTCCGTGGGCTGCTTGTGGCCTATGGGCCTTAAGTTGCTGACCCCTGCCCTACAAGGAAGGCAACTAATTGTACCTGTTTGTCTTCAGTGCACCGATTGATTGACTTCCTTTACAAGAGATTATGCTTTCCCCAAAACACAGATGAGACACACATCAATAGAGCAGAGGAAAAAGATTATTTCTCCACCTGTTATCCCTGAGGCAAATAAAAGGTTTATGTAGCACAAATCATTAGTAATGAATGCAAGACTGAAAAGGTATGGCCTACATGAATAAGAATGAACACCACCAGGACATCAATGGAGAGAGATAAAGCTCAGGAAATTACAGTCACTTGTGGGGGCCATAATCTGCTACCAAAACACTGAGAATTTTAAATCTATCTCTTAAAAACTAAAGGCACAAGCAGTCACTGGTCCCATTCATTTCAATGGGAGGGTGAGATCACCGGAATCTATGGGATCCCTTGCTCAGTTTTGGTTAGATCATGTTTTGTGGTCTAGACTGCTAAGATTTTTGTTTCTTTAATGGAGGAAGGGAATTGACTGCGAATAGCAATTGGAAAAAGAAAATAGGAGAAGATTCCTATCCCCTGGCTCTTTCATTCAGCCAATGGGAAGGGGCATGGCGAAGGGGGGGTGCTGCAAAGGGCTTCTAGGGTGGGAGGGGGACAAGAAAAACTGTTTGTCTTGGGGTTTAAGCATGGTTAGCTTAATAAACTATGGTTTAATAAAGTTAAATTATGGTTCAACTTTGGCTTAGGGAGGTGTGTGAACCAGGCCAGAGACTCCTCTGTAGTTGAAGAACAGCCTCTCCTTGTGATCTCAAAGTCCAAGCCACAGAAACTTTGGAAAGCTGGAGCAATGAAGAGTCTTGCAAAGGTAAAAAGGTACAGGTAAAGGACCCCTGGACGGTTAAGTCCAGTCAAAGGTGACTCTGGGGTTGCGCCGCTCATCTCGCTTTCAGGCCAAGGGAGCCGGCATTTGTCCACAGACAGCTTTCCGGGTCATGTAGCCAGCATGACTAAACCGCTTCTGGCGCAACGGGACACCATGACGGAAACCAGAGCACACGGAAACGCTGTTTACCTTCCTGCAAGAGTGGTACCTATTTATCTACTTGCACCGGTGTGCTTTCGAACTGCTAGGTTGGCAGGAGCTGGGACAGAGCAACGGGAGCTCACTCCATCGCAGGGATTCAAACGGCAACCTTCCGATCGGCAAGCCCAAGAGGCTCAGTAGTTTAGACCATAGCGCCACCCACGTCTTGAGACTAACACATTTATTGCAGCATTTTTGTGCACGACAACTTTCACCTGGAGATTCGTACTGTGAGTTTTGATTGACTGATTGAACCCACATATTAGTCAATATGATTCATAGAATCATATAACAGGAATAGCAGAGTTGGAAGGCTATTCATTAGGGTCATCTAACACAACCCGCTGCAATGCGGAATTCTGTCCTAAAGCATCCATGATCTTAAAGCAAGCATTGCCTCCTGGATGAATACAATTGCCACTGGTCATACATTGAATACTTAAACGCAATTAACTTTTATTCTTAAAAATCTGCTGCCCGTTTTTAAATTGGCTTAAGCTTACAACACTCGTAACTAATTTATCTCATCATTCCAAAACAGTGCAAAGCAGTTCCAAACTGCTGAGGCAATCCCATTCCTGCCTTATCACAGCAGGCTCCCAGAAGCCTGTGTCTGTAATGATGTGGGCTCCTGAAGTCCAAAATCATGGCATGTCTGGCAGATAACATTTAAAACAGGTTATTAGAGTGTGGGTGGAAAGAGACATGACCAACTATGCTGACTGACAAGCCAACTGGAAGCAGAAATGTATAGGCTACAAAAACTACTGTGTAGACTTCCCTATGGGTGAGATTAGGAGGTCTAAGCCTAAAAGCAAATGTTTGGAAAATGTTTGGGCTCATCATCTTAAGACAAGCACTGGCACAATGTTCCAACTGTAAAATACAGATTCAGCGCTCTAGGGCAGGCTTCCTCAACCCCGGCCCACTGGATGTTTTGAGACTACAGTTCCCATCATCCCTGACCACTGGTCCTGCTAGCTAGGGATCATGGGAGTTGTAGGCCAAAAACATCTGGAGGGTCGAGGTTGAGGAAGCCTGCTCTAGGGTGAATGTCTTCTCCTCATATTCTAACCCTCAGGAACACCATAAAACAGAAATCTAGTCCCTGGTCATCCTGGCTTTCAAAACCATTAACGTACAAATGTATGTCAACATTTAAAAGAAACAGAAAAGAAACCCACCCATGCAGTATAATTACAGCCATCACAACATCCCCGGGCAGCAAGTTCCGCAGGTTAACTATCTCTTACCAAAGACAACAAACTTCCTGGTGCCCAAAGCAACACTCATTTGCATTTACCCACAGCTATGCTAAACTCATGCTGGCCACATGGCCCGGAAGCTGTACGCCGGCTCCCTCGGCCAATAGAGCGAGATGAGCGCCGCAACCCCAGAGTCGGCCACGACTCGACCTAATGGTCAGGGGTCCCTTTACCTTTACCTTATGCTCAAGCAGCAATTTCCCATCTCCCCATTGCCTTCTTTGAGGCAACCCATTCACTCATACAATCCCCTCAGGGGCTTTGGAAAGACGGGATAAGCTAAGTCCTTTAGCACTGGGGGGAAGGGCATCTTGCTGTTGCCCTCAAGATGTGATGGGACTACAACTTCCACCATTCTTGACCATGAGCCATGCTGGCTGGGACTGAAAGAAGCTGGCATATATTACTTACACACACACACACACACACACACACACACACACACACACACCTGTTTTAGCAGGAAGTCAACACAGCATACACTTCCTTAAAGTAGGCAGCAGGAATTGTGGTAATTAACACCTTTTCCTAACGTACCACTGGGTGCTAATCTATGTTGAGTTTTGATCATGGTTTATGCCAAGGGTAGGCCAGATGCGGCCCAATCACCTTCTCAATCCAGCCCGCAGATGGTCCAAGAATCAGCATGTTTTTACATGAATAAAGTCCTTTTATTTAAAATGCATCTCTGGGTTATTTGTGGGGCCTGCCTGGTGTTTTTAGATGAGTAGAATGTGTCCTTTTATGTAAAATACATCTCTGGGTTATTTGCTGGGCACAGGAATTTGTTCATTATTTTTTTCCAAAATATAATCTGGCCCACCACATGGTCTGAAGGACAGTGGACCGGCCCACGACTGAAAAAGGTTGCTGACCCCTGGTTTATGCATTAGGGACAGCAGAAGAGGCCTCTGTAAAACCCACGTTCTGGCCAGCACTGGCTTTAGAATCAGCATTACAAACTTGATCAAGACAAGAATCGCCATAGGCCCTTGGGTTTCAAACCACCTCGAAGCGCCAGTTGCCCTATTGATGGAAATGCAGCGACGTATGCCTGCCGCTTCTCAGCTGAGACATACAGTGGTACCTCGGGTTAAGTACTTAATTCGTTCCGGAGGTCCGTTCTTAACCTGAAACTGTTCTTAACCTGAAGCACCACTTTAGCTAATGGGGCCTCCTGCTGATGCCACGCCGCTGGAGCATGATTTCTGTTCTCATCCTGAAGCAAAGTTCTTAACCTGAGGTACTATTTCTGGGTTAGCAGAGTCTGTAACCTGAAGTGTATGTAACCTGAAGTGTATGTAACCCGAGGTACCACTGTACTGCCAAGCTGCAGGATCTCTTCCCGTAAAGGAAAGAGGGCTGACTCAGTCCACTCGAAGGCAGAATCAAGTCACCGTGCTTACAATTTCCTCTCGCCACCTCAAAGGGATGGAAATGTTCTTCACTTCCTGCCCTGACCCAGCACAGCAGCAATGAAGTGGACCTTTTTGATCAGCCGATGCACTCCACCCCAGAGATGGCGAAACTTCCACGGCTGCAAAGTGGTTCAGACAGCCCTAATTGAGGCAATCAAATAACAAAGTGATTGGCAACACATTTCTGGACCTATTGGGCATGGTAGGCAAACTAAGGCCCAGGGGCCGGATCCAACCCAATTGCCTTCTAAATCCGGCCCATGGACGGTCCAGGAATCAGTGTGTTTTTACATGAGTAGAATGTGTCCTTTTATTTAAAATGCATCTCTGGGTTATTTGTGGTGCATAGGAATTCGTTCATTTTTTTCTCCAAAATATAGTCCGGCCCCCCACAAGACACTGATGCTGGGAAAGATGGAGGGCACAAGGAGAAGGGGGCGACAGAGGACGAGATGGTTGGATAGTGTTTTCGAGGTTACCAGCATGAGTTTGACCAAACTGCGGGAGGTAGTGGAGGACAGAGGTGCCTGGCGTGCTCTGGTCCATGGGGTCACGAAGAGTCGGACACGACTAAACGACTAAACAACAACAACAACAACCCACAAGGTCTGAGGGAAAGTGGACCGCCCCTCTGCTGAAAAAGGTTGCTGACCCCTGCTTTTAGGCCATAAGCAAGGAGCCTCGAGATTTGAGGCCACACCAAGCCATCTCTTAATTTAGAGAATAATGGAAGAGGTAAATGATAATGTAGCCATACATCAGCAGCCAGATGTCCAAATTCCTCCACCATGTTCTGGACAGATGCATTCCTCCTTTGGGGAAACAAAAACTGTAGGATGGAAGAGGGGAAATGCAAGAAAACTACACCCACTTACATAGAAATAATAAAGAGAAAGGACATACTCTTCCAACATATTCCTATAGAGCAGGGCAGCAGAATCTGATGTCTCATTGCATGCAGGGTGAAACACAGCTAACTATACTTTATGGCAAGGGACGTGGGTGGCGCTGTGGGTTAAACCACAGAGCCTTGGACTTGCCAATCAGAAGGTGGGTGGTTCGATTCCCAACGATGGGGTGAGCTCCCGTTGCTCGGTCCCTGCTCCTGCTACCTAGCAGTTCGAAAGCACACCAAAAAGTGCAAGTAGATAAATAGGTACCGCTCCAGCAGGAAGGTAAACGGCGTTTCCGTGCACTGCTCTGGTTCGCCAGAAGCAGCTTAGTCATGCTGGCCACATGACCCGGAAGCTGTACGCCGGCTCCCTCGGCCAATAAAGCGAGATGAGCGCCGCAACCCCAGAGTCGGCCACAACTGGACCTAATGGTCAGGGGTCCCTTTACCTTTTATACTTTATGGCATTCGCCCAAGAGGGCAGCCCCCATATTGTAGAATTAATTGCCACTACATGTTAGGCAAGTAGTGTTTTGTTTTGCCACTGGAACATTTTTACTTGCGTAAGCCAGCCATGCCATGGGATCCAGTTTTAAGCTCTGATCCTTTTGCCTTTTTATGTTTCCATTTTTTTAATTTTTGTACGCTGCTTTGAGAATATCCTGCCCTCTTGATATAGTAGTATAAGAATTTTGCATGTATAAATGAAATAAACAAGTAACAAGGCCAGAAAAGGGGGCAGCAGAAATGGAGTACGTATTTTTCGCCCCATAGGACGCACCGCCCCATAGGACGCACCTAGTTTTTTTGGCGGGAATAAAGAAAAAAAATTATTTCCCCCCCAGGTGCGGGGCTGGGGCAGGGGAAGCCCGAGCTTCCCCCGACCCCAGAACAGGCTGCTATCCGCAAGCCGTGGGAGAGCTAGAAGCCTGGGGCGTGCTGAGCTCAGCACGCCCCAAGCTTCTGGGTGCAGGCAAGCTCTCCGCTAGCTGTGGGACAGCTCTCCAGGCTTCAGCGAAAGCCTGCATTCGCCCCATAGGACGCACACACATTTCCCCTTCGTTTTTGGAGTGGGAAAAGTGTGTCCTATAGGGCGAAAAATACGGTAATCTGCAATGGAGTAATCTGAGCTAAAGCATCCCTGATAAATGGCCATTCAACCTCTGCTTATAAACTTCCAAGGGAGGAGAGGTTACAACCTCCTAAGGGAGATCATTCCACTGTCTAACAGCTCTTACTGTCAGAAAGTTCTTTCTGATTTTTAGCCAGAAACTCCTTTATTGTAATTTGAAGCCATTGGTTCGAGTCCTACCCTCCAGAGCAGGAGAAAACAAGCTTGTTCCATCTTTCATGTGACAACCTTTTAAACAACCTTTAAAATGGTTGTTGCCCCCTTTTCTATTATATACTTTGTGGCAAAAAACAAACAAACACATAATTTGTTGTTGTTTAGTCGTTTAGTCGCGTCTGACTCTTCATGATCCCATGGACCAGAGCACGCCAGGCACATAATAATAATAATAATAATAATAATAATAATAATAATAATAATAATAATAATTTATTCATTCATTCCCCACCCTAACCGGTTCAGAAAACTGGGCTCAGGGCGGCTAACAACAAATTTAAAACACTTAATTGTAAAAGCAGCATAAAATACAGTATAAAAACATGAATAACAATAAAATTCAAAGTTCAGAAATCAATTTGGGGGAAATCCATCTAATAAGCATTAGATAATCCCCAGGGCTGCTGGCTGAATTGGTCCTACTTGGGCCAGCGAGGAGGCCAGGGGAGAATTAGCTGTGGGGTCTCAGAGTGGGTAATCTTCATAAAAGGGGAGGGGGAGGGAAGAGAAGGGGAATAACGGAAATAAAAGATCAGGCTGAATTCAAATTAAAGGCCCGGCGGAATAGCTCTGTTTTACAGGCCCAACGGAAGGAGGTTAAATCCTGAAGGGCCCTAGTCTCCTGGGACAGAGCATTCCACCAGGTCGGAGCCATCACTGAGAAGGCCCTGACCCTGGTGGAGGATAGTCTGACTTCCTTAGGGCCCAGGACCTCTAAACTATGGTTATTCATGGACCTTAAAGTCCTCTGCGGGGCATACCAGGAGAGGCGGTTCTGTAAATAATAATAACATAATCCTTTTGTTGCCCCTCTACCACCTTGACCCCACAATGCCATTTATTCACCCAAAGCATAAGCTCGATATCAGGTATGCTGCTCAGGTGTGAAGTTTCTAAGAGTGGGTGCTGCGGCAAGAGAAACAAAGCTACAGCACCTTGTTCTGTGTAGGTCCCTAATCAAATTGCAGCTGGCCGAGGGAGGAGATATGTCTGCACTGGGGCAAACGTGTGTCTTGATTCACTGTCTCTCTGGGTGGAAACAGGCATTAGTCGAGGAAAGCCAAAAATGGCAGGGCGGAGACATTGTCGCTCAAATGCAAAAGTGTCATCATATCACCTTGAAGTCTCAAACAGGGAATCCACAACCGTCTCCAGGCACAGGGTGGGTATGTCCTTGGAAACAGGCTTGCCATTTTAAAATGGGCAGTGTAGCTCCTGCATAAATGGAGAGTTTCTGAACCTCTGATAAAAGTTCACCACACTTCACAGATGTTACAGATAAAGGACAGGAAGAGTTGGGAAAGATGCGTCCGAGAGCAAGTGGTTTTTGACCGGCAAAGTACAATGGCTCCGCCTGCAACATTCAAACACACGTTCATTGTCCAAGAGGAAAAGGCTCTCTATCACCCACAATGAATAATAATCTATCCCATTTCTTTTATTGGTAGATCCTTGTTGTACAAAGCCAGGGTGTGTGTGTCAAAATGCATAATGATAAATGACTGAACCTTGGCTGCACTGCAGTCATGACTGCTTTAAACCAAGTTGACAAGAATTTAATAGCAAAAATATATATGTGTTCGAATCTTGGAAATAGAGTCGAATCCGTAAGAAAAGTATATCTGGGTGGAAAGTATTCTGTGCACATATCCAAACCAAAGAATGGCAGGATATGAAGTGGAGATGTAGCCTTAAGGAAGTGTGTGAGGCTGTCCTGGGCACACAGGGTGCGTCAATGTTGCACACACAACATACCGTATTTTTCGCTCTATAAGACGCACCAGACCACAAGACGCACCTAGTTTTTGGAAGAGGAAAACAAGAAAAAAAATATTCTGAATCTCAGAAGCCAGAACAGCAAGAGGGATTGCTGCGCAGTGAAAGCTGCGATCCCTCTTGCTGTTCTGGCTTCTAGGATAGCTGCGCAGCCTGCATTTGCTCCATAAGACGCACACACATTTCCCCTTACTTTTTAGGAGGGAAAAAGTGAGTCTTATAAGCAAAAAATACGGTATTCCCTGGCTGCAGAATTCATAGCCATGGTGGTTGCTTCCATTTTGAAACACAACAAACATGAAAAGAGTAAAAACTTATGCATCTGCACTGGAAAAACACTCCAAACTATAATCCCAGGTGGCAGTAGCAAGTAAGAATTTCAAGGGAATTCTATAAAAGGGTTTTTTTTAATCCCAAGAGTGCATAAAACTGCTAGCTGCAGCATACCCAAAACACATAACTAATCATGAAGCAGGGAACCGAAGGCTATGAGATTGCACAGATAAAAAGTAATGTGGTTGCAGTGCAGCCTTGTAAAAAGAAACAGCCTGGATACAACGTTTTTAATGGCATGTGTTTTAATTGCAGCATCGGTCCAAGACGGAGTCGTTCTGCTCAGAGTTAAGTGTGGTACAAGTCGAACTGATTAAAATTTATGAACTGAATCAGGACTTTCAGCTTAGAAGCACAAGTAGACTGATTTATATGAGAGTATCGTGGTTCAAGAGAAGACTTCTAGGCTACAAGGCAGAGAGGTTGATTGTGGTTTATTTCAACCACAAATAAAGACAGAACCAAGGCAGCAGCTGTACCAGTACAGATGGAATTGGGAATATAGTATGGATGGCTACTGTCAACGCAGAAAGAGAACAGCACCGTCAAAGAGAGCAGGGAGGGGAACCATTAGGAATAATTACTTGCAAGACTGTGGTGGAAATCTGGTGGAAGTTTCCCATCTCAGCTTAAATTTGGTTTGAAATGTGTATGCATCCAATCTTCCATCTTAAGATTCTGCCTTATACCGAATCAGACCATTGAGCCACCTGGCTCAGAACTGTTGACCCCCTTAAATAACTTTTAAGGTCAGCCCTGAGAAGAGTTGCACCACACTGCGAAAGCTAACGCATTTATCGAAACATAAACTTCCGTGTGCCAAAGCCCATTTTGTTAGAGGTTTAGCACACACAGTATGGGCAGAACTGAAGACCCCAGGCCACTACACAAACTGGCCCTCATAGGCTAGGTAAATGGGGTGCTGGAAAATATAGGGCCACCCTGCTGCTCCCTACACCAGCTAGAAACACAAGGAGTAATAATCCTCCTCTAGTCCTGGAGTCTTGCCGATCGAAAGGTCGGCGGTTCGAATCCCCGCGGCGGGGTGCGCTCCCGTCGTTCGGTCCCAGCGCCTGCCAACCTAGCAGTTCGAAAGCACCTTCGGGTGCAAGTAGATAAATAGGGACCGCTTTATAGCGGGAAGGTAAACGGCGTTTCCGTGTGCGGCTCTGGCTCGCCAGATGCAGCTTTGTCACGCTGGCCACGTGACCCAGAAGTGTCTGCGGACAGCGCTGGCTCCCGGCCTATAGAGTGAGATGAGCGCACAACCCCAGAGTCAGACACGACTGGCCCGTACGGGCAGGGGTACCTTTACCTTTACCTTTAGTCCTGGAGTCTAGACCTGGAGTTAGAGGGCCTGCACCAGCTGGTTCAAGCATCCTGCAGGGTCCAAGAGTAAAACCTTTTTCTGGACTATTGCAATTCAGGCCTCTGGTGAGCATTCCCCTTTAGAAAATATGATCTATTCAGCCTGCATATAGTAAACATCACATATGGAGGCAGCCTTATGTGAAGAGAGTACTAGTACTAGTAATTTATTATTTGTACCCTGCCCATCTGGCTGGGTTTCCCCAGCCACTCTGGGCGGCTTCCAACCAAGATTAAGAATACATTAAAATGTCACACATTATAAACTTCCCTAAACAAGGTTGCCTTCAGATGTCTTCTAAATGTCAGATAGTTGTTTACAGTGGTACCTCAGGTTAAGTACTTAATTCGTTCCAGAGGTCCGTTCTTAACCTGAAACTTAACCTGAAGCACCACTTTAGCTAATGGGGCCTCCCCCTGCTGCCGCGCCACAATAGCACGATTTCTGTTCTCATCCTGAAGCAAAGTTCTTAACCTGAAGCACTATTTCTGGGTTAGCGGAGTCTGTAACCTGAAGCATATGTAACCCGAGATACCACTGTATTTCCTTGACATCTGATGGGAGGGCGTTCCACAGGGCAGGTGCAACCACCGAAAAGGCCCTCTGCCTGGTTCCCTATAGCTTAGCTTCTCGAAATGAGGGAACCGCCAGAAGGCCCTCGGAGCAGGACCTCAGTGGACAATGGGGGTGGAGATGCTCCTTCAGGTATACTGGACCAAGGCCGTTTAGGGCTTTAAAGGTCAGCACCAACACTTTGAATTGTGCTCGGAAACATACTGGGAGCCAGTGTAGGTCTTTCATGACCGGTGTTATGTGGTCTTGGCGGCCGCTTCCAGTCACCAGTCTAGCTGCCACATTCTGGATTAGTTGCAGTTTCCGGGTCACCTTCAAAGGTAGCCCCATGTGTGTGTGTGTGTGTGTTTTAAACATCAAATGTCCTAATCTGCAGCCTGAAGTTCAATTCAGGAAGTCCATTCCCATTCAATAGGGGTGAATGCGCAAACTGGCCCTAAAATAATCAGTGTTCCAGACAATGTGAATGTTCTGCCTGCTTTAATCAAACAAGAAGAACAGGTTGCTCCTAGAAGTCCAGCTCTGACCTTTTTTTATTTACTACATGTTAACAGTGGATGATCTATCATCTAACCTGTAAGGTTAGAACAGCTGATCTAACTTCTATCGTCACTGTAAACATTTCACAAACTTCCAGATAGGTGTTTTTTTTGGCAAGAGTTGACGCATCCGTCTTATGACAGTAGTTAATCACTTTAGACAGAGCAAGAAAAATCCCAAAGAAAATGTGGTTGTCTTTTTTTGTGATAGCTTAAAGCAACAATAATACGTTTCATGCAACTATATATATGACGTTACAGTAGATGCAATCATATCGCCTTTAATTTTCATACGGGAAGGGATTGAACAAGAAGTCACACCAAACAATCCATTTCGTTCAACAGTCTGAGGAAGGCGCCCCATTTAAAAATGGGGGGGGGTAATTCTGCTTAGCCTTACATGATTATTTTCAACCTTCATCCTTCTACTGCCCTCTTTTTTGGGGGGGGCTATAATCTCCCACGTCGGTTTCCGTAGTGTAGCGGTTATCACGTTCGCCTCACAAGCGAAAGGTCCCCGGTTCGATCCCGGGCGGAAACATTATTGCCCTTTTACCAGGGACGCGGGTGGTGCTGTGGGTAAAACCTCAGCGCCAAGGACTTGCCGATCGCATGGTCTGCGGTTCGAATCCCCGCAGTGGGGTGCGCTCCCGTCGTTCGGTCCCAGCGCCTGCCAACCTAGCAGTTCGAAAGCACCCCCGGGTGCAAGTAGATAAATAGGGACCGCTTACCAGCGGGAAGGTAAACGGCGTCCCGTGTGCTGCGCTGGCTCGCCAGATGCAGCTTGTCACACTGGCCACGTGACCCGGAAATGTCTGCGGACAGCGCTGGCTCCCGGCCTCTAGAGTGAGATGAGCGCGCAACCCTAGAGTCTGGCAAGACTGGCCCGTATGGGCAGGGGTACCTTTACCTTTATAGTCTTCCATTTGCTTTTAGTCTGGAATCTCTGCTAGCTCAGATTAGCAGAGATAAGGGAATAGCCCAGCCCCAAGACAGAATCCTGCACCTCTCACTTTTAGAATTTGTGCATAACAATAGCAAACTTTAGCCCCTGGTCACTCACTCCTGACCAGAGAAGTCAGCTGCTTTTGTCCAAAGCATATGCCATATTTTTTTATCTCAGTAACGCATGGTACGTCAATATTTTCTCCATACAGAAATCAGGGTGGTGGAGGGGAAACTGAGGCTGAGACGCAGCGGCTTTCCTGAGATCAGTGAGTGAGATCATGTCAGGATATGAATTCAAGATCTGATCACATTCATTCAGTTCACAAGCTGCCCAATAAAAATTCCTCTCTGGGCTTTGTACAAGACCATTGGGCCCCATCTGCAATATACATTAAAGGCAGGATCATGCCACTTTAAACAGTGCAGCTGAAGAATCAATCCCTCTTCACAGGGAACTCTGGGAATTGTAGCTCTGTGAATTGAATATTGGTCTTCTAACAGTGCTTAGGATCCTGAACAAACTACAGTTCCCGTGAAAAAAGGTAGCATCCTGCTTTAAATGTATAGGGCATAAAGGGCACTGGATCCAAAAGTTTCGAGATATGAACAGATACCACGGTTTCAATCAAATGACACACAGAAGCCAAAACGGTGGTTAGGTTTGCACACTTCCATAGACAGAAATGCACACCCCTTCCATAGATCACTATCGGATGCCTCCATCACATCCAAATGCATTTCTTGCACCTTGGCTACTGATTCACTAGAGAACCTGCAAGCATCAACTGTCTCCAGATACATGCTGAATCCAGACAGGAGTTTCAGTACAAGAGGAAAAGGATTGTGGCGAAGACACCTTGATATGCTATGACAAGAGACACAATAGACTGCAAACCGCAAAGCCAAAGGCACTCACTTACTGAAACAGCAGTAAGAACCACAAGTAAGAACCAACTAGGTTAGGGAAAGGAATGGCAGTCAAAAACAGAAATAGTACAGCAGGAACAATCCAGTGTTACACATTAAATTAATGAAGTCATAACTTAAAGAGAATTTATGATGCAGTTTAACCCTATGCTGTAGAAATAATCACACGGCAACTATAAAAGTTCTCAGTCCATTGATATATCTGCTTCTTTCTTTGCCAAGTAAGATTGTCTTCCATAAACATGGTTTTAACAGTGAGTCCATAAGTGACTGTGGAGGCCAATTATGGATCCACACGTCCTTCCACAGCGGGGACATTGGTTTCTGGGCGGGAGTTGATCATGGTGAGGTTATTTGCACATGCACAAGCATTATTTCCGGTGCACATCCGGGTCAGAGGAGGCCCGTGCACATGCGCACAAGCTATTTCCGGTGCTCCTCCGACCCAGAAGTGCGCTGGAAATAGTGTATATGGACACACGCTCCCCCACCCTGCCACACGATCGGTGCTGGAGACACCGGCCCAGTTTGCTGACCCCCGACCTAGAAGGTACCGTAATTGCCAGATTCAGGTAGCTGCATTGCTTTCATTAACTCCTTGTTAGGTTTGCAGCAGCTTCTTTTCACTTTAACCTCCAGATGTTGCATGTCAACAGAGTATTTTCAGAGTTCAAAAGAGTCTTTTCAGAGGGAAGAATTCTTTTGAACTGCACACCTAGTATTTGGAAGCTGACAACTGGACAACTTAAATTATTTCTTTGGCCGAAAGATGGATAATGATGCCCCGGAAAAATAAGGGTACAACTCCAAAGTAAAGAGAAAGAAGGTTCTTTTTATCATATGTGGTGGTCTCTTAGTAAGCTTAAAGCTTACTGGGAAATGATATATAATGAATTGAAAAAGATGTTTAAAATAACATTTGTAAAAAAACAACAACAACCCTGGAGCTTTCCTTTGGGGAATTATAGGGACAGAACTACCCAAACCGTATAGAAATTTATTCATGTATGCAACTATAGCGACAAGAACGTTATCCAAAAATGAAAAGAAAAAGTCCCGGTGAAAGAAGAATGCATACAAAAATTTGTGGAATATGCAGAAATGGCGAAACTTACCGGGAAAAATTAGAAATCAAGATAACAAACTTTTTATAAAAGAATGGAAATGGTTTGTTGAATATTTACGAATAAACTGTAAACAGATAAGAACATTGGCAGGATTATTGTAATAACCTGCAGTTTTATAAGAGCATATATATTTAAAGTAGATGAATAAATGAGTAAATTAAGTTAAATTGGAATATGCAGAAAGTGTTTGGGTTTTTTTAAAAAAAGGAACCGCAGAAAGGAGGAAGGAAGTTGAGTTTTGAAATGTTAACATGATTGCAAAATCATTGAAATGTATAAAACTGAAAATCATAAATAAAATAATTATGAAGATTGGGGGGGGGATATGGGCACAGCTCCATTTAATCAATGGATATGACCACACTTGCAACTTATGAACGGATTGCTTGTAGATAACGTAGACTTTGCATGGAGAAATATAATGATATCTGGAATGTATTTATACAAAATACAATAGATTATAAATATATATGTATTTGGAAAAGAATAACACCTATGTATTAGATAAGTATATATGGAATTGGAATTGTTAACTCTTACAATGTTATAACAAACCTTTTGGGGGTTTTCTACTTTTTATTTTAATTGTACGTTGTTCAGTTAAACCTTTTTATTATTAAAAAAAAGTTTTTATTTTAAAAAATAATTATTAAAAAATAATTAAAAGAACTCCAACTCCCACCAGGCCCAACCAGCATGGACAAGCACAAGAGATGCTAGGAGTTGGAGTCCATCGTCATCTTTAACTTTAACTTTATATTTACTTCTAGTAATAGCACCAGCACTGGTACATGTTCACAGCTGCCTGACTTGAATCTGCTATTGCTGAAGGACCCAGTTGCCATTAGGTGCACACAGGAACAGCAAGAGATGCAGAGAAATGAACTGTAAGCCCTGGCAGGGCAGAAACAGCTCTGCTGGATCAAAGGTCTATCTGGCTCAGCAACCTGTTTCCTACAGCAAGCCAACCATCCGCTTCCAGGAAGTCCACAAGCAGGACTTGAACCCGGAACCTTGGCGCTCCAGGTAGCCCATGACACATTGGTCCTCCCTACATTTAGTCTCACACCCGTTGAAAGCCATCTAAGCTAGGCTAGCAGCCGGCAAGAGGCCTTGCGGTAGTTTTGATAAGATCCTGGTAATTAAACGCAGCATCCTCCCGTGCTTTCTGTAGAGATGTAAAAAGATACACAGAAACTGGCATGACAATGGGAGGAGGAGGAGGAAACACTGAAATACCTAAGCAGCTTATCTGCCACCAGGAGGAGAGCGGAATCAGCCCCAAGGAAAACAGAAGTGCACCGTAAAGAAACACAAAGTTCATGGGGACATATGCCCACAAGGGCAGAAATCTACACAACAGAGAGAGGTGTGGGGATACAGCTGTTGACCAAAAAAAAAAAGTCTTCCTAAGAGCAGACAGAGGAAGAGAGCATTTGCACAGGAAACTCGCTTGACAGGCAAGAAAGAAGCGTGTGACATCCTCTTTCTCTCTCAAACTCCCTGCCTTAGGTATAAAAGCACCCAAGCCTGCGATACCAAACAATGGCAAGGCCAGGGTGACTGTGGGGAGCCAGGACAATTGCTTTTTCCATGTGTTTTAGGCCCTCTGCTGATTATTCCTCAGGACCTTGGGCCCTCCAGATGTTCGCAGAATTGTACAGTTGGAAGGGACCCGGAGGGTCATCCAGTCCAACCCCCTGCAATGTGGGAATATTTCAAGGAACGTGGGGCTGAGGTAGCCTGGGCAGTTGCTGAACAACAAGGGAGCAGGAAAGAGAGAAAGGGGAAAAGCTGGCCACACGCAGGGCCTCTCTCTGGTCTTGTTGCTGCTTGGCCCCAACTGCTGGGGGAAGTGGAGAGGCCCAATTCGTATTAAAAGGCTGCCTGCCCCCACCATTCGCTCTCCCTTGCTCCTCTCCAAAAGTGAATCTCGACTTCCCTCCCCACAGCTTACGGGTTTCTACTTTGCTTAAGTTTTATCAAGCACAGCAAGAGTATTGTTAGCCCAGAAATGGAAACAAGAAGAAATTCCGACGAAAGAAGAACGGCAGACGAAATTAATGGACTATGCAGAATTGGACAAAATGACAGGAGGGATTCGAAACCTGCGGGACCAGAGATTTACAGAAGATTGGAAGAAGTATATTAATTATTTGAAGTGCAACTGTAATCAACAAATTACGCTAGTAGGACTACAAGAAGTTTTGTAAGGAGAAATATACGAAGTGTTACAAAGTAGAAAAAGATAGAGATAGTGGTTATCAGTTTGAAATGTAATAGGGAAGATAAGAAATGCATACTGAGAGATTAGATTGGAAAATTTCCAGACAGGATTAATGGAAGTCAAAAATTTGAATAAGATGTAAAAGTATGTTTAATTACTGTTGAAAATGATATGTTTAAAAAAAACCTAATACAAAATTATATTTAAAAAAAAAAGTTTTATCAAGCACGTCAGGGAAAGAGAAGAGAGAAGCCTTGAATATTTTGGAAGAGCTGTGTCTCTCCAGTCAACGTTGCCAGTTCGATCCTGGGTGGGCGCAGAAGGGGAGACTCAGAAGTGAGCAGGGAGGGAGAAACGCTGGAAGGGGAAAAGCGCACCAGGAAGTCGGCGCTCTTGCGCACCGCGAGGTTTGCGCGCGCGCTGCAAGAGGCGCAAGCCGATTCGAGGGCTAACTGCCCAAACAGGGGAGGCTTAAATGCAAATAAAAACGCAACCGAGTTCCCACGTCACAGGGAGAGGGGCCGGCGCCCCCAGGGTCCGCAGCGAGAGGGGCATCAGCAAGCAGCTTCTTTGCGTCTCGAAATCCTCTCCAAGAACCATCACCGGGCAGCGCGCATCAAGAGAAAGCGCGCCTCTGAGCTTATGCAGAGTGCCATTCCTTCCCACTCAGCCATCAGCGACAGGTGTCCCACCACCCTTCCGGCAACCAAGTCGCCGTCCTTACCTTGGATGTCGTTGGCCAGCGCTTTCCAGGTGGGGGCGAAGTGGATGCAGTGGCCGCACCAGGACGCGTAAAACTCGACCACCCAGGCGCTGCTGGAGTTGAAGATGCTGCGCTCCAGGGTGTCCGCCGAGAGCACCACCAGCGGGTCGTCGGAAGTGTAGAGGCCGACGCCGAGCGCCCCGGGCACGGGCACCAGCAGCAGAAGCAGCCGGAAGGAGGAGGAGGCGAGGAAGGCGCCGGCAGCGGGCAGCCCCGGCCGGGCCCGGGAGAGCCGCTTGGGCATGGTGAGCAGCGAGACGCGAGGAAGGGCACGATGCGGCGCACGGCCAGGAGCCCGTCCAGTGCCCAGTGCCCGCCGCCCGGCCGACAAGTTCGTCGGCCTCTCGCAGGAGGAGGAGGAGCCGCGGGCGGAGCACGGCCAGCCAGCGCCGCCCAAGCGCCCGGAGAACCGCCCCGGCGCAGCGCACGTGCGGAGGCCCAGCGCGCACGGCCGGCCTCCGGCGCCGCCTCCCTCTCCGCGCCTGCGAGAAATCCCATAGGCTCAAGCGGGCTGGCTCCCGCGTAAAGCGTGCGGGTGATCGGACTGGCGAGCGGAGAGGAAATGAAAGCGAGCTCGAGAAGAAACGAGGGAAAACGCAGAATTAAGGGCCCCCTATTACTTATGGGGTTTTGAATGGACTGCAAGAAGATCAAACCTCTCCATTCTGAAGGAAATCAGCCCTGAGTGCTCACTGGAAGGACAGATCCTGAAGCTGAGGCTCCAATACTTTGGCCACCTCATGAGAAGAGAAGACTCCCTGGAAAAGACCCTGATGTTGGGAAAGATGGGGGTCACAAGGAGAAGGGGACGACAGAGGACAAGATGGTTGGACAGTGTTCTCGAAGCTTCCAGCATGAGTTTGACCAAACTGCGGAGGCAGTGGAAGACAGGAGTGCCTGGCGTGCTCTGGTCCAGGGGGTCACGAAGAGTCGGACAGGACTAAACAACAACAATTACTTCTGGGAAGGGTAGCTCCTCTGGTAGTGGAGGACACGTTAGGCTCTTTCTGGGGTCGTTTTTGTCCACCTTTGGTCCCCACCCTGCACTCAGCTCCTGTGGCTCCTAGGAGCTGGGAAACTGCTTCGACTGGCCGGATGAAGCAGGTGAAGGCAGCGATGGGTATTAAACCCAGCGTGAGATATGGACTTGCCCAGCATGCAAAGACAGGTTCGGGCAGATTGAGTGCACAAGATCAATTGAGGGTTCAACAGTCAAGAGGGCAGTTTCGGCACATTCTGTAGACCATGCAGTGGTTCTCAACCTGTGGGTCCCCAGATGTTGGACTACAACTCCCATCCATCCCTGAGCTCTGGCCTTGCTAGAGGGATGTGGGGGGCAGGTGGGGCTCCTCTACCTGGGAAGGCAGCCCATCTAGGAGATGGAGAACTCTGATCGTAAACCTCTGCTGCCTTGTGGGATATCTGGAAAAGAAAAGACTAAGGAGTAAACACAACACAAGACTGGAGTGGAGTCCCTAAAATGGCTCAATGATGCCTTTAGGCCTCCTTCCAGCAACTCCTGCAGCCAAGCTGGGGCCAGTCCTATTGTTCTGCTTTCCTTTGGACCACATCATTGAGGCCGAGAGGTCTTGTCATCTGGGCAGCCCAAGAGGACCTCCAATATGCTTTTGTGCCAGGGAGGTCACTTTTGTGCTTCACCCCCCAAGGTGACCTGTGTTGTCTTTTGAGACAGGTGCCAACAGCTTCCTTTACTTTACTTCTTTTTGCTATTTTGCAAGTCCTGTCCAGCTTTTTCTACAGCTTACCTGAGCTGCACCTGTGTGGTTAACTGATGCTGTTGCAGGCCAAACTATAGTCATCTCTTGTGCTTGCCTTACGGGTCCACAGCTCCAGAATAAAAACCAAGCGAGTATAAAGTACCGTATTTTTCACACCATAGGACGCACTTTTTCCCTCCTAAAAAGCAAGGGAAAATGTGTGTGCGTCCTATGGAGCGAATGCAGGCTTTCGCTGAAGCCTGGAGAGTGAAAGTAGAGCGCCCGGCGCTTCGGGAACACATCCGCAGCGTGGGGAGCCTTGCAGGAGTTCCCCGCAAGGCTCCCCACGCTGCGGATAGCAGCCTGCTTCCCGGAGCGTCGGGCGCCCTGAAAGCAGAGCGCCCGGCGCTTCGGGAACACATCCGCAGCGTGGGGAGCCTTGCAGGAGTTCCCCGCAGGGCTCCCCACGCTGCGGATAGCAGCCTGCCGCCCGGTGCGAGGGGCGCCCTGAAGCAGAGCGCCCCTCGCGCCAGGCAGACATCAGCCAGCCCCACAAGCTCGGGGGACAGCAGGGAGGCGCAGCGCCACTATCCCGCTGTTCCTCGACCTGGTTTGGTTTCCCTGACCTGCTTTTGGGGGGGAAATAAAGGGAAATTTTTTCCCCTTTATTTCTCCCCCAAAAAACTAGGTGCGCCCTATGGTCCGGTGCGTCCAATCGTGCGAAAAATACGCTACCTGTCTCTTGGTTGCAAGGGACAAAACACAGTCTGTTTGTTCTTCTTGCTCTCTTATTTCTCCCATGGGAATATACGCAGGACAGGATCCAACTGCATAGTTTAAAGTACATCACAGTGCTTCCCTCTCTGCAGAGCATGATGTACTTTTTGCCCCAGCAGTAGATTTATCCAGTACTTTCCTTACCTAACAGATGTAGGGAAACTTGGGCCCCCAGATGTTACTGAACTACAACTCCCATCGGCCTTGGCCCTTGATTGTTCTCTGTAGGGCTGGTGGGAGTTGTTGTTCAGCAACGGCCCAGGCTAGCTCAGTTGGTAGAGAATGCGACTCTTCATCTCAGGGTTGTGGGTTTGAGCCCCACATTGCATGAAATATTCCTGCATTGCAGGGGGTTGGATTGGATGACCTTCAAGGTCCCTTCCAATTCTACAATCCTGTGAACATCTGGAGGGCCCAAGGGCCTGAGGAATAATCAGTAGAGGGCCTGAAGCACATGGAGGAAGCAACTGCCCTGGGTCCCCACAATCACCCTTGGCGTTATTCTTTATCGTAGGCTTGGGTACTTTTATACCTAAGGCAGGGGCAACGCTTCATTTGCAAAGAGGAGCTGCTTTCTGGGAAGTCACACCTGGTCTGAGAGCCGTCCTGTCTAGTCTCATGGCTGAGCAACGCTTCTTTCTTGCCTGTCAAGCAAGTTTCCTGTGCAAATACTCTCTTCCTCTTTCTTCCAGGGGCGGGCCAGGGCTGGCTGCTTATTTTGCAGTACAGTGATACGTTGGTTTACAACCATAATACGTTCCGGAGGTCCAGTTATAAACCAAAACAGGTTGTAATCCCAAGGCACGCTTTCGCCAATGGGGCCTCAAAAAAAATGGGTTGTAATCCAAAAAAAGGGACACACACTTCCGGGTTTGATGTGGTTGTAATCCAAAATGGTTGTAATCCAAAACGGTTGCAAACGAAGGTACCACTGTATGTTGCTTGTACTCTTCTGATTGACTCTTACAAATGTCGCTGGAGACACCCTCCCCACAAGAACATAGATACAGGGAAATCCTTTGAATAAACATCCCCAGACACAAGCTACAATGTAAGGAAGAGGGCCTTCTCGGTAGTGGCGCCCGCCCTGTGGAATGCCCTCCGATCAGATGTCAAGGAAATAAACAACTATCTGACTTTTAGAAGACATCTGAGGGCAGCCCTGTTTAGGGAAGTTTTTAATGTTTGATGTTTTGTTGTATTTTTAATATTTTGTTGGAAGCCACCCAGAATAATTTATTGTTATTATTCTTACAGTGGTACCTCCAGTTACGAACTTAATTTGTTCCGGAGGTCCGTTCTTAACCCCAAACCATTCTTAACATGAGGCCTGCTTTCGCTAATGGGGGCTCCTGCCGCCGCCACGCCGCCGGGACACAACTTCTGCTTGCCTCCTGGGGCAAAGTTCGCAACCAGGAGCATCTACTTCCGGGTTAGCAGAGCTAGTTACCCAAAACGTTCGTAAGGAGGACGGTACATAACCTGAGGTTCCACTGTATTATTACTACTACTTCTACAGTGGTACCTTGGGATGTGAATGGGATCCGTTCCAGAGCCCCGTTTGCATCCTGAACAGAACGTAAGACGCGACTGTGCGTGTGCGGGTCACATTTTGCCACTTCCGCGCATGCGCGTGATGTCATTTTGAGCGCATGCACGAACGGCGAAACCCGGAAGTAACACGCTCCGTTACTTCCAGGTCACCACGGAGCGCAACCCGAAAATACTTATCCTGAAGCATATTTATCCCGAGGTATGACTGTACTACTACTACTGTAGTTTTCCCCCTTTGTGGTCCAAGCCAAGCCCCTTGGAGGTTGGGACCTGGTAAAGTGTGCATCCCGGCCCCCCACTCCCTATTCCTGGGCTTTGCTTGCCACAGACTGGGTGTGGGGTAGGTGTCAGTCATGGGCTCTGAGGCTCACATGCTCAGAAAGGGTACCTGTTGTACATACTTGAAAGGAGACCTCGTTCTGGGAGATGATCTATAATGAAATGAAAAAGGTATTTAAATATACCTTCCTGAAGAAACCAGAGGCCTTTCTCCTGGGCATAGTCGGCCAATTGGTGCCAAAGAAGGATAGAACTTTCTTTATGTATGCTACCACAGCAGCAAGAATACTCATCGCAAAGTACTGGAAGACACAAGATTTACCCACTCTGGAAGAATGGCAGATGAAGGTGATGGACTATATGGAACTGGCGGAAATGACTGGCAGAATCCGAGACCAGGGAGAAGAGTCGGTGGAAGAAGATTGGAAGAAATTTAAAGACTATTTACAGAAACACTGTAAAATTAACGAATGTTAAAATGATGCTGGAATGGACCTAAGTGGACTTAGTAATAAGATCAGTAAGAGTACGAAAAAATGGTAGGACAATTAGTTAAGGTATAAAGTTGTAAATTCGATGAAAATCAACCTAAATGTTATAATGAAAAAGGGGTAAGGATATGCTGAACTAATGTTATGACTGGGAATACAGGAGAGGGAGGCGTGAGGAGGTCAAAGAAATAAGCGAATGAGAATTTTGAAAAAATGAGAAAATTGAGTTGGTTCTTAATTTTTTTTTCTTCTTTTCTTTTTTCCCCCTGTTGTTATGTGATTGAGTGTTTTTTCTTCTTTTTGATGTATGTTCTGTGGTTTTTCTGTTTTTGTATGCATTTTTTTTCGGTTATGATTATTCTTTGCTTTATTTGTGAAAACTTTAATAAATATCTTTAAAAAAAGAAAAAAAAAGAAAGGAGACCTCTGCCCACAGCATAATTATTTTTGCAACATTCAGTCGTTTCCCCCCTCAGCTCCTTATGTTCCCTTCCCCACTTCTGTGATCTGCAACGCATAGATAATGCTTCTGGCCTACTTGACAATAGTGTTGTAGCATCATGAAGGCGAAGCTCTTTCAGCACTCTATACAGTGGTACCTCGGGTTAAGAACTTAATTCATTCTTAACCTGAAACTGTTCCTAACCTGAGGTACCACTTTAGCTAATGGGGCCTCCCGCTGCCGCCGTGCAATTTCTGTTCTCATCCTGAGGTAAAGTTCTTAACCCGAGGCACTATTTCTGGGTTAGTGGAGTCTGTAACCTGAAGCGTCTGTAACCTGAAGCATATGTAACCCGAGGTACCACTGTATATGGACTATATCAGTGCTAAGCATTAATATTATTTTGGAGTGAAGCACGGAAAAGACTCATGATTGGGTTTACTCATTCAAAGATCGCTTTAAATGCAACTGCTGTTTCTCGTTGGCTTCTGCTGGCTGCAGCACCTGCTGCCCATAATCCGCTCCATGGCAATGTGCAGCACACCTGGGCAACATTCCAGATGGACAGTTAAAGTTTTTTACTTTCCCATTGCAGCCGGCCATGCTCATGCAGCAATCTAGCTGACAGCAGTACCAGAGATTGTATGTTTTTCAGAGTGAAACAAACACAGTGGGCACAGAACTCCATGTTATATTTAAAATAAGCTTTGCTCACCTGAATACATTAGAAGAATGTATTCAGTTAGAGGGACGCGGGTGGCGCTGTGGGTAAAACCTCAGTGCCTAGGACTTGCCGATCGCATGGTAGGCGGTTCAAATCCCCGCGGCGGGGTGAGCTCCCGTCGTTCGGTCCCAGCTCCTGCCCACCTAGCAGTTCGAAAGCACACTTAAGTGCAAGTAGATAAATAAAGGTAAAGGTACCCCTGCCCGTACGGGCCAGTCTTGACAGACTCTAGGGTTGTGCGCTCATCTCACTCTATAGGCTGGGAGCCAGCGCTGTCCGAAGACACTTCCGGGTCACGTGGCCAGCGTGACAAGCTGCATCTGGCGAGCCAGCGCAGCACACGGAACGCCGTTTACCTTCCCGCTAGTAAGCGGTCCCTATTTATCTACTTGCACCCGGGGGTGCTTTCGAACTGCTAGGTTGGCAGGCGCTGGGACCGAGCGACAGGAGCGCACCCCGCCGCAGGGATTCGAACCGCCGACCTTTGGATCGGCAAGTCCTAGGCGCTGAGGCTTTTACCCACAGCGCCACCCGCATCCCAAGTAGATAAATAGGTACCGCTTTATAGCAGGAAGGTAAACGGTGTTTCCGTGTGCTGCGCTGGTGCTGGCTCACCAGCTGCAGCTTCGTCACGCTGGCCACGTGACCCGGAAGTGTCTTCGGACGGCACCGGCTCACGGCCTCTAGAGCGAGATGAGCGCGCAACCCTAGAGTCGGACACGACTGGCCCGTACGGGCAGGGGTACCTTTACCTTTACCTTTATTCAGTTTGGATTTGATATCCCACTTTATCACTACCCTAAGGAGTCTCAAAGCGGCCAACAATCTCCTTTTCCCTTCCTCCCCCACAGCAAACACTCTGTGAGGTGAGTGAGGCTGAGAGACTTCAGAGAAGTGTGACTGGCCCAAGGTCACCCAGCAGCTGCATGTGGAGGAGCAGGGAAGCGAACCCGGTTCCCCAGATTACAAGACTACCGCTCTTAACCACTACACCACACTCCAGCCAGAGGTGCATTTAGGGCAGCGCGACTGGTTCCCCCACACAGGGTGCCAAGCTGAGGGGGTTGTCGCAGGGCACCACAACTATGGGGATGCAGAGAATGGAAGGCAGGAGACCAGAGGGCCCCAAATTTTGGCCACTGGAATTTGAAAGATCCAAGTCTGTCCCTGCTCCAGCCTCACCCCAAAGACAAGCTTTACTTCCAGGGAGTGCTTGTTTAAAAGTTGCTTCCAAATTGCCTTGTATCAGAAGCAGTAAACCTGTGGCCTTCCAGATGTTGCTGGAATTCCAGCTTTCATCAACAGATGGTTGGGGATGATGGGAGTTGTAGTCTAGAAACATCTGGCGGGCCAAAGTCCTCCATGTATGAAATGAACAGAATCTGAAGAAATCACTCACTGCGTATCCTCTAGACCAGGTTGTTCCTCCCATCCCTGTGCAAGATGGTTTGAGCACATTACACAAATCTTGGCCAGACTGCACAGGCTGCCAGTTAGTTTCTGGGCCCAATTCAAAGTGTTGGCTTCGACCTATAAAGCCTTAAAGGGCTCAGGGACCACAAAACCTCAAGGAACACCTCTCCCCATACAAACAGATCTGGGACCTGAGATAATCATCTGAGACCCTTCTTTGTGTGCCTCCTCCACAAGAGGTCCAGAGGGAGGCAACATAAGAACGGGCCTTTTCTGCGGTGGCTCTCTATTTGTCAAGTGCTCTCCCCAGGGTGATAAATAACTTTCATGATACACTTTTAGGCACCAGGCAAAAGCATTCCTCTTCAACCATACCTTTGGCTGATTGATAGCCTATGTCCTTTTAAACGGGTTTGTGGGAGCGGGGGGTTATTGGTTTGGTTTGTCCTTGTTTTTATTATGTATTTCTTGTTTTTATTTTGCATTTTTATGCTGTCTTCCCCCTTGAGATCTTCGTATGAAGGGCGGTATACCAATTTAAGGAAGAATAATAATAGTAACCATCGCATGGTCCTTGAGGCTTCCTATATTCTTTAGACGTGTGCGCACTATATTTTTAAAGTGCATTTGAAGCATATTTCCCCCCTCAGAGGATTCTCGGCACATTAAGGGATGCTGGGAATCGTAACTGAGGGGTAAACAACAGTACTCAGAATTCTTTAAGGGAAAGAACATGTCTTAAATGTATAGTGTGCACACAGCCTTGGGCCATATCTTTGCTAAACATTTCAAGTGGTATCATGCTTCCTGAAATAGCCATGACTTCCCCCCCCCCAAAAAGACTATTGGGAAATGTAGTTTCTTAAAGGTGTTGAGCAAGCATAGGCAAACTCAGCCCTCCAGATGTTTTGGGACTACAACTCCCATCATCCCTAGCTAGCAGGACCAGCGGTCAGGGATGATGGGAGTTGTAGTCCCAAAACATCCGGAGGGCCGAGTTTGCCTTTGCCTGGTGTTGAAGGTTGTTAGGGGACCCGTGTAGCAGGAACCCCCCCACCCCAATCATTCTGTTTGTACAAACTTCACACACACACACACTCACACACTACATACGCCACATTTCTGTTATAAATTCATAGAAAATCAACCATACATCGGATTTGCACTGTTCCATTTTATTTTACTCCATATGACAAGGACTATCAAAGGGGGGTAGCTTGGTCCTGGTCAGCCATAATCCCTTCACCATCCCAGCACATCCACAGGAGCCCTGCCCAGTTGCTATGCCAACCCTGATGATCCCAGACAGAAGACAATCAAGATCACAAAGAACTTCCATATGGGAGTGGATTCAGCATGGACTGAAACAAAGGACAATGATCAGATCTTCCCTCTGGGGGCAGGAAACTGCAAACTCCCCTTTGTCTCCTGGAAGTGACTCATGGGGAGGGGGGAAAGGAGGAACCAGCCAGGTGACAAGACACTCAGGTTACCACCAACTCCTCCCTCAACCCCTCCTTTCTGTAATGTATGCATGATGTTTCTGGGGGTGGGCTTGACCTAGAGGAGGGGAATTTCAAAAAGTTTTTATAAGACCTTGCACACTATTTTTCTGGGTCTTTCCTCTCACCTGCAAGTGAGGGGAGCACCCTGTCGCGACAGTCTTTCTTCAATAAAGACCAAGCCTACAGGCTGCTGATTTGCTTCAATTTACTCTGGTTGGTGTCTTTACTTTTTGTCCAAGGGAGCCCTCAGATTTTTCCGGTAACACCCGCTATTCCCCTCACAGAACTACAATTCCCAGAGTTCCCTGGGAAGAAGGATTGACTACAGTGGACGCTCAGGTCACAAACATGATCCATGAGGGATGCACGTTCGCAACCTGCAGCAGTGTGTCTGCGCATGCGCGTGTTGTAATTCGGCGCTTCTGTGCATGCACAAAGCGCGATTTAGTGTGAGCCCCAAAACCCGGAAGTAACCCATTCTGGTACTTCTGGGTTTTGGCGGTCTGTAACCCGAAAAAACGCAACCTGAAGCGTCTGTAACCCGAGGTATGACTGTATTCAGTTTGGGAATTGTAGCAACAAGCAACTGGGATCTGTGAGGCAAGACATGACCAGGCCAAAAGGGTAAAGAGCAGCTCAAGGAAGCTAATAAAGTAAATTCCCAGAAGGAAGACGGCAAATTGTACCTGTCTGTCTCCAGTACATGATTACTTTCTTTACAGGAGGCAATGTTTTCCCAAAAATGCAGATGAGACACACATCAATGGAGCAATAATAATTTAAAAAAAGATTATTTCTCACCACTTATGCCGGAGGCAAATATTTTTTTTTTTTTTACATAAGACAAATCACTGCTAATGAACGCAAGACTGAAAAGCTATGGCACATGTGAATAAGAATGAAGACAGCCAGCGCATCGACGGTGAGCAACTGAGGCCAAGGACACCTCGCAAGAAAATTACGGCCACTTTTACCAAAGCATTAAGAATCAAAGGGCCCGATTCTTAAAAAGTAAGGATGCAAGCAGTTTCTGATCACTTTCATTTCGATGGGAGAACTAAATCAATCCCTTGCTCACTTCTGGCTGGGTCATGTTCTACTCCTATGCCCTTTGCAAATTGTAGGGAGAACATCATATATATATATATATATATATATATATATATATATATATATAATCTCAGACCTTGATCTTATTGTATCAAAACCAAAAAATGGAGCTTTCTTGTATCCAGTTTCATTTTAATATTATACACACACACAGAGAGATATATATGGATTGATGTATATCAATCTTATTGTATCAAAACCAAAAAATGGAGCTTTCTTGTATATATATACAGGGCATCAGGCAGAAGGCCTTCTCGGTAGTCGTACCCTTCTACATGCATGCTGTGCCTTTAGAAATGTGGTTTAAGGTAAAGGTAAAGGGATCCCTGACCGCTAGTCACGGACGACTCTGGGGTTGCGGCACTCATCTCGCTTTATTGGTTTAATTACATTTAGAGCCTAGGGCTTGCCAAATGGAAAGTCGGCGGTTCGAATCCTTGCGGCAGGATGAGCTCCCGTTGCTCGGTCCCTGCTCCTGCCCACCTAGCAGTTCGAAAGCACGTCAAGTGCAAGTAGATAAATAGGTACCGCCCCAGCGGGGAGGTAAACGGCGTTTCTGTGCACTGCTCTGGTTTGCCAGAAGCGGCTTAGTCATGCTGGCCACATGACCCGGAAGCTGTCTGCAGACAAATGCCAGCTCCCTCAGCCTATAGAGCAGGATGAGCGTGCAACCCCAGAGTTGTGTGCGACGGACCTAACAGTCAGGGGTACCTTTACCTTTACAACTTTAGTCTACATAGAAGGAGTCCAGTTCTTACAGCATGGTCACCTCAAGAGGGGCTTGTTCCTCACAGCAGTGCAGTGCTGGAATCCAGACCACTTCTGCCTTCAGCCAGCCAACCAATATCTTTTTGCTCTTTTCTTTTTTTTTTTAAATTATATTTATTAAAATTTTCAAAAAGATATAAAAGAAAAACAGAAAAGAAAAAAGAGAGAAGAAAGAAAAGAAAAAGAAAAAACAACAGTTGAAAAAGTTTACATTACTTACATTCCGTGCCCAATTTCCTTGGCTTCCCCACACCTGCCCTTCTTGTATTCCAATTCCAATTTTTAGCTCAGCAATTTTTGTCCCCCCACTTTACCTTGTTTCCTCTAATTCAATTTACTTAATCAATTTTAACTTATAAACCTCAATCTTTATATTTCAAAACTTATTCTTAAAATACTTTTCCTAAATTCCCCCCATCAATTTAATTAACCCATTTTAACTTAAAAACCTCAGTCTTTATACACCAACACTTATTCTTAACAATCTTTTGCTAAGGTCGGCCCCAAATCCCTTCCCCAAAATCCCCATTTTTATGTTAGTGGCAAAACCAACTTAATTAAAACAGAATATATTTGTACACCCTTTGGATTCCCGAAGCCCTACCACCCCCTTTCCCGGTTTCGATCCCCAACCAAAGTCCATCAGTCCATCTGAAATCAGCCTGGCTCTTTTTGCTCTTTTCTCAGCCATTCCAAGCCCCAAACTCTTCTTGTGACATCACACCCCAACCCCCTGTTTCTGTCTTCACCTCAGGGCAGTGGGGAAGGACAGTTCCCTTGCATTGCAATGGCCCTCAGTGGCCCTGCATTGTTCATTAATGGTCCTAACTTGGCCAGGTCCTTTTTGCATAGGCTAGCCCAAGAATTTCCCTGCAGCTGTTTCTCCCCCTTCATACCCAAATAATCAAAAAACCTACCATTTGTTAATTTATACTGTTCACTAAAAGACTCTGCTACCTCGTATCAGTAGCATTATGATTAATGTGTTCCCGTCACGAAGCACATTTTCTCAGTATGCTTCAGCCACTCTTTACTAGGAGGGTGGTGTCCTTACTCTCTTGTGTGCTGAATGTGGAAACAAAGATCCAGGGAGCCACCCGAAGGTGCTTCTGAGTCAGAGGCAAAGGCTCAGTCTGTGGTGGTGGAAAAAGTCCTATTGTATTTGGTGTGGCTTTTAACTTGCTGGGCTTGTGGTGCCTCCGCCTTGCCTTGCCTGCACCTTAATACCCTCCCAAATCCTTAGCGTATGGTAACCAGATGCATATAGCTTATGGTTACCAGATGTCCCCGTTTCCCAGGCAAACTGAAACACAGCAATCTTTCGAAATTTGCACTTCTCCGAATTTTGCAATGCAGTTTTCCAGCCAAGTAATGTACTCAAAAATGCATATAACTTATGGTTACCAGATGTCCCTGTTTCCCAGGGACAGTTCCCGGATTTACAAATCTGTCCCCGGACAAAATCCATCCCCGGAATGTCCCCAGATTTCATTTAATGTCCCCGGATTTATTTTTTAAGTGTTGTAGATTTATTAGTAGGGAATGAATGTTGCGTGATTGGTTCAATGGCACAAGACACATCATATGGGGATGTCCAGCGAGGGAAAATGGCAGGCGCCACGGCAATGAACAGCTCCTGAAGCCAGCCAGAGCCAACTGTGCGACCAGGCTGGCTCCAGGCTGCTGAGACTGCCGCCGCTGCCACTGCTGAGGGGGAACCAGTGACGCCCAGCGCGTCAACTGGGGGAACCTCTGACCCCCCCGACCCAAATCGAGTAAGAGCGCCCGGCCACCCGGCTGACTGCCCAGCGGTGCTCCGGGGCCAGTAAAAACCCCAGAGCTGACACAGGGAGAAGGAGGAGAAGGAGAAGGAGAAGGAAGAGAGAGAAAGAGGAAGGAGAAAAAAGAAAAAAGAGGGGAGCCCTGACCTTGCTGCGCTGCCGCTGAGGAGGAGAGTTAGGAGAGCACCGGGAGGGCAAGGACACGTGGCCGAGCCCAGGCCCGATCCGAGCCTACTCCACGGTGGCTAGCGCTCCAAGAGAGCAGGCCGGGGCGCAGAGGAAGGCTGCGTGACAGAGGAGACCACAGAAGATATTAGTTCTTTTAAAAAAAACAAAACCTTTTTTAAATAACTTTCCCCCCCTCTTTTTTAAAAAAAGTGTCCCTGGATTCTTTGGGAAAAAATTAGTAACCTTACCTTAGCGTGTTTCCCAATTTTGTGCATTAGCCCATATTTCAGAATGAGTGTGTGTGGGGGGACTATCACCTGGAGTTGCAGAGAGATGCCACCTCCAAATTATCTATACAAAGAAGTTTAACTATGGCCCAGGCTGCAGGGAGTTCAAGGAAGAAAGGTGCAGAAAGGACGACTGCTTAGCAGGAAGGAATGGTTCAAAGTATGTAGGGTCCCTAGACTGACAAGGGGCTGGTGCTTCTGTGTATTGGGCACAGTGGTTATTTCCATGCAGGCGAGGCCTTTGCTAAAGGTCACCAACCAAACGTGGTCAGTCAGTCTCTTGAGTTTCCATTTAACCTCCAAGCATTCTGAACCAGATAACTGTCATTTGTAGAGCACTGGACAGAAGAGGGGTTCTTTGCTGAGTTTATTTTTATTTATTACATTTATAGTATACCCCCTTTTCTAAAGCGGCTGAAGAAGGAACGTTCTTGGACAAGGAGACAGAACGACAAGGAGACAAATGGGGCAAGGAGAAAGATTGGGGGGGCGGAGGAGGAGTTGGTGGCAGACAGATTACAGTTTGAACACTATGACGAGATGACCCTCCTATTTAACCATACTGGTACTTCTGTATGCAATTCCTCATTGGGGGAGGAGGTCTAATGGGTAATAAAAGGTTAGCAGTGTCAATATGAGTTGACTATTGCATTTCTTACCTTTGGGGTGTTAAAATGATTGGTATCCAGTACAGAATTAGGCACACGTCAACCCATTGAAGCAGATGGGTTTCAGCATAACTAAATCTGGGTTGGATGAGCCCAATTATTACATAATTCTGAATTAATAAATTGCATCGTCTTTGTCAGCAATGCTTCATTCCCCAGAGTAATTATTTCTAGTTCTGTTACAGCTAATTGTCGTAATTATTGTCCACGTAATTTCAGAAGTTCCTCTTTGTGATGGTGGTTCTTTCCTTTCCTCGTTCCTGTGCTACATTCTGGGAGAATATTTCAGGGGGTCCAATTACAAATCTATCCCACAGGGTCGAGTTTGTGCTTGTGGGAATTTTCCCTCATTCGCCTGTGACACCTTGGGAGGGCAGGGAGAGGAGGAGTAAAGTCTGAGGACCTCAGTGACCACTGGTAATGAGGATGTTGAATGCTTGTGGCAGATCAGTTAATAGTTCTGCACTGGATCCCAGCCAGGTTCAAACCTTGGCATCTGTACAACACCCCCCCCCACACACACACTTCTTTTTTCAGTCCACAGAAATATTTACTCAGCCTGCAAGGACTAAAGAGGGAGAAGATAGTGATAACGCATGCTATTTGCACTAATCTGCATGTGATTTGCACTAATATTTTTAAGGCACACTTTCAACTAGTTATATTAAGGTTACCATATTTTTTCAAAGAATCTCGGGACACTTAAAAAAAAAAGAGAGGGAAAAAGTTATTTAAAAAGTTAAAAAAAAAAGAACTCATATCTTCTCTTCTGTGGTTTCCTCTGTCACACGGCCCTCCTCTGAGCCCTGGCCTGCTCTCTTGGAGCGCTAGTCGCCATGGAATAGGCTCAGGTTGGGCCTGGGCTCCAAGGTTTTCCTGGCCCCGGAGCGCTGATGGGCAGTTGGCCAGGTGCTCTCACTCCTGGCTCAATTTGGGTCATGGAGGGGGTCAGCGGTTCTCTCAGTTGACACACTGGGCGTCACTGGTTTCCCCTCGGCAGTGGCGGCGGCGGCAGTCTCAGCAGCCTGGAGCCAGCCTGGTAGTGCAGTTGGCTCTGGCTGGCTTCAGGAGCTGCCCGCCATTTTGCCTCGCTGGACGTCCTCATATGATGTGTCTTGTGCCGTTGAACCAATCACGCAGCATTCATTCCCTACTAATAAATCTGCAACACTTAAAATATAAATCCAGGGACATTAAATGAAATCTGGGGACATTCCAGGAATGGATTTTGTCTGGGGATAGATTTGTAAATCCGGGGACTGTCCCTGGGAAACGGGGACATCTGGTAACCATCAGTTATATGCATTTTTGAGCACATTACTTGGCTGGTAAACTGCATTGCAAAATTCGGAGAAGTGCAAATTTCAAAAGATTGCTGTGTTTCAGTTTGCGTGCTGCCTCAGAAAGTGCATTGGGTAAGCTCACTGTTAAATGTGAACTGAACTGAACTTCTGCCCCATTCCATCCTCTGGACAGGAAGATCTGATTAGCTCCCCTAAGGTGCTCATTTCTATGCGGAAGACACCAAGGAAGATTCTTGCCTTGTGCCTTGAGATTGAAGGAAGGGAGATAATCATGGAGCAAAGGCTCCTGTGGAGACCAAGAGAAGATTTGGATTCACAGATGTCCAGTTTGAATCAGAGATAGTCCAGCCCTACAGACAATATGGGATCACATAGCAAGCACTGCCACCTCCTGCGGTGTCCTGCTTCAGAGAGAGAGCCAGTGTGGTGTAGTGGTTAAGAGCAGTAGACTCGTAATCTGGGGAACCGGGTTCGCTTCCCCGCTCCTCCACATGCAGCTGCTGGGTGACCTTGGGCTTCTCTGAAGTCTCTCAGCCCCACTCACCTCACAGAGTGTTTGTGGTAGGGGAGGAAGGGAAAGGAGAATGTTGGCCGCTTTGAGACTCCTTAGGGTAGTGATAAAGCAGGATATCAAATCCAAACTCTTCTTCTTCTCTTCAGTCATGGCTAGCCTGAAACTGTGCTTCAAGATAAGAAAACATTTGAGTTGCCTAAATAATAAATTGCAGGTGTTCTCCATCTTTTCTATGGGCCAATTACAGCTCAGTGTCCTTTGGTGGTACACTGTATTTTTCACTCTATAAGACGCACCAGACCACAAGACACACCTAGTTTTTGGAGGAGGAAAACAAGAAAAAAAATATTCTGAATCTCAGAAGCTAGAACAGCAAGAGGGATCGCTGCGCAGTGAAAGTAGCAATCCCTCTTGCTGTTCTGGCTTCTGGGATAGCTGCGCAGCCTGCATTTGCTCCACAAGACGCACACACATTTCCCCTTACTTATAGAGCAAAAAATACAGTAAATCTTCCAAAATAAACATCTACTTCTTTAGGAATTTTCTGATGGTGAGGTAGAATTTGCTTTGACTTCTTATTCTTGAGCAGCACCTGGGATAAATTCCAGCTCTCATCAAAACATTTGATCCACCTCTAAAATATTTCCCTGCAAAGACACTCCTCTTGACACATGCATTCTCACTGCGTTTATCTGCCGTCCCCTAATAACATAGACACATACACAAAACATCCATTATGCTGTATTTTCATCACCTTTGCGGCATGTGTTTTTTTTTTAAAGAGCACCCAGGACTAAGGTTGTGACATACAATCGGCTAAATTTAGTCACTGCATATTTGTAGATCTGTCAGCGGTATCCTCCCTCCCTGGTCCTGATCTCTCCCTCGTTGCAACCCTCGCCCACTGGAACATGTGCCAGCTCACATACACTTTCACTTGGCTGGGCCATAAACCCTCTAACCAGAACACCTCATGTTGCACACTCTCTGTTGTTGAAGAAGAAGAAGAAGAAGAGTTTGGATTTGATATCCCGCTTTATCACTACCCCAAAGGAGTCTCAAAGCGCCTAACATTCTCCTTTCCCTTCCGCCCACACAACAAACACTCTGTGAGGTGAGTGGGGCTGAGAGACTTCAGAGAAGTGTCACTGGCCCAAGGTCACCCAGCAGCTGCATGTGGAGGAGCAGAGACGCAAACCCAGTTCACCAGATTATGAAACTACCGCTCT
Source organism: Podarcis raffonei (assembly GCF_027172205.1). Classification (NCBI taxonomy): domain Eukaryota; kingdom Metazoa; phylum Chordata; class Lepidosauria; order Squamata; family Lacertidae; genus Podarcis; species Podarcis raffonei. The sequence goes on along the minus strand of NC_070607.1, from coordinate 6,436,913 downwards.
TAACCACTACACCACACTGGCTCTCTGCAGCACTGGAAGACCATGAGCAGCAATGAAGCTCTGGGTCACAGACCAAGTGAGCTCCCTGATCAGTCCCTTACCATTCAGCTCCTCCCAGCCAATGAGTTCCTGGGACTTCTTAACTGTTGTTAACACAGCTTGTTATGGCTTTGTTTATTTGCTAGGCCTATTAACCTCCCAGGGCTCCACCCAGCCATTCAGTGCAGACAGGTTCTGTTTGGTGCAGGAAGGCAGAATTTTTACATGGCAATTAGAATTCCAAAAGCCACCGAGAGGCTAAGCCAAAACTCTTGCCTCCCGCAGCTGGCTGTGGCAAGAGCTGCTCTACCAAAACTAAGTGGCTGGAAAGTACGGCTGCACTCCTGATGCCTCTGGGGCATTCCTGAGTTACACAACAGCATAAAAAGGATGGACTATTCCCAGAGATGAAGCGGCGAGGAACTTGGAACACGGTATAATTATTCCAGGATCTCCTCTGCTATAGAACCATGAGGAAGGCAACAGCAAAGAGTTCAGTTGAGGGCAGGAAAGGACTGCATACTAAAGTCAGTGCAAAAGAGGAATATCAGCAGCACAGAGCCTGATCAGAGGACCAAAAAATTAAGCTTCTGGACAAGGGATGTACAAGTGTAACACTCAGAAGCGTACATTGGTTTTGTATCAATCCACGTGCCTTATTGTAGAGCAGGAATTCCGCTTTCTGCAGAATCCTGAGATCTGCGCGCTTCAAGGCCCTGTGTTTCAACAAGGTGAAGGATACTGGTTTAGGATGGAGCCATTGGCAGAGAGAAATGGAACTGGTATTCCAAGAGACAGGGGATGAGTAACCATGCAGATTAGAGGGGTGCCACCCTCTTGCCCTAACACTGCTCCTGACACAGCAGCTTTTGACACACTTGGGAGTTCCCGAAAGTCAAGAAAGGTTTCCTCATTTGCTTCTGTGTTGGTGAAAGCTCTGTGCAGGCATCGCCTTGACACTGAAGTGAACTATTTACTCACACGGGAGCTCTGGAGTCCTGCTGAGCCAATTACTTAATTTATTTCAAAAGTACAGGGCCGGCCCATTCATGAAGCAGACTGAGGCAGCCGCCTCAGGTGGCAGAATCCAAAGGGCACCAAAGCGAGGAGAAGTGGCTGCAATGGCTTCTGTGTTCCAGTGAGAGATTATAAGAGCCCGTCATAATCTGTTTAGAAGGGCTCATGTGAGATTTCACCAGAACGTGGAAGCTATGCTGCCAAGGTAATGGGGTGGTGGTGGCAGGGGTAGCAAGGAGGGGCAGGGGGCACACAGGGCAACACCTTTCCATTTTGCCTCAGGTGGCAAAACATGACTGGCCACCCCTACCTCCATGAGCAACAAAAAGCTAAAAAATCATCCTGAAAGAGAGCAAAAAGGGGAAAAAATCTAAATCAGGGAGACCTGCCGCCCTCCAGATGTCAATGGACTACAACTCCAATCATCCCTGATCAATGATTATGGTGACAGCAGTAGATGGGAGTTGGAGGCCAACAAGAGGGAACCTAAGCTTTACAGACATCAAATGTAGTACAAGGATTTTACAGCTGTGGAGTTTATGTGCAGGGCACCAGTGCCTGGAGACCCAACCCTTTGCCCCCCCAATATTTTAGGGAGCGGGCCTGCCCCCCCATGTTAAAAAAAACTTGGGCCAAGCATCGAGCTGAGCGCAGCTTCAGTGGCCAGTTCCTCCTCCTGCTGCATAGGTGTGTAAAGAAGTAGAGCTCAGCTTCCAGCTCTTGACATCACACCTTTTTCTTTTGGGAAATGAGTGTTGCATGTGCTTGTGTCAGAAAACTTTGGGGTTTGGCAGTATTGAGGCAGAGGACAAGTTCGTTGCCCCTATGCCAAAGGCCCATCTGTTCTCACTGTGGCCAACCAAATGCCTGTGAGAAGTCCGCAAGCAATACATGAGATGCAAAAGAGTCATGGGGTTCATGGCCTCCATGCCAACCACAAGTCTCTCAAATGGAATCTAGTATCCAGTACATCTAGCAGATCATGGGTATGGTGTTTCGTACTGGGCAAAAAGAGTGTGATCTGTGGGCAGGCGAATCCAATGTGAATCTATTGCAGAGGTCAGATAAACCTGAGGACAGGGCTCCTTTAAGAGATGGGCTGGAAGGAACAAGATATATATTGAAAGTGAAGAGGTGTGGCTAGCAACAGAAAGGAGTCATACAGCTGAATGTAACAACAGATTCCAGGGTTGCTTCATGGCACAAGGAACAATATAGGGTTTAGCCTTTCTAACCACCCTAAACTGCTGCTAAGGTGGAAAAACCCATTAAAATGGTTCCACCTTGAGAGGACAGATTCCTGATGGCTCTCACAGAGTTTCTCACTATCTGGGAAAATCTGGCCAGTCTCTGAAACAGGGAGGTGACCCAAGCAGTTGAGCCAGATTTCTCCTAAATATCCTCTTCTGCTTCTAAGAACCATTTGCCCATATTCTTGCCAGCTCTCATTCTAGAAATTAAATGTCAAGACAGATTAGGATGGGTGTTGATCTGTCAATTCCTTGTGAGTTTTGTTGGAGGAGAGGCTTGCTGTGTGCTGCATTTTCAAAGAGGGTCTAGCTATACTGCCATAGAGCTGTTGATGTGATTTGACAATAGAGTAAAACCCCACCAAGCCAGATGGAATCAGTAGCTGGTTTCCACCCAGGACACATTCCACGGGAGGTGGAAACACTGGTGGCAGCTGTTGCATCTCCATGCATATTTGCAGCCAGTGGCAACTTGATCTCTCTTGGCATCGCAGCCAGCAAGGGCACCAGCCAAAGCCTTTTGCTGAAAACTTCCCCCATAAAAAGTGTTTTGTCTCTCTATTTGGGCTCTCTGCTTGGAGTTCAGCAAGCCTCTTTGGCCTCTCCTTGAGGAGAGAGCTGGAAACAAGGGGGAAAGTCTCCGTGACTATCAAACCCTTATGTTTGTCCTGCTGTATCGGAATTTATGTAAAGGCACAGGAAGTCTCCTCTTGAATCAGTCGAAAAGTCCACCACCATATTTACACCTGTTTAAAGACCTGAACTGGTTGCTGATTTGCTACGAAGTCACGTTCAAGGTCTTAGTATGCTTAGATCACTGGCCCTCTATGCACCTACTCAATTGCTTCGATCTACAGAACGTGCCAGGACGCGGGTGGCGCTGTGGGTAAAACCTCAGTGCCTAGGACTTGCCGATCGTATGGTTGGTGGTTCGAATCCCCGCGGCGGGGTGAGCTCCCATCGTTCGGTCCCAGCTCCTGCCCACCTAGCAGTTCGAAAGCACCCCTAAGTGCAAGTAGATAAATAGGGACCGCTTTATAGCGGGAAGGTAAACGGCGTTTCCGTGTGCTGCGCTGGTGCTGGCTCGCCGGCTGCAGCTTCGTCACGCTAGCCATGTGACCCAGAAGTGTCTTCGGACGGCGCCGGCTCATGGCCTCTAGAGCGAGATGAGCATGCAACCCTAGAGTCGGACACGACTGGCCCGTACGGGCGGGGGTACCTTTACCTTTACCTTACAGAATGTGCACTCTTGCAAATATCATGCGAAGTGCATCTGTGAGGAGTCCAGCGTTTCACTGTGGCAGCACCTGTGCCCTGAAACTCTTCTCTTAATATTTGGCAGGTTGTTCTAAATACATGCTAAAAATGATCGTTTCAGCAAAGCTACCCAGACATGTGCATAAATTGTCAGTATACCCATTTTTAAATTCTGCTGCTTTTGATAACTGTTTAAAATTGTCATGTAGGTTAGGCTGGGAGATGGCAAGGGGGACAAAGTTTCAAAGTGAGGGGGGGGGAGTCACCCAGCGAGTTGCATAGCTCAGTGCCAATTTTAACCTGAATCCACCCAGTCTTGGGGCTTGTCCCCACTCATCTAGAAAGCACGGGTCCAAGTGGTTCTGCCTTTGCTCCGCCATGTGCCCATGGAAAACCCGCTCTTAAGCCCTAAATCAGAGCAAACATCAATCTGGAGAAAACCCAATCACCATTTGCTCTGATTCAGTGGTAAATAGCAGGTTTTCCTGGGGGAAAGTACCAGGGTTAGCAGAAGTGTGGAAGAGCCCTTAATCCCAGTGTGATACCCTCAAATGTTGTGGACTACAACAGCCACCATCCCCGACTACTGGCCATGATGGCTGGGGGTTATGATTGCTGGGTCCCAAACCCCCAGAAAGCACATGTGCCACCCCTGCTGTAACTATTGCCCATCCTCTCTGGTTAGAGTTTGCCCTGAAAGACTTTTTGCTGCCTGAGGTGAACCAGAAAATAGCACTCCCCTTGGGAATTGTAGTTCTTTAAGGGTACTGGGTTAGAGCACGGATAGGGAATGTAAGGCTCAAGGAACAAACGGAAGCCTTCAGGCGTTTCTCTCAGGCCTCCAGTTCTACTCTGCTCCTTCCTTGATTTTGACCGACTGAAATGTGTCTTTGGAGGGAGGGAAGGTCATGTGATGGGAAACTGCTCATCTCACCCACTCATCAACCCCTCAAACACACCTCCGCTTTCCATTTTGCTGGCTGACCTCTCTCTCGCTTTTGCACGATGGCTTGCTGGCTAGAGATGGACGCCGCTCTCTTGCAAAACTGGCAACCTGCCTGGCAGCTGCGCATGCAGCGTGGGACGGAATCTGTGGGTTAGCGGTTTGGGTGGAGGTGCGGAAAGGGAAGGGAAGGTACAATGCTGTAAAATGGGGAGAGGTGCTGCGATGAAACAAGGGGGTGGGGGTTTGAAATGTTAAAGGAAAAGAAGCTTTCCTGCATCCCTGGAGAAACTGGGCCAGGGAAGAGGGATCACCGCCACAAGCGAGGAGGCAGGGAGGCAGGAGCAGACGCCAGGTGCAAATCTGCCGCTCCTCCCAGAGTGCCGCTTGAGGTGACTGACTCGGAAAGGTTTGTGGTGGTGCTGAGCCTGTCTCTTGGCTGAATGCTGTGTAGCTTCCTTCCAAGTAGCTGTTACTCTCATGTCCAGGGCCTCACAGTAGAGGGGCAGCGTGGGGGAAAGAGTTTTTCCATTTCGTGGCTCTCTCAACCCCTCATTTTTCTCAGATTTGTGTCTCAGGCTGAACACAAATTAAAATTGTGTTGTTGTTTTGTCTTCCTTTAAAGTCACCTCAGAAGCCCTGGGAGGTTACTGTGAATTTTTAAAGATCATTTTTAGATGTGAATATAATATGCATAAATGGCACAAAAATGTGTGTGTGTGTGTATTATATATATATGAAGGGACGCAGGTGGCGCTGTGGGTAAAACCTCAGCGCCTAGGACTTGCCGATCGCATGGTCGGTGGTTCGAATCCCCGCGGTGGGGTGAGCTCCCGTCTTTCGGTCCCAGCTCCTGCCCACCTAGCAGTTCGAAAGCACCCTTAAGTGCAAGTAGATAAATAGGTACCGCTTTCTAGCGGGAAGGTAAACAGCGTTCCGTGTGCTGCTCTGGTGCCGGTTCGCCAGAGCAGCTTCGTCATGCTGGCCACGTGACCCGGAAGTGTCTGCGGACAGCACTGGCTCCCGGCCTCTAGAGTGAGATGAGCGCACAACCCTAGAGTCTGTCAAGACTGGCCCGTACGGGCAGGGGTACCTTTACCTTTATATATATATATATATATATATATATATATATATATATATATATATATATATATAAATAGAGTAGAGCAAGATACACATATACAGAGAGAGAATTAGGATCACGTTTCAAAAAGAGATTTTTTTTTTGGATAATTTATAAACCAGTTTATTTACAGTTTTTATTCTCTTAAAGTACATCTCAAATTAACAAACATATTTACACTGGTATACACAGGGACTACCCTGGATATCTTACAGTTTACAGAATGTTAAGGTTGCAATTATAATCTGCTGAGCTGCAGGTGTGATTGGTAGCAGAAATTGGCCTGGGAACCAGTCTGACAGGTTATTTACACAGACACGTACACACACGCTTCATAACAGATACGAAGCGTGTGTGTAAATAACCATGTCAAACTGGTTCTGCAGCTCAGCTCAGTACATCCAAGTAAAATATAGCTTCTGTCACTGGAGTACTATATGGTTTTACATCTCCCCCTTTAATAAATTGGAGTTATTAAAATGAAGAACAATGTTTACTATTTAGTTTCCACTGATGGGTATCTCGTGCTCTAACCCAGTTAGACCCCTGTGAGTGATTTTTGGGGAAGCACTCATGGAGGTTCTAACTGGGTTAGAGCAGGAGACATCCAGCAATGGAAACTAAATAGTAAACATGGTTTTTCATTTTAATAACTCCAATTTATTAAAGGGGGAGATGTAAAACCATATTGCTATTGAAAAAAATATTCTGTGTCAGACAGGCAGCAGCTTCTTGTGTTTTTCATTAATCTGGTGAAGGATATCAACAGTGTCTTTAAGTAAGGCATCAAAAATTCCATCTGCCAGTTGCATCTTCACCTGCAGCTCATCTTCATCATAGTTCACCCATTGCGCTTCTTCCTCATGCAACTCCTGTGTCTTAGAATTTAGAGGGGGCAGAGGGAGAGAAAATTCCTACTATTAAATACAAATCTGTATACATATTTAGAATAAGCACATTCTTGTAAAAGCCTGCAGCTACCTTTGCTTCCTCCCACCTTAGAACAGGCTTCAGGAAATCAACACAAGTGTTTTATTATGAACAACATAATATAGCCATCATTTATATAACAGCTTAAAAGCAAACTTGAAAATATTGCAATAACCTGGGCTTGCCAGTGACTACACTCACTCCACACTAGGGCTTCAGGCCAGTTGTAGTGTTATACCCCAGCCTCCACTGTTATGTCTGCCTTGACAATTGGCAGTGATTTTAAGCTCCACCCATACTGTGCAATACAATGAAATGACAGCATGACTGAGTATATACTGTATATGCCCATTTAAGATGAAGTAAAACTCCAAACTCTTACATCACCGCCAGCACCCATTCTACTCTCACAAGTCAAATAAAATTCCCTGCCAGGCTTCAGTATTTACTCTGGACAGAGTGCCTTCCTTCTAACATCCAAGTTAAGAGATGGTTGAGAATTGTCCCAAGAGCTGCATGGGAATCCTCTCTCTTCCCCCTTCCTTGAAAGGAAGGCTGAAAGTAGCTTGGTAGCTAGCTTTGTGGCGAAGACACTTGGATCGTTTTAAACATGTAGGGCCCAAACCCCCAACACTTTTCTATTTTGGAGCAGGAAAGGGTGGCTGTGATTTTGCTGGCTTCTGCACAGTGATGGGTGTTCTGAACACTGCCATCAAGTATCTGGTGAATCTGGTGTATTCCCCACCTCTTTTTCCTGCCGGAAATAGCAGTGTGTGTGTGTGTGTGTGTTTTCCTTGGCTGCTATTGAATGAAAGTGCTTGTCTCCATCAAGGCAGGATGGAAGGAAGACAAAGCTGATGACAACAATTTTTGGCTTGGTTTAGCAAGGCAGCCCCAAATAGTAAGCACTGGGTTCTTGCTACTCACGAAGTTAATACAAAGCAAAGGCTCTGCTCTGGAGTTAGTAGATTCCATTAAGCCATTACAGTCTAATGGGTTTTTAATGTGCTCCATTTTGGTTGGAGCATGTCCATGAGTTTCAGTGTAAGAACAGAAGGGCTAATTATTTTATTGATAAGCAGATGAACTCCCTGTCCTTTGATAGCTATCCAGTAAATGTTTCAGCAACTAATTTTAAAAATATCTACTGACCAGTATATGATCCACTCTGTCACGTTTCTTGCGTCCAAATTTCATCATTTTCTGCCAGTCTGTTTTGTGGTTCGACTCCTTCTTTAAACTTAAAAGTCTTAGCACCTCCGTTGTTATGAAACACTAGGGTAAAGTATATAAGAATGAGGTAAATATATTTGAAAGAAATATATCCTATTCACAGAATCCTCGCTACCAACACAATTCATAGGTGGAAGATATCCAATGAAGAATTTTGTACTGCTGGGTATGGGATGTACAATAGAAGATATAACATGTTTCCTTGGTCATTCTTGTGAAAATTCTGAAAATGTGTTGTCGGTTTATATAGTAGTTAAACATAGTAAAATCCTATTCACTATGAATAGTCATCTTAAGAGGTGACAAGAGTACCGTATTTTTCGGTGTTGGATTGAAATTGAGAGGTTTCTAGCTGCAATAATATATAAGAACATAGATGGGGAAAAGAAAGGGTTTGAAAAATAAGGTAATGTTATAAGCTGTAATGCTTTAAATGAAGGATTTGCTGAACAAATAATCTTAATTGGGATACAAGAAGGAGAAGTATGAGGAGGTCTGAGAAATTTGTTATTTAAAAGTATGGTTTATGAATTTTATGCCTGTGTTTAATGTTTGTTTGTTTTGTTTGTTTGTTTGTTTAAAAAATTGGAAAATTTAATAAATATTCTTTAAAAAAAAAAAAGAGTACCGTATTTTTCGCCCTCTATAGGACGCACTTTTTCCCCTCCAAAAATGAAGGGGAAATGTGTGTGCGTCCTATGGGGTGAATGCAGGCTTTCGCTGAAGCCTGGAGAGCGAGAGGGGTCGGTGCGCACCGACCCCTCTTGCTCTCCAAGCTTCGCGCAGCTCTCCGCAAGGCATGGGAGCCCGGCGCTGGGCTCCCGCGGCTTGCAGGGAGTTGCCTGCATGCTGAAGCCTGGGCGCGCTGAGCTCAGCGCGCCCAGACTTTGCACAGCTCTCCGCAAGGCGTGGGAGCCCGGCGCCGGGCTCCCGCGCCTTGCGGAGAGTTGCCTGTTCTGAGGGCTGGGGTCGGGGGAAGCTCGGGCTTCCCCAGCCCCGCACCTGGGGGGGGGGGAAAGGAAGGACCCTCAGAATTGTGCTAGTTCAATTACAATAAAGCAACTTGATACCTAACTACAGCAGTAACTATTATAAACTTATTTGTGAACCACAAAGCTCATCACTTTTACATCCCAGAATACAGGTCAGAGCAGTCATGTATTCATGGTAGAGCTTAAGTCTTCTTGCTATAACTAAAAGATAATAAGCACTGTATGGGGAATAGGTGCAAACTGGCAAATGGAGAGGGTCACACTTAGGAAAGTTTATACTAAGTCATGGCTTGTTTTTTAAAATTCTAGATAAAATTATAAGCTATTTCTATACAACTTTTTTTGGCTTACAGATGAAGTGTGCCAAGTCCCTAAATGAAATTAACAGCTTCATTCTTACCTTGATCTCCTCTAGATCATTTGGATCTTTTACTCGATGGAAATAACCAGTAATAATTCTGCAGGATTTCATCCATATGGGTTGGTTAATACTGGGATCTTCTGCAAAGATCTCTTCAAAAATCTCTCTTGTTAAGTCAAACACAGCCTTGGTAAACAGAAGAATGTAGAATAAAAATAGCTTCAGATGGTGTATTCTCCAGGACTATCTGTGGTTTATAATTACACCTGCATAGTGACCACAGCTATTCTGGTGCATGTCTCTCAATGTGGAAGGTGAATCTTCCTGATGAGGTACAACTTCTAGAATTACTTTCTAATGGTCCCTCTCTTGTTGCACACCCACACAAACCCCCTGCATGCACCCCCTAACTTTGTGTTGGACTAAGGCCCAGAAGAGCTGTATTCAAATCTCCATTAGGTCATATAAGCTCTGGGGGTGACCTTCGGCTACTTCCTGCCTTTCACCTTAATCACAGGTTGTTGTAAATATAAAATTGGGGCAGGAAGGAGAAGCTGCCTGGAACTTCTTAGAGGGGAGGTGAGATAGATGTATTAACTGTTGGTGCTGACCTTTAAAGCCCTAAACGGCCTCGGTCCAGTATACCTGAAGGAGCGTCTCCACCCCCATCATTCTGCCCGGACGCTGAGGTCCAGCGCCGAGGGCCTTCTGGCGGTTCCCTCATTGCGAGAAGCAAAGCTACAGGGAACCAGGCAGAGGGCCTTCTCGGTAGTGGCGCCCGCCCTGTGGAACGCCCTTCCAGCAGATGTCAAAGAGATAAACAACTACCTGACATTCAGAAGACATCTTAAGGCAGCCCTGTTCAGGGAAGTTTTTAACGTGTGATATTTTACTGTATTTTTGGTTTTTATGGAAGCCGCCCAGAGTGGCTGGGGAGGCCCAGCCAGATGGGCGGGGTATAAATAATAAATTATTATTATTATTATAACTAACTAAATAAAGCTAAATAAAGCACATTCCTTCTTTTCCAAAGGATTCCTAAGAAATTTTTTCACATGGATCTGAGAGCAACAATCCCAACTGTCTCCCTTGATGTACCTGTTTATAGATCTGTTCACTAACAGCTTCAATGTCATCATCTCTGGGGGAATCGCTCAGGTCTCTGGGGAGCCTGAAAGCCTGAATCTTGTGCCCCAGCTTTTTGCACTTCCATAATTCTTCAGCTGCTGCATGCACCAGCTCTTCCACCTCTTCTGCAGTGTGTGGGACAGCCAAGAGCTCTTCACATGGCTTGGAAGGCACTTTTGGGGGCTCTGTTTCAGACGGCACAGCCAAGTCCTCTGCTTCCTTCTGAACGAGTTTTTGAGAACTCAAGCCAAAGTCTTCTTCAAACCAATCTTGCTCATCGTCCGATAAATCCAGGAACTCCCGGCTAAGCTCCAGTTCTGCCAGCCTCTTGGCAAGCTCTTCCTGACCACTGGCACAACACACAGGGCTTTCCTGTAGAATAAGAAGAAAGTGGTTGCGACTCAGAACAGTAGTGGTTTTCACCTATAGTGTATGCCACATTTTGATACACAGTGGAATCTAGTAGGCATCAGCCCAGATAAGCCCCATTCCATCCATCAGTCATAAGACTTAATGGCTAGACTGGAAGTAGAGAACTTTTTTAGCTGTAGGGGCTGGAACCTGTGGGCATACTTTGACAGGTAATCCACCTATCATATTATGTCACTATGATGCCACATGACTGATAGCTGGGTTGCCCCATCCTTTTGTCAAAATCACATATGCTTCAAAAGTCTGCTCCACAACCAGAGCTTGAAATGAAAGGTGAAAAGATTTGGAAAGAGTTTTGCAGAGCTCTCTGCAGAAGTTTTTCCCCCTCCCCAATAGAGATTGACTGTACTTACAGCCCTGGGATACATATCTGGAGAATAAACTTCTTCGCCATCATCCAGTTCAGAAATTAAAGTGCTCTGCAGGTCATTAGCTCCCAATCTTTTCTCTTGGACAGAACAGAGGTCTTGATTGCTAGACTGGATTTTCTCATTCTTGACCTTCCCGATTTGCTGCAATTCATGAACTGTGTCTTTCACAAAAGCCTGCAGGAGGCTATCGGCCAGCAAGCCAACTCTTTTCTTTTGCTCTATCTGTTCTTCCTCCTTTTGGGATGGGACTCTAAGTTGTGCTTCTAATTGGATTCTTTCTTTCGTCAGCAAGTCCAGGAGTGGAGAGGCAAATGTTATACAATCTTCAGCTGCAGGTGAGTCCTCTACGGCAGATGCATCTCTTGGAGAACTATTCTGGGGACATTTCTTACTTAGGTTTCTTCCTTTGCTCTCCTCTTCAAGATTCTCTTTTTCATTTTGATCCACTTTGTGGTGATTTAGCTCTTGTTTGCATAAAGAGTTTTCAGCTGTGTCCATGAAATTATTGGAACTTTCCAAAATACGAGAAATTTTTTGTGGGGGAGCAAAAATACCATGTTTTTCCTTACAATTAAAATATTGAACGCCATTGTAAGTGCCATTATTATTTCCTTCAGGCTTGTCCAACTCTACACCAGCCCAAAAGCCTTTAGCAAACTCTGTCAAGCCCTTGAATCTCAGTGTACCTGGCTGGATATTACTCACAAGAACTCTGTCACCAATGTTGAAACCTCTCAAAATGGTTTCTTCTTCTGTCTTGGAAATGGAAACCCAAAGTGATGAATCAACATGAGAAGGTTCCTCTTCCACATCACTGCGTTCCCTACTTTTCATAAATTCTGTGGGTGACTTCAGTTCTAATAATCTCTCTGAATGAACACTGCCAGCCACAGACGAAGACTTGTCACTGAGACATTCACTTACTTCGTCGTCACTTTCAATACTACTCCTAGGAGTTTTTGTATAGCAAGATTTCTCCCCCTGTGACCTAGAGTCTTTTTCAGGGGACAATGTAAATGTGTCAAAATCATCCTTATAATATTCAGTAAGAGATGTCTCATCTTTTGACATCTCTGTTCCTGAGGAAGACACTTCAAAATCATTTGAATATGCTGGCTCTTTGCAAATGGAAATCTTTTCTGAAACCAAGGCATCTCCTTTCAGCAGCTCCTTGCTCAACGTAGGAGAAGATTTGATCGATAAGGCACTTTTATCATCCTTGTTAGTTTCCTTTGGCATCTCAGTTTTTCTCTCAACACCTACAAAAGCCAACTCAATCTGATTATTTTCCAACAGCTCAGCCTCAGGACATACATCTGTCTTTAGGGAAGCCGGAGGTGAACTCTTCGGCTCTTTGTTAAATTTATAAGCATCACATCTTTCAGAAACCTCCTGAGAAACCTCTGCCTCTGATTCTTCTGATTTTACAGATTCAATTTCCTCTTGTATCACAGATCTAATAGTGGAAACAATAGAATCATAACTCTCTGCATCTTCAAACCTGTCCTGTGACACGTGGGATGTTTTGCTTAAGTCTCCTAAGTCTTTGAAGAGAGATGATGAAGCCAAACTGTCCAATGAACCACCAGGTTCTGCTCTAGATATTCTTGGGGACTGCACAACTGAGTATAGTGTTCGGGAGTGCTCTTCGGTCTGAATTTCTGCTTCAATGAATTTTTTGGTGTATGCAGACACGGATTTCTCAGGAGAAGCAGCATCTGGAGGGTGGAGGTGGGAATAAAGACATGAATGGCTTACATCATTTTGTATAACATTTGCAATTTAACCTTATTAAAGCAGTTAAGTCAATAATGCTTGTGTTCTAATGAAAAAGTGTAATCCTTGATAGCCGGGCTAAACAACTGTGCAGTCATGTAGTTTTTCATTTATTTTAAAAATGTACGTCCCAACTTCCTTACAAAATAACCCAGAGGGGCTTAACAACATATCAGTTAAGAACAGCACTATATCCAACTAAAGAAATATATATGTAAAACTTTTCGCAGATACTTTAAAAGGCTAATGTTTCACTAAAAGGGCAATAGAGTTGGACAGAGAAAATGGGAGGTTCACAACTCCAACACAGTGAAAACTATCATTTAGGAACATAATAGGTAACAGGTTGTATCAAGATACATTATGAAACGCTAATCATCTGCATTTTTCTGGCTTACATTCATGGTGTTGAAAGAGAGAGAGTATGAATGAGAGAAATTAACTTGGGAGGTACAATGCAATGCAGGAAAAAACAAGGAAAAGCCTCTACATAGTTGAAGACAGATTTATTTCTAGAATAAATTCCTCCTCAGGAGCACATTTTCTACAGCAATTTCCACCAAGTTCTTAAACCACTGAGGGCGGAAATGTTTCTTCAAGCACCTAAGTTTTCTTCCTGTTTCTTTTCCTGCCCCTGGTGCTTTCCCCATTTTTGAGGACCAACAGAGACTACACATAGCTACAGTCATATCCCTGTATTAAGAATCCTTAATACGGTTTTGTAGTTTTATCTTACAGTGCCAAACATATATTGATTTGAATCCGAAGTGGCTCTTCCAGTCACAACAAAATGGCTTCCTCTAGCTCCCATCCCTATCTGCAGTCTCTCATACCAGATCCCACACTGTTCCAGGGGGTCCCTAACGCTCAGCAGCAGATTTGGGGTAAGAGCAGTGAGAATTCCAGAGTGAAGGAGCGAGGAAGGAGAGCCCTGTTCCATTCACAGGAAGGAATGGAATATTTTAAACAGGGGGCGAGGAATCCTTTTCAAGGGCTGTATTCCCTCATGAGCAACTTTCTGGAGCAACGTGTCAGTGGTGAATGGGGCCAAAAGCAAAAGTGGGTGGAGAATCCTAGCGACCCTAGCCTTTGTAAAGCCGGCTACATTCCAGCCACGCAAACATCGAAGGGTTACATACATACAGACACACACGAAGACGTCTGTATCTCCACCACCTGCATCCAGGCAGGCAAGCAAGGGCATTGATCACAGTTCAAGGACACATTCCAGCCAAGCAAAAGCACTCAAGGGGCAGGCAGAACAGGGACAGTGAGGAACATGGCCTGGTGACAGGGGACGCGGCCTGGGGAGAGTCCTCTGGGACAAATTTAAACCAAATTTAACCGTTTTTATCTGGTATCTCTTTGATTTCAATCTCAAATTGGCATTTTTAAAAAGGAAGAGAAAGGGTTGAAGCAACTGACTTTTTAAAATCCTTTTTGTGCGTAGAAAAGTTTTAATTGCTATTTTAGTATTGTGCACCCTTTCTAATACAGTCTCGTTTCAACTTTAAAGAAGTACAGAAAAATGAAAAGACACAGCGCACACAGAGAAGGGGTGAAAAACACTAGGAAATATGTGCAGTACTTTGATACCAATATAAACTATATTCCTGAAATTCATACTTTCAGCATGAAACAGTTTCCAAAATTGTACCTCCTTGTTCCAAGGCTGTAGTCAAGAAACTGTTACAATTAATTACTGGGGGAAGTGTTGATTGAACTGACATTACTTTCAAAAACTATAGCCCCAAAGAAGGAAGAATCATTCATCTTGGATATAGTTTACCCACAACACCCCTCATACAGTTTGCATATGGCAAATATCCAGGAAGGTTTCGGCAGAGACAAGATCAGCAAGCATTTGTTTTTCAAGCTACGTACCAACATGCTCTGCAATGGACTCCAAGGACCCTCTGGGACGTTCAGAATCAGTTATCGATTTCCAACTTTTTGTTGGTTCTGACCTTTAAAAAAAAAAAGGGAAACCAACAGCCATTATGGTATGTGAGAGTGCGATATGCTAAAGTCACTAAAGAAACATGGTAAAAAAAAACCTGGCCAAAACTTGCTATCTAGGCCAGGGCATTTTAAAAAAAAATAAATCGATCTCCCCATAAGTTTTAATCTCCAACTCAGTGTGCTACAACAAACAAATTTAACTTTCGTATCCGGAAGAGATATAAACTTTTTTTGAGATATACAATGGCATACACTTAGAAAGGCAACTGTATTACCTAGTCAGTGAAGATGACTTGAGCTTTGGTTTCTCAGTCGGTGAAGACGGGGTTTTAATTTGAGGCTTTGCAGGAGACGTTGCCTCCAGATCCCTACTCAGTTCTGCTTCAGTCTTCTTGATGAATTCATCATAAGTCTGGGAATAGGTGAGGAAAGTCTGAGAACTTTAATTCTTACTTTGAAAATGAGTGAACAAATAGAAACAGAGGATGAGATTCTTGTGAAAATTCTCTTTGCTCCATTTTAATTACCGTATTTTTCACTCCTTAAGACACACTTTTTCCTTCCTAAAAAGCAAGGGGAAATGTCTATGCGTCTTATGGAGCGAATGCATGGTCCCTGGAGCCGAATTGCCCAGGGGCGAAAAGCAGATCATGCAATGGCACAAAAATGTGGTTACAAAGCACAGATCCACATGGATTCTCAGGATTTTTGCATTGGGCTACCCCAAACTCACTGTCAAATCATATGTCTGTGGCCACAACATGAACCACAAAAATCATACATCCACTGTTTCGTTCCGAATATTTTTTTCCCTTGTTCTCCTCCTCTAAAAACTAGTTGTGTCTTATGGTCAGGTGTGTCTCATGGAGCGAAAAATACGTTAAGTTTACCTTGACAGTTTTACTGAACATATGCCAATACAGCATGCTATAACTGAAAATAATTTATTTTTTACAAATAGCTTTTGCATATTAACTAAACTGTACCTCAGAAGAGCATTATTCTTCCCTATTTGTCAGCACCACTAAGACTATAGAATCTTTGAAAACTGCAACCTTTAAGCTGTGATTACTATTTTAAAATTGTGCATTTTAAAAGGAAACATGGAAATAGTGGCACCATTGCTACCAAGCTGGAGGAGAGAATGATTTTTCTTATAGATTCCATGACTATTTAAAACACCTCTTTCAAGTTATCCTTACCTCTAACTGCTTGATCAAACTGGCCTCTTGGGCCCTCAGCCTCTCCTTGTACCTCTTCTTCCGCTCCTTTTTCAGCTGGTAAACAACAGACTTTCTCTTCCGTAACTTATCCTTCAGAGCCTGAATCCGGCCTTCCACATCACTTTGATCAGATGCAGTTTCTGATAAGGAAAGTTTTCATAATTTCAGAGACAAATGCGTAGTACTACTTTTTTTACTGCTTTACTAATTGATTGATTTTTGAGTCAGGGCCTTCTCTAGTTTGCTCGTGCTATTAAGTTCCACCTAGTTTGATGGTGATGCATGAGTAAGCTAATATTTAATGTAGCAATCTTCACAAACCTGTTGATATATCAATGAAGCAAAGTGCAGTTAGGCACCCAGGTAATGTTGATTTCATCAATGGAATTTTGGTAGAACTCAGAGCTTTTTCAAGCTTACGTACCTTCACACCTATTTTTTAAAGATTCAGTCCAAAAAGCCCCAAGGGGGGTGGGGAGTGTTGAGAACTGACATTGACACTTACTCTAGTGAACAAGCTTCCTAAATGGAAACAATCAATATGTACTTTCCCCAGCAAGAAAGAAATATTAATGCCTAAATGTTGAGTGTGACTTATGCTTGAAAAACAAGATAGGAATCCCGAAGCTCTAATACGTACCTGACTGAGTCATGGAAAAAGATTCATCGGACCAACAGTAAGATACATCTTGGGATATTGTAGATAAGTTTAGCTGCTCCGCAGTTCTCTGGGTTCCTTTGCTAGATTCTTGCTTTGACAGGGATGTGCTGCTTTTGGATGGAGACTATTCAAAGAGGGAAGAAAGTAATCTGCTTGTAAAATTCACACGGGAGGTGGGTGGGAAACATGCATCCTGATAATCATTTTCAACAGACCAATTACAAGTATGGAAAACATTCTCTGGCCATAGTTCTTTAGTCACAGCAAACTGCTAAGCATCTGTGAACTTTTAGGATAATTCCATCTGCAGCTATAATTAGATATACTACAAGTTGCTGAAATCAAAATATTAATGCTATTTTTTCTTCCAAGAAGAAAATAAACTATATGCAATATTTAGTCACGGTGCAACATGGTTTTAGTACAGTGATAAACAAGCTCACTAACGTGTTTATAAACCATTTCTTCAGTAGGTTTGTGATCCAGGCTTTCCAACTGCTCTTGGTCCTCAGAGATCTTTGATGGGCAATTCTCAGCAGTGACACTGCCCAGTTCTTCAGGGACAGAACTTTCATTATTCAGGTGAGAACATGGTGGCACTGAAGACTCATCTTCACTGGCTATTTCTGGGGAAAGATAGCAGAGTAGAGTCAGTAGAGCAATAACTACCGCCACCTTCACATACAGAGATGATACAAATGTTCTGACTACAAATTGAATTCCTCTTTATTGAGGTGAGGGACACACACAAAATTAATGAATCCTCACAGAAAGATCACAGGCACAGCTGAACAACAAGCAATTGTAATTACCGTATTTTTCGCTCTATAGGACTCACTTTTTCCCCTTCAAAAATGAAGGGGAAATGTGTGTGCGTCCTCTGGAGCGAAGACACCATAGCCCCGCGGCCCTCTCCTGGCTGGAGAGGTAACGCGCGGCTATGGCAGGAGCCTCCATAGCCGCGCATCACCTCTCCAGCCGGGAGAGCGCGCGCGGAGCTAAAGCAGCCCCCCGCGACCCTCTCCCGGCTGGAGAAGTGACGCGTGACTATGGCAGCAGCCTCTCCGCTGCGCCTTTCCGCTGCTCCCTGACCTGCTCTTTGGGGCTGGTGGTGGGCTTCCCCCCGCCAGCCCCAAAGAGCAGGTCGAAAGGAACCTTCCAAGGTAGCCGCCTGAACGCACCTTAAACGGCACCTTGTTTTAGAGCGGGAAAACAAGAGGGGGGAAATTCTCCCACTCTCTGCGCAGCTGTCTCCTGCCGCTTCGCTGAAGGGGCGCTGGGCAGAGAGCGGAAGAATTTTTTTCCCTTGTTCTCCCCCCTCTAAAACAAGGTGCGTCCTATTGTCCGGTGCGTCCTATGGTGCGAAAAATACGGTAGTAATTTATCATCATCACCACCACCACCACCATCCCTACACCACCCTTCCTCTGAGGATTATGGGGCTATTTACAATATAAAAGCACAAAATACATACCATAGAAACAGACAAAAACAATACCCACCCCCCACTTTAAATGACCATAGATTATTAAATTAGCTGAAGTTGCGGGAGGAAAGGAATGTTTTTGCCTGGTGCGTAACAAAGGCACCAGGTGAGCCTCTCTGGGGAAAGCATTTCACAAGCGGAGAGCCACCGCAGGAAAAAAACCCCTGTTCTTGTGTTGCCGCCCTCTGAATTTTTTGCAGAGGAGGCACACAAAGAAGCACTTCAGATAATGATTGCAGGGTCTGGGTTGGTTCATATGGGGAGAGGTGATGCCTGAGGTATTGCTGTCCAGTGAGATGTATCTGGCAATGATTCAGTTAAATGTTACAAATGTTTTATTGTTGCTTTTGATAGCCCTAGGGTCATCACTATACAGTGATGTTATGTGAAGCATGCAACAACCACAATGACAAAAAGCAAAGGCTCCAGATATCCCACTCATGCATATTTATTTTCCTTGGAGATGTCAGCCAAAGGAAAAAGAGGTAAGACTAGGGAATAGTTACAGCAGCCCGGGTACTCTTAGTCCAGAGATGGAAGGAAGAGAAGATTCCAACAAGAGAGGAATCGATAACAAAATTGATGGGCTATGCCAAAATGGCTAAAATGTTTGGGGGGAAATCGGAAACCAGGATGATAAAAACTTTAATAAAGACTAGGGGGGGATTTGTAACTTATTTGAGAGAACACTGTAAACAATTAAAAATATTAGCAGGATTGCAAGAACACTCACAATGTGAAAAAGAACTTTGGATAAAGTTGAGTATTTATGGACAAATAGATGACAATATGATATGCAGTGGAAAGTGATTATTTGCGGATTCCACAGAGGGAAGGAAGGAAGGAAGTCTGAGAATTCAAAGAATTCTACACTTTATGATTGTATTTTGTGTCTGAATGTAAAACTAAAATGTAAAACCAATAATTTTTTTAATAAAATAGAGTAAAGTATAGTTATATACCTCCTTCCTTCAAACACTGAAAAAACAAAGTTGCTGTACTGCTAATCATGAATTTTCACTACATTTGGGGCCATTTAGACTGATACTGGAATTTTAATGTTTCATTTTTTCACACAGAGTGCAATTTCAATTTCCCCCAATTTCTTTTAAAGGAAAAGGTGGTTGAAGAAAAGTCATTGTTACCATCTTTATCCTGCCAGATCAAAGCACTGACATTAGTTCTTCACCAAATGCAATGAACTGGAATAGTTCAAGACAAGATCAGCCATTCAAGAAAAGGTAAAGGTAAAGGGACCCCTGACTGTTAGGTCCAGTTGAAGACGACTCTGGGGTTGCAGCGCTCATCTCGCTTTATTGGCCAAGGGAGCCGGCGTACAGCTTCCGGGTCATGTGGCCAGCATGACTAAGCCACTTCTGGCAAACCAGAGCAGCACACGGAAACGCCGTTTAACTTCCCACCAGAGTGGTACCTATTTATCTACTTGCACTTTGTGCTTTCAAACTGCTAGGTTGGCAGGAGCAGGGACTGAGAAATGGGAGCTCACCCCATCACGGGGATTCGAACCGCCGACCTTCTGATCGGCAAGCCCTAGGCTCTGTGGTTTAACCCACAGCGCCACCCGCACAGAAGGCTATATCAAGTGCACCAAGTATTCTTCCCCCTCCAGAAAAAAAACACAGCTACCAAGAACCATTAAACAGCAGCTAAACCAATGCTTAACTGATGATCTCCTCCCTTTGAGTGGTGGCTCCCATAAAAAGAAGAAGAAGAAGAATCTGTCTAATAATCATGTGAAATGGGCATAACCCATTTGAGGGTTCTCACGCGCAAATTATCTGGCTGATTTACAAATACCTAAGTACAGACACTCCTTTACCCTGGCCAGATTTAACGTTCTGCCCTCTGCCCTGCTGCTAGGCAGATATGAGGGCAAACCATATGAGTCACGTGTTTGCCCATGTGGCTCATCGGAAGTGGAAACAAGTCTGCATGTATTGCTGCACTGTAGTTACTACGAGGATCTACGCCTGACCCTTATTGCCCCAGTTCTACAAAAGCTTAAAAATGAACCAGAACTCCAACGTATGAGAGCCTTGGTAGAAGATAAGGTTCCTGAAATTACGATTAATGTTGCCAAATTCTGTGTAGCCGCTATTAGGCGCAGGAAACAAGAGCTTTCCAATGCCAATATGCAGGCGAAGGCAAATACTTAATTTTATTTATGCTGTCTAATTTTAAATTGCTGTTATGGCCTAATCTGTATTGAAATTGTCCTTTGTTTTTTCCGGTGTTATGCTTTGCTGACTAGCTGTACGAGTTAATCTGGTCTGTGACCGTTTAATAAAATTTGATTTGATTTTGATTAGGCATAACCCTTTGATCTGACTATCTATCTCTGGGAGATGTGTGAGCTGCTCCACTGTGATGCAATTCCATGTTGAAGGAAAGGATCATCTTGCTCCTGTGACTTGGGCCAACTGCATGAGTCTTTCCTCCATGATCAGAACCCAATCAAGGTCTTTCTCAAAAGCACCCTCTCATTTTTGTACCTTTTGCATCAGATTTCTGGTCTCCGGCCCCCTTTCTGTTCACTTTTGCTTTAAGCAGCTCCACGTCCCAGGCAGCCAGGGCTTGCTTCTCTATTTGACGTATCTCTTCTTCCTCTGCATCTAAGCGGCGTTTCCATTCCAGCAGTTCTTCAGCGTGCTGGCGACGCTTCATCAATTTTTGCTCTCGCTTTGTCAAGAACCTGGCAAACAAAACAGTGAGAAATTGGTTACAAGTGCCACAAAGTGTAGGAGACAAGGTACCTGACCCTCCATTAACATGTTTGACTTAAGGTACATTATTTGATATCAATATTTCAATTAGTATCATGGTTGCTAATTCAGTACAACAAGAATACATGAAAAAGTAAGAAGAGGCAACAGAAGTTAATACATGTCACTTTAAAACCTGCCCTAAAAAATAAAGGGGGGGGGGAAGCTCCCATCCAGGTTTATCTTTCAACAGAACAAAGAGTGAGCAGCACAGAATTTAAGAATGTTACAAATAAATTCTAGATTATTTGAAGCAACAGATAATTGTAAGTCTAGGCTTACAATTTAATATAACTGCATTGCTAGCAGTACAGCAATTCACCTCCATATCTGGATGCTTTGCAAACAATTATAGAATTCAGGATTTCTATCTCATCAACAAACTGTGTCAGGAACTGCAGTAGACTCTATGCCCAGAACATCAATGTAATCCTCCAGAAAAAAGCTGTTGAGATGGAATGCAGACATCTCTACCAAGCCATACATGTTCCTACTGCCCCAAGTTACAAGAGATTGAAGAAACAAATAGTTCTTCTGAAATACTGTCAACCATGAGAACAGGGCTTTAAGAAATACAAATAGTGAACACAAAAGTAGCCAAACCCTGGTGGCAGAAAAAAAATTGAATAGTACCTCCCTATGGTGGTATGTATGTATGTATGTATGTATGTATGTATAAATAAATAATTGCTGTTTAATGGTAGCATAAATGGTGCCCCCTGGAGACAGACCACATCATCCTCTGATAAATGGGGCACAAAATGAAGTTTGCAAAAACCTGCTCTAGAAAGCTGAGAAGTAGATATTTAAAAGGTAATTATTACTGTGACTTTCCAATGAACCTTGACACAAAGCTATATCAATTACATTTCCAGAACTTCTTTCCTAGCAGTTCTTGAAAGTTCTAAGCAACAAAACCAAAATATTCAAGTTTCATATACTACAAAAGGAAGCAGAAGTCTGTGACAAGGGAGGATCTCCTCCTAGGGAGACTATTCACTAATTATCCTTAGCAGAATAAGGAAATTTGACAAAGGAGAACCAAATGTTCAGGTATATGCTCGGATGCCAACGTGAATAAAATATTGGGGCATAATCGATCACAAGACGTGGCACATGCACACCATTTGAATGGCAGTGCCCATCAACTCTGGGGGGCTCAGCCTCCTCAAATATTTCGGGGGGGGGGCAAAGGGACCTTGGTCGCTAGGAATTGGGCTCCTATGGGAAGAAGTCAGATAACCTAAAACCACAGCAGTGTCAATTGCCAAGTAGCCGCTTATGGAAGCCACACTTTCCATGGGGGCTAAAAAAAGCATACAGTGGTGCCTTGCAAGACGAAATTAATTTGTTCTGCGAGGTTCTTCGTCTTGCGGATTTATCGTCTTGCGAAGCACGGCTATTAACGGTACTTAGCGGCTTTAAGAAAAAGGAAACAAACTCGCAAGAACTCGCAAGACGTTTTCATCTTGCGAAGCAAGCCCATAGGGAACTTCGTCTTGCGAAGCGACTCAAAAAACGGAAAACTCTTTCGTCTTACGAGTTTTTCGTCTTGCGAGGCATTCGGCTTGCGAGGTACCACTGTACCTAAACAATTGCCCTACGCTGTTGTCTAGGTTTGGGTTCTCCTGCTGTTTAAAATAGAGATGTTCAGACAAAGCTTTAATTGGAAGCTTATTGTTCCACATGCCAAAGGCTTAGGTCCGTAAGTCAGAACCCAACAGACAGTGAGGTGATGATTGCTTCTGATCATTTGATTTTTTTCCATTCTGTTACACTGGAAGTTTCATGATCCCACTGGTCTCTATTCTCCAAGTTAGAAGCAGGAGGCGGATCTGGTGCCAAGGAGCATGCTTTCTCCATTTTGATGTCTCTCAACCAAGAAAGAAATGAATTTAAAGTCTTGTGCTAAGTAAAAACCTAAGGCACATTAATTTTATTTTTTTTAAATAGTAAGTCTGAACCTCATAATTAGAGAGAAAATATTGGAAACAGCAAGGATCCTGTGAAGGTTAAAAACCCTCTAAGAACAGGAGCTAGGCAAAGCAGTCATCATGTGTCAAGGAAATAAAGAGTCCAGAACTATACTGTATCTCTGTTTCCCACATGGCTTTTGCAAGTCAACAACCTTTGCTTGCTGTACCTCCCTCAGCTAATCCTAGTATCCATGCCTTTTAAAAAGCAGTCCACCATGAAAATATTTGGTGGAAGATGCAATTACTGGAAACAGAAACACATTTGGTTAGATTGCATCATTATTCCTAATTTATAGGCTCATTTATAAGCAATTTAGTTTGAGCAGGATAAATTTCAACCCATGTGGCCAAATAAAAGGCACCAACATTATTTTCAAATCAGTCTGAACAGCTTAATGAAAGCAAATAATTGAACTGAATAATATTTTATTTATATACAGTTAAAAATCTCAAAACTGGTGATCTCAGCTGATAGGTAGGTGCTAAAAGATAAATTAAATCTCAGAATCTCTGCCTAAACCATTGTTCTCTATCACTAAATTATGCATTGGGTAACTAAGAGAGGCAGGAGACTGCCAGTCACATCTACAGAATTACCAGGTAAGAGCTGTGAAAAATCCGTCCAATTCATGAAGAGCCTCCCAGTCATGTAAAACTGAACAGAGCATGCTCGATCAAAGAGTCTACCGCTTAAAAAGGTAGAACGTTACCTGACCAATTGGTTGTAGATATACAGCTGGAATTTGGGGTGGAGGTTGGGAAAACAGACACTGAGAGAAGCCCAGTGGTGAGACGTAAAGACAGAGAAGAAGTAGTGAACAGGAGAGCAGTGTCTACAAAATAAGGAGGAAGAGTTTTAAGCCAAGATAGCAAGAAACAGACAGAAAAATGAGAGCAGGAGAGCATCTTGCACAAATGGGTCTTAAATGTCAAACACATCGTCTTTCCACAAGTAGAAGACTCCAAAGGCAACAGAACGTAACCATGCATTACCTACAACCCTTCATTCCCTGTCAAAAGCCAGCCACTTTCTACACTATGGAACATATCTTACTCTTGCTGCATTTTATGATTCCCCCCCATTTTTTATAAGAGGAAGACATTCCACCTACCCATTTCAGTACTGAATTTTAAAAGGCTTGCTATTCTGATCATTTGAACAAAGGTTTCAAGCCATGTTCTAGCTAGTAGACACATTCCTACTAATGAGAACTCTAATTAACTGCCCTAAGCTAAGCAAATGAATGCCAAATAAAAAGAAAAAAAGCTGCAACTTCAATGCACAGAACCTGCTGGCGCAAAACTTCAAAATGATGTGGAAAACTAATGTCAGTTGAAGAGTTCGTATGCTGCCATTTTTCACTAGAAGTTGGTTTTATTCTTCGGATTTCACACTCCACACACACACACACACACACACTTTCCTTTTCAAATACTGCTCTGCAACAGGACATCATCTCTACTAAAATGTCTACATGGCAAAAATGTTAAAGCCAAACAAAGCACTGGCTGAGAAAGTTGGTAAACGGTAAAAGTCATGCTATTCATAGGCACTAATCAGTTATACATGCACAGTAAGAACTCCCTAAGGTACAGCAACATGAAGTATCACTTGTGTTTGGGACGGCTCCATGTCAAGGGGCTGAATATGGCAGGATCACAAGGGGTTAATTCTTTGACAGAGCATGCTCCTGTTCACATGCAAACTACAGACAAAGTCTTTTATTTCTCCTCTAACCAAACATAGACCCTGATAATTCCTTAGAGGAGGAATCCTACAAACTGTCAGATAAAACCTAGCTTTGCAGAAAGCCCAAGAGCATCATTCTCTAATTTGTCGGCATCTTTGACAATTTACAAAATATTCTGCTTTTCCATACAGACTCGCCAATTCCAGACATGAAACAGGAGGCTAAGCTGCCTGTTGCTGTAAATATGCTATAAGCTTCTATGTAATTTAGCAGAATAATTTACTAAAGAACTCTCCCATTAAGCACGTGTAAAAAATGCAATAGTTTGAAATATGCCAGATATATGTTTCTTTTAAACATAAAAGAAACACGCTGTGCCTCCATCATTTTGGAAACCAACATCTTTTTTCCATGGACAGCAGGCCCTAATAGAGCCGGGGTGGGGAGGTTCAAAAGCTGTCAGAGTGTGTGTCTTGGGGAGAGTTCCAAACTGCCATGGCTTATTGCTGGCTCTGGTGCCAGGCAACATCCTGGTGTTCAGGGGCATCTTTTTGAAGGCAGCTATGAGGGCAAACCCCAGTGCATTTATGGAAACCCTGGCAACTGCCCCACCCACCCAAAGCCCCGCATGGGAATTTAAATCCTGCGTAGAACTAATAAAAACAAATTTTACTGTGACTGAAAGGCAGTATTTCAGTTTAAAGTCCTCACCAGTGGGAAGATGCCTAATACTACATACGACAGAAATAAAATAATCTTTTTTTTTTTAAATGCAAGTACTCAACCCAACACACAACCTCAAGCTGCACCATCTTATTTCATGAATTGTTCTCCTGATGAATTTGAGCCTTCGAGGTTAAGCTTCAAAGGTCACATTTGGTTTGGAGGTAGCAAAAGCTGAAGAGAAAGACCACCTCTTTACAAGCTGCATTGAGATAGATGTCACATTATCTAGCAAGCATTACGCATTAAAGTAATGTATCTATACAGCTGCAGCCCTGCAGAAGATGTGTACTCTCAACAATAGAGGATGCTTTGTATAACTCAGTGGGAGAGCATGCATCCTGCCTGCAAGAGGTCCCAAGTTCAATGGGCAACACGTCCAGTCAAAAAGGGATGTCAGAGAGATTTTCCTGCCCTGGACTTTAGACAGTCTCTTGTTACCTATCACAACAGACCAGCAATTGCTAACGTGGTGCCCTGCAGATGTTGTTGGACTCCAGATGTTGTCGGAGGAAGCAGATTATCTAGATCCATTCCAGTCTGGTTTCAGGTCGGCACCAAAACAGCCTTAGTCACTCAGACTGAGAGAGACAGGGGGGAATGCAACCCTGTTGGTTCACCTTAGCCTCTCAGTGGTGGGCCATGTGTTCTTCTGCAGCGACTCAGAGAGGTGGAAAAACTGTTATAGTGGTTCTGCTCCTACCTGCAACATGATGATCAGATAGTAGTACCAGGAGAATGTTGCTTAGCTCCATGGCTTTTGGGCTAAGGGGTGCCACAAGGGTTTATTTTGTCTCTTTTGCTATTTAACATCATATAAAATTGCTGAGAGCTGCCATCTTGGGAAATGGAGCATGGTGCCATCAGTATGCTGATGACACACAATTTTCTCTCTCTCTCCATTCCATCTAAATCAGGAGAGACTGTGAAGGTGTTGGTTCGACTGGTGTGTGGGAAGCAGTGAAGGGCTGGATGCAGGCTAATAAACTGATGCTGAATCCTGATAACAAAACTGAAGGGCTATAGGCGGGTGGTTCTTTTGTTTGGGGATTAGGTGTCTTAACTGTCCTGGGATGGGTTGCACTCCTCCTGAAGGAGCAGGCTCATAGTCTGGGAGTACTCCTGGATTCCAACTTGTCACTGGAACCTCAAGTGGCTAGGAGTGCCTAGGACTCAGTTGTCCACGCTCTGGTGAACTCCTGTCTGGGCAGCTGTAATGTGGTTCTGCCCCTGAAGATGGTCTGGAGGCTGCAGTTAGTGAAGAATCCAGTGGCTAGGCTGGTAAGTGGGGCAACCCAATGGAACAATGTGTCACCAGGTGGCCAGTGAGCTAACCAGGTCAAATTCATGGTGTCAGTACTAAAGCCATGAATGGCTTGGGGACCAAGTATCCAAAAGAACCGCTTCCTCAGTATCAACCATCTCAGATCCTACATTTGTCAGGTGAGGACCTGTTGGTTGTGCTGAGACTGGCGACTGCTCAGCTGGTGGTGACCCATGACAGGGCTTTTTCTGTGACAGGTAGGTCTGTCTCCCTCATTACTGACTTTCAGGGAAAATGTAAAAATATTTGTGTTTACCCAGGCATTTGATCAGAATACACTGTTCCTGGAAACCCTGAGATCACTCACTGAGAATGTTTTAAACCTCACGGGGTCTCTGCCATGGGAGCATATTCATCCAGTGCTTTTCAAGCTGCACTGGCTCCCGGTGGAGTACAGGATCAGATTTAAGGTGCTGCTTTTGACCTTTAAAGCCCTTCACGGCCTAGGACCCTCGTACCTACGGGAGCGCCTCTCCCGGTATGCCCCACGGAGAGCCTCAAGGTCCATAAATAGCAACACCCTAGTGGTCCCGGGCCCTAAGGACGTTAGATTGGCTTCAACCAGAGCCAGGGCCTTTTCAACTCTGGTGGAACGCTCTGCCTCATGAGACCAGGGCCCTGCAGGATCTGATTTCTTTCTGCAGGGCCTGTAAGACAGAGTTGTTCCGCCTGGCCTTTGGCTTGGAGCCAATTTGATTCCCTCCCTCTCTTTCTTTTTTCTTTTCCTTCTCCTCCTGCGATGAGGCTACATTTGAATATTTTAATGTTTCAATATTTTAATGTTGTGTTTTAATTTTGTTTTTAAGTTGTAATCATTTAACATGTTTTTATTATTGCTTGTAAGCCGCTCTGAGCCCGGCCTTGGCTGGGGAGGGCGGGGTATAAATAATAATAATAATAATAATAATAATAATAATAATTATTATTATTATTATTATTATAGAATGTTTTAAAACTGTTTGTGGGTTTATTTGTGTGTTTTTTAGTGTCTTATTAATGCTGTGTTTGCCACCCCAGGTTCCTGCGGGAAGAAGGGCAGGATATAAAATAAAAAGAACAAAGTAACAACAACTCCCATCTGCCCCAGCACCGCCAATGGTAAAGGATTATGGGAGCTGGAGTTCAGCAACGTCAGTAGAGCACCATGTTGGCTACACCTGGAATAGGGGATACTTGACGAAATGGCAGGGCAACTTTGTATATTCACATTCATTCATATGTTCAATGGACAATGCCAAGCCACCAGTGAGGCTAGCTAAACTGAAATGACACTACAGCTATAGGAAGCAAAAGTAAACCCCAAAGAAGTAGCCAACCTTATAACCAGTTACTGATCTCATCAATAAAAAACCACCAATAGTTACTTTTCATCCATGTGGCTGCGCATTTTCTTTAGTTTCTGCATAATGCTACTGGTCTCAGAGCCGGAAACAGAGGAGAGGCTCCATGTTTCTGCATCTGATGGCAGCGGGGTTGAAGAACGTGCTCGCTTTACATCGTCCTCACTAAAATGCTCCTATGACCAAAAACAAAAAAACCCAAATAGATATTCAACATGTAAAAAGCTATTTTCTATTATCTATACATATTTCTCTAGCTATTCTCTCTCTATATATATATCCATGTACCTTGCATTTTTTACGGAATATTTTCCTCTATCAATTTTACATACGCTTTGATCAGCATCTTAATATTAACTCCAATATCACTGGATGAAAAATATTTTTAACTGTAAATGCTTTTAGATGCAATTGTTTTTAGAATGTTTTAACTGCTTCAGTATGTTTTTGCTTTTTTCATTTTTAAATTGTGGACCTGTTTGCCACCTTGAGCTCCTTGGGGAGGAAGGGTGGGACAGAAATTATACTGAGAAATTCTAGACCTACGAGCACAATCTGCAGTTCCAGCAACAAAAACAGATCTTATTATTTTAGAAGTCACTGTTGTGTGGTTGGTCTTTTTCAAGCATAAATGTTAGCAATAAAGTATTCAGGACCAGCTTATTTATTTTAAAAACCTATACCCCTCTTTTTTGTCTCAATTATTTTTCATTCAATTTGAGAACTGCAGTGCTACAAATAAAAATAACAGGCTAACTCTCAGGTGCATGTTTCCAGCTCTTGCAGTGAAGCTTACCTGTTTATTTTCCCCTGCAGACTTCAGTTTTTCCTGCAGTTTCATAGTGGTTTGCCGTATTCGCTCTATCTCTTCCTGCTGCTTAAGGATCAGTTGCCTTTCCTTTCTGGCTGCCTTATTGGCTTCCTTAAGACGCTTGATTTCTGCCTTTATGAGTTAAGAACAATAAAGCAAAACAAAAAAAGAGCAGTAATGTTTTTGCAGGCTTCTCTCTTCAGCCTTTCACTTCTGCTCCTCATTATGCTGCTTGGTATGTCTGTCTTCAGGGGGACGCGGGTGGCGCTGTGGGTAAAAGCCTCAGCGCCTAGGGCTTGCCGATCGAAAGGTCGGCGGTTCGAATCCCCGCGGCGGGGTGCGCTCCCGTTGCTCGGTCCCAGCGCCTGCCAACCTAGCAGTTCGAAAGCACCCCCAGGCGCAAGTAGATAAATAGGGACCGCTTACTGGCGGGAAGGTAAACGGTGTTTCCGTGTGCTGCGCTGGCTCGCCAGATGCAGCTTTGTCACGCTGGCCACGTGACCCGGAAGTGTCTCCGGACAGCACTGGCCCCTGGCCTCTAAGTGAGATGGGCGCACAACCCCAGAGTCTGTCAAGACTGGCCCGTACGGGCAGGGGTACCTTTACCTTTACCTTATGTCTGTCTTCACCTGTAGTTTGGACCACATCTCTCTCCCCTTCCCCCATCCCTATCACTACTTTATGCTTCTTGCTTTCGTTACAAGCTTTTTATTCTAATAATTAGCTTTCTCAGCTTTTCTGCCAATCTTCTCATCTTCTCTTCTGTCAATCAATGTTCCTTCCCACTTCCTTTGTTTCACTGGCTCTAACCCTCTTGAAATAGACCTGCCTTCTCTCTGCAATGTCCTATTCCAGTGTGTTTTCTATAATGCACTGGTTGAAACTTACGTTTTCTCCCATGGTTTTTGTTCCTCCCCTCTGCCCCTTTCTGAATTCAGTACCTCACCTCCAATACTCATTTTCTCCATTCATCCGCTCTCATTTTCCTCATACATCATGTCTGCTTCTGATTCAAAGATTTAAAGTATGGGCAATGTTTTTTATATGCAACTGTCTAAAACATTCGCCGTCTCCCAATTTTTTAGCCGAAAATAAATTCCCAAAGGAGTTTACAATAGGCCTGGGCGATATATCAATATATCGCCCAGGACTGCTATGAGGAGCAGACAGTGATGTCAGCTTCACTCAGCGGTATATCGCCATCCCACTCTGCCCCCATACTGCACAGAGGGAGAAAAAGCTTCATTGGCGAAGCTCCAATACAGCTAGTTCCTCCCTCTGCATCTTTCAACTGCTCAGCTAAGGAGTGTGCCGCTGCCGCTCCCCTTCAAGCATTTAAAGGATTCCCCAGCCCAGCACTGGCTCCCACACAAGCGGGGGGGCACCAGGGATGGCTCTGCTGGGGATGGGGAACCCAGCTGAGCCGTACAAACAAGCTGCCATGTCCCACCCCACTGGGCGCTGTGGCAATTTTACCCGATGTCTTGCAGGCTGAGGCCAATGCAGCTTGTGTTTTCAACATTGTGGCATGTTTGGCTGGTGATATACAGCGATGTTGAAAAGCTGTTATCACTATGCCTCTGCATAGCTCCAACCTTATTTCAGACATTGTGATCAGTATCAGTATATCACAATGTTTAGGTGGTGATATAGCACTATGTTGAAAACCAGATATCACCCAGCCCTATACACCAGATCAAAATTCAGTGATTAAGGAGAAACTCGGCACAGGTGGATTTAAAATTAATTTTTACCTTCTCCTGCTGCAACTTCAGAAGTAGACCACGCTGTTTCTTTCGGATAGGAGGCATTTTGTCGTCCTCTCCTTTGTCTCGTAAACGCCTGTGAGAATCAAGGCAAGGAAAGTTCAGTTTCTCTCACTTCTGCATTGCAATTCTGTTTGCAGATTTTCTTTTTCTGGATTTTCATTTTCATTTATGTATCGGTAATACAGTTTCATTTTGGTTAGCAAATGCACAGGTAAAGGTAAAAGACACCTGGACGGTCAAGTCTAGTCAAAGGGGACTATGGGGTGCGGGCAAATGCACAAAGCATCTTTCACCCCACATTGATCCCATCCCACGAGGATCCCACTGCCCATTGGGAAATTTTTCAACTACACACCTCCCCCAATTCTGCTAGACTTTGGACAGCTTTACCCTAAATGTTTTGGATTACAACACTCATTGTTCCTGACCATTGTTCATGCTGGCTGGGGGTGATGGGAACTGGAGCACAAAACATCAGAGCCCCATAGCCAATATAATCTTGTTCTAATAGACTAATTCAAATCAAGCTAATGTGTTGAAGTAATTTAGATGCTTCTACATCATGTCGGATGGCTTTAGGATACTATACAGACATGCTCTTCCTGTGCATACACTAGCCAAGACTTGAAAGGATGGATCTAAGAGCAACCGTGGCACTCACACTCTCACTTACCAGGTGGGCAATAACCCTATGCAATCCTGGTACCTCATATTTGGCCATTTTGGTTGTTCTTGATGAGACAGCAGCAGCACTCATTTTTTAGTACTAGCTAATTACTTCAAGTAGGACCATACTCCCCAAAACATAGGGCCTATGGGATAAAGAACCTGGGCCTTTCAGGGGCAGAAATAGCCAAACTGTTTTTTGGGGGCAATTCTAATCTCCAGATGCTAGGCCAAGAAATGGAACTATCCAATCCCATCACAGATGATCAGGTTCTGTAATAATATTAGAACCAGCAAGCAATAAGTGCTTGACGGTTCACATGTGTGAAAAAGAGTAGGGTGATCAGCTGAAGAATGGATTGCACTGTCTGGAAGATCTCCCTCAAAAGAAAGATGGACAGTAATTCTTTCCTTTTCAAGAATCCACATGATAGAATATATTAAAGTTAATACGAAATATACAGAAAGACTCACTGTTTCCTTACAAGTGAGGCAGAGCTGTGCTTTTAAAAAATCACACTTCATTTAAACTCCATCTGGCTTCTGCAGCACAACTGTGCACCAACCTTGCCCCCAGGGCTTCTATTTGGGTAACTACAAACACACTTCTTTGTTTAATCATTATTTCATGGCATTCAGAACATCTGCAAAAGGGGTTTGGCAGAGTTTAACAAAACAGACAGAAAACCAAAGAAGTCCTAGGATGCAGCACAAATTACTAAATTTGGGGCCATTATGTTTTCTGAACACTCTTACTTTTTCTGGTGTTCCAGCCAGGCTAGCTCGGCCCTTGCCTTCTCTTTCAGTGCTTTTTCACGTAGCCTAAGCAGTGACGACTGGTGAGCTGAACGCACTTCTTCCTCCTTCATGTACTGCCGCACCATTTCCATGGTAAATTTAGAAAAGCTATCTTGCCCTCCTGAGAATGGCAGGCTTAGCTCCTAATTACAAGAAAACAAATTTAAAACATACATTTGCCAAATGTAAATGTTTGTATAACAGGGTAAGTACTTTTGCTAAGATAAGAACTTATGGTCTTCAAATAAAAACATCTTGAAGGTCCCAGGCCACAGAGAAGTTAGGCTGGCCTCAACTAGAGCCAGGGCTTTTTCGACTGTGGCTCTGACCTGGTGGAACACTCTGTCACAAGAGACTAGGGCCCTGCGGGACTTGACATCTTTCCGCAGGGCCTGCAAGACAGAGCTGTTCCGCCAGGCCTTTGGCCAGGGCACAGCCTGACTCCCTCCCTCGGCAATCTTCGCGGAGCTCTGACCCAATGGTGGCCAGTGGCTTGAATTTAATTAATTTTATAATGAATGATTTTAGAGTGTTGTTTGTGTTGTACTTTTGTATTGTTTTATTGTTGTTAGCCGCCCTGAGCCCGGCTTCGGCTGGGGAGGGCGGGATATAAATAAAATTTATTATTATTATTATTATTACTAAAAAGGATGCCACGTCTTTGATCAAGCATCCTTCCAAACCAGTATGGAATGAATTGATGGTTTAAAAAACTAAGTTCAGGCCATGAAGAAGTATGCAAGTGCTTTGAAAATGAACATGCACTTACAACTGTATTATGCAGTTTGTTTCCCTGGACCCCTTTTGCTCACAAAAGGAGGTTCCTGTACCCTGCAGAATTTCACACGATATACCATGCCCACAGTTTTTTAAAGTCTGCAGATACTATACAATTATGGTGTTCATTTATGTACAGGACATCCCCACTAAAATTTACTGAAAGGTTCTGAAAGCAACTAGAGGAGCCTCAACGAACATGTGGCTGCAGAGTATGGAAAACTTACTTTAACAGGTGACACACTAGTCTTCCCAGGGAAAGCCTCCTCATCAGAATAATCCTGGTGAACTCGTTTCTTCAAATTGATCCGGCGGTGGCTTTCAGAAGGTAGCAAGGACCGGAAGGACTTTTCTTCAATCTCATCTTCTGTCATGGACTCATCAAATTTAAGAGAATATTCTGTTGCTACAGAGGCTGAGTCTGAAGAAAAAACCCCCAAAAATATTTAATTAAGGGAAAGTTTGCCTTACAGAACGAGAAATGTATGAAGTAGTTTCATGTAGTAGGTGGAACGTATGGCTGAATGAGTGAGCAATACAAGTAAATGAATACTGACTGAATGATCAGTATCGTAGATGACTGTGAATTATGGGCAGGGTATGTATGTATGTATGTATAAATAAATAAATAAATAAACAAATAAACTAGCAAAACACCTGTCCATATGATGGAAAGGGTCCATATATTGCACATAGGTAAAGGTAAAGGGACCCCTGACTGTTAAGTCCAGTCGCAAACGACTCTGGGGTTGCGGCGCTCATCTCACTTTACTGGCCAAGGGAGATGGCATTTGTCCACAGACAGCTTCCAGGTCATGTGGCCAGCATGACTAAGCTGCTTCTGGTGAAGCCAGAGCAGTGCACGGAAACGCCATTTACCTTCCCGCCAGAGCGGTACCTATTTATCTACTTGCACTTTGAAGTGCTTTCAAACTGCTAGGTTGGCAGGAGCACGGACTGAGCAACGGGAGCTCACCCCGTCGCGGGGATTCGAACCGCCAACCTTCTGATTGGCAACATGCCCTTTCAATGGTATTCAGGACACTCAAGAGTTGGGATGATGGAGTAGATATTATCTCCAATCTGCAGCACTTTCCCCGCTTACAACAAATGTCAAAAAGTATGGGGTCAAAGACTAAAAGAATATCAATAAGTAGCAATGTCAGCATGGGAGCTAAATATGCTTCCTGGAGGCCCATGTTTCTTGGAACTAGGAAGCTGGCTTTATCCTCCCACAAAAGAACTTCAAATTGCAACAGATCTTTTTGCTCCATAAAACATGCTGTCAGCCAATAATAACCAAGCCCCATCTGCCGTTCCATCACTTAAGATATATTTGTGTAATAGAAATCAAGCTCAGGAAATTGCATCTTGCATAACACTCACTTGTAAACAAGTACACACACTGATGTAAAGACTCGTGACTTAAATAAAAACCAACCTCAGTGATTCCCAGAACAAAGGAAGGAGGAACACTCAGTCAGTGGCTCCCAGAACAATGGAGGCTGGAAGCAACAGCTAGCCAGGATTCAATGTGGCTATCATGGTGTCATTATCAGACTGCAGATTCCCCAGCAGCTCAAGGGGCTGGCTAACCAGAAAATGACATATAAAAGTAATTGTGGGTTGCCTGTGATGGGGAAAGAGTGCCGCATGCAACAGCCTGGTAAATATTTCACCATTTTATATTTCTTCTATGTGACTCCACCAGCAGAACAATCAATAGAGCAAGTGAACTAACACAAGCATCAAGTAGATGGGAACAGAACTAGGAGTAAACACTGAAGTAGATTACGTACTCATCCCAGGACCCACCTCTCTCATCTGCAATGGATGGAATACTATTATTCATTAAAGAATCATTCACAGCCATAGGAGCCTGCTCTTCAATGGAGCTGCCTGACTTTTCACGACGGGAAAGTTTCTTGGTCCCCTTGGAAGGTGAGACAGATGGACTTCCCTGGCAACTGCTGCTGCTGCTGTTTTATAAAAAGGTATAATAAAAGCACAGAAGTGAATCTTGAATTAGGCTTGTAAAACAGGCCTCAGAATAAATAAATAAATGCATAATAATAATAATAATAATAATAATAATAATACCAACAGTGTGCTGCTGCACAATAAAAAACAACAACTCTAGTTTAGTTTTAGATCGTTTCTGAACGAGGCTCTGCATAAGTGCAAAAACCATATTATGTGACTGCACAGAAACCATGAAGAAGAATTCAGTTCATATTCATGTCATGGGATATCAGATTAGCATTAAACGCCACTCCAAAATATAGCAACTCGGCTAATGCAATGGTCCTTGGATAGGCCTGCATGACTTGTGATCCAACAGCTAGCTATATACTATGTTTTACCCTATTTTATTGATCCCATGTGAGTTTGCGGGCTCAAAAGATCTGCAGGTCTGGACTAGAAGAAGAAACACTAGACACCAAGTACTGCTCAAAGTCTTCCTCTGCTAACCACCATTATAACTGACAGTAACTGTATAAGTTATGCTTCTTACCTCTGATCATGTGCCTTTGATCTCGACGATTCTGAATAACTTTCAAATGAGGAATAAAGGATTTTTGAGTCATCTAGCTCCTCTTTACTTTGTGAAGGTATAGATTCTGCTTTCCTATTAAAGAAAATAAGCAAGTTTGAGTTATCCTGAAAATAAAAAAGAAAGTTCAAGCTGATTGTCATAAGTAGCTGAAAAAAAGCCTTCCAAGACAAAATGATTATAGTGAAATAAATGAATGAGAAACATCCAATTAAGTATCAGTAATGACAAATGAGACAGAAAATGTGTTTAGCTCTGCATAAAAAGAGCTTTGTGTGTTTCCAAACTAGGCCTGGTTTCTCTTGTGTACAGAACAAATGGAGAGCAGGCGACGCTTCCTGACACTTGTCACTCTGG
Source organism: Podarcis raffonei (assembly GCF_027172205.1). NCBI lineage: Eukaryota > Metazoa > Chordata > Lepidosauria > Squamata > Lacertidae > Podarcis > Podarcis raffonei. The sequence goes on along the minus strand of NC_070607.1, from coordinate 6,401,157 downwards.
AGCGCCCAATATAAATTGGCATGGACTTCTTCCCACTCAGGATGATTCACTTGACAGGGAAGGAAGAATCTCCTGCCAAGTGGCATGTGAAATAGGTCTCTGATTTGGCAGGCAGAAAGTAGAAGTCTCAGTCTTCTAACTCCAGGAGTTTGAGGGGAAATAAAAGGTGTGTGGAGCAGCGAACAGCAGAGGCTTTAGCCTCTGATCATGGAAGGCAGGAACTTTCCATTCTTCCATTCCTCAATGGGAAGAAATGGACAGGATGTGTAAACTGGTGTGATAGCCCTATGCACAAAGTCTTCCCTGATGCCTACAATAAGTCAATCAAAGGACTATCAAGTAAACCCAACAAGTACAATTGCACATACAGTAAAACCTCAGAAGTCGAACGTAATCTGTTCCAGAAGGATGTCCGACTTCCAAAATGTTCGACTTCCAATGTGCAGCTTCTGATTGGCTCTTGCAAATGGAAGAGCCAGTCGGAAGCCCCTTGTCTGCTACGACAGACAGTCGACCTCCGAAAATCGTTCGAAAGCCGGAACACTCGCTTCTGGGTTTTCAACGTTAGGGAGTTGAAACATTCAGCAACTAAGCCATTCTAAGAACCAAGGTTTGACTGTATTCACTTTCCTTAAGAATTCCCTTCTACACTCTAATGCTGGAGCCAAATGACCTGCCTTGTTACAGTATTGGCTGCTAGTGTAGAAAATCAAACAATAAAAGGTCACAAGGGCTGAAAGGAGGGGGGGACTGCTCTTTATTGATGAGACAGGGAAAAGAAAGTAAAGAGCAGCCTTGGGGAGTTGCCTGGTACCCATGCGGACATCATATCCCCCCCCCCACGCATATCAGTGGTGGTGGGTGTTTTCTGGAGTCTGCCTTCATGCCTCTGGTGAAACACCGCTCACAATCAATTCTAAGAACTAAAATGTCATCTAAAATACCTGCTTGTATTATGAGATTTTAGCTTCTTTATGAACGCTGAATGTTGCTTCCGCTCTTGGTCAAACAGTGTGGTAATTGGGGCTGCAGGAGCACCAATGGCATCAGAGATCTGGACTCTTGCAAGCTCTGTCATCTGAATAAAGAAGCAGAGTCAGATGTACTTTTCGTAAGTTAATATTTGAGAAATAAAGTGTGCGCGCGCGCACACGCACACGCACACACACACACACATCCTCTCTCCCCCATCCTTCAAATAGGCAGCGCGCTTTCCTTTCCTAAAGCTAGCTTTAGCAACCATTCTGCGCAAGGCCAAGCCTGCCAAGGATTTCAGAGCAGAATCTAACCTCACGTATCTGGCTAGCAGCTTCTGTGGTGAGCAGAGCAGTCCCCGCCTGCTGAGCTGCAATTTTGCAAGTGGTCTCCTGTAAAGCATCTGCTTTCTCCTGTTGTGACTGTACCAGCTGCTGGATAGATTCCGCATGGCCCTATGTATTTAAAAAAAAAGTTCTACTTTAGTTCAGGTGCCAAAAGGGGCAAAACTGGAATTTTAGTATGCCAAACGTATTTTTGTTGGTTTTAATTCTTCTTTACGCACAGAAGCAAAAACTGGATGAGATACCTGGCTCTAACATTTCTGTGACTGTCAAAGCAGAAAATTCAGAGGCAGAAAAAATCTGTTCAGGCAATAATAAATGCTTGAAACTCATGGTAAATGATTAGGACATAAAAGAAAGATACAATAATTTTATTTAAACTTGTGCACACAAAAGTGGCATAGGTAAACTATTTTGGCTTTTTCATTCTCTTCTTCCAACAAGACGTACGTTGTGGCAAATGTGAGCTCATTAGAGCAGATGTTATGTGGGGTTGTATCCACCAGAATCATACTAAAATCAGCTCCACTGAAATGGAGATATAAAAATGATGAAAATGTGATTGACACACCATAATACAGCACCTGGAACCTGGACTATTTGCTTTCATACAAAATGCAGACTTGCCTTGGCCAGACAAACCTGATATACCAGTATACCTGACGGGGCGTCTCCACCCCCATCGTTCAGCCTGACTTTTAGAAGACATCTGAAGGCAACCCTGTTCAGGGAAGTTTTTAATGTTTGATGTCTTATCAAGTTTTTAATATTCTATTGTGAGCCATCCAGAGTGGCTGGGGAAACCCAGCCAGATGGGTGGGGTATAAATTATAAATTATTATGACATGCCCAGCACCTTTGCTATTAGGGCACGGTCCTCATTGAGACACACTCTACAACAATACACTTTAAATTTTGTCGAGCGTAGGGAGAGTGTCAGGCAGAAGTGGAGGTGCTGGGCATGAACTGATCAATGTGAACTGATGCTTTTGAGTTCTGAATACAATACGTTTTATTCAGTACAGTATTATTTTTTTAATGAGACATTCTGTTTGTGTGATCGGCTAGATCCAAAGACCTCACTTCTTGTCATTTCCCTGGCTTAGGAAGTGTCAGTATTTGGCATGGTGTGCGCTGGCCTTGAATGGATCTCCAAATTAACACATGGCAGCCATTTTGTGATATGTCATGGCCCACATGGTAGCTATTTTGTGACTGAAGCCCATAGTGCCCCCTGACCCACTAATGTTGCAACTTCTAAAATCTTGCACCTCTAGAACAAGCTCTTTTTCTGAAGTTCATTGAGATGACCCGATTTCTTGTTGCCTACTATTTGTGAGATTTGGATTAGCATCCATTCGCACCAATTTCTCCACAGGAAAAGAATTCTACTTTTCAGTTTTACATACTGTTTGAAAGACCTCATTACCTGAGCTGCTTTCTTCATCGCCTCTTCTAGTTGCCTCTGACTTTCCAGAGCTTCTTGCTCTGCCTTGAGCTTCAGAAGAGCCAAGTCGTGCTCATGTCGTTGCTGCTGTGCCTACGGATTAAGTTTAGTTTAGTTTTAGTTTATTAACTTATATCCTGCCTTTTTGCATACAATGTAATTCAAGGTAAGGTAAAGGTAAAGGTACCCCTGCCCGTACGGGCCAGTCGTGACCGACTCTAGGGTTGTGCGCTCATCTCACTCTAGAGGCTGGGAGCCGGCGCCGTCCGCAGACACTTCCGGGTCACGTGGCCAGCGTGACGAAGCTGCACTGGTGAGCCAGCACCAGTGCCGCACACGGAAACACCGTTTACCTTCCCGCTATAAAGCGGTACCTATTTATCTACTTGCACTTTGATGTGCTTTCGAACTGCTAGGTGGGCAGGAGCTGGGACCGAACGCCGGGAGCTCACCCCGCCGCGGGGATTTGAACCGCCGACCATACGATCAGCAAGTCCTAGGCACTGAGGTTTTACCTACAGTGCCACCCACGTCCCCTGTAATTCAAGGTACCTTACACTTAAAATATATTTCCATAAGGATATTAATGCTCCTGTCACTGAATCCTAAGTATTTCATTAATGATTAGCACTTATACTTCTGCATCTTTTAGTGTATCTCATGACTTTCATTGCCTATTTTACAAAGTTCACAACTTCCACCCTATACAATAATACTGCAATAAATAAAACTTGTGGTATGAAGTATTGAAACTGCACATAGGTACTTGTGACAAATGTGGTTATCATTTTCAGGAACCACAGATTTTGTTCCTCCTTTTTCGAACAAGAACCTACTAGTTTTGTAGCTCTAATGGAAATATAACAATATTCATCTGATCGCAACTACTCCTATCTTTGACTGAGATACTTCAGAGGAGTTCATACAGCAAATACGGCAGAGATAAGAACACCTATGATTACCTTTAGAATCTGAGCCAGTGAAACACTTTCCTGCTGGGCAAGTGATATACCTCGGACTCGTTCAACATCAGAGATCTGGCGAACAGACTCCTCAATTGCACTTAAATAATTAAGTTCTGCTGACATACGATGTTGGAGACCAGCAGGTGAGAAGCGCATGGTACCTGTAAGGTAAATATGAAATACTAAACACCTACGTCTTCGTGTAAATCACACTTTTTAGAAACATAGGAAGAGTAAGCAGCATCACGAGCCATCTATTTTTTGCCAGCTCACCATTCATGTTACCTGCTCCAGCCCTGTTGGTTCCAAGGTCCATATCAGAGAAGGCATGGCTTGCCTTGGGTCCAGAAGTTATAGTCCCTGGAGAGTTTGAAAGGGGGCTATTTTTTTCTGCTGTATTTACTGCGGGATCCAATGGTTTCTGTAAGCTTGGAGAACGAGGAGAGCCTGGTGTCCTTGGAGACTTTATCTTATCTGGGAGACTAACAGAAAAGTTAAATAAAAATTGAAGCAAGTCTTTATTCTGTCAAGAAAGAGCAGTCACACAGCAAAACCAGTTTGAAAGGTATCATATATTTCCATCAGTACACAAAGAAAAGAGTAATAGCCAGTGCTTTTCTTCTAGAAAAAACTGTCCCGATACTCATCAGTATGTGCCACACTTTTAACCTTTCTTCTCGGAAAAAAAGGTGCCAGCACTGCCAACGTAGAGTACCCCAGAAAAAAAAGCTCTGGCCATAGTTGAGATTTACACACACAAAATAAAGTCTTCCAACTATTTGAAGAGCTTATATGTTACAGTGGTGCCCCACAAGACGAAATTACAGTGGTGCCCCGCAAGACGAAATTAATCCGTTCTGCGGGTGTCTTCGTCTTGCAGGGTTTTTCGTCTTGCGGAGCACCGCTATTAAAAGCTTAGCGGATAAGCGGTAATTGACAGATAAGTGGCTTAGCAGCTATTAGCAGCTTAGCGGCTAAGCGGCAATCTGCAGATAAGCGGCTTAGCGGCTTTCAGAAAAGGCAAAAAAACCACAAGACCCCGAAAAAATTTTCGTTTTGCGAGACAACCCCATAGAAAAATTCGTCTTGCGAAGCGGAAAAAAAATCGGAAAGCCCTTTCGTCTTGCGCGTTTTTCGTTTAGCGGGGCATTCGTCTAGCGGGGTACCACTGTAATTCGTTCCGCGAGTTTTATCGTCTTGCGGTTTTTTCGTCTTGCGAAGCGCGGCTTCCGACACAGTTTTTGAAAAGCTGCAAAAGGCAACAAAGTGCTTCAAAAACCTCAAAAAAGGCTACCGCACCGTGTGCTAAGAGTTGCTCCTTGAAGTTACAGTTTTGTAGCGGTTTTAAGAAAACGGAAACAAACTTGCAAGACGTTTCCGTTTCGTCGCGCGAAGCAAGCCCATAGGGAAATGCGTCTTGCGAAGCGGCTAAAAAAACAAAAAACACTTTCGTCTAGCGAGTTTTTCGTCTTCCGAGGCATTCGTCTTGCGGGGTACCACTGTACTTCAAAAACATTGGTATAGTTCAGATTATCATACCTCGGTTTTAAAACAGAGATATAAAATTACTGTTTTGCCCTCACAAGCATCCACCTTCACTCTTCCCTTTGTGATATGATCAAATGAGGCAATCTCTAATCGATCATAATTTCCTATTTCATCTAAACCAGGACATTCTGGTTACCAGCTTCGGAACAGGTTTGGTTATTAGATCAATTTCAAACTGTGGCTTAAAAACCTGGATTGTTCCAAAGCTGTTAAATAGGGCTCTTTGCTTCATTGCACAAGCAAAAAGTCTGAATGCATGGGGAAAAGACACACTGACATCACTCAATATTAAGACAATATATGATTATCTGAATGTGGCTATGGTTTGGTAATAGGCAACTAAATGAAGTGGTTCACTTTACCTCATCAAGGAGTGATCAGAAAGTTCTTCTAAAGTGCTGTCAGAATCTGGGCTCTTCTCTTCTCTATGAGATATTCCATTATTAGGTGATGCATTCTTCACCTGTTGCAATCCATACTCGGACCCTGGCAACATTTTGTTTTCCTCTCTCAGAGAGGCACTTGAAACTGTGCTGAAAGATTCTGACTCTGTAACACATATTTTGGCAAAAAGCGATTTAAATATAAAATATATATACACTTTCCCCCACTTAAAACAAAAATTTTTTTTCTTTCCAGTAGCACCTTAAAGACCAACTAAGTTAGTTCTTGGTATGAGCTTTCGTGTGCATGCACACTTCTTCAGATACACTGAAACAGAAGTTGCCAGATCCTTCTCATACCAAGAACTAACTTAGTTGGTCTTTAAGGTGCTACTGGAAGGAAAAAAATTTTTTGTTTTGACTATGGCAGACCAACACGGCTACCTATCTGTTTCCCCCACTTGATGTTTTCAAATTTTAAAACTTTGCCAAAGGTTTCAACCCAGCTTTGGGAGCGTAGTAAATGGCACTTACTTTCCTTTTTCACTCTTTTTTTAGACGATGCAGACGAGCTGGAAGAACCTGCAGAAAGTGTTCCTGAGGAATGGTGGGTAAATTCTACAGCTGGCTGCTCATACAATGACTTTCTGGTGGCAAACTCTTCTTTGAGGCTGGGGCTGCTGCCACTGTCAATACAGACACGCAAGTCAAATATTGCTGGACTTTCTCAGTTACATTTATGCTACTTGCGTTTTCGCTCTATAAGACTCACCAGACCATAAGACGCACCTAGTTTTTGGAGGAGGAAAACAAGAAAAAAAATATTCTGAATCTCAGAAGCCAGAACAACAAGAGGGATCGCTGCACAATGAAAGCAGTAATCCCTCTTGCTGTTCTGGCTTCTGGGATAGCTGTGCAGCCTGCATTCGCTCCATAAGACACACACACATTTCCCCTCACTTTTTAGGAGAGAAAAAGTGAGTCTTATAGAGCAAAAAATACGGTATTTAATAAAGCCTTACAAGGCACAAGAGCAGGACTTCTATTTACCTTTAAAAGCAGCTGAATTTTAAACAACTTTGCATACAGCTTAAGATAGGCACATGGGCTAGACCTGCAAGCTTTAATGTATAGTTGAATTATGGTTTAGCCCATTAATATTTGGGCTGAATCTTAAAAGCATATTTATTTTTTCAAGTAGATGTTGTCGCAATAAGGAATTACCGTATTTTTCGCACTATAGGACGCAGTTTTTCCCCTCCAAAAATGAAGGGGAAATGTGTGTGCGTCCTATGGTGCAAATGCAGGCTTTCGCTGAAGCCTGGAGAGCCCCACCGCCAGCCCCACAAGCTCGGGGGACAGCGGGGAGGCGGAACGCCGCCATCCCGCTGTCCCCCGACTTGGTTAGAAGGCTGGCGGGGGGAGAAGCCTGCTCCTCCCTGTCGCCAGCCCCGCAAACTCGGGAGACAGCGGGAGAGGCGCAGCACACCATCCCGCTGTCCCCCGACTTGGCTAGAAGGCTGGCGGGGGGGAGAAGCCTGCTCCTCCCCGTCGCCAGCCCCGCAGACTCGGGGGACAGCGGGAGAGGCGCAGCGCGCCCTTCCCGCTGTCTCCCGACATGGTTTGGAGGCTGGCGGAGGGCTTCCTCCTCCCCCAGCCCCGCAAGCTCCCAGAGCGATGCCAAAGCTGCGCGCAGCTTCGGCATGGCTCTGGGTCCCGTTCTGGGGGAGGGGGAAGCTGGGCTTCCCCGGCCCCAGCCCCGCGCCTGGTGGGGGGGGAAATAATTTTTCCCCCTTTATTTCCCCCCCCCCCAAATCTAGGTGCGTCCTATGGACCGGTGCGTCCTATAGTGCGAAAAATACGGTACATGCACCACCAGCCATCTGCCCACAATGCATTTCTCCTCCCAACATTGTTTCTGCCTAAAATGGCTGTAGCCAGCCAGCAAAAGAGAGACAGAAAAACTGATTTGTCCTGCTCTCTTGATTGGTCTGCTCTATCTCCCTCTTCCTCTCTCCATGGTTTCAGCCCCAGAATGAATGCCGCTGACAAGCAAAGCACAAAGTGAGCAAGCTCCAGCTGTTCAGATATCTGACTCTGCGGAGTGTATAATTCTTTATGTTTGGATAAGTGAATTGGTGGGTATCCAGTGGATGGATAGTGGGACCTGCATGTAAACTATTACAGACACCTTTCCTTTTAACAATGCCATATTTTTTGTGTTCAGAACTGAGTTCCTATTCTCCAACACTCTTAAGGATATTGAAATATCTATACTGAAAAATCAACTGAATTAATAAATTAAGTTAAATAGTTACTTTCTCTAGGTCTCTTAAATAGATTAAATAGTGGTCAATCCCGATTCGAAACACCAGCAAAGGGAATTCTGTAGTACTCACTGTAAATTTCGCTCCATAACACGCAGAATTTTCCTCCTAGAAAGTAAGGAGAAATGTTTGTGCGTGTTATGGAGCGAATGCCTACAGATGGCGGGGGAATCTGCTGCAGTTGTGAGCAGTCCGTGGCTCGCTTTGAAACAGCAAAGTGGGTGTAAGCGGCTCCTGTCAGCTAGTGGAGCCGGGGAGGAGGGAGAGAAGCAGAGCGGGGTTGGCTGCTTTAAAACAACCCCATGCTCTCTGTCCCTGCCTGCAGTTTTTTGCTGTCCGATTTTGGATTAGCCACTGTAGGGGCTGTGTGTGTGTGTGTGTGTGCTTGAGCTATCGTTCTCCTCCTGCTGCTTCCCGTTCACTCTCCCTGCGCCCCTGCGCTCTCCCTCCGACTTTAGAATTGACACTCTGTGTGTCTGTGTGTGTGAGAGAGGGCTCCTTCTCCTTCTCTTGCTTCCGTTCACTCTCCCTGCACCCCTGCGACTTTAGAATTGACACTCTGTGTGTCTCTCTGTGTGTGAGGGCTCCTTCTCCTTCTCTTGCTTCCCGTTCACTCTCCCTGCGCCCCTGCGCTCTCCCTGCGCCCCTGCAACTTTAGAATTGACACTCTGTGTGTCTGTGTCTGTGTGAGGGCTCCTTCTCCTTCTCTTGCTTCCGTTCACTCTCCCTGCGCCCCTGCGACTTTAGAATCGACACTCTGTGTGTCTCTCTGTGTGTGAGGGCTCCTTCTCCTTCTCTTGCTTCCCGTTCACTCCCCCAGCGCCCCTGCGACTTCCAGCGCCCTGCGACTTTAGGGCCAGTTCTCTCTCTGCGTGTGTGTGTGCTTTGACCTCACTGCGCTTGTTGGGGGAGAGTGTTGGTCGCAATTTTTCTTGATTTGTCTCAGAGTGGTTACTATCATGGTTTCCTTGCCGGGGAGGAGGGAGAGACGCAGAGCCTGCTTGTTCTAAAGCAGCAAAGCCGGAGAGGAGCCTCTCCTGCATTATTAGCAGCATCCTTCTCCACACCCCCCACGTGTGCTCCTTGTCCCTTGAGTTCTTTTCCTTCCCTCCCCACTTAAAACGTGGTTACAAAGCACGGATCCACATGGATCCTCAGGATTTTTGCACTAGGTCACACCAAATTCACCATCAGATCACATAGCATATCCATGGCTACAGCCTGCACCAAAAAACACACGCACCCACTGTTTCATGGGGCCACAATGGCACAAAAACGTGGTTACAAAGCATGGATCCACATGGATCCTCAGGATTTTTGCATTGGGCTACCCCAAACTCACCGTCAGATCACATGTCTGTGGCCACAGCATGAACCACAAAAATCATACATCCACTGTTTTGTTTAGAATATTTTTTTCTTGTTTTCCTCCTCTAAAAACTACGTGCGTGTTATGGCCAGGTGCGTGTTATAGAGCGAAAAATACGGTAAATAATTTTCAGGTTGATAATTCAGGATTTTCTAAAACAGTTGAGCTGAGTGTCATTTGTGCCATAAAAAAGTACCAGGTTGTGACTCAAAAGCTGTTTTAAATAGACGAAGTATAGTGGTACCCCGCTAGACGAATGCCCCGCTAAACGAAAAACGCACAAGACGAAAGGGCTTTCCGATATTTTTTTCCGCTTCGCAAGACGAAGTTTTCTATGGGGCTTACTCGCAAAACGAATTTTTTTCCGTGGGTCTCCCTTTTTTTTTTGCCTTTTCTGAAAGGCGCTAAGCTCCTTATCTGTAAATTGCCGCTTATCCGCTAATCCGCTAATCCGCTAAAGGCCGCTAAAAGCCGCTTATCTGTCAGTTACCGCTTATCAGCTGATCAGCTGATAAGCGGTACTCCACAAGATGAAAATCCCTGCAAGACGAAGGCACCCGCAGAACGGATTATTTTCGTCTTGCGGGGCACCACTGTATTCATTTACTCTGCTCTATGCCACAACTCAGATTTGCCATACCCTATAACAAGGAAGCGTTCCCTTCCCATTCAGGGATGAAAAACACCTCTGTAATAGTTCTTTATTTAATGGATCATGGTTTTTCATTGATTTTCACTGCCATTTGTGAACTCATTAAGTACCTGGGCTCAAGAGTAGCTCTTTTATCTGCAATGGTTACACTTTCCTGTGAGGAAATGAAATCATCTTCATATGAAACAATGCTAGCTGGGGGACTCATGGCTGGAAGGAAATGTTCCCGAGTTGGTGGTGCTTGCTCTGACCACGGCTCAATTCCTGCAAGAGGTGAAAAAGCAAAAAGGAAGTAATCTGTATTTCAGAAGCATGCCAAATAATCTTGCTGACAGAGATCCAAAGCCCATTAAGAGCAGCTCTGGAAAATTTCCTTTATATGCAACAACGTTCAATTACAATCTGAAGACAGTTAAGTGATTTCATAGTAAAGAAGCAGTTGCCAAAATATTCAAAAAGGACTGGAAACTTCTTGCTTATCAGCAAATACTGGTATCAGCAAAAAAAACAACAACACAAAATCCGAGCTACAGGTTTATAACATAAAGAGCTCAGGATTTCAACTGTCATGGAAGTGCAGTCATTTTGACAATTACACCAACGAAACACCAGAGGCAGCAATAAGTCTCTCATTGCCTTACCTTTCCCACACTGCTGGTAATGTTTTGTAAAGACGTTGATGGCACTATGGGGACTCCCCCTTATCAGTTCTTCCCAAGTACTCCTTATATGTCTAAAAATGAGTAAACACTTCTCTGCCTCCTTCTCAACTTCTTTTATGGGCTCACAGCCAGCTATATCTGCAGCACAGAATTCTTTTTCCTTTAACACTTCCACAGTCTTCAAAGCTGGATGCTCACGCCTTTCTCCTTCCTCCTCAGATGCAAGACCATCACTGATTGGCCCCTCACTTATTGACTCTATGCTACCATCACGCGGAGCTACAACTTTACTTTCAGCACCTGGGGAGCATGCTTGTTTTTTGGATAGATCTCCTAGCATTCCTTCAGCTCTGTAGTTACCTGGAAGGCTGGTAGCTGCAGCCCGAGGGCCGAGGGTCTCTGGGAGCCTTTTAAACTCACCAAGGTTTCCAACACCGGGAAGGTTATCATCAAAACTTGCATGTGGGGTGCAAGCACCCAACATCTTCTGGAGCCTGGCTGAAAAGACATCACTTTCTTCCACAGGGGGGCTGCTGGCCTTTGCCCAACGGCCATCACCCTGATCTCCTTGCAACAAGTCACGCTCGGAATTCCACACCTCACCATAGTTAATGCTGGCCCCGGCTAACTTCTTGGCTTCGCTTTCAATTCGGCTCGACAAAGAGGCTGCTGTTGCCTTCAGGGCTTCAATGCGGTTCAGTTTACTTTTATACTGATTAATGGTAGGCTGTACAGCAGATGCCATAAATGGCTGAGATGCCAAAGGTATGGATCCCACAGCTGCACTGTAACTCCTCCTGCTTGATAGTACAGAGTCAAAGTCGTTTTGCAAGACATGTGTGTGATCTAGGGCCAAAAGCTGGGAGACAAATCCTCCAGACAAGACCATTGAAGGTTGTTGGGAAGAAAGCTGGGCTTCTGAAGTCAGCCTATCTGGCTGAATCCATAAAGGGTTATTCCTATAAACAAAAAAGTTGAATTCTCATAAACTTGGAATAATGAAGACTGAACAATGTTTGACTATTAAATGTGCACATATGTTAACGTATCGGAACTCATTTTAAAAACTAGACTTCTTAGCCCAGATTAGATTTTCCCCGATCCCCCCATACACAATGTGGGAGCAGTGTAAAGGTGTAAAATTCGAAGCTGTGGGGTAGGGGACATGTTTTTTCCAGGGCATGAGATTTGGAAAGAGATTTTAGGCGGGGTAAACTGAACAAATGCATTACTTTTCTTTATATACCGAAAGCCACTTTGTTACTTTAGGAACATAAAAAGCATTGTGCATAAAATGGTTCATCATAAATTTATATCTGCTATATTAAAAGTACAGATTATTCAGATAATAATTACAAACTGATTAAACTTTTGTTGCAAATGGAATACAAGCTGCTGAACTGTAAGGAACCTAGCATTCAAGCTTCCCAAATCCTGCACCAAGATGACTGAAATCTATTAACATTTTCTTAAAAACCAGAGGCTTTTTTACTTGGAATAACGGGAGAAGTGCCAAAGAATTTAAAGAGACTACTTATGTATGCTACTACAGCGGCTAGAATGCTACTTGCTCAGAAGTGGAAGGAAGAAAATGTCCCAACGAAGGAAGAATGGATAACTAAGATGACGGACTATGCCAAAATGGCAAAACTGACCATGAAGATCAGGCACCAAGATGAGAAAAAAATTAACCAAGAATGAAAAAAAATTACAGTTTACTTTAAAGAACACTGTAAATGAGTTAAAACATTAGCAGGATTGATGTAACATTTATGAAGTAACAATGGAATTAGGACTGGAAAAAGAAGCTGAAAGTAATTGGAGAAAAATAATTATATGCAAGGAGAAGAAAAGGGAAAAACATGGAAACCGGGGTGGGTGTAAGTGGGTGGGTGTAAGTCAAACAATGCCATTTGGATTAGGTATAACGTTGTCATACTTGGATTTGGATTAGGTATAACGTTGTCATACTTAAAAATTGAAAAATGTATTTGAAATATATGGTTTTTTAAAAGCAAGTGAACTGAAATGTACAACACCTTTCAAATTTCCATAACTCAATCATGCTCAACTTGTTTTTCAAAATAATTTCTATTGATTTTCTAGTCACAGAGGAGGAAAAATTAGGCATTGCCCATAAGCTTTCAAGAATACTGTTGTAACAATAAGGGCATTTTGTATTAAGGAAAGTTCTTTATCCCAAAAGATTTATGTATTTTTTATGCAGTGTCATAGAATCCCATCACACACAGAGCAGCGACTACACATAAAGAAGATGATTGCTTTGTCAACCTGTATTTCATGCAGGGACATGTCATTCTTATAATGCGGAATCTTACAGAATCTAAAGTGCTGAATTTTAAAATGTCACTTATGTTTGCAGGAGAAGTCCTCCAATCTTGCTGCTGCTTACACAGGGCATATTGCTAAGTCATCTTAAGACCATTTTCTACCATACTGTACCAAGTTTCTAAGGTCGCAACAGTGACTTTTTACAAAAAATAGTGTTTAGTGTTCTATTAAAATACTTACAAGTTGCCTTAAAGATAGTCCTGCTTTCTTACCTAATAAGAGGAGGAGGAGCAGCTTCAGAGAGAGACATATCGCTACTGGAAGATGCGCTGGGTGGGCGCTCCTGCGCTTTGTTTTCTTTATCAGATTCTCCAGACGGTTGATATCCAGGTTTGGCCTGGGAAGAAAAATGGAGATATTTTTGAAACATGAAATTCTGTTAGAATTAATCAAGATAAGAAAAGTTAAGACATGTGAGAAGTCCCAAGGGACCAAGCAAACAGCTGACATTTGTTTTCCGCACTAGACAAAAGTAACAACATATTAGCCATATTAGCTGGTCCTTTGGCAAGAACACCTTATATTTAAGTCAGTATTTTTTCTACTTCTGCAAACGATGGGGTTCTCCCAAGGCTGCCGATAAATCCCTTGGTGGGGTGTGGATGTTGTAATTTTGGCTACATGTGACTGGCAATCAGTGATTCAAGATCACTATTAGAATATAAAGGTAAAGGGACCCCTGACCATTAGGTCCAGTCGTGACCGACTCTGGGGTTGCGGCGCTCATCTCGCTTTACTGGCCGAGGGAGCCGGCATACAGCTTCCAGGTCATGTGGCCAGCATGGCTAAGCCGCTTCTGGCGAACTAGAACAGCGCATGGAAATGTCGTTTACCTTCCTGCCGGAGCGGTACCTATTTATCTACTTGCACTTTGACGTGCTTTCGAACTGCTAGGTGGGCAGGAGCAGGGACCGAGCAACGGGAGCTCACTTCATCACAGGGGTTCGAATTGCCGACCTTCTGATTGGCAAGTCCTAGGCTCTGCGGTTTAACCCACAGCGCCACCCGCATCCCTTTATTAGAATATATGATGGCTTTAATCCTAACTACAGCAAAAAAGAAAAAGGAAGGTCTCACAAGGGGACACCAAAACACTCCTTTCCAAAAAGCCTTCCTGGGCAGTCAGGAGACCCTCCTGAGCAAAGTGGGAGACAGCAGGACAGGAGGCTGGTGTGGGAGGAAGGGAAATTGTGCCAAATCAGGCACAACTGGATGCCAAGGTGACATTTAAAGGTCTACACCCTTCACAGGAGCTGCCACACACACGTTACATAATTTGTCCCTTGGTGCACCTGAGCTTCCTGCCTTCCCCTCATCAACGCTTCAGAATACGAGCTGGTTAGTTAAATTGATCAACATGCTTATATCAATCAACACCCATGCTGCCCAACATCTGGATTCTTACTCTATGCCATGACAAATGCTGTGAGCTATAGCTACAGCCATTTTTAACTCTGGGCATGTTTCTTGCTCCTACCAGAGCTCCACACTGCAGGCGCAAACAAAACCTTAGTTTGAGCATTATTCGGCATGTGCAAACCCAATGCCTATCTTTTACTGCTGCTAATACTTTACAAATCTTTTCTTTAAAAAAAAATGCCATTAATACAAACTTTCAAACTGCAAGGAAAAACCCAAACAAATCTTGCAAAATAGCTATCCCTGTACCTCCTGTCCAGGGACCAGGGGCTCCTCCAGTAAGGTTTGCTCCAGAAACAGTTTTGAGTATGTTTCTTGTAGTTGTTTGGTGGCTAATTCAGGAGCCAATGTTTCCTTGGTTTTATTAGCAAAAGCTTCTTTCTGTTTCTTGTAAAGTTCTTGAAGTCGTTTGTTCTTTTGTTCTGTTGCCACTTTCTGCGCCTTCTTCTCTTCATTCTGCCTCTTCTTCCTTTCCTCTTTTTGTCTCGCAATATATTGGCGAACTTCATCTGTATCATAATAGCGTTTCTTAGAAGTGACTTGCGGCTCTTCATTGGCAGAAAGCTTATCTGGCTTTCTTTTGGTTGGACTATGGCTCCTAGTAAATGCAAAAGGTGGTGATTTTTGATCCTGTCTTCCTTCATCCCTCATTTGTTCTGCACCCTGAGACACAGAGTCTAGCTGCAGGTCATCAAGCATTCCACGGATCTCCACGGGCAAGAAGTCCTTGTTTACATGGTCTTCTCTCCGTTTTGACTCGGGAAGAGTCGATTCTCTTTTCTTCGTGTTATTCTCCACTCTTACTTTACTTTGTGATCTTTCAGAATTTCTTGATCGGGTTTCTATGGTCACATCCAACTTGAAATTAGTGTCTGTCTTTTCACTGTGGAAAACTGGGGTGGGGATAGGGGGACAAAAGTAGTGTTAGACACTCTCCACTTGTAAGGCAAGGTGGATCTATTTATTTGACCTCTCATGTGGCAGCTTTTTGTTAAGTGTTAAAAGCCTGTCCACTTAAGCACTTTAGAAAGGCAAGAAACCATGAGACATTCTAGCAAGTGCTACAAGAAACGAGCTGCAAAAACCTGAACACATCAAAAACAGAAATAGGCTGCATTTGGTTGACGCTGGACTTCAGCTCATGCAAGCAGAATTACTCCTTCCTCTCTTTCATCCTGCACCTCCCTGTCTGCTCTGTAGTGCCCAAACCTTCTGGAGCAGTTTTGGAAAGTTCTACAGCAGAAAAGGGGAACACCTCACCAGGGTCAAATGTTCCACTTGTGAATGGACACTGTCAAATTTCATCCTGTACTGAAGCCAGAATGCAATGCATATTTTGCCAAGTGGGCTACTGTCTTTGATGTTCTTCTCAGATTTTCACCAGAAATGGCCATACTGATGGTACACTGTGTAAACATGGTTCCTTATAGAACACATACAAGCAAACACACACACCAAGTAGTAGTAGCTTCTACAAATTAATTCTAATTTGGAAGCTTGGCCCTGTATCTATGCACAGCATCTCAAGATCCTTTGGGTAAACATGTTGGATCATGGTTCTGATAAGAATATCAGTTTATTCACTGGTAAAGAATTAGAGCAACTTCTGCAGTGAAAAAACCCCCTTAGATTAATTTAATCTGTCACCAAGCACCGGGGCCAAGATTATAAGAGTTTCCAATATTAGTTCACTTATTTAATAGGCATATATAGTCAACCTGCCAAAATGTGGTCCCAGGGCAGGTAATATGCAGCTCAATACAATTAAACCATGTAACATCTTCCACCCGCAGTGCAAAAAGATCCATCTTGACCCAATGTTGAAATGTATATAGTGACAAGGCTAGAAACCATTCAAAGGAGAAGGCATTCCACAATCTGGGGTCCACCACAGAAAAGCACCCCATGGACCACCATGCATATGCTGCTTAAAACAACTTCCACATAGATTTTCAGCATTTCTAGAGTAAAATTGGCTCAATCAAGCATTGAAGGACATTTATATTATAAAAAAACTTCAGCTGTGGCAATTTTTTTAAGGCAAATCTGAAGACTTCTGATAAAGTGTATAGAAGCTGGATCAGCAGTCAGAAATCTCAACAGTTCTTGCGGGAAAAGACATTGACAGTGGAATGCCAAGAAGGGATTAATGGCTGAGACTGTATACAACAGCAACTCAATAATAATACTGAGGAGCTGAAATCACAGCCAAGGAAGGTGAAAATTAAACTGATTGGATTTGAGCAATGCAATATCATTTAAGCTCCAATATCTCATGTAAAAGAGTAGTTATTTTTATCTATTTGATAGTCCCTTGGGTAGGAGGTAAACAAGGCTATTTAATTCTAGTGGCTCATGGCCATAGGCCATTTCACTTATTGAAAATGAAATAAACAACTTGAAACCAGCTGCGTCCCAATTCTATTGTTCTGTTTCAATCACAGTCACACATGACTTGTTGCACACAAGCTATCTCATCCGATACTGGATGGGGAAGTTACCAAACTGTCACTAGTCTAATGTTCAAGTTGTCAAAGATGCTGGGGTATTACCATCTGCCCTTCCTAACTTTCTTACAGTTCTAGCAGAAGAGAAGAGGAAAAGTAAATAGACAGTGACAACAAAGGTGTCGGCTAGGAGAGAAAACACGATCCTTCAAGATAGCCAAACCAGAACCAATTTCCAAGGTAATGGTTGAGTTAAGAGCTACACTGGTGTCACCCAAAGCCTCAGGAGATCTCAGAAAACTAAATACCGTATTTTTCGCTCTTTAAGACGCACCAGACCACAAGACGCACCTAGTTTTTGGAGGAGGAAAACAAGAAAAAAATATTCTGAATCTCAGAAGCCAGAACAGCAAGAGGGATCTCTGCGCAGTGAAAGCAGCAATCCCTCTTGCTGTTCTGGCTTCTGGGATAGCTCTGCAGCCTGCATTCGCTCCATAAGATGCACACACATTTCCCCTTACTTTTTAGGAGGGAAAAAGTGAGTCTTATAGAGCAAAAAATACGGTATATGGTGGAAAGCTCCTCAGACCAGAGATGGGGAATCTGTGGTCCTCCACTTATGTTAGACTATACTCATCCTGACCATTGACAATGATGGCTGAGACAGATGGAGCTGTCATTCAACAACACCCCTAATACAGACAATGCAAATGTGCACTATTGCCTCCTTTTCTTCGTCAAATGCATAATGTCCTTTCTACAGCACAGCAAGAGCAAGTCATATAGGGAGCGGTCTTTATTGTGCTCAATGACCCAGAACACAACCCCAGTGCAAATCAGGGGTGGCCAGTATTTGCAAAGCCTCAGCATCCCATTCCCAAACATGCACTCCCAAGTGCAGCCGATCCCAGCAGTTATAAGCAGTGATTTGAACCCTGCTTTCGGCAGGGATCGGCTACACTTGGGAGCTCAAGAGCGGAACCAATTCCAGAGGGGCTTGTGTTTGGCACCAAATTTGAAAGGCCACAAATGTCAGGGAACCATCGACAGCATGATTGCTGCTCCGCAGCCATATTATTATCTGCCCAATACCTGGTACACAAAGCTTAGCTTACCAGATTTAGTGGGCTTATCCTTGCCAGCTCTGTCAATGGATAATGGCTGTTGGTCCTGCTGCCCTACTTTAGGTGCTGGACCCAGTATCTTCTTTGCAAGTCTCAGTCCCTCCCGCCAGGATGATGTACATATTACACTGGTACTACCTAAAACAAAGAACCAAGAAGGACATACGGAGTAATTTTTCAGTGCTTCATTAGCAATATAAACTTCAGGACACCGCAAAGATTGCAAAAAAGGAGGGGTAGCACCAGTGGTGGAGGGCGGTGTCTAGATCAAAAGAAGAAAAAACTGAACAATGTTTAAAGAGTGCAAGCCAAAGCTTGTGTTTAAAAGCTAACTTGAATTGACCTGGTTTGGAATCGGGACTTGAAAGTTGGGCCACTTTCTGGATTTTGCGCACTGGTCTGGTTGCTTTTTTCCCCTTGGCTTTTCCAACAGGTGTCTCTTTCACAGTCAAATTGTCTTCTGAAAAACAGTGTGAGAGAATCATTGTCACAACTAAAAGAACACACAAAGACATGTATCAGAACTGTAGCAGCTTGCCTTCTTAGCTAGTCTCTAGCCTATCAGAATTTAAATACACAACATCAGGCTTTCAAGGTAGACTTCATAGTCTTTCATTTTTGTTTTTTCTTTAATCTAAGAAGTCTGGGAAGTAGGGCTATAAGTTTTTGTTAATTTACAGGTTAATTATGTAGGATGTGTAGTTGTTCTTTGCTTTCCATGTGGCTATTAATAAGATGTTTTGTGCTTTTATACTGTAAACCATTCTGTGATCCTTTGAAGGATGGTATAGCTATGTAAATAAATAATAATAATAATAATAATAATAATAATAATAATGTTTTCTACTTACCTGCTAATTGCAGTTCTAAGTCAGGACCTAACTCTCTACTGAGATTAATAAATTCCTCTTCACGCCACACCTTTCCATCAGGTGTACGGATCTTGGCTTCTGATGGATTGAATCCTAACAAAAGTAGTATACCTATATTTAGCTGACTTTGCCTTAAAACAATTGGTTAACATAAAGGTGACCAATGCATAATGCGGACATAATTTATCTGTTTTAAACATCTAATACATTTGTTACTAGAAATAAAGAAACTCGGATTCCAAATCCATGTTGCATAAAATAGATTAAACGAGAAATTTTTGTACAGAATTATTACGTAACAGAAAAATAAGATACATTCCTGCAAAAATGAAAAAAGTTGCAATGAGGGGGCAAGTACACTTCAGAATAGTTTATACACATGACTGACTGATGCCTACATAACCGCTAAAATGCAAAGACTGTGCTGTGTGACTGCTGTGCACGTACAGCCAGTGGTTTCCTACAAACTGTATCAGAAAAATCTCTTGTGTGACCGTGACAGGCGGCAGCTGTGATAGTTAGCACCAATGACAAGGAAACTAACGAAATAAAAGCAATTAATCCCTACAGTAAGTCACAATCCAATGTTTGTGAATTTAACTCTAAACGTATACAGTGCATCTGAACAAAAACATCTTCATGGATGGAAATGCAGGCAAAGTTTGGAGGGTAATAAATAATAAGAATTCGAACAATCCTTTGTCTTTAATGTGTTCCTATCTAAGGTAGGGTGCACCTATCCCAGAGTTGCAACAGAAACCACGTTCTTGGTTTCGCAAACCAAATAAATATATTTCCTCTCACACAGATTCAATTTACAAGCTATGTACCTTTATATGAAGGAGCAGGAGGTGCAGCTGCAACTTTTCTGACTTTTGGAGTTACAGCTGCAGCAGGTATAGGATGGTCATCGTATCCCAGATGATTTCCTCTGCTGCTCAGCTCTTCTGGGCGCGCCAATTGCTTCCTAATCCGTTCCTTCAGTTTTTCCAGTTTAGCCTCACGCCGATGCTGCTTTAAAATATCTAATCTGTGTGCACTGGATGTATTGGTAGAAGAAGATGAGGGTTCTGCCAGCTGCAATTCTTTAAGGTCAGCATCTTGGGTCGTGGTACTCTGAGAAGTTTTACTATATTCATCTCTAGATTTCTCAGCCTTTTCCTCCTCTGATACAGATTTGAAGAAAACCTCAGAATTTTGTAAGGCATCAATTGCTGGTCGGTCATTTAAATATCTGACAACAGTTTCATCGGCAAAAGATGGGCTTTGGAAATCTCTGCTGTGCAAATCTGATTCACTTTTTTCAAAGGTAAAATGTTTCATTTTTTCAGTCTTGTTCCCCGCTTCTTTACGCTTTAAACATCCAGCCTCCGATTGGTAAGATGTTTTATAAGGTGGGGACCATGGAGGGCCCCTAAAAGAAGTAAACATAAAAAAACCCTGAGAATCAGCTCTAAAAACATATAGTAAATACAAAACAAAAGATCTAACAAGACTTTTGAAAGTAGAATCACTATTACAGTGCAAGTATCCAATTAACAAATTATTCTTATTTTTGTTTAATTTCTTATAATGCAGTTCTGAAGGTAAAACAACAGAATGTGCAAGAAATTTAGGTTCCTCAGTGGAAACTGGAGCCTTTGGGACATTTGGACTTAAGAGAAGCAAGAAACAAGATTTCGGCTCCACTTTTAAATATGGAGGTCTGGCTGGAAGAAACATGGACCTTATTGGGACAGAGCTTCTTCGAGATTTGGTGTCCAATACAAAGGACTATCAAAAAAACCGGCAGAGAGGAATTGAGAGAGAATTAAGAGCCTCGGACGTGAGGTCACCAGGCTGACAGCAGATAGACTGATGGACATTTGTTGGGGTTCGAAACCGGGAAAGGGGGGGTAGGGCTTTGGGAATCCAAAGGGTGTACAATTATACTTTGTTTCTTTTTATTCTGTTTTGCTACTAATATAAAAATGGGGAATTCGTGGAAGGGAACTGGGGTCGACCTTAGAAAAAGATTCTTAAGAATAAGTACTGATGTATAAAGACTGAGGTTTATAAGTTAAAATTGGTTAACTAAAATGAATTAAATATAATAAGGTAAAATTTGGGGACAAGAACTTGCTGAGCCAAAAATTGGAATTGGAATACAAGAAGGGGAGGTGTGGGGAAGTCAGGGAAATATGTTATTGAAAGTAAGGAATGTAAATTTTATGTGTTTTTAATTGTTGTTTTTTTGTTTTTTCTCTATTTTTTGAAAACTTCAATAAATATCTATATATAAAAAAAAGAAATTTAGGTTCCTCTTCATAATCTTTTTTTCCTGCAAGACTGAGCTGCCTGGGCTCTAGGCCTCTCCATCAAGCATCAACTGAAACCAGAATGTTTCCCAGTGTACAAGATTGCTGCTCTCGAGGGCTAGACAAATACTTTCATGCTTATGTAGTGCTGAGCCTCAGCAGTCTACAATTGCACACTGAACATTCACAGTACAGTGGGGGTATATATTTATTTTTTCCTGCATGGAAGGCTTAGGCAGTGAGGGACTGGAACCAGATTTTTTTTGGGGGGGGTCTTACGTTATGCATCTGAAAACCCAAACTTCAGTCCTTTTTCAAGGGCGGTTTAGGTTTTAGAGATTCTGCTCCTTCATAGCTCAGAATTATTCAAAACTAGAGGTGGTGGTTTTCCTTCAATACTAATTCATCTCCCCTGCACCATGAATTTTCTCTATGAGGTGAGGAAGAGCCCTCAAAATCTTTGTTGCATCCTGGATACAGGAGAGGGAAGATTCCTAACAGTCTACTCTAACAGACAACACAGTTAGTAAGCCAATTCCCTTCCCCCCACTCCATTCCCTCACCCCTCATTTAACTGACATCTTCAACAGTCTGTGCCACGTCCAGCTCACAAAAGCCTGCTTGGATTGAAAGGTGGGATAGGAAGTTAATAAATATTTGTTCCTTTAAAAACGGCAGGTTCTGTGCTTACGGTTTGATTCCATGAGTTAGCAAACTTTCCTCTTATTTCATACTGACCTGAAAGAAGCCACAAGGGGTTCATGAAATTCAACATGTCCATTCTTTCCAACATTGCTATCCAAAGTAGTGGTACGAAGGGGGCAGCGAAGGGACCTCTCCTTCTGGCTGGAAGACCTGGAAGCTGAAAAAGAAACCAAGGAATCCTCTATGCGTCTTGGGGGGGGTGCGTGCTCAATTAACACTCAGGAGTACATTAAATAATTCCTCAGAGCCTCTAAAACGTAGTTTCAAGTGCTTAGAAATAAATGGTAAAGAACTGGAGTAAAGTAACAAACTTATTTTAAAACTCTGTAAAATATATTAAAAGCCTGCATTTCGGGGCTTGCCTGTATTTCAAAAGAACACTTAAAGGACAGCTTGGTGAACTCACTTCCTAGTCAACAGATAAAATTCAACAATAATGTCCACGTCCCCGCCCCCCCCCCCCACTGGAAAGTTTATGAGCAAGAATTTTTACAGATTTTATGCTATTTGTCTAAATGGTAGCAGAACACCCATCATTCCCAGAGGGAAGAGGGAATCATATTACATGGATTACATTGTATTACTTTAAAATTAGCTTTAGCTTCCAATCTCAAAGTACTTTCAATGAGGCCTTCTACTGAACATCCATCTTCCCTAGCCTCAATGCTGAGGCAAAGGGAACAGTTAAAGCACTAAAAATGAATTGTGTGGGGAAGCAGCCACAGCCCTGTGAGCCATTAACCGAAAGGCCTTAACTATTGTGCCAATGAACTACTTATGAGATCTGGTTCCAAGCAGGGAAAAGACCAGCACCTGCTGTTCTTTCTGCATACACCTTCCAGCTTTGCCTTTCTCAAAGTCCTATGGTACACTCCCCAAGGCACGATGATGATAATGATTTATTAAATTTATATACCACCCTTCATCAAAAGACCACAGGGTGGTTTACAGCATAAAACACAAAATACATAATGTAATAATAGTAAAAAAGAAAAAAGGGCAATTACCCCCCCCACTTAAAAATGCCATAAATTGATTAACAGCTGAAGGTCAGGTGGAAGAGTAAAGTTTTCACCTGGCCCCTAATGATATGCAACACTGCTGCCAGACGAGCCTCCCTGGGGACAGCATTCTATGAATGGGGAATCACTGCAGAAAAGGCCTGTTCTTATATTTTCCCCCTTCAGAACTTGCCTGGAGGAGGCACATGAAGAAGAGCCACAGATGATGATCACAGGATCTAGGTCAGTTTATATGGGGAAAGGTGGTCCTTGAAGCACTGCGGTCCTAAGCCACAGAAGGCTTTATAGGTTAAACTAGCCCTTTGAATTGGGACCGGAAATTAATTGGCAGCCAGTGCAGGAGGGCCAGGACTGTCATTATATGCTCACGCTGCCTTGCCCCAGTGAGCAACTGACCACTGACTTCTGCATCAGCTGAGGTTTCCAAACCAACCTCAGAGGCAGCCCCACATAAAACACATTGCATTCATCTAATCTAAAGATTGCCAGAGTGTAGACAACAGAAGTTAAGCTCTCCAGACAGGGGGACAGCTGAGCCACCAGCCAAAACTGTTGGAAGGCACGCTGTGCCACCGAGGCCACCTGAGCCTCAAGTGAAAGGGAATCCAGAAGAACGCCCAAGCTAAGTACCCGCTCCTTCAGATGGAGGGTAACTCCATCAAGAAGAGCAGGCCATCTCCCATCCATCTGGTCTAGGAAACCACCCACTAACAGAGCTTCAGTTTATTGGCTCTCATCCAGTCCATTACCAAGGTGATACTCATCCAGCTGATGAGTGAAGATATGAAACAGACTCCAGCCAAACGACTTCAACCATCTAACACAAATGCTCAAATGGACCTTAGTTTTACATAGACTCTGATGTCAGAATGGAAAAGCTGTGATCACCAATCTATTACAACACAGACACTGTTGCCAAGATACTCTACTTTTAACATTCCAAGCATACTATTACCAAGGCTACATGTGTGCTGATAATGTCTTAACAGAGGCATATTTCAAGATTTGGGGCTAAAGAATAAGTTGTTATTTTATAGATGTAAAAGCCATCTTGGATGATTTAACTGAAAAGATAGGATTTAACAAGCTGTTAAATAAATAAAAAGTCCAATGGACACAGACACACAAAAACTGAGCCAAGAGGTGCAGAACACCATAGCAACATTGCACTACGTTTTAATAACCAAGGGATAGTTACATAGATCAGCAATCCCCAACCTGAGCAAAACAGATGTTTGTTTAGTGTTAAAGCATGCCAAAATCATGGCAGAAAATAAAATGCTGTGCTATTACAAGTTTTGAGCAAGAACACACCTAGTTAATGAGTACTAAAAACTGCCCCAAATGATATCGTTATTTTTGTTCTTTGTGGTGCTTCTAAGCATCAGTCAACAATGGTAGTGCCCAAACAAAAATTTAAGAAAAAGTACCGTATTTTTCGCTCTATAACACGCACCTGACCATAACACGCACGTAGTTTTTAGAGGAGGAAAATCCGTAGGCATGCCACCCGTAGGCATTTCCTCCATAACACGCACAGACATTTCCCCTTACTTTTTAGGAGGAAAAAAGTGAGTGTTATGGTGCAAAAAATACGGTACTTCCTAGAAGAGGTAGCTTCTTATTGCAGGAGAGCACCTACCATTTACCATTATATATCACAGAAGGTTTGCCTCCTGTGCCAAATCTTTTAGTCTTCCAATTTGCCAAAGGTTGTGTGAGATGGGCATCCCAAACTGGAGTGTGAACCACCTACAAGCTTATTTGTGGAATGACTCTTCTAATCAAATACATACCTTTCCGACTTATTTTCCTGGTAGTACTTGCGGATGGCTTCTTGCTGTCCATGACAGGCTCCAACACAGCTGTGCTGTTAGGAGCTACTTCCAATTTGTTCTCAATGTGTTGCAACTAAGATGTTGATATATAAGAAATATGTGTATTAGGAATTAAATATTTAGATCACTTCTCACATCCACAAAAAAGCAGAGAAGCCAAAGCTGTACAGATTGGATAGATTTATAAAAGGCTGAAACGCCAATCAAAGTAGAATGGAGTTCAGTTTGTAACTTTGTACAATCATTAGTCTCATCTAATGTGGAGCCCATGTTAGATTATGAAGTTGAGTTCAAAGTAGGTTTCATTGAAGACATAAGTGGCATTTTCCAAAGATGAATAAGACAAATATATTTTAATATTTGCCCATGTTGAAATATATGCACTAGGAATTAAACTTGTACAGTAGTTTTAGACTCTAGTCTAGATGAAGTACGTACAGGACAGCACATTGCTTAGAGGATCCTGTTCATCTGGCTGCTCAACTTGGAGGAGGGGGGAAAGGCTAAATAGCCCACCTTTTAAAAACAATTTCAGGGACTGCAAGAGTGGTTTACACTGCTGCAGCTAATGCAAAGCCCTCTTTCTTTCTTTCCATTGTGTTTTTCTTTATTTGCAATATATGAATGAATGAATGAATTCATTCATTCATTCATTCATTCATATTTGCAATATATATCAATGATAAACAGTGATTCATACAGAGAATACATGAATACACACACACACACACACACACACACACACACTACTTCCACCTCACAGATGAACCATAGGTCTATATAATTACGTTTAACTTTTAACCCATTTTGGTTTTTAAACAAAACTGTCATTCCACAAATCGCCATGACTTCCTGGAGGCATATAGCCATGTTCTACTGATGTTGCATAGGTACTAAAACTATGCCAAGATGATTGAAAGGTGGTGATTTTCTTGTTTGTTCGACTCTCTCAGTCATGAGTTGTCAGTTTGTCCATTACGTCCCAAAGTTGTGAGATCCAGATCTCAAATAGGTCTGAATTTAGAGTCTTTCAATGCTTTGCAACATTATACCGTATTTTTCGCCCTATAGGACGCACCATCTCATAAGGCGCACCTAGTTTTTTGGGGGGGAAATAAAGGGAAAAAAATTATTTCCACCCCAGGCACGGGGCTGGGGCGGGGGAAGCCCGAGCTTCCCCCGACCCCAGTCCGCAAACAGGCAGCTCTCTGCAAGCCATGGGAGCCCAGCGCTGGGCTCCCGCTGCTTGCGGAGAGGTGCGCGAAGCCTGCATTCGCCCCATAGGACGCACACACATTTCCCCTTCATTTTTGGAGGGGAAAATTGCGTCCTATAGGGTGAAAAATACGGTAAGCCATGCAGCAGTTTTCAGGTGAGTAATGAGATCTTTTGTGGGAAACTTGTTGAGCAGTTTCTGAATTATATGGTGATAGTGCTATTTTAGGATTCAAAAGGATATCCTGTTTTTTTGATAAGGCCTGCTTCATGATATACTTTTTTCCAAAAGAAAAAAAAATGGGGCATTCCCACCACATGTGGATGAATGAGCCAGTGCCATTTTTCTAGCAAAAGAGGTGCTGGAACTCACTATGAACGCCTCCGTTCTTCTCTTATAATGGCAATGGCACCCACCTGAGTGGTGCTGGAACTTAGTTCCAGTGAGTTCTGACTGAAAAAAGTCTTGTGTGTGATATTATATTTGGCTTATCATTTCATGGTATATGTTACCTGTAATTTACAAAAGTTGGGATTTGAGGCAAATTTTCTATAACACAGTGATCTGGCTCAGATAATGATTATTGCAGACCTTCTGCCTGCACATTTCAAAATGTGGTTTCATATCCTGGTCTACTACGGTTAACTACAGACCTCTTTGTTTGATTGCTTGCACTGCAAATGGAAGAGAAATGGGACCATGCATGCAGGCAAAAGGCATATTCACCTCTTTGGCTTCTTACGTATGTGACTATCCAAATGCGGCTTATATTGCTGAAAGGGGGGCATCGTCCACAACCACCTACCAGTTCCAAGTCACACACAAAAAATCTCAATCTTCATTTAATATGTTTAGAACTATGAAAAAACTGGTGCATACACTATTATTTTCACAGGCTTTTTCCTCTTTCACTGCTAAAATAATACTTACTGTTGCATTAGTCTGTGAAAAAGCATCCCGTGCTCTGGTTAAGACTGCACAAAGAAATGAAAGCAAGTTTGTTAGTTTCATGATAGCTTCAATGCAGTGTTAGAAACTGAAATATGAAAGCTAGGAGCTAAATGGCACCGTAAGCCTAGGTTACGGGTGCAACAATGGAATGTCTAGGCACACTTTTTTATACAGTGGTACCTCGGGTTAAGAACTTAATTCATTCTGGAGGTCTGTTCTTAACCTGAAACTGTTCTTAACCTGAAGCACCACTTTAGCTAATGGGGCCTCTCGCTGCTGCCGCGCTGCCAGAGCACGATTTCTGTTCTCATCCTGAAGCAAAGTTCTTAACCCGAGGTACTATTTCTGGGTTAGTGGAGTCTGTAACCTGAAGCGTCTGTAACCTGAAGCGCATGTAACCCGAGGTACCACTGTAACAAGAATACAAAGCTGAAAATGAATGAACTGCAGCTAAAATATTATGTTCATTTTTCATATGATCTAGTCCTTCCCCTGCCCACCCCGCTAATATTCTCAAGAGGGCCTCTTCTCCAGTCTTCAGAGAGTAGCTGGAAGTGGGGGGGGGGGGGTCCTCTTTTCTTTTCACTCTGCAGTTTTTTAATCTGACATCTTAGGCACAGTACTGCGCCCAGAGCTCAGAAACTACTCACGCTAATGACATTCCCTGTCGCAAAATGCACCTAGAACAATGTGAGTTTCGAACACTGCTTCAATGGCAAATATTTTGCATGTTTCAATAATATTTTAAAATGAGTATAACTCAGTTATAGTAGGAATTTTTTGCTTGCATGCATAATTGCTTGACATTATCATTCTCTCCCTTTGGGAGAGAGAAACATTCAAAAGCTCATCCTTTACCTTTTAATTTATGTGATTATATTTTTTGTAACTTATTGCAGTGATACCAAGTGCATAGGATAACTGCACAGAAATTAGATAACATGTGAAGAAGCAGTCCTTCAAACTCAAAACTGCAGTAGCACTGGCTTATTAAGAGAAATGCTAAGAAAAAGGACTTAATTGGGTAGTCAAAATAATTTGCTTCTGCTACCTTTTTATACCTATGATTCCTTTACTTTGAACAGCTTATTTTCAACTAGTTGTAGGACATATGCAAACAGCTTTAAGAGGATTTTTAGTCAGAGAAAATGCAGCTTCCCTTAAAAGCTGTGACAATTGTGGTTTCAACACTCTTTAATGCAATTTTTATTGCAAAGTTTGAAAGTGGCAACCTGAATGTGTATTAACAGAAGCTGGGAGTAAAGAAAGGAAGCCAACATCATCTGACCACTTTCCCAGAAACAGTATTTCAAAGCAGATCTAGAAGCCATTATGTCTTGCATGGCAAACTGCACAACACAGGCACATGCTGCCAAAATTTAAGAGACAGTCTGGCAAAACTGCTTTCAAACTTAGGCAACAAAATAAATCCGAACCTTTGACGGGGATTCGACTCTTGAACGACCTTGGATTTTGTAAAGGCACATCATTCAACTCGTTCCTCCACATCGTGTCAATTCACCTAAAACACAAACAAATATGCACTAAGAAATCAAATAAAACAAAATCACAAGTGCATACAAAAAGTAAAGTGAACACCATGCACAAATAATGGTTTTTCATCATGCTGGGAAAAGTGGGATACTGCCTCAGGGTTCTGTTCCAGGCCCATTGATGTTCAACATCTTTATAAACTTGGATGAAGTAATTGAGGGGATGCTTATCAAATTTGCAGGTGACACCAAACTGGGAGGGGTAGTTAATGCTGCAGAAGACAGAACTGGGATTCAATGTGACCTTAAGAGATTGCAGAACTGGGCACAAACTAACAAAATGAATTTCAGTAGGGACAAAGGCAAGGGTCAACATTTTGGGCAGAAATAACCAGCTGCACAAGTGTAAGATGGGAGACACCTGGCTTGCCTGCAGTACATGTGAAAAGGATCTTGGTGTCCTGTTAGACCACAAGTTTAGCATGAGTCAACTGTATGATGTAGCAGCAAAAACAGCTAATGCTATCCTAGGCTGCGTCAACTGAAATATGGTGTCCCAATGAAGGGAAGTAATAGTACCACTCTATTCTGCCTTGGTCAAAAGACATCTCAACTACTGTGTCCAGTTCTGGGCACCACAATTTAAGGAGGATATTGGCAAGCTGGAATGTGTGCGGAGAAGGGCAACCAAGATTATCAAGGGCCTGGAAACCAAGCTTAATGAGGAACACTTGAAGGAGTTGGGTATGTTTAGCCTGAATAAGAGGAGACTGAGAAGACATATGATAGTCATCTTCAAACATCTAAAGGGCTGTCAAAAGGCAGATGGAGCAAGTTTGTTTTCTCCTGCTTTGCAAGCTTTGGCATCAAGTTACAGGAAAGCAGATTCTGGCTAAACATCAGGAAGAACTTTCTGATGGTAAGAGCTGGGTTTTTTAAATTTTCTTTTGTTGAAGAAAGATTTAACTGTGGACTTCTCAGTTCCACCCTTAGGGTAGTATCTGACTGAGTCATACTCAGAGTAGACCCAATTAAATCAATATCTTAAGTAAGCTATGAATAACTTATTTCATATACAGTGGTACAGTGGTACCCCGCTAGACGAATGCCTCGCTAAACGAAAAACGCGCAAGACGAAAGGGTTTTCCGATTTTTTTGCCGCTTCGCAAGATGAATTTTTCTATGGGGTTGCCTCGCAAGACGAAATATTTTTTGGGTTCTTGCTTTTTTTCCTTTTTCTGAAAGCTGCTAAGCCGCTTATCTGCTAATTGCCGCTTATCCGCTAATCCGCTAAGCCGTTAATAGCAGCTAAGCTGCTTATCTGCTAATTACTGCTTATCCGCTAATCCGCTAATAGCGGTGCTTCGCAAGACGAAAAAACTTGCAAGACGAAGACACTCGCAGAACGAATTAATTTCGTCTTGCGGGGCACCACTGTACCTCGGTTTAAGAACAGTCCTGTTTACAAACGATTCGGTTTACAAACTCAGCAAAACCGGAAGTAGTGTCCAGGTTTGTGAACTTGACCTCGGTCTAAGAATGGAATCCGAATGGTGGAAGGGCACCGGCGGTGAGAGTCCTCATTAGGGAAAGTGTGCCTCAGTTTAAGTACGGTTTCGGTTTAAAAACGGCCTTCTGGAAGGAATTAAGTTTGTAAACCGAGGTACCTCTGTATACACATACTGCTTAATTATATGGGGGAAAACCTCAAAACATTTTGCAGTGGGTCTATCCTGAGAACGACCTACTAGGGTACCAGCCAAAGTGACTCCACCAGTTGTCTAAATACTGGGGGGGGGGGAGTAAGGGACCCCTGGGTAGCTATGTCCATTCAAAGGTGACTACGGAATTGCAGCGCTCATCTTGCTTTCAGACCGAGGGAGCCGGTGTTTGCCCACCTGCAGCTTTCCAGGTCATGTAGCCATCATGACTAAACCGCTTCTGCCACAATGGAGCACCGTGACAAGTGCCAGAGCACTGTTTACCTTCCCACCGCTGTGGTACCTATTAATCTAGTTGCACTTTTTGGCATGCTTTCGAACTGCTAGGTTGGCAGAAGCTGGGACAGGGCAACAGGAGCTCACTTCGCCATGTGGATTCGAACAGCTGACCTTCCGATCAGCAAGCCCAAGAGGCTCAGTGGTTTAGACCACAGCGCTACCCACTCCCTTGTATTCATAAATACTATGAATATACCCACAACAATACTGCGATAGAAGGCAGGAGAGAACACACTGAATCAGGCATACGCTTCACTTCTGTGCCCTTAGGATGCCACTGCCATGCAGAGCATAGAACCAAATCAGAGCCCTATTTAGTGCCTTCTTTTAGTTTGGCACAGAGTAACTCTGTCAGCTGAAAAGTGTAACTGTGAAGCTTTGTGTCCATTTATAAGGCAAGAGGAAGCAAAATGAGATACAATTGAAGGCATACGCCTCAAGTTTTATACAGTAACAGGAATATTGTTGGAAAAAAATAGTTATGACTCCTTCCAAAATGGATAAGCCATCCTGTGATCTTTGCTGATGAAAAGCAGCATATAAATACTTTAAAACAAACGAACAGAGTCCAGATTAATATTTGTTATACTAATTTAACTGTAGGGAAACTTTACAGATACTAAGCTATTTCCTATCAGAGCCATAGGTATTTGTTCATTTACACCAGTGTTTCCCAACCTTTGGCCTCCAGCTGTTTTTGGACTACAATTCCCATCATCCCTAGCTAGCAAGACCAGTGGTCAGGGATGATGGGAATTGTAGTCCAAAAACAGCTGGAGACCAAAGGTTGGGAAACACTGATTTACACTGCTGACAACCAGTATAGGGTTGTCACATGAATAAGAATGTGAGCTGTGAGCCAGGGCCTCACCCCCAGCTGAACTCTCACATTGTCCATAGCAAGCAACTATTCTCTCAAACTCACGTCACCTGTCTATGAAACGTAAGGATAATGCCATGTTCACTTTCTGTAGTTCAGAATACGTGTTTCCGTCCTAAACTTAAAGTGAGATGTTTGTTGCATCTGTAGTATTTTATTGAATTTTTAAAATAACTTAGTAGAAGTTATTTCTAAGTAAATATGATTATGCTGCTCAGCTGCAATTCTACACAAGGGATAAGCTTCAAGACACTCAGCAGGAATTATCTTTAATAAACATGCACAGGATAGTACTAAGTTCCACTGATTTTAATGAAGCCAATGAAGGAAGTTAAAGCAAAGACCAATATGAAAGTGAAGCAGCAAAATCCACAGAAATTGTCTGGGGGAGGGCATCTTAAAGAGGAGCCCTCTTATTGAATGGGTTCCTAAACCATCCTTCAATAATTTTTTCCAATGCAGCTTAGAACAAAAATAGAAAATACAGTAACAGAATAAAAACAATAAAGCCACAACAACGCATAGAACAGCAGACAAGAATAACAGTATCAATTCCAATAACAATTCTTGGATAAAGGTATTCATGTGTCACCAAAAGAACATCAATTGGGTATGCCTCCTGGGAAACAATTTTTAATCGACGCTAACTTTTAACAAGTGACAGGGTTTGAGGGGAATACACCTTTAGAGGTCCTAAAGAATTCAGATAAGAAACTCCTGATCGACTGGGGAAAGGCAACTTGTTACTAAAATCCAAACGTCTCATAAGGGGGACAAAGAAGCCAACATGACATCAATTTTATAAATAGGGGTGTGGGGAGATTCAAGAATTTACAGGTCAGCATCAGTTCCTGGTAGATTATGGAATCATAAGGATAGAATGATTAAGCATACATAATCATTAAACCAGGAGTTGCCTATGCGGAGCCCATGGGCACAATGGTACTCTTGAGGATTTTCCCTTCTGCTTGTGAAGCCTCTGAAAAACACACACACACACTGCCATTCACTGCCCCCTTTGTCATGAAGTGGTGCGGATGGTTATCTTCCCACTCTCCCTTTGAAATAAGCATATAGACTTGATGGAGGAAGTTTCAAGAGTGACACTCTGTTCCTCTTTTAGCATCATGCACTTCCCAGGGCTCAGATGGCACCTGAGCAGCTGAACAGAAAGCAGAGCAATAGTGAGGGGCCAGAAGGAAAGGGGGAGGGAGGGATTCATCTGAAAGATTGGGAGGAGGAAATTGGAGTGACCATAGGTGAGAAAGTAGAGTGTCATATGAGTCAGTTAAATGGAGTTTCAAAGACAGACAAAGTTACTTCCAGTTAAACTTGCATAAATTACATATTTTTTCAAACTACCTCCCCGCAACCCCATCACACCACATATCACCTGTCTCCATTGATGAAACAAAAAATATCATGGTTCTGGTGTTTTCCAGTGTTGCTACACTACAAAAACATGTACAGTGGTACCCCGCTAGACGAATGCCCCGCTAAATGAAAAACGTGCAAGACGAAAGGGCTTTCCGATATTTTTTCCACTTCGCAAGACGAATTTTTCTATGAGGTTGTCTTGCAAAACGAAAAATTTTTCGGGGTCTTCCGTTTTTTTCCCCTTTTCTGAAAGCCGCTAAGCCGCTTATCTGCAAATTGCTGCTTATCCGCTAAAAGCCGCTTATCTGTCAATTACCGCTTATCAGCTGATCCGCTGATAGCGGTGCTCCATTTCCCCCCCCTTTTCTGAAAGCCGCTAAGCCGCTTATCTGTCAATTACCGCTTATCAGCTGATCCGATGATAGCGGTGCTCCGCAAGACGAAAATCCCTGCAAGACGAAGACACCCGCCGAACGGATTAATTTCGTCTTGTGGGGCACCACTGTATCTGTTTTTTGATATAGTATTAACTAACTTTTTTTCATAAATGATCTGGGGTCAGGGATGAGAAGTGAGGAAGCCAGCTATATAAACGACACCAAGTTGTTCAGATGGTGAAATCCCAAGTATCAAAAGAATTGATCCAAACTGGGTGAACAGACACTAAAAACCGCTAAAAAGACACTAAAAAGATCAACAATGAAAAAGTGATGCAAAATGGGGCAAAGAAATCCAAACTTCACATGCATCAGGGGTGCCAAGCCTGCCTATGAGCTAGATGAGACCCACAGGGTATATTAGTCCTCTTCCTAGGCTTCCTTTTCTCCCCTTCAGCTCAGCTGTGGCTGCTGAGTAGCTGCTGTGGTTGTGGGAGATTTGGAGTGGGGGGTGGAGGTGAGGTTTGGCAGCTGAGAAGCAGGGAAGGGGTGTGTGGCTGTAGAATCCTGCTGCTTATGGAAAAAGATCGCTCTCTTCCTCCATTGGCAGCTGACTGTGTTTCTGTGCTGCATGCTGAAAAAGCGAAGGCTGCTTCTCAGCACCCATCACAGAAATGCAGCAAGCAGCCAATGGAGAAAGAGCACAATCTCTTTCCACATCAGCAACTCTCTGTGTCCCTATGCAGGGCACTGAGAAAGGGAATCTTCTTCTCTATATAGATTTGTCCAAAGCAGGGTCTGTGTGTGTGTGAATGGGATATGGGTGGATAGATGTGGCTTTGGTCTTGCCCACTTTGGGCTCTGGCCCTATCCACTGCCCTGAAGGTTACTCATCAGAAAATGTAGTTCTAAGGCTGAAAAAGCTTCCCCACTGCTGACATTCATCATGGGGTCAGAACCAAAAGTGACTAACTAGGAAATCAATCTTGAGGCAAAGCTCAAAAAAGTCAGTGTGCAGCATAAAATAAAACCATGAATTTAATGCTAGCAGTCACATTCAATCGCTTTCTTATGTCTGGCAGTGTAATGGTGTGGATGAATTCAAGACGCAGATACATCTGGAATATTATGTGCAGTCCTGGATGCTCAACCTCAAAAAGGACACTGTAGAATTAGAAAAGGTCCCGAAAAGGACAGCTAAAATTATGAAAAGTGTTTGCAATTTTTTTTGTTTCAGATAACCGTCCATTAAGAGGCATGATAGAGGCTTATAAAATTATGAATGGTGTGGAGACATAACTTTTTCTCCACTTCCTAGAATATTAAAACTCAAATCGCCCAATGACACTGACAGCTGAGGACAGATAAGAGAAAGCTCTACTTTGCACAATACATGGTCTATGGAAATCACTGCCACAGTATACAGTGATGGCCACTGGCCTAGGCAGCTTTAAAAGATTAGATGGATGCATAAGGTATATAGGTCTTTTGGCATGACAGCTAAATGGAACCTCTGCATTCAGAAAGCAGTATGCTACTGCTGACTACCATTTGCTAGACAGCAAGAGAAAGTTTGTTGCCTTCAAACTCTGTCGGGTTCTTGGGGCACCTGGTTGACATGGTGAGAAATGGGTGACATGGGTGCTGGACTGGATTTTTTTTTTATCTGATGCAGCAGAACACTTCTTACAGGAGAGATGAATGGACACCCAAATGGATCCAAATCCATGTTTACTCAGAAGTATTTTAGACTAATGGACCTGATGTGTACATGCAATTGCAGCCTTAGAAGTGCATGGCTTATATCGAGCCCTTAGACTTTACATTTCTTGGTGGCAGAGACCTGCCTTTTCTTTCTCATCTTACTTTTTAAAAGCGCACAGGCAAACATGCGTGCCTGGGGTACCTGCCTGCACACAAACACAGCCTTATGCATCCTCCCTGTGGCTTAAATGGCGATTTGCAATCCGAATCCCAAAGTTAGAAACGACATCACTTCTGCACAAACTTCTGAGCCCACATGTATTTCTTCTCCTTCCCAGTCCCAACATTTCATGTTCGTCAGCAGGCACTTTGAATAATAATAATAATAATAATAATAATAATAATAATAATAATTTGTTATTTATACCCCGCCCGTCTGGCTGAGTTTCCCCACAACGGCCGGGACACGTAACTAACAAACAAACAACAACAGCAGTAGTAGTAACAACAACAATCTATGACGGGCTCCCTGAAATTAAAGGGCAGCGCTTCTGAAAACAGGGCCAGCCAACAGGAAACCCGAAGGCAGAACTTGTCCCTTTAAACCAGGAAGCAGCAGTGACAGCCCTGGCCGAACCTCAGAGAGAGAAAGAGGGCGGCGAGGAGAGGGGAAGCGGGGCGCGGGAGGTTCGCCCGCGGAACCCCCCGCTACTAGAAAACACCCACCGACCCCACAGTGGGGCCGAGGAAGGGACCCCCGCCCCGCTCGCCTTCCCTTCATAAAGCCCAGCGCCCCGCTCCGGCCTCCAGGCCAGTCCCAGGGTGGAGGCCGGTGGGCCGGACAGCCCTCGGGAGGCCTCCTCCCCTCACCTGCTCTGCCGCCGTCTCGGTTCTTCCCACCCCCTTCCCGGCGGGGCGGGTGAGGTAGCCGGTTCATCTCGTCAGCCTCCGGGAACAGGGCGGCGCTGAGGGGCGGCGGCGGCGGGCCCAGAGGCGGCTTCAGCGGCAACGCCGCCGCCAGCCCGGCGCCATTACCGGCCAGCAACTGACACACACAGGGACGCGCGGGGAGGGGGGAGAGGAGAGGCGGCGGCGGCGAAGGCGCGCGGCAGGGCGGGAGCCGACCTCCGGAAGCCTCGCGAGATGTCAGAAAGCGGGGAGGGGCGGGGGGAAAGAGAGGGAAGTGGCAGAGACCTTCTAAACATGGCGGAGGTTCCGGCCCGCCACGCCACGCCCTTCTCCGGACGTTGAGCGGCTGGCTCCGCCCACTTCGCCGGCTTCGCGAGACGGTTGGGAAGGGAAGGAAAAGGCTATAGCAGGCACGTTCAAAGCTAAACAACTCTGGTCATCCCTCCCCCCCCCAAAAAAAAACACACAACTCAACAACTCTGTGCAATCCTCCCCTTCCACCCACCCTCGGTCCTCTTCCCTCCAATGAAAAAACTGCATTTTTTACACTAGGAGTAGATCGCAGTCTCTCCGGAGTTGGACGTGCCTGCTCAATAATAGCACCTGGTCCCAGTGCTGCTAAAAGGTACCTGGCTGAAATAGCTAAAAGTATTTGCACTTCTAAGCAACACCTTGAGATTACTAAAGATCCAGTGGCATTTGCCAGACTTGCATACACGCCAGCAAGGCTGTAACTGGTCTTACTCAGGGTCGGAACTTTTTTTAAGAGTTCAAGAGTTACACATTAGTGTATCAATGTTGGCAAGCTGCCTTCCTGTGATAGTAAAATGTAGGCATCAAGAACCTCGCAGTAAGACCACTGACTTGGTTCCTTGAGGGGAAGAAATGACTGTCTTCTCCACGTAACTGACATATTTATCAAGGTGGCAAAGAACTAAAGGTAGCACTTGCGGTGCTGTCAGCTGGCTCTTAAAAGCAGTAAACTCCCAAATGACAACCCCTCACATAAACACGGATCAGGGTGCGCAGTATACAAAGCCAAGCCATTTTTGCAGCCAAGGCAGAAATTGCAGGAGGCACTTCTCCCCTTCCTTGGTAGTAAAAATGCAACAAATTAGAAAATATAAAGAAGAATTTGCTACCCTGCCTGAAATCAAATCCCTAAAGCTGCCGCTTCACTCTGCCTAGAACAGTAATGGCAGAGCCAGCCCATACTTGCTTTGATCGGACCATTCATTGACTACCCCAACTATGCCTCTTCCCCTTGCATGTTCCAAATTCCTCCATTTGGAGGTTAAGGAAACCCATTTGCTATGAAAGTCAAAGCACACAGGCTACAGTAAGCATAAACCATACCTTCCCTCCGATGCCGGACTGGAAATGCACTTCGAACTGTAGTTAGAATTCTAAATGACTGTTACCAGTAGGCCGTTATAGTCCTGATTCAAACAACCACAAACTCATTTCCCAAGCAAATAAATGGGGGGGGGGTGTCCCAACAAGACAGAGGCACATTTAATCAATCTGCTATCTACTAGTAACATTGATCTACACAAGCATAAATCCATCCCATTGATTTCCACAGTTCACAAAAGCAGCCAAGGGTTTACTTGCAGCCAAAGTACACAAGGTTTCCCCTGCAGAGTCTACATCCTATATCTTAGTACAGAATGGATTTTTTAAAAAGGAGATAAAAGTGGTGCACACATGCAAAAAGGGCACTTGTAAGCATACACCCCAATACAAAATCACTGGCAAAGACTGATTACTCCCATTCCAATTGCTGCAAAAGGCTACTTTAAATAAGATTAATAGGGCTCCATTACAGTTTTGAACATTGCATGGCTTGTTTAATTTATTAGTTATGCTGATAAACTACAAGCCAGTTTCTATAATTTTCAGAAATGTGCCTTTGGGGGGGGAATCACCATAATTCCCTACTCGCAGTGATTTCCACTTCCCCCCTCTAAATAGTTTTTAAAACCACTCAAGATTTGCTTTTGCTTTATTACTGAGTGAAACCAAAAGAAATAGACACTCCACTTGCCTCAGATTTTGCTTCATTCAGTGTTTCCCCGTTAATAATCAGTCAGATTATTGTGACTGGGAAATATTTGCACTTCGAAGCAACACCTTGAAATTACTAAAGATCCAGTGACATTCATCAGACTTGCATACATGTAAGCATGGTTGTAACTGGACCAAGTACAGTACTGCAAAGGGAACAGTCTGACAGTCATTTTTGCAGCTAAGGCAGAAATTCCAGGAGGCACTTCTCCCCTTCCTTGGTAGTAAAAATGCAACAAATTAGAAAATATAAAGAAGAATTTGCTACCCTGCCTGAAATCAAATGCCTGAAGCTGCCACTTCACTCTGCCTAGTAATGGCAGAGCCAGCCCATACTCTCTTTGATCGGACCATTCTTTGACTACCCCAACCATGCCTCTTCCCCTTGCATGTTCCAACTTCCTCCATTTGGAGGGTAAGCAAACCATAGTTTGCTATGAAAGTCAAAGTACACAGGCTACTGTAAGCAAAACCATACCTTCCCTCCGATGCCGGACTGGAAATGCACTTCAAACTATAGTTAGAATCCTAAATGACGGTTAGTAGTAGGCCGTTATATTCCTGATTCAAACATAACTACAAACTCATTTCCCAAACAAATAAATGGGGGGGGGGGATCCAACAAGAAGACAGAGGCACTATCATGAAAACTAAGCCATGGTTTAGTCAGTATGCTATCTGCTAGTAATACTGATCTACACAAGCATAAATCCATCCCATTGTTTTCCATAGACGTTAACAAAAGCAGCCAAGGGTATAAATGCAGCCAAAGTACACAAGATTTCCCCTGCAGTCTACATCCTGTATCTTAGTACAGAATAAATTCTTTTTTAAAAAGGAGATAAAAGTGGTGCACACATGCAAAAAGGGTAATTGTAAGCATATACCCCAATACAAAATCACTGGCAAAGGCTGATTCCTCCCATTCCAATTGCTGCAAAAGGCTACTTTAAATAAGATTAATAGGGCACCATTACAGTTTTGAACATTGCATGGCTTGTTTAATTTATTAGTTATGCTGATAAACTAGAAGCCAGTTTCTATAAGTAATTTTCAGAAATGTACCTTTGGGGGGAAATCACCATAATTCCCTACTCACAGTGATTTCCACTTCCCCCCTCTAGTTTTTTAAAAATCCACTCAAGATTTGCTTTTGCTTTACTAGTGAGTGAAACCGAAAGAAATAGATACTCCACTTGCCACAGATTTTGCTTCATTCAGTGTTTCCCCGTTAAAACCTACAGGCCTGCAGAAGAAGACACAAGACAACCCTGGTCTTTTGTGGGAAAGTCATATCCATTTTTAACATGACCCTTTTTGAGAAAATTAGCATTTTAAGAAACGCAACAAAGCTTTTACCTGCTGGAAACAAGCACAGATGGCAAGGGAAGAACCAAGAGAACTTGCATTTTAAAGCTCTTTCGGGTGAACTCCTACCAAGTTCACAAAGCAAGTAAATCGTAGCTGGGCAATCTAAATGCTGGCAGGGAAAGAGAGGAGGGCTGTATGTAAAGAAGCCTGCTATCATTTTACATCAGTCAGATTATTGTGACTGTAAAACAGGGGCGATGGAAAGTTTTCCACTCCACAGTGCTCTTGCACACCCCTCCTAAAAATAGAAAGTGGCAGCTGGGTGTTGCAACTGAAACCAAAGATGATCCATGAACGGCGTTAAAGGAAGCCTGCTGGTATTTTGGGAAGGGCTGCCTCCACCTGTTGAGGCCGGGATGAGAATTGGCCACACTCAGAAAAATCCATATTCTACTATCGTGGTTTGAAATTGGATAGAACCGGAGGAAGCTGCGAAATGAAAACTGGTGCCAAAAATAACGTGTGTACATTCTTCCTTTTACAAGGCAAACTTTCTATTCCTCTTAGCTGTCTCCAGCTCTAGTTTTAACACTACTTCTTTGAGCTGTGGTGCTGTAAATGAATCTGAATAAAGCAGAGCATTAATATAACTCCATCCCAGATTTGGAATCACTACTTTTATTGATACTGCCCTTCTGTAACACAGCCAAAAGCTAAGAAATTAATGTCTGTTTCTATATGTTGATCATGTGTACAATTAATTCTTAAAAAACACAACAGAGAAACAATCTTTTTTCAAAAGGGTATTGAAAATAAATACTATAGTATTGAAAAGCTGAGCAGCAATATATGGCAGTAAGTTTATACTATATTTATCTGTCCTATTGGTTGATCTCCAGGAATTAAAAGCTATTGTATTTCAGAAGCATCCAATGAACACTGAGTTGATTTGCTGATTGTTAGGAAGCTCAGTTCATGAACAGTGCAAAGTAGTATTGATGCTCCAGGAGCTACTCCAAAAAGTCCTACATGAAATGTTCAGCATACACTTAATAGAGAAGACAACTGTTATAGCCACTCCTCATAAAGATTTTCTGTCCACTCATTCATTTAATAATTGTGCTGGCAGGATGTATGAAATCTCTTATATAATTAAAGTAGCACTAAGAAACAGCTGAGTAGTCAACAAGTAGGAATTTACATGTTTTAAAATTATTTAAACATAAGCATATACAGTGCAACTAGATCCCAGGTTAACAAGTAAATGGAAGGGAGATTTCCCCTTTCTGAAAGCTTTTCTGGAGGACTGGGCCCTTCTGAATAATATGGGATGGGGAGGTGGGGTGAGACACTGTTGGGGGAATGGTACAAAGGTGAACCTCTACCCAATTTTGAGCAAATCCCTGTTCCTGTAGCAGCTTCCCAACACCATTGCTCAGAAGGGCAAACCTCCCACACCAAATGGCGTTTTGGGAGGTGGAGGTGACCTGAGCTCTACAAGTTATGAGTTCCTGGCCTAGAAAACTTCAAGATACTAATGCCTACACTTTATAAACCACTTCACAGGAAAATATTTTCTTAAGACCTTCATGTATACATAAACATTCCCATGTACTCTGGCTGCTGCTTGTGTTCCACACTCAAAAAAGGTGTATTCAGTGTTAGGCCCCAGGAATCTTCACTTCAAGATATGACAGCCAGTTTTAATATAAGCCACTAAAGTATTTCTGACCTTGAGTCAGGAAAGAATGTGTAGCTGCATCATGTGCAAAAGCTCCCAAATAAAGAAAAAACATTCTACAGAACATGGCCAGGGACTTTTCTAGCACTTCCAGAGGCGGCCATAGTTTCCGCGGTTAAAATCCACTTACTGTAGATACACTTGGGGACAAAGAATGGCACTCTGGTGAATCTTCAAAAAGCAAGGAGGACAATTGTGCTGAGAACATATTTCGAAAATGCAGGTTTTGCAAGTTTCTCAAACACAGTAAAATCCAAGTGGCTCAATTACATAAGAATCAGTAAGTATCAAAGTCCTGAGGTTTGCACATTACCATTTACATTCAAGTACATGCATTCATATACAAATAAGATGTATAGCCGGACATAAACTGAAGGCTGTCTGGAATGAAGCATTCAAAATATGTGGGCTGTCACACTTTACCAGTTGTCAGATTAAAATTTTACATGGAAAGTTCCATCTTCCTGCGGGGCAGGAATCCAAACCGGGGGGGGGGGGGGGACGACTTTAGTCTTCATTTCTGCAATAAATAAGTTCTGCCCAGCGCAAAGGCACCATTAAAACCTGTGCTTATCTAAAATAATATGTCATATTTAATATTCATAAGTTTCAGAAGAGTGGATTATTTTGAGAAAGGAAGGACCTTGAAGCACACCAGTACAACACTTTTAAAAATCTTGATTGAACTATGGGTTAATCTAAATCAGTGATTCCTTCGCTCCTTTTTGGACAAGTGCAAAAATGTGTGTTTACAAAGGCTGCATCTTGTCCACCTGGGACTCCCATTTGCAAAAGGAAATTCATATTGGTCAGTCTGGCAGTGGATCAACAGAGATTGACGAGCCTTGTAGTTCTGGATTAAAAATACTGGCATTGTGAAGGCAATCCCAAAGTTAGAATCTGGACAGGGCATTTGTGTTTGTATGTGAAGGCCTGCCACTCCTGACTAGAAATTTGAATTGCACCATTATGTTAATCAAACCCAACAACAGGATGTGGCTAAAGCAAACTCCAAGAGCCTGCAATTATAGGAGAGTTAGTCCATGCGAGATTTTGGTAAATGGATGACAAGAGTTGTTACTGGATATACGAAGTCTTAGTGACAGCTTTGAGTTTGCATTTTATTCTAATACACTTCAAGTACAAAGAAGACAGAACCATGTGCTTATTACTATTCATTAACTTGTTGCTCCCATTTGCAATATTCTCCGACTTCAAATTGTTAAGTAGTTCTAGCAATCCATATTCTTTTGAGATGCAAGGTCCTGAACTCTAAGAATTACAGGAGTGTCACATAAACAGAACTATGTTATGCTCTACAAGTTCTTAATATGTGAATTTCCAGCTTATTTGGAAAGGAATAAATCAGATTTAAAATTTTGAAGCACACACCTAAGAGTCAGTTCTGATTACCAAGCTGGAAATACATACCCTATCCAGCCATTAATAGATGTACACATGCTGTATTGTTTCCATTCTCTCTTACAAAAATATTATTTCACCTGCAAACAGTTTTCCTGAGGAAGGACATTTTCAGGCCACACAGGTAAGACCAGGTGGGATATGCGGCTCCACAGCCCACTCAGTTTGTCTGTGTCCATGTGCTTATAGGAACCTGGCATGTCTGAGTTGGTAAATTTAGCCCAGAGGAAGTCCCTCACTTTCTCCTCAACTTGCAGTGGGCTAAGGTCCTTTCTTAGAGTTTCCTCATCCAGAAGA
Source organism: Podarcis raffonei (assembly GCF_027172205.1). NCBI lineage: Eukaryota > Metazoa > Chordata > Lepidosauria > Squamata > Lacertidae > Podarcis > Podarcis raffonei. The sequence goes on along the minus strand of NC_070607.1, from coordinate 6,358,664 downwards.
ACAGTTAAAAGTAGGGCAACATCCTTAAATGCTGCATTCTCATGGTCACAGTACTTGTAAAATATCAGGGTGGAACCAGCAGGCAGCGACTCAAATCGATGCACGACTGCCACCTTCCTGCCTCCCTTGAACCCAGAACTCAACTCTTCGTCCACAAGGAGTTTGACATCATCACTGTCTAGAGTGGCTTTGCTGGCCCCATCAATTTTTATTGTAGAAGCGCGCTGCGAGGATGAGAAAGCATCAGCAAGCTGGTTGCTTAAACATTTCAAGGCATCTTCAGCTTCTTTTGCTGCAGTGAACAATAAAACAGCTGGTTGCAAAAACGGTTGAGAAGAGTTGAGGCGTTTCTCCAAGATGACTCGGATTCCCTTCCACAACTTTTTGTCTTGACTTGGGTAGCTGCTCATGAGATCTCTCATTTGTTTCTGAAATGCTTTCAGGGCTTCAGTTCGCAGGTTATTTTCCAAACTACGGTACGATGAATACTGAAGCACATACCATCCACCACCAGCAAGGCAAACTACTACTACTACTATAAGTGGCAGAATCCATGCAAATGCGTGTCCCCGATTAGACTGTTTAGAACCTAGTGCACACATATACACAAAACAAAGGATGAGAAAAAATACATACACCTGAGTTTCATTTTAGAAGTTGCTTTTATTATTCTGGCTGATTTCATCACCATTTCAGGCAGATTGGAAGGCACACTATTGACAATTCAGAAGAATTGGGCTTCCCCAGAAAAACAGCAAAAAGCAAAGTGTTAACTTTAACAAGTTCAAATTAAAGCTTGCTTTTTGAAAAATGTTCATAAATTAAATATTGGGACTGAAAATCTCACACATGGCACACGCGGGCATTCTTAAAGTCAGTATTTGGCAGTATTTATGGCTTCTTCATTACTGTTCATTGCAAGCTTGTTTCTGCTGGAAAAAATACATCTTTATGTCAAAATTCTCCAGTCTCAACCCACAGATTTGTCTGCTAAAGTGAGTGAAATAAATATTCTCCCCAACCAACTTGTGGATTGTGACCATCTGCAGATAAGATTGCTAGATGGAAACAACTTCCTGTTCATAGCCAAGTGGGATCTGCCTCATAGTTGCAGGGGTGGGGGGAGATTTTCTCCTAAATATGACTTAGGGAGGGAAAAAGGGTAACATATCCTCTTAACAGGTGAAGCCCAATAACAATTGACCCCACCTGTAGTGAGACCCCATGTCTGCATTTTTTTCTTTAAAAAAAAAAGAAAAAAGGTGCAACTGCACAAATTCGCATTAAATGTAATGTGTAGTTTATCCCCACCTGCCATAATCTCTCCAGTGTCTCAGACAGGGATCTTTCCTAGTCCTATCTGGAACTGTTGTGGACTGAAGATGGGGCCTTTTGCATGTGTATTTTACCACTGAGCTATAGCCCTTCCCTATTCCATCACAACAGAAATCGATCGCCAGAAATAATGCTCAGCTGGTAGAGTTTTTACACCACAAGGAATAAGGTGGTATGTTTTAAAATCTTTTAAGGCTGTTCCCTTCTCATTCAAAAGGAAAATGTCTATCGTACGTGTTTTCCTGCTCGAACAACTCTGCAGGAAGCAGAGTTGAAGTAACTGCTCTTCCTTTGATGGAAAGAGTGTTCAAGCATGCTGGATTGGTTGTGCAACCAAGTTCCCTGTGAGAAATCTAACTGCACAACCAATCCCTTCAGAAAGCAATTTTGCCAACCTTATGCCCAACATAAGACTAGAAAAGCCCCTTGAGCTGTAGTACCCAAGCACTAAACAACAGAATTTTGACACATGGGCAGAACATCCCAACATGTCAATCATTTCCCACCCATCAAAGTTGGCCTGTGGAGTGGAGAAAGATCTAGCCCATTGAGGTAAAATGGTTCCCCACCCGATTAAAAGCCTAGATTCTAGACAAGCAAGTCTGCATACATAATTACAGAGGTGCAAGGTTGCCAAACACATTTCAGTAAAAAAAACAACTAGATTTTATCGGTGGTACGAACAGACACCACAACAACTACACATAGTTTGAAAGAGGAAAATACCTTACTTTTCGGAGCAGCATGTGGTTGTTTCTTTGGCACATGGGCTAGAATACAAACCAAAGATAAGAGATTTAAGTGCAAATCAATCCAATTATTTTCAAATAAAATTCAATAAATAAATTCCATAAACTTCATGATCCAAATTGTCTTCCTACAAAAAGAGGAATATTCTCATCATATTCATAAGGCAATGGGAGAACAGCACAACAGGAATTCATATTTGAATCCAAGTAGCTATAATATTTATAATTTCTGGAAAACCCAAACATGCATTTTTCTCAGTTGTAAATTTGCTTTGCTGTTTTAAGGCTATAAAACATATTCTGTATAACTTATTACATAATAAATGTAGCAGAGTATAAATGCCTTAGTTTATAGTGTATAGTACAATTTAAGTATCTACATTTTGTTCAAATTGTTACAAATGCAACAGCTTTCTCTGTTCCATCTTTAAAATACTGTACTAAATGTATATATTTTTGCCAGTTGGAAAAACAGGAAGCATTACAATAAATAAAAGCAAGTATTATTATTTGGGTAAAGAAAACAGACTCCATTCCAGTCAACATTATCCAAAAAGATGAAACAAAAAAACACACCCTGCATCACTTTGAGGAAACAGTGGCAAGGTGGTACATACTACAAACAATTATCCCTCTTCAAACTGTTTGTAAGTCTTCAAAAGTATTTAGCCAAGCAGTATTAGTAATTAGCCAAAACAATAGCCATGTTTGGACTGTATGTCATGGCTCTTTTGTCAGAAATGCCTACGGCTAGCTATGCATTCAGGTAGAGGACGGTTTGAGGAACATTGTTTCCACTTTTTGTTAAGTTCAGCTCCCTGTGCTGTCCAAATCAGAAAGTTTAGTTAACACTAAGCCTACCTTAGTTTTTGTATTTGTAGTTTTTGTATTTGTTGTGAGCCAGAGGCTCACTACAAATACAACTCATCTGTGACACTTAAAACATAGCTTGTCATGATGACAGAAGGCTACCACTATCTGAACAAGTTACTGGGACCCATTTTGAGAAAGTGAACTATAGTCAACACATTATCTTAAAACCCTGCCTTAAAAAGCATTTCATTAATTATTCAAAAATAAAAGTTCAAGGTTTTTCTCCCCCAGTTTACCCCTATATTTCCATTTTTCCCCCACAGAAAAAATTGAAAAAAGATCTCATGATAGGACCTAATATTTCTGTTTCCGTGTCCAAAGCCTTCAACAGAGCTTAGAGTCTTCCTTACATAAACCTCATTACACTTGCTTATTTTAGTGAAAGTATCTGTGCAAGGGGGAATAGGTGAAGGAAATAGGTTTGGGACAACAGGTATCAAGTGGGGCATATATTTCAAGAGAAATATATTGGGTTTAATGCCAATTCCATGCACTGCTGCCAAAACACAGTACTGGAACATTTCACACTTATCACACCTACCTAGGACAATATGACCATTATATACTTATGAATTCAGACCTCACATTTAGATACACTTTCAACAAAAATGCATCTGTTTAGAAGAACGCAGGGAAATCCTCTTATTCAACCACAGGCTATGTCCAATAAAGTCATCCTGTTTGGGCAAGGATTTCCACGTGTGCAACAGAACTTTCCCCGACTCTCCTGCCCTCAAATCTGTTCTATGGGATTCCTCCACCTTCTAGAGCCACGTGGGGGGCACTTGGGGAGAGGGGAGCCCAAGGAAGTTCCACTGTGCAAGTGGAAATCCTTGTACAAACAGGGTAACTTCTTTGGGTACAACCCAATGTTTCAGACTAACAAGGTCTGTCTGTCTATATTTATTTCATTATATACCACTGCCAAACCAATGTCTTAAATCTCTCCTCTTTTACTTTCCAACCCAGAACTAAATCTAGCATATCATCCTGTCAGTGTTCTATAATCATGTAATGTGGAATGAACACACATTTAACCTACAGCTATAAACATGAAAGTTTTAAAATAAAAGCAGGCAAAATACCCACATACAAAAACTGGAGTTCCATACAAACCTTGCGTTCTCGCTCTTAACTTTGTCTTCTGATTAAGCCCTTGTGGTTTCTGAGTAAAATAATGTGCATCTAAAAAAGAGGATGCAAGAAAAAAACACGGCATCACATTAGTGATACAAGGAACCAACACAATCCTAAGACTGCAAAAGGAGCCCTAGATGGAGAAAGCTAGCTAGGGATATAAGAGTAAGACAAGCTTGCAAGGAAGCCCAGCTCTAGGGGCACAGGGAGCCCCAGACAATAGTTCAATCAGAAAGTTAAGCAGACAGGTGAGGTAAGAATCTCTGTAGGTTAAGGGTTAGCAGCTTACAAAGTTTTCTGATTTCACCCAATTGTTCAGAATGGTAAGAAGAAAAAAATGATAGCAAGGAGTTTCAAAAGGAAGTAAACTTGGGGAAATGGGAATTAAAATGGCAATGCAAAGCGTCAATGTAAGCACGTGTAAAGTGATGCACAGTGGGGCAAAAAATCCCAAGCCACAGATTTGGTCTCCACTTGCTGGAACTGATTTGGTGTGCTTGGAATACTATGAACAGTTATGGTAACTGCACCTCAAAAAATTGTAGAGCTTGGGGGGGGGGGAAATGGCCACCAAAATGATCAAGGGGATGGAGCTACTCCTTTTTGAGAAAAGTTTACAATGTTTAGGGATTTTTAGTTTCGAAAAAAAAGCAAGAAGGGAATATGATACGATATGATAAAGCTAGGCATGGTGTGGAAAAAATGAATAGAGATAAGCTTTTCTCTCTCACGATACTAGGCAGCTAAAAGGAATTACTTCACACAGCACATAGTTAAACTGTGGAATTTGTAGTGATGGTTACCAACCTGTACAGCTTTAGAAATATTAGGCAAATTCATGGAGAACTAGACTAAATAGCAACTGGTCATGATGGCTGTATACCACTTCCAGGATCAGAAGCAACATGCCTCCAATTGCTGGGGGATATGAGCTGGCAAGTGCTATTGTGCTCTGTTCTGCCTGCAGGTTTATTGTTGGTATTTGGTTGGTGCCACTGTGAGAACAGAATGCGGACGATACCGGCGTTTGGCATCAAGAGTCATCTTACGTTTTATCACTATATTGCATGTCAAACTGCTACCTGCATGAACGGGCTCTGATCCAACCAGAGTTTCAGGCAATGCACACAACCGCTTTTGGATATGCACAATTCAATCTATGGGTGCCGCAATGAATTCCTCACAGATTATAGCTCTATATTATGAGCTGCCTAAATTTCTGGAAAACCGCAGTGGAAAAAATACAAAAAGATCCTGCACCACATAACAAACTGACACCCTGTCAGGAATAGGAAAACAGGCAACTGCTACCTTCTATGAATCTGCTAGCTGACTGAAAATTATCATGCCAGATTTCAGGTCTGTTTTCACTCTCCACTTCAGTTGCTTCATGTTCTGAAAAGATACAAATGTTGAATCAGAGCCTAAAGCAATAAAACTATTTAATCCCATATTTACTTACAGCCCCATCCTTAGATTTAGGTTTGGTCAGCCATGTGCTTCAACTAATTCATTAAGATGAGTAGTTACTTTGGACTAAATGCATATTTCAAGAATGAACTTAACTTTAAGAAATATGCACATAAAGAGCACCACACTGAAATGAGTTTAGACACTTTAGACCTAGAAGTGAGCAGAGTTGCTTCAATATAGGTGGTCCATATTAGCAGTCTAGCCAGCTCAACAGCACAGGAGCGGATGCTCAGGAACAACTGTTCAATTGTCAATTGTTCTGGTCATTTCCACGTTTCACAAGGTGACCAAAGTATTGAAAGGACCACCTGGAGCTCCAAGAACATGCAGAAATCCATTGGATTCCAGAAGACCATAGGAATAGGTTTACAGTGGTACCATGGTTCTCGAATGTAATCCATTCTGGGAGTCCGTTTGACTCCCGAAACGATTAAAAAACCAAGGTGCAGCTTCCGATCGGCTGCAGGAGCTTCCTGCACTCAATCAGAAGCTGTGGAAGCCATGTTGGACTCTAGGCTTCTGAAAAACGTTCACAAGCCAGAACATTTACTTCTGGGTTTGCAGCATTCAGGAGCTGATTTGTTCAGGAGCCAAGCCGTTCGAGTACCAAGGTACCACTGTACTACCCTTGCAGAAAAGAACACACACTACATACAATCTTAAGCCTCAACAGGTAGCCGTCTGGTTATAACATGGGAGTTTAGCTAAATATCCCATTTAGACCACCTTCCAGTTTAATTGATAACACTAGATCCAAAGTGTGACCTGCTACATGTGTTGGGCCACAACACATTGGGACAGAATCACTGTAAGTCTACTCCAACAGTAATGACTAATAAATAATTAAATCCCCCCTGTAAGAAGCCCCTCCCCCAACATGAACATGCTGATAAAAATATCAATAGTGCTGTCACCATCTCAGATGAAACAGGTAGCTCCTCAATTAAGAGAAGCACTTACAGTTCCTAATTTATTGTCATCATGGAGCTAGGCAATGACCTTTTAATTTGCCTGCAATTTTAATCTTTGATAAAATGGTAGCATTAGAAATCTGTTGAATAATTGCTATTTTCTTTAGTTTACTACCTTCTTGCAATATACCTGGAAATGTTTTATAACAAAGGGTGAGGTATAAATAAATTTGAGTTCTGTGTAGGCAACACCACAGACTACTGCATTTCACAAACCTCTGGGTTCCACCAGTTAGATTATTCCTTCATACCCATGTGTATGTGTAGACATGAATGTACCTCCCTGTAGGGATAGCACTTCATGCATCTATTAATTTGGGTTCTGGCGCACAAAAAGCATATGCCACAATATGCTTTAGTGTGCCGTAAGTCCCAGATTATAATGGCTGCCTTTCTGAAATTAAAAAGCAAAATGATCCAACCTGATCTATTTCTTGTAGAGTCTCTGGCTTGGTCATAAGAAAGCCCTGTTAAGACAAGAAATTATTCATTAGTAATCAATATAATAAGAAGTAAAAAAAAGAAAGCTGGTCAATTTCTGAAGTGAGATTTCAAATAATGCTACAAGGGAAAATGCATTTACTTCAGCTCTAGCTTCCACAATTCTTGGAAATGCAAAGTTGTATTTTGTTCCTTTATTGGTATAAATAAAGGAACAAAAATTAGGAGCTGGGTATCTGTTACAGAGGATATGTTTGGACGATCAAATCCTGGTATAATAAACCAGGATATACATGAGCTTTGTTTACCTGCACACAGCCTCTTTGACCCCACATTATCCCACTCTTTGTGGAAACGGGGCAACAAGCTGCAGTTGACCATAGCTTCCCATTGCATCTGAATAAGGAGCCAACAATTTCCAGACATGCAAAAATATGAAGCAATTTGTTTACAGATGACTTCCAAATCCTGGCTTGCTTGGAAGCATATCCTAACCATAGTTTCTCAGTTCAGATGCAACAAGGAACCACGCTTGTTTCCAGACTCATGCAAACGCAGCAGCAAACAGGCTGTATAAAACATGAATCTGAACAGCCAGAGTCAGAATCAGTTGAATCTAGTCAGATTTCTGAATTTCCATGAATATGTACATATAAGCACTGTACATATTACATCCGAGTAATATAGAGCAACACAACTTTGTTCAAGACTGCTGTAGGCATTTTACCTGTCCTTGGACTTCTTCTAAGAGCTGGTCGAACAAGCTCAGAGTCATCTGCAATTCCCAAGATGTTTTTACTCCCTACCAAAGGAAGCAAAGTAGAAATGCAAAGAATTCAGTAATCAAATAGCTACTGCAGCCACTCATATCCCTCAACTACGGAGAAAAGGCATCAATTTAAGAGCACAAGCAGAACATGCAACCCATGAGCCCCTAAGGACTCTGAAATAGAGACTGAATATTTGGCCTCCACAGGTTTTATACACCTGTCACTAAGACATAACATTAAATATAGGTAAGCAAGGCAGATTTTTGAAGATGTAATCAAGAAATGCTCCAAATATCTACTACTGGTTAGCCAATTTTTTCCCCTGCCAAATGATCACAGAATCATTAAAACATTATTTGCTAAGCATATTTTTCAAAGAAGATATAATAATGACTATGTGACAAGTAAAGTCCCCATGTTTGGGGCATAGAAGAATTGACAGAATCTGATTAAAATAGTTTCAATAATTATGTCAATTAAGCAACATTGTCTGATAACAGTTAACTACAGTCATACCTCAGGTTGAAGTTGCTTCGGGATAAGTATTTTCAGGTTGCGTGCTGCGGCGACCAGGAAGTAACACGCTCCATTACTTTCGGGTTTCACCACTCACGCATCAAAATGACGGTCAAAATGACGTCATGCACATGCGCAAAAGCAGTGACTAGCAACCCACGTGGGCATGGGTTGCGTTCGCTTCTGGAAGTAAACGGGGCTCCAGAACGGATCCCGTTTGCATCCAGAGGTACCACTGTACTGTTTTACAATGATATGCAACTGGGCCTATGACTTACTTTGAGAAGACATGTAGACATTCCTAGAAACTAACAATATACAGTGGACGATCGGGTTGCGAACATGATCCATGCGGGATGCACGTTCGCAACCTGCAGCGGCGCGTATGCGCGGGTTGCAATTTGGCACTTCTGCGCATGCGCAACTGCCAAAACCCAAAAAACCCCAACCTGAAGCGTCTGTAACCCAAGGTATGACTGTTTAAGCTAAAGGCAAAATGTAACCATTTACATACCATGACATTCCTCACGTACCATTTTTCTTAGTCACTTATTGTTTACGCAATTCTTTCCTTCTGTGCATTCAAAATAGATGAAAATGAGGAAAAGGAAACAGAAACCTAACTTAAGAATTGTTGCGGCTTGTGAAATTGACTGTGCCTTCTCAACAGTAAGCCCAACCAAGTTCAATGGGACTTACTCCTAAATAAGCATATACAGGGTTTGCAGCCCAAAGATATAATTTGATTGGGAATTCTCTGGAAAAAAACTCCATCAGGGGGCCGCCGTGAGATGCCACCAACCACTGGACTTCCAATCCAGCAGAGGCAGACTTCAGGTAACCTTTCGTAATATGGCACCCTGCGCAGGGGCAAAGTCCCATATGAATCTTCCCAATGTTGTGCCCCCTTGGCTTTGCCCATGTGTGTAGGGAAACCACCTGCACCACCCTGAAAACAGCCTTCTTCAACCATGAGCACCCCGCCCCTGGAGAGGTTCCTGGACTACAAAACCCATCATCCCTAACCATCAGGTCACGGACGATGGGCAGTGTAGTCCCACCAACGTCGGCTGGTGGGGGGAAGGGTTGCTTCGACCGAAGCGAGCCAGACAGGCCTGCCCACTCACCTTCCGAGGCGGCGGCCGAGGCTTCTCGCAGGGCCTGCCGGTCCTCCGCCCTCTCGGGCCTCCGGAACGGCGTCGGCGGGTGGCGCCTCCCGGCCGAGCGGAGGCCGTAGGGCGCGGCGAGGGTCGCTTCCTCGCTCGGCTCCCCTTCGTCGCCCTCCCGTTCCTCGTCCACGTCGTCGTCGTCGTCCTCCGCTCCCCTCATCCTCCTCCTCCTCCGCAGCCTCCTCGCCGGCGTGGCCGGGTGCTCCAGCACCTCCTCGGAGAAAGTCACTCCCCGCCGCGGCGGCGGCTTCCTCCCGGCCGGGCGGGAATAAGGAGTGGAACTGCTGAGGGGAGTGGAGGCGATGCTGCCGCCTCCACCGCCGCCGCCATCTTGAGAGGCGGTTCTCCTCAGGGGCGGCCTGGGCGTCACGTGACAGAAGGCCCCGCCGCCGCCGGATCCTGAGGAAACAGCCGGGCTCTCTCCCAGCATCGCCCCCCGCTCGCCCCGGGCACCGCAGGCCGCCCTTGGCTTCAAACCCCCGGGCTAATACGCAGCTGGGGGAGAAGCTGCGATGGCGGCTCAGCTTGCCACCCGCCTCGTCCCCTCAGCAGGGCAAATACAGTAAATAAATAAAACTCCGCTTCCTCACGCTCGCCTGCGCGGACTGCTTGGCCGCCTCAGTCCCTTGCCCGGTCTCTCTCCTTCCCTCCCCGGAACTCGCGCATTCACACGAGCACAACTTTCCTCCTCCTCAGGAAATTCTTCCTCAGCGGCTCTCCGGCCTCCGTTTCCCAAGAGAGGAGGCCGCCCCGCCGCCGCGCTCTCCCGGCTCCTTCGCAGCTTGCCGAGACGAGGGTTGAGGCGAAGGGCCGGGCTGCTCCTTCGCCGAGCGGCGCTTTAGTCTGGGGATTGACGAAGGGAGGGAGCGGGATGAAGGCCCGGCCCATCCAGCCGCCGCCGCCGCCGCCTCCTGGGAGAGCAAATAGGTCGGGCAGGAAGGGAGCGGAGGTTTTTAAAGCAGCCTTCTGTAAATATAAAACAATTGGATAAGCTCGAGATCGGGTTGCAGGGCGACGTTACGTGTCCGTGTGAATATGCCGACATCCCCGCAGGTTCAGCAACAGGGCGCCTTTCCCCCCCACACCTGTCGAGGGGAGCCGCTGCCCCAATTTATGCTGCCCTTCGCAGATGAAAAGCTTAATTCCGTTTAAAGTCCGTTTTGGCCGGCATTTTCTTTGGAAGGAAATTATTTCTGACTACTTCCCCCCCCCTTTTTGTGACTTTTCAAGACACAGTGACTTGGGCTCAACATTTATACATGATTCTCTCCCCCCACCCACCCTTTATGGGTAGGACTCAAGGCAACATCTACAGGCCAAAATTGGGATTTTTTCTTTGTTTGTCAAAATGGATTTAAGCCCCTTTTGGAATTAAGTTCTTCAAATTCTAGCCGGCAGCATTTTTGCTGATGATGGTTCAGCTCACAAGCAAAGCTCAGCCCTAGTTAGTCGTCTGAGAGGGACATATCCTGCAGTTTTATACACATTTAAAGTAGATGAATAAAGTTAATTTTGGAATGTGCAGAAAATATAAAAAATAAATTGAAGGAACCACAGAAAGTGGGGGAAGAAAGTCGAGTTTCCATATGTTAAAATGATTGTAAAATTATGGAAATGTATAAAATTTAAAATCAGAAATAGAAGTTTTGAAAAGACCATTATTACCAGTGCTATTTTTCTAGAAAAAATAGGTGCCAGAATTCACCATTAACACCTGCAATGGCGCAACAGGACTTTCTTTCCGCCCTATCGCCGTTTGGCCTGCCCTCACTTAAATATAGTGCACAGAACACCAATTCCACGAATTCCTACAAACTACCCCCGATTAACTTGTGTGAGGGAAAACTTAACAATTTGGAGTCTCAGGCAGGATTTGATCAAATAAACAAGAAAGGTTTTATTAAACAAAGGAAGTTTATGACACAAGTGGGTAAAGCATAGGGTACTTCAGATTATAATGTTAATTTCACTTCAGTTCTGTCTCAGTCGTTGCTTGCCATTTAATACTTTGGTTCTTAAACAAGGTGGTATTTTCTGTCAGTTACACACCCCTTGGACAACCCTACTCCTGAGGTACTCCAAGTAACAGACCCAAGAGGTCTCCACACCCCTCTTAACTGGATTGGGAGTCTTCTTATTGTATTTTAGTGTTTTGTTGGAAGCCGCCCAGAGTGGCTGGGGAAACCCAGCCAGATGGGCGGGGTATAAATAATAAAATATTATTATTATTATTATTATTATTATTATTATTATTATTATTATTCTCTTTTTGGAGTAGAATCTCTCCCCTCCTGACTGGAATGAGACCTAAGTAGACTGTATCCTCACAGCTTCTCCTTCTCCTGGCTCAGCCTCAGCCTCCCAGTTAATTCCTGGCCTATTACTCTCACAGGACACCGCACACTGTCCTTCACACTAAGCTCAGAGACTCCTTTCTCCAGCTTGGGATATATTCCTCAGAGGGGATGTTTCTACCCAGAAGCAACTCTCCCTTCTATCCCAACCTGACTCCCAACCTCTATCCCAACCTAAAGAACCGTCTCTCCAAATCCTCTCCTTTTCAAACCTCTCTCCTGGAACCTCGGCCAATCAGAGGCTGCCATTCGTTAACCGTTTGCTGGCAGGGAAAAAGAAAAAGAAAACACTTGTTGACCTAACCTGCCCAGCAAAAACAAACTTTTCCGTCACAGTGCCCACCTCAGAGGTGCCAGAACTGAGTTCAGGCGAATTTGGCTGAAAAAAAAAAGCCCTGTTTATTCTTCCTGTCCAAAGTTATATCCAGGCCCTCCTCCCAAAGGAGCCCAGGTTGTACAGACAAACAAACACTGTAAACTCTGTTGATTATTTTTTGGTCAAAAGCCCTCAAAGCAGTGTGCCAAGTTAAAATGTTTAATAAAAATGTTAAAATTTGAAAGCAAGCAAATTACTTACATGTTAGCAGCCAGTATCACAGGGGACTATTGCTAAGGAGAAATAGGGAGGAACACCCAGTATGTTGTCATGAGCTCATTGCCAGCAGGTTGTAATTGTGCATAAAACCATAGTGTTTTTAAAGCCAGATAAACTACTCAAAAGTATCAAAACTGCTGAAAGTGCAATCCTGATGTCATTTTTCCTGTTTAAATCTAGTGAGCACAGCTGAGCAAGAAGTCCTAAGTCCATAAGATAACTTTCAGACAGAAGGAAAGGTGATAAGTTGCTGTTAAGAACCAGGCAGAGTGGCACCCGCCCTGTGGAACGCCCTCCCATCAGATGTCAAAAGAAATAAGCAACTATTTGACTTTTATAAGAGATCTGAAGGCAGCCCTGTTTAGGGAAGTTTTTAATGTTTGATGTTTTATCATGTTTTTAGTATTCTGTTGGGAGTCACCCAAAGTGGCTAGGGAAACCCCGCGTGTAAATTACTATTATTAGTGTTAGAATTTAGTTAAGTCTTGGGGTGTTAGAAGCTTATTGAGACACCTCCAGTGTGAGGTGCTCCATGTGTGTATTTGTGCCAGACTTTGCTAATCCTTTAATTAAGCAAGTGTCAAAAGCCAATTAAGTCAAGACTAGCCTCCTGCTTGCAGTGAGGTGTGAGCCTGGGGTAATGAGCTGTTAGCAAGACAAAGGATGAAAGAACAAATCTTATTTGCAAATGGGTGGATTTCCTCCCTCCCTCAACTGGAAGTTTAGTTGAAAAAGACAATGCCAGTTTTTTAGGTGAGGTTTGAGTTTAGAATAGTGGGGATTTGACTTGGAAAGCAGGGCAACAGAGCAAGGATGCTGCTGTGCCTATGGGGAAGCAGGACCCTCTTGCAATGCTGATGCTCTGAACCTTTCCATGGCAAGCTCAGTTGTATGTATGTGTCAGTAAACCATACATCATAAAGACACCACAGTCCCTGCTGTCTCCCATTTCCTGGAGTCTTGCACTGCCATGGAGATTGGGGGTGGCGTATCACAATAATATCCCTGTTGGATCAGAACCAAAGGTCTCTCTAGCCCAGCAGCCCCTTTCCTCCAGTGGCAAACCCTTACTTGCTGCCCCCCAGCAAAAAAGCCAAAAACATTGTAACCATCTGATAAGGGAATTGATCCAGCCCCCTCTCCATTTTGGATACCCTTTTCCACAACCACAATATCCTTTTTAAGAAGCAGCAGTGGAAACATTGTATTTCAAGCCAAGCACAGATTGTATAAATGCATCACTATACAGTGGTACCTTGGTTTGCATACGTTTTGGATTAAAAACCCGTAAAACCAGAAGTGTGTGTCCCGGTTTGCAACCTTTTTTTGGATGACAACCCATTTTGGGGGGATTACCAAGAAAAAATTTTTGGAGGCCCCATTGGTGAAAGTGCATCTTGGGTTACAACCTGTTTTGGTTTACAAACGGACCTCCGGAATGGATTATGGTTGTAAACCAAGGTACCACTGTATTGGCTGTTTTTAATTCCTTGCCTAATGATCTGTGGCAGGGAATATGCCTTTTTCGCAACTGCCGCATACTTGGGTGATGCTTTGATTAACACAGTCCCAAGATCGCTTTCCTGGTCAGTCACTGCAAGATCATACCCATTAGTGTACTAGTGAATTTTATCTAATTAATGGCTTTCTTTTAGGCAAGTACATGTATAGATAATATGTAAGCACTCACAGAACTGTCCATGCATTCATTAAAGGTTCATAGGTTTCACTGGAAAGATTATGCCCGTGTCCAGACAATTCCCATTGAAACCACTGGGTGCTTAATTAGAATTTCATTGCGTCCTTTCGTTTATTTCAAAATTTTATAGGCCTTTTTTGGCAACCTCGGAGCAGTAAACAACGTAATAACAAAAAGTAAAAGTAAAAGACAGCCGTGCTCTTTTGCCATCCCCATCAAACACTGCCTGCCATCGCGGGGGCGGGGGGGACCCTCACAAATTTATTCAGTCTCTCCCCTCCCCGTTTATTATGCTCGGGTTGTTTTCCAGACTTGCTGCGCCACGCACCGCGCGAGTTTTTAACAGGAGAGAGGGAGCCTCGTCTCTTCTATTCTTGTTAAAAAGGAGTACTTTGCCCTTCCAACCAAAGCGGCCAGGGTTTTATGGCCTCCCCTTCCTTCTTTCTCAGGAGATAAAGCACAAAAGCACAGCAGGAGGAGGAGCGCGCAAACAAAAGGGACTTTTCCATGCTGGAAGGAACATTGCCCGGGTCCTCTTGCAGCTCTTTCCTCGACCGCGAAACGTCAACCCGGTTTCTTTTTCTCCTAAATAGGACACGGAGGGTTGAGAAAACTACATGTCCCAGCATCCCTCGGGTGGGGGGAACCTGGTGCCATTAGGGATGAATGGTGTTGACGTTGGTAGAAATGGAAAGTCCTGGGCGTGTGAGTGCGCTGCGCTGCTGGGCTTCCAGTAGGAATTGCTAGGAAGTTTGGGGAGGCTTTGGGGGGCGTAATCTCTCTGCGCAAAAAAATCAAAACCCCTTCTTGCAAGCAACACACACACACACACACACAAGGGAAGGCCTGCCTGAAGTCACATTCTACAGGGAAAGTCTGTTTTCATCTTTACTTCCTGGTCAGAGAGTGGAGGAGGAGGAGGAGGAGGAGCGCAAAAGAGAGAAGAAATAGCCAACGCTTGGAAAGCGCGTGAAAGGTGGGTTTCGGTCGCGCCTTTCGCTGGGTTCAGGGAGACAGGGGCGCGCGAGGCGAGCGCCCCGCTTTTCTTCCTCACCCCCTGACTCTCCCCAATGCATGGCCGGCTCTTGGAGTTACTCTGCAGCACTTGCTTAGCCGAACAAGTCTGCGCTTGGTTAGCCGAACAAGTCTGTCGCGCTGAAAATAACAAAACGCGAAGCAGACAAGGGTGGGAAGGAACCCTCTCCACGAACTGGCAGAGCGAGCAGAAAGGCATGCCAACGTTGGCTCTCAGCGTGAGCACCCAGGTCTGGGTGTTATGTGAGTGCCCTGAACGGGTGAGCAACTTGTGACCCCCCTCCAATGTTATTGGACTACAGTTTCCATCATGTCTGACCAAGCTGGTAGGAGCTGATGGGAGCTGGAGTCCAGCATTTGGGCGGCCCCCGTTCCTCCACCCCTGGCCTTGGCTAGAAATGTGTTCTGATGGACTGGAGAGTAATCAATATTTTCGAGACCACCGTAAGATATAGGAAATAGACGTGGGTTGAAACTAGGAAAGCTGGTTTCCCCGCTTTAAGGAAAATTCATGTTCCTTTGCCTTATATAACAATATTTCTCTTTATCTGGGAGGTTACGCTCAGATACATTCCTCATTAGGAGAGGCAACCTCTTTAACTCCTCATGCCCTGAAACTAGAATAAACTTGTTCCAGGATTTGATTTCACTTCTTCAACCATGTTTGACCCCCAAAAAGGCAATGCGACAACCATTAAAGGTAAAGGGACCCCTGACCATTAGGTCCAGTCGCAGACGACTCTGGGGTTGTGGCGCTCATCTCGCTTTATTGGCCGAGGGAGCCGGCGTACAGCTTCCGGGTCATGTGGCCAGCATGACTAAGCCGCTTCTGGCGAACCAGAGCAGTGCACGGAAACGCTGTTTACCTTCCTGCTGGAGCAGTACCTATTTATCTACTTGCACTTTGACGTGCTTTCGAACTGCTAGGTTGGCAGGAGCTGGGACCGAGCAACAGGAGCTCACCCTGCCGCGGGGATTCGAACCGCCGACCTTCTGATCGGCAAGTCCTAGGCTCTGTGCTTTAACCCACAGCGCCACCCACGTCCCGTGACAACCATTATACTCCAACAAATCTAAACCTTGGTTTGATCAGGAATGCCTCGCTATGAAGCGCACTTTGCTGGGAAAATACAGCAACTCTTTATCAAGGGAAACTTCCTTCCATCTACATACACTGTAGACAGGGCTGGCTCTTCCATAAGGTCAGATGAGGCGATCACCTCAGGCAACAGGGTACCCAGGGCAGGGGCGAAACTAAGCTTTACTTCACCCTGGTCAAAGACCCAGTTTGGCACCCCCCTCACGTGCATTTGCATACACACGTGCACAGTCTGGGAGCTTTAATGGCACTCTTCTGGAGGCGTCACCTGGGGCAAAAAACCTGGCTGGTCCCCCACCCCCATAGCTACAGCTCTGTCCGATGCATAAGTTCCTGCTGCCAATCTTTCTTCCACCCCCTCCCCCTGTTCCTGATGTCAATCTTCACTCACCTGTTTTTTCCTGGCAGGGAGGGGGCACTCCATTTTGGGGTTTGTTTCAGGTGCCAAAATGTATTGGGCCGGCATTGATTGCAGAATATAATTTGCCATTGAGACAGGGCTGGGGTTCTGCGAGAGTGTTATTCATCAAATGGTGCATTCTGAAATTTAACCTTCTCGGTAGTGGCGCCCTCCCTGTGGAACGCCCTCCCACCAGATGTCAAAGAGAACAACAACTACCAGACTTTTAGAAGACATCTGAAGGCAGCCCTGCTTAGGGAAGCTTTTAATGTTTGATGTATTACAGTTTTTAAATTTTTTTTTTTGGAAGCTGCCCCGAGTGGCTGGGGAGGCCCAGCCAGATGGGCGGGGTATAAATAATAAATTATTATTATTATTATTAACATTATGACTTCAGATTGTTCTGGTTCGAGAATTATCTTGGTTTTTTCGAAATCCAGTAAGTTAGTTATAGGATAAACATTATGATACATACAGAGACATACACATGCTTCCCCTGGTGACTGAACTAGTCAGCTCCACTATTTCATGGTTCAAGTGCCACCTGCAAGAAAAATTTAGGAAGAGGAATAACAGGTGGACACATACACTTGTAGGACTTTCCGTATTGTTCTAAACAGTGTTAGAAGCTGTGAGCCCCAAATCTGAGCATTTTACTGTCATGCAGAAAGGAAGGGGTAGCAATTCTGGAGAGCAGGGATGAGAAAAAGGTGTTCTTTTCCCTTTCCTTCTCCCTGAAATATAGTGTTTAGTGTATCCACACTGTACGTCTCCTGGATACAACCCTACACCCTACCCCAAGGCTGCCTACTGTAAACTGGCAGAAGTTGGCAGAGGCCAAATTGCTCTCTCTCCTTCCTTCCATTTTCTCCCCTCCCCACAACTAACATCTAATATCCCATCTCTCGTGTGTTGACAGCCATTAACTGGTTAACTCACTGTGGTTGCTTCCACACTAGGAGTTCCAATGGAATTCCAACGCCTTGTTCCCTCACTTTTTACATGTTGTTGTTGTTTAGTCATGTCCGCCTCTTCGTGACCCCCTGGACCAGAGCACGCCAGGCACTCCTGTCTTCCACTACCTCCCACAGTTTGGTCAAACTCACGCTGGTAGCTTTGAGAACACTGTCCCACCATCTCGTCCTCTGTCGTCCCCTTCTCCTTGTGCCCTCCATCTTTCCCAACATCAGGGTCTTTTCCAGGGAGTCTTCTCTTCTCATGAAGTGGCCAAAGTATTGGAGCCTCAGCTTCAGGATCTGTCCTTCCAGTGAGCACTCAGGGCTGATTTCCTTCAGAATGGAGAGGTTTGATCTTCTTGCAGTCCATAGGACTCTCGAGTCTCCTCCAGCACCATAATTCAAAAGCAATAATTCTTCGGCGATCAGCCTTCTTTATGGTCACTTTTTACATACCACCCACATAAAGCTGTCATTCAATCAAGGACATCCTGTATTTGCTTTGTGGTTCTTCCTTCTCTTCTCAGATCAAAGTCCAATTTCTCTTCCCTCCCCGCCCTGAAGAATTGAATAGTAGGGTTTTGTTTTGACAGGGACAATGTATTCTCAGGCAGGTGAGCCCATCGCAGCTCGACCCAAATTCCCTACAACTTTTGCAGTGGGTGCCACTTTATGGTTTAAAATATATATTAAAACATTAGCTACGGTACATACCACCTAAAATGTAGGAATGTTATAGTGCAATAATATTATAATTCTAATTGTAAAAAATATATTTAAAAAACCCTCTTTGGTCACAGACAAATTTGTATCCTGTTTTTATTGTTTTATTATATTTTAATGTTCTTTTGCAAACTTGGGTCTCCAGCTGTTTTTAGACTACAGTTCCCATCATCCCTAGCTACCAGGACCAGTGGTCAGGGATGATGTGAGTTGTAGCCCAAAAACAGCTGGAGGGCCAAGTTTGGCAAACCCTGTTCTGTCACCAGTAAGTTGCCCAGAGAGCATTGCTATTGGGTGGCCTATACAAATAAATAAATATACAGGAAAAGTGATTTGAGCTCCGTTTATTTATTTATTTTGTAATTAATAAGAGTTGGACAATGGCTACTTAACAGGCTGAGGAAAGGAAAATGGCCTACCTTGGTTGGTCTTCCATATGGCGATGCCCTAAAAGACACAGGGGCTTTTCCTAGTTTGGGAAATAACAAGTGCCCAAGTAGGAACCTAGGCTTCAGGCAACACGCTACTCTCCGCACTGCCCTCTAACTGAGTTGTGGGTGCGGACAGACACATAATGTGGGGTGGGTACATCAGCAACTCCTCATAACCTGGGACTTTGCCACCCCAAGCTAGTCTTCCCCTTCAACCTGAAGGACCAAGTTGGCAGTGTGGGCCCTGGAAGACCATGCCCTCCGAGCCAATGTGCTGCAGTGAGTAGAATATTCCACCTGGAGTAAACCATGAAACGTAATAGGGTAATCATAATACAGTGGTACCTCGGGTTAAGTACTTAATTCGTTCCGGAGGTCCGTTCTTAACCTGAAACTGTTCTTAACCTGAAGCACCACTTTAGCTAATGGGGCCTCCTGCTGCCACCGCACCACTGGAGCACGATTTCTGTTCTCATCCTGAAGCAAAGTTCTTAACCCGAGGTACTATTCCTGGGTTAGCGGAGTCTGTAACCTGAAGCGTATGTAACCTGAAGCGTATGTAACCCGAGGTTCCACTGTAATAATTTTATTATTTATACCCTGCCCATCTGGCTGGTTTTCCCCAGCCACTCTGGGTGGCTTACAGCTCATAAAAAATGGTAAAACAAAAAATTCTTGATACAGGGTTGGCTTCAGATGTCTTCTAAAAGTCAGATAGTTGCTTATTTCCATGACATATGAGGGCGTTCCACAGGGCGGGTGCCACTACCAAGAAAGTCCTCTCCCTGGTTCCCTGTAATCTCATTTCTGGAAAATGAGTAATCCTGCGAAGTCAGAAAGTGAAACAGAATAAAGCTCCTTGAAGGAAGGACAGTATAAAATTGTGAACAATAGGGCTGGCTTTGCCACTGGCTTCTATTTTGTTGGGTTTATTTAAGATATTTTCAGCCCACCTTTCAGCCAAAGGCTGCCCAACATACCATACAAAAATAACAAAACAATAGAAACAAAGCAACAATAAATATTAATCTGTTTGAAGCTGTGGTTTGTAGCAATCTACTGGATGTGCAGTGTGATACCTCCTTTGCATGCAACTGTAAAAGCTTCTTGAATACATAGGGACTCTGGTTTTATTTTATTTTTTATTATCTATCACATTTATGTCCCACCTTTCCTTTAGGGAGCTCAAGGTGGTGTATATGGTTCTCTTCTGCCCTGTTTTGTCCTCACAACAACACTGTGAGGTTTTAAGTAAGTTGTAACTCAAAATCACCTGATAATTGCACAACAGCCAGTCATTTTTCTCTGTGGCCCATACAGGCTTCCCTGGAAAAGAGAAGCTCATAACACACTGGAAGATGACTCTTCAGCCCCCAGATACGGATGATATCTCACCCAATACTATACAAAATGAAACAGAAGAAACCATAGAGGAGTCCTTGTTGGAAAATCCCTTGGAGTCTGACAGAGTTCTGCTGAAAATGGAGCCCAG
Source organism: Podarcis raffonei (assembly GCF_027172205.1). Taxonomy (NCBI): domain Eukaryota; kingdom Metazoa; phylum Chordata; class Lepidosauria; order Squamata; family Lacertidae; genus Podarcis; species Podarcis raffonei. The sequence continues at coordinate 6,338,446 of NC_070607.1, read as the reverse complement.
TGGCCCTTCGGGATGCAACACAAGGCTTTCCCCAAGTTCATTTAGCATATCTGGCAGTTCTGAAGGTATAGATGTGGTAAACCCATTAGGTGAAAGGACTGGGTGTGTAGCCCAAGTTACCCGGCAATATTCTCTCACAGAAGAGGAATACAATTTGCTCAACACTACTCCAGAACAAAAAATGAGCTCAGAGGACCAGCAGAGCCTGCACTCCTTGGAACAACCTGAGGGACGAACAGAGGACTTAGATTCTGACGGAAATCTCCTGAAAATCGAGACAGGTGGTCCTCCAGGATGTAATATATTGCCTTCCTCAGGCACAGATAGTTTATCAGACAGTTTTGCACCCGAAGATGTGGTAGGTTCCTCAGATGAAAGGGCTGAATGTTCAGCCCAAGTTGGCCTACAAGATTCTCCAATGGAAGAGAAGAACAGTTTGCCCGAAACCATCCCTCAGGAAAAAATGAGTTCACATAGCCAGCAAAGGGATCACTCCTTGGAAGACCCTCGTGATGCAAAAGAGAATCTGTTGGACAAGGAAAGAGAAACAGTTGTTGAAAAGCCTGAAGGCCCTGGGTTGGAAAGATCTTTGACTGAAGGTAAGACTGTAGTAACTATTCCATGGTAACTAACCTTGACTGCATACACACATGAAAGAGACCAGTCTAAAATTCTGCACTAAAGAAACAGATCAGGACCAGCGGGTTTAAATTAAGCACCTGGAATAAAGGACATAAAAGTATAAAACTGATTCTTGTTCCATGATTATTTTTAAAAAAGTTGCTCCAGCTTGGAATGTGTGATGATTGGTGTGTTGGTTGTTTGTTTGTTTGTTATTAAAGTGGAAGAGGATAAAGCTCATATATTTTAAACAGGCAGTTAGCTGTTAGAATTGGAGGTCAGAGGAAAAGACTAGAAGGAAACACATACCACTCCTGACCTGACTTTTGGTAATCTTGTTCTGTACTAAATCCCTTTAGTAAACTTCAGGCCAGTGTGGATTTGATTTAAATCAAATCAATTTAAATTACGATTTAAATAATTAGTAAGACTTGATTTAAATCATTATTATTTTTTACAGAAAGACTCATTCTTGCTGGTATAATCTTAGTATTTACAACCAGATGAAGGTTTCATTTTTGGAATAATAAATTTTCAGAGTAGTTTTTACAGTTATATCAAAAATTACTGATTTGTTTATACTGTTAGAAATACATTGACAGATAATTATGAAATTATTGTGAGGTTTAATAAGTTAACTTTATATTTGGACAACTTTTCTGATGTAATTTATTGGAAGGAGAAAAATAATCATTTCCTTAATAACAATTTGAAAAATTTAACTGAAACAATAACATTATAGCATATGTATCCATGTCTGATGTGGTTAAATGATTTTTTAATATAAAAAAACTTAGACTGAATTTTAGCACACATGAAAAACTTAAAACAAATCCTTATTTCCTGATGAATAGCATTTGGACTATAATGTGCAAGACATTTGGACATTTAAGTGTAAGATGGAAAGGGGGGGGAAAGGTGTGCTACGAGAGTGTAGTTAAAAGCATTGCCACATTGGAAACGAAACTTACGCCCTACATAAATCTCATTTTCCAAAATACCAGAGAGCAAGAATTTGAGCTGACTCACCTCCACATTTATAAGAAGGGAGCTTTTGGGGCAAGCGCCTTCACGTTTTAGCTGGTACACTACATGATTTCTTTTTCTTCTGGTCTTGCTTTTGGGCCGGCTGGACTTCTTCCTTGCTGCTATTTCTGATAACGCTGATGTGCTTCTCAGGTCACAAGGGATGCAAAGCAGAGGCTGAGCCCTGCGCAGAAGAGGCTAGCCAGCAGAGCGCCAGAGAACGACCAATGGAACAGCCGGGTAATGGTGAGAAAACCTTTGTTCTCTACATAGCAACAAAGCTGATCAAATAAATTTTAATTAAGAAATGACAAAAAAGGAAATTAAATTAAATTAAATTAAAAGGGCTTGTATTGGGAATGTTACTCCAGTTCTTAGTATCCGAAACTGTCTATTCCTTTTCAGCCAGGGTTTCTTGTGCAAGAAAGGGGTGGTACATCTCTGTCCCACTGGTCGAATGTGATCTTCCAGACCCACCCCTTCTCTCTCTCTGGCCCTTGCGACCCCAGGCCACGTGTTTAGGGGAAGTTTGTAGTGACTGATGTTTTAATGTATTTTTAATCCTTTGTTGGAAGCCGCCCAGAATGGCTGGGGAAACCCAGCCAGATGGGTGGGGGGTATAATAATAATAATAATAATAATAATAATAATAATAATAATTATTATTATTATTATTATTATTATTCCCTGCCCTATACCCTCCCCAATGCTTCTACTCAGGCGGCAGCAGTGATGGCATGGTGGGTCTGCCATGTTCACCTGACCTTTGGTCAGTTGTGTTGCTACTTACCAGAAGGGAGAGAGAGGAGGATGGAGGTGAGGCTGGCAAAGTGCAAACTCAGCCGCAGAAACCCTGGATGGGCTTGGCTGTTTCGCTTGCAACATTCCCACCTCACCAACACCTCTCCTTTCTCCTTCCCTCTACCTCCTGGTAAGCAGCAGCAACATGACCGACCAGAGGTCAGGTGAGCTTTCATGCGGCTAGAACATGGGTAGGCAAACTAAGGCCCGGGGGCCGGATCCGGCCCAATCGCCTTCTAAATCCAGCCTGTGGATGGTCTGCGAGCTCTTACATGAGTAGAATGTGCTTTTATTTAAAATTCATCTCTGGGTTATTTGTGGGGCCTGCTTGGTGTTTTTACATGAGTAGAATGTGCTTTTACTTAAAATGAATCTCTGGGTTATTTGTGGGGCATAGAAATTCGTTCATCCCCCCCCCCAGTAGTCCGGCCCCCCACAAGCTCTGAGGGTCAGTGGACCGGCCCCCTGCTGAAAAAGTTTGCTGACCCCTGGGCTACAAAAATAAGAGGCACAGACATTGCCCTGCTCATTTTATTGCTGCCCCCGCTCCCCAGTTTTCTCTCTGGCCCTCCCCACCACTTGCAGGCGGCCCCTGGGAAACTGGCCATGGGGCAGAGCTGATGTTTGACAGCAACTTTGCTGCCAACGGAGCCTGGTGTGCGTGTGTCAGGAGGTGCCAGCCGCCTTTGGAGTATGAAATATTTTCAGTACAAGGTGAAGCTAGTCTATGCCATCCGCCGTGTGTTCCCCTGAGTCTATTGCCATGTGGATTGATTGACTTTTATTGATTTTAAAATAAAGCTTTTTATTGATTTTCACAGTGCAACAGACAACAATTTGATTGATAGCATTTTTTATCCTGTTCTTCAGCCGGGGAGTGGGAAGAGGGGAGAGAGACTTCCTTGAGTGGCTTACAAATATTAGTAATGATAAGGCATTTTGTGGTATATCGGGCTCCTTTCTGAATCATGTTTTTCTGTCTTTCATGATCATCAGGTTTTGCGTCCCCTGGGCTTGTTCTGGGAGCTGTGGTGGCTTTGGCTGCTGTTTGCATAGGTGTCTCTAGCTACTTAAATTCTCACCCCCTGAATGTGCCCAAAAACCCAGTTGTGGAGGCCTTCCTGTCAAGATTTGATCCTCTGAAGGACAGCTTCCCGGGTCAGAGACCTTACCTGTGGGTCCGGGTCCGGAAAATCCTACAGAAACACCTCAATGCTTCCCGCCACATGGAGCCAGCTATCTTACTCCTTGCCTCTGCGCAGGAAGGCAAAGCCACCTTGAAGTGCCTCAGCTCCCAGATTGCAGACACCTACTCCTCATCCCTCGGCGGCAGCACGGTCGAGGTGGATGGAGCCTCGAAATCCACTCTCAGCAGCGATAGGGCCAAGCTGGCTGTCGACGAGGAGCTCACCTCTGGCTTCCACAGAGGGGGGAGGGCGGCTGTGGTGCATCAGTTTGAGTCTCTGCCTGCGGCTTCCACCTTGATCTTTTACAAGTACTGCGACCACGAGAGCGCAGCTTTCAGAGACGTGGCGCTGATTTTGACAGTCTTGCTGGAGGATGAGAAGCTGGAGCCTAATGTTGGCCTGCAGACTGTGGAGGAAAACGTACGGGACTTCCTCTGGGCCAAGTTCACGAACTCAGACATGCCCACATCCTACAACCACATGGACACGGACAAACTGAGTGGGTTGTGGAGCCGCATATCCCACCTGGTCCTGCCAGTCTACCCAGTACAAGCCATAGACGATGCTGGTTGCCCTTTGCAAGCCGGAGCCCAGAGCTGAACAAGGCGGAAAGCCAAAAAGCTCTGAAGGATTTGCACCAATCAAGGAAACTTGTTTTTCCCCTACATGACTGTGTGAGCCAAGCAAGCGTCTAGAAGCATTAATGAGGAGCCTGCTAATTTTATATCAATAATGCATTTTGATGTTGGTATTGATTGACAAAATGAGAAGTATATTAACTGTGCTACTTATGTAGCCGTTGCAGCATTTGTGATGCAATCCAAGGACAATTTTAAAAAATACTAATGGAGAGGTGGGTGGTATTTATCTCTTGCACGTTGCACATCCAGAATGTTTTTTGCCACTGGAGGAAAACAGAATGAATGCAGAGACCCAGGAAATTGCCCTTAGCAAACTCTGCCCTTCTTAAAAGTTAGTTTTGATATAGCAGTGTGCCTAAGCTTTCCGTTACATGGATTAAATCCTCATGTGCAGGGGTGGAGAATACACCCTGTAATATGTACCTGAAATTTGGAAGGCCCTGGTTAGCAGCTTCTATTAACTCTTCACAAGCAAAGAAAAAGCAATAAATCCTACATCTGTGACCAGCCGTAAAACAGGGAAGGCTGTCTTTCCCTGCAATATATATCAGCACAGGATCATTCTGTGTGTCTTATTTGGTGCTGACACTGAATCAAAAGCATAGAAAGAATACTATAAATACATAGAAGAAGCAAACGGTGCTTCTTGAGCCGGCCTCAATATGGTTCACGTCTGTTGTACTGATAGGGGAGAGACCAGTCCAGGTTAAACTCAGGGTACAGGGGTTCACACAGTTGAATGCAATAAATCGGGAAACTCCTGAAGAATGATGCAACCTTACACTTGGGTGTGCCTTAGCCAGTTGCACAAATTTCTTTCTTAGGTAGTGAGATGAGTGGAAAAGCAAGTCATGTATGTAAGAACCGGAGAGCATGGGTAGCTAGGGAGGGAAATGTTGTTGTTTTTTCAATTTAACTGTTGATAATCTAGCAGTGATCATATCCCCAGACAGTATTGCAAGGCAGGTGTGCTACGTGGACACCACAGGAGGCAGATAAATGCAGTTGTCATTTCCCCATGTGAAACTGCAAAGCATTTCCATTGAATTATACATTCTTTAGGAAAAAAGCTAGTCTGGATGGGAAGAATTTTTTTTTTTTTAAAGGACTATGTCTTTGTATAGGAGAATCTCTCAGGAAGGCAAATCTGTCTGTTCCAAAGTAACAGAGAACAAACTTCATGCCAAAAGAAGTGTCTCCTTTTTTTTTAATCCTGCTGGTGATTTGTTAGAATCCTGGGGCAGTATCCAATACGCTTGTTCCACGAGCTCCAGAATTCCTGCTTGCACAGTGGAACTCTCCCATTCTCTCCCTGCGTGTGCCCTGCCCCCTCCCAAAATCTGCTCTGGAGGGTGTGAGGGGGACCCCTGAACAGATTCAGGGGGTGCATGAGGAGAGGGAAGAGAAGTTCTGTCAAACAGCCCAAAGTCCTTGTGCTGATGGAACTAGTTCATTGAATACCACCTGCCATAGTTACATGGCAGGTGTCAGCTGGTTCCGTAGCTGGAGTTCTATCAGCACCCACCACTCAATCATATTTCAATCATATTCCATCCCTGTATTAACTGCTACATTAATTGTTTCACATATGCACCATTTGCACTAGCAGTGCCATCTTACGTATGTCTACTCAGAAGCAAGTCCCAGTATATTCAGTGGAGTTTATTTCCAGGAAAGGACACATAAGATAGAAAACTTTCTTTCCTTCTGTTACCTGGCTTTGTCTCCTGGGAAACAAAGGGCAGTATCCAACATTAGGCATACCCAGAGTAACCCATGGGAATTTCTGAACACAACTAACTTAAGTTCATTAGTTTCAGTGAGTGTAACTTGGTTGGATACAACCCGGCTATTGTCTCCTCGCTTGTTGTAGAAAGGAAAACCATCACGAATCTTTAAGACTGTGCATGCTGCTTTCTTTAAAGGTTCATATAGCTTGAATCCAGCTGTTTTGTGTCTCCAATCAGAAGGCAAGTTTTGTGTCTCTCTCTTCAGAAGGCAAGTTCAGGTTCTTGGCTGCCGAGCCAAGAACAACTCACTTAGATTATTTTTGATTTAAAGTTGAACATGGAATTGCAGTCTGAAGGAGCCACACGAATAGCATTGCCAACCTAACAGGAGTTTGAACTGTACCAATGAGCACATCCATCTTATAAAAAACCTTTGCCTTCTGATTTCTGCGAATCAAGTTGCTGCTAAAGGCACAAAAGCAAGTACGTTTTGATCAGTTAGCAACACTACTGGACAGCAAATGCAATTTGTCATTTTAAGTAACACTGAAAATCTAGTCAAATAAATATGAGCTAATAAAGGATAAGAATGAAGTGCATTAAAAATATTTTTGATCTTTGTGTGAAATAAAAGTCAAAGTGGAAGTTATCAACTATTACTAGTGACACTTGGGTATTGTCCACAGTTTACTGTGTGTTTGCAGCCGTTTGTGTTCCCGTTTCATTTGCATACATGACGTTACCCTCAGACAACACCATTCTCAATGCTTTCCCCCTGTAAATTTAGGCTTACTCAGTATGAGGATAATCCAAGAAGTTGGAGCAAACCAGGCTCCACTCCTGCTGATCAGCTGAGTCTACACAGTGACATCAGCTGATGAACAGGCGTGGGGGATTTGGGGGGGGGTGTGATGTGGTTTTGCAGGCTGGAAGCTCTGCAATCCTGCCCTGTGTTGGCCAGAAGCAAAAGAGGACCGATTTCCTGATCCTTAAATAATTGTGCAGAAAAAGGCATTTATGTTTAGCTGTTCTCACCTACTGAAAGTCCCTCTTCCCCAGAGCTGTGAAAGATAGAGGGAGAATCCTCTCTGCCCTTCTTTCCACTTGTTGCTCAGCGCAAAAAGTCACTGCAGTTTTTTTTTATATAGAATATTTATTAAATTTTCCAATTATTTAAACAAACAAACAAAAACAGAACAAACAAAAACATTAAAAAAGACATATAGTTCATAAATCATGCTTTTCAATAACAAATTTCTCAGACCTCCTCATACTTCTCCTCCTCGTATCCCAATTAAAATTATTTGTTCAGCAAATCCTACACTTAAAGCATTACAGCTTATAATATTACCTTATTTTTCAGACCCTTTTTCCCCATCTATGTTCCTTTATATCATTACAGCTAGAAACCACTCAATTTCAATCCAACACCATTTAACTTTCCTTAATTTTGCAATAGTTCTGTAAATAGTCCTTAAATTTTTTCCAATCTTCTTCTGCCGACTCTTCTCCCTGGTCACAGATTCTGCTCGTCATTTCTGCCAATCCCATACAGTCAATCAGTTTCATCTGCCATTCTTCAAAAAAAAAAAAAAAGTCACTGCAGTTTTTAAAGTTTTATTTTCAAAAGTCTGCAGTGTCAAGCACATGGTGTTCAAACTTCCTTCCTTCAGGGAACCCCTATTCCCATCTGAACTTTTCCGCTGAGAAGCTCTTGCATGTTTGCCGCAGATTACCTGAACATTGAGGATCCTGGGACGTCATCTAGGGTGGCGCTGTCCGGTCAAACAGACCACTCATTTTTGCCCCAAACGAACTGAGTCTCTGCTAACACAGGCATATCTTCAGAAATGGACAGGGCCAGAGGCAAAATGGGCAAGAAATATAATTTTTTTCCTCTGTAGGATAAGGTAGTTTCTACATGCCTTCATGCCTAGTGCTTTTTTTTCTGGTGGTACTCGAGGGAATGCAAAAAAATGTCAAAAGTGTGGCACTTTCTGGTGAATACAGGCACCTTTTTGTTAGTATTTCATGCCTCTGATGCTGCAGATGTGATTGGTGTAATTCACATGCCTGTCTGGGAGAGTGTGGGAACAGAAGACAGTCTTATCTCTTCCGCTATGTGTAGTGTTACACTGTACTTTTGCTTTTGGCCTGCCTGTTCTCTGAAAGCTGGGGGTTAGCCTCCCCTTCAAATGGTGGAGCGGCCAAGCCACACTATTCTCAAGTACATACATGCAGGACACATAGAAATCACACACAGAGATGGACAGATGGACAGGAAGACACTTTTAGCAGAGGTGGGGGTATAAAAACAGACACACTCAGCAGAGAAGACCACAATGCTGGGCCAGGAAGAGAGGAACATCATCATCATCATCATCATCATCATCATCATCATCATTATTATTATCACAATGGGGAGGAACTCACATCATCTGCTGTGTGTGCTTTTCTGACCTCTTTCCTCTGAGCATACATGTACCTGCCTGCCTAGTGGGTATGAGTGGACCATGTGTATTTGTGAGTTGAGTGCATCAGCCTGTAGGTATCTTCTTCTTCTTCTTCTTCTTCTTCTTCTTCTTCTTCTTCTTCTTCAATCACTTGTAGCCGAGTAATACTGTCTTCCATAAACACGGTCTTAACAGTGAGTCCGTAAGTGACTGTGGAGGCCAATTCTGGATCCACACGTCCTTCCACAATGGGGACAGAGGTTTCTGGGTAGGAGTTGATCACAGTGTGGATTTGCAAAGCGTGCCTTCCTCTTAGCACGTTTCTCCCTTGCGTCCTGAGTTCAAGTGTCTTCAAAGCCCATGACACTTTTGGTAAAGGCTGTTCTCCAGTTGGAGCCCTCGCAGGCCAGTGTTTCTCAGTCTTTACTACATTTTTTTAGATTTGCCTTGAGAGAGTCTTTGAACCTCTTTTGTTGACCACCAGCATTACGCTTTCCATTTTTAAGTTTGGAATAGAGTAGTTGCTTTGGAGGACGATAATCGGGCATCCGCACAACATGACCAGTCCAACAAAGTTGATACTGAAGAAAGTCCGTTGAGGACTTATTGGATCATTCTTTGTCTAGCTCCTCCCCTTTGACCTTACTGCCTTGGGTGACCCTGCTGGGAGTAAGAGACTCCTGATGGCTTCGCTCACAAGGGTCATAGGAACATGCAAGCCCATTCATCACAACAAGGTGATGATCCAGCGAGTGAGCCTGTATGTATACATTGATATGTGCCGATTAGTGACAGAGCACAGGAGATGTGTAGCAGATGGCACCTCCTATTTTGCCATTTATCAGAGGACTGAAGTCTCCAAAGAAAGCCAGAGGAAAGTCGTTTTGTAACCAGTTGTAAACTTGTGCTCTTTCCCCAAGGATACGTTTTGAGAGACAACAATGTTATCTCGGAGCCTGTGTTGGAATTGCAAGCAACTTTGCTTGGCCTTGTTGACATGTATGAGTTCCTAGCAAAGATACAGTGACCTTGGAGTCTCAAATTTCAGTGGCACCCTGTGCAACACCAAAGTTCAGCACCAGCAGCCTCTCAACTCCCATTCTACATCATAGTTGTGGTGCCCCTGAGGCTCCGAACCAGTCACACTCCCCTAAATCCATCTGTGAACCCCAAGGTCTCCATGGAGGATGGTAGAGAACAAAGGAGAAGGGAGAAGATTGATAGACCTGCCTGCCTTAAGATTAGAATGCTGGGACTTACACAGAGAATGGAAATGAATGAATGGTGATGGACTGTTGACATTAATCCATCCTTACTTACTTTTACCTTTCTGTCCTGTTTTATAAATATACAACAATATGAACAAAAAGTCAAAAAATTATAATTTCCCATTTTCTTATCAAAGTGATGCCCTACTACAGTGGACGCCTGAGTTGCAAACGTGATCTGTGCGGGAGGCCCGTTCACAACCTGCAGCCCCGCGTCTGCGCACGCGCAGGTTGTGATTTGGCGCTTCTGCACATGCGCAAAGCGCGATTTAGTGCTTCTGTGCATGCATGAGCGCCAAAACCCGGAAGTAACACATCCCGGTACTTCCAGGTTTCGGCACATCCGTAACCCAAAAACGCGCAACCTGAAGTGTCTGTAACCCGAGGTATGACTATATAGGCTCAGCTTGCTTGAAATTAGAGGCCTTTTTGTCCCAGGGAAGTTTGAGGTACTGCTAGCCTCCCAGGTTCAGGGGAAAAGGGGTCGGAGAGCCTGATTAAGGTGCGTTCTCTCCTCCTAGTCCAGTGCTGCAATGGGGAGGAAAGCGCTTGCCAAATAGCATGCCTCTTAGGGAGGAAACAGCAAATAATGCTAAGACTGCAGTCTAAGAACGGCAGTCTCCCCACTGAGTTCACAGGGGCTTACTTCAATGGTTGTTATTTTACAAACATCACAAACAGTTCCCACTTACAAAAGAGTAAAGGGAACCTCTTAGCCTGGATCACCCTCTCAGCAACAGCCAGATTTCCAGTACTTTGCGAAAGGCTGACACACACAACTTTTACATTCTAGTAAAGGTAAAGGACCCCTGACAGTTAAGTCCAGTCGCAAATGACTCTGGGGTTGCGGCGCTCATCTTGCTTTACTGGCCGAGGGAGCTGACGTTTGTCCACAGGCAGCTTTTCCAGGTCATGTGGTCAGCATGACTAAGCTACTTCTGGCGAAACCAGAGCAGCGCACGGAAATGCTGTTTACCTTCCCGCCGGAGCAGTACCTATTTATCTACTTGCACTTTGACGTGCTTTCGAACTGCTAGGTTGGCAGGAGCTGAGACTGAGCAACGGGAGCTCACCCTGTTGCGCGGATTCGAACCGCCGACCTTCTGATTGGCAAGCCCAAGGCACAGTGGTTTAGGCCACAGCGCCATCCGTGTCCCTACATTCTCGTAATGTAACCATAATACCGCTCTGCGTGTAGCTTGCTCGTTGTAATGAAGTTCTCCCCCTCCACTGTTGTATGCTTTACTATGCTTCTAAAATGAGTGAACATGCCTATTAAAAATGAGATTAAAACACAGCTTCTGCAGAGATCAGCTCCCTTCCAACCCATCAAGCGAGCTGAAAAGCACTCTGCTGCAAAGCAGGGTTTGCATGCTTCCTTGCAGGCTCGCTGCTCCAGCCACTTGACTCCATTCCTATTTTTGTCCTTTGATTTGGACCTGTACCAAGCAGCTTCCACTGTTAAAGATATAACAGATCGAAGAGGCACAGGTGGCACAGCCATGCAACACAACGGAAATTCCTGTGGAGGTCAGGCCACCATCCATCAACATGGGCTGTGCAGGCCTGCCCACAAGAGGGCGCCCTGCTCCTCTGCTTGAGAGCAAAACAAAACCGCGTATTTCTGAATGAACAGACATAACCAGACACTGGAGAGACCTGTCAGGAGTAAGCATGGACCAATAGTACCAAATAGTATGGGAAACAGCCCTACTAGAAAAATTAACTAATAAACTGAAACTGACACGGGGACAAACAGAAGAAGACGCCTTCACCCCGGTATGGCTCCCCTTTATCACATACACAACCCAACAGGACAATGACAACAATCCACCAACAGCATACAAATCAATATGGCTAACCTGATCCAAAACACCCACCCACCTCACTCACACATGAAAACAAAGATCACCACAGCCAATCACAAGCAAACAATCACACCCTAGGCCAACCCCAACCTCTCTCACCACCAAAGGAACGCAAGTGAACAACACAAGCAACGCTGACACCAAACTCTACATACATTAAACATAATAGAAACACCGCCACCCGACCCCACCCCCATCCATCTTCCCTCTCTCCACCCCCCTTTCTTTTTTCTTTCTTTTTTCTTCTCCCCCTAACGCCTCAACAAATGAAACGGATTTGTAAAAATGTTACATGGAAGAAGAAGAAAAAAATACGAGGCACTACACTTCTGTAAAACAAGAAAATCCTTAATAAAAAATATTAAAAAAACAAAAACAAATGAGAGCATCACGAAGTAGAGAAACACTGGTTTACAGTGGTACCTCGGGTTACATACGCCTCAGGTTACATATGCTTCAGGTTACAGACTCCGCTAACCCAGAAATAGTGCTCCAGGTTAAGAACTTTGCTTCAGGATGAGAAGAGAAATCGTGCTCTGGCGGCGCGGCAGCAGCAGGAGGCCCCATTAGCTAAAGTGGTGCTTCAGGTTAAGAACAGTTTCAGGTTAAGTACGGACCTCCGGAACAAATTAAATACTGAACCCGAGGTACCACTGTATTGCTATGGCATTTGCATGCTAGCATGTTCGGCTCTGAAAGGCTCCCATAGCTAATTAGGAAAATATTTTATTTTAACACAAAGATAAATCATGCTATTCCTTTTTTTAAAAAAAGATATTTATTAAATTTTCCAATTTTTTAAACAAACAAAAACAAACAAACAAAAAAACTAAAAAAAAAACATATAGTTCATAAAACATACTTTTCAATAACAAATTTCCCAGACCTCCTCATACCTCCCCTTCTTGTATTCCATTTAAAATTATTTGTTCAGCAAGTCCTTCACTTAAAGCATTACAGCTTATAATATCACCTTATTTTCCAAACCCTTTTCCCCCCCATCTATGTTCCTTTATATCATTACAGCTAGAAACCACTCAATTTCAATCCAACACCATTCAACTTTCCTTAATTTTGCAATATTTCTGTAAATAGTCCTTAAATTTTTTCCAATCTTCTTCTGCCGACTCTTCTCCCTGGTCGCGGATTCTGCTCGTCATCTCTGCCAGTCCCATACAGTCGATCAGTTTCATCTGCCATTCTTCCAGAGTGGGTAGATCTTGCGTCTTCCAGATAAATCATGCTATTCCTGCCCCCCCTTAAACCCTTGAACTCCTCCAACAGCACGCATGTCTACTCAACATCCCACTGCCTTCAGTGGAGCTTCCACCCCACACCCTGTAATTTATGAGTGGGATTGCAACTCCACATGTTTTGCAAGACTGTATTTATTTCTCTAAGTATGGCAGCAGCACCTTTCAGGGCAAAACCCTCCCAAGGTAGCCTACAAAAGAGAATAAAGTTGACATACATTGGTTGGCATCTGTCTGTCTCTAAAATATATATAAATTGACATTTTTTGGGGGGGGGAAATACAAAGATTAATATTGGATATCTTTTTATCAAAACTAAAAAGCTAAATAAAAACACACAGAAATAGAGAGGAGGAGGAGGAGAAGAAGGGGAGAAAGAGGGAAAGAAAAAGAAATCAACAAGAAAGAGAAAGATAACTTCTGATTCTTCATCTGTCAGCTATCTATAGAAAATTATTCAGTATAATACCAAATAAGTGGTATTATACCGACAAAAACAGAGTGGCTTGTCAAATTATTGGAGTATTACAATATATCCAAAACAATGGGAGAAATTGGAAGGATCTCAAAAGAGAAGATAGACAGGGACTGGAAGGTGTTTAAAGGATACTTGCAAAGCCGTATTGAAAAATCAGAACTCCTATTAGAATAAACAAGTTCCGTTTTAAATACTGAAATACTAGATAAGATGGATAACAATGTGTAATAGAAAAAGGAGCATGAAATTAGGTTAAAGGTGTGTGAAAGAAAGTAATAGAAGTGGAAAGAAATTGCAATTGAGTAGATTGGAAGTCTGAACTTCCGGTGGGGCGTGAACCCGACACAAGAGAGGAAATTTTTTCGGAAGGAAAGCCATGGCTATTTCGGACGAAAAAGGGGGTTTTTAGGGCAAAACCCCCCCCGCTAAACCTCTGGTGGGTGTCCAGAGGTCCAGGTTCCCGGCGGTGCCTGAAAGCTGCCCGTCCGGCCGTCAGGTAGCCTCCGAAAAGGAGGTGAAGAGTGCGGCGGAATGGGATAGCTGGCTATCGGGAAGCCATTGCTGCGGCTGAATAGCGAAGCCCCGAGCTTGTGGGGAACAGCGCTCTGCTCTTGAAACTAAGAAATTCGGACTTGTAATATTTAAATTGGACGAATTTGGCGAGAAAATATAAGGGAAGTCTTGAATTAATAAAGGGAAGATATCGAGTTCAGCAATCGTTTGGAATCAACAAAGACGCAGGACTGTATGCAGAGCCAGAAAGTGAAAGTGAGTCGCCGCTAGCGGCTATTGTTTCCGTTTCTCCCTAACTATTAGAAACTGTTGCAAATTAAGTTAAAGGATAAAAGTAACTTCTTTATAAGAAGGAAAAGAGGGAAAATATTAAGGGGGAACAGAGGAGGACTGTGAGACAAAGCAGAGGTCTCAGATGTAACTGAGGATATAGAGAGTTTGAGCTAATTCCCCGTTCATATATCTGTAAATAAACTGCTACGTTAAAGAAGAGCCTTCGACGCCATCTTAACCGATTATAAGGGGTATACTGGCAGAGAAAGAAGAATTATTTCAGTGTCTTTTTGGTGGACTTCGGCTATTTCCCCCCTCTTTTTTCCCTTTGTTTTGGATTTTAAAAATTGGAAAAAGTTAAAGTGAGCAGCTGAAATACCTATGTGACAATTTCTCCATAAAACTTAGTAGGAAGGTTTGATCCCCCCAGCGGATGGAATGAGACACTACAATTTGTTTTTCGGAATTTCCTGTTGTTGATGGATACTTTAGGATTTGAGGAATAACTGCTTCCTGTAGGACCTCCTTCTCCTGGAAACGTTTTGATTTACCTTATTTCTAAGGGATGACTTGTTGGAGTCTCTCATAAATTGCATGTCATTATAAACATTTTCTCTCAGGATTAACAAATTATTTCCAGACAGTTTGGATTACAAAAACTGGATTATAATTTGGGATCTTAATTTGAGCCTCTGCATTACCCCTCGGATTACAACTGGAATTTTAAATTGGAATACAATTTAATTACCTCTTTGACCTGTTGAGGATTAGCCCGAGTGGGGGCAAGAAGATAAATAGTTTACAGACAATTGGCTTTTCTTTAATTTTTTGCTGTGGAAGAGTCCCCGTTTATAAAGTTGGAATTCATATCAACCTCCCCATACTGCCCTAAAAACTTTGGATTAATATTTGGAAATTGTATTCTGTTGTTCCTTCTGTATCTTGCTAACATTTTAATTGTAATTTTTCAGGAACTGTATTGTATAGATGTTATTTTGATATTTAAGAAAATGTCACATTTGCCGAAAAAAGGGGCAGAGGGGGGGACACCAACAGATAGGAGAGCCTCAAAGCAGGAAACAGAGTTTAGAACAGAAATATTGAAAATGTTCGCAGAAATAAAACAAAGTGAGAAAAATTTGGAGACAAAATTAGAACAGGTAGATAATAAAATTGGGAAAATGGACAAAAAAATTGATGAGACAGTTAATGAACTGAAAGGACAGATCAAAGAGGTATCAAAAAGAGTGGATGAGGGGCTAAAGAGGACAAAACAGGAAATGAAGGAGATGAAGCAGGAGGAGGAGAAGATGAAGAGTGAGATGGTAGATTTAAATAAAGTGCAGGAAGAAATAAAAGATTCTATCGCTATGAATGAACTGAGACAGAGAGAAGTAAATTTGAGACTGAGACAAGTTCCGGAAATACAAAATGAAAACATAAGAGAGAGACTGATAAAGGAAATTGCGCAGTGGTTGGAGCTATCAGAGGAAGAAGTTGCAAAAACAGTACAAAATGCATTTAGAATGAAAATAAGGACAAGCAAAACAAAGAAATTTCCGGGTGATTGTTTGATAACATTTAAAGACAGAGAGATGAGAAATCTGATTCTACAAAGAAATAGAGAGAAAAGGTTATACATAGACGGGAATTATATAATCATTTTTAAAGACATACCAATAAGACTGTTGAAACGAAGAGAAGCCTACAAACCACTGGTGCAAATCCTTAAGAAAAATAAGATTGACTTTAGATGGGAATTTCCGGAAGGAGTCTCGTTCTTCTACAAAGGTGTGAAAAGAAGACTGACAAGCCCCGAGGAAATAGGGAAATTTACGAGGAGATACAAAGAATTACAGGCGGGAGAGGAAGAGGTCAAGGGAGCAGAGGGAGGAGCAAGATCAAAGGAGGAGTCTGAATCAGGAGAAGAAGAGGAACAGAATGGAAAAAAATCAGAAGAAGAAGAAGAGGAAGAGGAAGAAGAAGAAGAAGAAGAGGTAGATAGATTATAAGGTAATAAATCAAATTTATTTAATTGGAAGAAGAATGGCGTTAAAATTATGGAATTGGAACATTAATGGGATGAATGATAAGAAGAAACGAAATAAAATTGAACAATTTCTAAAAAAGAAAAATTTGGACATTATATGCTTACAAGAAACTCATGTGGCAAAAAGACACAGGAAAATTCTGATCAACAAAAGATTAGGGAACAAATTCATATCTTCGGATAAAGAGAAAAAAACAGGTGTTGTCTTATATATCAAAAACAAAATTGAATCTCACCAATTATTCAAAGATGAAGAAGGGAGAATCATAGCAGTTCAAATCAACTGGCAAGGCGAAAAATTGATAATTGTCGGGATCTACGCACCAAATGGAAATAAGACTGATTTCTACAGATCATTGGAGGAAAAATTATTTGAACACATGGATCAAAAAATTATAATAATGGGAGACATGAATGGTGTGGTATCATTGGAAATGGACAGATTAAGAGAAGTAAAGAACAAAGAAGGGAAGTTGCCTAAGACATTTTTTACGATGATGAAGAATTGTAACTTGATTGATATTTGGAGACTCAGACACCCATTGGAGAAGCAATTCACACATTATTCAGAACCGAATCAGTCAATGTCAAGAATAGATCAAATATGGGTATCGAATGAATTGACCCCAAGAATCCAACAAATTGAAATACAGGCCAAAGTGATTTCAGATCACAATCCAATAGAATTGGAGTTAAAAGGCTTTGAAGAAAGAACTTTTAGGTGGAGAATGAATGATAATCTGTGGGATGATCAGAAGATTGTTGAAAAATCACAAAAGAAATTATCTGAATACTTTACGGACAACATCAACAAAGGTATGAAAATAAGCATTGTTTGGGACGCAAGCAAAGCAGTAATGAGAGGATTCTTTATCCAGCAGAACTCATTGAAGAAAAATAACAAGGAAAAAAGGACAAAAGAGATTTTAAGACAGATTATGGACAATGAGCAAAAATTGATAAAAAAACCGAATAACTTGAAGATAAAGCAGGAAATAAAGACTCTTCAAACTCAATTTGCAATGATAATAAACAAAGAAGTTGAATGGAACATCAAAAGGCTAAGACAGAAAAACTTCGAGTTTGCAAATAAATCAGTTGCATGGCAACTTAAAAAGAGAAAGCAGCAGAGTACAATTAACAAAATTAAGATAAATGGAGAAGAGACAGCCGATCCGAAAGAAATCAGGAAAGGATTCTTGGATTTTTATAAGCAATTATACAGAAATAAAGAAAGGAACAATAAGAAGAAAATAGAAAGATATCTAAGAGAGAAAACGGTGCGGAAGATCCCCGACAGATCAAAAAGGCCAGCTGAATGCCCCAATAGAAAAAGAAGAAGTAAAAGAGGTGATAAAGGAGCTGAAGAGAGGGAAAGCACCGGGTCCTGAGGGTTTACATCTAGTTATTACAAAGAAATGAAAGATGTGTTGATGACCCCGTTGATTGAAGTTATGAACAACATCTTAAAAGAAAGAGACATTCCAGAAACGTGGAAAGAAGCATACATTACATTAATCCCAAAACAAGATTCGGATCTAACCCAAGTTAAGAATTATAGGCCTATTTCATTACTGAACACAGACTATAAGATCTTTGCAGGAATTCTAGCGAAGAGACTGAAAAAGATATTAACAAAACTTATACATAAAGATCAAGCAGGTTTCCTACCAGGCAGACAAATGAGAGATAACATAAGAAATATAATTAATGTTATAGAATATCTGTCTGATAGGGGCGATAAACAAGCAACTTTAATGTTTGTGGATGCGGAAAAGGCCTTTGACAACGTAATTTGGGAATTTATGTTGAAAAACTTAGAACATATGGAGGTGGGACAAGAGTTTTTCAATGGCATAAAGGCAATCTATACAGAACAGAGAGCAAAATTGATAGTGAATAATGTTATTACTGAAGATATAAAAATATCTAAAGGAACAAAACAAGGTTGCCCACTTTCGCCATTGTTATTTATAACGGTTCTGGAAGTCTTCTTAAATGCAAATAGACAAAACAAGCAAATAAAAGGGGTAACAGTAGGTCTAAATGAGTATAAATTTAAAGCCTTTGCCGATGATTTGGTATTGACTATGGAAGAACCAATAGAAAGTGTAAAGGAGGTATTGGATGAGATGGAACAATTTGGAAGGGTAGCAGGATTCAGACTGAACAAGAGAAAGACTAAAATGATTGCAAAAAATATGGAACAAGATATGATCGAATTAATGCAGCAACGAACGGAGATAGAGGTGGTGGAAAAGGTTAAATATTTGGGAATTTGGTTATCACCTAAGAATATTGACTTATATCAAAATAATTATATCCCAGTTTGGAAGGGAATAAAGAAGGATCTGGAGGTGTGGGCCAGAATGAGACTATCATTTTGGGGAAGAATATCTACGGTAAAGATGACGGTGCTACCAAAGATGTTATTTCTATTTCAGACTATACCCATAATAAAGGGTATAGGAATCTTTAAAGAATGGCAAAAAGTGATCTCAAGGTATATCTGGCAGGGGAAGAAGCCTAGAATAAAATTTAAGTTACTGATGGATGTAAAAGAAAGAGGTGGCTTCGCCCTGCCAGACATGAGACTGTATTATGAGGCAGCATGTCTATGTTGGTTAAAAGAATGGATAAAGTTAGAAAACAAGGAATTATTAGACCTTGAAGGTTTTGATAACAGATTTGGGTGGCACGCGTACTTATGGTGTGATAAAAAGAGGGTTCACAAAGGATTTGGAAACCACATCTTCAGGGGTTCATTAACAGAGGTTTGGGTCAGATATAAAAATATATTGGAACCAAAAGTCCCACATTGGTTGTCCCCACTAGAGGTAATGAGTGTTAAGAAGACTAATATGAAAGAAAAATGGGGTACATATGGAGGGAAATGGAAACTGAAGCCATATGAACAAGTTAAAGAGTATATATATGATTGGCTGCATTATTTCCAAGTAAATGAAATGTTTAAAAAAGATTTGAAGGAAAAAGGTTATGTGGAAAAAGAATCAAATTTCCAAAAAGACATAATAAATAATGAGTACAAAACTCTGTCAAAAATGTATAAGATATTGTTGGAGTGGTATACGAAAGAAGTGGAAACAAGAGGAAATACCAAGGGTAGAAGAGTGGAGATTAAAACTGACAGATTATGCGGAACTGGATAAATTAAATGGGAAAATTAGATATACCAAAGACCAAAAGTTCATCGAGGACTGGGGAAAATTTGTGGATTATCTGGAAAACATATGTGGTGTAAATACAACGCTAGTGGGATTTCAAGAGGCACTGTAAAAAAAAAAAAGTATTGTTTATTAGAAATAATGAGAGCAGGGAGGAACAATGGCAGTACGAAAGAAGGGAATGTGTACTAAAGTTATAATTATGGATGATTGTCAGAGACGCTGAAGGAAGTCCAAAACAGTCATAATTTGTTGTATTCTGGACAAAATGTATAACTGGATGAAAATTAATAAAATTTATTACAAAAAAAATAATAATAATTGAGTAGATTGGAAGTCTAACACAAAGGTGGGGTGAGGGCTGGTAGATGGGGATGGGGAAAGGAATTATCTGTGGGATTGAGTGTAGGTAAAGCCATGGTTTTCCCAGTAGTGATGTATGGAAGTGAGAGCTGGACCATAAAGAAGGCTGATCGCCGAAGAATTGATGCTTTTGAATTATGGTGCTGGAGGAGACTCTTGAGAGTCCCATGGACTGCAAGAAGATCAAACCCATCCATTCTGAAGGAAATCAGCCCTGAGTGCTCACTGGAAGGACAGATCGTGAAGCTGAGGCTCCAGTACTTTGGCCACCTCATGAGAAGAGAAGACTCCCTGGAGAAGACACTGATGCTGGGAAAGATGGAGGGCACAAGGAGAAGGGGGCGACAGAGGACGAGATGGTTGGATAGTGTTTTCGAGGTTACCAGCATGAGTTTGACCAAACTGCGGGAGGTAGTGGAGGACAGAGGTGCCTGGCGTGCTCTGTTCCATGGGGTCACGAAGAGTCGGACACGACTAAACGACTAAACAACAACAACAACAATGTTTGAACATTTTTAAGGATTGTATGAAATGTATGTTTGTATATTCGCAATATGTGTGTATTAATGCTGAATTATTTTAATAATAAAAACTTTTTAAAAAAAGAAAAGAAAATTATTCAACACATCTACTTCAAGATAACACCCAAGAAACCCAACTTATATAAAGCAACATTATCTTCAATCCTCAAAACCAGATATCATAAGTTCTGCAAGGAAGCCTTCAGGGCTAGTGAAGATGTTCCTTCTCTTTGTGACCAGCACAACCCATGTGTGCCCCCCCCAGCTGAGAGGGAGGGAGGGGATGCCACCACTATTGCCCACCAAGGAGAGGCTCTGGCAACCGCCTCCTTTGAGAGCAGAGCGCCACAGCCCTCAGGTTTGCCATCCTTGTGGGGCAGCTTTGAGCCTCTTTGTCCCTCCCTTTGCTTCACCTGACTTCATGCACGCCACCCAGTCTCCCCCATCTCCCGTCAGACCACTGCGGCTTGGTTGGTGGTGAGGTTTTGGGCTGGTGCGGCCACCCCCCTTGTCCCACTGTGCACATTTACGCCCCGGGCACCAACAACCCATGCTATGCAGCTGCCTAAGACGATTGGATGGCGCCTTGAAAGCCTCCTTCCTGCAACTGCTGCAGCCAAGCTGGTGCCAAACGTATTGCTCTGCTTTCTTTTGGACCACATCAGCCAGGCCAAGAGTCTTGTCATCTGGGCAGCCCAGGATTTCCATATACACTGCCCAGGTTTACGCCCAAGGGAGACCACTTCAGTGCTGCTAGCCCAGTGGTTTGACTTCACCCTCGGAGGTGCACTCCATTGTCTTTTGAGACAGACGGATGCCAACAGCTGCCTCCGAGAATGAGTTCTCCATTGAACTACAACAGTCTGTGAGTTCACCCATATCCATGAATGTGTCTAAAAGGTAAAGGTTAAGGGACCCCTGACCGTTAGGTCCAGTCGCGGACGACTCTGGGGTTGCAGCGCTCATCTTGCTTTATTGGCTGAGGGAGCCGGCATACAGCTTCTGGGTCACGTGGCCAGCAGGACTAAGCTGCTTCTGGCGAACCAGAGCAGCGCACGGAAACGCCGTTTACCTTCCCGCCGGAGTAGTACCTATTTATCTACCTGCACTTTTGATGTGCTTTCGAACTGCTAGGTGGGCAGGAGCAGGGACCGAGCAACGGGAGCTCACCCCGTCGTGGGGATTTGAACCACCGACCTTCTGATCAGCAAGCCCAAGACTCTGTGGTTTAACCCACAGCACCATCCGCGTCCCTACATGAATGTGTCTACTCCTTTGTAAAGTCACATAAGCTAGTGGACATTGTTGTATACTGAGGTGTAGCATGCTGTGGAGCTCCGTACAAGATGCTTCAAAGGGCACAACCATTCCATGTTTATTTATTGAAATATTTCTGTACGTCTTTCCATTTATAGCAGCAGCGGGTACCACCTGTGGTCCTCCCAGATGTTGTTGGCCTACATCTCCCACCATCCCTGACCATAGCCCATGCTGGCTGGGCGTGATGGGGAGCGAAGAAACTCATAGAAATGTAGAGTTGGAAGGGACCACAAGTCCAAGCCCCTACAATGCAGGGCTCTTTTGCCCAACGTGGGGTTCGAACCCACAACCCTGAGGTTAGGAGTCTTGTGCTCTACTGACTTAGCTATTCCAGCTGATGGGAGTCCTAACACCAAAAGGGCCTCAGGGTCCCCACCCCTGATTTACACAAAGAGATGCCAAAGCAGTTCACACAATATTAATAATAAAGAAATAACCATCTCAATGGGCAGCAACAAAATCAGTAACGCCATCGCAGTAATGACTAGTGTGAAGGACAAGGGAAAACCTGGGTGAACAGGTATGTCTTCAGCTGGCAGCAAAAACATCCCACCGCTGGATCTTACCTAAACATTTAGGGAATACTAAAGGTAAAGGGACCCCTGACCATCAGGTCCAGTCGTGGCCGACTCTGGGGCTGCAGCGCTCATCTCGCTTTATTGGCCAAGGGAGCCAGCGTACAGCTTCTGGGTCATGTGGCCAGCATGACTAAGCCGCTTCTGGCGAACCAGAGCAGTGCACGGAAACGCCGTTTACCTTCCTGCCGGAGCGGTACCTATTTATCTACTTGCACTTTGACGTGCTTTCGAACTGCTAGTTTGGCAGGAGCAGGGACCGAGCAACGGGAGCTCACCCTGTTGCGGGGATTTGAACCGCCGACCTTCTGATCAGCAAGTCCTAGGCTCAGCGGTTTAACCCACAGCGCCACCTGCGTCCCTTAGGGAATACTAAGGGGAGGCAAAACCAACCAATGTTGTTCCACCTCCTGTAGCTCCCTTTTTTTTTTTTTTTTTTTGAGGATAATGTGCCTTAGCAGATGCCAATAGTAAGCCAAAGAACAAAGGGCCCTACGAAGGGCATTGCAGGCAAGTGCCATTAATCAAACTGATGTCGATGCCCTTTAAAGGACACAATGCCTTGCCATCCAAGTTTTGTTTTGCATTATGGATTATTTCCTGGACCACACATGCAGAACCCATCAACCTCTGCAGGTCAGCCATCTAATCCAATAATGATTTTCCCATCTGTAGTTGGGGCTGGGGGTGACTTGATTAGATTTCCTCTTAAATGCACAGGAGGGGGAAAAGAGAGAAGGGGAAACACTTCTCCTTCTCTGCAGAAGGCCTACTGCTTGCAATTTCTAAACGTTCTGGAAAATGCCTGGAAGAAAAGAAGTTTGGTTAACAGATTAGAGTCAGAATTATGGTAAAGGGTTTGTGTCGATCATTGTCATCCTATGCTAAATCCCTCTAGACATGCCTTGTCTTGCCTTTTGTTTTAGCGCTATATTTAGAATGGCAAACTCTGAAAGTGTGGAGGATCTTGCATTTGTTTAGCTCTAAATAGGTAATAAAGGGGTTTCGGGAAAAGAAGAGACGCAGATTAGTCTTTGAAAGCTAATGTGGCTGTTCTCCCTGTTAGGACCAAGCTCTTCAGCTCAGTAACTGCAGTGAAATGAACAACTGGAACTGCTAAGTTTCAAGTTACTATCGCTCAGCCTAACCTACCTCACAAGATTCTTACAAGGATAAAATGGAAATTAGCCTATGATTGTTAGTCCTGACATCTATGGAGGAAGGTAAAAGTAAAGGGACCCCTGACCATTAGGTCCAGTCGTGGCCGACTCTGGGGTTGCGGCGCTCATCTCGCTTTATTGGCCAAGGGAGCCGGCGTACAGCTTCTGGGTCATGTGGCCAGCATGACTAAGCCGCTTCTGGCGAACCAGAGCAGCGCATGGAAATGCCATTTACCTTCCTGCCAGAGTGGTACCTATTTATCTACTTGCACTTTGACGTGCTTTTGAACTGTTAGGTGGGCAGGAGCAGGGACCGAGCAATGGGAGCTCACCCCATCGTGGGGAATCGAACCACCGAACTTCTGATCGGCAAGCCCTAGGCTCTGTGGTTTAATCCACAGCGCCACCCGCATCCCTTATGGAAGAAGAGAGGGATACAAAAAAACTCCATATTATACACACACACACACACACACACACACACACACGTACCATATATGTGTACACACCCACCCACCAAGAAGGGCATGATGGCATGGCCCAGGCATGTTCCTGCTTTTTTTTTTATTAAGGGTTATTGATATATTTATTTCAAACTTTATATCTTACCTCTCAGCCCTAAGGCATTTCTTTTGGAGACTTTGCAAAAAACAACAACTCAACAACTATGCCAGAAAAAGCTCAACAACTTACAACTTTTGTGTCTAGATCTTCACTTTTTGAAATATGGCAAATCCTATCCTATTCCTCTCTGAGCCATTTGCTGTACCCAGTGCTGCAGGTTTTTCCAGCGGCAGAATACGGGATTGAATTCAGGCTTCCCCAGGCTGGTTCCCTCCCGATGTTTTGGAGTCCAGCTGCAAGTGATGGGAGCTGGGGCTGAAGAACATCTGGAGGCCAGCTAGAGGAGGAAGTCTGGGATAGATTCTCAGCCGTTGGTGCTGGATGGAAGGACCCCTTGAAGTTTGGGGGTAGGGCCATGATTCAGCAATCGAGCATCTGCTTTGCAGGCAGAAGGAGTCAGCCTCCATCGACAGCATCTCTGGGGCGGGCTGGGACTGGCAGTGCCAGTCTACTGCCCATCAGGGTACTCAGTCCTGAGCTAGATGCACCTGTGGCCTGATCCAATAGAAGGCAGCTTCCTGTATTCTTCCTATGAAACAGGGAAACAACAGGAGCCCAATAAACTCCTTTTGCAAGAAATGTAGTGTGGATATCTGCACAGAAGCTAACATTCTGTGTCCAGGGCAGCGATCTACCAGCTCCATCTGTTACACAGGCTGAGACCCTACCTGCCCATAGACTGTCTCGCCAGAGTGGTGCATGCTCTAGTTATCTCCCGCTTGGACTACTGCAATGCGCTTTACGTGGGGCTACCTTTGAAGGTGACCCGGAAACTGCAACTAATCCAGAATGTGGCAGCTAGACTGGTGACTGGGAGCAGCCGCTGAGCCCACATAACACCGGTCTTGAAAGACCTACATTGGCTCCCAGTACGTTTCCGAGCACAATTCAAAGTGTTGGTGCTGACCTTTAAAGCCCTAAACGGCCTCGGCCCAGTATACCTGATGGAGCGTCTCCACCCCCATCGTTCTACCCCGACACTGAGGTCCAGCTCCGAGGGCCTTCTGGCGGTTCCCTCACTGCAAGAAGCCAAGTTACAGGGAACCAGGCAGAGGGCCTTCTTGTGGTGCCCAGCCTGTGGAACGCCCTCCCACCAGATGTCAAAGAAATAAACAGCTATCTGATGTTTAGAAGACATCTGAAGGCAGCCCTGTTTAGGGAAGTTTTTAATGACTGGTGTTTTAATGTATTTTTAATCTCTTGTTGGAAGCCACCCAGAGTGGCTAGGGAAACCCAGCCAGATGAGCGGGGTATATGTAATATGTTAATATGTTGTTGTTGTTGCCACAACAGATATCTTAATCACAGATCACAGAATCATGTTAATATGTTGTTGTTGTTGCCACAACAGATATCTTAATCACAGATCACAGAATCATAGAGTTGAAAGGGACTCAGAGGGCCACCTAGTTTAACCCCCTGCAATGCAGGAATATTTTGCCCAGCATGGGGGTCTAAACCCACGACCCAGAGATTAAGAGCCTCATCCTCTACCAACTAAGCAACCAACCCTGGTAACATTCCACTCCTCTCAAGGCTAGGCAAAACATTGTGTTTCTCATTATTTCACCAGCACTGAGAGTCCTTGAGATGCTGCAGGTGGAAACTCTTCATTCAAGAGGTGATGGACCTGAGGACTGGGATGAAAGAATTTTCCCTTGAGAAGCTGGGGGGGGGATATTAATGTTTTTTGGGGATGGGTGGGTATAGCTGGATCATTATCACTTTGAATTTATAATTAATTGTTCTTGGAGACTCAGTCTATGTGCTGTATGTGCAGACAAAATTATATATATTTTTTACTATTATATATCTTTTTTACTATTATATCTTATATATCTTTTTTACTATTATGTTTACGGGTGGCGCTGTGGGTTAAATCACAGAGCCTAGGACTTGCCGATCAGAAGGTCAGCAGTTCGAATCCCCACAACGGGGTGAGCTCCCGTTGCTTGGTCCTTGCTCCTGCGAACCTAGCAGTTTGAAAGCACGAAGTGCAAGTAGATAAATAGGTACTGCTCCGGTGGGAAGGTAAATGGCATTTCCATGCACTGTTCTGGTTTGCCAGAAGCGGCTTAGTCATGCTGGCCACGACCCGGAAGCTGTATGCCGGCTCCCTTGGCCAATAAAGTGAGATGAGTGCCGCAACCCCAGAGTTAGTCATGACTGGACCTAATGGTCAGGAGTCCCTTTACCTTTTCTTCCCCTGCCAAAGGAGCTGTTGTTTTTTGAAGCTACAGCTGTCCTTACAGTTAGTTGCCCTTAAGAACTTCTTAGTAAGGCTGCACTAAACAACATCCACTCTTACTAAACATAATAAGGGTATTGTTATGGTGGCTGATTAACAATTCCTATGTTAGGCAATGACATCACCTTGCCAACAAAGGTCCGTGTAGTTAAAGCTATGGTTTTCCCAGTAGAGAAGTATGGAAGTGAGAGCTGGACCATAAAGAAGGCTGATCACTGAAGAATTGATGCTTTTGAATTATGGTGCTGAAGGAAATCCCATGGACTGCAAGAAGATCAAACCTATCCATTCTGAAGGAAATCAGCCCTGAGTGCTCACTGGAAGGACAGATCCTGAAGCTGAGGCTCCAATACTCTGGCCACCCCATGAGAAGAGAAGTCTCCCTGGAAAAGACTCTGATGTTGGGAAAGACGGAGGGCACAAGGAGAAGGGGACGGCAGAGGACAAGATGGCTGGACAGTGTTCTCGAAGCTACGAACATGAGTTTGACCAAACTGCAGGAGGCAGTGGAAGACAGGAGTGCCTGGCATGCTCTGGTCCATGGGGTCACAAAGAGTTGGACATGACTAAACGACTAAACAACAAGAAATGTTAGGCAATTACTGCTTAATTGCCTGGGGTGGTCAGTTGATTGTTTCATCAGTGGTTTAGGAGAAGGAAAACTCTGATCCTACACTTCCACTACCTTTCAGCTGTACAGTGGTACCTCGGATTAAGAACTTAATTCGTTCCGGAGGTCTGTTCTTAACCTGAAACTGTTCTTAGCCTGAAGCACCACTTTAGCTAATGGGGCTTCCCGCTGCTGCAGCACTGCCGCCGCCACGCGATTTCTGTTCTCATCCTGAAGCAAAGTTCCTAACCCGAGGTACTATTTCTGGGTTAGCGGAGTCTGTAACCTGAAGCGTCTGTAAACCGAAGTACCACTGTACTCATCCATGAAAAAGGCTTCGGGAGTAAACCTGGAGGAAAAATCTATTTGTTGTTGTTGTTGTTTAGTCGTTTAGTCGTGTCCGACTCTTTGTGACCCCATGGACCAGAGCACGCCAGGCACCTCTGTCCTCCGCTACCTCCCGCAGTTTGGTCAGACTCATGCTGGTAACCTCGAAAACACTATCCAACCATCTCGTCCTCTGTCGCCCCCTTCTCCTTGTGCCCTCCATCTTTCCCAACATCAGTGTCTTCTCCAGGGAGTCTTCTCTTCTCATGAGGTGGCCAAAGTACTGGAGCCTCAGCTTCATGATCTGTCCTTCCAGTGAGCACTCAGGGCTGATTTCCTTAAGAATGGATGCGTTTGATCCCCTTCATGGATCACTGCCTTGCCGTGGCGAAGGGGCTTGAAGAACTCAGAGAAGCTATGAACTACGCCGAGCAGGGCACACAAGATGAACAGGTCATAGTGGAGAGTTTTGACCAAACGTGATCCACCTGGAGGAGGAACCGGCAAGCCACTCCAGTATCCTTGCCAAGAAAACTCCATGGACAAAGACAACAGGCATATAAAAAATCTATACCTGTGGCCAAAGGGAGAATAAAAGGCTAAGAAGCAAACCTTATACAAACCCAGAGTGCAATTCCTAAGACGGTTGGGTGGCACTTTGTAACCTCCTTCCAGCAACACCTGCAGCCAAGCTGGTGCCAAATCCTTTAAAAGGCATTTTAGGGAGTTCAAGGTTGCTGCCTCCACAGTACAGTACAGATTGGAGTAGAATTTGTCCAATGCGGGGAGGAACCCCATACAGGGATTGTAAGACAGTAGTACTTTAAGACCAACTCCAAATCACAAAATGGCAGGTTCATTTTAAGTTCGTGCAAACTCTTCTTCAGGCTGGTTGTTTAATTTAATTTTATTTCCTTTGCTTAATACAGGCTTCCTCAACCTCGGCCCTCCAGATGTTTTTGGCCTACAACTCCCATGATCCTTAGCTGGCAGGACCAGTGGTCAGGGATGATGGGAATTGTAGTCTCAGAAGATCTGGAGGGCTGAGGTTGAGGAAGCCTGGCTTAATATCTTGCCCACGTAAGAATTTTGGGGAACTCAAGTGTTTGTTTACTGCACTGTGATTTGGGGTTGGCCTTAATATATTTTACTTTCCCCACAAAAGGGAGGAAAGGCCTGTTTTCCACACAGATCTTATCAGGATTCTGCAACGGAAATGGCCAGCTGGCAGCCCACAGTCAGTCTGGTAAAGTGCTGACAGTTTCACTCATAAAGAGACTATAAATATTCCCAGGATGCCTGAAATAGAGAAAATCCGCTTCTTAACGTTAAATCATTTTGGATACAGCATGCAATAAGTTATAAAATATGTAGGCGCACATGTCTGCACTGTGCCTGAAACACATGCGTTCTTTTTTAAAGGCCTTACTGCAAAATGATACAAACCTTTATTGTGGAGCCTGACCACCTGTGAAGAAGTTGGTTTGTGAAACACACACACACACACACACACACACACACACACGTCATTCTTTGGAGAACAGAATGGTCCCAGAGAATGCACACATTGGTCATTGCACATGTTGGCTCTGTAGGATCCTTGTGGTGTATGAAACTGCAGAACTCCTTGAGATATCAGTATACATGCGTGGCTGGATCTACATGGATCTGTAAAAACATTAGTAAAAATAACGTTAAATAATGTTATATAATGCTCAATGCATTTCGACATTGCCGGCAGATCACCTCCTGGTGTCACATTTTTATAACGCATTTCTTACATTATAACTAACGAATGTATGTAGATTTGCCCCATGGACTGAGGAGATGCATAACTGAGGAGACACCCCAAGCAAAGTTACCTAAAATCTACCAACAAACTGCAGGCACATATAACCGTGTTAGCACTAATTAATGCTGATCTACATGAGAGAGATTTCACACTTCTAATGGAACTGAAATCCTAGGCCTTGCTTTGAAGGGGAGGGGCAGTGAAAAGCTGGGACTCCTCACAACTATTTGCATTGACCACCTTTACGTCTTCAGACATATGCCAGCCATCATGTGGACTAGCCACTTGCTGTGTTTTAAATGGAAACCAAGAGCCATCATCTCAGTTGTGCCACAGAGACTAGATTTTGCGGAGATTTTGCCTAGTCAGATCACAGAACATGAACAATCAATGCTAGCTCCCAACCTATGTTCAAAGTTGCATGCATCTTAGCTTTTACTTAAAAAAAAAAAAAGATTTCTAAGACTGTACAGTTACCAATATATGTTTGAAAGGGTGTGGACAATGTCTGAACATAGGATCGTTTAGGGCCGAAGTCTGCCAAAGTCTGCTGAAACCATTCAAGCTGTCTGAATAAGACAGTGATTCTCAAAGGGTAATTAGGTAATTTTAGACCCTGGCTTTAATATTATTACAAGGACCCACCTCTTTCAAATCTCTTTGTTTCAAAATACGGTAAGCCAGCCCTGCTGCCTTTGAGGACCTTCCTGTTCCTCCTTTTGAGTACGGTCCTGGACTTCTGCTCCAAAACCTGCCTTAGCAGCACCGCTGCCTTTTTTTTTACAGTGTTGAAATTGGTCCCTCCTTGCTTTGCTCTGTATAAATGACGGCTCTGGAAACTACATCTCCCCAAGAATGAGAAGAACAGAAAGCAGAAGCAGAGTGAAGGAAAGGGAGAGCGGAAAGTTAAACCTGCTAGGAAAGGAAGACCGGCGTCTCCCATGCGGCGTTTTAAAATCAGAGACACTGTGCTTTGAACGCCAAGAATGATAGACCCAAAGAACTTCATAGGTACCATTTAAATTCTCTTGTGCATCTCAAGGAGTTCCAATGTTTATAATCCAGGGGCACTGCTTTCTGAAGACCTTTTACATCTCTGTATATCCAGATGGATCTTAAAAAGCAGAGACATCACCTTGCCAACAAAGGTCCGTATAGTTAAAGCTATGGCTTTCCCAGTAGTGATGTATGGAAGTGAGAGCTGGACCATCAAGAAGGCTGGTCGCTGAAGAATTGATGCTTTTGAATTCTGGTGCTGGAGGAGACTCTTGAGAGTCCCATGGACTGCAAGAAGATCAAACCTCTCCATTCTGAAGGAAATCAGCCCTGAGTGCTCACTGGAAGGACAGATTCTGAAGCTGAGGCTCCAAGACTTTGGCCACCTCATGAGAAGGGAAGACTCCCTGGAAAAGACCCTGATGTTGGGAAAGACTGAGGGCACAAGGAGAAGGGGACGACAGAGGACAAGATGGTTGGAAAGTGTTCTCGAAGTTACCAGCATGAGTTTGACCAAACTGCGGGAAGCAGTGGAAGACAGGAGTGCCTGGCGTGCTCTGGTCCATGGGGTCACGGAGAGTCGGACATGACTAAACGACTAAACAACAACAACAACATGCCCAGATGGGCCCTGGGGAAAGGAAATCCCATCAGGACTCATTAGAAAAATGTTCTCTTCCAGTCCTTTGGGGTTGCATGGATTGGCAGCCATAAACTTTGATGCCGGCTGCTGTCAAATCCTAATGCACCTTGCAGGCTTATATGCTTGAGACAGGCATTGAGAAGGCGGTTATTTGGCTCCTCTGCTTTAAAGAGAAAGCCAGTTTAATGAGAAGAGGGATTCAGATTTCTGGGATGGACTGGGACCTCATAAGGAGTCTCCCTGGATAAGACACACCCCCTGTTTAGCATTTCCAAGGTAACATTAAGAAAAAACAACCATGGCTTGATCAGTAGTATTAGATTCAACAACTTTTGTTTGTATAATACTGCCCTTATGACCAGAGAAGGCTCTTGGCCTCTGAGCTCATACAGCTCACTAGCCTGAGCTTGTGAGGTTCATGCTTCAAGTCCTCACACTGAGGAAAGAATTGAGGTTTGGGATGAAAGCCCATCAGCGTAAATCGTACAGGGTAGGTAGCTCATTCAGCAGGGCATGAGACTCTTCATCTAGGGTTACCAGATGTCCCTGTTTCCTGGGGACAGTCCCCAGATTTGCGAATAAGTCGCCGGACAAATTGCATCCCCGGAATGTCCCCGGATTTCATCTAATGTCCCCGGGAAATGCAGCAGCGGCAGTCTCAGCAGCCCGGAGCAGTTGGCTCTGGCTGGCTTCAGGAGCTGCTCAGAAGTCCCCATATGATGGTGGTGCAGGGGCTCTCAGATGCAGCTTCCGGGCTGCCTCCACCTTCCCTGACCCCACCAACTAAGCTGTGAAGGGAGGCTTCACACTGCCTATCGGAACCGCCTCCCAACTCCTACTTGCGTGCAAGCAGGAGGGGGGCAGGGATCTCTCAGTTAGGCAACGGGAAGCCTTCCTTCCCAGCTGAGGGATCTCTACCCCCTCCTGCTTGCGCGCAAGTAGGAATGGGATTGGGGCTGCTCCAATGGGAAGGGAGGCATCGCGCTGCCAGAGAGATCCCTGCCCCCTCCTGCTTGCACGCAAGTTGGGATGGGGCTGCTCCAAAAGGCAGTGTGAAGCCTCCCTTCCCAGCTGAGGCACCCCCGCCCACTCCTGCTTGCACGCAAGTAGGAGTAGGATTGGGGCTGCTCCAATGGGAAGGGAGGCATCGCGCTGCCCGAGCCTCACCGCTGCTCTCGGCCCTCCTTCTCCGCCTTCCATGCCTGACCCACTGCACACTGCTTCCCCACCACCACCAAGGAAGAACCAACAACTCAGGGGCGCCCAGGCTCATGGAGAAAGGAGATAGAAGCCTCGGAGGAAGGGGAAATGTGGCGGTTGAGGTCAAGGTGGTGGCCGCCCCTCTGCCACCGCCATCGCTGCAGCATCAACATCCCGAACGTGTAGGATTGATTGTGTCCCTGGATTCATTGAAAAACATATGGTAACCTTATCTTAATCTTAAGGTTGTACCTTGGGCAAAAGATTCCTGCATGGTCCCTTCCAACTCTACAATTCTACAAATCTGGCAAGAAGGGTGTGGTGTAGCTTAGTGAGCCAGACGTTCTAGAGTCCTCCAGGTCTTGGTTCAAGGTCTTGAAGGCCCCTTTTCGGAAATATTTTGTCCTTCTTGAGCTAAGCTCTTGAGACTCCTCTGCTCTCTTGATCTCCTAACAGTGCATTCATGCAGTGCAACACTCTTTGATTTCTGTTTTTAAAGAAAGAAAGAAAGAAAGAAAGAAAGAAAGAAAGAAAGAAAGAAAGAAAGAAAAGGGGGGAAGAACCACAGTCTATTTTCATTTTCTTTGGAAAGATATTCTTAGCAGTGTACAACTTCAAACTCGCACACAGACTATACTGCACACACACAGCCCTCTATAACTGTAATTGTGAGCTGGATGGCAGGACAGGGTGTCTGGTCCAAACTGGTCCAAAATGAAGCCTGCCATGAAACTAAGGTTTCATGCTTCCATGGGACGAGGAGCAAGTTTGAACTCAATGTGTAGGGTTGTGCTATAAAGAACCTTGCGTTTTCTTTGCATGCACACTGTAGACATCGAAGGTAAAGAAATCTTAGTTTGGAGTAAAGTTGCAGGGTTTAATTCTCTCTCAAATAAGTCAGTAGTTTAGCAGTTTGGCCTGGCCTTGAAGGCAAAGCTTCCCATTTCCCCCTTTATTCCCTTTTGCCTTGTGTGTCTTGTCTCTTTAGTCCAGGGGTCAGCAACCTTTTTCAGCCATGGGCCAGGCCACCATCCCTCAGACCATTTGGTGGGCCGGACTATATTTTCTGGGGAGGGGGAATGAACGAATTCCTATGCCCCACAAATAACCCAGAGATGCATTTTAAATAAAAGGACACATTCTACTCATGTAAAAACACGCTGATTCCTGGACCATCCGTGGGCCAGATTGAGAAGGCGATTGGGCCGCATCCGGCCCCCGGGCCTTAGTTTGCCTACCCCTGATTTGGTGTGTAAGCCTCATCATGGCAGGGCCTGCCTGCCTGCCCCTGTCAATTGATGTGAACCATTTTGGAACACAAAGGATGCTTCCAGACTGCCACTGTTTTCAGGTGGAATTCAATCACCTGCCAGCAAATTTAGATTGGACACCAAACCTGCTTCTTCAAAATACTGGACTTTTTGGGATAAGGGAAATGATGGGGCAAATGCATTTGGAAGTTGCAGATAACACTCACTCTGATTGTAGTCTAGCCAAACTTTACTTGCTTAGCAGAATAGAATAGAATAGAATAGAATAGAATAGAATAGAATAGAATAGAATAGAATAGAATACGGCATATTTCCACGCCAGGTATGGCGATGTTTTCCTTCTATCTTCAGGGATACTCAGATAAATGAACTCCATCTGACCATATATATTTGGAGCCTTTGGGAAAAGCCAGTGGGTTTAGGATCCACAGACACAATCTACCAAGAAGATCTCAGGCACAAGCCAAGCTCCATTAAAATGCACGGCACACGACTACACTTCTGCCACTTCCATTCATTTTAATAGGGTTTTGCATTGGACCAGGTGAAGAACAAAGAGAGGATTTGTAGCAGGAAAATGGAGCAGGGAGAGGTTTACGGAGCAAATGAGTTGCTTGGTATCAGACAGCATAGGGCAGATGAATTAATTTATCGGTTTAGGAACAGCTTTGGAGAAGCTGTTCTCGGACAGCCCTGGCTTCCAGGACATCCCTGAGACGGATGGTTTCCAGTATCACCTCCTTCCAGCGCAGGATCCCCACAAACATCTTTCATCTTTCTTTCTGCTGTGTCTATGAGGCCAAGACCTTTTGGGGGAGGAAGGGGGAGATGGTGAAGCTTAGACCGACTTCCTGCACCAGCCAGCGCTACATCTGGCAACCAGATCCCTCTTCCTCCCCAGCCTCTGCTATTATTAGTAATTGATGAAATTCTTTAACTGTGCAAAGTGCTTTGTGGCATAATCTCATTCATCCTCCCAATGACCCTTTGAGATATATGGGGAGCCTTTCCTGGTAAAATACAGACATGCACACACATATCCAGTGCCAAGTAAACTCAATATATTATTATTATTATTATTATTATTATTATTATTATTATTATTAATAGCACCCCAGCCATCTGATGGGGTTACTCCAGTCACAAAGATGGCTTGGCTGACCATGTCACTATCTTTACATATGACCAGGGGTCAGCAACCTTTTCCAGCAGGGGGCCGGTCCACTGTCCCTCAGACCTTGGGGGGGAGGGACGGACTATATTTTGGTGTGTGTGGGGAAATGAATGAATTCCTATGCCCCACAAATCACCCAGAGATGCATTTTAAATAAAAGGACACATTCTACTCATGTAAAAACATGCTAATTCCCAGACCGTCTGCGGGCTGGATTGAGAAGGCGATTGGGCCGGATCCGGCCCGCAGACCTTAGGTTGCCTACCCCTGCATAAGACTGTCCCAGACACTTTTTATTATTCCTGTATTAAGAACTTTCCCATGGAGTTAGTTCAGACATTCAATGTGTCAATCATCAAGTATAAGCAAGTGATTACATGCACCGGGGGGGGGGGCGGGGGGCGACACTTATGCATTACTCAAAAAAGGGGTATATATTTGCATATGCTAATTTATATGTCTATCTGCACTTTTCAAAATAATTACAGCCATACCTCGGGATGAATATGCTTCAGCTTAAATATTTTCTAGTTGCGCTCTGCGGCGACCCAGAAGTAACGGAGCATGTTACTTCCGGGTTTCACCACTCGCACATGCGCAGACGCTCAAAATGATATCACATGCATGCACGGAAGCGGCAAAACATGATCTGCACATGCGCAGATGCGTCTTAGGTTCGCTTCAGGATGCGAACGGGGCTCCGGAACGGATCCCGTTCGCATCCAGAGGTACCAGTGTACTAATATTTACAAAGAAATCCAATACATCTGACCCTAGGGCAAGAGAGTGTCGTCAGGTGACCTGTGTGCCTCCTTAATATGCTGTTCAGGTGCTAACTTTTGGAGGGAAGTTTTAAGGCCTCTGCTCTCCCTTCTTATGGTTCTCTTATCTTTAAATCAAACTAGGACAAGACAGCCTTTCAGAGGGCTGTCTTCTGAAACATGGGACACATTTGTTCTTGTTGTTGTTTAGTCGTTTAGTCGTGTCCGCCTCTTCGTGACCCCATGGACCAGAGCATGCCAGGCACTTCTGTCTTCCACTGCCTTCGCAGTTTGGTCAAACTCATGCTGGTAGCTTCAAGAACACTGTCCAACCATCTTGTCCTCTGTTGTCCCCTTCTCCTTGTGCCCTCCATCTTTCCCAACATCAGCGCCTTTTCTAGGGAGTCTTCTCTTCTCAGGAGGTGGCCAAAGTATTGGAGCCTCAGCTTCAGGATCTGTCCTTCCAGTGAGCACTCAGGGCTGATTTCCTTCAGAATGGATAGGTTTGATCTTCTTGCAGTCCATGGGACTCTCAAGAGTCTCCTCCAACACCATAATTCAAAAGCATCAATTCTTCGGCAATCAGCCTTCTTTATGGTCTAGCTCTCACTTCCATACATCACTACTGGATAAGACACATGCCCCCCCCCCCAATCTGTGAACCAGCTCAGAGAATTCACAGAGAAGGGTTAATGTATGAATGACACTACACATGGGAACAAAGGACACTGACTTGTGTAGAAGAAGACTTCTGGTCCAACCAACTCAAGTTTGTCCACATTGACTGAATGAATGAACTTTATTACGGTCACAGACCAGGATTAAGAAAAGCATATAGATAAAATAGCAGTTGGGATAATTGTTAGGCCAAATGAGGACAAGGAAACAGGCATAAAACATCCGAATAAAATACAAGATTAAACACAGATAATGGATAGATAAAAAACTAATAATTAAAACCGATAAGAGCTAAAAACCAACAAAGACCAACATTGACTGAGTTTCAGAGAAATGGCGTTTTCAGCCATCAAGGGTGGATCTCCTTTCAAACTAATGGAGCTTAAGCTTCAGGGCCCCAGAAGCAACTTTAGTTCATATTGCTTAAAATCTTGGGGTCTAATAGACCCAATTTGAGTTGCATGACTCAAACCCAGGGGCCAGCAATCTTTTTCAGCAGGGGGCCGGTCGACTGCCCCTCAGACCTTGGGGGGGGCTGGTCTAAATTTTGAAGAAAAAAAATGAACAAATTCCTATGCCCCATAAATAACCCAGAGATGCATTTTAAATAAAAGGACACATTCTGCTCATGTAAAAACACGCTGATTCCTGGACCGTCTGCGGGCTGGATTTAGAAGGCGATTGGGCCAGATCTGGCCCCCGGGCCTTAGTTTGCCTACCCCTGCTCAAACGATTCTTTTTTGGTTGTGTATATCTCAAGAATCTCAAAGGTTGAGAGTTAGTAGCACAGATGTTGTAAAGGTGGAATGTTGCAGTAGGTAGGCTGTTGTGCTGCGGCTAATTTCTCCACCCCCTTTTTAACAGGGGTCAACACCCTAGAGGAATAACAATGAGTTCACAAAAGTATTTAAATTAGGGTTACATATGTCTGGAATTTCCCGGACATAGCCAGAAAATGGCAGTCAGAAAGAGTGTCCAGGCGGAAAATGCTGAAATGTCCAGGAAAATCCCAACTATGGCAACCCATATCAGAAGTCTAGATTTTGGCAAATATCCTTAGAAATAGCTCAAAAACTTTTGTGTCCGGATTTTCACTTTTTGAAATATGGCATCCCTAATTTAAGTGGATACCAAAAATGCAAACTTGCGAAAAAGTTGTGCTGATCTGTTGTGGAACAACCCCATCGAAGAAGATAACTGTGGTTTCCCAGACCTCCTGGTTGTGACAGGAGTGGCCCCCATAACATTTCGAGCTTCGGGGCCCAAAATTGTAGGTTCACCACTGCCACACATGCCTGGAGAGGGAACATGGGACCTGCAAAGGCACCTTTGAACTACAGCTCTTCAGCACAGTGGTCCTCTGTACACATAGGGCAAGATTTCTTTTAACCATATCATTAATTTCAAGGATTGAAAAAAACCACTAGAGATTTGCCAAAATGTTTCTGCTTCCAGCTTCTTCTTTTTGGTTACTGGCAACATCCAGTTAATGCTGGTGAAATATACTCGGGGTTGAGAGTGGATTTCATGTTCTTTATTCAGCTCATGGTGGTGAGGAGGAATGGAAGTTCCCCCAGAATGTCTGCTTTATATACCTTATTTACACAATGGGTCCCACATGGTTGGCTAATTCCGGGATTCTCCTGTAGGCCAATCAGGTTGCGGATTCACTTCCACCTGGAGCTGGATTGGGTGGTCCTGTGGACCAATCAGACTGCTGCATTCTGGATCCTATTGTTCTAGGACCAATCAGACTGCTGCATTCTGAATCCTATTGTTCTAGGGCCAATCAGACTGCGGCATTCTGAATCCTATTGTTCTAGGACCAATCAGACTGCTGCATTCTGAATCCTATTGTTCTAGGACCAATCAGACTGCTGCATTTTGGATCCTATTCAACTCAGTACATAACAGCTGGGAATACTGGCTGGCATCTGCCTATCTCGAGAGACAATGGAGTGCATTTGTGGACGTGAAGTCAAACCCCTGGAGAATCACAGCGCCTGCTGTAGCTGCAGAGACTCATAAACTGCTGTCAACCACATTGTTTTTGCTGTGTTAGTAGCACCAAAGTGACCCCTCTGGGGCGCAAGCCTGGGCAGTGCGTAGGGAGGTCCTGGGCTGCCCAGACAACAAGACTGCTCTCTCCATGATGTACAAACGTCTATAAAAAGTTGACAGCTCAGGTCCACATTTGCAGAAATACAACAAAAGTGGGAGGGGGGAGACACACTCTGTTTTATGCAGTAGTCGCCTGGCATAACCTACCTCACAGGGCTGTTTTTTTGGGGGGGAGCAAAGGAAGCGGGTGACCCATAAGCACAAAGGGTATATATAGCTTTTCTTCTAAGTGCTTATGCATTATCTCAGTGAAGCTTACCCAGATATCAGCAACTGAAGACCCCGGCGGGGCTAAATTTGGCTAAGAGAAATTCCAGATGTCCCTTTAACTGTCAATACAGAGAACAGAAGTGTCTCTGTGTGAGAGAGTGTTGAATGGTGGAAACAGCAATGGGACATCTTCACAGCCACTTTTGGAAGGGGTGCGTCATGTCTGTGTGCGCCAGGGGCAAATGGGGGACTTTCTGCTCTTCGTCCTCTTCTCAGAACGGTCTTCTAGGAATTCTCTTGCTGAACAGGGTCCTACTATAATTGAACCCACAACAATCCACCAATCCAGTGGTGGTGATCTCAGAACAGTGTTACTCAAATGGGGCAGCAGCTGCCACACTGGTGTGGCATGAGAGGGTGGCAACCGGGGTGGGAAGATTCAAGGACAAAACAAGCATTTCATATAGTATCAAAACACTTCTTAATTTTTTTTCAGAAAACGGATTTTTAAATATTGTTTTAAAGGACAGCAGGAACATTAAGTGACACTGCAGACAATCCTAATTGTGATTCAGAATCGTCGCAGTGCAAAGCGCTGGAGAAGACTTGAGCACCGCTAGGAGTGGCTTCTTTTGGTTTCCCAATGTATTTCATATAGAATCTTAGAGTTTGATGGGACCCCGAGGGTCATCTAGTCCAACCCCCTGCAATGCAGGAATCTCAGCTAAAGCATCCATGACAGATGGCTATCCGACGTCTGCTTAAAAGCTTAAAAACCTCTGCCTATTTCTTCCCAATAAAAGAAGTCGCCATGGCGCGAGCAAATATCTATTAAGTGTGGCCCGCGGAGGAAAAGTTTGAGAGCCAATGTTTCAGAATTAGTGAAGGATGCGCTGGTGACAAAGAGCTCTGTTAAACTCGGAAGCCTGCACGCGCCGGATCCCACGGAAAAGTCCAATTATTACCCTACTTTTCTGGGGGGGGGGAATGGTTAAGGACCCCCCTCCGGTGGAAAGGATGCGACCCCCACCGCGCTCTCTTCTTCCTCCCCCAGAAGCCGCGGCAGGAAGGATGCTGCTAAGCCGGGCTCCTTTGTCTCCCTTTGCAGAGCGAGGTCTCGCCGGGGGCTGACCCAGCTCCCCCCGCCTCCGGCTCCCTCCTTCCGCCCCCCTGGCTGCCGCGGCTTCGGGTGGCTCTCAGGTCGCCTTGTCAATCACGGCCGCCCAGGAGCCGCCGGGTTGCGCGCCGCGCTCTCGCCGCCGCCCGACAGGTT
Organism: Podarcis raffonei; assembly: GCF_027172205.1. NCBI lineage: Eukaryota > Metazoa > Chordata > Lepidosauria > Squamata > Lacertidae > Podarcis > Podarcis raffonei. The sequence continues at coordinate 6,299,232 of NC_070607.1, read as the reverse complement.
GGAAAGCCATTAATTACTCGCTCGGCCATGCAGGTTTGCGCGCAGGCGGCTCCTCTCGCCGCCGCCGGGGCTTTGCTGCTGCCGCCGCCGCCGCCGCCTCCTGGCTGTCCATGGAGCTCTAGCAGCGCGCACGATGGCCGCGCCTCCCGCCTGCTCTGCCCGCCGGCTCCTCGCCGCGCCCTTGCTGCTTCTGCTGCTGGCCGGCGCCCTGGGCGCTAAGGTAAGGGGGCTGGTGGCCACCGCCAGGGACGCGGGGATCCTGGGCTGCCGTGCGCCCGGGCGCGCTCCGGGTTGGTGCGCCCTCCCCGGGGGATCCTCTGCGAGGCGACTTGCCAGGGGGGCAGCTGGCTGCCTTGGCCGGCTCAGCCCCCGGGACTGGGGAGGGCAAACGCAGTCGGCTCCCAGCCGCTGGCCACTGCGCCCAGGGCCTGGGAACCGAAGAAATGCGCCCCAGCGCGCGCCTTCCTTTCCCCAGCCGCTGTATCACCAAAGTCTGACGCGCCCGGGTTTTTGTTGTTGTTGTTTTGTTGTTGTTGGTCTCCCTCTCTTCCTCGCCCCCGAAAACCAGCCCCTCTCCAAGCCAGAGATCATTTTATCACGAATTTAAGGAGGAAGAGGGGAACGGGTAGCAGTTTGCGCCAGCCACTCCCTTCGCTGCTTTGGATTCCCAAGGGATTAGGAGACCCGGAAAGCGAAATGCTTTGAAAAGTCCCCTGCTAGGATTTCCTTTGGCTCCGGAGACCCCCTTCTTGCTTTCCCCTTGGCCGGTTCAGCTACCAAGTCGTCTTCCCTTTGAAGTCGAGGCGTTTTTAACACATGGCACGAAGAACAGCCTCTGATCCTCTCCGGCTGTTTTTGCTCACGTGTGAATAACGTTAATGCCGGATGGAAAAAACGTACAGGAGGGTTTTTTATAATAAAAAACCATGCACTTGTATTGCATTTGAGTTAGAGACTTGGAGAAGAGCAAAGCCTGGTTTGGATAATAATGTGTGGAAACAGAATCTAAAGGAAGCTGTAGCCCTTAATGCAAGCTGACATCTGGACCGTCCAAAATCCTGGTCCTAAATACATTATGTGGCAATGAGGGCAATTCACAGGTGGGGAGGACCCTAGACTACAGTGCTATGCAAACTTCCCACTGTATCCCTATTTTCACTGCATTATTCCCAGAAAAGTGGCTGTACTGAGAAGCCCACACCATCAGGATCCCCCTTGCAGACAGTCTTGCTGCAGCGCAGCGGTTGGATTGCATGCACACATAACCAAAGCACCTCCTGTGCTGTTGCATGGGATCCCAGGACTGACTTAGATGGTGTGTGGTTGGTACAGCCACTTGTGGTAAGAAAACTCTATGGAAGGAAGCCTAGTTCACATGCAGGATCAATCCCATGCACTTTCATTGCTCCAACTTCTATGTACCCTATTTTAGCATCCGACTATTCTTTCTTCATTTATTATTTCATTTTTTTCACCTCCCCTTTTTTGCTCAGGGCAGCTCACAACAATAGTTTTGTATGAAACAATTCAAATCATTGTAGATAGCCGTTAAAAAGCAGGAGTGGAAAAACTTAATATAACACTATCGGCCAAAATCCTGGAAATCTTTACCTGCTTCATGAATGCAGGTGAGGAGGGGGGAGTGCCCACCTTTCCTTGGGAAGGGGCTCCACACTGGGGGTGCTGCCGCCGAGAATGCCTTAGCAGTGGTCCAAATATATAACCCACTCTAAATCGCATCAGTTGGGCATGTTCTGCTGGGCTGAATCTAGAGCGGTAGACGTTTTGATGTTTGGATAAAGTGAAACCTCAGCTACAAACCACTTGCCTTGGAAAGAGAATTGAGGTTGATGGTTTTTTTTTAAGCAGCAGAAAACCCCCACCCCCATTTTCCTGGACCTTCTTTCTCTGGGGTAAACTAGCCTTAAGCACCCCTCCTTTCCCTCTGCCATTTCCCCATTAACAGCAGGTGTGGGCCATTCATTTGGGGGGGGAGGCAAAGACACACCTTCGGACCTGACAGAGAAGCTTTAATTAGAGCTCTGTGCTCTTTAATAACACTTGTCTCCCTGCAGCTGTAAAAACTCTGTCAAATCCTCCTCATTATTACAGAACACCCATTCAGAGGCCAGGCCAGCAAGCTCTACCTCTGCTATTCTAAACGGGGGGAGGCAACCCCGCCCCCCACTAACTTCAATCAGCTTGCCTGAGCCTCCCAGATTTCATGGGTCACTGCACCCATTGTGGCCCTGTTTCTCAGAGCCTTGTGAGGAAGCCCTTTGCCGTTTCCTCACTGTGAATAGCCAGAGGGAGACATCTCTCTCCGCGTCTAGGTTGGGAGGGGTTGTCGCCCCCTCTCAAATGAGGCCTATGTTCTCTTTTGCCACCGTGCCGCAAACCTCCGGCAGCCGAGACGCACTCTTCGCCTGAAATAAATTGGATGCACACTTCCCTGTTGTTCCACAAACTATTTACTTTGCTACGGATCTTGCCTTGCTAAACGCACATGCGGAGGTATTATGTTGCATCTCTCTGCGAGTTGCTGCTGTAGAAGTGCCTCTGGGAAGAGGCATGCTCAGAGCAGGGACTCACGCAGAAGTGCAAGGTGGCCTCCTCTGTGAGTGGCAATCCCGATGGATAGACTCAGCAGATTATCTGTCCTTAGAAAAAGCTGGTTAGAAAGGCTCGTCCCGTGCTGCACAGCGATTCTTCAAACTTTTAATTAAGCGGTTTCTCAATATTGGTTCAATATTGGCACATCGTTCACCTTAATCATGGTGCTCTGTATGTTCCCACTATGGCAGTGTTAGAAACAGAGATATGAAAACTAGGAGCTAAATGGCACCTTAAACCGAGGTCATGGGCGCAACAACGGAATGTCTTGCCAAACTTTTTTATAACAAGAATACAAAGCTGAAAATGAATTGAACTGCATCTAAAATATGACAAGTTCATTTTTCATATGATCTAGTCTTCCTCTGCCCGCCCCCCCCAAATATTCTTAAGAGGGCCTCTTCTCTTCAGAGAGTAGCTGGAAGTGGAGAGGCAGAAAAAGGTCCTCCTTTCCTTCCACTCGGCAGTTTTAATCTGAAATCTCAGGCGCAGTACTATGGCCGGAGCTCAGAAACTGCTTGCGCTACTGAAATTCCCTGTCGCAAAATGCGCCTAGAACCATGGGAGTTTCGGACACTGCACTGTGGACATATTCTTCCATTCTTTTATATGCAAGTGGCTTCTATCCACTCATCATTGTCTGACGCAATTGAGCTTTTCGGAAAGGAGACAAGAGAAAGACAGAAGGACCAAGACAAACACATTTTGTCCACACAGAGGAATTTGGAGCTGTTTCACACTTTTACCATGGCTAGGATGCATGTAAACTTCAAAATACTCAGGACTAGGGCTAGGAACAGTGGATGGTCATGGCTCCTTGGTGCATGCCTACAATGTGTTTGAAGTCAAGCTGTTCCACATCACGTTTGCAGGTGTACTTTGACAAAGATGGATTGCAGACTGGTACATCCAGTTGCCATGTTTTCTTGGAGTGTTCAAGAAGTAGGAGCGAAGTTTCGGATTGCTGATAATCCCTTGCAGATTGCTAGCCTCTCTTATCCATTGAGCCTGTGACAAACCGAGTGGATAACCAAACTGCCGTGGTGTAAAACACTCTCACCTTAGAATAGCTTAGTCTCTGTATTATCCTGCACAATGAATTGTGTGTAGGTTGTTGTTTTTACACCACACATCTGGTTATCTGTATGGGCTCAGTAGGATTGGTGAAACTAGGTGCCACATGGGACCAGTTCTGCCATTAGGCAGAGTGTGATGGGTGCCTCGGGTAGATTTTGGGTTTCAGGAAAGGGTAAAAAGAAAAAAGCTTTAAAATATAGTTTGTTGCGCTTTTCCTGCCAGGGAGTGGGAGAGGTGACTGAGATTTTCTGCCTCAGGTCAGTGGCGTAGCGTGGGTTGTCAGCACCCGGGGCAAGCCAGCACTGCAGTGAGAGAGAGTGAGTGAGCCAGGTAGGGGCAGAGAGCTGCGAGTGCGAGCGCCCCCCCAGATGTTGCACCCGGTGCGGCCAGCCCCCCTGCACCCCCCACGCTACGCCACTGCCTCAGGTTCCAAAACAAATTGGGTACTATGCAATGCGGTGTGTATGTATTTCTCCACCGAAGGTAGCAAAATGTCTTGGGCAAGGCCTGAAAGATGGAGACTGAGAATACCAGCACAAAGTTCTGGAGTTCCGGACAAATAATTTAATCCACAGCTGAATCAGAGCAGCAAGCATTATGGGAGTTTCAGAAAAAGACAATCTGTTTTTGTTTTTTACTACCGTTGGACAATATGTCAATATAATCATACTTAGAGCTACTCACTCTCTGTTTACTGAAATCTTAAAATCATTGAAGGCCCCATCTGCACTGTAGTATCTTACCACTTTAAAAAGTCATGGCTTTCCCCAAAGAGTCCTGGGAACTCTAGTTTGATACAAGTGCCGAGAGTTGTTAGTGATATGATACAGCTTTAAAAGCATAGGGCAAATGGGACCCAAACTTTAAAACCCACAGTTCCACAGCAGGGGAACGCAAGTCCTTGCACTCAAAATATATCATACCTGAATAGTATGAATAGTATACCTGAAGGAGCATCTCCAACCCCATCGTTCTGCCTGGACACCAAAGTCCAGCGCAGAGGGCCTTCTGGCAGTTCCCTCATTGCGAGAAGCAAAACTACAGGGAACCAGGCAGAGGGCCTTCTCGGTAGTGGCGCCCGCCCTGTGGAACGCCCTCCCACCAGATGTCAAAGAGATAAACAACTACCTAACATTCAGAAGACATCTGAAGGCAGCCCTGTTCAGGGAAGTTTTTAATGTATGATATATTAGTGTATTTTTGGTCTTTGTGGAAGCCGCCCAGAGTGGCTGGGGAAACCCAGCCAGATGGGCGGGGTACAAATAATAAATTATTATTATTATTATTATTATTATTATTATTATTATTATTATTATTATTATATCATGAAATTAAGCAAAACGCAGGGCATGCGGCAAGCGTTCTCCAGTGGCGTGATTCAGTCTCGACCAAATAAGATGCTTCATTTGCTGCCCACAAAAATAAAACCAAAACCCCCCGGCTAGCTCAAAAAGCATGTGTATATGAAAAGCGGCAGAGCTGTGTGGTTAGGAGGATGGAGTCCCCATGCTAACCATTCCCTGTTTTTGTCAGGACAGTAGGGATGCACCAGAAGGAGCCGGTACCTGGAACGAAGAGGTCACCAAGTGGTGGGGCGAATGGGGCTCCTGGTCGACCTGCTCGCGCACCTGCGGAGGGGGGGTGATGTCCCGCGAGAGGCACTGCTTACGGCAGAGGTAAGTACCAGCTTGGCACGAACGTTGTGACAAATAGCTGAAGCTGTTGTCGCCACCGCAGTATAAAAAGAGCAGAGAAGGGAAAAGTTGCCGGCAGCCGAGGTTCTCCCTGTGTTTGGCCCTTTTCCTCTCATTTCCTCTCCGTTCTTATTCTGCGCCCCTTCTCCTTTGAATATCATTGTATTGCCAGGGTCTATTCATCCTCCTGAGGTACAACAACTCACATCCTGAGCCGGTTCCCCGGCTGAAAGGGAAGGGGAGGCGTTGCACAATGATGATGACAGATTTCGTTCTCACGAATTCCAGCCGCGTTCCCGTCCGCGGCCCGCCCACTCAAATTCCCGTCCAGAACTGGCTTGCGAGGCCTTTGCAGAAGCCCCTGCCTCCTCTCCCAAGAGGAGCTGAATGGGAAGCCTTGAAGAGGCACCTCTTTGAAGCTGCTACTCCAGATCCCATGACGCTAATGAGGGCTGCCAACCAAGAACTCAATATGCTTTGCCTCACACACCCCCACCCCCAAATCCCTCCTTTCTATTCTGCATGAACGCACATCTGAGCGGTGGAAGCCTGATCAAGGCCCCCCTTCCTTTCCTCTTTCCTTCCGTCAAAAGGAAAGGTGGGGAAAGCTTCTTTTATGTGGGCTGGCTGGCTGCATAATTAGGGTCCAGATACGCCGAGGTGCCTTCCGTCTGGAGATGGCAGGATTCTCAAACATACTTTGAAATAAACTGCGCCCTTAACAAGGCACCCCAGTGTCTCTCTTAAAAACAGCAAACCCAGCTAACAGCTCCAGTCACCCCGTTTTAAAAAATTCTATTTATCTATGCACACTCCATGGAATGTAATGACAGTATTCGCTCAAGCAAGGAGGGGCAGGTTTGTGCATCAAAGCCCCGCCGAGTTCATGCAACAGAACTATGAAAAGAAGCTACACAAAGCCAGGCGCTTGAAGAAGGCGTCTGTCTTTCTGCCCATGGTCCTTCCAGTCCTTCAGAGCTGAGCCTTACAGCCTCCTGACTTCAGATCAGGAAGTCTGCTCTAAAGGACTCCATAGATCTAGGGCCAGTAATGATGGTGGTTTTGGAAAGCTGTGCTTTTTCAGGGGTTTGGAGTGTTGGGTTGTGGGGTTTTCTTTTTTGGTAGTTGCTTTTGGTAGTTACAGGCATTATCCTACTTCTTGTGCCTGTCTAGACGAGACACACTTAGTAACTCCCGACTTACCTTTAATTGCAGCATGCATTTGTGCTGGCTGGGGCTACTTATTGCTGAGAAAATAGCACTCTGCACATGTTCTTTAAAAAAAGAAGAAGAGTTATTTATTGATGCTTATTCAAAGATAAACAGAAATACATATCCATTACAGATTATCTTTTTATAATACCATCCTATAAAAAAAGAAAAAGGGCAGAAAGTAGAAAAGAAAAGAAAAAGAAAAACCTAGAGAGAGAAGAAAAGATAAAAGCATTTCCTGCAGCCAAATATAGTATTCATTCATTAAAATCCAACCGTTCTATCTTCTATACACCAGTATTTTTTCAGTGTTCAAATCCAGATATTACAAGTTAATTTTCTCTTTCACGCAAAAAGTCCAAAGAGAAATTTCCAGTCCTTAAGAAGCATCAGTAATGATTTTTCTCTAATTAAACATGTTAACTTTGCTATCTCTGCCAAGTGCAAAAGTTTTTTAAATCAGCCATTCCTCTGCAGTGGGCAAGACTGTATCTTTCCATCTTTGCACTCTGCACATGTTCAGAGGCACTTTGATCATGTTCCAGGACCGAAAGCAGGTTCTGGGACAGGTCTAATGAACTCAGATAGAAGCCCAGGAATGGGAGTCCTTACACTCCTCCCAGTCTTGGAGACGATGGCTTCTGCTCTCCACTTCTGGGTTGTGTATGATGGCAGTAGCAAACTGACAAAGAAGGGCAACAGAAATTATTACGGGTGTTGCGATGACGTTTCAAACCTTGTATAGAAGGAGAGGCTATGGCAAGCATAGGCAAACTTGGCCCTCCTCCAGATGTTTTGGGACTACAACTCCCATGATCCCTAGCTAACAGGACCAGTGGTCAGGGATGATGGGAATTGTAGTCCCGAAACATCTGGAGGAGGGCCGAGTTTGCCTGTGCCTGGGCTATGGGGCCCCTGAGCCCGGCAAGCAAAAACTTCCACTGCTTTTTTCTCTTGCAGGCTGCAAGTTTCTCAGGGGACAAATAGTAGCATGTGCCTGGGTCAGTCCAAGCACTACCAACTGTGCCAGCAGCAGGTAAGAGCAAGTCTCCTGGATACTTATTTAGACATGGATTCTTTCTGTGGGCTGCTGTGGAGAGGCAGAGCTAGCTACTCTGGCACCTAGGTAAAGGTAAAGGGACCCCTGACCATTAGGTCCAGTCGTGGCCGACTCTGGGGTTGTGGCGCTCATCTCGCTTTATTGGCCGAGGGAGCCGGCGTACAGCTTCCAGGTCATGTGGCTAGCATGACTAAGCCGCTTCTGGCAAACCAGAGCAGCACACGGAAACGCTGTCCACCTTCCCACCGGAGCGGTACCTATTTATCTACTTGCACTTTGACGTGCTTTCGAACTGCTAGGTTGGCAGGAGCAGGGACCGAGCAACGGGAGCTCACCCTCTCGCGGGGATTCGAACCGCCGACCTTCTGATTGGCAAGCCCTAGGCTCTGTGGTTTAACCCACAGCGACCCCCATGTCCCACTGGCACCTGGGGGCGGGGCCATGGGGATGGGGCGAGTGTCCCAGGGGGCAAGCCGCCTATGGCGGGCTGCTTCCTGGGCGGGGGGGGGGAGCCACACTGCTTTGCCTGCAGCCTTCCTCCCTTCCCTCTTCCTTTTCACAGCTCGGGGGAGACTCCCCCCCGAAGCAGCCCAGGACCAGGGCGCAATGCCACACCACCCGCCCGTGACTCCCAAGCCTCCCCCAAGCTGTCGAAACTAAGGGGGAAGGGGAGAAGGCCGCTGGCAAGGTGGCACAGCTCTGCCCCTTCCCCCGACTGCTCGGGGTAGGCTTGGGAGTCGTGGGTGGGTGGCACTCCGAATGTCACCCCCCTCCGTGATGACACCCGGGGCGGACCACCCCCACCGCCCCCTTCCTCCGCCCCTGCTGCTATGAGCATGAAATCAAATAGAATTCAACTAGCAATTGGTTGGTTACTACTATCTAGATGCAGGCATCAATATGTATGGAACTTGAGAGCGTGTTATTGGGCTTGCCAGGCTGCGAGCTGCAGCTTGGTCCTATATGCACCAATCAAAAGTGAGCACCATTGAGTTCCCGTGAGTTTAGCGGGGCTTATTCCCAGGACTGCAGCCTCAGAAGGGTGCTCAAGTCTGCTCAAAGATCACAGTGGTACCTCGGGTTACAGACGCTTCAGGTTACAGACTCCGCTAACCCAGAAATAGTACCTCGGGTTAAGAACTTTGCTTCAGGATGAGAACAGAAATCGTGCTCCAGCGGCGTAGCAGCAGCAGCAGGGGGCATAGCTGTCAACTTTCAGATTTGAAAATAAGGGTTCAACAGCCTCAAAAATAAGGGATCAGCAGCTTCACCTGTCCCGGGGACAGTCTACGGGATATCTAACAATCCGGGAGAGCAGCGGGAAATGGCACTGGAAGAAGGGAATTTCCCGCAAAAAAGGGGAAGGTTGACAGCTATGGCGGGAGGCCCCATTAGCTAAAGTGGTGTCTCAGGTTAAGAACAGTTTCAGGTTAAGAACGGACCTCCAGAACGAATTAAGTACTTAACCCGAGGTACCACTGTACTCTTGGGAACATCTGGCAGTAATCCCCCTCCCGCATTCTGGGTGGGGGGGATATAAAGGAATAGTGAGGTTAGATCCTCCTAGACTACATGGGCAAAATCTGCAACCTGGGGGCCAAATGGCCACCCCTAAACTGAGACAGAGAGAGAGAACATGAATGAATGAGTGGGTAGTGGGTGAATGAAGGGGAGAGAGAGGGTGGGTGCTTATGTATTTGTGTCAATTCATGAGAGACAGAGTGACAGGAAATGAATGCATGATGGTTGAAAGAAGTGGGCACAATTGGAGGGAGGAGAAAGGGCTGCACTATGGGGCCATGTTAGAACACAAAATACCGTATTTTTTGCTCTATAAGACTCACTGTTTCCCTCCTAAAAAGTAAGGGGAAATGTGTGTGCGTCTTATGGAGCGAATGCAGGCTGCGCAGCTATCACAGAAGCCAGAACAGCAAGAGAGATTGCTGCTTTCACTGCGCAGAGATCCCTCTTGCTGTTCTGGCTACTGAGATTCAGAATATTTTTTTCTTGTTTTCCTCCTCCAAAAACTAGGTGCGTCTTGTGGTCTGGTGTGTCTTATAAAGCGAAAAATACGGTAGCTGCCACAGCTAAAAGAGACAGGGCCACAAAATACTGTGGCCCTCCCCGCCCACATCTCTCTCCCTCTCTCTCTCTCTCTCTCACACACATATTACTGTATTATTATTTATTCCCCGCCAATCTGGCTGGGCTGCCCCACTCATTAAATTCGTTTGCAGAGATAAGCACTTTCCACCTGCCCTCTGTTCAAAAGGAAAGGGTGGGTGATGGTTTGATCCTGCTCCCCAGTGAAACATGGGCATGTTTCAGGACGATGCAGAGCCGGTCAAACTTAGCTTAGTGGGAAGAAGGAACCGTCTCAAGCATTTTAGATTTTTGAGGGGTTGTTTACAGAGACCTTTCACAGGTGCTACAGGAAGCATTTGTGAGTGCCCTGGCACCCATAGGCTCTAGGGCAGCCTTTCTCAACCTGCGGGTCCCCAGATGTTTTGGGACTACAACTCCCATCACCCCTAGCTAGCAAGGCCAGAGCTCAAGGATGATGGGAGTTGTAGTCCAACAACATCTGGGGACCCACAGGTTGAGAACCGCTGCTCTAGAGAGTTCAGAAATAAAGGAGTTTGTTTAATTTTTATCCCACCCTTCTAAGAAGCCATGTGTGGCCCACGTGGTCCTCTGTTATCTCCATTAACAACCCTGTAAGGTAATTTAGCATAGCAGGGGGAGAAAAAATCTGACCCACCCCTCCGGTACATATGGAAACTGCTTCTCAATTGGGGCACCATCTGGATCAAGACCACAGTGGGCCTCCTTGCCATGCCAGGATCCAGACCGCCCCCGCCCCCCCAACAATGGCTTGCTTTTAAAAAGCTGATCTTGCAATAGCATTGCTGGCATCTTGTCCTACTTTGGCCCTGAGTCTTTTTCTTTTTATCTGGAGATCTTAAAAGCCCCACCTGCTTGAAATCTTGAAGTTCAGAGCCTTTGCAAATACAGTGAGAACCATAGCTGTCAACCGTCCCTTATTTGACGGGAAATTCCCTTATCCCAGCGCCGTGTCCCGCTGCTGTCCCTTATTGATGATGTCCCTTAAATCTCCCGAGTTTCAAAGGAAGCAGCTCCTCTCCCTCCCTCCCTGCCGGCCAGGGAGGAGGGAGGCTCCAACTGTTTTGCTTGGCTGCGTTGCTCACCCAATAAGGAGTCTAAGAACGACTGGGGGGTGGAGCTTGCATGCCTTGTGCCGATCAAATCGGCCGGGTTGCCTGGGGACTCGCCTTTGCTCAGCGCTTCCAGCGGAGAGGTGACAGTGGTTTTCCTTGCTGCATCCCCTTTGCCGGGTTGCTGCGCTGTGGGAACCACCGCTTGAGGCTTCGTTTGGCTCCTGGCTGGGCTTTCAGCCTTTGGCTCGGAGGGGCTCAGAAGTTGAACATACCTGTGCCTGGAAAATTCCTTATTTTGGCTGCTGATCCCTTATTTCCGAGGCTGCTGGCCCCTTATTTTCAAATCTGTAAGTTGACAGCTAAGATGAGACCCACCCTGGCCTGCCTTTCGTTGAGAGGAAAGGCGATTCCGTGATGAGCTGAGTTTCTCTCTCCCTCCAGCTTTGTCCTGCCAACACCGCCAGCTTCAAGCAGTACCAGTGCGCCAGTTTCAACGCCAAGGCCTTTGGAAAGCAGCACTATCAGTGGATGCCACTCTACCCAGGTTTGCCTTCGCTAAGTTACTCAGCAGAAGCTTTCGGATGAAGTTGCTGCACTTACAAGGCTTGGTGGAGTCTTCAATCCGTCAGACTCTTGGAGCAAAACTGTTAGGATATTTCCGTTCCACCTTAAAAGGGAGCAGGATGTTTGTGTCACAGCCTGCGTATTTCCTGTCTCACAGGATGTTTCTGTTGTGTCGTTGCTTTCGTTTTGTTATTGCCTGAACATACCGATGCAGGCGGTCATGGTTTCTTTGTTCTGACCAACGCTGAATAAACTGTAAATATGCTCTCCTGCTGTGCATCTTTTGCTGTGTGAATTCTGCTGATAGAGTGTGCACCAGCCTAAGAATGCAGCAATCTATTCTTGAGGCTTCGTGTCGCTGATTGCTGATACTGCGTGTCTACGGGAGATCGATGGATCGTCCGGCAGGAGCTTGGCACTTTAGGAGATGTCCCCTGGCACTTTAAAGACAGAGATTCATTGTGACCTAACTTTTTGTAGACTAGAAACCGCAGCACGCAACGACACACGGGGTTAGATATACAGATTAGACAGAAAGTGTTAATGGTGGGGCCAAAAGGGAACGAAATGCAAGAGAAGCGGTGGTAGGCTAAAGATCAGATGGAATTCTTGAACAAGATTGGGACCATTTCCAACATCAGTCACTGGTGATAACACAGCCCTCTTAAGCTTGCTTAAAGGTAAAGGGACCCCTGACCATTAGGTCCATTCGTGGCCGACTCTGGGGTTGCGGCGCTCATCTCGCTTTATTGGCCGAGGGAGCCGGCGTACAGCTTCCGGGTCATGTGGCCAGCATGATTAAGCCGCTTCTGGCGAACCAGAGCAGCGCACGGAAACGCCTTTTACCTTCCCACCGGAGTGGTACCTATTTATCTACTTGCACTTTGACATGCTTTCGAACTGCTAGGTTGGCAGGAGCAGGGACCGAACAACGGGAGCTCACCCCGTCACGGGGATTCGAACCGCCGACCTTCTGATCGGCAAGCCCTAGGCTCTGTGGTTTAACCCACAGCTTATGCTTCTTTAATTCAGGTAATGGGAGAGGATTTGAAAGCTTGGAAAATGTGTTACCATCAGTGTGTAATCACTGTTCTGAGTAAAGTGAGCTCTAGTCCGTGAAAAAGCCATTCCACAATAAAGCTTGCTACCCTTTCAAGGAGCTGCAACAAGCAGTGCCCAGGGTGCCCTGGGTTGAGGCGGGAGCGATGGCGAAAACCACGTCGGTAGCATAAATTCAGCCGATAGGTTTCCTCACCCAGGTTCGCCCAATGTCTCAGTTGGGTGGCAGTGGATGTTAAAATCATTTAACTGACCTTAGCACCCAGCTTGCACAAAGCTCCAGCAGAGTCAGCCTGATCCCATTGGTCCTTAGAGGAGAGCATCTTCTGCCTCTCTTCTCCTGGACCGCTGCCATGTCACCCTGTGTTCCAGTTTTCTCCTCTGTTTCTGCTCTAGATGATTACACCAGCATCTCTAACAAGCCATGCGATCTCCAGTGCACCACCAGGAACGGAGAGAGGCAGCTGATGGCGCGAGCCCAGGATGGCACGTCGTGCAAGGACAGGGCCTACCAAGGGGTCTGCATCAGTGGGAAGTGTGAGGTAAAGCACTGTAAGGAGGACCCACCTCCTGGACTCAGGGATGACCCACAATGGCTGTGTTCTCCCTTCTCTGTTGGAGGTAGTATGCCTCTGAATATCAGTTGCACGGAATCACAAGGGCTGAGGGGTGCACTGCTGTACCTATGCCCTGCTTGCAAGCTTCCCACAGGCATTGCCAGGGACATTGTCAGTTTAGAATTACAACAGGGGTTTGAGGGAGGTCACAGCTTGGAGGCAGAAATAATGGGAGAGGAGGAGAAGGAAGCACCACCAGCGGGCAACAGCTGACAGACACAGTGTCTTTAGAAAGCCTTCCAGACCCTCCATCTCCCAGAACCTGGCGAGCCTTGAAAGTAGGGGAGCAAAGAGCTGAAAGACAGAGGGCACCTAGCAGCACCCCTAGAGGACATGAATGCAGAAGTGGGAGAGACGGGGGTGGGGCTAGAGAGTCACTTGGGACAATGCCAATAATAATAATAATAATAATAATAATAATAATTATTATTTATACCCCGCCCATCTCTGGGCGGCTCTCAACCAAATGTTAAAAACACAATACAGCATTAACTAGGTTGAATGTTCTTGACTCGGCGGTTCTGAAGGGAAGATATGGAGGAGTCCCATATGACCAGAGATTATGCCACTGTGCATTGGGTGAGGTAGAATCCACAGAGCACATTTTACTGAGCTGTCCCATTTACAACGATTTAAGACAGTACCTTATAACTCCACACTTACCCCAGCTCAGTTCCCGACAAAGAGGAAAGCAGACAGCATATCTGCTAAATAAGTCTTCTGGGAAAACAACTTTGTCAGTGGCTAAATTCCTTTTCCTGGCACTCAAGTGTCGGAAACGTATAACTGAATGCTTTGATGTGGGTTATCTGTGAGAGGTCTAGTACTGTGGCCCTACCTTATTTATGTACCCCTATGATGTTATAGTTTATAATTATTGTGTAATGTTTTATTTCTGACTATCGGTCGAATAAAGGAAATTGATTGATTGAATACAGCATTAAACTTTAAAAACTTCCCTAAACAGGGCTGCCTTCAGATGTCTTTTAAAAGTAAGATAGTTGCTTATTTCCTTGACATCTGATGGGAGGGCGTTCCACAGGGCAGGCGCCACTACCAAGAAGGCCCTCTGCCTGGTTCCCTGTAACTTCACTTCTCGCAGTGAGGGAACCACCACAAGGCCCTTGGCGCTGGACCTCAGTGTCCGGGCTGAATGATGGGGGTGGAGAAGCTCCTTCAGGTATACAGGACTGAGGCCATTTAGGGCCTTGAAGGTCAGCTTAGAAACGTACTGGGAGCCATTTCCAGGAAGGAAGCCACGTAACCGGCCCGTGGACATGTTCCCTGTCCCTCCCGCCATATTCGTGTTATCCAATAGGCTGGGTTATAAAGCCTCTCTCTGTAAATACTAAATAAAAAGTGGACGGTAAGAACATTCCTTATCTTTGTACGTTCCTGGGCAACCGGCCGTGGCAGCCACTGGCAGCAGTCGGACTGGCATCTGTTTGGCCACAGTGAGAGCAGCACACTGAACGAGATGGGCTCTTCTTACAGTCTTTTGTACAAAGAATGGAACATGAGCAAATGCACAGCGATCCACGCGTTTCAATTTTGAAAGTGATTAAAGGGGTTCAGAAGAGATGGCTTCTCGTCTGGGGTATGGATTAGGCTCACGGAAAGTTTTCGCACTCTTAAGTCTGCCCCCACTTTTCTCTCTCTCCAGCCAATCGGGTGTGATGGCAGCCTCTACTCTTCCCAGGTGATGGATCGGTGTCAAGTATGCGGAGGGGATGGAACTACTTGCTACCGCGTCTCGGGTAGCTTCCGAAAGGGGATCTCGCATTTAGGTACACTTTGCTAACAGCACTTAAGCTATTTCCTGCACTGCATCTTGGTACCCCTCTTGCTTCTCCTCAGGAAGTTGGCAGAAGAATCACTTAGACTAGAGCAGGAGCTCCCCCCCCAACCCCATAAAGGTAAAGGTACCCCTGCCCGTACGGGCCAGTCTTGACAGACTCTAGGGTTGTGCGCCCATCTCACTTAAGAGGCCAGGGGCCAGCGCTGTCCGGAGACACTTCCGGGTCACGTGGCCAGCGTGACATCGCTGCTCTGGCGAGCCAGAGCCACACACGGAAACGCTGTTTACCTTCCCGCTAGTAAGCGGTCCCTATTTATCTACTTGCATGCGGGGGTTCTTTCGAACTGCTAGGTTGGCAGGCGCTGGGACCGAGCAGCGGGAGCGCACCCCGCCGTGGGGATTCGAACCGCCGACTTTTCGATCGGCAAGCCCTAGGCGCTGAGGCTTTTACCCACAGCGCCACCCGCGTCCCATACCTGAAGCCAACCCCATACCTGAAGCCAAAGCAACAACCAAGAAGGAGCTTGAAGAATTAACATAAAATATAGTTGGGTGCTACTGAGCCTTTGTGCGGACGCGGGTGGCGCTGTGGGTTAAACCACAGAGCCTAGGGCTTCTCAATCAGAAGGTCGGCAGTTTGAATCCCCGCAACGGGGTGAGCTCCCATTGCTCAGTCCCTGCTCCTGCCAACCTAGCAGTTTGAAATCACATCTTAGCGCAAGTAGATAAATAGGTACTACTGCAGCGGGAAGGTAAACGACGTTTCCGTGCGCCGCTCTGGTTCACCAGAAGCGGCTTAGTCCTGCTAGCCACATGACCTGGAAGCTGTCTGTGGGCAAACGCCGGCTCCCTCGGCCAGTAAAGCGAGATGAGCGCTGCAATCCCAGAGTCAGCCACGACTGGACCCAATGGTCAGGGGTCCCTTTACCTTTACCTTTACCTTGAGTCTTTGTGCTAGAAGGTGCAGAACTGAACTGAGAAATCACGTTAGCTTAAGAGCAGAACTACACATTACAGTGGTAGCTCGGGTTACATACACTTCAGGTTACAGACTCCGCTAACCCAGAAATATTACCTCGGGTTAAGAACTTTGCTTCAGGATAAGAACAGAAATTTGCTCTGGCGGCACAGCAGCAGGAGGCCCCATTCACTAAAGTGGTGCTTCAGGTTAAGAACAGTTTCAGGTTAAGAACAGTCCTCCGGAACGAATTAAGTACTTAACCCGAGGTACCACTGTACATACAAAGGTTCACGACAAAACCCCCAAAGGCAATTCCTGATTAGGAAAAGCGGTTTCAGAATGGGGTAATTTAAAGCCGAGGAATGGGATGCGGCGCTTAATCCTTCACCTGCCTGTTGTTTTTCTATGGAAGGTTAGGGGATTGTCACCATCTCCCACCCTAAGGGGTTCCAGTTGCATGCTTACCTTGCAAACACACATCTACAGTCCTGAGAAGGGGGGAAGCAGCTACAGCGTTGGTGGACATTTTCAGCAGAAAAGCAGGAGGCAGAGGAAGGGTTATTGCACCCCTTTCTTACCTCTGCACTGCTCCAGAATTTTTCTTTCCAAAGCTGATTTGGGATGGCTGGGAAGAGTTTGTTAAATGCGTTTGTACATGATGTGCAGTTTTGCCTTAGGAGAGAGCTCACTTCCAGGATGTTAATATCTGATGCCCTGCGATCTATGGCTGTAGGGTGGTATAAAGGTAAAGGTAAAGGTAAAGGGACCCCTGACCATTAGGTCCAGTCGCAGACGACTCTGGGGTTGCGGCGCTCATCTCGCTTTACAGGCCGAGGGAGCCGGCGTACAGCTTGCGGGTCATGTGGCCAACATGACTAAGCCGCTTCTGGAGAACCAGAGCAGTGCACGGAAATGGCGTTTACCTTCCCGCCAGAGCGGTACCTATTTATCTACTTGCACTTTGACGTGCTTTCGAACTGCTAGGTTGGCAGGAGCAGGGACCGAGCAACGGGAGCTCACCCCGTCGCAGGGATTCGAACCACCGACCTTCTGATCGGCAAGCCCAAGAGGCTCTGTGGTTTAACCCACAGCACCACCTGCGTCCTTGTAGGGTGGTATACTAATTTAATAAATTAATGTTGGTGACCTCAACGAACCTTCAGATTCTGTTTTTAAAACAATTCCATAAGATCTTTTGCAAACACACAGACATTACTCTGCACTACGTGTTTGTGCTTTTGCCAAACGTGAGATTTTTGTGTAAGTGTGAAAGAGTTTATGGGAATCGGCGGGAAAGGAATTGGAGGACAATTTGGAGCGGAGGCATAGGATAGCCAGGAGTTAGAAAGCCCTGCATGCAAGTGCAGCAATGTTGCCTGAGCACAATATCCTACCTGTGTTTTTCTTTCCCTCTGAGTGGACTGGGAAACATTAGAGACAGATGAAATGGAGGACTCCAGATTCTGCAGGAGATAGTGAGCTCGGCAGAAGTGGAATCACAGAAACCAGGAAATTCCCCTCCCCCCCCTGTCCTTTAAACATAGATAGCTGGGACTGTTTGCTAAGGCTCCCAAATCGGTGACTCTTCTAATGATCATCCCAGCACTAGATGGGGGTAGAGTACTGTTCCTTGTGCACAGCGACATTTATTTCTGTGTTAAAATAAAGCGCAGATCCAAATTGTTTTGCCTTTTATAAATGAAGGCACACAAAACTGATACCAACACAGAAGCCATATAAATCACACCTCCCAACAATCTATATTTAGGGCATATCGCCCTGTTTCCAGGTTGAAATCTCTCTTCCCACATCATCAGCCGTCTTGCACTTGTTCTGAAAGCTCAGGAAGGCCTGGTGCCTCAAGGCCCAAAGTGCCGTGTTGTTTCTGGGTTCTTGGTAGTGTTCCTCCAGTTGCAGGCAGTGGTATCTTGTGCAGGCTGTTGAAGGACAGGTATTCACTTATTTTCAAATCCCTGCATCCCGGATCCTGCAATAAGCGAGGTCTCTGGGCTGCATGCTGGATGCCAGGAAACATTCCGCAGGGAAACAAGAAGGGGCTAATTGGGAAACAGGATCCTAGGGAGATAGAATCATAGAATAGAATCATAGAATCATAGAGTTGGAAGAGACCACAAGGGCCATTGAGTCCAACCCCCTGCCAAGCAGGAAACACCATCAGAGCACTCCTGACATATGCTTGTCAAGCCTCTGCTTAAAGACCTCCAAAGAAGGAGACTCCACCACACACCTTGGCAGCAAATTCCACTGTCGAACAGCTCTTACTGTCAGGAAGTTCTTCCTAATGTTTAGGTGGAATCTTCTTTCCTGCAGTTTGGATCCATTGCTCTGTGTCCGCTTCTCTGGAGCAGCAGAAAACAACCTTTCTCCCTCCTCTATGTGACATCCTTTTATATATTTGAACATGGCTATCATATCACCCCTTAACCTCCTCTTCTCCAGGCTAAACATGCCCAGCTCCCTTAGCCGTTCCTCATAAGGCATCGTTTCCAGGCCTTTGACCATTTTGGTTGCCCTCCTCTGGACACGTTCCAGTTTGTCAGTGTCCTTCTTGAACTGTGGCGCCCAGAACTGGACACAGTACTCCAGGTGAGGTCTGACCAGAGCAGAATACAGTGGCACTATTACTTCCCTTGATCTAGATGCTATACTCCTATTGATGCAGCCCAGAATTGCATTGGCTTTTTTAGCTGCCGCGTCACACTGTTGGCTCATGTCAAGTTTGTGGTCAACCAAGACTCCTAGATCCTTTTCACATGTGCTGCTCTCAAGCCAGGTGTCACCCATCTTGTATTTGTGCCTCTCATTTTATGGGATGTGCAATGAAGAATAGATATGTTGCTGCCCTCTGTTATGTTGGGCCAGTCACCCATCCAGCACAATACATATTATCCACTCTGGCCGGCAGAGGCTCTCCATGAAGTCAAGCAAAGGTTTTTCCCAGACTTGCAAACTGCAGTTGCGTGGGATCTTATGCTATCAAAACACCTGCTTTGTCACTGAGAGCATGCACCTTGCTTTTCTGAAATTATCCACCTCAAGGTGCATGCTCTGCAAAAGTTTAGCTGGGACAGCCATTTGTCAAGAGATAGAAATGTTACGCCTTTCAATCAACTCATCAGCATTTTCTATAGTCTTTGTCCCTATCCCCCCCCCTCACAATATTAATATGCATATGTATGGCAGCTAAAGCTGAAACAATTTTCAGCTGAGGATCATTTTATTGTTGTTGTTGTTAGATGCGGGTGGCACTGTGGTCTAAACCACTGAGCCTCTTGAACTTGCAGGTCATAAGGTTGACAGTTCAAATCTGTGCAATGGGGTGAGCTCCCGTTGCTCTGTCCCTGCTCCTGCCAACCTAGCAGTTCGAAAGCATACTGGCGCAAGCAGATAAATAGGTACTGCTGGAGCAGGAAGGTAAACAGTGTTTCTCTGAGCTCTGGCACACATCGCGGTTTAGTCATGCTGGCCACATGACCTGGAAAGCTGTCTGTGGACAAACGCTGGTTCCCTCGGCCTGAAAGCAGAGATAAGTGCAGCAACCCATAGTCAAATTTGTCTCGACTTAACTGTCCTGGTGTCCTTTTTATTATTTGCCCTTTGCAAGCTTCCTCAATAGACATGTGTTTCACATATGCACGTTCTAGAAGGCTCATGAATTAGAATCCTTAGAATAGAACACACTGGCAGATTTACCCAGTAACTTAGGCCAGTTCATACATTATGTTGGACCCTCTCATGGTGGAGAAATGGCCTCCCCACTCTCTTTCACCATGCAGATGACAACAACAACAATTTTATTATTTTTACCCGCTCATCTGGCTGGGTTTCCCCAGCCACTCTGGGCTGCTTACAGCACACAAGAAATTGTAAAATGTTAGACATTAAAAATTTCCCGATACAGGGTTGCTTCAGGTGTCTTCTAAAAGTCAGATAGTTGTTTATTTCCTTGACATCTGATGGGAGGGCGTTCCACAGGGTGGGTGCCACTGCCAAGAAGGCCCTCTACCTGATTCCCTGTAACTTCACTTCTCGCAGCGAGGGTACTGCCAGAAGGCCCTCGGTGCTGGACCTCAGTGTCCGGGCTGAACAATGGGGGTGAAGAAGCTCCTTCAGGTATACTGGGTCAAGGCCATTTAGGCAGACATATTCGGATGGTCTAAATATACAGCTAACCTAAATATACAACTAAAAAAGGAATGCATGAAAAATGTATATCCTACAGGTACCGCTATTCAGTCACTGGCTGCAGTGCCTTATTGAGCATCCAGTCTTTGGCAAACCTGGGTTTGCCTCTGTGCAATGTGTGAAATGGTCCAGACACACTCAACTAAATTAACACCTGTGACCTAGTGGAAACAGAGAAACTGCTTCATGGAGCAATGCTAGTTCCCCTGATTTTCGCTTTCTGATTTGTCTTGGTTCCTGTTTCCTAGGCTATGTGTTCATCACCAACATCCCCGCTGGTGCTACAGACATCCTCATTATAGAGCGAAGGAAAACAGAGAACATCCTAGGTAAGCGATGGACAGAAATGCTCCACTGGGGTAATTTGTCCCGCAGCACAGCAAGGAGAGTGCTTAACTGACTTAATTACTGCATGCAAGCCTTAAAGAGCATTCAGGAGAGGGCTTTTCTGTTCTTGACCAATCTGTTCAGAGTAAATGCTATCCCTTGATTTCAGCTTCCGTGGCGTCAAAGAAGAGGAAAGCCTTAAAATTACAGTGCCTTTTTATCAAGAACTTTTAAAGAAATGAATTGGTTCTGACCAAGCAAGTTTTTAGTTAGAGGGGCATCTTAATAAAACTCTCAATGCATGCATTGTCTTTTTTATTTATAAAAATCCCTTGCCTATTTAACCTAGATTATGTCTAGGGGAAGGAGGAGGGAAATATATCTAAGATACATTTGTGGAGTACACCCAACCCCTCTGCTATGATGGTTCCCACTCCTGGGCACATGGCAGACATAACAAATATTGGTACAATATTTTAACAAAAGTACTAGGGCACATTCCTGCCAACCTAGCAGTTCGAAAGCACACCAGTGCAAGTAGATAAATAGGCACCGCTCTGGCGGGAAGGTAAACGGCATTTCCGTGTGCTGCTCTGGTTCGCCAGAAGCGGCTTAGTCATGCTGGCCACATGACCTGGAAGCTGTACGCCGGCTCCCTTGGCAAATAAAGCGAGATGAGCGCCGCAACCCCAAAGTCGGTCACGACTGGACCTAATGGTCAGGGGTCCCTTTACCTTTAGTAGGGCACATGCCCCAAAATGCTACCATTGAGTTACACTTTTTGTAATCTCTAGCACATCCAGGGCTTGTCCTGAGACCTGAAAACTTGGGAGAGCCTCTATCCAGTGGCATAGCATGGAGGGAGGGGGCCTGAGGGGGCCGTCACCCTGGGCACAGTTTTTTGGGGGGGCACATCACAACACCCTGGTGCCCTGCAGCTGGAGGGCAGTTGAGAAGGATGCAATAGGCTGTTAGGATATTTCCGTTCCACCTTAAAAGGGAGCAGGCTTTGTGAGTCACAGAGTCTGCGTATTTCCTGTTCACAGGATGTTTATGATTTCAGTTGCTTTCGTTTTTTCCCCTTCTTGCCTGAACATACCGATGCAGGCGGTCATGGTTTCTTTGTTCTGACCAACGCTGAATAAACTGTAAATATGCTCTCCTGCTGTGCATCTTTTGCTGTGTGAATTCTGCTGATAGAGTGTGCACCAGCCTAAGAATGTGGCAATCTATTCTTGAGGCTTCGTGTCGCTGATTGCTGATACTGCGTGTCTACGGGAGATCGATGGATCGTCCGGCAGCCGGCTTGAGGGCTATGATGGACTTTGCCTCCCTGGCAGTATCCCAACATAGGCTTGTGCCCTGACCCCTGGGAGCCCAGCATTGCTTTTGGGAGGGCACTGTGAGCCTCTAGGTGGGGGGCAACTGAGAAGGATGCAACAGGCACGTGCCCTAGCCCCTGCAAGCACCTGCAAGGAAGATGCCTTTGTCTTTCATCCCCTCTCTGTCTCCTTGCTAGCGCTAGCGGACGAAACTGGGCGCTTCTTCTTCAATGGGAATTCGGCTATCGACAACCCACAGAACTTCCGAGTAGCTGGCACTGTGTTCAAATACCGCCGGCCTTCCAGCCTGCACTCAGATGGCCTCGAGTACATTATTGCACAGGGGCCCACCAACCAGTCTCTCAACGCCATGGTAAGCGATGGAGGCTACAAAAAGATTGCTTTCTTGCTCCTTGTGTCAGCCCCAAGAATGGGAGCGCAAAGTTAAAGGGGCCTGATCCGCAACAGTGGGTTGAGGCAAAGTTCTCAAATCGCGTTAGATGTCAGGAGCGAGGTGGCAGTTAATCACGCCGCGCAAGTTGGAACGAACTCTTTATTAGCAAGAACACGATGTGCACAGACTTGGCGGAGTACCTTTGCCCCATAGATCAGTTGCTGAGACTGAAAGTCCTGGGCTCGCCCCCTCCTCTCCAGTCTCTGATTGCTCTCCAAGCAATCAGAGACTGCACCTACATGCAGCTTGTTGCTGCTCTGCCCATTTCAGCCCGCTTCTGGTTCTGTGAGACAGGTGGAGCGGGGAGCTGGTTGCAGCAGGAAGGGGAGACATTTGGGACTCTTCACCAGGCTGACTCATCTCTGCCTCCTGGCCTCCCTGCTCTCCTGCTCCTGCTTCTGGACTTCTCTCCACCACAGACTCTCCCTGCTCACTGAGCCTTTTACCCCTTCAGCTTCTGATACCTCCTCTTCCCAGTCTTCTCCCTCTGACCACTCACTGTTGTCCCACCACTAATCCCTGGGCTCTGAGCCTTCTTCCCTTGGTGGTTCCCCAGCTAGTTTCTCCCACCATTCCTCTGCAGCCAATCAGTCCATGACATTACCTTCACGTGGACTGAATCTGTTAAAACCCCAAGCTCAGTTGCCTTTTGGGTCGAATTGCAAACTATGGAAGATCAGTTTTATATCAGATGAGATTATCTTTGTTGTTTTCAGAGTGTGAATGGATAGTTTTATTTTTCTGGAGTTTCTTGAATTGCATTGTTCTTAGAGCTTGTGCTTGATTCTGTTTTGACAACGCTCACTGCTTTGCTAGCTTTATGCTGTGAAGTGGTTTATTAATGACAATAACAGTAATAGTTTTAATTATAGATTAATTGATACCGAGTGTAACAATGAAAGGATGTGCAAGAAGATGTTGTTGCCATAAACTGGTAATATTTCAGACTGCAGATGGAGAAGGAGGCAGTGAGAATCACATGTTTGAAGGCTCCCCTACATCAGAATTGTAATTCTTGGATAGACTATTAGATAGCATTTATGACATGTAATGAATCTTGTAATAAGCACCCAGCCACACAATACCCTCTTTTCCTGGTCTGTATGCCTTGTATTGGGGACACGGGTGGCGCTGTGGGTAAAAGCCTCAGCGCCTAGGACTTGCCGATCGAAAGGTCGGCGGTTCGAATCCCTGCGGCGGGGTGCGCTCCCGTTGCTCGGTCCCAGCGCCTGCCAACCTAGCAGTTCGAAAGCACCCCCAGGTGCAAGTAGATAAATAGGGACCGCTTTCTAGCGGGAAGGTAAACGGCGTTTCCGTGTGCGGCTCTGGCTAGCCAGAGCAGCGATGTCATGCTGGCCATGTGACCCGGAAGTGTCTCCGGACAGCGCTAGCCCCCGGCCTCTTGAGTGAGATGGGCGCACAACCCCAGAGTCTGTCAAGACTGGCCCGTACGGGCAGGGGTACCTTTACCTTTTTATGCCTTATATACCTGCAAAGGAAGACCCATTGTCTGGATGCTATCAGGAGCTCCCGGCTGGTTGCCCAGGAACGTGCAAAGACTGTCAGGATCAGGCCTTATCTCAGAGGTATTTGCCAATCTCCAGGCACTCGGCTTGATTCCCTGTTGACCTCCCTGGCTGCATTATCCAGCAGGCGCAGGCAAGGTCTCAATCGGCGATCCTACTCAACGTGAGAAGAACACACCACTCCTCCCCTCCATCCCCAGGGAGGGGAAAGAGACAGACAGAAATGTATTTACATGCCTTTATTTCTGTCTTTCCAGCAGTACAGAGAATCGTGTCTGTACTCTCTTAACTCCAACAGCAGAGAGAGAAAACTCCTCCCATGTACTTCCAGTACAGATCATGTGACACTCTGAGCTAACATCCGGTGCTCAGTACACTGAATAGACTGAATAGACTGTCCTTTGTTCCCACGGTACAGTCCCAAAACATCAACATCCTGTTTGGCTTTCCAGCCATCTGGAGCACTCAGCTGCATTGCTCCTTTTTCGTAACAAAGACAAGGAATGTTCTTACCATCCACTTTTTATTTAGTATTTACAGAGAGAGGCTATAGAACCCAGCCTCTTGGATAATGGCATTGTCCTGAGTGAATCTCCACCCCACCCCGTCTCTCCCATTTCCTCATTCGTCTTTCTCACCGTCTCTCCTACAGGTGCTGCTATGTGCCCTCTGTCTTTGAGCTCTTTGCTCTCCTACTTTTAAGGCTCGCCGGGTTCTGGGAGATGGAAGGTCTGGGATGCTTTCTAATAACAACCTGTCAGCCGAGTGTTATTCCGGCTCCCCCATGATTTCCCAGCTTTTCCCATCTGCCTTTGAGCTGCTGCCTCCCTCAAACCCCTGTTGTAAATCTATACTGTCTTCCTCTTCCTCCTGCCGGGAAGGGTCAGGATGGGAGGCGATTTCCACTATTCCTCCTCTGACCAGTCCCTGACACCCAAGAGAGGAATGATCTCCATTTATCCAGCAATGGAATTAGGTTGCAGGAACAGGTTCCAGCTATAACAGGTCAGGGAGTTAACTTGCTTGGAATAACTGTGCCCCTCAAGGACCAGGTGCGCAGCCTGGGAGTCATTTTAGAATCACAGCTGTCCGTGGAGGCACAGGTCAATTATGTGTCCAGGGCAGCTGTTTACCAGCTCCATCTGGTAAGACCCTATCTGCCCGCGGACTGTCTTGCCAGAGTGGTGCATTCTCTGGTTATCTCCCACTTGGACTACTGCAATGCGCTCTGCATGGGGCTACCTTTGAAGGTGACTCGGAAACTGCAATTAATCCAGAATGCGGCAGCTAGACTGGTGACTGGGAGTGGCCGCCGAAACCATATAACACCGGTCCTGAAAGATCTTCATTGGCTCCCAGTATGTTTCCGAGCACAATTAAAAGTGTTGGTGCTGACCTTTAAAGCCCTAAATGGCCTCGGTCCTGTAGTCCTGAAGGAACGTCTCCACCCCCATCATCCAGCCTGGACACTGAGATCCAGCGCCGAGGGCCTTCTGGCAGTTCCCTCGCTGCGAGAAGTGAGGCTACAGGGAATCAGGCTGAGGGCCTTCTCAGTACTGGCGCCTGCCCTGTGGAACGTCCTCCCAGCAGATGTCAAGGCAATAAACAACTATTTTACTTTTAAAAGACAACTGAAGGTAGCCCTGTTTAGGGAAGTTTTTAATGTCTGACGCTGTATTGTTTTTAATATTCAGTTGGAAGCCACCCAGAGTGGCTGGGGAAACCCAGCCAGATGGGCGGGGTATAAATAATAAATTATTATTACTACTATGCCCAAGTGCTAGTGCCGATGGACTAATTCTGTTTCCCTTTGCTTTTTTCCTTTTCCTTGTTGAACCCAGTACTATAACTTCAATGGGAAAGTCCCCCATGTGACATACGACTACACAGTGCCCAGGGTGCTGTCGCCGGCTCTTCAAACCGTTTCCCCCGCCATCAAGATGCCAACGCTGTACCTTCACTTGCCGGAGCCCAGCCACAATCGCCAGGACGCCGTCCCGCCCGTTTCCCAAGATTTCAACGCCACTTGGTTATCTCTCGCGCCGGATGATGTAGGGGAACCTTTCCCACGGGGGGAGGAGCACGGAGGGGTGGCCTTCAAAAGCCAGGGCTTCTTCCCATTTAACTCAACTGCGCAAGGCAAGGACTGGGGCTGGAAGCATGGGGCAGAGGATGAAAAGTTTGGTTTCCAAGTCCAACGTGTCTACCACACCAACGGAGCAGGTGATGACGAAAAGATAGAAACAGATCTGGGTTGGTATATTTTCTTGCCACTATATTTGCAGTGTTGGATTCCTTCTGCCCCCACATGAAGGGTGGGGTGGGGCAGGGTAGCCATGTCTTCCCAGTCCTACCTACTGAAAACCTGTGCTTTTTTTGCATTGCTATTCTTAGTTAGGTAATGCCTTATTCCTGACCCATATACCTGAGCCTTCTGTGGCAGGTTGGGAGGAAGTAAATAATGGTTGTGGGTTTACTTGGTTTCCATATCAAACTACCTGGTCCCTGAGATCATCTTCTTCTTTTCTTTTTTATAATAATATTTTATTAAGTTTAACAGTAAAAAGATACAACCAAACATAGAACAGTAAAAACACAGGGAAAATAAAAAACACAACAATACAAGCTTTCACAATACATAAAATACAAACATTTAACCTAACAAGGGGGGAAAAAATCAGTCAACACACAAAAAATAGAATAGGAAGAAACACAAATCACTCTTTTCTAATTGTTCATCTTTGATTAACTTATTTTCCTGACTTCCTCACGCCTCCCTTTTTTATATCCCTTTTTAACAGTTAGTTCAGCAAATTCGTATCCTACTACTTTGTCCTTATATATTTTACCTCCCAAATTTATAATTTATAATTTTTATCTCTTGTTACTAGAACCCCTTCATTTTATTTCAATGTCATCAGCATTCATACATTTTACAGTACTTCTGTAAATAAATTTTAAATTTCCTCCAATCTTCTTCCACCAACTCTTCTCCCTGGTCTCGGATTCTGCCAGTCATCTCAGCCATTTCCATATAGTCAATTATTTGCATCTGCCATTCTTCCAAGGTGGGTAATTCTTGTGTCTTCCAATGCTTTGCGATGAGTATTCTTGCTGCTGCTGTAGCATACATAAACTCATTTTTTTAAAAGCACTGAGAGTGTGTCCTGTTTAAACTTTCTACCAGATGCTAGATTGCACTGCCCACATGCCAAATCACACCAGAAGATTTGTCTTGTGAGCATAACAGGGGAAACGAGCTTTGTCCCATGTCTCTTGAGGAACAAATGCCTTAAACTGGATTGGTCGCTATCCTGTGTTTTCTTTAAGCCCTCAGACTCAACCACCTCACAATCAGCACAGCGATTCCCCACGGTGCAGCGAGGCCTGAGCTCCAGGAGGCGAGCAGGATGGGGCCATCCAGGCTACGTCTCTTCAGGAAACTGTGTCTCCAGGACCCCCAGAACGCTGCTTTTTGCAGGGAATTGCATTACCTAGCGATCAAGCTGGGGAGGAAGAACTCGACAGTGGGCTTTTGGGGCGAACCTTTGGTCGAGTGGTCCGAAGGGCTGCACAAGCCACCTGCAAAAAAGAACTTTCTGGAGGATGCGAATGCGGAAGCGCATGCGGTGGACGGCGCAGCGAACGATACGGTTGTGGCGATGCCATCCAAGCCTAGTTCCAGCACCAGCGTTCAGGCCGGTTTGGGGAGCAAACTCCTGTCAGAACCTCTTCAGGCTCCTGGCACTGAAAGGCAAGTAGAACGAGCGTTTCCTGGAGCAAAGGACCAAATGTCCTCTTAGGGGGAAGATAGATGTCATGCGAACTCCCAGCAGAGCACCTCCGCCATGGGGGAGAGCACCTCCTCTCAGCTTCTCCATCTGAATGGCTGACAAACACACCAGCATGTTGACTTCGGTCTTACCCCAAACCCCAGGATTCAGATCGGCTACCCACCCATCAATGATAGTTCTGTGGGTCACAGTGAAGGCCAATGGGAAGACCGCAAAGCCAGAGCAGGGACCCACCTAGGGGCGCAGTGGGCAGCCTCTTTTGCAAGCCCCCACTGAAGCTTTCCCCTGCTTACGCAGTGGACTCGTAATCTGGTGAACCGGGTTCGCTTCCCCGCTCCTCCACATGCAGCTGCTGGGTGACCTTGGGCCAGTCACACTTCTCTGAAGTCTCTCAGCCTCACTCACCTCACAGAGTGTTTGTTGTGGGGGAGGAAGGGAAAGGAGAATGTTAGCCGCTTTGAGACTCCTTAAAGGGAGTGAAAGGCAGAATATCAAATCCAAACTCCTCCTCCTCCTCCTCCTCCTCCTCCTCCCCTTCTTCTTCTTCTTCTTCTTCTTCTTCATTTATGCCTTCCTTGTGGCATGCTAAGTTGTCTGAGTGCATTCTTTGGGAATTACAGTGGTACCTCGGTTAAGTACTTAATTCGTTCTGGAGGTCCGTACTTAACCTGAAACTGTTCTTAACCTGAAGCACCACTTTAGCTAATGGGGCCTCCTGCTGCCGCCATGCCACCAGAGCACGATTTCTGTTCTCATCCTGAAGCAAAGTTCTTAACCTGAAGCACTATTTCTGGGTTAGTGGAGTCTGTAACCTGAAGTGTATGTAACCTGAAGCGTATGTAACCCGAGGTACCACTGTACTGGCCTAAAGAATGGCATCCTTGCCAGGCCACCAGCGCCTGAGTTTTGAAATGCGTCAGATTTGGTATGCACCAGACTCTGGGGGAGCAATGACTGCATTCACACCCGGCCTCCTTTCCTAATCCCCTCAGAATCCCAGAAAGGATGGCCTTTCCTTCCCAGAGTAGACCATCCACCTGTGTGTTCATGCAAGCTCCTTTTCCCCTGCAGCAACGACTTTGAGCTGAATCCCCTCAGCCACGACGACATCAGCCTGGCTGACATGTATCGCTGGAAGGTATCGGCCTACGCCCCTTGCAGCACAACGTGCACGTCAGGTAGCTTTGCTTCGAAGGTGATGGTTTTCGAGAGCAGTTCTCGCGAGGGACCCAATCTTCTGCTTAAATGTGCCTCGTTTCCTAGCACCCAGAGAGATCTCCTCTAGAAATAAGTCTGGTATTGTAGGTTAACAGCAATGCACCTGCTATTCATTCAGGTATCCGCTGGCTGTGTACGTCGCCTCTGCATTCTTAACTCTTCAACCACAAATTCTGCATGGAGCAGCCCCTCAAAAGGTGGTGCCACTCCAGCTGTCTTGGACTACAACTCCCATCAGCCCTTCCTAGCACAGCCAGTTGGTCCATTTAGTCTACTGTTGCTTGCATGGACAGGCAGTGCTAAATATTATTATTTTATTTATTTATTTGTACCCCGCCCATCTGGCTGCGTTCCCCAGCCACTCTGGGCAGCTTCCAGCAAGGATTAAAAATACATCAAAATGTCACACATTTAAAACTTCCCTGAATATGGCTGCCTTCAGATGTCTTCTAAATGTCAGGTGGTTGTTTATCTCTTTGACATCTGATGGGAGGGCGTTCCACAGGGCGGGAGCCACTACCGAGAAGGCCCTCTGCCTGGTTCCCTGTAGCTTTGCTTCTCGCAGTGAGGGAGCCACTACCGAGAAGGCCCTCGGCGCTGGACCTCCCTGCTGACCTATCCCTGGGGTTGGTGGGGGCTGAACCTGGACCTTCCTACATGTGACCCTCAGTCCATCCCCGTTCTAAGCCACTCTGCGCATCCATATGGCACAACCACTGACTTTTTAGCACGTTTGTTCGCTAGCTGCCCTGGAGCATTTAACCCGCCACAGTGCACATAGGCAATAAACTATCATATTTTTAAATTAATTGATGCAAATTAAATTTAATCACATAATTGTTCATTGCACAGCCTTGATTCTTCATTCATATCCCAGCATTAACTGTGCAGCTTTAAGATGCTGTCCAGCTCTGCTGCTCAGAGCCCCTTCAGGAAGAGATGAGAAAGGAAACACGAGTAGCTTGCCCTCCCATGTTCCTGGATCTTCTCTGGAAAGCAGAGGTCTACAAAGTCCCTCTGGCAAGATGGGCATTGTGGGGACAGGATGCTGGTCTCCCTGTGGAAGCAAGGCCATCTTCTCCCATCAGATGAGATCTGGAAAAGTGCTGGTTGCGGCACTGCACTGGGAAAATATCAGTCGCTTAGGCTGCTTAGCAGCTGTCAGGGAAGCTGCTAGGGGCCATTTAATGAACAGGGACTAAAAAGAAATGTTATGTACTGAAGTTCTCACCCTGGGCCAGCAGGGGGATACTGTTCAGTCCACATATGCAAATAAGGGTTCAAAAGTGACGTTCAGTGATTGGATAGTTACAGAAAGTTGTTAAAGTTACGTTGTAGTGGAGCTCTATATAAGCAGGCTGGCTGAACCCTTCAGTTCAGTTCAGTTCAGGCTTGTGAATAAACAAGAGCTGTTTGAAGAATCGCTGTGCCGTCTGATATGTTCACCCACAACTTAACAAGAAACACTTTTGGTTGTCCACCCAGGGATCAGCAGCTCCTACGCCATGTGCGTCCGCTATGACGGCGTGGAAGTGGAAGAAGCGTATTGTGACGCCCTGACGCGCCCTGAGCCCACCCATGAGTTTTGCACAGGCAGAGACTGCCAGCCTAGGTGAGTGACAGGAGCCAGTTCCCAGAACGGGACTGGGGTGGGATTGTAGGTGTGCAATCTTAATCCGGAACCAGAATATGAAATCTATACTTTGAGGTTGGTGGAAGGTGGTTAACTGTAATGTTCTTCTGTCTTCCTTTACAAAATGCAGAAACTTTACATTTGCAAAATGCTGGGGAAATTATAAACAACTGCAGGACGGGTCTGCTTTGTGGTTGCTTACTTACCGTATTTTTCGCTCTATAACACGCACCTGACCATAACACACACGTAGTTTTTAGAGGAGGAAAACAAGAAAAAAATATTCTAAATGAAACAGTGGATGTATGATTTTTGTGGTTCATGCTGTGGCCACAGACATCTGATCTGACGGTGAGTTTGGGGTAGCCCAATGCAAAAATCCTGAGGATCCATGTGGATCCGTGCTTTGTAACCACGTTTTAAGTGGGGAGGGAAGGAAAAGCACTCAAGGGACAAGGAGCATGCGTGGGGTGTGTGGAGAAGGATGCTGCTAATAATGCAGGAGAGGGGTATAAGGGGAGAAGGCTCCTCTCCTCTCCCGCTTAGCTCCTTTAAAACAAGCAGCCTCTGCTTCTCTCCCTCCTCCCCGGCTTAGAGAGCTGAAAAGCTTTGCTGCTATTTAGCGAGCTGAGTGGGGAGGAGAGAAGGACAGAGAGCACGGTTGCTTTAAAGCAGCCAACCAGACTGTTTCAAAGCGAGCCACGGAGGAGGGAAGGAAGGGGAACCATGGATCCTCTGCTCACAACTGCAGCAGATCCCCCCCAAGCCACCCGTAGGCATTCGCTCCATAACACGCCCAGACATTTCCCCTTACTTTCTAGGAGGACAAAAGTAAGTGTTATGGTGCAAAAAATACGGTAATTGGTAAACCAAATTCAGCCTGCAGAGTTTATATATATAAATTTTTTATTTATACTTTTCAAGTTTATGCATTTTATTAGTTTTACAATCCATTTATAATTTCTAAGCTTGACTTCCTTCCCTCTCTTTCTGCAGTTCCTTTAATTTATTTTTAAATACCTTCTGCATATCCAAATTCATTTCATTATCTACTTTAAATATATACTCTTATGAAACTGCAGGTTATTGCAATAATCCTGCCAGTGCTTTTATCTGTTTGAAATTTATCTGTAAATATTCAATAAACCATTTACATTCTTTTATAAAAAGTTTGTTATCTTGATTTCTTGTTCTTCCGGTAAGTTTTGCCATTTCTGCATATTCTGTTAAGTTTTTGTATCCATTCTTCCTTTGCTGGAACTTCTGCTTCTTTACACTTTGGGGCGAGTAGCATTCTTGCTGCTGTAGTAGCATACCTAAATAAATTTCTATACAATTTGGGTAGTTCTGTCCCTATAATTCCCAAAAGAAAAGCTTCTGGGTTTTCTTTAAAAAAACAACAACGTTATTTTGAACATCCTTTTCAATTCATTATGTAAAAAGAAGGTTCTTTTTATCACATGTGTTGGTCTTGCAGTAAGGTTAAAGCTTACTGGGAAATGATATACAGTCATACCTTGGATTGAATGTGCTTCAGGTTGAGTGTTTTCAAGTTAGACTCCACGGCAACCCGAAAGTAACGGAGCGCGTTACTTCCGGGTTTCACCGCTCGCTTATGCACAGACGCTGAAAATGACGTCACGCGCATGCGCAGAAGCGGCAAAACGTGACCCGTGCATGCGCAAATGTGCAGTCGCATCTTATGTTCTATTCAGGATGCAAACGGGGCTCCGGAATGGATCCCGTTCGCATCCCGAGGTACCACTGTATAATGAATTGTAGAGTTGATATTTTTAGTGGGAAATGCATTTCACTCTTGTGTGGTTATAAATCAGGGGTTGGCAACCTAAGGCCCACGGGCCGGAAGCGGCCCATGAGGGCCGGTTAACCGGCCCCTGAGCTGCCCCCGAACCGAGCTGCCTGCTCGGTGAGTCTCCGTGCGCTGCAGTAAATTGGCACAGCATGGCACGGGGGCTCTCTTCCGTGGCTCTGGAAATTGCTTCTGTGCAGGCATGGTTTCCGGCGCCGCAGACGTGCTGACACGATTTCCGGTGTCACGCTGCGCCAGTCCGTCCCACGGAGGATCTCTGCGGGAGTGATCCGGCCCATGCCCGGTAAGCCTTGCTGACCCCTGTTATAGAGCCTCATGTAGTTTGGAAACTTGGAAGGTTCTTCTGTTTTCTACTGTTTCTACTGCTCTGACCTTCCAAGTTTGCTCAGACTAAGCCATGGCTGCTCTCTCTTCTCTCTCGCCATTGGCGCCTGCCTGCAGGTGGGAGACCAGCCGGTGGAGCGAGTGTTCCAGGACCTGCAGCGAAGGCTATCAGTACCGAACGGTGCGCTGCTGGAAGATGCTGGCTCCCGGCTTTGACAGCTCCGTTTACGATGACATGTGCGAGTCGGCAGGGCTAGCCAGGCCCATGGAGCGGAAATCTTGCAAGAACAAACCTTGTGGACCACAGTGGGAGCTGTCAGAGTGGTCTGAGGTATGTGGTTCTTTGGCAAGTGAAGCAAAAAAAGGTTTACAGCATGGGCCGGGGGAAATAGCTAAGCGAGCCTCTCTGCAAGCGCAAAGACAAAGGTCCTTTTTGGCACTTGGGGAGGAAAAGAAGAGAATTGTGAGGTTTTAACCCTGATTACCTTCATCTTCCGCAATAGAATCACGGGCATGAAATCCGTTTTAAGGAAGATAGCAGCCTTAGCATTTTATTATCATTTGAAGCGGGGTGGGCTCAAGTGTGAGGGTCAAACTGGTGTTACCTGTTTTCATTTATTTCTATTTCCATCAGTAAATTTCCTTGCCCAACAGCACAAACTCCCAGGAAAGGGTAAAGCAATCCATGCATCTCTGCTTCTCTTTCAACCACATTCACAGCCCCCTATGGGACCTTTTCTATATTTCCCCACCCAGGGACTGCTCCTTGAACATCAATGCATAGTAAACAATAAACCAGTGGTGGTAATAACCTAATGTCTCATTTCACTCGGAATGAGTGCTCAGTGGCTCCACAATTATTAGCACACGTATTCAGAAAGCCAAGGAAACGCAAGTTTAGTCTACTGGCGTGTCATCCACCTGTACTGTGTGAGCCAGTGTGGTGTAGTGGTTAAGAGGGGTGGACTCGTAATCTGGTGAACCCGGTTCGCGTCTCCGCTCCTCCACATGCAGCTGCTGGGTGACCTTGGGCCAGTCACACTTCTCTGAAGTCTCTTAGCCTCACGCGCCTCACAGAGTGTTTGTTGTGGGAGAGGAAGGGAAAGGAGATTGTTAGCCGCTTTGAGACTCCTTAAAGGGAGTGAAAGGCGGGATATCAAATCCAAACTCTTCTTCTTCTTCTTCTACTGCCTTTCCCCTCCCCATCTAAGGAATAAAAGAAAGACATGTTCAGCCCCTTTCTGCTTTTTCTGAGTACAGTGGTACCTCGGGTTAAGTACTTAATTCGTTCCAGAGGTCTGTTCTTAACCTGAAACTGTACTTAACCTGAAGCACCACTTTAGCTAATGGGACCTCCTGCTGCCGCTGCGCCGCTGGAGCACGATTTCTGTTCTCATCCTGAAGCAAAGTTCTTAACCTGAAGCACTATTTCTTAACCTGAAGCGTATGTAACCTGAAGCGTATGTAACCTGAGGTACCACTGTAATCTGAAATCTAGACCATAATTTCCAGTATGCTCTTGCCAGGGTGGGGGGCAGTGGCTAGAACCGTGAGATCTTAGACTACACAGCAACTATTACAGTGGTACCTCGAGTTACAAACGCCTCAGGTTACAAACAATTCAGGTTACAAACTCCGCTAACCTAGAAGAGTTACCTCAAGTTGAGAACTTTGCCCCAGGATGAGAACAGAAATTGTGTGCCGACGGCGCAGTGGCATTAAGAGGCCCCATTAGCGAAAATACGCCTCTAGTTAAGAACAGTTTCAGGTTAAGAACGGACCTCCGGAATGAATTAAGTTCTTACATAGAGGTACCACTGTGTTTATGTAGAGTATTGGGCTCTGGCCTAGCTCCAAGGCTCACTGTGAGAAGCCAAGTTACAGGGAACCAGGCAGAGGGCCTTCTCGGTAGTGGCGCCTGCCCTGTGGAACACCCTCCCACCAGATGTCAAAGAGATCAACAACTATCTGACATTTAGACATTAGTTGTTTAGATAAACAACTATCTGACATCTGAAGGCAACCCTGTTTAGGGAAGTTGTTAATGACTGATGTTTTAATAAAATTAAAAAAATCCTTCAAGTAGCACCTTAGAGACCAACTAAGTTTGTTATTGGTATGAGCTTTTGTGTGCATGCAACACAGCTACCTACATGTAACTAGAATGATGTTTTAATGTATTTTTAACCTCCTGTTGGAAGTCGCCCAGAGTGGCTGGGGAAACCCAGCCAGGTGGGCGGGGTAGTAGTAGTAGTAGTAATAATAATAATAATAATAATAATAATAATAATAATAATTGTTATTGTCATTATTCTTTAATATTATTATTATTTCAACATCTGAGGCAAAAAACAACAACAACCCAACTTCCCCTCCCCACAATAAACTGTACTTTGAATAAATTAGCTACCATTTGCTTTTTTAAACCATGCTTAAATTCTGCTGCCCGGGGCAGATGGCTCTGTTAGGAAGGCATGCATGTTGACCTTGAGCTGACATAAATTGTTTGCGATATTAATCACTTTGGGAATATTAGGTTGCTTTCCTGAGTGGGAAGGGTGATCCCATACTGTTTATGAAGGAACAAGCTTGTCCACAGAAGAATAATTGCCTCCTCGGGGCTTGCATCTTTGACGCTGTTTTTCACTTTCTCTGTCCCATATCATCCTGTCCCCATCTTTATAGTGTTCTGCTCGATGCGGTGGCCCGGGGACAATGAAGAGGGAGGTGCGCTGCTCTGTAGAGCCCAATCTGTGCAGTGAGTCATTGAGGCCTGTCGGGGAGCGGCAATGCTCAGCCCCCCCCTGCGACTGGCACTGGACTGCCTCTGACTGGGGGCCGGTGAGTCACAGAACATTCTTTCTATTTTCTCCTCCTCTCCCCTCCCCATCTTAGAGGATCGGATTAAGAGGGCATGGAGGTGACAGGTCTGTCATCCGTGGGGAGCCTGTGGGTTTTGAGGTGGGCAGCCGGCAACTCATACCAATTCGTGTCTCTTTGCTGCATGCTTGCATAACCAAGGAAATAGGCTGGCAAAGGATCCCAGCATGTCACAAACTCAGTTCCCGGTCAGACTTGCTGCCTCCCTGGAATGAGAGTATGCTTTCATCTTTTTTCTGTATACGTTTCGGGGCAAGGTTGGCAGAAGCAGAACAACTGTCTTTCTGTGAAGCTTCGTCAGGAATGTCTAGGCAACACGATGACCACGTACATACGCAACAGACAATCTTTATAGAATTCCTTCAAACCAGTACAAAATGAAATCTTTAGTCTCAAAGTCTCTGAAAATCTTTAAATGAAGCGAGGTACCAGACTTTGTACGATGAAAGACAAACTGTGAAGCTTTCTGTATTCAGCAAATATGATGTCCAACACTGAACAGTGATTCCGAATATTGACTACTGTTTTGTAGAATTCTTCGTCAGCGTGGTGGGAGGATATAGAATTGCTTCATAAACCCATCTTATTTCGAATGCATGTATGTAAATGAAAATATCAAATGCCGTGGAACAGTGTTCATGTAATAAGATCTTCTTAGCCTGGGAGCCCTGTACCTG
The DNA here is from genome assembly GCF_027172205.1 of Podarcis raffonei. NCBI lineage: Eukaryota > Metazoa > Chordata > Lepidosauria > Squamata > Lacertidae > Podarcis > Podarcis raffonei. The sequence continues at coordinate 6,263,206 of NC_070607.1, read as the reverse complement.
GATCAGACCCTGCATGCAGATTTTTAGAAATTATTCTGCAACTGTGAGGTCTAGGTTAAGGTTACCAGATTTGTTTCAATTAATCCGGGGACACTTTTCAACTTCAATGGATTTCGTATGGGGAATGATTTGTAAATCTGGGGACTGTCCCTGGGAAACGGGGACATCTGGTAACTTTAGTTAGGTACTTTTTTTTAAAAAAAGAAGGCAATTTCTGCATCCCGTCCATAGTACTTGTGGCTGCATGGAATACACCAGTACCATAAATGTGTCCAAAGTCTTACAGATGTCCCAATGCCTTCCTGATTAGAGACTGATGCTCAGCCACTGTTACCTTGAAAGGCCTCTTTGTTTCTCCAAGTGCTCAGGTTTGTGTGGCGAGGGACGAATGATCCGCTTTGTCACGTGCCGCAATTTGGAGGGGAAGGTGATTTCTGACTCCCTGTGCAATCCCAACACCAAGCCTCTAGCAATCTATCCCTGTGGAGATAAGAACTGCCCTGCGCATTGGGTTAAGCAGGAATGGGACCAGGTGAGTCCGCGCTTGGTCACGCTCTCCATATGAACAGGGTGTTCTTGCCAACACCACCCACAAAAGCTTTGCCTTCTGCTTCTGATCTCCCTTGAGCTTTCTGTTTGTAGGGTATCAGAGGTGTCAAAGCAGAGGGTTCCTTGTTTCTCTTATAACCCCCACCCCCCAGTTTCTATAAAAGGACACAAGGCAGCTTGCATAAAATCAGCACATCACAAAACAAGATTTAGGGGGAGAAATAGCAACTTTAATAATAAACCACACTTTTATAAGCAGATGACAGCGAGCCATAGGATTGCATCCTCCTTCCCTTCCCTGGTCCCCAATTCACCAACCTCAACTCGGGTTCCCTCTTAACCAAGATTTGAAACCAGGATTTGAGGTAGCTTCCATAGTTAAGGAGAAACCTCACTAGCATCAATATGGTTTCGGGTCCAAGCACCATCACCACAACTGCAGTCAGTGGTATCCCTTCTGGCACTGTGCAGCTACTGATGCTGGCCTGGTTCCTCAGTCTCCACTGCTCATAGGCTGCTTTTCTGCTAAACCATCTGCCTGCCTCTAAGCTAAAGGTGAGGAGCTTCCAGGGCCGCATCGCTTTGGGAGTAAACTATTGCGGGTAGCTGCACGCCAGAGCAAAAACTGGATTTCTTTCTGGGCAGAGCCACACCTTAAATTTAAAGCACATCCAACACACATTTTAAGCACATTACGCCCCCCAAAGAATCCTGGGAACTGTGGTTTGTTAAGGGTGCTGGGGATTGTATCTCTGTGAGGGGGAAACTAAAGTTCCCAGGATTCTTTGAGGGATGTCATGTGCTTTAAATATGTATTAAAAAGGACCATTAGGTCCAGTCGTGACTGACTCTGGGGTTGCAGTGCTCATCTCGCTTTACTGGCCGAGGGAGCCGGCGTACAGCTTCCAGGTCATGTGGCCAGCATGGCTAAGCCGCTTCTGGCGAACCAGAGCAGCGCATGGAAACACCATTTACCTTCCCGCCGCAGTGGTACTTATTTATCTACTTGTACTTTGACGTGCTTTCGAACTGCTAGATTGGCAGGAGCTGGGACCAAGCAACGGGAGCTCACCCCGTCGCGGGGATTCGAACCGCCGACCTTCGGATCGGCAAGTCCTAGGCTCTGTGGTTTAACCCACAGTGCTACCCGTGTCCAAATATGTATTAAATGTGCTTTGATTTCTCCCTTTTTGCCATCCTCTCTCCTCCCCCCTCCCCGCCAAAGTCGGCCCTACCCATCAGCCCATTGGCTTGCTGATAGAGACTGCTGTTTATATTTCATGTTTCTTGAGATAACTGGCTCTGTTTTTCCTTTTAGTGAAAAAAGGGCTATGAAAAAAGCAAACAAAACAGAAAGCAAAACTGCATTACCTCCAGTTTACTGAGAATGGATCTAGACACATCAAAGAAGTGTTTCGGTTAAATGCTTTGCAAACTTTGCATGAGAAATCGGGTTGGCAAAAAAGGAACTCCACAGCGCCATCTGGCGTCCCAGTGTTAGCCTGCACAAACAACACACACAAAGTGTTTTTTCCTTTGGCAGTGTAGCTGAGTCCTTGGTGGGGTACAGCTATTAAGGGGGAATAAAAACAAAAACATCAACAAAGGTGGGGTGGGAAGTCAAAAAGAAAATTTGCAATGCAAAGCACCCCTATTTATATGATTGGAGTTGGGTAATAACTTGGAAGATTTGATAAAAATCATTATTAAAAAATATTTACTGAGTGGATTGGAAATTTTATAATGAACATAAAATAACTTGCATCCTTGCAGTAAGGGTAGACATAATGAAAATGGGAATAGATCGAGTCTCGAATCAATAAAAGTTAACTTTTGCTATGTGCTAGATTTAAACGAGGCAACTGTACCTTTGCCTTCCAACACCTGCCTCGCCAGAGCACATCTTGAGCTGGTAACTGGCATCAGTCAGAAGCATGATGGGCGATTCCACGGGGCAACTGCCAGCATAACCCCATGCAAGATTCTATGCTGACGACTGAATGAAACCCCTCTTCCTCCTTTCCAGTGCAATGCGACATGTGGCCGAGGCGTAAAGATGCGGACAGTGCTGTGTGTGGGGCTGGAAAATGGACTGTACAAGGAGTACCCCGAGAAGCGCTGTGATGCTCTCCCCAAGCCAGAAGTGCAGGCGTCTTGCTTCAAGAGACCCTGTTCCACCTGGTTCTCCACCTCTTGGTCCCAGGTAGAGGAAGGGGGGTAGTTCTGTGGTGGGGCTTAAGATAGGGATGAAAAGAGGGTAGATGAACTCCATCTGCCCTTCACTTCCCTCTACAGGCCATGCAGAAACTGCCTTCTTAACTGATGGACCCACTATCGGTCTCATCCACTCAGTAGATGAGGAACCACACGTACCTGTGCGGGCTCATCCTGTTCATCACCCAGCCTTGATAAGATCACCTTAAGCAGGGGGCTAGAGCAGGGGTCAGCAACCTTTTTCAGCCGTGGCGTGGGCCGGTCCACCGTCCCTCAGACCATGTGGTGGACTGGACTATATATACATATACATATACATATACATATACATATACATATACATATACATATATATATATATATATATATATATATATATATATATATATATGGAACGAATTCCTATGCCCCACAAATAACCCAGAGAAGCATTTTAAATAAAAGCACACATTCTGCTCATGTAAAAACACCTGTGGGAAAAAGACAGTCACGGAACCAAGAAATTACACAAAACAAATGAAATGTCGTGAAAATCCCTGAAACGAGAAGTAATCGACTATAGAGTTAAACTAAATAACAAAAATCAAAAACTTTAAGGGGAAAAAATTAACCAGAATTAAAGGAAGACTTAACGAGATGCCAGCTACAAAACTCGTTTCACTGAACTAATCAGTTTCCTCAGAAGGAAATAAAGAAATTAAAAACCTTAAATGATTTTAAATGGTTTTAAACAAACTCAAGAGCAGGGATTTTCACAGCATTTCATTTGTTTCATGTAAAAACACCAGGCAGGCCCCACAAATAGCCCAGAGATGCATTTTAAATAAAAGGACACATTCTACTCATGTAAAAACACGCTGATTCCTGGACTGTCCGCGGGCCAGATTGAGAAGGCGATTGCACCGCATCCGGCCCACGGGCCTTAGTTTGCCTATCCCTGGGCTAGAGTGATTCCCAGGCCAGAATCAGATTTGATCTGATCAGGCCCACATGCAAGCCACCCTGGCTTCTGTGCACACTGAAACCCTGCTCCAAATAATAATTTACATTTCACAGTGCTGCTTTGCTACAACAGCCCTTTGCCAGCTTAAGCCAGCTCTGCAAAATTCAAGTCCCTTCAGGGCAAGAGCATTCCATCATTTCAGGACAGCCTCCAGGGATCCCTTTTGACATGCCGCCTCTGTTGCTATAAATGTTGCACTCCGTATCCCCCTTTCCCGCCACTGGGGAACATTTAGTTATCTTGATTTTTAACACACACACCCCGCACCCCTCTGCCTCCCGTAGTGCAGCAAGACCTGTGGCACAGGCCTGCGTTTTCGTGAGGTGAAATGCTACCAAGGAGAAGTCCTGGGGCAAGGCTGTGAGTCAGCTTCGAAGCCTGAAGCCAAGCAGACATGCCAGCTCCAGTTGTGTCCCACAGATGCCCCAGGTAAGGGGGACAGTTTCCTCAGGGGGTGGCCTTGCGGGCTCAGTCTGGAGAGAGAGAAGGGTCACAGCTATTTTTGCTTTGTAATGCATGTGGGGATTGTGTGGTAGAGAAGCAGAACGGCAACGTTGACTGGCTCTGCTAACGATTGGCTGACCAGCTGTGATGTCACAGAAGGGTGATGCAAGCAGGAGGGTTTGTGGTTGCCATTGGAGGACCGGTTTAGCTCCGAGAGAGAGAGAGGGCAGGCAGGTGCATAGAAAAGAATGGCACAGTGGTGAAACATTGGGTCCAGGATGGCAGGATTTGTGGAATGGTGGTCTTGACAAATGAGCAGAAGGGAAGGCCAGAGGAAAGGATTGGAGGAGGAGGAGGAAAACTAGGGAAGAGAATGGAATAAAGGGTGCATGTTGGCCAAGAACTGCAGAGATAAGGAAGACCACGGTCCCCATATAAATTTGAAGTCAGCCACATATTGGAAATAAATTAGCCTAGTCCTTGTGGGATGGCCAGGGAGGTATCAAGCAACTCTCTTACTGACGCCTGTTGTCCTATTTCCACTCTTTAGATGAAGACTGTGAAGACAAAACGACAGCTAACTGTGTTCTGGTCCTAAAAGTGAAGCTCTGCTCACACTGGTACTACAGGAAGGCTTGCTGTAGATCTTGCAGGAGCAAGTCCCCCTGATTCCACATCTGGCTGTTGTAACTTCCCTGCCCAGAACAAGGAGCAAAATGTCCTTAAGCACCAGAAGACTTTACTGAAATCTGCATTCTAGACCGGAAGCCATGGTTCCTGACTTGCAACAACTTTAGAGAACATCCTAGCCAGCTAGCAAGTATTTTTTTTTTTATGTAGCAGTCAAAAGGACCCTGTTTACACAGCCTTTCAAAAAAAGACATCAGGTCTCTAGATACCACAGTACCAACATGTAACTATCAGATTTCAGAGTGCCCCTCGCAGGTACTTCATCATGCTACGTGAAATGCTAAAATCCTTGACCTCCCCCATATTGTGGAACACCTGGGGCTTAATAAACTGCCACCCCTTCCTATTCCTTTAGCCTGCTGATATTGGCATCTAGGTGAATCCAGGCCTTTGCATTTATGTAGTGCATCAGATTGTAAGAAGCATTTTGCAGTCATTCAGATGTAAAGAACAGCCCTGCTGGATCAAACCAAAAACTCAAACTCCATCTAGTCCAGCATTCTACTTCTCACATTGGGCAACAGATTCCTTTTGGGAAGCTCACCAACCGGACGTGATGGCTTCCTCCTGCTGTTGCTCTGGGTCTCCAGAGACCTTTCTCCTAGTACCACCTGATAGGACTTTCCTTCATGAATTTGTTCTTTGCTGAAGGCCACCTGGAGAGTTCATGAATCCAAAAGGAAAACGGGAGCGTGTGCTCGCTGAGTTTTTCGGAGCAGTGCCAGTGCAACAATTCTGCACAACCCAGTCTTTTTGCAAGCTGCGTAGTATCCATCTATACCACCCATACGATGCCTCTGGTATTGCGCATGGCAGTTGGGAATTCATGGGGGCGAGAGGAGCAACCCATACAGGGCAGGAGAAGCAGCGCATTGCTCAAAAACATTCTTTGGTTAGGGTGCATCAAGTTTTCTGCCAAGCGTCAGTCTTAGAACTTGGTACACAGGAATCTCATGTGCAGACATATGCTTGGAGGAAAGTTATGCCATAGCATGAATAAACAAAAGGGGAGAGAGAGAAGGTGGATGCTTTGAATGTTCCATCCTATAGATATAGCAAGTTGTCTGTGATTAATCTACAAAATCTTTTTTAAAATCACTTTACAATAAAGAGAGAGAGGGAAACAACACATTTGTGCTTTCACAATGTGAGGAGACTTGTGGTGGGTGGAAAGGGCCCGTGCAATGGAAGTTGCACGTCCGTGGCAAGAAGCAGCAGGAATGGGGAGGTGGCTGACTTGGGAATCTGAGGGGAGAAGGTCTCCAATGTTTCTGTGAAATTGCTGGGTGGGATTTTGGCCTGGAATGATGGGGACATATCTCGCACCAAAGGTAGACACAAGACATGCGCAACTACGCTTCTTGATAAGGATGAGCCTTTTGAGATGGGCTCTTCCAAGGATGAAGCTGTGACCTTGGGAGAGAACACAGGGGGTCTACAAGCAGCTTAATATCCCTCTTTGAGGCCTCTTGGAAAATATTACTTGGAAGGATCCCCTACAGAAATGCCTCACTTTTTTGCAAGCATTGTTTCGTCCCAACCCCACAGACCAGAGGCTGTGCACTCTTCCTTTCAGTTACCAGTATCCATCATTCCTGTGAAAGATTTGTGGGAATTTGTACAAAGGGAAGTAAGCCGATAAGGACATGGTTGGCGATCATGTGGAAACCTCAGGTGAGAAGGCCATACTTGCTTTCTCCAACACAGCTTGACGTGCCCATGTCTGCACCACCTGTTTAGATGCTAGTCTGTTACAGTGTTTGGCTTATTTCAAGTCTGCCAGGTCTATACTGAACAACAGAGATTACCCCAATCCAGAAGCAGGTTTCCCAAATCTGCGAGGGCAGTTGATGTAACTGGAGTGTAAGCTTTAGTTGGCAATTGAAGAAAGTAAAGGGACCCCTGACCATTAGGTCCAATCGTGGCCGACTCTGGGGTTGCGGCGCTCATCTCGCTTTACTGGCCGAGGGAGCCGGTGTACAGCTTCCGGGTCATGTGGCCAGCACGACTAAGCCGCTTCTGGCGAACCAGAGCAGCACACAGAAACGCCGTTTACCTTCCCGCCGGAGTGGTACCTATTTATCTACTTGCACTTTGACGTGCTTTTGAGCTGCTAGGTTGGCAGGAGCAGGGACTGAGCAACGGGAGCTCACCTTGTTGTGGGGATTCGAACCGCTGACCTTCCAGTCAGCAAGCCCAAGAGGCTCAGTGGTTTAGACCACAGCGCCACCCGCATCCCTTGCAATTACAGTAGACCTGGTCGAAAGTATGGTTCTGTTGACTCAGGCAAGAAGAGGCCAGGCCCTTAGTATTTACACCAAGTCTAGTCTGTCCAAAGGCTTCACACTCAAAGCAGTTGATACTGCACACTTAAGTTTCCCTTCTGTGGCTGAAGAGGACTTTGATACCTGAGGACCCACAGCCCCAGGTAGATGTCAGGGCCGCAAATGGTGAGGATTCCAGTTCCAGGGGGAAGTTGCCTGCCCACCCCGAGGGCCAGAGTGGCACACTTCCAGTTTAAAAATAGGAAACAAAGACCTAGAAGAGCCAGCAGCAGAAGACACCAACAGGAGGCTGAATTCCTAAGGTTGGAGCAGGACAGAATGGTTGGGGGAGCTTAGACTGGTAGATTGTCATTGAGAATTTGTTTACTTCCTTTCATTTTGAGAATAGGAAGGTTGTGCCACATTCTCTTCTATGAGACGAGTTAGCTAAACTGAAGGACAGGTTCAGGGGCCAGGATTTTACAGTCTGGTGGAGCTGGTTTGGCCTTCAGATGCGCGGAAGAACGCATCTGAGTCTGGCTCCATCTGCACTATATGTTTAAAGCAGTATCATACCACTTTGAGCAGTCATGGCTTTCCCCAAAGAATCCTGGCCACCGCAGTTTGTTAAGGGTGCTGACAGTTGTTAGGAGGCCCCATTCCCCTCGCTGAGCTACAGTTCCCAGAGTTCCCTGCTAAGAGGGAATGGTAGTTAAACCACTCTGAAAACTAGCTGGGTGAGGTACAACTCTCAGTTGTTGTTGTTTAGTCGTTTAGTCGTGTCTGACTCTTTGTGACCCCATGGACCAGAGAACGCCAGGCACCTCTGTCCTCCACTGCCTCCCGCAGTGTGGTCAAACTCATGCTGGTAACCCCGAAAACACTATCCAACCATCTCGTCCTCTGTCGCCCCCTTCTCCTTGTGCCCTCCATCTTTCCCAACATCAGGGTCTTCTCCAGGGAGTCTTCTCTTCTCATGAGGTGGCCAAAGTACTGGAGCCTCAGCTTCACAATCTGTCCTTCCAGTGAGCACTCAGGGCTCTCAGTACCCTTAATAAATCCCAGTTCCCAAGATTCGTTGAGAAAAGCCATGACGGTTGCGTGGAGCTTGGCCACTGGAAGCCCAACCAAGGCGAAGCCCACGCTTTGTACACCACCAGGGGTCCCAGCCACAAGCCACAGGTTTTGATCCAGCAATGGACAAATGGGTAGATGTAATGGAAGACATCAGACATCTACTTTAGAATTTCAAAGTCTGTATTATTGTTTGTTTTCATTTTAACTTCTAACCTGGCCCCTTTGCTGAGCAACCAAGGAAATACGTTGAAGGCAAACAGCAGTTCTGAAGTACAAAAACAACGGATCGGGACCTTCTTTCAGTCATACTTTCTTGTATCGATACTGTTTGCCCCTGCCTCTCCTCTACGTGCTACGGAAGCTGTGCAAAAGGTTATGGTTGGTAGTTTTCTTCAATGAAGAAGGGAGGGGAGGAGATTGGGGGAGGAATCAGCACCTTGAGCAAAAAAAAAAACCTCACCTGTGGCTTGGAAAAGAGGACACACCCATGTGTGCCAAAGAGGGAACAGGTTTTCAGGGTCAGCACCCTTGACGCACCCAGGAGAGATATGCAGTGCAGAATGTCAACACTCCAAGTTTGGATTCAGGAGTTTGGGTGGCCGCACAAGGCAAGGAGCAGTGCACCTTGGTTATCTGGCCTCCCCCCACCCCAATGTGCCCACTGCTATTGGGGAGGATGGCAAATACAGCGGAGACACTACTGGGATTTTGTTCTGCCAAGATTTTGAAGGAACCTTTTTAATTCAAGGTGGGGATGTGTCTGCAAAAGGCCACTCAGCACCGAAATAATCATTTCTCTCTACAAAAATTGTGACAGGGTTTGGACGAGCGTAATATCGGCTCATTTTAATTCTAGAAGTTGGGGGTCACAATGGCCGAGTTGCAATCTGGCCTTGATTTGAACCTATCTTTAAATACCTGGCAGTAGTTTTAAGCCTCATTAAACCATGCTCCAAGAAAAATGTAGTTCTCAAACTATATTTACTGCAATGGGCTGATGTTCCTGCATGAGCTGTTGGCTTGAAAAACCTCCTCAATCCAGTCCTGTTTGCACTTTGCTGTGTGCAATGAGTGGCCTGAGATGAAAACCACTTAGAAGCTTGGGTGATCAAGCGGTTTATACATAGCTGGAATAAATAAAGATAAAAATAAAATGTGCACCAGCACCCAACACCTCAGCTAATTGCGGTGGAGATCAGGTGAGCAGCATGATGAATATTCCCATGCAGAACCGCACACAAATCTCCCTTCTGCATCAGAACAACTCTCTTAGACCTTGCAAATAGGATTTAAATTAAGGCATGTGGGTCAAACAGGAGCGATATTACCACAGAAATACTCGCTTGAGTAGAAACCAGTAACCAGGGGACCAAAATAAATTCTGCATACATCTAGTCCACTAATACACTTGTTAAGAACCGCTGACCTCAGTTCTCTACCTAGGACTAGTAGAAAACTTTATTGGATGCAACCCAGATGAAATTGTTGTTGTTTAGTCGTTTAGTCGTGTCCGACTCTTCGTGACCCCATGGACCAGAGAACGCCAGGCACCTCTGTCCTCCACTGCCTCCCGCAGTTTGGTCAAACTCATGCTGGTAACCTCGAAAACACTATCCAACCATCTCGTCCTCTGTCGCCCCCTTCTCCTTGTGCCCTCCATCTTTCCCAACATCAGGGTCTTCTCCAGGGCTCTTCTCATGAGGTGGCCAAAGTACTGGAGCCTCAGCTTCACAATCTGTCCTTCCAGTGAGCACTCAGGGCTGATTTCCTTCAGAATGGAGAGGTTTGATCTTCTTGCAGTCCATGGGACTCTCAAGAGTCTTCTCCAGCACCATAATTCAAAAGCATCAATTCTTCGGCGATCAGCCTTCTTTATGGTCCAGCTCTCACTTCCATACATCACTACTGGGAAAACCATGGCTTTAACTATACGGACCTTTGTTGGCAAGGTGACGTCTCTACTTCTCAAGATGCTGTCTAGGCCTGTCATTGCCCTTCTCTCAAGAAGCAGGCGTCTTTTAATTTCGTGACTGCTGTCACCATCTGCAGTGATCATGGAGCCCAAGAAAGTAAAATCTCTCACTGCCGCCATTTCTTCCCCTTCTATTTGCCAGGAGGTGATGGGACCAGTGGCCATGATCTTCGTTTTTTTGATGTTGAGCTTCAGATGAAATTAGTTGCCACTAAATACTGCTGAAAGCAATCAACTTTGAGTGAGAAATCTGTTATCTAACAACCATTTTCCCCATTATGCTGGGTAGCCATGTGATCCACATGTTGCATCAGGGTAGCCAACACGGCACCCCCCAGATGTTGTAGGACTTCAGCTCCCATGAGCCCCATCTGCATCGCCAGTGGTCAGGGATGATGGGAGTTGTAGTCAACAATACACAAAGCGCAACAGGCTGAATAATAATAACTGTGAACATTTTATTGATTATTTCCTAACCTAAGGGTCTAGCCCAGTATGTGCAACGTATACAGTTCATATATATGGTATATAACCTATGATAGTTCATTTCTTCTTTTCTTTTCTCATTGTTTCTTCTTGTGAGTTCCTGTATAACACAATCCTGAGGTTTGTAGCTGCACCAGTCAGCTTGTGCCAGCCGTCTACATCAGCTGTGTTGTTCTCGTTACCTTGAGGACTTTTCTGTTTTCACCTAAGGATCGTGTTATACAGGAACTCGCAAGAAGAAACAATAAGAAAAGATGTAAGGAAGTTAGAGCTGGACCATAAAGAAGGCTGATCGCTGAAGAATTGATGCTTTTGAATTATGGTGCTGGAGGAGACTCTTGAGAGTCCCATGGACTGCAAGAAGATCCAACCTCTCCATTCTGAAGGAAATCAGCCCTGAGTGCTCACTGGAAGGACAGATCCTGAAGCTGAGGCTCCAGTACTTTGGCCACCTCATGAGAAGAGAAGACTCCCTGGAAAAGACCCTGATGTTGGGAAAGATGGAGGGCACAAGGAGAAGGGGACGACAGAGGACAAGATGGTTGGACAGTGTTCTTGAAGCTACCAGCATGAGTTTGACCAAACTGCGGGAGGCAGTGGAAGACAGAAGTGCCTGGCGTGCTCTGGTCCAGGGGGTCACAAAGAGTCAGACACGACCAAATGACTAAACAACAACAACATATACCATATATATATATGAACTGTATATGTTGCACATCCTGGGCTAGACCTTTACGTTAGGAAATAATAAAACGTTCACAGTAATTATTATTCAGCCCGTTGCACTTTGTGTATTGTGATAACTGTATTTGCGTAGCAAGGTATTGAATTTGTTTTGAGGGGGTTGTAGTCCAGCAATGTCTGTATCCATGTTACAACAGAGGCAGATGAGTCTGTGCAGCTACACTCCTTTTAGTAATGTGAGAAGGCTTGGACCGTGTGGCGGGAACCCAAACTGCAGCTCCTGTCCTTGCAATGCCAGTCCTTTGGTACCTCGATGGCTGCTGCAATTCTGATGGCACCGCAATGTGACTACTCAGCAGGAGGTAGGAGGGGTGTGAACTGTACCATATCCAGCTACCAGTGGAAGGATGTGTGCCTTGTTTTGTCTTTATTTTAGTTTAAAAAACCAAGAATTTCCCATCATGCTCTAATTTAGCACACCAGGGAAACGGCTAAGCTAAAAAACTTCTCCTTTATGTGCATCATGAAAGGAGGATTCTTATTTAGATATTTAAAACATTTCTCAAGGCAGCTGACAAAATAAAATAAAAACAATGCAACTATTGAGGAATGGCGTACCAGACAAAGCAGTCAGAGTAACAGCAGCAAAGGTGATTTAAGAAAAGTCGTCTTATTTGCCTTTTACTTGGCACTGGGAAAGGAGAGTGGATGCCAAGAGGACATTTTGAGGAGATGAGAAGGCCTTGTCCCTGCTTGCTACTCACCCAACCTCTGATGGTGAGGACATCCAAAGCAGGTCTCCAATAATGATGTAATTGGCAGGATCACATGGGAGAAGGTTAACCCTCCTCCCGGACTGTTTAAGGCAGCCTTAACAAACCTAATGCCCTCCAGATGTTTTGAATAGCAACTCCTATCAGCCTTGTTGGCTAGAGCTAATGGGACTTGTAGTCCAGGACATCTGGGCAGCACTAGGTTGACAAAGGCTGGCTTGGGGCAAATAGGTCAGTTTGAGGACTTTGAATCGTACCCAGAAACCAATTGGAAGCCATTTTTATGTGTGGGTCGGTCTTCATTTTCATGTAGCGCGATGTATGTAATGGATTTCCGTCAGTCCCATTGTGTTGCTTTCACTGGAATTTAGCAGGAGCTACACATTCAGTATAAGTCAGGAGGAGGTGGTAGAACTAGCTAAGATAAAGCCTATCTCTTTGCCAGGTTAGTTTTCTCCTGGAGTGCAGGTTTAAAACAAAACAAAACAAAACAGGGACATTTTAAAATTGCATCCTTCCAATGCAGATTGGCAGCATGGCCCAGTTAACCACCTCATTTTTCTGGGTGTTAGTCATGACTAACATTTGGTGGATTGTGCCTATTTTCCCAGCAAGGAAATATTCAGTGTGGAAAGTGTGTGTGTGTGTGTGTGTGTGTGTGTGTGTGTGTGTGTAAAAAACTCTCCACAGAGGAAGTTCAGTGAGTCCTCAGATGGTTTGCAGGTTCCAAGAACTGTTGACAGCTCACAAAACTGTACATAACGCAGTTGGGTGGATTTGCAAAATTAGCAGGTTGTTTTGGGACAGATCACCTGTCACTCTAAATGTACATTTGAGGCTCTTGTTTGCGCATTTGCTACCCCCCCCCCCCGCCCACTGCAACCCATTCTAGACCTCTGCAGGGATCTGATGAAACAGGCTCAAAGCTCAGGACCCCAATGTCTTGCAAGTGCCAAAAGATTTTTGGCATGTTTTGATAAAGCAGAATGAGGCTGCAATCCCATGCACATTTCCTGATAGTAAATCCCAGCTGAGGCAATGGGACTGACTTCTGGGTGAAATGGTTGCTCTCACTCTACACCAGGCTCTCCAGATGAGCAACTCTGTGTAACCAGGTTGTGAATGTTATGTAATTCTTGTCTCAAGTGTCTCAAAAATCTAAACACCCCCCCCCCCGCATCCCTGAGCTTGCTACGAGTACAGCAGGCATAGGCAAACTCCGGCCCTCCAGATGTTTGGGACTACAATTCCCATCATCCCTAGCTAACAGGACCAGTGGTCAGGGATATGAGGAATTGTAGTACCAAACATCTGGAGGGCTGAGTTTGCCTACGCCTGGAGTACAGTATGTGCAGAGGTGTCAGTAGGTACTTAAAGGGGCCCCAAACAAGGCCCAGGGCACAATTTTTTCACATGGCATTTGCATATGTTAATATGCCTCTGAGAAATTAAGATGGGCAAGGTCTTTGCTGGGTGCCTCTTCTCGCACCCCTGAACTTCAGACAAGTCCAGAAAACTGCCTTGCTTTGACAAATGCATCCTTGAGCAAGAGATTGTGGGAAGCCCCTAGGGCAGTGGTTCCCAATTTGTGGTCCGCACATCTCAGGGGGTCCATGTAACCCACCCAGGGGATCCGTAGCACCATTCACATCATGAAAACCACCATAGAGAGAGAAAACCTTTCAAAAGTAGGGGGTCTGTAGCTTGCCTTTTGTAAAGCAGAGGGTTTACAGTACTTAGCTAACTGGGGACCACTGTTCTAGGGGCTGAAGTTTGGAAGAGAGGAGGGGCTATGTGGCCAGCGGAACACACCCAGTATGACTGGGAACGCAGTCGCGGTGAAGGAAGGGAATGCTTCTCCCAGTCCATCCATCCATCCATGCCTCCAGCCCAATCTCTCACTCACACACTCGCTTCAGTCTTTCCAGTTACCTAGGTCAAGGTAAAGGGACCCCTGACCATTAGGTCCAGTCATGACTGACTCTGGGGTTGTGGCGCTCATCTCGCTTTATTGGCCGAGGGACCCGGCGTACAGCTTCCGGGTCATGTGGCCAGCATGACTAAGCCGCTTCTGGCGAACGAGAGCAGTGCACGGAAACGCCGTTTACCTTCCCGCCGGAGTGGTACCTATTTATCTACTTGCACTTTGACGTGCTTTCGAACTGCTAGGTTGGCAGGAGCAGGGACCGAGCAATGGGAGCTCACTCTGTCACGGGGATTCGAACCGCCAACCTTCTGATCGGCAAGTCCTAGGCTCTGTGGTTTAACCCACAGAGCCACCTGCGTCCCCTTTCCAATTACCTACCATGCTGCCAATGTTAGTGTTTCACCAACCAAGCCTTGTTTGGGCATATTTGCATATAGAAGCCCAAGAGACTTCTCCCGCATATGGAAGCCACCAGTTTTATACATCAGAACTCCCACTTGTGTAGAAACTCTATAAAGAGCTCATTGGGTGTTAGAATCGCTGCCGCTTCAGTGTGCAAGTAGGCGGTGGTATGACTGTTCCAAAAATATTCTTACATTGCAGAACTAATTTTCTGTGGGCAGGGACTTCTTACACTGGAAATGATTTTTAGAAAACCTAGTCTTCTGGTTAGGAACTTGGAAAGCTATCTTATCCTAACTCAGCTCATTGGTCCATCTGTGTCAGATCCTGAAAAGTCCAGCATTGTCTCTACTGAATGGAAGCTGTTATCCAGGGTTTTAGACAGGAGACTTTTCCAGTCCTATCTGGAGATGACTGGCATTGAATCTGGGACCTTGTGGTTGCAATGTGTGTGCTGTACTCCTCCCCCTTCCCTAACATTCTCGTTTTCTGTATGCAAGGAGTTTTTGCATGAGAAAGTGTTTGCTTGGAACGAAAGCTTCCCGCTGACATGCTAGGTCTATATGCAATCTGAAGTGGCCATCTAGAAACTATTTTATCACCAGTGGAACCGTGATTATCAGGGTGAAGTGCTACCATCCAGATTCCAGATCATGCCCATCTCACTTACACACTATACACTGAAAGTGCATCATTTCTGCCTGAGAATCCTGGAAACTGTAGCTTGTTAAGGGTGCTGGGGATTGTGGCTCTGTGAGGGGTAAGCTACAGTTCCCAGGATCCTTTAGGCAAAACCTTGTGCTTTCAATGTGCTATAAATGATGAGAGCCAACATTTAAGCGCTCAAGGGCAGTGGGTCATTGTGCTTATTCAGCTGGGCAGGGTCCAAACAGCTGGGGAAACTGGCAAACTGAGACACCTTCCATGCAAAGCTGGTGATGGAGGACTCTGAGAGACCCTCCCGGGTGGATCAAGCCCTTAGTAATTCAAATACAGAAACAACACTTGACAAATAACAAAGGGTGAAATTGCAAACATTGTAAGAGAAACAAATCCATAACATAACCCTGTACAAATCCTTCCGCAGATCCAGAGTTCTTTTTAAAGAGGCGCATGATATTGTCTTGCAACTTTCTTGAAACTCTCAAGCTTGGCATTAGCTTTCAACACTCACTTCACCCGTGGCCCTTCTTAGCCTTGTGAAACATGGTTTGTAGTCATCCTCCACATTCCATATCAGGACTTACTTATAAAAAAATATTATATTTTGCAGTTTCATCAAAGGTGTATCAGGAGGTTACCCTAAACATGGGCTTTGAATACTAGGGAAAGGGAGGTGGACGAGAGGCCACTAACTCCTCAGTGGTGCAGTTTGTGGATGTCAGAAGTCATCATGTCTATGAAAGCCTGTGAGAGTTAAGGAAATTGAGAGAACAGAGTCTTTTTTTTTTTTTTTTTGCAATAGAAAAGCCACCCAAATGCAGAATGCTAGTAATTGCACCACTTCCCAATCTCCCAGTTCCTTTCCTTTATCTTTTGCATATTACGTGCTTGTGTGTGTGGGTGTGTGGGTGTGTTTGTGTAATAAGCAGAGAATGGTTCACCTATTTTTACATTCTAGTACAGAGAATAGCATTCCGTTTGTAACTATTATATTACAAGGATATTAATTCCATTTATTTGTTTTCCTCCTCTCTACTTCCAATGAACAGCAGCACTGGAAGTGAGTTTAGCAAGGATTTTGCCATCCTTCTCGCTAATGCCACCATCATTACTGGGTAGGACAGTGTACAATAAATGGTGTGTTGGCTGACTTAGTATGCACTCATATGACCTGTCAAGGGAGACCAGTGTCTATTGCTTTGGAGAGAGAGAGAGAGACAAATAGGGTTTTCTACAGGTAAACACCAAATATGTTTGTGGGGGTCAGGGTGGACCTGCAAGAGTGTTTAAATACAAGTTAGTTTGTACTGTACATAGCCCTCCTTAGACAAGACCCTTCAGTGGACCCAACACTGTTTGCAGGTTCAGAAACAGCCAAGTTCAATGTCTTGGGCGCAATGTCACCACTTTCCCTCTTAGTAAGAAGAGCCTTGCTGCGATGATCAGGAACAATGTTGGGTCTTGGATGCACGTTCCGTTTTTGTTGAAAGGTTTCCGTAGCAATCCCCGCTGCCCCAAGGGGATCAAACCGAAGCACCCTACGGCCGTAACCGATTGTGATCAGACTTCTGTACTGAAAGCCCTCGAGTTGGGAAAGGTCTCATGTATGATGCAATGGTGATGGGTCACCGGGAAACTCTGGAGGCCAGCCATTTTGAGGGGCAGCCCCATTTCTTTGCAGCATGTAGGCATGTAGGTGATCCTCTCGCCCCCGTTACGCACCAGGTCAGCGGTCCGTATGTAAAAGGGGGAGCCATAGGGGGAGCAGGTCGGGCAATGGTTCCGATTGCCTGGCTTGTTAATCTCATGGGGCGGGAAAGAGGAGTTGCCCTGCCCGTCCATGATGCGAGAGTTGCAAGCGTTGCACATGGCATAGTGCGAGTGTGAAGGAAGGTCAGTCTCCTCCTGCTCCTCCTCCTCTTCCTCCTCTTCCTCTTCATCAGTGTCATCCTTCTTGCAGCAATAATACTAAAGCAGGAGGGAAAGAACTGGGGTTAGGTGGCACACGCAAAAAAAGGACATTAAAAATATAATAATGCTTAGCATGTCTTTAGTATAGTGGCAAGAGGGATGCGGGTGGCGCTGTGGGTTAAACCACTGTGCTGCTTGGGCTTGCTGATCAGAAGGTCGGTGGTTCGAATCCCCATGATGGGGTGAGCTCCCGTTGCTCGGTCCCTGCTCCTGCCAACCTAGCAGTTCAAAAGCACATCAAAGTGCAAGTAGATAAATAGGTACCACTCCGGCGGGAAGGTAAACGGCGTTTCCATGCGCTGCTCTGGTTCTCCAGAAGCGGCTTAGTCATGCTGGCCACATGAGCCAGAAGCTGGTTCCCTCGGCCAATAAAGCGAGATGAGTGCCGCAACCCCAGAGTTGTCTGCGAATGGACCTAATGGTCAGGGGTCCCTTTACCTTTAGTATAGTGGCGGCCACCATAGTCTCTCTGTTGAGCCCATGAGGCCGTTTTGGGCAAACCCTCTCCCCAGGCATACTATGATGCCAGGTGTTATGAGAATTAGAAGGTTTAAGATATAAAATAAATGTTCATAAATGCACCAGGCAAACACATACGTAAATATATAAACCACCTGTCTGAAACAATACGGGAAAATAGCCCTGAAACAATTTTGACTCTCCCAAATTGACCTCAAATGTTTCTCTGAGGAAATGGGGAAACCTCCCCATTGTCTCTTTGCTCACAAATCCTGTCTTAAGGGCGCATCTGTGTATGAATAGGGTGAGCCTGTGACCTGGATTCAGGAATTGAGTATTTACCATCACAAAAGAATGGCCAGGCTGCCCAGGTAATGCAATCTGTGACCATTATTAGGTACCCTGGCAAACAGGATTTCTGCTGTAGACCGCCTCCTCTGCTGTTGACCGCCTGCTTCTGTGATGTATGTATGATGTTTCGGGGGGGGCATTTTGGGCTCCAGGGTAGGCAATTTCAAAAGTCTACATAAGAGCTTGCACTCCAAGGTTCTGGGTTCCTCCTTCCTCCTACATGTGGGGAGTGGGGACCCTGTTGCAACAGTTTGATAAAGATCAGGATTAAAGGTAAAGGGACCCCTGACCATTAGGTCCAGTCGTGAGCAACTCTAGGGTTGCGGTGCTCATCTCGCTTTATTGGCCGAGGGAGCCGGCGTACAGCTTCCGGGTCATGTGGCCAGCATGACTAAGACTAAGCCGCTTCTGGCAAACCAGAGCAGCGCACGGAAACGCTGTTTACCTTCCCGCTGGAAGCACTTTGACGTGCTTTCGAACTGCTAGGTTGGCAGGAGCTGGGACCAAGCAACGGGAGCTTACCCCGTCGCAGGGATTTGAACCGCCGACCTTCTGATCGGCAAGCCGTAGACTTCATGGTTTAGACCACAGCGCCTCCCGCGTCCCTGCTAAGATCAGGCTTGCTTCTCAATATTCTCGGGTTGGCCTCTGTTATTTTCTCCTACCGATAGAGAACCTACATAAAAACCCCTTCTTGGGCACAGAAGTTTGGCCAGTTGCCAGGCACCTTCCCTTTGTTCTCCCGCCACTGAGATGCCGTTGGAGGCTCAGAGTGTGGTGGGGAGGGCAGTAGGAGAGATCAATGCACAGAGGCTTAAGACAACTGCAGGCTGTGAGCTCTGTGGCTCTAGAATACTGCCGGAAGAGGTTTTGAGAGAGGGTATGTGAACGTGAGTTTGTGGGAGGGAGGGAGGGAGGGAGGGAGGGAAGGAAGGAAGGAAGGAAGGAAGGAAGGAAGGAAGGAAGGAAGGAATATATGCGTTGCACATGTGGCGCTTCTGTGTTTGAGGGCAAAGATTCCCCATGCAGGACGAAATGGCAGGCCATGACTTGAGCATACCGAAGTTCCTTCCATTCCAACTGGGAGAGGCAAAAGGTCCCCTGCGTAAGTTTATGCATGAAAATCAGTGGCAACATTTATAGGTCTAAATGTTCTATATGTTAATTATGCATGTATACAGAAGATGCCAATTAATATATAATGCCTTTTGACTTCTGCAAAGAGATTTGGAGAAACATTCTGGACTGAATGAAGCAGTAGTTTATAGTGTTTCGTAGTTTGGTAGTGTTGTGTATTATTATTAAGATTACAGTCTTGCAAAGACCTGCACTGTCAACAATGTTTTCTTGTAATGAAAAAAAATACTGTTATGAACTGAGTTGAACAGGATCCAAATTGCAGCAGTCTGATTGGCCCTAGAACAATAGGATTCAGAATACAGCAGTCTGATTGGTCCTAGAACAATAGGATCCAGAATGCAGCAGTCTGATTGGTCCGCAGGAGCCACCCAATCCAACTCCAGGTGGAAGTGAATCTGCAACCTGATTGGTCTACAGGAGAATCCCGGAATTAGCCAATCACGTGGGGCCCATTGTGAAAATAATGTATATAAAGCAGACATTTTGGGGGAACTTCCATTCCTCCTCACCACTATGAGCTGAATAAAGAGCATGAAATCCACTCTCGACTCCGAGTATATTTCAAATACACAAAGCAAAAATAGGGACAGATAGCTATCTACCAGAGAGAAGTACCATAAAATATTTGTTTTTATTCTAATTTATTTTGGTTTGCTTTAAGTTGTTCCACTGGAAGAAAATTTTCTTTCTTTGGACCACCGGTATAAAATTTACGGCGTGTAATTCCTTAAGAGAGAATATTATGAAAATGATTTATAGGTGGTACATGACCCCAGTCAAGCTTGTGAAAATTTATCATTTGCCCAATAACAAATGCTGGAAATGTAATGGAACTGAAGGTACTTTCTACCACCTTTGGTGGACGTGCCCAAGGATTAAGGTCTTCTGGGAAACGATATATAATGAAATTAAGAAGGTGCTTAAGTGTACCTTTCATAAAAAACCAGAGGCTTTTCTCCTGGGCATAGTAGGCCAATTGGTGTCAAAGAAAGACAGGACGTTTTTTATGTATGCTACAACAGCAGCAAGAGTTCTACTAGCAAAGTATTGGAAGACACAAGAACTACCCACACTGGCAGAGTGGCAGACGAAGGTGATTGAATATATGGGACTAGCAGAGATGACGAGCAGAATCCGTGACCAAGGGAAAGAGACAGTGGAGGAAGACTGGAAGAAATTTAAATTTTATCTTAAAAATTCTTGTAAAATTACTGAGTGTTAAAATGTCATGGGTAAAGTATAGCAGATTTGCAGAGATATGACTGGATAAGAGGAAAGAAAAGGGTTATAGAAAGGAATTTATAAGTAATTCGGACCAGGGGTTGCTGAAAAAAGTTTAAAACAGGGATGCAGAAAAGGGAGGCATGGGGAAGTCGTTGAAATTGGGTATATGATAAAAAAAAATATGAAATTATACATGTTTATATGTTTGTTTGTCAGTGTTTGTTGTTTGTATTGTCTTATATTATATGTTGAAAAACTAATAAAAAAATTTATATATAAAAAAAAGAAAATTTTCTTTCTTATTCACTTCATATTGTGTTACATTACTTAATTCTTTCGCCTGGTTTTTGCCCCTCCCACTTCTGCCTTCCACCGCACCCATAATTGGAACGAGGTTCTTTGGACTTAGCACAATTCTGTATCCGCGCAGAGAAATTGTCTGACCAGCCCTGATGGTGGCCGAGAGTGTGAATTGCGACCTGGGAAGGCCCTTATTCAACTGTCATCTCACCCAGGTGCCCTTTGACCAAGATGCTTTCTCTGAACCTTAGCCACCTGTAATATGGGGATAATACTGACCTACTTTACAGGACTCCTGCAAAAATTATTGGGAGTCATTCTGCATAGAAACAGTAAAGATGTTTGTACCTTTAAGAACAGTTTTTGTGAGCTCTGGGCTGATTGGTTGCAGCTGGCCATGACTACAAAAGGATAAAAGCTGCAGTTTGAACTTTGCCTGCAAGAAAAACACCCACAAGCTTTGCTGTTTGTTGTTTTGAAATAAAACCTTTATTTGGTTTGGTTTTACACTGGTCTCATGGTGTCACAGTCTCTGTCTCTAACAAAAACTGCTAACAGAACAATCCTATGTGTGTTGAAACAAGTACTACTATACTACTTTTCAGTGGCGTTTACTCACAGGATTGCAACCTGAACTAATAGATTTGAAATACTGGTGTGACTCCCATGTTTCCCACAGCAAACATAAAATGTGGATGGCCTTCAAACATGGACATGAAAATGAAGGTACATTCTTTCACCTTTGGTGGACATGTCCCAGGATTAAGGCTTTCTGGGAAATGATATATAACGAATTGAAAAAGGTATTTAAATATACCTTCTTGAAGAAACCAGAGGCCTTTCTCTTGGGCATGTCCGGCCAAGTGGTGCCAAAGAAGGACAGAACTTTTGGACTTCCGGAGGCGGCGCGAAACAGCAATGGCGGTCCTCTTCAGTTGTTGAAGAGGGGCTCCGCGGAAAAGGGTCGTGCGCTGCGGCACAGCGACGACCCGTTTAGGAAAACCACGGGTAGAGTGAGCCCGTGGCCGTGGGATTCGGCGGGCACCAGGAGCGACCTCGGATACGCAGAAGGGACCCCGTAAGGGGCTCCGGAACGTGGAGGGGGTAGCGGTGCTGTGAATCCATCGCTCTTTCCGCGGAAGCGAAGCCGCGCGGCTGCTGCTGATGAGCGCTGACCTTTCTTCTTTGAACATTTGATTGGAAACAACAAACTCGTGAGTAAGAAATTTGAGGCTTTATTTGGACATCAAATTGGTGAATTTCGGCTGAAAGCGGGAGACGCTAAAAAGGAAGTCAGTCTTCCGTCCCTGTTTAAAGTACTGAGCAAAGTTTTTTTTAAAGCGGAAGCGTTGAAAGGAGTTTAAAAGAAGTTGGAACTTACCCTGCAAGTTTGGATTTGATTGTGAGACTGTGCTATACCTCTCTATATTTTGTGGATTATAAAGTTATAAGCCCCAGCTCACGGGCTGCCTGGATACAAAGTAACATCAGACTGTGGCAACTGTGTATAGAGACATAAAGTTACATTGGGCTACTTTGCAGTTACAAAAAAGGAACTGTTGTTCACACCTTCGCAAAGAACCTTTATCATCTGCAGTTTAAAGTGAATTTAGAGGGTTTCCCCCCCTTATTTTGGATTTTACCATATTTGGGAATTAAATGGTGGAAACTTTTGGGGAGCTCCCCCTGCTGGATTGTGGAAATATAAACCTCTGAGAACTGCTGGTTGTTTTGGAAATCTTTTTGCCTGGATGATTGCTTTTCCCATGGGATTTACAATTTGACCTTGAAACCTAGACAGTTGTGGAATGAGTGTGGCAGGAAAAACAAGGGCTGCCAAGAAAGCAAAACAAACTGAACTATTGCAATCAACTTTGCCTGTGCAGCCACGTAGATCATCTGTTCCAATTGTGACAGGTCTGCAAGAAGGACAATTTAAACAGCCAGTTTTGGAGGATATGGCTGCAGGAGGATTAGACCCTATTTCTAAAGAAATATTGGATCAACTGGCAGCATTAAATAAGAAAGCTGATGAACAAGCGGCTAAATTTGACCAGGTTACAGCAACGATTAATAAGTTGACAGACCAAGTTGCTCAAAACACACAGGCGATAGGAAATTTTGAAAAGACTATATCAGAGAACCGAAAATTAGCTGAGGACGCAAACACGAAAGCAGACCAAAACAAAAAAAGGATTGAGGAATTAAGAGGGGAAGTAAGACCACTGAGTAGACAGGTCACTGAACAACAGGCCTATCTGTCTATGGCGGAGCTGAAAAACCGGGAAAGTAATCTTAGGATTAGAAATATTCCAGAACTAGAAAAGGAAGATTTGGCTGGCTTTTTGACTGCAGAAATATCCAAGTTCTGGGGTTTGGCAGAAGAGAAAGACTTCAAAATCGTCACCGCTTTTAGATCGGGAAGAGTGGCCAAGAAAGATAAACCAAGGGATTGCTTGATCATATTGAGATACAAGCAAGAAAAAGACAACATACTTGGCCTACATTTTAAAAACCCATTGGTGATACAGGGAAAGACAGCAGAAATCTTCAGAGACATACCAAAACAATTGTTGGACTTAAGAACTACATACAAGGATCTGGCAAGATTATTAAGAAACAACACAATCCCTTACAGGTGGGAATTCCCCCAAGGATTATCTTTTAATTTGAAAGGGAAGAAGGTGAGAATCAGAACAGCAGAAGAGCAAGAAAAATTCCTAAACGATCACGGGGAGGACCTTCGAAAAGGGAAATACTTAATATGGGGGGTGGCTGGGCAAAATACTGTGAAATAATAGAAAGAGTGGGTGACACTTGGAGGTTGCAGAGCTTTGAAAAATTGAAAGGGAAGGTGCGAGACTGGTTTCACTATGCCCAAATTTTAGAGATCTTTAAAAAAGATAAAAAAATTGGTTTCCAGGTGGAAAAATCAAAATTAGAACTAGAATTACTTGAACCTAAGACGAAAGTGCTTTCAAGAATGTACAACTTGCTGCTTAAATGGAATACTCAAGATGAGACAGTCAAATCAGCCATGATAAAATGGGCACAAGATATTGGATACAACATTATGTTTGAGGACTGGGAAAGGTTATGGACCACCGGTATGAAATTTACGGCATGTAGTGCCTTAAAGGAAAATATTATGAAAATGATGTACAGGTGGTACATGACCCCAGTCAAACTTGCAAAGATATACCATTTGTCTGATAATAAATGTTGGAAATGTAAGGAGGCTGAAGGAACTTTTTACCACCTCTGGTGGACATGCCCGAGGGTGAGGGCCTTCTGGGAAATGATTTATAACGAGTTGAAAAAGGTATTTAAGTATACCTTTCAGAAGAAACCAGAGGCCTTCCTCTTGGGCATTGTGGGCCAGAGGATACCTAAGAAAGACAGAACCTTCTTTCTATATGCAACGACTGCAGCAAGAATTCTCATAGCTAAATACTGGAAGGCACAGGAGCTACCCACACTGGAAGAATGGCACACACAACTGATGGACTATATGCAACTAGCCGAAATGACTGGCAGAATCCGAGACCTGGGAGAAGAGGCTGCGGAAGAGGATTGGAAAAAATTTAAGGACTATTTACAAAAACATTATAAGATATATGAATGTTAAAAATTTGCTAAGGTTTGAGGTAAATATGCTTCAGTATTGAAATTCGGAGTTGATAGAAACAAAGTTAATGATTGAGAAAAGTTTTAATTTCAGAGTGAATAATTAGATGAAAATACAAAAACACAGGAAACAAGGTATTAATTTGCTGTTTATATTTATTATAAAGAATGCAGGGATGGAGGAGATGGGGAAGTCCAGTGGATGATGAAAAAAAAAAAAAAAAGACTTCGAAAAATGAATTTTTTCTTGTTTAATTTCTTTTTCTTTCTGTAAAACCGCTTTTGTTGTGTTATTGATGATGGATTTAGATTCTGGAAAAAAGCAATAAAAAAATTTATAAAAAAAAAAAAAACAAAGAAGGACAGAACTTTTTTTATGTACGCTACAACAGCAGCAAGAATACTCATCGCAAAGTATTGGAAGACGCAAGATCTACCCACTCTGGAAGAATGGCAGATGAAACTGATTGACTGTATGGGATTGGCAGAAATGACGAGCAGAATCCGTGACCAGGGAGAAGAGTCGGCAGAAGAAGATTGGAAAAAATTTAAGGACTACTTACAGAAATATTGTAAAATTAAAGAAAGTTAAATGGTGTTGGATTGAAACTAAGTGGTTTCTAGCTGTAATGATATAAAGGAACATAGAGGGGGGGGAAAGGGTCTGGAAAATAAGGTAATATTATAAGCTGTAATGCTTTAAGTGAAGGATTTGCTGAACAAATATTTTAATTGGAATACGAGGAGGAGAAGTACGAGGAGGTCTGAGAAATTTGTTATTGAAAGGTATGTTTTATGAACTATATGTTTTTTTTAATTTTTTTGTTTGTTCTGTTTTTGTTTGTTTGTTTAAAAAATTTTGAAAATTTAATAAATATTTAAAAAACAAACAAACAAACATGGACATGTGTCTTTAAACAGCCATGAATCCAGATTGGGCCACGCATGGTCTCCATCCTTCTGATGTTTGCTGAAAGACCATGTCACTCTGGTGCACCTGCAGTAGAGTTGTTTCTTGCCTAAAATATGACGCTTTCTTTGGATACAGGAGCAAAACAACCCATAAAAGCATAGATTCTTACCTGTAGCCTACAATAGCACAGAACAGCAATGATACACAGTAAGATCACTGTCGCTAGTATTCCTCCAGTGATTACAACAGTTCCTGCTGTCATCCGACCGATTCTCCATCAAACTCTAGAAGAGCAACAAAGATAACCAGTAACAATTCAGAATCCCTATAGCAAGGGGAGGCAGAAGGTAAGATTGAGGTGTACAACTAGTAGATCTCTGGGGGATTTGCCGTAGATCTAAAATTCTTCAGCAACAATAAAAAAAAGTGGCTTTCCCCTCCAAGACTGCTGAAATAAAGAAAGCTTAGGGTAACCAGGAGTGGACTCTTCACTTCAAAATGTGCTCAGAGACAACCTCAGAAGTTACTTGTCATGCTGGCTGTGTTCTGCCTCCCCTATTGGAGACCATATGCCTCTGAATTGTGGGAAATGGCAGTCAAATATAACTAGAAAGGTTAGTGCTACTTAATGCATGAAGGGGTTAAGATCATAGAACTGTATTCCTAGACTCAGCTAGCTCACATTCCTCACCTGGAAGGAAGTTATGTTTCCTCCTTGGTTCGTTTGTTTGTTTTTAAATAAATTTTATTTAAAGTTTTTGTGACAGAAAATGAAGTAAAAACTAGAAAAAAGCCCCACAATCATTCAAAATAATTCAAATTACAAACACAATCATTTTGCTTTTATATCACATTCTCAATAATTTTCCAAGTACCACCCTCTGCTTCCCTCCCCCCCAAATTCCCCTCACCCATGTGAGATTTTATTGGCATTTGTATTATTGTTTCTTCTTGTGTTAGCAGTTATTTCTACTTAATAGTCATATCCTTTATAATATCATCTTGTATCCTTGCAAGTTTTTCCTTTTACGTTTATGTTAAACTTAATTTCCATGTACATGTACACACTCCCACTCTCTCTTAATTTTTTGCTTGGGACAGCCCCTAATCGATGCTGTTCATTTTGCCATCTCCATAAATTCACAGATCTTAATTCTCCATTCTAATAATTCTGGTATTTTTTCCTGTTTTCCAATTTTTTTGCCACTAGTAATCTAGCTGCTGCTGTCACATAGAGGTATATATTCTTTTTATCTTTGGGGATATCGTTGGTTATTAAGCCTATCAGATTCTGGTTTTTTGAGAATTGTGCTTTTAAATATTCTTTTCAACTCTTAATGTATCTTGGTCCAAAATTGTTTAATCACCTTACACCCCCACCACATATGGTGCATTGTTCCCACCTCCGCTTTACATCTCCAACAAAGGTTTGAATATTTTTTATAGATCTTTGCCCATTTGACTGGGGTGAGGTACCAACGATAACACATTTTCATTATATTTTCTCTTATCAAATAACAAGCTGTGAAATTTATAATTTTTCCCACCTATCTAAATGTATTGTCTTGCCCAGAACTTGTGACCCCTTTATTATTGTTTCTTTTATTACTTCATCTTTCAATTCCCGCTCAGGGAGTAGATTGTACATTTTCGATATAATTTTTTTATTTGACTGTAATAGTTCGCTTTTGTCAGGGAAATGCCATCGGAGCCAGAGGGAGAGGGAGGGCTCCAGAGGGATTCCGGAGAGCGTCCCGGGAGGGAGAGAAGCAGCACATCTTCTGGGGAAGGAAATCAGCGTAGCACCAGTGGAGAAGGGGGGCAGATGGGGGAATTGGCGAGGTGGCTCCAAGACTCCTCGCCAGGGACCAGTGGGGAGAGCACGGGTCCTCCGCTGCCCACACCCTCCCTGCGCAGAAGGCTTCCACGCAGGGAGACTAGGCGGAGACTAGGCGTCAAAGAGCTTCTTTGCTGGAAGAAGTTCAAGAAACGCCCACTGACGGATTCTGCCAGCGATTGAGACAGCCACGGGTTAGTGGCTGTCCAGACAGAAAGGGTTCACTCAGGCAACCAGCCAGGTGTGGCGCCGATTTACGCACAAGCAACCCCTAGAACCATTACAGCTTTGCAATTTGGAATTTGGTTCGTTCTTTTTCACTAAGTGAACTTACCAAGGTAGGACATGCCTGCGCTTGCTCACCAGAAGCTCAGACTGTGTGCTTGGCACTATTTCACTATCTTGTCTGCAGGGAATTAGATGACATTGACTATTTAATGAGCATTCATTCTGATCTGTTTGTGGGCAGGTTAAATGATGTTGCTTCAAGTGTCTTCCCACACTTCCCTGTGCATTTCCCTCGGGGAGTGGGGATCTGTTGTGCAAGACATCCCAGTCAACTACAGCTGTGCAACCAAAATTTGCAGACATGTGACTGAATCCCACTCAAAAACAGAAAAATTATGGAAGCAGCCTGCGTCTCCTTTACTCCTCCTTGGTTGGCCTTGGGGTGCTAGTAAAAAAGCCAAAGTAGATCAGGCTTTATATTGTCTCCCTGCTTATTTAACTTATATGCAGAATTCATCATGCGAAAGGCTGGGCTGGATGAATCCCTAGCCGGAATTAAGATTGCCAGAAGAAATATCAACAACCTCAGATATGCAGATGACACAACATTGATGGCAGAAAGTGAGGAGGAATTAAAGAACCTTTTAATGAGGGTGAAAGAGGAGAGCGCAAAATATGGTCTGAAGCTCAACATCAAAAAAACGAAGATCATGGCCACTGGTCCCATCACCTCCTGGCAAACAGAAGGGGAATAAATGGAGGCAGTGAGAGATTTAACTTTCTTGGGCTCCATGATCACTGCAGAGGGTGACAGCAGTCACGAAATTAAAAGACACCTGCTTCTTGGGAGAAAAGCAATGACAAACCTAGACAGCATCTTAAAAAGCAGAGAGGTCACCTTGCCGACAAAGGTCCGTATAGTTAAAGCTATGGTTTTCCCAGTAGTGATGTATGGAAGTGAGAGCTGGACCATCAAGAAGGCTGATCGTCAAAGAATTGATGCTTTTGAATTATGGTGCTGGAGGAGACTCTTGAGAGTCCCATGGACTGCAAGAAGATCAAACCTATCCATTCTGAAGGAAATCAGCCCTGGGTGCTCACTGGAAGGACAGATCCTGAAGCTGAGGCTCCAGTACTTTGGCCACCTCATGAGAAGAAAAGACTCTCTGGAAAAGACCCTGATGCTGGGAAAGATGGAGGGCACAAGGAGAAGGGGACGACAGAGGACAAGATGGTTGGACAGCGTTCTTGAAGCTACCAGCATGAGTTTGACCAAACTGCGGGAGGCAGTGGAAGACAGGAGGGCCTGGCATGCTCTGGTCCATGGGGTCACGAAGAGTCGGACACGATTAAACGACTAAACAACAACAAAAGATCAGACAAGCATGAAATCTTCCCACTCTTGCCCTGATGCCTCCAAGTATTGCTGCTGTTCTCTACTGTTATTGTCTTATGTTGTTACTTATTTTTAAAATGGCTTTTTAAAATTACATTTAAATAGGATTTTAGAAAGGCAGTGGGCTGAACCAGTTTAGTCAATTGATTAATCTATTGAAGCTTCACTGATGAATCAAGTTTTAACCAGCGAGAGCCACATTTAATCTTTGGGATCAAGAGTTAAAGATATTGTTAGTCTGTCTAGTGTGGTAACGGTTCTGGGATGCTGCTGGAATTGGAAATGTAAAAGGAAACATTAAAGATGACTTTTAGCTCTGATGACGTTGAGGATTAGATTGAAACACCCCCATTGAAGCAGCTGGTCTGTTATTCCATTGAGTTGCGGGTTGTGTAATGCCTTTATTCCTAATTAAAAGAACAGCTGAGGCACAGCACATCAGTCTCATTAAAAGCCAAAGCAAATGAAAGTTTGTATTGATTCCTCGATCAATCTGTTACAAAACAAACTAAACATCTCGCAGTATTTGATTTTCCTCTGCAAGAGCCCTGGATCTGGGGCTTGCTTCCTGGAATGGTCAGTTCCTTATCTTCTAGATACTCCAGGGACAAATCCAAAGAGTCTTGAAATGGCAAGATAAAGGGTCTCCAAAACTAATACAGATTTTATACTACTGCCTTGGTAGCATGTGGCTTTCGACAGACTATGTCAGGGGTTGTTCTCAATGTTGGGTTGCATCTAGAGATCTGAAACATTGCCCTTCCATTAGAAAACAGCAGGGATATGGCTTTTTCCAATAAAGAGTAATTTATTGTGAAGAGGACATCACAGAGCACACATTTCTGAACAGGCTTTTTATTATTATTATTTATTATTATTATTTAAGGAAAGGTACCGGGTTTTTTTCCTGCGAACCTAGCAGTTCAAAAGCACGTCAAAGTGCAAGTAGATAAATAGGTACTACTCCAGCAGGAAGGTAAACAGCGTTTCCGTGCGTTGCTCTGGTCCGCCAGAAGCAGCTTAGTCATGCTGGCCACATGACCCGGAAGCTGTACGCCGGCTCCCTCGGCCAATAAAGCGAGATGAGCGCCGCAACCCCAGAGTCGGCTACGACTGGACCTAATGGTCAGGGGTCCCTTTACCTTTACCTACCGTATTTTTTGCTCTATAAGACTCACTTTTCCCCTCCCAAAAAGTAAGGGGAAATGCGTGTGCGTCTTATGGAGCGAATACAGGCTGCACAGCTATCCCAGAAGCCAGAACAGCAAGAGGGATCGCTCTTTCCTCCTCTAAAAACTAGGTGCATCTTATGGTCTGGTGCGTCTTATAGAGCGAAAAATACGGTAATTACCTCATCCAGTTTTGAACTATGAGCCTTCATGCCACACATCAGAAACGGGGATAAAATGCTTATCGTTCATAAATAACTTGAAAGTTTTAGGATTATTTTATAAAGCAATTTCCCACCATTGCACCAAACTGGCAGCAGCCCAGGTGCTCTCCAGGTGACTTTGCCTTCAATGCCTCACTTTGAGGAAGAATCGTCAGAGGATCACTTCCTCAGAGAGAGGAACGAGGCATCCATGCCACTGTTACCTTTTCAGGTGCACAAGGAGGAACGCAGGAGGAAGAGGGCATTAGCAGGGAGCAGTGCGGGGGGCATGTTGAACATTTCAACTTCCAAAAATGAGGGGTGCCAGAAAGTTGTAACATGACTTGAGAATTCAAAAGATATTTTGGTTAAATTAACGTAATTTGGTTTTGCTTGGTAAGTCGCAACCTGTGTAAAATTGCATATTAAATATCAAATGTGATTGCAGTTATAGATTTATATTCTTATTTAGCACGACATTTTCAGAAGGTAAAATTAACATTCTTGAGTTTCCCAAAAGTTTTTGTGTGTGCTTCTTCATCAAACATAAACCTACTGAGCTAAACGTTGTCCAGACACACAAAAAATCAACAGCAGATTTGCATTCTTCACGCCCCAGAGCATATTTTTATGACTGAAGAAATTTGCAAAGATTAAGTTTCAGCCCCTCAAATGACACACCCTAGACTGGCTGTGTTGGCTGGCTATGAGCCAGTCAGTCAAGGCAGGCAGGTGGCTGGCCGGCCCTGTGAGAGGTGGATGAGGGAGATCACATTCCTACCTGCCCTCCTGATCATTCAGCATCATCTCCTCAGCGTCATTCACAGGGAGGGCTGGTTCTGCCAGCCTAAAACAGTGCATAGCTGTCAAGCGTCCCTTATTTGGCGGGACAGTCCCTTATCCCAGCGCCATGTCCCGCTGCTGTCCCGGATTGATGATGTCCCTTAAATAAGCTACTGAAGGTAATGGGGCCCTTTCTATGGCCAGCTGTCCTTTGTCAACAACAAATTGTTGCTGTTTTTTTGTGTTGGATATATGCTATATGGTAATTTATAGACCTAATAGGTATCTAAAGCCATTTGCACGCAACAAAATATGTATTTTATCAAAGTAATTGTTGATCCCTTATTTTGGCTGCTGATCCCTTATTTTCGAGGCTGCTGGTCCCTTATTTTCAAATCTGTAAGTTGACAGCTATGAAACAGTGAGGTGAGATTGCATGAAAACTGAACAACGTGGCCTCTTGGGACAAAACCTGAAGTGTCTGTTATCTGCAGTGGGACGGATTACCTGAGACAAGAGATGATTAAACTGAAGCTGGGTGAAAGGGATACTCTGAAACAACAGGAAAATTAGCAGAGTCGCTGTCACTACAACGAGTTTCCGGCTGCAGTCTGATTGGACAATCTTGAGGGGCAAAGCCAATTGAGGCAAAGGGTCCCAAGACCTGAGTATTCAGGATGTGTCATGTGAGAAATGGCAGTGAGTATGTTTAATTTGAAGATATGCAAATGGATATGGATTGTATTGCCAATGGGGCAGTGTCAGAAGGAGACACTTGCACTTGCCAGTGGGCTAATGGAGTCCCATCAGCCCCGATCAGAATAGTCAATGGTCAGGGATGATGGATGCTGTAGTCCAAAACACCTGGATGCATAGCTGTCAATTTACAGATTTGAAAATAAGGGACCAGCAGCCTCGAAAATAAGGGATCAGCAGCCAAAATTAGGGGTTTTGGCTTTGTTTATACAGAAATCCGGCACTGATGGAGCCATGCTGCTTTGGCTGTGACTGACTATGAATTTGCAGCACCGTGATGGCCGCTAAGCGCCGCTCTTCTGCATCCCTCCCCATCCCTTCCTCTTCCTCCTCCCTCAGGCCGCCTCCTCAGCCGCCGCTGCCACCTCTGGCTTCCCCTGGCAGCGTGGCAGAAGTCTCGCAAGAGAGGGGCTGCCTGCCCGCCCACCGCCACCTGTCTCCTCATGACGCGCCCCTGAAGGGGAAAGGGGAGAGATGGAGACGCGGCAGCTCGTGCGCTCTCTCTCTCGAGGCAGAGGACCCCAAGCCGGTGCTTCCCTCCCGAGCCGGGCGAGCATGAAACCCGGGAAATTTAAGGGACATCATCAATCTGGACAGCAGCGGGAAACGGTGCTGGGATAAGGGAGTTTCCCGCCAAATAAGGGACGGTTGACAGCTATGCCTGGATAGCATCGCGTTGGCTACCCCTAAAACAATGTTGGCAATTGGCAAAGAGATTGGGGTGTATAAAAGGGATTAGCATACATCCAGAGTTCTTGTGCTTCTCAGTCAGATGATGAGGACAATAAATCCCCTTTCAGTGAGGTTATGGGTTGCTTCCTCTGCTTGAAAAGAGGAAACACTCATTCTGCAGCTACCTGTAGAATGGAACTTAAAGAACATTGCAGTTTTGGGGTACACAGAGGACTGGGCTACTTGGCAAGAAGGTTCTATTTAGCAATCTTTTTTTTTTTAAAAAAAGCAAATTTTAATATTTATATGTTAATTTCCTCCACTGTTCTTGCAGTCAGCAGACAGTGGTCCGCGAGTATTTCTGCATAGAGCGGTGCCCCCTCAGATGGTAGTTCATGGGATAATTCATGAGCGCTCATCTCAGCATTCTCCCCTGGGTGATCTCCACCCATTAAAGCATCCCCACCTACCTGGGAATGAATTCTATTTGGTGTGGTAGGTTCTGAGTTCTGTGCTTTTACGAAATCGTCCATTTTGCTCTGCTTGCTCTTCTGTGGGCTCCCTTCTGGAGATGAGGCCGGTCGTTTCCTTTTCCTAGGCATTTTCCAGGGATAGAGCCGCTGTATATCAGAGCAGCTTCTGCTGTAAATCAGGAAGCTCGGCGTCTACCCACGATAGGGCGTCTAATCTCCACTCCTGCTGAGCTGGAGCTAATTAGGGCCTTCTCCGGAGCTTTCCAGACTTTCTGTAACTCAGGCCCTTGACCTAAGCTTTGTAAATTAATAGCTGCCAACTAACAAAGATGAAGTACTGAGGCTGATAAAAGCTAATAAAAACTGATAAAAAAGCTAATAAAAACTGATAAAAATAATAAAAACAGCATCAACTGATGCGGAGTTCAAGTCGACGCTACTACTAACGACGACGCCATCTTGGAATCTGTATTGATTTGTAATGTTTTGTTGGGTCTCTGGACCGTAATAAAGATAGTTGTAATATTTATATGCTGCCCATCTGACTCAGTTGCCCCAGCCACTCTGGGGTTAGTAGTGGGACCTCCAACAAAATGTTGTGGTGTGGAGTGCTCCTGTTGAATGTTTCAGCCAGCCAGCTATGCCTTATGTCAGAATACTCCATTCCGATCCAAACTCACACACAACCAGCATGGCCACGGAGCATGTTCAGTCCCTTAAAGGATTATTATTATTATTATTATTATTATTATTATTATTATTATTATGAGAGCCAGTGTGGTGTAGTGATTAAGAGCGGTGGACTTGTAATCTGGTGAACCGGGTTCGCTTCTCCGCTCCTCCACATGCAGCTGCTGGGTGACCTTGGGCCAGTCACACTTCTCTGAAGTCTCTCAGCCTCACTCACCTTATAGAGTGTTTGTTGTGGGAGAGGAAGGGAAAGGAGAATGTTAGCCGCTTTGAGACTCCTTCAGGTAGTGATAAAGCGGGATATCAAATCCAAACTACTACTACTACTACTACTACTACTCTTCTTCTTCTTCTTCTTCTTCTTCTTCTTCTTCTTCTTCTTCTTCTTCTTCTTCTTCTTCTTCTTCTTGCCCTCTTGGTCTTTTTCTCAAAGACTTCTGCAAACCTTTGAGTTCTCCCAAGCTTGTATTTGGATGGCGATGCTTTGGCTACATAAGGACCCAGGACTCAGACAATGAGCTCACTTTGAGTATAGGATACAGATCGGGTATGATATAGCTACCGGTAGGCCTATCCTCCATGAAGCCAATCTTCTATATTTGTATTTGTTTTTTTAATTATTTGTCTGCACATTTATTCCCCGCCATTCTGCCCATCAACAGCTCACAGAGCAGCTCATGGTTGGAATCAACAACTAATACACAACCCAAGGGAAAGTAGGATTTGAAATGTTATGGGGTACTTACGTTCAGTGAAGGGTGCGCTGGGCCTGCAAGACAGAACAGAGGCGACAGATAAATCAATCTCATTCTTTCATTCTCTGATCTCTTATCAGCGGTGGGAAGCAGCTACGCCACCCTCTAGGATCTAGCTAGATGTTCACCAAATTGTTGTTTGTAATATGGCATCAGTGCATAGATGGTACCTGACAGAGTAACATGGGGGTAAAGAAGAACAAGCTCTGCCTGAAGGAACTGGTAGCCTAAAAGCCGGCCACGGGAAAATGGAAGACAGAGGAAAGCATGGCTGCTTAAGGTAGCGTTTGAGAACGAAGAGCGCAGTTGTGCTATCCTACTGTCAGGGAACTGCCATCGGAGCCTAGAGTGGAGGTAAGGCTCCCCAACGATGCAGGAGAAGGGACCAGCAGGGAGAGAGAGCAAACTTCCTTTGAGGAAGGAAATAGGAGGGACACCAGGAAGCAAGGGGAGACTGCGGAGAGAGGGCTCCAAGACTCTTCCACAGAGACCAGCGGGGAGAGCCCAGGACCTCCGTTGGGCACGCCCACTCTGCGCAGGAGACTTCCATGCAGAGAGGCTAGGAGGAGACTTGGGGTCAAGGAATTTTTATGTTGGAAGAAGTTCAGAAAATGCCCACTGAAGGATTCTGCCAGCGACTGACACAGCCATGGAGAAAGGGCTGTCCAGCCAGGGAAAGGTTTAGCCAGGCAACGTTGCCTAGAGCTGCAGCACCCTTTACGCACAAGCAACCCAAATTCCCTTTACACCTACTGATGTTGAGAGAGAGTTCCAAGCACAGCAGGCAGCAAGGCAGACTGGATGGAGTCACCGAATGGAACAAGAGGCCTGCAGTTCATAGGGCTGGAGGAGCTCTGACTTCACTCATTGGCTAAAAACACTGGCTGGCTGACTCATTTCGCAGAAATTGCTTCGAAGGATACCTGCACATTTTGCTTGATAACTTTCTTTCTAAAAGGACTGAATGCTTATTGTTGTTACCGTATTTTTCACTCCATAAGACGCACCAGACCATAAGACGCACCTAGTTTTAGAGGGGGAATGCAAGAAAAAAAAAATTCTTTTAAGGGAGCGCTGAGCAGAGCCTATATGCATCCCAGGCTCTGCTCAGCGCTCCCTTTCACGAGCCGTGTGGAGCCTGTGTGTAGCGCTTGCAGGCTTTTCCCCGAGGAGGGAGAGGGAGATGTGAATCACTAAAGCCGTCATCTTACACAGACTGACAGTTGGGCAACTGAGCAATCATTGTAATATATTTGTAGGTGGTTTTGTATTATATTTGATACAGCTATCAATATCTGTAATGCAATATAAACATAAATAAATTTTATGCCCTTCTCCCTCCTCAGGGAAAAGCCCCCAAGAACACACGCTCCACGCGGCTCATGAAAGGGAGCGCTGAGCAGAGCCTCCCGCCTGCATTCGCACCATAAGACGCACACACATTTCCCCTTACTTTTTAGGAGAGGAAATGCGTCTTATGGAGAGAAAAATACGGTATTTTAAATGAAAGCTCAAGAATCTGGGGACCCTGATCAGGGACAGCAGTGAAGGCCTGTGTGGGTGCCAAATGGGTGACCCTGCCTCACAGTGCAAGAGGCATTGAGGTACAACCCTCCTGCCGCCACAGTCCTCAGATCTCCCAACAAACGATTTCCTGCTGAATCTTTGGGGCCCTGCAGATCTCAGAGGAAATAACTCTGGTCTGGAAATGAGTTTTGACTTAGCACTCTTTTACTGCTGGAGGCTCCATGGCTGTCAACTTACAGATTTGAAAATAAGGGACCAGCAGCCTCGAAAATAAGGGATCAGCAGCCAAAATAAGGGATCAACAATTACTTTGATAAAATACATATTTTGTTGCGTGCAAATGGCTTTGATACCTATTAGGTCTATAAATTACCATATAGCATATATTCAACACAAAAAAACAGCAACAATTTGTTGTTGACAAAGCACAGCTGGATATAGAAAGGGCCCCATTACCTTCAGTAGCTTATTTAAGGGACATCATCAATAAGGGACAGCAGTGGGACATGGCCCTGGGATAAGGGACTGTCCCACCAAATAAGGGACACTTGACAGCTATGGGGGGCTCCCAAATGAAGATATGATAGAAAGGACAAGCAAACTAAGTCCTTACTCTGAAACTATCTCAAATGGCACCTGTCACATGGTCCTGAGAGGTGCAGGCTGCTGTCAAAAGCTCCACATCGTCCCACAGAGATCAGTCCATCTCTACAGAGGAGAAAGCAAAGCACAATTAGAAACTCATCATTTCATTTACCGCAGAATCCAGAAATTAGGTTTACCAAATGGCTGCTTTTCCCCAAGCCC
Organism: Podarcis raffonei; assembly: GCF_027172205.1. Taxonomy (NCBI): domain Eukaryota; kingdom Metazoa; phylum Chordata; class Lepidosauria; order Squamata; family Lacertidae; genus Podarcis; species Podarcis raffonei. Next base: position 6,226,777 of record NC_070607.1, on the reverse strand, counting down.
AACTTTGGACAAAAAACATTGCCTTGTGAACGTTTTAAGAATACTGGTATTTTTCCTGATTTATTTTTTTAAATGCACATAGTTAAAAAAACATATGCATCCTAAAACAATTCCGCTTGGCAGATTTTCTGTTCCATTGTTTGGTTTGGTCGGGACTGAACATGCCTGGAGTTTTACACACATGTAGTCTGCTGCCTTCATATGCAGCAGGTGAAGGTGGCCATTTTGCAACATACAATCCAGGGTGTACATTCTTTGCAGTGGGTGCAAATGTGAATCACTAAAGCCATCCTCTTACACAGATTGACAGCTGGGCGTCCGAGCAATCATTGCAATATATTTGTAGGTGGTTTTGTATTATATTTGATATAGCTATCAATATCTGTAATGCAATATAAACATAAATAATTAAAAAAACCCAAAACCAGATAAACTTGTTAAGTTGCACAAAGGAGGCTGCACGAGTGTAATAGTCACCTACTGTCTACTATCTGTAACATGGGTAGGCAAACTAAGGCCCGGGGGCTGGATCCGGCCCAATCGCCTTCTAAATCCGGCCCACGGACGGTCCGGGAATCAGTGTGTTTTTACATGAGTAGAATGTGTCCTTTTATTTAAAATGCATCTCTGGGTTATTTGTGGGGCCTGCCTGGTGTTTTTGCATGAGTAGAATGTGTGATTTTATTTAAAATGCATCTCTGGCTTATTTGTGGGGCATATGAATTTGTTCATTCTCCCCCCCCCAAAAAAAAATCTAATCTGGCCCCCCACAAGGTCTGAGGCACAGTGGACTGGCCTCCTGCTGGAAAAGTTTGCTGACCCTTGAATTCTGTAACATCAACCTCCACCACCCCAACCTAGGACTCAGCTATACAACTGCAAATAAAACGTTGTAAGTGTGCATTATACAAATCTGACACTAGATGGCGATGGTGAGCTGTGGCAAATTCAATATATTTTTCAAAACGTTTTTTAAAAAAGTATTTCCACAGCGGATTTTTTATATGTGTCTAGATTCCACCCTAGTTATGTTACGTTGTGAGGTTTTGTTTTGTTTTGTTTTAAAAAAAAACAATCTTTCCAGTAATCTTGCATGGCTCAGGTTCATTTCAATGAGGTTGTGCCCCAGATTCTCAGTTAGAATTAGAAGTACTTTAATTGAAAATCTAGATCGCAACCTCCACTGGGAGGAGTTCCGCTGAAATGAATGAGAGCCGAGCAGTTCATCCTAACCCTTCTCTCACAGGAAAACCTCACCCGCCCCCTTTTTTGATTCTCTTTCTGAAAGACTGCCACCATCCTCTTGGAGTCTGTGCAGGAAAACATCAAGCGACAGTGACTTTGGGGACCTGTTTGGCATACATTTCAGCTACACTGGAGTGGGCTGAAGCTAATGGAAGGGGTGAAAGAAGCAAGAAAAGTGCTTACATTTCCAGGCTGACTGACACAGTCCCACACAGTGCATGTCAGCTTCATTTATTTCCTAGTACTGCAAAAGTTGGCCCCAGCTGATGTAGTCACATTTAATTAACAATCCTTCCCTCTTGTTGAGTCACACTCGCAAACTGAAGGGCCTGATTTCCTTCCTATCGGACACAGTTAAAGTTTCCCTTGCAGTTTATTTATTGACTCGTGAAACGGATTGAGCAGCCCAGATGACAGAAACAGCAAACTGGCCCCTCATCTCCCTTTCGAACAGAATTCTTCGTTACTCAAAAGGGATAAAATGCCCAAGATGGGTGTTCCCATTACATTACAAAACAAAACAAAACTGTTAAGTTGTGGGTGAATATATCAGACGACGCAGCGATTCTTCAAACAGCTCTTGTTTATTCACAGGCCGGAACAGAACTGAACTGAAGGGTTCAGCCAGCCTGCTTATATAGAGCTCCACTACAACGTAACTGTAACAACTTTCTGTAACTATCCAATCACTGAACGTCACTTTCGATCCCTTATTTGCATATGTGGACCTGAACTATCGACAGTATCCCCCTGCTGGCCCAGGGTGAGAACTTCAGTACATAACAAAAACAAAACAAAACCAAAAACCACACCTGCACCTCCAATCTTCAGAAGTGAAAATTATAAACTGTGCATAAACTTCTGCCATGCATTAACAATATGCTAAGCTTGCTGGACCAAGTGTCCATCTAGCTCAGGGGTCAGCAAACTTTTTCAGCAGGGGGCCGGTCCACTGTGCCTCAGACCTTGTGGGGGGCCGGACTATATTTTGGGAAAAAAATTAATGAACGGATTCCTATGCCCCACAAATAACCCAGAGATGCATTTTAAATAAAAGGACACATTCTACTCATGTAAAAACACGCTGATTACCGGACCGTCCGTGGGCCGGATTTAAAAGGCGATTGGGCTGGATCCGGCCCCCTGGCCTTAGTTTGCCTACCCCTGACCCCCGATGTTCAGACCGTCTCTGAAAGTGCAGGTCCCACTTAGCAATGAGGATCAATAGAACCTTCAGAACAGCACGCAGAAGGAGTGGAGGGGAGAGCGTATTTCCCTCTGTATAAGATGATATTTTTCTCCATAGAAAAAATATACACAGAATATTGCTGCAGCCGTGGCAATTGGGCAGTTGATTTACCTTAGTGGAGAGGTATGTGTGCAATGGGTGGTACTGTGGGTTAAACCACTGAGCCTAGGACTTGCCGATCAGAAGGTCGGAGGTTCAAATCCCCGTGACAAGATAAGCTCCCGTTGCTCGGTCCCTGCTCCTGCCAACCTCGCAGTTTGAAAGCACCTCAAAGTGCAAGTAGATAAATAGGTACCGCTCTGGCAGGAAGGTAAACGGCGTTTCTGTGCGCTGCTCTGGTCCGCCAGAAGCGGCTTAGTCCTGCTGGCCACATGACCCGAAAACTGTACGCCGGCTCCCTCGGCCAGTAAAGCGAGATGTGCGCCACAACCCCAGAGTCGTCCGCCACTGGACCTAATGGTCAGGGGCAGTGGCGTAGCGTGGGTTGTCAGCACCCGGGGCAAGGCAAGTAATTTGCGCCCCCTAACCCGTGGATTTTGCGCCCCCTAACCCGTGGAGCGCGCCCCCCCAGATGTTGCGCCCGGTGTGGCCGGCCCCCCCGCACCCCCACGCTACGCCACTGTAGCACAGAACACCATCCCTAATCCTGCAACTGCAAAAAGTTCTGCAACACAGCACAACAGACCGTGCAAAAGGATCGTTGTTGATTCTTTTATTAAAAAAATGTAAACAACAGCCATCTTTATTTACACTATGAACTAACTGTCTGAGATGGGTAAAACCAATCCCAAAGGGCCCTTACAAACAGTAGATTATGCTACATTTTCCTTGTTTAAATCCACAATGTTTTGGTTTTTTTAAATGCACTCTACCTCCCCACCCTTATACCCTTTCCACCTAATACGGTAGACGTACACCTGATGCCTTTGTCACACATTACATGCACCCAACCCCTTCCCTGCAGACAGCTAGATTTCCCTCGCAATAAACGTGGGTGGGTGGGTGGGACAGTTATGCAGCGGGGGTGGTATGCGGCGGTTCTCCCGTCCAGTTTGGCAGGGCAGTCAGATGTGCAAGCCTGCCTTGCAATGGAGTCGGTGCCCCGTCCCTCTAGCCTCGTGCTGGGAAGGCACTCTGCGTATGCCCCGATGCCCCCTTCCCCTTTCTTAACCGCCCATTCTCTTCCTACGCAGAGCTGGAATTCGGGGTTGCAAGCAAGTGGGGGCGCAAGCGAGGCCCGCCTCCCGCGCAACTTCCAAGAGGTCGCCCTACAAAGCCCCTCCGGAACGCAGCCCGGAGACTAGAGCAACGAACGACGACCCCGCCGGCCCAGGCAGGCAAGCGGCGGCTTCGACGGTGCTTTTCCCGCCCAGCGACGCCGACGCACCTTGAGGCTCCCCCGGGCGGCCGCGTGGCCCTTGCCCGGCTCGGCATGCTCCGCCGGCAGTGGCGGGCTGCCGCTGCCTCCCGCTCCTCCGCCGCCCGCCTCCGCCTTGTCGGCGTCGGCGTCCTCCTTCTCGAGGGCGGCCGCCGAGCCCTCCCGCCGGGGCGGCCTCCACGAGTTGTCAAGCTTGGGCAACGGCTGCGCGGCCGACGGCGAGCCGCTAAGGTGCCGGCTCCCCAGGCTGGAGCGCTTGGCCAGGCGCCGCGCTTGCATGGCTGGCCGCGCCCAGCTCGCCTCAGCGCGGCGCGCGGGAAACAGAAGCAGTGGCGGAGACGACGACCCCCCACCCCAACCAAGCTTCGATTGCTTGTCCCTTCCCTCTGGACTCGCGCCCCCCCAGATGTTGCGCCCGGTGCGGCCGGCACCCCTGGCACCCCCCACGCTACGCCACTGGTCAGGGGTCCCTTTACCTTTACCTTTATGTGTGCAATTGTCTGTGGTTGCGTCAAGTGGGCAGGTGGAGTTTTGGCTGCAAGTATGCAGACAAAGCTCAACAACTCTGGGCAATTTTCTCCTCAAAATTGTTTGTTGCGGTCCCAAAAAATAGGGGTCATCTTATAGATGGGGGCGTGTTATACATGGGGAAAGTAAAATAATTTTGACACATTTCTTCAGTGTGGGGTCTTAAAAACACATTTTTGAGCGTGAGGAATTCAATCTGCTGTGACCGCACAACATTATTTTTGTGACTGCACAACTTTTAGCTTTGTAAGTCTACGTTTGATGAAGAAGCACATAAACTGCTTTTGGAAAAACAAAGAAATTGAATTTTACCTTCTGAAAGGCAAAATATCAATACATTAATATTAATACAGTGGTACCTCATGTTACGAACTTAATTTGTTCTGGAGGTCCGTTCTTAACCCGAAACCGTTCTTAACCTGAGGCGGCCTTTCGCTAATGGAGCCTTCCACTGCCACGCGATCTCCGTTCTCATCCTGGGGTAAAATTCTCAACCCAAGGTGCTACTTATGGGTTAGTGGAGTTTGTAACCCAATGTGTTTGTAACCCAAAGAGTTTGTAACCCGAGGTACCACTGTATAGTGGTACCTCAGGTTACATACGCTTCAGGTTACATACGCTTCAGGTTACAGACTCCACTAACCCAGAAATAGTGCTTCAGGTTAAGAACTTTGCTTCAGGATGAGAACAGAAATCGTGCCTTGGCAGCACGGCAACAGCAGGAGGCCCCATTAGCTAAAGTGGTGCTTCAGGTTAAGAACAGTTTCAGGTTAAGTATGGACCTCTGGAACGAATTAAGTACTTAACCTGAGGTACCACTATATATAACTGCCAGTACCTGGTAATCATTTTTAACAATTTCTACACCATTTTACACACGCTTTACTCACCAACCAAGCAAAACTAAATTGGTAATTTATCCAAAATATCTTTTGAATTCCAAAGTCATTTCACAATTTTTTTGCACCCTCCTTTGGGGAAATTGAAAGTTGAAAAATCCAACATGCCCTAGCATTGATTTCTACTCTTTCTTCTGGACTGGACAGGCAGTTTCATTGGAATTTGTCTCATTGGGTAATAGCCTTGTGTAGATAAAGGACTCAGCTATACAGCTGCAAATAAAATGTTTCAATTGTGTTGTAAAGTGCAATATACAAACTTGACACTAGATGGAGATGGTGAGCTATGGCAAATTCAATATATTTTTCAAAACGTTTTAAAAAAAGCATTTTCACAGCATTTTTTATGTGTGTAGATTACACCAGAATCAGTGAAAAAATAATCAAGAGCAGTTTTGACATAATCTAGCTCAGCTGTTAAGTTCACATGCTTATATATTCAGGTGTTGGATGAATATGAGCAAGAAAACCACCATTTCAGGTGTATTTTAAAAAAATTTGTCACCTTTTCCACCCCATCCCGCCCCAAATAATTCTGGTACCTTGCCTCAGAATGCCTCTGACCATGTGCAAAAGTTCCTTCCCTCCAGTGCAGCAAAGTTCTTCTTTTTTTTAAAGGACATATGAAATATACTCCATATGTGTCTTATGTGTGTAAAGCCTTTTTCTTCATGTTGGGAATGAAGTCTGGAACTAAAATACTGATTGCACCCTGCAAATTGATACTAATAATTTTCTATATGCCTCTCATTAAGAAGCAGATTCCCAATGCAACAACACAGTGTGCATTTATTCATTCATAAAATGCATACTTGCACACAAATGCACACCTGAATATAATCTGTATTAATGGCAAAAACACATTGACAGCACTTTTTTCTGGCACAGAATCTTCCAATTCGGCCTACACAACGGAACCTACAAGATTTTAGGGTAAAAGGTAAAGGGACCTCTGACCATTAGGTCCAGTCGTGACCGACTCTGGGGTTGCGACGCTCATCTCGCTTTATTGGCCGAGGGAGCCGGCGTGCAGCTTCCGGGTCATGTGGCCAGCATGACTAAGCCGCTTCTGGCGAACCAGAGCAGCACACGGAAACACCGTTTACCTTCCCACTGGAGCGGTACCTATTTATCTACTTGCACTTTGACGTGCTTTCGAACTGCTAGGTTGGCAGGAGCTGGGACCAAGCAATGGGAGCTCACCCCGTCACGGGGATTCGAACCGCCGACCTTCTGATTTAGTCAGGCATAAATCCTATCTGGTCTGGATGATGCATGCCAGTCTGTAAATAGGTTAGCAAGGAGACTGGACGTAGGTTGTTCACAGATCCTGTATTATGAAAGAGTCCCATGATTCTATACCAGGCATGGCCAAACTTGGCCCTCCAGATGTTTTGGGACTACAGCTCCCATCATCCCTAGCTAACAAGACCAGTGGTCAGGGATGATGGGAATTGTAGTCCCAAAACATTTGGAGGGCCAAGTTTGGCCATGCCTGTAACAGCATGTCAACGAGGGAGGAATGGAGAATGAAATTGATGGAATACGCAGAAATGGACAAATTAACATGTAAAATTCGAGACCAACGCAATCAGAGGTTCACCGAGGACTGGAACAAATTTACAGATCAGGAAATAACGCTTGTTGGATTTCAGGAAGCTTTGTGAAGAGAATAGTAAGGAATGTTGTTTAAACGAAAAGATAAAATAAGGATTGTTAAAGTGCAACACAAATTTAAGGAATGTGAAAAGTTGTGAAAAATATGGAAATTGTCAGATAGGCTGACGGAAGTCTATAAGATGTATAAGTTAAATTGGATGTTAAATTGTAACTGGATTGGTTATTGTAAATTTGAATAAAAATTAATTACAAAAAAATAAATAAATAAATAAACTGCATTTCCGTGAGGATTTACTCTGCAGGAAGCAATTCGTAGGAGCAAATGTTGTAGTAGCAGAATACATCAATTCTCTGCATCTCAAAAAGGATATTCTGGAGCTGGGAGAGGTACAGAAAAAATGGCCAAAGGAATGGAGCAATTCTTTAGTTTAGGGGGGGGGGATGGCAAGGGGAGGCACAGCAAAAGCATATAAAATTATGCATAGCGTGGAGGAAATGGAAAGAAAGAAGTTTTTTTCCTCTCCCTTTCTAATAATAAAGCAGAATAAGAAGCAGAATAAGATTCAGGACAGGAAGTGGTGGGGACAGGGAACAGTGCATAATTAAACTATGGAATTTGCCACCCTCTTAAAGGTAAAGGTAAAGGGACCCCTGACCATTAGGTCCAGTCGTGGCCGACTCTGGGGTTGCGGTGCTCATCTCGCTTTATTGGCCGAGGGAGCCGGCGTACAGCTTCCGGGTCATGTGGCAAGCATGACTAAGCCGCTTCTGGCGAACCAGAGCAGCACACGGAAACGCCGTTTACCTTCCCGCCAGAGCGGTACCTATTTATCTACTTGCACCGGCATGCTTTCGAACTGTTAGGTTGGCAGGAGCTGGGACAAAGCAACAGGAGCTCACCCTGTCGCGGGGATTCGAACCGCCGACCTTCTGATCGGCAAGTCCTAGGCTCTGTGGTTTAACCCACAGTCACCCACATCCCTTGCCACCCTCTTAGATGGCTCTAAAAGGGGAATGATTTGACAGAGTTAGGGAAGATAAAAGGTATCAGTGGCTACTCATCATGATGGCTATATACTGCTTCGAGGATTCCTCAGTATGCAGGATGAGTGCAGCAGAGGGAGAGGGCTATTGCCAAAATTCAGCAGGGTCTGGTGCCCAGTGGGGTGGAAGGCAGGGAGCCCAAACTGTAGGTGGAACCAGAGCCAGAGGCAAGGCAGAGCAACCAACTGTAGCTTTGCCTTTGTCCTCCTCCCTGCAGAATTTTGGGACTGCAGCACTGAGACTGAGGAGGAGGAAACTGACAGGAGGAACTTTTGTAAGAAGGCAGGGCGGGGGGGGGGCAGTTAGACCAAACTCCACTGCCAAAGTTCTGCTCCTAGATGTCCTGCTTTTGGCCTATCCATAGACATCTGCTTAGCCACTGCTGGAAAGAGGATGCTAGACTTGATGGTCCACTTCTACGATTCTATGACTCTCCTTATTTTCCTTTTTTTTAGCTTGGTGCTGCACTCTTCAGCACACATTATAAAATATCCATCCTCATGTTTGTTTTGCTTTCATTTCTAATTCTATTCCTACAATGATTTCAAGATAAGATAAGCCAAAAGACCAGCCAAAAGTGGAACTTCTAAGGCTACATACACATGAGCAGCTTAAAACGCAGAACAGCAATGTCTACACAACCTAAATATTGAACTGTGAATCTATCCAGCTTATTATTTTGTTTCTCTCCCTGCCCCCCCCCCAAATTCTTAGTTGATTTTTTGATTAACAACATACAGCACAACTTTGCCATTAGCGATGTACTTCCACATTAAAATAAACAACATGAGAAAACAAAAGCGTAAGAACAACCCAGATTTTCAGTTCTAAAATGTCATTTACAGTGGTACCTTGGGTTACATACGCTTCAGGTTACATATGCTTCAGGTTACAGACTCCGCTAACCCAGAAATTTTACGTTGGGCTAAGAACTTTGCTTCAGGATGAGAGCAGCGGCAGCGGGAGGCCCCATTAGCTAAAGTGGTGCTTCAGGTTAAGAACAGTTTCAGGTTAAGAACGGACCTCCGGAATGAATTAAGTACTTAACCTGAGGTACCACTATACTTACATCAGGGGTCAGCAAACTTTTTCAGCAGGGGGCCGGTCCACTGGACCTCAGACCTTGAGGGGGGCCAGACTATATTTTTTTTGGGGGGGGAATGAACGAATTCCTATGCCCCACAAATAACCCAGAGATGCATTTTAAATAAAAGGACACTTTCTACTCATGTAAAAACACACTGATTCCCAGACCATCCGCAGGCCGGATTTAGAAGGCGATTGGGCCAAATCTGGCCCCCATGGCCTAGGTGATACCTGCATCCTCCTCTGGCCATAGAGTTGCCTCAGCAAACTCACAAAACAGGGCATCGTAAAGGATGAGGAACAATACTTCGTGTTGCTGGTCTCCAGCAGCTGCTACTCAGAGAGGCACACTAAGTCTGGAAAATGTATTAAGCTATATGGTTAATGATCACTGGTAGATTAGTCCTCCATGAATCTGTCTGATACTTACATCTTGTGGTAAAGAGTTCCCTAAGTGAGTTGGATATTGTGCAAATAAGGGAGCAGTGCTATGCTCCCCCAAGGATGGCAGTTGAAGCGGTCTCTCAACTTGTGAGAGGTAACTCAGGCTGTTTTCCTGAACCAAATCTTATGTTCGGGGCACATCCCAAATACTGCTCATGTGCTTTTGCCACCACCATAGAGTTTCGGAGCCGTTTCCGCAAAAATCTGGACCCCTGATTTTCAGAGAGACAGTTGTCTGTTTTTATTCCGATTCTATTTCATGAATTGTTGTTGTTGTTTAGTCGTTTAGTCGTGTCCGACTCTTCGTGACCCCATGGACCAGAGCACGCCAGGCACCTCTGTCCTCCACTACCTCCCGCAGTTTGGTCAGACTCATGTTTGTGGCTTCGAGAACACTATCCAACCATCTCATCCTCTGTCGCCCCCTTCTCCTTGTGCCCTCCATCTTTCCCAGCATCAGTGTCTTCTCCAGGGAGTCTTCTCTTCTCATGAGGTGGCCAAAGTACTGGAGCCTCAGCTTCACGATCTGTCCTTCCAGTGAGCACTCAGGGCTGATTTCATTAAGAATGGATGCGTTTGATCTTCTTGCAGTCCATGGGACCATTCTCCAGCACCATAATTCAAAAGCATCAATTCTTCGGCGATCAGCCTTCTTTATGGTCCAGCTCTCACTTCCATACATCACTACTGGGAAAACCATGGCTTTAACTATACGGACCTTTGTTGGCAAGGTGACGTCTCTACTTCTCAAGATGCTGTCTAGGCCTGTCATTGCCCTTCTCCCAAGAAGCAGGCGTCTTTTAATTTCGTGGCTGCTGTCACCATCTGCAGTGATCATGGAGCCCAAGAAAGTAAAATCTCTCACTGCCTCCATTTCTTCCCCTTCTATTTGCCAGGAGGTGATGGGACCAGTGGCCATGATCTTTGTTTTTTTGATGTTGAGCCTCAGACCATATTTTGCGCTCTCCTCTTTCACCCTCATTAAAAGGTTCTTTAATTCCTCCTCACTTTCTGCCATCAAGGTTGTGTCATCTGCATATCTGAGGTTGTTGATATTTCTTCCGGCAATCTTAATTCCAGTTTGGGATTCATCCAGCCCAGCCTTTCGCATGATGTATTATTGTCCATGGAGTTTTCTTGGCAAGGATACTGGAGTGGCTTGCCGGTTCCTCCTCCAGGTGGATCACGTTTGGTCAAAACTCTCCACTATGACCTGTTCATCTTGTGTGCCCTGCTCGGCGTAGTTCATAGCTTCTCTGAGTTCTTCAAGCCCCTTCGCCACGGCAAGGCAGTGATCCATGAAGGGGATTTCATGAATTAGTTTAATGATATTTCCTTCTCCCCAAGCATCCCTAACATTTGTGGTTTTAAATAGAAATCTCAGTTCCCAGGGTCCTTTGGGGGGGAAGACATGACAGTTATTGATATCAGGTTTATGCCAGTTTTGTGGCATAGATTGAACAGCAACTCCCTGGAGGTGTTCTCTGACCGCCCCCCTCCCCAAATCTCTGACAGTAATGCACTGGGACTCCCACAACTTGCGTCACTGCGATATAGTTAGCTGCACCCCCTATTCACCAGCATCAACACATAATTTGCAACCTTGGAAGACTGTCCTTTCATTTTACCAATCCTCCTGTCCCAATCAGTAATACTGGAACCGGCAGAAAGAGGAGCAATTAGGGTGCCCCTCCTTTGGTTGCCATGGGAACTCAAGTCCCCATCTCTCTTGCAAAGTTTAAGTCCCAAAATTAGCTCCCAGTGTACGAGAGGCCACTTCCTTCAAGAAACCAGAGCCCAGGTATCACAGTACAATTCTATTCTTATCCTCCCTTCTGAGCAAGGAGGTGACCTGTATGTTTTGCTGCAGGAGAAGATTTATTCAGAGAGTAGAGTCAGTGCCTTTTTAATTTCTCTTTTTCCGTTTTTGCAGTCTTGGATTCTCTCGCAGAGCTGACCTCCAGAATGGAAAGTCCTGCCCCCAAGAGAATTCCCTTTCCTCAGGACAGACCTTTCTAGCCAGTGATGTCACAGAAGGAGGTGTGAGAATACGAACATATCCACCCTGCCCTTCTGAATTGACAACATCACTTTTGAGCAGTTTATTGGTACAAATGTAGGAGATTATTGATATAGACGATTGAACAGTTATGGAATTAGCTGGGCCATTATTCTGTACACATGACATTCAAAGAATATTAAGTAGGTATTTAAGACAGGATGCAGAATCTATGAGAATCAAAGCATTCTTTCATCTTTTAATTGATTTTTCCAAAAAACCCACCCATATGCTCTTGCCACCATTCTTGCAAATAACCCCACAAAACGTATTAACACACTCTTCTTTCTTAACTACTTTGCCTGTTTCCCATATACCTGTTAGGTAACACGTCAATGGCCTGAAAAAACTACGTAGAGAACCAGCTGTCTTCTTATCTACCAAAGCTTCTCTGTCTGCTCACCTGTAAGCAACTCTCAACATGCCACAGGTAACTAGATGAATACAAAGTTTGCCTTGACAATACAGGCATTCCATGAAGAACAAAAAACAATAAACTCCAAGCATAAGTTAAAACGTCTTAAACCAAATCTGTATGTGATGGGTTGAAACATTTATGATGCCCCAAACTCTTGTAAGACAGCCTCACTCTTCTGGTGAGTGTTTATTTTCCCAGATCTTTGCCAGTAATACTCTAGCAAAGGTTAAAAGATTCCAGGTGAACTATTATTGCCATATATTGCATGTTTCTCCCCTCCCTTCCAACTCCTACATCTTGGGCAAATTGCTGTGCAACTTGTTTTTAAATGGGCCAGCCTGGTGAATGTTGGTGACCATCAAAACTGGTGGTACTCAAAAGCTTACTCCCAGCTCCATTTTCATGCTTCTTGCCAGGACATCTACTTGTTTCACTCCAGTTCCTGTCATTGATGTTCCACCCAACTCTCCCACCTCCCAAGTCCACCTGCAATTCTCTCCTACGTAAGGATGCTTTTTAAAATTGAAGGATGAGGAACATGCGGCCCTCCAGACATTGTGGACATGGCTAACGGTCAGGGATTATGGGCGCTGTAGTCTAATAACATTTGAGGGTGACAGGTTCCCAGCCCCTGCTGTAAACGATCATGTTTCTGCCAAATGCGTATGTAGGTAAAGCCTTCTCATTATACTGAGTCTGTCCATGCTGAGAAGTAATCATCTGTTCATTCTGTAGAACGCCAGTGAGAGGTTGGCTTTTCTGCCACTTATAAACAGTCTGGTTCCTGTGCAGATAGATTATGTTGGGGCTGGTTTTCTAATTGTACGATAACAATGTTTTCCAGACTATACAGCTTCAACTAGCAATTTTTATTTTTTTTAATTGACCAGGAATATCCAACGGCACACATTGTTTTTGTATCGTCGTAAACCGCTGTGATGAATACCTTGATATTTTATACATAAAATAAAAACAAACCAGCCTTCTCAATGTAAACGGGCAGTTTTACAAAAGGCCGTTGCCAGAGCCTACAAGCAATAGTAGCAACATTATGCTACAAGTCCCTTTCATCTGATGCAGAAGAAGGAATGAAGTTCTTAAGTGGAATAACCCATGAATGAGAAAGTGCAGGGCTTGATGGGGGTGTCTGCTCTCAATGGTCCTTCTCCTCTTCCCTCAGGCCGTCCTGCAAAGATACACAAAATTCCTGAAGTGCCTTTGTGTTACTGCTGGTGTGGTTCCTGGAGGCTGAGTCCTTTTACCCATGGTAGGTGCTGGAGGCCTAACATGGTGTGCTGTGGCTCCTGTGGCCAACTCCTTCTCCTCCTGACATGGAGGGGAAGGAGGGTCTGTGGGATGTGAAACACAAGAGCATTCAAGTACAACATCCCTAGAATGGACATAAAAGGGGATGTCTGGACCAGCCAGTCAGAACTTCCTGTTTCTCCTAAGCTGGGACAGACTTCCTCTGCATGTGACTAGAGGTGGGCGTGGCCTCACCTGCCCAGGTAACAAAAGAGCAGGACCGGTCAGCCATCTCTCTCTCTCTGACCACATTCGTCAAAGGAGCAACATCTGCTTAGCCTAAGATGCTAAAGGGACTGTTTCCTTATGGGATAGTTTCCAGGTATATTACTTTTCTAACTTAAGTCTGCCTTCTGGGATCCATTTGTGAACAGAATGTGAGTGAGTAAACTCTTTTTATACTTTTATAGAAGACTGTGTCGTGTCTATCTTTTTATGAGGGACTAAAGGGGAAATTTGTGGGTAAAAGCCTCAGTGCCTAGGGCTTGCCGATCAAAAGGTCGGCGGTTCGAATCCCCGCAGCGGGGTGCGCTCCCGTTGCTCGGTCCCAGCGCCTGCCAACCTAGCAATTCGAAAGCACCCCCGGGTGCAAGTAGATAAATAGGTACCGCTTTATAGCGGGAAGGTAAACGGCGTTTCCGTGTGCGGCTCTGGCTCGCCAGAGCAGCGATGTTACACTGGCCATGTGACCCGGAAGTGTCTCTGGACAGCGCTGGCCCCCGGCCTCTTGAGTGAGATGGGCGCACAACCCCAGAGTCTGGCAAGACTGGCCCGTACGGGCAGGGGTACCTTTACCTTTTAAAGGGGAAATTACCAATGAAACCTATTATAGAGGCTTTAGCAAGCCTGAGCAAACGCATCCGCTATGCAAGTTTAAAAGGGGGGATGTTACTCTGCTAAATTGTAGAACTTGTTAACATAAGTTGGAAAGGATATAATCAAACAATATATCCTCTCCTGCATCCCTGAGGGCAAAAGCAGCCTCCCAGCCGCGTTTGGCTCCACCCCTGGCACCTCCCAACCTCACACACATGGCGTGGTCCTCCTAATCCTTTGGTGCTTCTGGCCAGCATCCTTCTGTGGTGGTCTGAGCCCAGATTCGCAAGTTGCTTCCAGCCTATGATTGTGCCACACTAGGCATGGCTAAGCCAGTCTCCTGATGCCTAATTTAATTTAATCCACTAGGCAAATCTGAAAGGATATCTGTGGCAAGGAAAGCAAAGGCATCAGGTGAGACTCCCGTGGGGTGAGAAGGTGCCAAATCATCCCTTTGGTTAAATAGACTGAAACCTTGGCCCTGTGGCATGCTCTGCAGAAGATGACTCGGTTGCAGCTGGACCCATTCAGATCCAGTCTGAGCTGGATTGCATTAAGGCAAGAGTCCCTCATAGGCACTCACAGCTGCCCAGCCAAAAGGCTGAGGCCTTGGGCTGCAGCCAGTGCTTTCATTACCTCTCCCTTTCTCTTTTTAAAAGCACTTATCTGAATGCCTTCCTCCTCTTCTCTGCAACCTAAGGGGAAGAGATTATTCTGGCTAGAATGAGTCAAGGACAGATTTGGAGTCATCGCGCCCAAGGCCTCCGCATTCAAAACACCTGCAACAAGTCCAGCTCTCAGCCCTTAGCAAAAGTGTGACAGCACCATCATGGAGCAGCAAGTCATGCTCTGTTCTAAAACAAGCTTTGCAATGCTAGGGGTGAAATGGCTCACATTAAAAACAACAACCTGCTCTTCAAATAGATGTAGACTCAGCGCGATTGGCTGCATTTGCACCAATAATTAAGCACAAGTTTACTGCTGGAAGTCATCTAACCGGAGCAGGCTTTAGAGTTCCCCCATGGTAGCTTTCTGAATGGTCAATATAAAGATACTCCAATTGTTAGGAACCCCCCAACAAAAGTCCTGGCTACACCGATGCTGGGGAGACCCACAGGGCCCAATCAACTGGGCCAAATTGGCCACTTAGCGATCTAGATGGCAAGCCCAGTGCAAGAGGGAATGGAAAAGACACAAATGAACATTTTATTCAGAATAACATTTTCCAAAAGACATAGGTGACCTTGGAAGTTGAAGTTCCTTTTTCAGAATGCGATTAGGAGATTAAAATTTTGCAGGTGAATTAAAACACTTCAAATTCTCCACTAAATGTAGCTTGGCATTGCTTTTTTCAAAGATTTCCTTACTTAAAACAAGAGTCGGAAGGCATTTACATCTGCCCCCAGATCTTTTCCTTTTGACAAGGAAAGGCAGAAGAGCTCGCTCCTGCTCTCTCTTTCAGATGAAAGTGAACAAATGGATTTACTGCCAGTTCTGTAAGTAAATCCACTCTTGCCTCGAGACATTTTGCAATTCGCTGAATCCCCAAGTGAGTTTCCTCTTTTCCTTTTCCATTTCGTTAAAAGAGGTCTCTGAGAAGCATTTGCACAAAAGGATTTATGGTGGGACCAGCTGCCAGAGGAAGTCAAACTTCATCAGGTGTGCTTTGTTCTGAGCTTTCCCTCTTGTTAGAGGAAGCTGATGAAATGGAAAGATGAAAAGCTACTATGGCAAGGTATATTACACAGAGATGGGTGGAACTACTGGACCCACTTTGAACAGTGTTAAGAGGAGGATCTGGCTATGTAGACACCTGGAAAAAAGGTAAAAGCATCTTATCAGTGCTCTTTGGAAACTGGTCCATGACCCTTTGCCTTTTCTGTCACGTTGCATTTCGTCAGAAGATTTTAAAGAGTTTTCTTGTGTCAACATCAGCAGTAAATGGGTAAGGTGAGTTCTTCAACACGTTTTCCTGCATATCTGACTCCATAGCATATATCCAATCTATGCAGGTTATAATTGCATCTCAAAGCTCATGTTACATTTTAAGGACACTGGTGCAATTCCATGCATCAGCCATGTGCTTGAAAATATTTGCTATGAATAAGTGTCCCACATATAGCAACCAGAAGTTACAATGGGTCTGCCAAAGAGGAGTCGGGGGGGGGGCAGGAAAGATGGGAGACAGCGACTTGTGCAACACGTGCACCTGGAAAGGGCCCTGGCCTATTACTGAGTAGTTTGGAACTACGTGCCAAAATAGGGATGGTGTCAAGTCTTTCACACTTGAGTTTTGTTTGCTAATTAGCAGCCAGTGCTTTTTTCTCTCTAAAAAACTGTTTAGGGGTACTCTCATTTTCCTACTCATATTGAAATACTGCCCCTCAATGAGGCCAAACTTAGATTCACTAAATGTTTGGGAAAAAAGCACTGGATACGGAAGTCACTTTCAACCAGGACCATAGCTTGTGGGGAGCAGGATTTTAACCCTTTTCTACCAGGTTTCAATCTGGATTCCCTCCCACTTCACCCCACCCCACTGCTGTTATTTGTGCTCAGAAGAAAACTGCATGGCACTCAGTCCAGCTTTATTTGGGGGCAAATAGCAGCTGAAGAGGGTGAGGTGATCTGAATCGGGACCACATTGCAGGCAAAGGGTTAAATCCTCTTTCCCCAAATGGCCTTGTTCCAGATCAGCCTCCTTTGGGCAATGACTGCTATTTAGAGCACTTCCAGGCAACCTGTTTATTGAGCATTTGTCCTGATATACGTTTGCAGGCAGACTAGATGATGCTGGCTATGTAAGGAGCTTTCCTTCTGATTTCCTTGCAGCAAAGTTAGATAACATTTGTGTCAAGGCCAGTGTCAACCCACACTTCCCACTGCATCTCCCTATCAGGTTCCTTATCTCAGGAAGTCTCATATTTTGGGGAAGTGGGTTTGTTGCGTAAGAGCTCCCAGTCGACTATAATTGTGTAACCTGAATTTCCTGGTATGTGATTGAGTCCTACATGAAAATAGCCAGAGTCTGGAAGTGCCCTTAGCAAACTGGCCTCAAACACACAAGGGTAAGTCAAATGCTTAATATCAAGTCTAGTTTGGCCCTCGGATGACCACTAGACTTGCACTTTGCCCAATAAGAAGTCAGTCAGCAATTTTAGAGGGAGCTATAATGAACACTAGTTAGACTGGATGCATGTACAATAACTGACTACTTCTTGCTTTGAATGGGAGTCTGTGGTGAGCATCACTTAGACCAAATGGATGCACAGCAGCTGTTTTTATGCTGTTCCGTCAGGAACCATAAGCAAATAAAATGAGTCTCTGCACATTTGGATGAAGAGCAATGCTAAATGAATCATGCTGGCATGTGAACTAGTAAGAATTGGGAAAACACTACTTTATCAGAAACTGCCTATCTATTTTTGAGGAGAGGTTTCTTGAACATGTGATGCAGCTTTTAAGCAAGATGGAGATACAACCCACAGAATCGTTTGGATGCACTTTGTGCATCTGTACCTTGAGCAGTTGGTACTCTGAACCTTCAATTCATCCCTCTTCCCCCTGTCATCTGTGAAATGGGAGCCACTGTCATTTGTCTATGTGACAAGACGGCTGGGAGAAAACAGTAGTCAAGGACTGTAAGAAACACGTCTCCTAAAAACATTACATTAATAAAGAAAAAGCAGGGTAGGACGAAGAACGAGCTACGGTGGGGAGGCTGGGACAAACATGTTTTGATGGCCAAGCTGTGCCCTTCTGTTTTTGAAAGAGCACAGGGGAGAAGAGATGCCCATTAGATTAGCAGCTTTCAAATGGCTTTGATAGTAAGGAAGGGTAATTGCAAGCCGTTGGGAGGCAGCAGCAGAGAGTGACCTTTGGTGACTTCCCTCGAGTGAGCAATGTCCAAGAACAGGCTATGATTTATGGAGCCAGGAGCTCTTTGCATCCAGAAAACTTCATTTCACAGGAGCCATGATTTGATTTAGAGTTCTGAGAACAGCATGCAATTATCCCAAGGTTCAGAGCAAGCAAGCAAACAGGCAGGCAGGCAGGCAGCGGAGAAAGCACACAGGGAGGCTGGGGAGAGGGAAGCAGCAGAATGCCAGGCCACAGGAAGTAGCCTGGGCAGCAGCAATTGCAGCTGCAAACATCGTTTACATTATGGCACAGCCTTTGGGGGCAGCTCCTACTGCTGCACGGTGACTATCTGGCTGGGATGAATTGTTCCATGAACTGCTTTGCCCTCTGGAGAAAAGGGTGTGTCATCACGCAATGTTGTTTGTTTCCCTACCGTCCCACTCAGTATTATTGGCTATGACTGACAGGTCTGGGAAAGGCACAATATCATGATGTCGCAAGCAAGGTATCCCTGCCCATAAGGCAGAGCATGTGTTGGTCCCACGAGAACACGGAGTAAGTTCTTTGTTGGAGCCGAGAGAGCCAACGGAAGATTGACTATTTTAAAAAAATGTATTTTTATTAAAGATTTTCTTGGTTTACAAAAGTATGTGCAATGTCTCTCTCTCTCTTTTTTTCAAGTAACATTTTTTACAGATCAGTTTCATTTGTTGAGACATTAGGAAGAAAAGGGGGAAAGAGGTGGGGGGGAAAGGTGAGTGGGGGTGGGGTCGGGTTGCACTGTTTCTATTTTACTTAATATATGTGGGTTTTTGTGTCAGCGTCACTTGTGCAGGTTCTCTGCTATTCACTTGTGTTTCTTTGGTGATGAGAGAGAGGTTGGGGTTGGCCTAGGGTGTGGTTGTTTGTTTGTGATTGGCTGTGTTAATCTTTGTTTTCATGTGTGACTGGGGTAGGTGGGTGTTTTGGATCAGGATAGCCATATTGATTTGTATGTTGTTGGTGGATTTTTGTCATTGTCTTGTTGGGCTGTGTATGTGATAAAGGGGAGCCATACTGGGGTGAAGACATCTTCTTCTAATTGTCCCCGTGTCAGTTTCAGTTTATTGCTTAATTTTTCTAGTTGGGCTGTTTCCCATACTATTTGGTACCATTGGTCCATGCTTACTCCTGACAGGTCTCTCCAGTGTCTGGTTATGATGTTTCTGGCTGCTGAAAGTAGGTGGGTTATGAGTTCTTTGTGGTGTAAACGGGCATTGTTGTCTTGGAAGATGTTTAGTAGGGCCAATTCTGGGGTGATTTCTCATACTTGCTTAGTTATTTTACATATTTCTCGTATGGCTGTTGTCCAGAATAGTTGGATTTTGGGACACTCCCACCACATGTGGAGGTATGTGCCTGTGGAGGTGCACCCTCTCCAGCATTTTGGTGAGGTTCCTGGGCATATTAGCGCTAGTTTTCTTGGTGTTAGGTACCACCTGACATTGACTATTTTTGGTACTATTTTTTAGCCAATGCTGGATGGGACATTAGGAAGGTCTCTGGCTGAAAATGCCAGGCAGATTTGGAATTTGGCAGCCCTCCTATTCCTGAATAGACTGTAAGGCACTGGGAATCCTGCAGTCCTTCCTCTAGGTAGCAAATAAGTGGGTGGTGGCAAGAAGTGGGTAACACAATGGTATGGTGGTAAACCCTACTATGTTTGCACAGGAACAGAGTGTTGTGGTCCATGGCATCTGGCCGTTAACAAAGCAAGCAAACTAGGTTAGGGAAATTGGCCCACTCCTGGAACGTTAGATACAGAAGGAAAATGAATCAGGATATTGGTCTGTAGAATACAGATATAGATATCAACAGCCTGTGTTGCATGCATGTGTATCTTTTTTTTTAAATGATACTCAAAAAAAGAAAAAACAAGACAAGAATACAAACAGAACAGTAATAAAGACAGTATTAGTTACAAATCAATAAAGCAAAAAGCAGTCCTTAAACTACAGACCTGACCTCCCATCCATCCCTTGTTTCAATTATCTATTGTTTGTTGCCAAAAACACATTTTTATCTTAAATTAACTAGTTATTGGTTTATATTAAATTTCATATCTTTCTTAAATCTACTACTAAAGTTGTTCAAATGCTGTGACAGAGTTTAAACTATTGCAGTTGTTTTTCAAATTAACTTTGAAGACTTCCCATTTTGAAATAAATTCCTGTTTTGGTTTGTTCTTTATTTTTTCTGATAATCTAGCTCCGCATAATCTGTTAGCTTTTGGATCCATTCATGGGTAGTGGGGATTTCATCACTCTTCCACTTTGTAGCGATAAGGACTCTTGCATGCATGTGCATCTAGAAATGGCTTGCTGGGTGAGGCAGAGGCACAACTCTAACTTCCCAGCAGGAGGGTCACTGCTGCTTACTGGGAGGGAAAGGGGAGGCAGTGCGGAGATCCAACACACTGATGGTGAAGAAGAAGAAGAAGAGTTTGGATTTGATATCCCGCTTTATCACTACACTAAGGAGTCTCAAAGCGGCTAGCAATCTCCTTTCCCTTCCTCCCCCAAAACAAACACTCTGTGAGGTGAGTGGGGCTGAGAGACTTCAGAGAAGTGTGACTGGCCCAAGGTCACCCAGCAGCTGCATGTGGAGCAGTGGGGAAGCGAACCCGGTTCACCAGATTACGAGTCTACTGCTCTTAACCACTACACCACACTGGCTCTCGTGGTGGAGCCAATCTGGAGCTCCTGGTGGTGCTTTTGCACCATACTGACCTCACTCCACTCATCAGTCTTTAACATCAGCAGTAATATCTAGACCATGGGCAGTAACATCTAGACCTGTTCTTGAGGTTGTTTAAAATCTAAAACAGCTTTATCTTATATTCCTTTCTTTGAATTTGCGCTATTTAGGTTTTTTAAAGCTTTTTGTAAAGGCAATACTAAAATTTTCACAGCTGAGTCCTCAACTCTTTATTACTGTGTTTGGCTTTCTTCAAGTTGGGCTGTGTCTAAAACTTGCCATTTAGGTTTTCAAACCTTTTTTGTAAACTCAGTTTTAGAAACTGTACCTTTGAGTCCTCAGTCCTTTATTACTGCGCTTCACCTAGGTCGAGCTAGGATTATAATGCTTCAGAATTTTTGGGAGTTTTATCCCCTTTCTTTGAATTTGGTCATTTAAGGTTTATGATTTTTCTATTTCCTTCTGAGGAAACTGAATAGTTCAGTGCAACGAGGTTTGTCACCGGCATCCCATTAAGGCTTTGTTCAATTCTATGTTTTTCTAATTTTTTCCTTAAACTTTTTGATTTTTGTTATTTGGTTTAATTCTATAAGATAATATTTCTAGCTGATTACTTCTCGTTTCAGGGATTTTCACGGTATTTCATTTGTTTTGTGTAATTTCTTGGTTCCATGACTGTCTTTCTTCTACAGGACCCTATCCCAGGCAGATCCACCCCACCAGCTGGTCATTCAAGGCAGGCCAATGTCCACACAATTCAAATTTATACTTGGGTACATGTGAAAATAATCTATGAAGTATAAATGTCGGTGTGGGTGGCTTTTTTTCCCCTTCACTGGAAAAAAAAAGACGAGGGTGAAATGTCAAATAATGTTTGCAATAAGAGGGATGGGATAATGCTCACTGAGTGGCACACAGCAGTAATGAGATGAGCACTTTAGAATTACATAACTTTCCGATAGGAAGGATACTAGGCTACATCAGTCAATATTCCATATAGATGCTTCAAAGATGCTGTCTTTGGATTGGAGATAATTAGCGCAACTCATTGGGAGCTGCCGCCACATGACAGATCTACTGAAATTCATGGAGCTAGGCTTTCGTATGGTGCTCATTAATTTCAGTTTTGTATAGGAAACGTGCTCATTATTTATTTTCATGTTGTTTTAAATTATATGTCCCCATCTCCTAGCCTGTTTGCAGGTTTCCGTGGCAGTCTACAACAACTGAAATCATCATCATTGCAATCATCATCATCATCATCGCATAAAAACATATTGCTCTTTATACAAAAGCCAGTTCCCAACATTCTGTTCCACTTATTCTGTTGCCTTCCAGTGCAATAGTGTGGAACCTCTGGCTATCCAGAGGTTAAAGTAAAGGTAAAGGGACCCCTGACCGTTAGGTCCAGTCGTGACCGACTCTGCGGTTGCGGCGCTCATCTCGCTTTATTGGCCGAGGGAGCCGATGTAGAGCTTCCAGGTCATATGGCCAGCATGACTAAGCCGCTTCTGGTGAAACCAGAGCAGTGCACGGAAACGCTGTTTACCTTCCCGCCGGAGTGGTACCTATTTATCTACTAGCACTTCGGGGTTTCAAACTGCTAGGTGGGCAGGAGCAGGGACCAAACAACAGGAGCTCACCACGCCATGGGGATTCGAACCGCCAACCTTCTGATCAGCAAGTCCTAGGCTCTGTGGTTTAACCCACTTAACATTTTACCCACCTCTTACTCTGCAAATGTACAGTGTCAGTTCACCTGCTTTCAAAAGTACTGATTATGTATTTGCAAAGCAAATTTTCAAAAAGGACTAACAGTTAAATCCGATGCCTAGGTTCAGTTCACCTCACTCCCAAGTAAACATGGATAGGACTGCAGCCTTAGTAACTTCAAGGGAAAGCTACTTTCCCATCTTCTACCACCATTGATGTTAGTATTTTTATTAAAGATTTTCTTGGTTTACAAAAGTACATGCCTTGTCTCTTTTTGCAGTTTGTACAGTCTTTCTTGGGATGCGGGTGGCGCTGTGGGTTAAACCACAGAGCCTAGGATTTGCTGATCAGAAGGTTGGCTGTTCGAATCCCCGTGACGGGGTGAGCTCCCGTTGCTCGGTCCCTGCTCCTGCCAACCTAGCAGTTCGAAAGCACACCAAAAAGTGCAAGTAGATAAATAGGTACCGCTCCGGCGGGAAGGTAAACGGTGTTTCCGTGCGCTGCTCTGGTTCGCCAGAAGCGGCTTAGTCATGCTGCCCACATGACCTGGAAGCTGTACGCCGGCTCCCTCGGTCAGTAAAGCGAGATGAGCGCCGCAACCCCAGAGTCGACCACGACTGGACCTAATGGCCAGGGGTCCCTTTACCTTTTACAGTCTTTCTTACAGATCAGTTACTTTTGTTGTGAGGCATTAGTGTTGAGTACAGTATAAAGGGACGCGGGTGGCGCTGTGGGTAAAACCTCAGCGCCTAGGACTTGCCGATCGCATGGTCGGCGGTTCGAATCCCCGCGGCGGGGTGCGCTCCCGCTGCTCAGTCCCAGCGCCTGCCAACCTAGCAGTTCGAAAGCACCCCCGGGTGCAAGTAGATAAATAGGGACCGCTTACTAGCGGGAAGGTAAACAGCGTTTCCGTGTGCGGCTCTGGCTCGCCAGAGCAGCTTCGTCACGCTGGCCATGTGACCCGGAAGTGTCTGCGGACAGCGCTGGCTCCCGGCCTATAGAGTGAGATGAGCGCACAACCCCAGAGTCTGTCAAGACTGGCCCGTACGGGCAGGGGTACCTTTACCTTTACCTTTACAGTATAAGATTGGGGAAGAAGACAGTGGGAGAGGGGGGGTGAGGCTTATTTTCTTTTATATAGTGTACATGTGGGGTTTGTGTCAGCGTCAACTGGGTATGTTCTCTTTAATAAATGTTTATTACATTTCCTTGGTAGTGAGAGGTATTGGGGAGCAGGGTGTAGTTGGTTATCTATGGTTGGCTGCAGTGGGGTTTTTTTGCATTTGTGAGGTGGGGAGGGCAATGATGTTATTAACATTTGAACATTTTATTCCAAGACTAGAACTTTCAGTCCATTGACTTGCATAGAAATAAACAAATGAACCGCTCTGGGTCATTAGATAAAAGCTTTATTTGTGCAGTCAATATACTAGTGCATGGGTTGGTTGTGGATTAAAATGTGGATTCATATTTCGATTTTAGTAGGAGCAAAACATTTAGAAGTGATAGCATTGTGGGAAACAATTGTTTTGATTTAGGTGATGCATTGGAACATGGTTTGTTTTTTTTAAAAAAAACTCTCTTTTGCCTGTTATCTTTAATATTTGTTGGCATTTGTCTGTTTCAAGGTGCCCCTCGTTTCCCTCTACAGCATGTGCAGAAACTGCCTTCTTGACCAGTGGTGGTCAACTATTGGTCTTGTTTGTTCAATCCCCTGGAGCCTGTCTTGACATGCAGGGGGAGTCCCTGTGGGATGTGATACATAAGTAGCAGTCAAGTACAACATTCCTTGCTTTCCTAGAGTGGACATGCAGGGGAATGTTTGGTCCAGCCAGCCGAAAACTTCCTGTTTCCTCCTGGCTGGGACATACTTCCTTTGCATGTGACTAGAGGTGGGCGTGACCTTACCTGTCCAGGTAACACAAAAGGACAGGACACGCAGCACACTCTCTCTCTTTTTGACTCCATCCATCGTTGGACCAGCTTTTTAGCTAGGAGTGCTCTGCTAACCAGCAGAGGCACTGGGATCATTCCTCCCTATGGGGTAGATCCGCGCGCACATATCTGTAACTGTCTGTCTTCAGGGATCCAACTGTGAACTGATGCTGTGAGTAAACTTTTTTTCTTGACTTTAAATAAGATTGCCGTGTGTTTATTCTTTTAAGAGGGATAAAAGGGAACTCACCAGGAACATACAATTCAATACTGAATTGTATGATAGCGAGAGGCTTACACAAGCCTGCAACCAGCTACCCGTTGTGCGTTTAAAAGGGAATGTAAAACTCTGCTATGTAAAAGAACTTGCTAGCGCAAGTTAGGAAGGATATTAATAAACAATATATCCTCTCCTGTTGCATGCTGACAGCTTCTGGGAGCCACAGGTGGGAGCATGACCTATGCTTTCCCTAATGCCCCAGACACTCTCGTCTTTAACAGATGCCGTTAAAATATCACATATTGAGATTGGATTCCATCATATGCTTTGATCTAACTTTGCTCTAATCAAAGTAAACAAAACGTCATGTCACCATTGGAAACCATTAAAGGAAACACAAATGTCTGTGGATGAAAAAGAAACTGAGCATTTGGCTGGCAGATTAGGGGGCCCAATTTGTTCTGGCCCTCCAGACGCTATTTTTCATCCCTGCTTCATGAGAGAATGAGTGTCCCAGCTACATTTTCACAGACGTATTTAACACAGTGGAACCTCTAAGGCTACATACACATGAGCAGCTTAAAACGCAGAACAGCAATGTCTACACAACCTAAATATTGAACTGTGAATCTATCTAGCTTATTATTTTGTTTCTCTCCCTGCCCCCCCAAATTCTTAGTTGATTTTTTGATTAACAACATACAGCACAACTTTGCCATTAGCGATGTACTTCCACATTAAAATAAACAACATGAGAAAACAAAAGCGTAAGAACAACCCAGATTTTCAGTTCTAAAATGTCATTTACAGTGGTACCTTGGGTTACATACGCTTCAGGTTACATATGCTTCAGGTTACAGACTCCGCTAACCCAGAAATTTTACGTTGGGCTAAGAACTTTGCTTCAGGATGAGAGCAGCGGCAGAGGGAGGCCCCATTAGCTAAAGTGGTGCTTCAGGTTAAGAACAGTTTCAGGTTAAGAACGGACCTCCGGAATGAATTAAGTACTTAACCTGAGGTACCACTATACTTACATCAGGGGTCAGCAAACTTTTTCAGCAAGGGGCCGGTCCACTGTCCCTCAGACCTTGTGGGGGGCCGGACTATATTTTGAAGGGGGGGGGAATGAACAAATTCCTATGCCCCACAAATAACCCAGAGATGCATTTTAAATAAAAGGACACATTCTACTCATGTAAAAACACGCTGATTCCTGAATCGTCTGTGGGCCGGATTTAGAAGGCGATTGGGCCGGATTCTGCCCCCAGGTCTTAGTTTGCCTACCCATGACTTACATCCTCTTACTTATCGAGTTTCCACTGTGCTTCAGTCCTGAGCATCAGCTTTGCCTGTTATGTGGCATGAGACACCCAGTGACTAACTAGCAACCATTGGAGAGGCCTCCTTTTCCCCAAACTGGGTAGCATTTTTAGCAGCTGCAAAACCACTGTTTCCTTCTCCCTTCTGCACCTGACATAGCCAATCTGCTGGCCTGGACTGCTGCTGTAATGCATCAGGAATGATACAAAAGCATAAGAAGAAGATGTAAATCAGTTGACTTCAGAAGCTTGATCCATGATAAGTAGAAAATGGGTTTTATGTCCTGGCAAGTCCCATATGGTCTGGTTTTCTATTACTAAAACATGTGTTTGAGAAAGGGGTGGCCAGGGTGTGGGGGGGAAGGGATTCTGAAAACAGCCATTACCCACAAGACGACTATTTCAACAGGGTTGTATCCTACAAAGTCATCCCATTTCACCCAAGGAATTCCACTTGTGTGATGCAATTTCCCCACCATCTCCTCCCTGGATGTGCCCCCCGAATCGATTCTGAACCCTGGACCCTCCAGATCAGATTTGGGAAGAGCACAGAGGGAGATGAAAGATAGGGGAAGTTTTCCTGGCATGTTGTTGTTGTTGTTGTTGTTGTTGTTGTTATTATTATTATTATTATTATTTATTAAATTTGTATACTGATGCTATATCCCTATATCCGAAGATCACAGGGCAGTTCACAACATAAAATTCTGACAGCAACTTGATAGCAAATTCGAAGGACGTTCTTTTCCTCAAATAATTCCCCCTGGCAGAATTGCTATTCCCAGCAGCCCTTGGCAAACTTCAGCTCCCATGAGCCTTACAGGGAAAGAATATTCTCTGAGTGTGCTTTGAAGACCTAAGTGTGTACACAGCCTATTTTTCTCTCTTTCTGCAGAAGCGACGGTCGGGAAGATGCAAATGCAGATACAACAGATTTGTTATTGCCTACTGCTCGCTGCGAGTGGTAAAAAAGTTCAAGGGCCAGCACCAACAAAGAGAGACGTATGGTGCTTTTGTAATATTTACTTTATTTACAAAAATACAGGTTGAGCAGAAGCAGAAGCAGAAGCGGAAGCAAGCAGTGTGCACTTCCAGCCAAGGGCAGTTCTCTGTTTTCAATTGTGATCCCCACGTGGTGCCTTCGCTCAACACACTCTGCCACAGTTTCCATCCCCGCCAAAACGGTGTTTCTACAAACACACCAATGTGACCTCCCTGGGGCGCAAACCTGGGCAGAGTGTCTGGAGGTCCTGGACTGCCCAGACCCCCCTCTCAGCCTTACTGATGTGGTTCAAAGGAAAGCAGAGCAGTTCAAATTTGGGAAAGGAGTACAACAAGGCTGTATATTTTTTCCTGCTTATTTAACTTACATGCAGAATTCATCATGCGATAGGCTGGATGAATCCCTAGCTGGAATTAAGATTGCCGGAAGAAATATCAACAACCTCAGATATGCAGATGACACAACCTTGATGGCAGAAAGTGAGGAGGAATTAAAGAACCTTTTAATGAGGGTGAAAGAGAAGAGCGCAAAATATGGTTTGAAGCTCAACATCAAAAAAACGAAGATCATGGCCACTGGTCCCATCACCTCCTGGCAAATAGAAGGGGAAGAAATGGAGGCAGTGAGAGATTTTACTTTCTTGGGCTCCATGATCACTGCAGATGGTGACAGCAGCAACAAAATTAAAAGACACCTGCTTCTTGGGAGAAAAGCAATGACAAACCTAGACAGCATCTTAAAAAGTAGAGACATCACCTTGTCAGCAAAGGCCCGTATCGTTAAAGCCATGGTTTTCCCAGTAGTGATGTATGGAAGTCAGAGCTGGACCATCAAGAAGGCTGATCGCTGAAGAATTGATGCTTTTGAATTCTGGTGCTGGAGGAGACTCTTGGGAGTCCCATGGACTGCAAGAAGATCAAACCTCTCCATTCTGAAGGAAATCAGCCCTGAGTGCTCACTGGAAGGACAGATCCTGAAGCTGAGGCTCCAATACTTTGGCCACCTCATGAGAAGAGAAGACCCCCTGGAAAAGACCCTGATGTTGGGAAAGATGGAGGGCACAAGGAGAAGGGGACGACAGAGGGCGAGATGGTTGGACAGTGTTCTCAAAGCTACCAGCATGAGTTTGACCAAACTGTGGGAGGCAGTGGAAGACAGGAGTGCCTGGCGTGCTCTGGTCCATGGGGTCACGAAGAGTTGGACATGACTAAACGACTAAACAACAGCAACAACAAATCTGGCAACAGGAGTTGCTGGAAGGAGGCGTACAGGGTGACAACCAATCCCCTTAGGGACTCCAGATTTGTGTAGGGTTTACTTCTTAGCCTTGTCTTCTCCCAAAGATGTCCTGCAAGGCAGCGAGTACAGATTGCTCCTCAGGGTTTACTCCCAAAGTGTTTGTGTCTGACATGCACCATCTCCTTAGCGAGGGGGTTCATGTTCCCAAATGCAGAACCGTCTCACATTCAAAACATTCAAAAGAGCTCTTTGTATCAAGAAACTGGCCAGCCACAACAATATGCTGTTAACACACGGGAGAGAAAGCAGTGACCTAGCACTGGAAGTCACTTCCTTAGAAGGGGTAATTCCCAAGCTATGCCCTCTGATTCTCAGTGCCAAGTCTCAGCCCAGAGCCTATCGATCCAAGTCCAACTGGCAGCTGGCTAGGACAAGCTCAGTGCTCGTCTGTTTTTAAACTAGTAAATGTAAAGGGAATCCTGACCATTAGGTCCAGTCGTGACCAACTCTGGGGTTGCGGCGCTCATCTCGCTTTATTGGCCAAGGGAGCCGGCGTACAGCTTCTTGGTCATGTGGCCAGCATGACTAAGCCACTTCTGGCGAACCAGAGCAGCGCAAGGAAACGCCGTTTACCTTCCCGCTGGAGCGGTACCTATTTATCTACTTGCACTTTGACGTGCTTTTGAACTGCTAGGTTGGCAGGAGCAGGGACCGAGCAACGGGAGCTCACCCCGTCGCGGGGATTCGAACCGCCGACCTTCTGATTGGCAAGTCCTAGGCTCTGTGGTTTAACCCACAGCGCCACCCGCATCCCATGTTTTTAAACTAGCGCTCATCAATTTCATTTAGCAGCTCTGAGTTCTTGTACCAAAAGGAAAACAGTTATCCTCCTTTCATATTAGAAATCAGAATCTTCCAGCGATGCACGCTGGCAAAATATCCAGGAAGGGCAAAATAAGTACTTCTTCAGAAACTGTACAAAATAGGTTAGCTCAGTTGGTGAATAGAAGTTAGCTCAGTTGGTTAGTGTGTGGTGCTGATCACGCCAAGGGCACAGGTTCAGTCCTCGTATATTCATGGATTGTAGGGGGGTTGGGCTGGATGACCTCAAGTTCCCTTCCAACTCTACAATTCTATTTTTCTAATTATGAATTCAACACTACAAGACATAGTTAATGGCCTCTAGCTTTTGATTGCTTTTTCTTTTTTTTTTAAGGATTGGTTTTGCAGTAGCTAACAGCCATGAGAACTAAACGAACCTCCATGTGCACAGGCAGTAAACCTCTGAATACCAGATGCTGCCGGGTGGAAAACTTCACCTCTATGCCCCTGTGCTTGTGAGTTTCTTGAGGCATATGGTTGGCTGTTGTAGGAAACAAATAAGGAATGAGGAATCTGTGTTGCCTTCCAGTTGTCAATGGACTCCAACTTCCATCAGCTCCAGCCAGTGTGGTCAATGTCCAGAGATAAAAATAATAATAATCATTTATTTATTTATATCCCACCCTCCCCAGCCAAAGCTGGGCTTAGAGCAGCTAACAACAGTAAAAATAGCACAGTTTACATAAAATCACAGTCAGTTAATTGAAATACATTCTAAAATCAGTCCAGAATCAAATTAATGGCAACCAATGGGCTAGAGTTCTATGAAGATTACAGAAGGAGAGAGGGGGTCAGACTGTGCCTTGGCCAAAGGCCTGGTGGACCAGCTCTGTCTTGCAGGCCCTGCGGAAAGATGTCAAGTCCTGCAGGGCCCTAGTCTCTTGTGACAGAGCGTTCTACCACGTTGGGGCCACAGCCGAAAAAGCCCTGGCTCTGGTTGAGGCCAGCCTAACCTTCCTGTGGCCTGGGATCTCCAAGATGTTTTTATTTGAGGACCGTAAGGTCCTCCATGGGACATACCAGGAGAGGTGGTCCTGTAGGTACGAGGGTCCTAGGCATATAGGGAATTATACCCCATAGCCCTTGCCCTGATCCAGAAGGCAGTACTATTTTTCTACAAAAAGAGGTGCTGGAAGTCATCATGGATGCTTCCCTCCTTCTCTTAGAATGGCAATGGCATCCACCTGAGAGGTTCTGGAAACCACCTGAGAGGTGATGGAACTGAGTGGTTGTGAGTTCCCCCTGGGGGGGGGGGAAGCCCTGCCAGAAGGAAAGCTCACGTGTCTGTAAAAACATTTTTGCTGTTTGCAATTCAGAAAGGTCACCGTGTTCATATTTGATTTAAAGATGGCTATTTAGGGACGCGGGTGGCGCTGTGGGTAAAAGCCTCAGCGCCTAGGGCTTGCCGATCGAAAGGTCGGCGGTTCGAATCCCTGCGGCGGGGTGCGCTCCCGTTGTTCGGTCCCAGCGCCTGCCAACCTAGCAGTTCGAAAGCACTCCCGGTTCAAGTAGATAAATAGGGACCGCTTACTAGCGGGAAGGTAAACGGCGTTTCCGTGTGCGGCTCTGGCTCGCCAGAGCAGTGATGTCACGCTGGCCACGTGACCCGGAAGTGTCTGCGGACAGCGCTGGCCCCCGGCCTCTTGAGTGAGATGGGCGCACAACCCTAGAGTCTGTCAAGACTGGCCCGTACGGGCAGGGGTGCCTTTACCTTTATTTATCTGCATTTTTACGTTGGGGGTTTCAGAAATAATGAAACAGATAGCACACAAGGAGTTAAAAGGAGGGAGGGAGGGGGTGAGGGAGGGAGGGAGAGCAGGCAATCCATGGCAGAGAATGGAAATGGTGTTAAAGTCCACTGGGGCCAGTTGGTGCAGAGATACATTTGCTTTAATTGATGCTGCACTCTAATGTGGAGTTATGCTCCGAAAAGTGACTCTGTAAATTAATAACACAGTGATGTTCTATATTTATTCTCCTCCAATGACGTCTATGCCAAAATGTGCACACTATGCAAGTCAATATGAGCTTTTGCCAACAGTCATGGCACAGACAGCATAACCCACAATAGTTTTAAGACATTAGGGCCTGCTCTGCTCTTTCATTACACTAAAAGTCCCAGCAAGACCCAGAAACAATCTATTTGGAAGGCTGGTTACTTGATCGGTTAAATATTGGCAACTGAACAGTTATTACTGGAGTGTGGTCAAATATTGCTAATTACTCTGTATGTAGTCAAGAACGTCCTTGTGTAATTGGCAGCCCGTCTTCTTAATTGCATTATGGGGGCGTCTAACAGCAGTGGCAAGAGGGAAGGTCCCTTTGCTTCTCAGGATCTTCTTGTAGGGCCAGACAAACCCAGGTCTCTCACAAGAGCTTGTTTTGCCTTCCCTCCTTTATGTTGAAGAGCCTTGCTGTTTTGCCCAGCTCTTTCCAAGTACAGGCCTGCGTTTTTAGGGCCACGTCCGAGCTCCCACCGCCCCAAGGTTTTCCTATGGAAACCTGCTCTTTAAAGCTGAACCGGACCAAATGGCATCTCAGGTTTTCTACATACTGCTCTTTATTTCGACTGAGCTTTAAAGAGCAGCTTTTCACTGGGCAAAATAAAGGGAGATTGGACATGGAGCTTTAAAGTGTGGACTGGGCCTGGAAAGCATGGAGGATAGGTAAGTGTGGACAAGCCCCAAGTCAATGGGCCTACCATCTTTTCCCGGTCATGTGCTACAGCTGCAGGCATCTCTGAACCGGAAGAGGGATATGGGAATCAAACACACACAGTCACAAATTAAATTACAAATTAAGACTCAGGGTGCCTCCAAGTTGCCAGAGTTTTATGGGAAGGAACTGCAGCATGTGCCAGAACATTCGATTTTTCCCTGCCATGAAATACTGCTGCATTTGAGACTTGTTCAGTTTGGAGAAAAGGTAACAGGGGACGTGATAGAAGTTCATAAAATTATAAGGTGGATAGAGAAAAGTTTCTCTCTCTCGCTCTGACTCTAGAACTTGTGGACATCCATTGAAACTGAAGGTTGGAAGTTTCAGGACAAATAAAATAAAGGACTTTTTCCATGCACCACATGGATTAGACAAATTCAGGGAGGATAACTGTCAGGCTTTGGGGAATCAGATCCCTCCCCTGGTGGCAGTAAATAAGCAGATCAAATGAAAGGAGTGTTCTTACCAGTTAGTTTCTTTAATAATCAGAGCGAGAGACAAAGGAATGCATATCTCTCTAGAAATGGCGTTGCTCCCAGTAAAGGTTTACCCCCTCTGTCCCCATTAATCTACATCACTCCTACATCAGGTAATCTGAGTTTGTTACCACTGAACTTTCTGTTTTATCACTCTCAAAGCCTGTCTAGTCTTAGGCGAAAGTGGGGGGGGGGTCAGGAACGCTGTCCAAGGACACTGACTCTGCCAGCTGTCTCTCTCCTGGTGTTTCCTCTTCGAGCTGTTCCTCAACCACTATTTCCCAGCTTTTCCTCTCTGGACTATGCCCTTCTGCAAACCACTGTTCTAAATCAATACTGTCAGGGCCGTCTTTAGCATATGCACTGCAGGGGTGCAAAGATCTGCCCAGTGCCCCCAAATTTAGTTTAGCCGCTCCCAGATTTTTTGGGGGGATGAGGAACAAAAGTTGTTGACCTTTATTTTTTTTTTGGGGGGGGGGAGCCAAAGTTGTTGACCTGAAATCGCTCACCTGAAACAATGACGCAGCAGAAGTAACTGCTTTTGTTTCCTGCCTCGGCGGGAATATTTGATGCTATGGAGTAACAGAGCAATGGAGAAGAGGGGCAGGGACTTTCGCTCCATTGCTTTTCACTGCCACCGATCGAAAGGGACCAGTATACAGTAGGTATACATCTGGTGCCCCCCATAATTCGGCGTCCGGGTGACCACACCCCTTGCACCCCCGGGTAAAGACGTCCCTGAATACTGTCCTCCCACCCTTGGGAAGGTTCAGGAGAAGGGGCAGGTCTCTCACCATTCCTCCTCAGACCAGCCCCTGATATCAACGCAATTAGCAGCTACTAGCATGGATGGGAAAAGCCATGGTTTTCCCAGTAGTGATGTATGGAAGTGAGAGCTGGACCATAAAGAAGGCTGATCGCCGAAGAATTGATGCTTTTGAATTATGGTGCTGGAGGAGACTCTTGAGAGTCCCCTGGACTGCAAGAAGATCAAACGTATCCATTCTGAAGGAAATCAGCCCTGAGTGCTCACTGGAAGGACAGACAGATCGTGAAGCTGAGGCTCCAATACTTTGGCCATCTCATGAGAAGAGAAGACTCCCTGGAAAAGACCCTGATGTTGGGAAAGATGGAGGGCACAAGGAGAAGGGGGCGACAGAGGACGAGATGGTTGGACAGCGTTCTCGAAGCTACCAGCATGAGTTTGACCAAACTGCGGGAGGTAGTGGAGGACAGAGGTGCCTGGCGTGCTCTGGTCCATGGGGTCACGAAGAGTCGGACACGACTAAACGACTAAACAACAACAACAGCATGGATGGCTATGCTGTGCCTTCATGGTCAGAGGCAGGAACACTTCCCAATACCACTTGCTGAAAGCCCAAGCAGGAGAGAGTGCTCCTGTGTTCAAATCCTGCTTCCTGGTTTCCTACAGGAATCTGGTTGGCCGCTGTGAATAAAGGATGCTAGACTAGATGGGCTACTGGTCTGATCCAGCCGGCTCTTCCTATGTTCTTATGTTAAGTAATTAAGTGAACAAGGCCATTTTGTAATATTTATAGGATACTACTTGAGTCCTATGTTTTAATGACTCCTATATTTCAATTATTCAGTGAGGACTAGCTGGAAATTAACCCATTAAATATTTTAGTTCAGATTCAGATTCAGCTGTGTTTGAAGTTGTGCCAGGCTGGCTCCAGCCCTAGCCTATAAAAGTTTGGTAATCTCTTCAGCTCACCTCCAGGACCAGATCAGTTCCAATCCACCTGGGAAGCCTTTAAACATCTGCACTGATAGTGCTGAATTGCAAAGAAGAAGAAGAAGAGTTTGGATTTGATATCCCGCCTTTCACTCCCTTTAAGGAGTCTCCAAGCGGCTAACATTCTCCTTTCCCTTCCTCCCCCACAACAAACACTCTGTGAGGTGAGTGGGGCTGAGAGACTTCAAAGAAGTGTGACTGGCCCAAGGTCACCCAGCAGCTGCATGTGGAGGAGCGGAGACGCGAACCCGGTTCCCCAGATTACGAGACTACCGCTCTTAACCACTACACCACACTGGCTCAGGGCAAGTTAATGGGTCTAATGGTGTAACTAAGACATAAACCATAAGTACAATGAAGCATCAGATAAAAAGGACTAGATCATTCAATATTAAATATATAACATGTTTTCAATTTGCTCTGTTTATTTACAATGGAGTGCAACCTTAGCCCCCCCCAACAGAAATCTTTTGTCCTAACTTTTACTCGTTGTTTTAGTTATTATTTTTCATGCCCCCCGCTTCCCCCCCCCATGGGACTCAGGGTGGCTTTAAAGATAAAAACAAGAACTGCTAAAAACATAGCAAAAGCAATCATTAAAATGCAATTAAACATTGGCAGAATTAAAACTATACAGTGGTACCTCTGGTTGCAAACGGGATCCGTTCTGGAGCCCCGTTCGCTACCTGAAAGGAATGCAACCCATGTCTGCGTATGCGCGTGACGTCATTTTGTGCATCTGTGCGTGCGCAAGCAGTGAAACCCAGAAGTAACCCTTTCCAGTACTTCCGGGTCACCGCAGGACGCAACCTGAAAAGATGTAACCTGAACCGAACGTAACAAGAGGTATGACTGTATACATATATAAATTATGTTCAAAACATACCAATAATTACAATAAACACAGCATGGCACCAGCCCTTTCATTAAAAGCAGCCGACTCCCAAAAGCCTATTGGAACAAGAAAGTCTGTTCCAACAGACTGGCAGAGAGAACAGCAAGGAGGGAGCCTGTCCGGCTGCTGTTGGGAGGGAGTTCCAGAGTCTGGGAGCAGCCGCAGAGAAGGACCTGTCCTGCATCCCCATGGCTGTGATGATGGTGGAACTGAGAGACAGGTCCCCAGGCATGAAGATTTCAAAACCTGGGCAGGTTCATATAAAGGAATATGGTATTTCAGGTGGCTTGGAACTAAGTCATGTAGGTGATAACCAGCACTTTGAAACTGACCAGTAGCTGGTGGATTTTTTCTAGCAAGGGGGTCATCTGTTCCCTAGAACCAGCCCTGGTCAACAATCTGGCTACAGCTTATGCTGGAAATGTAAGGAAACTGAAGGTACATTCTTTCACCTTTGGTGGACGTGCCCTAGGATTAAGGCTTTCTGGGAAATGATATATAATGAATTGAAAAAGGTATTTAAATATACCTTCTTGAAGAAACCAGAGGCCTTTCTCTTGGGCATGGTCGGCCAATTGGTGTTAAAGAAGGACAGAACGTTTTTTATGTATGCTACAACAGCAGCAAGAATACTCATCGCAAAGTATTGGAAGACGCAAGATTTACCCACTCTGGAAGAATGGCAGATGAAACTGATTGACTGTATGGGATTGGCAGAAATGACTAGCAGAATCCGTGACCAGGGAGAAGAGTCGGCAGAAGAAGATTGGAAAAAATTTAAGGACTACTTACAGAAATATTGTAAAATTAAGGAATGCTGAATGATGTTGGATTGAAATTGAGTGGTTTCTAGCTGTAATGATATAAAGGAATATGAAAAAAAAAAGTTTGGATAGAAAATAAGGTGGTATTATAAGCTGTAATGCTTTAAGTTAAGGATTTGCTGAACAAATAATTTGAAATGGAATACAAGAAGGGGAGGTATGAGGAGGTCAGAGAAATATGTTATTGAAAAGTTTGTATTATGAACTATATGTCTTTTTTAATCTTTTTGTTTGTTTTTTGTTTGCATAAAAAATTGAAAACTTTAATAAATATCTTATAAAAAACAACAACAATCTGGCTACAGCTCTTTGAGCCAGTTGTCTCTGTAACATTGAACTGGCTTTGGACTGATGGTGTGTGTTTGTGTGCAAATTATTTTTCAAAAAAATTAAAATAGCTTTTTATTGTTTAAGTTTGGTGGTAGTAGCGGGGGGAAAGTTCAGGGGTTTTTTTGGTTCAGGGATATAAAAAGGATCACTAGTCTGCACAATATACTTAAGAAATATTTGTTAGTTCCCTTGGCTTCATGTGCACCAGAAGGGTCAGTGTGGCAAAGGAGTGGTGGACAGGTCTCCTAAGAGCAGTGAGGTCTGCCACTACTCTCTTTGACTTGGGTGGAATCTACACACATATAAAAATGCTTTTTCAATGTGAAAATACTTTTTTAAAAAAAGTTTGGAAATATATATTGAATTTGCTGTAGCTCACCATCGCCATCTAGCGCCACATTTGTATAATGCACTTTAAAAGGTAAAGGGACCCCTGACCATTAGGTCCAGTCGTGGCCGACTCTGGGGTTGCGGCGCTCATCTCGCTTTATTGGCCGGGGGAGCCGGCGTACAGCTTCCGGGTCATGTGGCCAGCATGACTAAGCCACTTCTGGCGAACCAGAGCAGCGCACGGAAACGCCGTTTACCTTCCTGCCAGAGCGGTACCTATTTATCTACTTGCACTTTTGATGTGCTTTTGAACTGCTAGGTTGGCAGGAGCAGGGACCGAGCAACGGGAGCTCACCCCATCGCAGGGATTCGAACCGCCGACCTTCTGATCAGCAAGTCCTGATCAGCGCCACCTGCGTCCCTCCATAATGCACTTTGCAACACACTTAAAAAGTTTTATCTGCAGCAGTCCCTGGTCTGTAAAAGCTGGGTCAAATTGAGTTACAGCCACACACGACTTCTGTCACCTTTCATAAAGGCTCTTGTCGCCTCTTCCCCTTCTCCATGGAGTGGCAGGTTCAAGCCATCTCTTACCAGCTTCCCCCATCCGTCTTGTCTTTGTTGCAACAGACAACAATAGTGACATTTTAAAATTTATTAGCACTCCTCTGTAACATCACATTCTGGCCATTGCTAGGAGAAATGATTGACCTCTGGACATCCTGATCCTTCCTGCAATAGCAGAGTAGCTTGGACTGCTTAAAAAAAAACAAAAACCCTATAGAAAGCAGTATTCTGCTATCGCTTCCCACAATATGACTGTTTTCAGCCATGAAGGAGCGTTCCTGGATATCTAGCATGCACCTGTCTTGGTACGAGTTGAACCCATTGCTCCATGCTCTTGGCTTCCATAGTGCTGATAAACACCTGTTCTCTTCAGTTCTTTTTGGTAAAAGGATGAGTATGGAATTAATTGCTCCTGTTTGCTCAAAGATATGGGCAACAAAAGGCTCCTTGCTAAACACGCAACTACCTCTGTTTTACCATTATGTGTTAAACATTCCATTTCCTGCCATTCAAAGAACTTGGCTCAACGTGTGGGAGACCTGAAAACAGAGCTTCTTGTCTTTTTTCTTTCATTTTCAAGCGTTAAAGCGATAGGAGTGGGATGGATTAAGTTCACAGTGATGGGGAGGTGAAATAGAGAGATGCCTTAATATCTCTGTGTGTTTTGCCTTGCAGGCAGAGATGTAGTTTCAAGGGAGAAGCAATTTTAACCAGGAAATGTTGAGAAATGGTTATTCCTTTGCTGCCGTAGCACCATGGTCTCCGCCTGAACCGGTAGCCCCTGCCCCAGTTGCTGTTTATACTCTATGAAATATACTGGGAGTCGAGTGTGGATTCAATGCTCTTTATTCAGCTCATAGTGGTGAGGAGGAATGGAAGTCCCCCCAGAATTTCTGCCTTATATACATTATTTACACAATGGGCCCCACGTGATTGGCTAATTTCGGGATTCTCCTGTAAGCCAATCAGATTGCGGATTCCCTTCCACCTGGAGCTGGATTGGGTGGCTCCTGTGGACCAATCAGACTGCTGCATTCTGAATCCTATTGTTCTAGGACCAATCAGACTGCTCCCTTTTGGATCCTATTCAACTCAGTACATAACACCATACATATAGAGATCCTATTTGAAAGTCTCCCATGCCCCTTCTAGTTTTGCCTGCATGTATCCCAATCCTGGGACGCGGGTGGCGCTGTGGGTTAAACTACAGAGCCTAGGACTTGCCGATCAGAAGGTTGGCGGTTCGAATCCCCGCGACGGGGTGAGCTCCCGCTGCTCGGTCCCTGCTCCTGCCAACCTAGCAGTTCGGAAGCATGTCAAAGTGCAAGTAGATAAATAGGTGGGAAGGTAAACAGCGTTTCCGTGCGCTGCTCTGGTTCGCCAGAAGCAGCTTAGTCATGCTGGCCACATGACCCAGAAGCTGTACGCCGGCTCCCTCGGCCAGTAAAGCGAGATGAGCGCCGCAACCCCAGAGTCGGTCACGACTGGATCTAACGGTTAGGGGTCCCTTACCTTTAAACGCCCCATCTAGTTTTGCCTGCACATATCCCAGTCTTATTACAGGCCATAACCAGAAGGGTTATAGGGTCCAGGTCACTTTAGAGCAGGGGTGGCAAATTTTTTTAGCTGTGGGCTGGTTCATCGTCCCTCAGACCTTGTGGCAGGCCGGAGAATGAGCACTTGCGGGGGGGGGAGCTGGAAGAAGAGGTGAGGGGGGCAGGTAGTCCTCCTCCCCACCTCCCAGCCCCAGCCCCAGATGCTGCAATTACCTTCCCTGGGGCTGCCACCACCACTGCCACTGCCGCTGCTTCTCGTGGGTAAGCAGAGCGAGATCATCCACTCCGCTCTCTGGCCCACAGGAGCACCAGGGCGGTGGCAGAGGGAAGATGAGCGGTGTGAAAGGGCTGGCTCTGGAGAGGGGCTGCGTAAAATGGCGTTCAGCCAGCTCAGCCCTGCCCCCTTCCTCCTCTAGGCAGGGCAGGGAGAAGCCAGGAGGAGGGAGGGAGGAGGCGCCGTTGCGGTGTGTGTGAGGGAGAGGGGGGGAAATGGAATGGTGCAGCCTGAACAAACAGAATTCCCACGCCCATCCACGGGCCAGATCCTGAAGGCAATTGGGCCTGATCCGGCCCACGGACCTTAGTTTGCCGACCCCTGCTTTAGAGGATATTTTCCTTCTCTCCTGAATATCTCCCCCCAATAATAAACCATATAAATCTTTACATGGCTTGGGACCCCAGTGCTTCACAGACCGCAGTGGCAGAGCTTGGGGTCTCAAAACTTCATCGATGCCAAAATTCAGCCTTCCATTCTAATTCATAGCAGCAGCTTCTCCTGAGGTGGCCCAAAGGCTTAGCGCCCAGTGCAACCAGTCACACTTCCCTTAAACCGGTTCTGCAGACTGCCTTCCCTGCTATGAACCTACCCCATAGCTGTCAACTGTCCCTTATTTGGCGGGAAAGTCCCTTATCCCAGCTCCGTGTCTTGCTGCTGTCCCTTATTGATGATGTCCCTTAAATTTCCCGGGTTTCAAAGGAAGCAGCTCCTCTCCCTCCCTCACTGCCGGCCAGGGAGGAGGGAGGCTCCAACTGTGTTGCTTGGATGCATTGCTCAGCCAATAAGGAGTCTAAGAACGACTAGGGGGTGGAGTTTGCATGCCTTGTGCCGATCAAATCGGCTGCATTGCCTGGGGACTCGCCTTTGCTCAGCGCTTCCCAGCAGAGAGGTGATGGTGGTTTTCCTTGCTGCGTCCCCTTTGCCGGGTTGCTGCGCTGTGGGAACCACCGCTTGAGGCTTCGTTTGGCTGCTGGTTGACCAAAATCCATTATTTTGGCTGCTGATCCCTTATTTTTGAGGCTGCTGGTTCCTTATTTTCAAATCTGTAAGTTGACAGCTATGACCTACCCAGACCCTGAGATCACAGTCAGACCCTTTTCTACATGGCCCTTTCAAGAGAAGTTGGGTGGGTGGTAACAACAGAACAGGCTTTTTCAGTAGCAGCCCCCTCCTCTTTGTGGAATCCCCCCCCCCCCCGGTTTGACCTTGACATCTTTTTGGCACAAGGTGAAGAAGTTCCTTATTCTCCCAGGCACTTGAGTGAGAATGCTGCTGTGGTCTTTGCAGCTATTTTTACTTGCATTTTTCATTGTCATCTTGTATTATAGGATGGAGAGAGTCTTTTTGCTGTTTACTACTGATTGCTTTTAGTTTGCCATTATTGATTTTGATGTTATAGTTCCTTGAATTGGATCGTATGGTCCTTTTTCCTCTCTCTACCGTTGCTTTGAATCTTTTTTTGTAAGAAAAACTAATAAATGAAATAAATAATAATTGATATTATAAGTAGCAATGAAATAGCCGTAATTAAATGCTACATACTGAACTCTATAACATATTTATGATTTCAATATTCCATGTTCTTAATAAATAAATAAATCTACTACATATTTCGGAAAGTGGTTTGTCGGCTTGGCCGTTTCTTTCTTTGTTCTCTGTGGCTTTGCGTATCTCTCTGGATATTGTCACCAGACCAAGCATGAGGATCCCTGAGGTGGGGGAAGCACATTTTTTTGACATCTGGATGCCAGTCACCATTTTGAATCAAGATGGTGGATCAAAACGTTGCTTTGGCATGACTTTGCCTGTTTTTTGGCATGGGTTTGGTTGCCTCTCGAGATATCACCGCCAAATTCTGCATGAGGGTTCCTGAGGTGGGAGTGCAAGGCTCAGTCACCATTTAGACACTAGGCACTGTTTTGAACCAAGATGGAAGATCAAAACATGACTTTGGTGTGACTTCACCTTTTTTTGGCATAGATTTGACTGATATAATCACCAAATTTGGCACAAGGGTTCCCAAGGCAGGGCAGCAAACTCCTTTGCCATTTGGACACTGGGTGCTATTTTGAATCAAGATGGCAGACCAAAATGCTACTTGGGTGCAGTGTGACTTCACCTGTTTTTTGACATGGGTTCTGCTGTCTCTCAAAATATCACCACCAAACGTGGCACAAGGATTCCCACAGTGGAGGTCTTCATTGGCGTTTGGCTGCCGGTTGGCTGACTTCACCTGTTTTTTTGGCATGATTTGGTTGCCTCTTGAGATACCATCTTCAAACTCAGCACAAGGATTCCTGAAGTGCAGGCAGCTGTTGGATGCCAAGTGCCATTTGGAATCAAGATGGCAGACCAAAATGCCACATTGGCATGACTTTGCCCATTTTTTTGGCATAGGTTTTTCAGCCTGAGTTCTGTGGAACATGTGAACAAGTCTTGTGTTTTACCCCAGGCTCCATTTCATCTCTTTGAGACCCTGCCTAGATCACACTGAATCAAAGACACAATTTGAAATAGATTTGTCTCAGGGCCTTTCCAACAGCACTTGATTTTTCAGCCTTCAAACTTCCTAAGGAAAGGCTTCAGTGTTGAGGTCTGGATCCTGCTGAGAACATACACAGAAGTGACCAACAAAACCAGGAAGCATAGGAAATAGGTGGTAATACACTGGCTCCAATATTACTAAATTAATGAACTTTTCAAAGCAGATAAAAGAATAGGATTTCTGCCATGGTGTTCACAATTTGAAAGAGAAGTGATAGGAAGTACAGAAAGGAAAATTTCTAAAGTATATAAGATACTATTAGAATGGGAAACAAGAGATGAGCTGGTAAAGTCAGCGATGATACACTGGGCAAGAGATATTGGGCATAATATCGAATTGCTGTTATGGGAAAGACTGTGGAAAAGAGATTTGAAATTCACAGCCTAAAGGAGAACTATATGAAAATGATGTATCGGTGGTATTTAACACCTAGTAAACTAGCAAAAATGTTCTATCTATCTATCTATCTATCTATATATATATATATATATATGTTCCATGAACCATGGAGAGACCTGGTCTGAACAAAGACATTGGATTCTTATCTCATTATACATGACAAAGCCATTTTTCACCTTCTCACCCCTTGCTTTTTCCTGTAAGACCTATTGCAGTCGTTAGAGTCGTCAACAGGCTCATCACAGCTATCTGCCAATCACCCATTCCCACCACCCTTCTGAGGAATACCCCTCCCCACCTTCTCACTATATAGAAGGATCTGGCAACTTCTGTTTCAGTGTATCTGAAGAAGTGTGCATGCACACGAAAGCTCATACCAAGAACTAACTTAGTTGATCTTTAAGGTGCTACTGGAAAGAAAAAAAAATTTTTTTTTTGTTTTGACTATGGCAGACCAACACGGCTACCTATCTGTAGCGAAAATGTGTAAGTGCTAAATAGATATTTGTTGGAAATGTAAAGAAAAAGGAGGAACTTTTTAATCATATGTGGTGGACTTGCAAATTAGTAAAGGACTTCTGGGAAATGATATATAATGAAATGAAAAAAAAGGATGAAAGTATTTTTTAAGAAGAAGCCAGAAGCCTTTCTTTTAGGAATAAGGGGGGAGAAGATTCCAAAAGATCAAAAGAACTTATTTATGTGTGCTACGACATCGGCACGGATGTTATATGCCCAGAAATGGAAGGAAGGAGTAACACCGACAAAAACGGAATGACAGGTGAAACTGTGGGAATACGCTGAACTGGCTGAGTTCAGAAGCAGAATTTGAGACCAAGAGAAGGAGATTATTTAGAAAGAATGGGTGAAATTTATGGAATACATGAAGAATTATTGTAAACATCTTGGACTTCCGGGTTAGCGCCATCGACTAATGGCGGATTCCCTCTGAGCTCCGGAGGGAATCGGCTCTGCAGGATCGGGTCTTGCCGCTGCGGCGACGCGGGGACCCTCAGAAATCACAGGCGCTGAAGCCTGTGAACCTGGTGACTCGGCGGGCACCATTTGCGCCCCCCCGACCTGCGAAGGAGCCTTTTTAAAGGCTTCGGAACGGGGGACGGGGTGAGCGGTGCGGTGCTGAGAGTCGACTGCTTCTCCTGCAGAGTGAAGCCGCATTGCCATGGTCGGAGAGCGCTGACTTCTTCTTTGGAACAATTGGACTCTAAAAGTAACAACCTGTGAGTACTACGAAAATTGGTATCGTAAAGGAAATTTTTTTTTTTTTTAAGAATTAGGCACGATCGGGGAAGGTGTAAAAAGGAAGTCTGCCTCCTCGTCTTGTAAACAAGTTAAAGCAAAGACCTGCTAACTAAGGTCGAGAGAACCTATTTTTTCCTTCTTTGGTAAAATACTTTAATTTCACGGTTTGGCAGTATAAGAAATCTTACTGGAGGATAAAAGAGCTAATTTTGGGAGCTGAAGGGTCACCCTCCCGGACCCGGGAGTGTTCCGCGAGAGAGCCTGTTGATGAGGTACTAAAGAGCTTGACAGCTGTCAAATTAGCTGTCAAGACAGAAAAAGAGAACTTTGTCTCTGCTGCTTCTGCTGGTTATATCTGTTACAATTTTTGTTACAATTTGTTGAAAACAAGGAAGAACCGATACAAACTAACTGGATTTTTGGATTTG
The DNA here is from genome assembly GCF_027172205.1 of Podarcis raffonei. Classification (NCBI taxonomy): domain Eukaryota; kingdom Metazoa; phylum Chordata; class Lepidosauria; order Squamata; family Lacertidae; genus Podarcis; species Podarcis raffonei. The sequence goes on along the minus strand of NC_070607.1, from coordinate 6,183,417 downwards.
AACTGGAATGAACATTAAGAAACCAAAATCCCTCTAGAGGGGGTTTTGGGACATTACAAGAATGGCTGGAGGAGGGAGAGTTCAGGCTGAATTGGACAGAGTCTTTGTTCTCTTGGGAAAGTTACAAGGCCAAATTGATGTTTTGGCTATAAATGTTACAACTCTGGACTCAACTGTAAACAATATCATGGAACCTGATAAGGATTTGAATCAGGAAGTTTATCCAACTGAACAGAAAGAGAAACTTGACAACATTGAGAACTTGGAGAAGGAGACATATGTTGTCCCCGAAGAAAAGGAAGGAGGAACTGTAATTCTGCAGATGATGAAAGAGGACTTGAGGTTTGACATGATGGCAATGAAGGAAAATAAGAACTTGATGTGGAAAATCTGGCCTGAATTGGAGATGGAAAAAAGGAGAGATTTCCTTATGTGGAGATCTGAAGACCTAAGGATTACAAATTTGCTTAAGGTGGAGGTTGGAGCCTTGGGGACATTTGGTTTTGAAAGGAGTAAGAAACAAGATTTGGGCCCCACCTTTAAGTATGGAGGACTGGTTGGAAGAAATATGGATCCTGAAGGGCCAGAGCTTTTCCGAGATTTGGTGTTTAATTTTAAGGACTATCAGAAAAACCAGCAGAGAGGAATTGAGAGAGAATTAAGAGCCTCGGATGTGAGGTCTCCAGGCTAATACTAGATTAAGACTGGTGGATATTTGTGGGGGACTGAAACCGGGAAAGGGGGGTGTGGGGCTTGGGAATCCAAAGGGTACATAATTATAATGTGTTTTTACTTTTATTTTGTTTTGGTAATGTGTATGAAATTTGGGAAATTCGTGGAAGGGAATTTGGGTCGACTTTAGAAAGAATGTTTTAAGAATGTGTATTGAGGTACAAGTGTTGATGTTGAAGTTTGGATAAGGTAAAATTGGTTTGTTTTAAAACGGACTAAATTAAAGGAAAATAAGGTTAGCAAAAATAAATAGAGGAAATGAATGAAAGAGAAAAAGTGAAATAATAATATGTTAAATTAAGCATAGAAATAGGTTAAAAATTATGGATAAGGATTTGCTGAATTAACAATTTGAATTGGAATACAAGAAAGGGGGGTATGAGGAGGTCTGGGAAATACGTTATTGAAAAATAGATTTTGTGAACTTTATGTGTTTTTAATTTTTTCTGCTTTTTGTTCTTTTTTTCTTTTTGACTTTTTTTTTGTATTGTATTAAATTCAAAAATCTTAATAAATATATTTTTAAAAAAAGAATTATTGTAAACATCTTAAAACACTAGCAGTACTAGAATAATCAGAGCAGAGAAAGTTTAATAAAATGAAATAAGACTGAAGGTGAAAATAAAAGAGTGAAGTAGCATTTTGGATATGCAGTCAAATAGGGGGTATTTTAATGAACCACAGAAGATAGGGAAGGGAAGTTGGGGATAATGAGATGATTTTAATAAATACTGAAAACTATAAATAAAATGTAAAAAAAGGAATAATAGGAACTACACTTCCCATTATCCTTAGTGTCCATGGACACTGCTGCCCAGGTATAGAATTTTTCACTCTTTCATGTTCCTGCCCTTGCCAAGGTGACTTCAGAAGGGGGGGGGGCGTGCAGCAAAGACGTCTGGTATTGTGGGTTGGTTGTGGGGAAGTGATAAGGTCACATTATAGAGATAATAAATGTTAGATGATTTGAAAGCTATATAAAGGTTGCAGGCAGCAGCAGCAAGCAGCCAATGGCCTGCCCCAGCCATCCGAAGTTATGACCAGTCCAGTCATTTCACATAACTGCTTGGCAGTCATATTCCGCCCCCACCCCCTGAATCAACCAAGAATACCTAAACATGTAAGATACCTATTATTTTTACAAGTGTGAATTTAAAGTTCACTGTTTCTGTATTTTGCATGCACTTGTTTTTTTTTTTTTTTTGCTGTATTCCATCTCCCCACCATCAAAAAAATATGATTAGGCAGGCAGAGATTTTTCACTCCGGCTATAGGTTTGTTCTGTTATGATATACAGTATTCGAAACAATATCCGCTATCTCGGTGGAATTTTTAAATTGACTCTCATAGGGACAAAACAAATTGTGCCTTAATATATTGCTGCGAAAGAAAATGCTTGCCAGCTAAGAGATTTTGTAAAAAAACCACCTTGCAGCAGTGACCTTCATTGTGACAGCAGGCTTTGCAATGACCATCACATTGTGTGCACCTGAAACTTTCAATATTGTCACAATATGTATCAAAATGCCTATATCAAAAAAGATATGTCTTTGGTATGAATGGATGGGCCTGGAATACGATTCCGAGCACAATTCAAAGTGTTGGTGCTGACCTTTAAAGCCCTAAACGGCCTCGGTCCAGTACAGTGGTAACTCGGGTTACATACGCTTCAGGTTACATACGCTTCAGGTTACATACGCTTCAGGTTACAGACTCTGCTAACCCAGAAATAGTACCTCAGGTTAAGAACTTTCCTTCAGGATGAGAACAGAAATCGTGCTCCGGCGGTGCGGCAGCAGCAGGAGGCCCCATTAGCTAAAGTGGTGCTTCAGGTTAAGAACACTTTCAGGTTAAGAACGGACCTCCGGAACAAATTAAGTACTTAACCCGAGGTACCACTGTATATCTGAAGGAGCATCTCCATCCCCATCGATCAGCCCGGACACGGAGGTCCAGCGCCGAGGGTCTTCTGGCGGTTCCCTCACTGCGAGAAGCCAAGTTACAGGGAACCAGGCAGAGGGCCTTCTCAGTAGTGGCACCCTCCCTGTGGAACGCCCTCTCACCAGATGTCAAAGAGAAGAACAACTACCAGACTTTGAGAAGACACCTGAAGGCAGCCCTCTTTAGGGAAGCTTTTAATATTTAATAGACTATTGTATTTTAATATTTTGTTGGAAGCCGCCCAGAGTGGCTGGGGAAGCCCAGCCAGATGGGTAGGGTATAAATATATTATTATTATTATTATTATTATTATTATTATTATTATTATCCAGCAGGGCTTTGTTGTTGTTGTAGATTGGTTGGCATCTGACTCAGAAGACAATGGAGGATGTCGCCTTCAGGGGTGAAGTCCAACTATTGGAAGGTTACAGTGCCTGCTGTGGCTGCAGATACTGACAAAGGAAAACCTGAAACTTGCTCCCTGTAGAACACAACCTTGGTGATTTGTGAATCACCTTCCACATATATTGTGATGGCCTGGGACTCAGACTCAGAACCAGAGGAATCTCAGTCCGCACCGGATCCTTTGCCTCAGGCATCATCTGAACCAAGTCTGGGGCTTGATCCTGAAGAGTCCCAGTCTGCACAGGTTCCACTGCAACAAACACCAGCTGGGCCGAGTCAGGGGCCTGAGCCTGCCCTGGCTCCAGATGCAGGGATTACCTCGTTGCCTTCAGCTGGGCCATCACTTACAGCTGCTCCACTACTGGTTGGGTCAGGAGAGGCTAAGGTGGCCCCTGGGTCTAGTAACCCACCGATGTCTTCCGAGCTGCAGAGACTAAGGTCTGAGAGAAGGAGAGACCTGAGTACTCGCAGGAGGAGTGCTCGCCTTTGGGCAAAACAGGGAGGTGAGTCGTCAGGACCGGCCGCTACCCCAACAAAGATAAAAGGCCATCGGACCCCGCCCCAGATTGCAGGAGCAACATTGCTGTATGCTAGATCCTGCCTGAGATCCTGTACCTGCCCTTGCCTGGTGTCCTGCCTTGGCCCTGTCGGACTGACTCCTAGCAGAACCTTCAGATTCTGGACTGGTCCTGGACCACGTTTCACGGGTTACCTCCGGGCCCAGCACATATATGTCCCAAGGTGATTTGCAGCCGCATCCCTTGTTTCGAACTCCCCACTATCATATAATCCTCTTGCTCCTCCTCATTGTCAGTCTCCGTCTACCACTTCACTCCAGAGAGTGTGTTTGCGGGAAGAAAAGAAAAGGGATCCAGTGCAAGCAGCTGAGCCCCCCCCCCTTTTACATAATCCTCTCATTCCCAGGCTGTACCTTCGCTGGCCCACAGTCCCTGGGATAGAAAGGGCACCCCCAGTCTTGTCAAAAACAACACGTTCCAGACACATTTCGAAAGCACAAAGACACTCCACACACAGACAGCTATATGATAACAACAACAAAAATAATGCCAATACAGTGGTACCTCGGGTTACATACGCTTCAGGTTACATACGCTTCAGGTTACAGACTCCGCTAACCCAGAAATAGTGCTTCAGGTTAAGAACTTTGCTTCAGGATAAGAACAGAAATCGTGCTCCGGTGGCACGGCAGCAGCAGGAGGCCCCATTAGTGAAAGTGGTGCTTCAGGTTAAGAACAGTTTCAGGTTAAGAACAGACCTCCAGAACAAATTAAGTACTTAACCTGAGGTACCACTGTAGATCTTGTGCCAATCAATGTCAAAGGACATCAGACTGAGAGAAACTTACAGCATAAACATTTCAGACACAAGACCCACCCCAGCTCTCACCTGGGGTACATTTTTATGTTCTTATAGTGATGGCCACCAACCAGGATGGCTTTCAAAGGGGGGTTATTCATGGAGAACAAGGCTAGTAAAGGGACCCCTGACCATTAGGTCCAGTCGTGCCCGACTCTGGGGTTGCGGCACTCATTTCGCTTTATTGGCCGAGGGAGCCGGCGTACAGCTTCCGGGTCATGTGGCCAGCATGACTAAGCCGCTTCTGGCGAACCAGAGCAGCGCACAGAAACGCCGTTTACCTTCCTGCTGGAGTGGTACCTATTTATCTACTTGCACTTTGACGTGCTTTTGAACTGCTAGGTTGGCAGGAGCAGGGACCGAGCAACGGGAGCTCACCCCGCCGCAGGGAGTCGAACCGGCGACCTTCTGATTGGCAAGTCCTAGGCTCTGTGGTTTATGGCCTGTAATAGGACTGGGATATGTGCAGGCAAAACTAGATGGGGCGTTTAAAGGTAAGGGACCCCTAACCGTTAGATCCAGTCGTGACCGACTCTGGGGTTGCGGCGCTCATCTCGCTTTACTGGCTGAGGGAGCCGGCGTACAGCTTCTGGGTCATGTGGCCAGCATGACTAAGCCGCTTCTGGCGAACCAGAGCAGCGCACGGAAACGCCGTTTACCTTCCCACCTATTTATCTACTTGCACTTTGACGTGCTTTCGAACTGCTAGGTTGGCAGGAGCAGGGACCGAGCAACGGGAGCTCACCCCGTCGCGGGGATTCGAACCGCTGAGCTTCTGATTGGCAAGTCCTAGGCTCTGTGGTTTAACCCACAGCGCCACCCATGTCTCAGGAGAATAAGGCTACCAATAGTTAATAGCCATGATGGCTGTACTAACTCTAGTAGTGGAGTGACAGGAATGAGCCAGCAGTAAATCACACTGAGCAAGTCGAAACTAACTCTTTGTTAGCAAAAAAAGGATGAACACTGCAACACATCTCTGGTAGGTCTTGTCTCCATGAAGCAGCTGCTAAGGCTGAAGGTCCCTGCTTTCCCCCAGCTGCCCCTCCCTTCCTCTTCAGGGTTTTCTCCCAAGCAATTGGAGACTGCGGGTGCATGCAGTTAACCTCTCCTCCACCCTTTTCACGCCCCTTCTGGTTCTGGGAGACAAGTGGGGTGGGGAGCTTGTCACACAGGAAGCGGAGACGCCCATGATTCTTCACAAGGTTGACCCATCTCTGCCTCTTGGTCTCCCTCTTCCCACTCTCCTCCTCCAGCTTCTGCCTCTAATTCTGGACTTCTCTCTGCTACAGACTCTCCCAGCTCAATAAGCCCTGTTGCCTCTCCAGCTTCCAATGGATGCCTTCTCCCTCTTCATTGTCTCTCCACCAGTCCATGGGCTCTGAGCCGTCTTCCCCTGGGGTTTCCCAAGCAGCTTCCTCCCACCATTCCTCTGTGTCCAACCAGTCCCTGACGTTGAGGCAGGATGGCATTCAAGACTGGTTGCCGGGAATCACAGATGGAGAAGGTGCTGTTGTACTCAGTTCCACTTGCAGGCTTCCCACTGGCCACTGTGGGAACAGGATGTTGGCTTAGAAGGGGCCTCTGGCCTCATCCAGCAGGGCTCCTGATGGCTTCTCTGGCACTGTGATGGGCGCTGGGATTTTCAGCAAGTAAAGTCATCTATTTGTACACTAGCAACATTTTCATTAAACTTTGCCACACTGCCATTTTCTACATCTTTGCAGCTTATTTTTTTCTTAACGAATGCATTTATGTTAAGCTATTTTCCCTTTGCTGTTCTCATGTCTGCAGTCAATCTGACATTTTTTTTTACAATGCTTCTACATTCTACTTGTTCTATGAGTTTTCACAGACCGAAGAATTGATGCTTTTGAATTATGGTGCTGGAGGAGACTCTTGAGAGTCCCATGGACTGCAAGAAGATCAGACCTATCCATTCTGAAGGAAATCAGCCCTGAGTGCTCACTGGAAGGACAGATCGTGAAGCTGAGGCTCCAATACTTTGGCTACCTCATGAGAAGAGAAGACTCTCTGGAAAAGACTCAGAAGATTGAGGGCACAAGGAGAAGGGGATGACAGAGGACGAGGTGGTTGGACAGTGTTCTTGAAGCTACCAGCATGAGTTTGACCAAACTGCGGGAGGCAGTGGAAGACAGGAGTGCCTGGCGTGCTCTGGTCCATGGGGTCACGAAGAGTTGGACACGACCAAATGACTAAACAACAAAACTGAGCCCTTTGCTGTGTTCTTTATAATTCTGGTTTCCAGGTGAGCTCTTTTCAGGCAGTACTCACATCATGAACGGGGCAACTGTGGCAAAAAGTGTTGTGGGGGCTGCACATTGAGGCTCATTGCTACAGATGTTCCGCACGACAGCCGTTCTGGGGCTACGTGCATCGTAGAACTTCTGCCACATTCTGATTATATATTTACAATTTTGTAGCCTGTTTTAGAAACATTCATAATCCTCCCCCAACTTCATTGGTTTATTATTAGTATCTGGTAATCTACAAGCATTGTTTTCCCCTTTCTCAATGTCTCCGTTCTATGTGAGTCACTTTTCAGAAACGTAAACACCCTTTAAGCTTTTCGTTACAGGTTTTCTTCCCTCCTTTCACTGAGTTTATTCTATTAACTTCCTAAATTGCTAGTTGTTCCGTTTCTTCAACATAGTCGCTGCCGTCAACAGTCTTTTCTCCCCCTCACAAAATTTGTTTTTGCAGTCGTTGCCTTTCTTTTCTCCTTAAGCTCCTACAATCTTTCTAACTTTAAGCAATTGCTGCTCTTTGAACTCAAACACCTTTTCTACTATATTCTAGCTGCCAATGCCTTATTTCATTTCCCTTTATTCTTAGCTGTGTCATGTCTGTTTTCATCTTGGTTCTTTTTATAATTTTACTCCCTCCCTATTTTCCTCTGTACATTTCCTTCTTCCCTTTCTTAGACCGCTCATCTATATTTCTCCCACCTCAGAAATTCATGTTATTCAATCTGAAAAACAACCACCATCCATGAATCCACCATAATGTGGGACTCTCACATTAGTAATTGGTGCTTAAATTGGAAACTTAAATTGGGAAACTCCCACCACATCCATTAAAGGAATCCAGGGACTCAGTGGTTTGGTCAACCCCTGAGAGGGGGTTGTGCCTGTGCCTGAGTCCAGGGGGACAGTTGGGTGGCGGAGTTAGCCCATTCCCGGCTTTCCGCTTATCCAGGTGTTCACCCTTGGCTGAACTATGCTGGAACCCTGGGTCAGCGCTACCTGCATGGCAGGGAGCTAGTCGAACCAGAGCCTATGCAACCAGTCACTTTCTGTAATCAATAAAGTTGTGGCCTAAATTCTGCCAAAAACCACAACCAATATTTGAGTCATGTGTGAATTTATTTAGGGTGGAGGTTTTTGGGTCTGAAGAAGCAAATGGAAGTCCTTGTACATGGCTTCTTCCTTCAGGACTCATGAGTTAAATGCTGCCCCAGGTACCTAATTATTTATATAGCACAATTGGTGCTTTGCAGATTCATGCCCCGAGGAGCTTACAATCGAAAAATTAACATGGGAAGCAACTGAGGAAGCAGATGGCAGAAGTAATCAGGGAAGAAAAACACAACTGTTTCAGTCAGACGTGCTACATGTAGGCTTGGTTGTTTTTGCTGTGGCTCTTGCGGCACATTGAGTTATTTTATTGTTGACTATTAGATTGCAAGACTGCAGGGAGGGACTCCTCAAACGGAAATGTATTCTGCTTCTAATGCCTTGTAAAGTGCTGTGAAAACAAAGCTTGAATGGATACACTGACAGGATAGATAAGAGATCAAGTGAAACAGAAATTTAGTAAAGATTGGAATATATTTAAACAATACCTGAAAGACCACTGCGGAAAATTAAATTTTTTGACTGGTTTAGACTAACTCTTGTAATGAGAAACATCAAAAAGTAGCAAAAAATTGGTTGCCCATAAACTATATCTATTATGATATGCATTCAGCCAAGAACTCTAAAGGATCCAAGTCAGAAGGGGAGAGAAGTCAGAAGAAATTAGAATATTAAGGAGTCGAATGATTAAGAATATGTCTTTGTTTTTCTTTATTATGATTTAGAAATACATGTACATCAACAAGAAACGGAAACGTTATACTGTGATTTTATGTTTAGAAAGCATTTATCTTGTTAAAAACCAATAAAGATGAATTGCAAAAGAGAGAGAGAGAGAGAGAGAGAAGAAAGCTTGTCCCTGCACCCCTTCCCTTTCTTTCTTTCTTTCTCTCTCTCTCTCTCTCTCTCTCTCTCTCTCTCTCTCTCTCTCTCTCTCTCTCTCGTGCTGCTACTGATGCATCTTAACCACAGAAGAACTTCCCAGTGGATTATGTGGCTCAGGGCTGTAACAAAAGACCTGAACTTCTGAAGGAAAACTACATGGCAGCCTTCATAACCCTGGAGCCCTCCAGATGCTGTTGAACTACAATTCCCAACAGCCCCAGCCAACACAGTTATACAAATAATAATAATAATAATAATAATAATAATAATAATAATAATAATATTGTAGTCCAACAACAAACTGGAGCGCACCAGGTTTGTGAATGCTGCTGCCTGGGGTCGCTGATGAATTGTGACAAAAATGCATTCTGCTGCTCACATTGCCCAAGATTCCAATAATATTTAGTCTTCCCAGTGCTGGGAACCTGGACACTTTCCCTCCATTTGGGGATCTTGGATTTGGCTGGGACAGTTGATCCACCCTTGCTTCCATATGAAGACCACTCCGGAAAGCAAACAGGTTTTATTTCCCCAGAGGCAGAGATCTCTCATTTCAGAGGCAAAACTGAAGGACTGCAGCTGGCAAACAACGCTGAGAGCTGTTTGTTTTCCAACTCTACTAACCTCTTTTTATTGCAAATTGGCAGTAATAAAGAATATTAGATGAACAGTCGAGCCCACGTCATCCAAACCTCCCTCCCCTCTGTTCTTCCACAGGTCTGCATTCTGCCCAGCTCCAGCTTCACTCTCCATTGTGTTTTCTTAATTCAATGAAGTGTCTGTCTGTCAAATTAAACCACTTTCAGCCTTACCAGAATCTTCTAAAAGGCCTAATTGGAAAAAATAGCAAGAGGGGCTACCTTTTCAAAACGGATTGCATTGACAAACAGTAGGGAAAGGTCTAAGCCCTCCCTGATCTGGATGACTTAAATGAGACTGAGATTATTTTGGCACTTAGGCCGCTATGTGATATTAGCCAGGCGGCCCCTGCCATGGTATGGTAGGCCAAGATTCTCAGGGCTGGTGCACATGCAAAATGCTCTTCGCTCGATTTCTTACCACATTATATCTTATCACCCGATATTTGATTCTGTGAATGAATTGTAAGGACTGCATGTTGTTTTAAATCCTTCATGCGATGACAGTCAGGACCAGCCCAAGACATTTTGCTGCTTGAGGCAAAGGATAAGAGGCTTTGCCCACCATTCCATGTATAGAAGCCAAATGGACTGGCAGCAGAATCTGATTTCAGTACTGGCAAGAAGGAAAACTGGATGGCAGCGCAACTGAGGGCAGTGAGCTAGTTATTCGGGTGCACTGCAGGCTGTATGTAATGGCACAGAGAACTCAGTTCTTTGACCAAAGGGTACAGCAGGGGGGTAGGACGCGGGTGGCGTGGTGGGTTAAACCACAGAGCCTAGGACTTGCCGATCAGAAGGTCGGTGGTTCGAATCCCCGCGACGGGGTGAGCTCCTGTTGCTCGGTCCCTGCTCCTGCCAACCTAGCAGTTCGAAAGCACACAGTGCAAGTAGATAAATAGGTACCACTCCGGCGGGAAGGTAAACGGCATTTCTGTGCACTGCTCTGGTTCGCCAGAAGCGGCTTAGTCATGCTGGCCCCATGACCCGGAAGCTGTACGCCGGCTCCCTCGGCCAGTAAAGTGAGATGAGCGCCGCAACCCTAGAGTCGGCCACAACCGGACCTAATGGTCAGGGGTCCCTTTACCTTTACCTTTACAGTAGGGGGCAACCAAAGCTGCAGGTGCTACATGCCCCCTGTAAACATCTGCTACCTGAGATTGTTGCCCCACTCTTTCTAATGTGTACCCGAAGGAGCATCTCCACCCCCATCGTTCAGCCCGGACACTGATATCCAGCTCCAAGGGCCTTCTGGCAGTTCCCTCACTGCGAGAAGTGAGGTTACAGGGAACCAGGCAGAGGGCCTTCTTGGTGGTGGCGCCCGCCCTGTGGAACGCCCTCCCGTCAGATGTCAAGGAAATAAGCAACTTTCTGATTTTTAGAAAACATCTGAAGGGAAGTTTTTAATGTTTGATTCTGTATTGTGTTTTTAATATTCGGTTGGGAGCCGCCCAGAGTTGCTGGGGAAACCCAGCCATATGGGCGGGGTATAAATAAATTATTATTATTATTATTATTATTATTATTATTATTATTATTATTATTAGATCTTTATTGTCATTGCCCCCTCTCGGGGACAACGAAATTACTTGACTGCTCCATAAACACACTAATTAAAACAATACAGTATAGTACAGCAAGGAAGATTAGATGACTTTCAAAGTCCAGGCTTCCCATTCAGGGCCGAGATCGCTCTGGAGAAGAAGCTGTTCTTAAGACAGCTCGTTCTTGTCTTCATCATCCTGTATCTCCGTCCCGACGGCAGGAGCTCGAAGAGACAGTGACCAGGATGCGATGGACCTTTTACTATGTCCAGTGCCTTCCTATGGCACCTTGTGGCATAAATCTGCTCTAAGGTGGAGAGTGGGCAGCCAACAATGCTCTCTGCTGCCTTAACAACTCTGCACAACCCCATCCTGTCCTGGGTAGTACAGCTTCCGTACCACACACATAAGCCCTAAGTGAGCACGCTCTCAATGGCACAGTGATAGAAGGCAAGCAGCAGTTTCTGCGGAAGATGGTTTTTCCTTAGAATTCTCAAAAAGTACAGTCTCTGCTGCGCCTTCTTCACAAGCCCCTTGTGTTGACACTCCAGGACAGATGATGATGATGATGATGATGATGATGATGATGATGATGCTGGCCCTGTGGGGAGCAGGATGAGTGCAGTGTTTCTCAAACTTGGGTCCCCAGCTTTTGTTGAACTACAAATCCCAACATCCTTGATCACTGGTCCTGCTAGCTAGGGGTGATGGGAGTTGTAGTCTAATAACAGCTGGGTACCCAAGTTTGAAAGCACAGCATTAGACAGATGATTTCTGAATCAGGATTGCACACCACATGGGGAACCTATATAAGTACAAAATGCTTCCTTGCTGCAGAAGGTGTCCTCCAATTCATGGAGGCAGAGGGAGACAGGAGGCAGATCTGTGTCTGAGGGATTTAGACCAGGGGTCAGAAAACTTTTTCAGCAGGGGGGCCGGTCCACAATCCCTTAGACCTTGTTGGGGGCCAGACTACGTTTTGAAAAAATAATAATGAATCCCTATGCCCCACAAATAACCCAGAGATGCGTTTTAAATAAAAGGACACATTCTACTCATGTAAAAACATGTTGATTCTCGGACCGAACACAGGCCAGATTTAGAAGGTGTTTGGGCCGGATCCGGCCCCCGGGCCTTAGTTTGCCTACCCATGATTTAGACTGTCTGAATAGGTCATTTGTGGCTACAGTGGTACCTCGGGTTAAGTACTTAATTCGTTCCGGAGGTCCGTTTTTAACCTGAAACTGTTCTTAACCTGAACCACCACTTTAGCTAATGGGGCCTTCTGCTGCCGCCGCGCTGCCAGAGCCCGATTTCTGTTCTCATCCTGAAGCAAAGTTCTTAACCGGAGGTACTATTTCTGGGTTAGCGGAATCTGTAACCTGAAGCGTATGTAACCCGAGGTACCACTGTATATGAAAGTTGAATATATGGTCTGCGAGGGTTCATTGCCATATTCAAAACACCATCTATTGCTGCAGTTATCAACTGTTGAACATGCATGTTCAAATCATCCCCTCAAAGCCCTAGACTGGGTCTGTAACCCACCCTCACACCATTTTTTTACATGTTATGATCCCTTTGGGTGAAGATTCCCCAGCCAAGCCCCACCCATGACTGCTATTTACTCCCCCCCCCCACTGCTATTTGCTCTTGTTTTTTTTTGTTTTGTGTTTTTTTAAAGAATATTTACTAAGTTTTCCAATTTTTTAAGCAAACAAACAAACAAAACAAACAGAAACATTAAGCAAAAGCATAAATTTCATAAACCGTACTTTTAAATAACACATTTCTCAGACCTCCTCGTACTTCTTCTTGTATCCCAATTAAGATTATTTGTTCAGCAAATCCTTCATTTAAAGCATTACAGCTTGTAACATTACCTTATTTTTCAAACCCTTTTTCCCCCCCATCTATGTGCTATTTGCTCTTGTTGGAGGAAACACAGAAATACCTTTATGGCACGGGAGCTAAACCTGAGGCATGGCCACTTAAACCACTCACACAAACAAAAAGTAATAAGGCGTCTGAAAAAAGCTCTTCAAAATATCCAGTAGATGCAAAGATTTATAAGGAATAGATACCAGGAAAAGGGGGTTGTCTGTTCATCCCTAGTAAACAGGCACAGCTGCAACTCTCTGCACAACATTTCTCTGAAATGAATAATCAGATTTCCCTCAATAAAGCTTATTATTCTTCCTTACAGATACTTCTTCCCTCCCACTTCCAAACTCTCGGTCTTTTCATGATGGACAGGAAATGCATTATGGTGTCCAGATGAGAATTCAATCTGTCAGGGAAAAGTTTAACATGAGGGCAGCTGCGCATATAGTTATATATATATAAACTCAGAGGCATTTGTTCGATGGATATCTGTCTCTCTCTCTCTCTCTCTTCCCCACTCAGTTTCTCCTGCTTGTAGCAAATGTCAGAACCGGAGGCCCAGTTCTCACTTGTAAAAGTCATCGGCTCACAAGGCAGCACGGAAGAAAAGCTTGCCAGGCCACATGCTGCTGTCCCTGCTCCATCGCTCCAAGGCAACTTCTTCATGCTCCACACAGCAAGGAGAAGGGAATTCATCAAGTCTCCCATGCATGAACTTCCCATCTGACTTGCCCCCACTCTCCCTCTTGATGGCCTTTCAATGCACCTGGAAGGCTGCTCGTTTCGCAGTTCCCAGGACTTGCCAGTTCTTATGACTGAAGTACAGGCTCTAGTACGCCATCTCACTCGCTGCCCTTTAAAGGTAAAGGTAAAGGGACCCCTGACCATTAGGTCCAGTCGTGACCAACTCTGGGGTTGCGGCGCTCATCTCGCTTTATTGGCCGAGGGAGCCGGCGTACAGCTTCCGGGTCATGTGGCCAGCATGACTAAGCCGCTTCTGGCGAACCAGAGCAGCACACGGAAATGCCGTTTACCATCCCGCCAGAGCGGTACCTATTTATCTACTTGCACTTTGAGGTGCTTTCGAACTGCTAGGTTGGCAGGAGCAGGGACCGAGCAACAGGAGCTCACCCCGTCATGGGGATTCGAACCATCGACCTTCTGATCGGCAAGTCCTAGGCTCTGTGGTTTAACCTACAGTGCCACCCTTGCCTTTTAAAACAAGCTGCTAAATTTGGAGAAGAGGCAGCTGCGGGGGGGGGGGTTGCGCCGATTCTCTTCCAACCCTCCTAGTCTTTCTGTCCATCCCGTTCCCTAAACTTGCCGTACGGCACACTCAAAGTCCTATTTGTTACAGAAGGCAAGGAAGGGGTGGTGATCAGAAGGACTCTGTGAAAAACAGGTGGTAAAAGCTGCTGCTGCTGCTGCCTCGCGGCCTCCCATTCCAAGCCCTACATTTGAAAAGAAAGAAGGGGAAGCTTGCGATTTGGTTGCTAAATTCGAGATGAAATCACACATTGCCGATATAGCACAGGGTCTTGGAGACCACAGCTGAAATTTTGCCTCTGCTGTGAACTCACTTGGCGACCTGAGTAAAGTCGTACCCTCCTAGTCTTGCCTCTGTATCTGGAGCACGGAAGATAATAATACTGATCCACCCTACAAGGCTGTGTTGGTACAATAGGATGATATTGCAGTATGTGAAACAGTTTGAATGACTGTCATTAAGAAGGGCCTTTTAACTTCTATATCGCCAATAATCCTACACTAGTTTGGTGTCCTATAAACAAAGGCATATCAGGTACGGCTGAAGTCCATGTTTTACCATCTCCTACCCAAGACTGGTTGCTTTGAGGGTACTTACAGAATAGCTCCCCTCTCTCTAAAATGGTTACATCCTCATCTCCATTAGTGGAATGGTGCCTTTGCTAACCTTATGCCCAGTTGGGAGACCTCAAGGAACCATTTGGCATCCTTCTCTTAGCTTTGGCCGTAATCCAGTGCATGAATCTACTTCGTAAGGACAAACAGAGGTGATTTCTTCCAGAAAGCTTTAAATGGATGCCCATGAAGTCCTAACATTGGGAGGGGGGGTCATTAATGCCTCTCTTGGATGCTAAACCTTCTGTTCTTAATGTCAGCGTTGATGTATTATAATTCTCCCCTCAGCTTTTCCTCTGCTATTTATATTTCAGCTGGTGCTCAGACACATTTTTAAAGTCATGGTGGATTCCAAGAATGTGTTCTCCAGGAGAAGATACTGTGGACTTTAAGGTGCATAATCGATTCCAGTTTGCCTAGCACAGAAAAGACATCTGTTCATCCTGAAGAATTTTGCGGATTAAACAAGGACCTTCAGTGTAGGAATTAAACAAGGGTTTACAATTTAGCAAGCTTTGGGCTGCTCCCCAAACACCATCCCTACAAATATTTTCCCCAGAAAGATAGATGTATTGATTGTTATAACACTTAAGCAAGGTAACACTTTTTAAAAAAAGAGAGAAAACAGAAAAATGAAAAATGCTGTTGTAATATCACACAGTTGGCTTAATTCTCATAATCAAATACCAGCCAGAACTTCCCCCACCTCAAAAAAGAGGAATTCCAAACTCATGTTTGCCTTATAACACTGTTATAGCAGTAATCACATTTTTAGAAATCCATGTTTTTGCTGAGGTAAAGGTGTTCTTCCCACATAGAAAGCAATGGTCTCCCTGTCAAAAGGCTCTCTTCTGGGAATTCCCAACAACTTAGAATTTTAGGTCTTTTAAATCTATTTATTCTGCACTTTTCAGCTTAACCGAAGTCCATCAAGACAATTCACAATTAAAACTATCAAACACTATGGCAGTTAAACAGTATAAACAATACTGGAAAAAGCACCAGTGAGGAAAAGCTGCTGGTCCTATGCACTATGGCAGACAAAATTAAAGCAAATAGTAAACACACATCTGGAGATGTATAGCAGAGGGAGAATAAAATGAGCTATTGAGGAAGCGCTGAGGTGATGACTTCTCCCAAGGCTGTTCTCTCTCCCCCCCTTGCTGTGGATGTTCTAAATTCCCAGGGGCTGCTAATTTATTCCCATTTCCCAGATAATTGAAAATGAGAAACTGACAACAGAAAATGGAAACAGACTGTACTAAATCTTGTGTGTTTGCAGCTTCCTTTGACATCCAGTTCTGACAAGTTAAAGGGACGCGGGTGGCGCTGTGGGTAAAACCTCAGCGCCTAGGACTTGCTGATCATAAGGTCGGCGGTTCGAATCCTCGCGGCGGGGTGAGCTCCCGCCGTTCGGTCCCAGCTCCTGCCCACCTAGCAGTTCGAAAGCACCCCTAAGTGCAAGTAGATAAATAGGGACCGCTTACTTGGCAGGAAGGTAAACGGCGTTTCCATGCACGGCGCTGGTGCTGGCTCGCCAGTGCAGCTTCGTCACGCTGGCCACGTGACCCGGAAGTGTCTTCGGACAGCGCCGGCTCCCGGCCTCTAGAGCGAGATGAGCTCACAACCCTAGAGTCGGACACGACTGGCCCGTACGGGCAGGGGTACCTTTACCTCTGAGAAGTTATACAGCGCCTTTCATCTGTAATCTCGAGGGAGCTTGGAAAGAAGTGACCAGTACCACAACCTTTATTTAGGCCTATAATTGAAGCCCTCAAAAGGGAAGCCATTTTTATTTTTATTTTTTTAGTGAAGTCACCTCCAGGCCAGTGAGGCTGTCAGGAAGCCACACAAAACAATTCTTGGATCCCTGGGCTGAGGGGAGGTGTGCTGTTTCATTTTCCACTAGACTGCTCCATCCTAGGCTTTTTAAAGACATGTTTTCTGTGACAGGTACAAAGAGTTCCAAGGAGACAATATGGCGGGAATCTCTGAGGAGAGGCATTGCCAGACTCACAGATGTGCAGCCTGAGGGGGAACTAGCAGGAAACGGCTATTTAAATGCTGACAGGACCTAGGGTTCATTGTTGTGTGGGTGTTTTTGTTTGGTTTTGTAGCTTCGAGGCCACAATTCGTTTAACACATTGAGGGCTCCAGGCATCTTGACAAGAGCAGAGCACAGCAAGTTCAGAACAAGTTCAAGCACCCAAGCATGCCCTACGGCCTGAGCCCTAAACAGATCTCAAAGAGTTGCTTTCATTCATCCGCAACTTGTCATCTCAACACAAAAACCTACCAGAGGGAACGTTCATAAAAACCAGTGAAGTCAATTTTGATGGCTGCTGTTGTTATGTACTGAAGTTCTCACCCTGGGCCAGCAGGGGGATACTGTAGATAGTTTTCACTCAGGTCCACGTCAGTTATTTTAGGCGGGAAACCCTGGGTTGTTGTTGCTACAATGTTGAAAGCTGGCTGCCTATAAAAGCAGGCCGGCTGAGCTGTTTGCTGTTCAGTTTCTGTTCCAGCTTACAAAATAAAGAGCTGCTTGGAGAAATCGCTGTGTCGTCTGCCATGTCTACCCACTATTCAACACTGGCGACGAAGGTGGGATCGGTGGACATCAGAGCACAGCCAGATGCGGCCATCCTCTGAACTGAGCTGAATCACAGAGCGAAATCACTGAGCGAAATCACTGGACAGAACCAATTCAGAGCTGACTGTTCTGGCTAGAGCACTGTGTTCCATCCATCGCCCTTCTCTCCGGCATCGGAATCATGGCTTCACTTGTGCCTCTACCGCCGTTTGCGCCAGCCTCTGAATCATGGGACTCCTACCTCGCTCGGTTCGACTGCTACCTCCAAGCCAACGAGCTGACAGCAGTATCAGAGGAACGGAAGCAGGGCCTATTCCTCAGCCTCTGTGGGCCTGAGGTGTTTGAGACGGCCCGAACATTGGTTGCGCCTGAAGCAGTCCAGGCAACACCATGGGACACGATCCAAGAGAAGCTCCGCAACCACTACGCACCAAAGCCGTCCAAGATTGCTGCCCGCCATGCGTTTTACCACCGGAACCAGGCAGAGAGGGAGTCACTGGACCTCGCTCGTACCAGGTGGCACTCGAAGACGGACGCTTGTGGCGCCGGCACATAGACCAGCTTAGGCGCAGGGTTGGGGACTTGGACACTACCGTGGTGCCCCCAACTGCGCTTGTGGCTCCAGAAGAGACACTTACAGATGGCGAGGCTCCACCTACACCTCCCTCGCAAACTGCCAGCATGGAGCCGAACCAAGCCGCTTCAGAGGGTCTGCCAGACTTACCGCAGACTCAGACCACTCCACTTGCGGAGGCTCCACCCACAGCAGCGGATCCAGGGGATTTGGTTTCAACGCCACCTAGGGTCGCACCACAGCCTCAGCAAGAATTGTGTGGCCCCCCGGACTTGGCTACCAGTCCCCGGCGGTCTGGCAGAGTTTCCAAGTGCCCAACTTATTTAAAGGACTATGTTGTTGGACATGTATCACTGTTGGTCTAAGTATGGGAAATGTAACCGATATGCTTTTGTGCCTAATTGAACCATTACGTGTAGTGCTGTATATAAGGAAACCATTACGATTGTAACTAACGCCTTATCTCGGTGGGGAGGGGTGTTATGTACTGAAGTTCTCACCCTGGGCCAGCAGGGGGATACTGTAGATAGTTTTCACTCAGGTCCACGTCAGTTATTTTAGGCGGGAAACCCTGGGTTGTTGTTGCTACAATGTTAACAGCTGGCTGCCTATAAAAGCAGGCCGGCTGAGCTGTTTGCTGTTCAGTTTCTGTTCCAGCTTACAAAATAAAGAGCTGCTTTGGAGAAATCGCTGTGTCGTCTGCCATGTCTACCCACTATTCAACAGCTGTAGCAGCAGCTTAGTGGTTAAGACAGCAACATGTGAGAGTGGAGAAGAATAAATCTTGGTCCATAAGCAATGGGTATATTTTGCATGTGCCCCTCTATTTTCACTTCTTGGGGGGGGGTATGGTTTTACTACATAGTTTACTGTATATACTAAATTACCATGCCTGTTTGCTCTGTCTTCATGGTGGGCTGGCTTAATTGAACCACAACTGATGTAAAAGTATGGACCAATTTAACTGCAGTAACAGCTGTGTGGAGGCCACTGGGAAAAAAGTTGGGTATGCGTACACTCAGATCCACCTAGCGACACTGTGTGGAAGCAAATTTCTGTATATGTATACTTCAGACCTTCCAGGTGTCCCTATTTTCCAGGGACAGTCCCAGATTTACAGAAGCCGTCCCAGTTTCTAATTTGATCCTGGAATGCCCCCCCTTTCCTTTGGACATCCCTATTTTCACATACCCTCCAATATTTCTCCAATGAAAATAGGGATGTCCCCTTGCATAATGATAATTTTACTATTTATACCCCACACATCTTACTGGGTTGCCCCAGTCACTCTGGAAGGCTTACAACATATATAAAAACATAATTAAACATGAAGAAAACTTCCCTGTACAGCATTGCCTTCAGATGGCTCAGGGGTTGGATAACTCCATACCCTCCAACATTTCTCCAGTGAAAATAGGGACATCCTCAGAAATCAAATCAGACCAGGACAGCTTCTCTAAATCAGGAAAATACGGACACTTGGAGGGTCTGTTTTCATTGGAGAGATGTTGGAGTGTATGGAGTTATCCAACCCTGAACCATGTGAATGCAGTTCTGTTTAGGGAAGCTTTTTAATGTTTAATGTTTTATTATGTTTTTATATATGTTGGACACATTTTTATAGAGATTTATTGTCTTTTGTGTCTGCCTTCTGTAATAAAAGTTAGACATAGATATAAGCCATTTCCCAAACTTTAAGAGGAATCAAAAGATGGTGGTGCCAGGGCCGTCTTTACACATGGATGCTATGGGTGTGGGCCACCCAGGCGCCAAATTCTGGGGGGCGCCAGGCGCCCACCACTGAAACCGCTGCCTAAGCTAATGTTGCTGCAGGGAGAGCTCTCTGGAAAGTCTCGCTCACCAAAGCCGGGAAGAGAGGGAGTGACAGGGAAGAGGCAGACAGAAAGAGAACGTGCCTATCTAGCGATGGGAGCGTGCGCAGGCTCCAGAACCTTCCCAAGAAGAACTCATATATGCGCGCTCGCAAGGGCCTTGCCAACTCCTCTAGAAATAAGGTTGCTCCCACAATGAAAGGCTGCCTGTGATGGTTCTCCCAAGCACAATGCCCACCTGTCTCATCTTTCAGACACCTCCCTACGACCGTAAGCGCATGCGTGGTGTCTTTACACTGACTCCCAATGTGTTCTTTGTCTTCTTTAGAAAAGCTGGTTTTAAACAAACAAAAAACTCCTTTTGGAGCTGTGCAGGCATGAGCGCTATTTATCAAATGATAATAGTGACATAAGCATAAAAAAGTTAATTTGGGGGCTAAACTAAATTTGGGGGCACTGGGCAGATCTTTGCACCCCGGTGGCACATATGCTAAAGACGGCTCTGGGTGCCGTGGGATTTTTCTGGTTTCTGACAGATTCCTGAGCAATCATAAGTAGACAAACTGTTATTCCCCAGTCGTCAGGTATAATGCCCTGCAAATATATGTTACCAGTAGGAGATTATGACCCAGAATACGTGTCATTTCTGTCAACACAGATTCCCAAGAAGTCCTGATCATTCTGCATGCTCCTATCACAGAATCATAGAGTTGGAAGGGACGCTAAGGATCATCTAGTCCAACCCCCAGCAATGTAGGAATATGCAGCTGCGCTCAAACCTGCAACCTTGGCATTATGAGCACCACCTTCTAACAAAACGGGCAACTAATCCATTCAAGTCCTTGAGAAGTGACAGTGCCAAAGCTAGCAGTTAAGAGCATACTGGAAATTGGATGAAAGCAGCCAAAATCTGTTCAGCATGAATGCAGGCCAGGGGGTTACAAGTTGTGGGTCCTGACTGGCTGCATACTTTCCTTGAAGGAAGCCCTGTGCAAGACAGGAGGACTTAAATTCCTAATAAACCTTCAGAGGATTCGTCTGCATGGTGATTGCTTAATCCCTTCTCCACCTCCCAGCTGGCTTCCATTTTTCCGTTTCCAGCACCATCTACTTCTCAGACTCAGAACAGGCTGCAGGTGCTTTTATCCCAGTGAGTCAGGATTACACCTCCCTCTAAATCAGCACAACTCTGTATGGTGATGGCTACAGCACCCCAATGATGAAGCAGAGTATTTGCATTGAAACGTGCCAGGTTCATGAAACCTTTCCTTGAGCAGCTAATTTAATTCATACCTCATTTAGCCGAAAGAGCCGCCAGATGGGATTCAGACATTCCAAGCCACAGCGCCTGGCAGGATCAGTTAATCACTTACACAGCTTAGCTAAATCCCTTTTTTCTGTGCAGCTCTCTCCTTTCATAGCTACCTGTGTTTTCCTTAGGAATCAAATGTAGAATAAATAAAGGTAACGTGCTTCTGCCCTTGTTTTAAGGGCCAAGCAGGCTACCAAATTTCCCCCTTTATTCCGCACTATCCCGGGAGGAACGGATTCCGAAAAGATATGTGTAAGGTTGTCAACCAGCAGGGCTTCTGTGTCTTGGACAGCAGCCCGCAGACAGCAGAGGAGCAGCCTGCTTTCCCATGTCTTTAAATTTTTTACTATGTTGGACCTATGTTTTATTTGGAGACTAGGCCTGCTTACTTTAGGCATATTTACCAACTGTGCAACTTCTCAAACATACGGACATACTTCAATAAGAGAAAGAGCCAGCAGCTTTTGTTTACGGCAGTGTTTGGCTGGCTTAGTATAAATCCTGTTCAAACTAGGGTTTCCAATTTTGGTTTGGAGAGCAAATGCAAACCATAGTTTGCCTGACAGTTAGAAGGCTCAAAACAGTTGAGATTCCTGCATTGTAGGGGGTTGGACTAGATGGCTCTCAGTGTTCCTCCCAACCTTACAATTCTAGGTTATATATGCAGCTCTCTCCATAATCATGGCATCACTTTCTCCAGCAGCTGATTAACTTTGGGGGGGGAAATAATAGCAGCATGAGTTGACCCAAACCACTCATTTTAGAGCCTGAAAGGACAACCTGGAGCCCTAGGTCTGCAAAGGTAAAGGTAAAGGGACCCCTGACCATTAGGTCCAGTCATGGCCGACTCTGGGGTTGCGGCGCTCATCTCGCTTTACTGGCCGAGGGAGCCGGCGTACAGCTTCCAGGTCATGAGGCCAGCATGACTAAGCCGCTTCTGGCGAACCAGAGCAGCGCACGGAAACACCGTTTACCTTCCCGCTGGAGCAGTACCTATTTATCTACTTGCACTTTGATGTGCTTTCGAACTGCTAGGTTGGCAGGAGCAGGGACTGAACAACGGGAGCTCACCCCGTCGCGGGGATTCGAACCGCCGACCTTCTGATCGGCAAGGCTTTGTGGTTTAGACCACAGCACCACCCACATCCCTTAGGTCTGCAAAAGCCCTCCGCAATTTATCAGTTCAGACTTCTGGAAAGAGTGATCTGTCCTTCTCCTGGCAGACTACTGCCCAGGGAGGAAGAGGGAAAGGAGGAGGTGTCTGAAAGGGGGTGGAGGGAAGAAATGCCCCAGCCACTTTTGATGCCAGGCTTGTCTGCCTCTGCCCCTGGCAGATTACCAAACTGAGCTTGGGAACATGTGAACTATTGATTCCGATACTTGCCCTGGTGCACTGATGCCACTGTTTTGCACCTGTTGTGGAGAGATGGGAAGGGGCTTCTAAGTCAGTGTCTGGAAGAGTGCAGTAGAGTTGCCATTATTGGGATTCCAATCCGTCTCATCAAGGCTATAAATCAGTAGTAGTGAAGCTGTGCACCAGACCTAGCCCACAAAGTTCTGAAACCCTCTTCCAAACTTGGGTGCCTCTTTTTCCCCTTTGAAAAGTGCCATTTCTGCCTCTGGCATGGTGCTGTTGTTAGAAGCTCTTAGAAAGACATTTAGATGAATTCACTCTGTTAAGTCACCTGTGCTCCTTTGCCAGAACCCAAAGGTATTTTCAGATGCATCCTTCAGAAAGCAAGATTAAGCCCAGGCTGCAAAACATGGGCAGCTTGAAGATCACAAGGGACTTATAATTCTGTGTTGGCTCTGGATGAAAACTTTGCAGCTCATCCAGCGCTATCAGACCATTAATTGGTTTGCTGAAGACAGAAAATTTGGACAGTGCATGATAGGATAAAATAAGGGGTTGTTGTATTGATAATTGTTTCCATTCTAAGTCCAGATTGGTATCTTCAGGTAGCGATAGAGCAATGAGTATGTCAGAAGCCTGCAATGACTGAGCTAAACAGCCCATCTCCTTGGAGCTGGTGCGATTGCACCTTGCTGAACCTGTTCAATATTTGATGCTTTCTTCTTTCTTCCTAAGCAGAGAAGTGCTGATGCTTTTATTCTAGGAGGCAGCGCAGACAGGTAGAGGGCAAGCAACTTATTTAAAAGGCAGGGAGAAAGAAGGAAGGAGGGAAGAAAAGAAAAAAAAAGACAGAGAAAGAAATGAATTAGTGATGGGCCATCCCAAGAGAGGGTTCCGGTTGGGTAGGGAGGGAAGAGCCATGAGGAGAAGCCAGCAGTGCGTGAGGATAGGATGTGACAGATACAAATGTGTACTACACTCTCCAGACATGTGGGGGAATTAGGAGAGCATGGATTCTTGCAGGAGGTGTTGCCTTTTACATAGGGGGAAGTTGTATTGTGTGTCTGTCCTGTTTTGAGCAATTAGGGGAAATGCTATATAAAAGTAGCGACCTGTAAACAGCCAGAGGGCTAAAGCTGGCATACGATTCAGTGAAAGTGTGGAATTTTTTTCAAACTGGGTGATAGTTGAATGCTTATCATCACCACCATCTTCCTTCCATCTAAAGATAATTGTGATGGTTGAGTACATTTGCAAGTGAAATGGGGCAACCAAAACATAAGGCAGTGATTTCTGCACACCTGCGGGACCACTGGAACCAACTCCTAGGGGGCGTGGGGGCTTCACTCCCCACAATAAAAGATTGGGGGCAGACCCCAGAAAGTTGGCAAACCTTCCCACTCAAATGGTGTGTGTGTGCACTGCATCGATTATGCAGGGCGTGGCTTACCTGTGCCCCCACAATATTTTATTCAAGTTGGCACCCCTGTGCAGGACTCTCCTGAGCACATGGAAATGTACACATTTGCAAATTGTAAAGGAAAACTCCAAAACTGCTGAACAAGGACCTGTGATTCCCCAAGACTTATAGAAAGTTGGTGACAGTTGATTTAGAAATTCTAGAATAGATCTAGATTTAGAAATTCTAGAATAACTCACTCTGCTGTCTGGAACTTCCAGGTTCACACTAAACTAAATATCAGTGAGAGCAGGATCTCCCCTTTTCGCTATCCCCTTCTGTTTACACAAATCATTTGTTTGTTCCCTTCCAAATCACAGCTAGGCAAAAATCCTGGATTCCTAACATTGTTTTCTTTTGGCAGCTCTCACTTTTCCTCCCCTGGGGCAGGAAGAGTCAAGGATGCAGATACTTGGGTGAAACTGTGTAGGTACAACCATTTAAGCCAATGGTTGAGAGTAGCTGAGACACAGAATCATGGAACCGTACAGTTGGAAGGGACCATGAAGAACCAACCTCTGCAATACAGTGGTACCTCGGGTTAAGTACTTAATTCGTTCTGGAGGTCTGTACTTAACCTGAAACTGTTCTTAACCTGAAGCACCACTTTAGCTAATGGGGCCTCCTGCTGCCGCCGCGCCGCAGGAGCACAATTTCTGTTCTCATCCTGAAGCAAAGTTCTTAACCTGAAGCACCACTTTAGCTAATGGGGCCTCCTGGTGCCGCCATGCCGCCGGAGCACAATTTCTGTTCTCATCCTGAAGCAAAGTTCTTAACCTGAAGCACTATTTCTGGGTTAGCAGGGTCTGTAACCTGAAGCGTATGTAACCCGAGGTATCACTGTACAGGAATCTTTGAAATATGAGTTGAGAGGAAAGCAAAATGGAAGGCAAAGGGTGACAGGGCATCAAGAATGTAAGAAGAGCCCTGCTGTTCAACCCAAAGGCCCATTCTAGCTTAGCACTCTGCTCTCAGGGGGGTCAACCCTCTGGAAAGCACGCAAAAAGGACCTGACCACAGCAGCAACCTCCACGCTTGTGATTCCTAGGTATTGGTATTCAGAGCACAGTGCTTCCACCAGTGGAGGCGGAACAGTCCGTTGTTTTCCACGAATTTGCCTAATCCTCTTTTAAAGCCATCTAAGCTGGTGGATTTTGCAGTATCAGATTCCCGTTTATGTGCCCTTTGTGTGCTTTGAGAAGAAGCGCTTTGCCTATCCTGAAACTCCAATATTCAGCCTCCTTGGATGGCGTCAAGCTCTGGTGCTGGGAGAGAGGTAGACAGCCCTTGTTCTCCCTTATCCACATTCTCCATAATATGCATGATTTTAAATGCACCTCCATCTTACCTTTTTCCTACACTAAAAGCTCCCAAATATCGTAACCTTTCTTCTTAGGGCTGTTGCCCCAACTCCTTAATAATTTGGGTCATCATTTTCTAAACCATTTCCTCTCCAATATCCTGTTTGAGTTGAGGCAACTAGAACTGTACACCGTGTGCCAAGCGCATTTACACCATAGATTTTCACAATGCCATTATGACGCTGGCAGTTTTATTTTCAACTCCTTTCCTAATTATCCCTAGCATGGCATTCACCTTTTCCACAGCTGCCACACACTGAGTTGACATCTTCATGGAGCTATCCACTTCGACCCCAAGCTTTCATCCCTAGTCAGTCATTGGTTCAGACCCCATGAATGCATATGTAAAGTTAGGAGAGAGAAAATGTGCCAGCATGCATCTCTTTTCACTTCCTTACACTGAATAACACTTGCCAATGGCTGCCCATTCACACAGTCTTGAGAGATCCTTTTATTACTCCTTACCATCTCTTTTTATTTTAACTGCCCTTAACAATGTGGTATCATCAGCAATGTGGTCCAGCTTTCACTTCTATACATCACTACTGGGAAAACCCGTATAGTAAAAGCCATGGTTTTCCCAGTAGTGATGTATGGAAGTGAAAGCTGGACCATAAAGAAGGCTGATTGCCGAAGAATTGGTGCTTTTGAATTATGGTGCTGGAGGAGACTCTTGAGAGTCCCATGGACTGCAAGAAGATCAAACCTCTCCATTCTGAAGGAAATCAGCTCTGAGTGCTCACTGGAAGGACAGATCCTGAAGCTGAGGCTCCAAGACTTTGGCCACTTCATGAGAAGAGAAGACTCCCTGGAAAAGACCCTGATGTTGGGAAAGATGGAGGGCACAAGGAGAAGGGGACGACAGAGGACGAGATGGTTGGATACTGTTCTTGAAGCTACCAGCATGAGTTTGACCAAACTGTGGGAGGCAGTGGAAGACAGGAGGGCCTGGCGTGCTCTGGTCCATGGGGTCACGAAGAGTCGGACACGACTAAACGACTAAACAACAGCATCATCAGCAAACTTGTCTACCTCACTGTTTGCCCCTAACTTTAGTTTTTTATTATGTGCATTTGCAGTCTTAACTCAGCTGCCTAAAGTGTCCTAAATGCGCTTCTATTTTGAGCTGTACTCGTTTATTTTTTCTTCATTTGTTTTTTCTCTTTCAGCATGAACCACTTTTGAAGCAACATTTTAAAAAACCAAATAAAGATGTGCCAACCAGGCCTCGGCAACTGGTGTTGAGAGAAGTGTACTAAAGCACAGGGGGAAGTGTGAGAGAAGAACAGCCTCCAGCATATTAGGTATTCTGCTCTATGGGAGTGTCATAAGTCTTCCAGCTCTAGTCTCAACCTCATGAACCTTCTGTCTAAAGCTGTTCTTTCCCAGTTCATTCTAAAAGACAGAGATTAGCATTTCAGTCCCTGAAGAACAGTCGTAGGCATCACTGCATTTCTCATAAACTGGACAGGAAAACTGAGTCTAGCATTACATCAACTGCTACACATACAAGATCTATGCGCCTCCACAGGAACATGGAGAACATCATAACATACACTGCACATTTTTTGGCCCTTGTTGCAGGAATTTATGTATAGGTTTGGGGGGTTGCCCCTCCAGCAGATATCATGCACATGCAGCCCACTAGCAAAATCAGAACAACCATTTTTGTGACTTTTGTGATTTGTCCCCACAAAACACTTCATCACAGTTTCTTCCTATCTATTCAAAGGGCCTTTGCTGCACGATACCAAATATAACAATTCACTGATAAATGTCTCTGTGTACTGGCTCACTGGGAAAACTTCAGAAATTCATACAGACATGTGAGCTCAGCTCCTCAGCAGCCCCTCTGCCTGAGTGATAATCCCTGGCCTCCTGATACCTGAGTGCCAGACAGGTAGCCATTCCAGAAATAACAAACCCAGAAGAAGACAAAAGGGTGTGATTAACTTGGCTGGGAAACAGGGACATGTAAATATCTTTTTTGTTATACTTGATGGGTGTTTGGTGGAGGGCAAGGGGAACCATGGGGCAGGCTCCAAGATGCTCAGATTACTGCCACCAGACCTCCCCTTTCGTGATGTAACCGTGATGTATGAGTGGTGTAATTTGGGGGGGGGGCTGTAACATGGGGATTATATAGGGACGCAGGTGGCGCTGTGGGTAAAACCTCAGTGCCTAGGACTTGCCGATTGTATGGTCGGCGGTTCGAATCCCCGCGGTGGGGGTGAGCTCCCGTCGTTCGGTCCCAGCTCCTGCCCACCTAGCAGTTCGAAAGCACACCTAAGTGCAAGTAGATAAATAGGTACCGCTTTATAGCGGGAAGGTAACAGTGTTTCCGTGCGCTGCGCTGGCTCGCCAGCTGCAGCTTCGTCACGCTGCCCACGTGACCCGGAAGTGTCTTCGGACAGCGCTGGCTCCCGGCCTCTTAAGCGAGATGAGCACGCAACCCCAGAGTTGGTCACGACTGGCCCGTACAGGCAGGGGTACCTTTACCTTTAACATGGGGATTAGCAGCTAATAAAAGTTTGGGGGCTCTTTTGTTGGGGGCTTCCATCTTGTTCCACCTTGTGGCAGGTGGGAGTCCTGTCACGACAGTCTTCAATAAAGACCAAGCCTACTGGCTGCTGTTTTGCTCTGGTATTCCTGGCCGGCGTCCTTGTTTTTTTGCCCTCAGATTTCTCCATTAACACCCTGTACCATTTTCTGCAATGGTGGCAGCAGGATGGTGGGGGGTTGGTGAGCCACCTTCTCCCCTGCCCTCCCCTCAGCCATTGCCTAGTCACACTCCTTGACTGTTGTGGGGGGAGGGGCTGCCCGAGTCCATACTGGTACGCAGGGAGGCAGAGGTGGCTTGGCGGGTGAAGGAGTGTACATGCACAGTGGCTACAGCAGCCTGGGTGCGTGGATGGGCTGCTGCTGCTGCCGCGACTGGTCACGCTTCACCTCTTAACTGCTGACAGGGAGCTGCACCAAGCATTCTCCCTCCCTCCCTCGTTGCATGGGCATCCCTTAGCTGACCACAAGGAGAGAGGAGGCACCACCGCCACCCTAGCCCCAAAGGCCCGGCCAGGAGCGGATTGCATCTCCACAGCTCTGGCTTAGTGAGAGAGCCTGTTTCGGGGGCACCCAGGCAGTGCACACCCCCCGAGGGCTCCGGCAAGCCCAGACATGACCCCACCCCAGTAAAATGGGGCCATGCAGAGCCCCCTGTCCACCCGCCCAAGGGGAAGCCCCGGCGGCCAACATGGTGAGTGACTCCTCCCAACATCGGCAGAGAGGAGGGCTGGGCTGGGGGCACCTTTGTGAGGGTGCCTAGTTTGCACCCCCTCAAAAATTGCGCCTGGGACAACAGCCCCTCTGACACACACACCCCAGGCTGCGCCACTGCCATGACCACATCCTCCAGCCTTACTAACTGAAACTGATCCAAGACAACAGGACTAGACAGTGCTCTAGACACCCAATGATACTCATCTGCTATAACAGCGGAGTCAGGATCTTATCCTCATGACGCTTTGCAAACAAGACACAGCGAGCTGCTGTTGGTTCCACCACCTCCATTGGGCCACCCCTCTCACCCCTTCTTCCCTGGTGGGGAAGGCACCATTTTGTGGTTCGCCTCAGGTGCCAAAATGTCTTGGGCCTGCCCTGCTCCTTCCTGGCCAGGAGGAGCCAATGGTCAGCCTAAAAGACTCTTCTGAGAGGCTGCAGTTATGTGACACACCTCATGCGACAGGGTTTAGCACAGGGGGCAGCAAGGTTTACCTCGCCTGGGCCGGTTCACTCCCACAGAGATCGCTCTGTGGATCGCGTCTGTGTCTGCGCAGACGCGATTTCCAGTGCCGCGGAAGCGAGCCCCTGCTCCATGTTGTGCCTGTTTAGCGCAGCACGCGGGGACTCATCAAGTGGGCGGCGCGGCTCAGGGGCCGTTTAAACGACCCCCATGGGCCACAGATTGCCAACCCCTGGTTTAGCAGCTTCTGACACCTAGGCACTGCCCTCCTCTTCAGGCTTTTGGCTCATGGGGAAAAGCAACATGCAAGCAGAGACAGTGTGGAGGGCTCATTTCTGAAGAGATAATAATAATAATAATAATAATAATAATAATAATAATAATAATTTATTATTTATACCCTGCCCATCTGGCTGGGTTTCCCCAGCCACTCTGGGCAGCTTCCAACAAAATACTAAAATACAATAACCTATTAAACATTAAAAGCTTCCCTAAACAGAGCTGCCTTCAGATGTCTTCTAAAAGTTTGGTAGTTATTTTTCTCTTTGACATCTGGTGGGAGGGTGTTCCACAGGGTGCGCGCCACTACTGAGAAGGCCCTCTGCCTGGTGGTTCAAAACAATTGGGCTTCAAAACTGCACAGAGAAGGGCTGTAGCTCAGTGGAAGAACAGTGACTTGGCATGCGGAAGGTTCAATCCTGGGCATCTCCAGGTAGGGCTAGGATGAGACCCTGCCTAAAATCCTGAAGAGCCACTGCCAGTCAGTTCAGACAATGCTGAGATAGATGGACCTACGATCTGACTCCATATAAGTCAGTTTCAAATGAGTTGCTGACCAGTCCTCTAACCAAAGAGGTCCTTTTAAGTCCAAAGGGGAAGAACACGAGACACTACAGACGGTGCCACTGGAGCTTGCTCCAAGCCAAAATCTACAGCCATCAAAGAAAATCAGAATATTTAAAATTCATTTAAAAATGATTATGGCCAGTTCGTTTTCTCCTGCTGTTTGTAGATAGCAACTCCCATAAGATAGAGAAATACCATTTGCCACCTGAGCGAAGCAGTAGGTACATGTATGCAATATTTCATTCAGAGATCTTCAAACACTGAAACAAACTTTTTAATTAAGTTTCAGAGCTCCCTTGGGCAAGAGGTATTTATTATTAGCTGCTATTAACAGATGGAACTGAAACTTTTATAAAATGTATGTGTGTGTTTAGGAAATTGTCTGAATGGAAACTTTACAGCACAAAGGAAGAACTGAAAGAGAAAGAGAGGGAAGATAACCGGACCCACGAGAACCATCTGCCTGCTGACCATCTGGAAAACTGAAGCAGGATGGCAAAAGGATTTGACATTGCATAACTCCAGCATGAAGTCCAACTGTTTAAAATGACCCTAGACCAAAATATCTATTTAAGTCACATCCTATGTTTGGGCCTAAGTGATTGTGCTCTTTCCTAATTCTCTATCCAAAACAGTGTCTCTGCAGAGCTCAAACAGGTCAAGAGTACTTCAGGGTTCAGCCACACTTACCTTTGCAATCCACAGCAAAACAAAACAAAACCACGCTCGATCGCCATTTGATCTGATTTAGCTGCAAAACGCAGGTTTCCTTGGGGAAAGTGCCAGACCAAAAAAACACAACAGACTTGGAAAGCCCAGATCTGTGACTAGAAATGCAACACAAAAGGATGTGTGGATGAGCCCTCAGTTGCTTAGTCTAACAACAGAGATACAAAATACCAGCCTCTGAAGTATGCAAGTTCCTGAGTCACACAAAGCATTTGCAATTTTCTGTCTTAAATGCAACGGTACAAAGGCAAAACTTGGTCTTGTTTGAACCATTTTCTCCTTACATGGGATAGGGAAATAAAATCCTGCTTTCTGACCCCACTCCACCAAGTATGACTATCCCATCTTCTAGCCTGCAAGGCATCCATATTACCTTTGAAGATGACCCAGAAACTACAACTAATCCAGAATGTGGCAGCTAGACTGGTGACTGGGAGCGGCCGCCAAGACCACATAACACTGGTCCTGAAAGACCTACCAGTACATTGGCTCCCACTACATTTCTGAGCACAATTCAAAGAATTGGTGCTGACCTTTAAAGCCCTAAACGGCCTCGGTCCAGTATACCTGAAGGAGCGTCTCCACCCCCATTGTTCTGCCCGGACACTGAGGTCCAGCGCCGAGGGCCTTCTGGTGGTTCCCTCCCTGCGAGAGGCCAAGTTACAGGGAACAAGGCAGAGGCCTTCTTGGCAGGGCCCTGTTGAACGCCCTCCCACCAGATGTCAAAGAGAAAAACAACTACCAAACTTTTAGAAGACATCTAAAGGCAGCCCTGTTTAGGGAAGCTTTTAATGTTTAATAGGTTATTGTATTTTAGTGTTTTGTTGGAAGCCACCCAGAGTGGCTGGGGAAGCCCAGCCAGATGGGTGGGGTATAAATAATATATTATCATCATCATCATCATCATCATCATCATTATGTTTGCATATACAGAGTACATGCGTAAAGTCCAACACATATTGGCTCAAATTATGCAGCTGATTGGACTAAAGGCCTTAAAACCTCCTGCCACCAGTCTACCTCTCTTAAGCTCCACCCCCTTGCTAAAATAATGGGGATTCTTAACAGCCAAACCCCTGGCCTGAAGATGGGCACTTTCCTGGTACCTCCTCAGGCTTGGGAGAAGAGGTTCATCAGGGTCCTAGCCCCAGTTCTGACCACAAACTCCTCACTTAGCTGGTTCCTGGGCACCACCTTCATGTTAGGAGCCTGTTCCTCAGCCATCAGCATAGCAGCTTCTGACTTAGGACTCAGCTACATTAGCAAAGAAAAAGCATTTTATATGTGTTATATGGAAGTGAGAGCTGGACTAGAAAGAAGGCTGATCGCCGAAGAATTGATGCTTTTGAATTATGGTGCTGGAGGAGACTCTTGAGAGTCCCATGGACTGCAAGAAGATCAAACCTATCCATTCTGAAGGAAATCAGCCCTGACTGCTCACTGGAAGGACAGATCCTGAAGCTGAGGCTCTAAGACTTTGGCCACCTCATGAGAAGAGAAGACTCCCTGGAAAAGACCCTGATGTTGGGAAAGAAGGGGATGACAGAGGACGAGATGGTTGGATAGTGTTCTCGAAGCTACCAGCATGAGTTTGACCAAACTGCGGGAGGCAGTGGAAGACAGGAGTGCATGGCGTGCTCTGGTCCAGGGGGTCACGAAGAGGCGGACACGACTAAACAACTAAACAACAACAACATGCGTTATAACATTGCAACACCAGATGGCCAAAGTGGAGTCCTGTCTTTCGCCAAATTGATTTCCCTCTTTGAGGTTTACAACGCATTTTCCTGAAACCCATTTCTGATGCGTCTAGATCCAGCCTTAGATTGCTCATCCTTCCCCTCTCGCCCCAAGCTCGAGGCCTGGGCCACTACAAGGGAGCCGTTTGCTCTGCAAGTTCAATCAGCCCACAAATGAAGATCTCTAATGCCATTTCCTTATCTAACCTCATCACAGCTTGACCAACTCAGTTCTCTCAAACCACGGATAATTTCCTGTCCTTTCCAGATATGGTGATGCAGAGGAAAGCTATGACAATTCACATTTCCAAGCGAATGCAATTAAGTAAAAGCTGATGGGAACACGACAAGAACAAGGACAGGGACAAACAAAGAGTAATAGAAGATCTGGGTGTAAGATTAGACATCTGCAATAAAGCCTAGCCTTTGCCCCTAAGAGGGAAATTGCTCTAAAGAAACATCTCTACCCAGGAAGCTTTGTTTTTACTGTGCAGTTGGAGAAACTAGCAGTTTAGAAAACTTTCCCATCCTTGATAAGGCAATATGATCCTTAAACCAGATGTTTGAAAACAGTGCTACTTCGTGTGGTTCTACACTCACATGGCATCGGGCATAGGACCTGAGACCTGGATCAATGGACAGGTTTTGTTTTGTTTTTGGAAAGATTCTGTGAAAGGCTTTTTTTTTTTTAGTCACTCCATCTTATTGAAGATGTACAGGATGGTCTTTTGGCTAACATCAAGGCTCTGTGCACACGTAGCATTTGAAATGGACAGGGGTCATTTTTGCAGAGTGCCCTTTTGTACACAGCCATTTGCAATCGTACACACCTTTGAGTGATAACGTAATCTAAAGTGACAGCTGTGTACACACACAGGTAGGCATGTTTTTGAATTAGTGTGCAATGTTGCTCTCTTTTTCCTTCTCAGTTGGTGTTTCCACAGACTTAATTTTTTTAAAAAAAATACTATTTGCAGGCTTCTGAAAGAGAGGGGCTGGAAACTGGTGTGTTGGTATAAATAATAATAATAACAATTTAAGATATTATTTATACCATGCCCTTCTGGCTGCGTTTCCCCAGCCACTCTGGGTGGCTCCCAACCGAATATTAAAATATAATGATTCATCCAGTATTAAAAGCTTTCCTAAATAGGACTGCCTTCAGATGTCTTCCAAAAGTCTGGTAGTTGTTGTTCTCTTTGACATCTGGTGGGAGGGCGTTCCAAAGGGCAGGTGCCACCACTGAGAAGGCCCTCTGCCTGGTTCCCTGTAACTTCACTTCTCACAGTGAGGGAACCACCAGAAGGCCCTCGGTGCGGGACCTCAGCGTCTGGGCTGGATGATGGGGGTGGAGACGCTCCTTCCGGTATACTGGGCCGAGAGTATATTAGGACCCAGAGGCAATTAAGTTACTATACTGCTTTCTACTTTACAAATTTCACTCACATACAAGTTAAACCTGGTGAGGGAGACTGGCAAAGCCCTGCAGTGTACCCCAACAGGATGTGACCCGAGAAAGTGCATTATTGGCACAAAATGGATTATAACCAGTGCTTTTTTTTCTGGGGGCATTCAGGGGTGCACATTACCAGCACCTTTCCTCCCAAAGTGTTAAAAGTGTGGCACTTACTGTAACAACTTCATGGTGAGTGCCAGCACCTTTTTTTGCTTTTTAAAAAACCACTGATATAACCTTCCCTGCAAATAGGGGGTTGCCATATTAGTCAAGATTTGATTTGATTTCAAAGGGGTGAGACAAAGGGGGAAGGGGGTGCTTCAAGGAGAAAAACAAGGGGACAAGGTGCCCATGGATATCCTGTGCCCAAGGCCCCCCCGAAACCTGGCCCTGATCTAGACGACTGAAATATACTCGGAGTCGAGAGTGGATTTCATGCTCTTTACTCAGCTCATAGTGGTGAGGAGGAATGGAAGTTCCCCCACAATATCTGCTTTATATACATTAATTACACAATGGGCTGCACGTGATTGGCTAATTCCGGGGTTCTCCTGTAGGCCAATCAGGTTGTGGATTCACTTCCACCTAGAGCTGGATTGGGTGGCTCCTGCGGACCAGTCATACAGCTGCATTGTTCTAGGACCAATCAGACTGCTGCATTTTGGATCCTATTGTTCTAGGACCAATCAGACTGCTGCATTTTGGATCCTATTGTTCTAGGACCAATCAGACTGCTGCATTTTGGATCCTATTGTTCTAGGACCAATCAGACTGCTGCCTTTTGGATCCTATTGTTCTAGGACCAATCAGACTGCTGCATTTTGGATCCTATTGTTCTAGGACCAATCAGACTGCTGCATTTTGGATCCTATTGTTCTAGGACCAATCAGACTGCTGCATTTTGGATCCTATTCAACTCAGTACATAACAACGACCCTTGCTTATTCTGTCAACCAGCCTCTTGCTCTAAAACCATGAGCAGGACTTGTAAGCAGGACTCTTGGGTGAGGGTGTTTTGAAGGGGAGGCCCAGAGTGCTGTTTGTAGGACCAAGAGACATGGCAGCCCTGTATAGGGAAGTTTTTAATGTTTGAAATGGGGCGGTGTTTTTATATTTTGCTGGAAGCTGCTCAGAGTAGCTGGGGCAACCCAGTCAGATGTAGTTTGGATTTGATATCCCGCCTTTCACTCCCTTTAAGGAGTCTCAAAGCGGCTAACAATCTCCTTTCCCTTCCTCTCCCACAACAAACACTCTGTGAGGTGAGTGAGGCTGAGAGACTTCAGAGAAGTGTGACTAGCCCAAGATCACCCAGCAGCTGCATGTGGAGGAGGGGAGACGCGAACCCAGTTCACCAGATTACGAGTCTACTGCTTACTGATGTGTGGCATATAAATAACAACAACAACAATTACTACTACTACTACTACTACTACTACTACTACTACTGTTACTAAACCACAAGGCACTAATAAATTGCTAGAACCAGAGCTGCTGTATAATCAGGAATAGAATCTGTGGCCAAATACACCACCATGTGGGTCTGCTTCTCTTTGGCATTTGTTTATTTCCTTGTATACTTTGCTATCACAAGACCGCTGTCGCTTCACCAAGAGATGTTTTTAAACTGGGTAGGGAGCTAGGCAGATAGACAGCCAGGTTTCAGGTGAAGGGATTTTGGCTGCTTCCAGACTGGGGTTTAATTTGAACATCGTCCATTGAGATTACCAAACGAGTCGTTGGCAACCGTTTGTTTTACTTGCTGGATTTAACATCAGAAAGGGACAATCTGGATTAAACGGGAAGGGACCATAGACACACTCACTTGGCAGTAAGCCCCTCTGAACTCAGGCGGACCTTTCCCTGCTTAAAGCCATGTGAGCCAGCAAGTACAGCCGCCCCTCCCCACTCCCTCTGCTTGGCCCAGTAAAGGATACCCCGCCCCACGCAGCAAAGCTCAGAGAAGATGGCATTGCCAAGGTGGTTCCAGAAGGCTTCCTGGCTGGGGATCCCACTGCACCCCTCTTTTCCAGACTCTGCTGCAGATGAGGATGGGATGAGAAACAGCTGCTGGTTGGCTTCTTTACCTCCAAAACAACAACAACTACAGTTTTAAAGTTTCCCCTTGACTGGCAAAGGTTGTCTAGGGTTGCACACAAAAGTTCTCCAGGCCTAACTTGGAGATGCCAGAGAGAGATTGAACTAGTGACGTTTTGTGTGTACAGTGGTACCTCGGTTTACATATGCTTCAAGTTACAGACTCCGCTAACCCAGAAATAGTACCTCGAGTTAAGAACGTTGCTTCAGGATGAGAACAGAAATTGTGCTCCGGCAGCAGCGGGAGGCCCCATTAGCTAAAGTGGTGCTTCAGGTTAAGAACAGTTTCAGGTTAAAAACGGACCTCCGGAACGAATTAAGTACGTTACCAGAGGTACCACTGTATTGCAGGTGATCTACTGCTGAGCAATGGATGTCCCCTTAATGAATTTTGGACTTTAATGAATCCAAAATACCAAACTAGACAGGGGGCAGCCAATCAGCCTCTGCTAGAGGCAGGTGATTTCTGCTGAGTGCGAACCAATCATACATGATTCTGCCCTTTGTACACCTGCCTAAGTCACTGCTGTAGGCATATTTCCTTCAGGTAAAGAAGCACAGGTAAGTCACAGGCCCAGGGTGTAAGCGTCTCCAAGGGTTGGTAATTCTGACTCTGAAAGTATCAGACATGTGAGAAATACTGTTTTAAATATCAGTGACCTTTACATCACACACAACCTTGCCAACTCATACAGCAACATAAGCCCTGCTCAGAAGGGGTGGTATCACTTTATCTAATTTGTACCTCATTGCACGGCTTAGACTAATCCCAAAAACATTTTTCAAATTCCTAGGTGCCAATATCAAATTACAGCAACCCTGGCTTAGGGCCAGAGGACACACCAGTTGCATGCCAACGTGCTCATTAAGACTCCAACAGCTGCTGCTTCTAGGGAAACGCAGCTTTGAGAGGAGAGTTTCAGCTGACAAGCGTAGATTGTGGGGTGCGTCACTGTCCCCCATTTTGTGCTTTGCCACTCAGAGCCCCCCACCCAACTGCTTTCCCATCCAAGGGAAGCCAGATGCGTGCTTGCAAGGGTAAATTTGCTTGGATCTCAATAGAAGGGAAATGACTCTGTTGGAGTTGGAGAGGGCAACCGGAACGCTGTCCTCCAATCTGTCACTTCTCAACTGAAAATAGCCCTCTGCCTCACCCCTATCAAAAGGATGCTTCCCTAGAAGAAGCAGCCAAGGACAGCTCCAGATTTGAACGTGCCTTGGGGAAAGTGCTCATCGTGGGCTTCTAACACCCAGTGAGACTTCCCCGCATGCTTACCGGAAGTGGCAGCCATCCAGCGGCACTGACAGGAGCGCCACCGCTGTGTGGTTGGACCCTAGGGGCGCCCAGTGTCCCCTTTTGCACCAGACAAACTGGTATTGCAAGTGCTGCCCAGGGTGGTATCCAGTTTCCCCAAATGTCCCATAACATCAGATGCAGCATTCGGTTTTACTAGAAGTGCAGACGAGAGAGTTCTTACTGTAGGTTGAGGTGGCTGCGTGGTCCATCTTTGTTATTTGCTGCTTCTTCTTCTTCTTGCTTAACTAAAGGAAGCCTCAGCTCAGCAGGGGAAGTACTGTACGCCTTTGTGCCTTGCCCAGGAACATCCAAGGCAGTTCCATTTTGAAGGCATCTCCAGCATTTGTCTAAGTATACTGTGCACTACGGGATGCGGGTGGCGCTGTGGGTTAAACCACAGAGCCTAGGACTTGCTAATCAGAAGGTTGCGGGTCGAATCCCTGCAACGGGGTGAGTTCCCGTTGCTCGGTCCCAGCTCCTGCCAACCTAGCAGTTCGAAAGCACGAAGTGCAAGTAG
The DNA here is from genome assembly GCF_027172205.1 of Podarcis raffonei. NCBI lineage: Eukaryota > Metazoa > Chordata > Lepidosauria > Squamata > Lacertidae > Podarcis > Podarcis raffonei. The sequence continues at coordinate 6,145,851 of NC_070607.1, read as the reverse complement.
ATAAATAGGTACCGCTCTGGCGGAAAGGTTTCCGTGCGCTGCTCTGGTTCGCCAGAAGCGGCTTAGTCCTGCTGGCCACGTGACCTGGAAGCTGTACGCCAGCTCCCTCGGCCAATAAAGCAAGATGAGCGCTGCAACCCCAGAGTCGGTCACGACTGGACCTAATGGTCAGGGGTCCCTTTACCTTTACCTTTACTGTGCTCTACACTGAATCTGCCATTAGCCATTTATAACTCAATACACCTGCTTGTCTATACTGTAATATATAATGTGCACTTTGGCCTTAGCAGGAGGTTTTGGGGGGTCTTTTTTTTGCCCCAGTTACTTTTCCATTAGTGAAGAAGCGGCATTACCCTAAAATAGTAGGTGATCAAATTAAAGGGATGCAGTCGCGGATGTCTAGACGGCTGTGAAATATTTTTTTGATATGGCTCCATATTTAACTGTCACCTTTTTGGGTGGTAATATTTCTGTTTGAAGTTTTGTAATTGCGGCTCTTTCAGTGGCACCCAATGATAGTTTATATTAATTGTGCATGTGCACTGCGCCAGAGGGGGAGATAAACCTTTGAAAAGAGCAAGGCTAATTCCTGAAGAACTTGTAAATCAAAATAGGGCCTATGAGCTGGAGGAAATGGTTTCGAGTCCCTTAATTATGCGGTCCTTGGTTCATTATTCAAAGGTGCTGATCTCAGTTCCATATTCTGGATGAAACTGCACTTCCATATTAAATGAGGAGGTAACCAAACAACCTTAGCATGTCTGCCCAGAGACACAAGCCTCTTTCAGGAGTGTCTCAGGGGCCATGTGGTGTAGTGGTTAAGAGCAGTTGACTTGTAATCTGGTGAACCGGGTTCGATTCCCCGCTCCTCCACATGCAGCTGTTGGTGACCTTGGGCTAGTCACACATCTCTGAAGTCTCTCAGCCTCACTCACCTCACAGGGTGTTTGTTGTGGGGGAGAAAGGGGAAAGGAGATTGTTAGCCATTTTGAGACTCCTTCGGGTAGTGATAAAGCGGGATATCAAATCCAAACTCTTCCTCTTCTTCTCTACACTCCAGGTGGAAGCTGAATGCTGTCATCTAATGGAAAAAAATACTCATCCTGCAGCTCAGCTGGGGCACTGGTAGTTTTTAACCAGCCTCTGCTCTTGTGCAACTTTACCTGCAGATGTTAGTTGGAATTCAATATAGAAATGTGGGGTATTTGGGGGGGGAGATGAGGTCCACTTGTGCAACAGGAATTTCCCCCTCCTCCCCTCACACCTCCCTAAAAGTATTTGGGGGGTTCCCCAAACTCTCCAGAGCAGATTTAGGGGGGAAACAGGGTCTGGGAGAGGAGGAAGCTAAGTCCTGTTAAGCTCAATGAACATGTTGACCCAGTGTGTGCCAAGGTAACTTCCATGCAAGGGATCATTAGGAGAGGAATTGAAAATAAAACTGATGTAATTATATAAATCTTCAGTGCGACCACATTCAGAATGCTGTGTTCAGTTCTGGGCACCACACCTCAAAAAGGATATTGTAGAGATAGAAAAGAGCAGCTGAAATGACCCAAAGGGGTGGAGCAACTCCCCTATGAAGAAAGGTTGCAACATTTTGAACTTTTTAGTATAAGATAAGGTGAGTAGTGATGTAGTGATGTATGGAAGTGAGAGCTGGACCATAAAGAAGGCTGATCGCCGAAGAATTGATGCTTTTGAATTATGGTGCTGGAGGAGACTCTTGAGAGTCCCATGGACTGTAAGAAGATCAAACCTCTCCATTCTTAAGGAAATCAGCTCTGAGTGCTCACTGGAAGGACAGATCCTGAAGCTGAGGCTCCAAGACTTTGGCCATCTCATGAGAAGAGAAGACTCCCTGGAAAAGACCCTGATGTTGGGAAAGATGGAGGGCACAAGGAGAAGAGGACGACAGAGGATGAGATGGTTGGACAGTGTTCTTGAAGCTACCAGCATGAGTTTGACCAAACTGCAGGAGGCAGTGGAAGACAGGAGTGCCTGGCCTGCTCTGGTCCATGGGGTCAGAAAGAGTCGGACACAACTAAACAACAACAAGGTGAGGAAAAGGAGACATGACTGAAGTCCAACCCTACCTTAGATCAAATCTATGCTACCAGGTGCCATAAGAAAGCTGCAGAGATAGCGCAGGATAGTGCACACCCAGGAAATGATCTCTTCCAGCTTCTGCCTTCTGGAAGAAGGTACAGGGTTATAAAGACTAGGACTAGCTGCCTGAGAAACAGTTTCTATTCAAATGCGATTTTGGTTTTAAACACAGTGTAGGAGTCTCTATGGGAGTATATTGTATTTAATTATGGGGTATCACAGTTTTTAGGGGGCTAACCAGGCTGGGATAGCAGGCTTGTTGGTTTCTGAATGTCTGGTGTAGATTTTCCAATTTTGTTGTTCTGTATGGGATAATGCCAATAAAGATTATCGTATCGTTATTTTAAAAAATGCACAGCACAGAGAAAATGAATGGAGAAAAGTTTTCCTCCCTCATTACACTAGACATCCAATAAAGCTGAATCCTGGGGAAATCAAGATGGATAAAAGAAAGTGCTTCTTTACACAGGGTATAGTGAAACTATGGAGCTTACTGCTCCAGGGGGCAGGGATGGGCGACCAACATGGATGGCTTTCAAAGAGGAACAGACAAATTCACGGAGGCCACTTGCCATAATGGCTATGCCTCTGCAGTTGGAGGCAGCAAGGCCAATTTCTGAAAACCACAGGAGATGAGACGGCTCATGAGTTCATATCCTGAGTTCTGGTCTTCTACAGGCAACTGTTTTGCCATGATGAGAACACGATGATGGATTCGATGGGCACTGGGAAGGCAGGGACCGCCAGTCCTGGCAGGTGCTTCAGTGGGGCAAGACCTCCTAGAAAGAACTGCAGAGACCACTAGGCCTGAGCTGTGCTTTGTTTAATTGAATAAAGATCCAACTGCACTGGCCTTGGGTGATTTGTTGTTTTGGTTGCTGTGCTACGCCTGACTCCAACCCTGACAGTTCCACAAGCAAGGAGACACTGCTTTAACTGTGTGGAGAAAGCATTTTCTTTTTTTTTGCCTTGAATCTTCCAACATTCAGCTACATTGGGCATCCACAACTTCTATGAGAGAGACAGGAAAAACAACAATTTTTCTCTAGCTCCTTTCCCCATGCCATGCATAGTTTTATAGAAGTCCATCATGTCTCCTTTTTTAAATATTTTTATTAGTTTTTTAACATATCATTTTCAAGAATAATTAAACATACTTTTATATCTTATACAATTTTTTTATGACTTCCATCAATCACATCTAGAAATTTTCCAATCTTTTCACTTAATTTACATTTCTTACTTTCACTATTACATTTAAGTCTCATAACTAATATCTCTCTTCTTTCTCTTCATTGCAATATTTCATATATTTCTCCTTACAAAACTATTGTAGTCCTACTAGCATAATTTGTTGATTACAGTTGCTCTTCAAATAATTCGTATATTTCTTCCAATCTTCTGTAAATCTCTGGTCCTGCAGGTTTCGAATCCTTCCTGTCATTTTATCCAATTCTGCATAGTCCATTAATTTTGTCTGCCATTCTTCTTTCGTTGGTATTTCTTCTTGTTTCCATTTCTGAGCTAACAATACTCTTGCCCATCATGTCTCCTTTTACTCACCTTTTCTCCAAACTAAAAAGGCCCAAATGCTGTAACCTTTCTGCATAGAGCAGCTGCTCCGTCCTCTTGAACATTTCAGTTGCCCTTTTCTGAACTTTTCCCAATCTGTTAATTCCCACAGACCCCGAAATTTGCCTGCTTGCCTTCCTTCTCCACTGATCATGGCACCAGCAGGAAGGTCTTGTGCTGGGAAAACTGGCAACAGCCGGCCCTTCATTTCCTGTCCCCCTTTGCCAAAACGAGCTTGCTTGCCCATGGAGGAAACTGTCAATGACAGGAGAAGACCCTCTTATGAACTGGGCCTGAAGAGATCTGAGCTTGGCTTGCAATGCAGCATCAAAATCTGAACTGAAGGAGTTCATTGAACTGAAGGACATTCATCCAGTGCTTTACCAACTGCACTGGCTCACGGTGGAGTACAGGGTCAGGTTTAAGGTGCTGGTTTTGACCTTTAAAGCCCTATGCAGCCTAGGACCCTCATACCTACAGGACCGCGTCTCCTGGTATGCCCCGTGGAGGACCTTAAGGTCCACAAATGACAACACTTTGGAGGTTCCAAGTTGCAAGGTGGTTAGATTGGTCTCAAATAGGGCCAGGGCCTTTTCAGTACTGGCCCCGACTTGGTGGAATGCTCTGTCACAAGAAACTAGGGCCCTGCAGGACTTGACATCTTTCCACAGGGCCTGCAAGACAGAGCTGTTCTGCCTGGCCTTTGGTTTGGACTTAGTCTGACCCTTATGTTTCCCTCCCCTTATGGTTTTGATCTATGGGCTACTATTAAAATGAGGCTGCATTTTAAATTGTATTTTAACCTGTATTTTAAATTGGTTCCACACACCCCATTATGTTTTTATTGTAATTTTACTAGTGTTAGCCACCCTGAGCCCAGCTCTGGCCAGGGAGGGCAGGGCATAAATAACATTTTTAAATAAAATATTATTATTATTATATTTCAAACTCCACATTTCCAAATCTTTCTTCATCACTGGTTAGATACACTTCCAGAGGATGATCAGGAACATTTGTTATTAAGAATGATGAGAAGGACACTTCAGAAGATTACAGTCAAAACTATCAATCATCACCCCCAGCAACACCATCCATCATACAACTACGGTACACTTCTGTCCTTTGAATTCTAAAACATTTGCTAATTCATGACGCCAAAAATTTGACATTGACTACCAGTGCCATTTGTAAAGAAAATATAAAAATCAGCTGTCGTTCACCTCCATTTATCTATGGTTGTATGTCACCCTGGGCTCCTTCAAGAGAAAGGGAAAGATATAAATTCAATAAATACCGTATTTTTCGCTCTATAAGACGCACCAGACCACAAGACGCACCTAGTTTTTGGAGGAGGAAAACAAGAAAAAAACTATTCTGAATCTCAGAAGCCAGGACAGCAAGAGGGATCGCTGCGCAGTGAAAGCAGCAATCCCTCTTGCTGTTCTGGCTTCTGGGATAGCTGCGCAGCCTGCATTCGCTCCATAAGACGCACAAACATTTCCCCTTACTTTTTAGGAGGGAAAAAGTGAGTCTTATAGAGCAAAAAATACGGTAACTAAAAATATAATAGGTACCACTTTCCACACGGAAAACGTACAACTTTCTGGTCATTTCAGGCAGTCCAGGAAGCTACGCAATCTCCCTTTCAAAGTGGCCTCATATATCCAGTGAGTTTTCTCATGATATCAACAAAGCCTTTCTATTGGTTGATGATCCTTACAACACCTTTCTGGCTTCCATAAAGCATTTGCAGAGGCTGTCTCTACTTCAGCACGTCTTTGCCCTTAAATATCCAGTCCCAATCCCCCTGCGTAAAGGCCACGCCCTGCGTAAAGGCCACGTTTTACATATTAATAGGCACACACATAAGATGTAGTACTTCTGCCCTGCCAACAATGAACAAATTGGTTATATCCATATTGCATCACAGAAAGTTATGGTGGGAAACCTGGGCTATTTTGCTGCATCAGTGTACCTGGAAGCTGGTAAAAAATAAAATAAAAAGGTAAATGACCTCTGGACAGTTGAGTCCAGTCAAAGGCAGCTATGGGGTGCAGCGCTCATCTTGCTTTCAGGCAGAGGGAGACAGTGTTTGTCCACAGACAGCTAAACTGCTTCTGGCACAACGGGACACTGTGACGAGTGCCAGAGTGCACGGAAACACCATTTACCTTCCTGCCATAGTGGTATCTATTTATCTACTCGCACTGGTGTGCTTTCGAATTGCTAGGTTGGCAGAAACCGGAATAGAGCAGACTTAGCTACCAGGTGTTGGGAGATATGTCAATGGAGGAATTTGCCTTATCTCCTTTTAATGCCAGGTAAGTTCAGTTCTGGAAATCACTGCCAAATGACTTAACACATTGGCCACAGTCGTACGTAATGCAAAGCCTTGGTTTACTGTACCATACAAGACCGCATCCAGACAAGCCCTTCTGCTTCACTTTTCTGTTCATGGAAGTAGATCAACAAACCACAAAGGGGAGCCAGCATTTGTTGCAGGCCTAGCAACCATGGTTTGTTAAGGCAAAAAAGCCCACGATCCAGAGTTTGGATAGAATGCTAAGCTACCGCTTCATGGTTTGTTTTTCCATTCACACGGAGGGAGACGCAAACCAGAACTTCTGGAGCTGTGTTCACAGGATCTGTGGCAGCTGGTGCCTCTTGTTGCTGGAGGGGCAGAGTTGACAACAGCATAGTTAACGGTAGGCAGAGCCCAGGGCAACAACAGAGAGAGCTGATGGTAGTCTGGGTATTTCAAGGCACACCTACTTGAGAGTAAACCCAATTAACACAGTAGAACTTACTTCTGAATAAAACACACAGGAATGTGTTAGCAATCACAGCTAAGTTGTATAGCATCAGTACGTATTACATATTATACATTACACAGAGTGACAAAACACCTTCAGGAACAGGAAAAGCAAAAAGCAAGCATGTTGGTCCATAAAGGGGAAACCCTCAAAAATCTATAGCTAGTCAATACTTCCATTTGAACAAACCATCACAAAATAGAGGAAAAGCTTTTGCGCTCTCTAGAATTCTTCATCAGGCTGGATGTTACACAAAGCAAGGGATGGGAGGATGAAGAAAAACAAAACAATTAAGTTGGATATTGCAGCCGTTAGGTCATTTATTTAATTTTGTAGCCATGACATCATTTATTATGCCTCATCCATCCCCTGCTATTCCCTTCACATTAACCCTCTAGAGCTTCTTTTCCCCACCCCTTCCAACTACCTAAGCTCACTTTTTGACAGCCCAACCTCACTTCTGAAGCCACTTCTTCCTTCTATTCTGAAGCCCCACTTTGTACCGGTTATCTCTCTCACTCCCATGCCTCCTCGCCCTCCTTTTGTGCAACCCCTCCTTGCACACAGACGGCTTGCATCCTCTTTGTCCCACACACTGCAGCTACTAAGCCCTCTTTTTACCTTCTGCCCAGTTATAAATACACCATCCCTTCAATTCTGCAGACATTTTCATGCCTCCGCTTTCATCTTTATGCCTCCCACTCCCTCCTTTTTTGCACCTCCATTTTTACTTCCACTCATTATCTGCTCCTTGCTTTTCTCGACTCTCCCTTGAACACAGACCTCTCCACGCCCATGGCTCATCCTCTCTCTTATTATGCAGCCTCTTTTGGGCCCACACCCCATGATTTTATACGTTGTTGTATCTGAAGAGCCAAGCTGTCAGCTTGTTCCGTTATGCAGCTAGTTCAGTTACGAATGTTGTACATATATGGGTGTTTGCTTGTTAATAAAATATATCTTCTAAATTACTACAGTGGTACCTCAGGTTAAAAGGGACGCGGGTGGCGCTGTGGGTAAAAGCCTCAGCGCCTAGGGCTTGCCGATCAAAAGGTCAACGGTTCGAATCCCCTTGGCGGGGTGCGCTCCCGTTGCTCGGTCCCAGCGCCTGCCAACCTAGCAGTTCGAAAGCACCCCCGGGTGCAAGTAGATAAATAGGGACCGCTTACTGGTGGGAAGGTAAACGGCGTTTCCGTGTGCTGCGCTGGCTCGCCAGATGCAGCTTGTCACGCTGGCCACGTGACCAGGAAGTGTCTCCGGACAGTGCTGGCCCCCGGCCTCTTGAGTGAGATGGGCGCACAACCCCAGAGTCTGTCAAGACTGGCCCGTACGGGCAGGGGTACCTTTACCTTTACCTTTACCCATGATTATATATGTTGTTGTATCTGAAGAGCCAAGCTGTCAGCTTGTTCCGTTATGCAGCTAGTTCAGTTACGAATGTTGTACATATATGGGTGTTTGCTTGTTAATAAAATATATCTTCTAAATTACTACAGTGGTACCTCAGGTTAAGTACTTAATTCGTTCCGGAGGTCTGTTCTTAACCTGAAACTGTTCTTAACCTGAAGCACCACTTTAGCTAATGGGGCCTCCTGCTGCTGTCACACCGCCGGAGCACGATTTCTGTTCTCATCCTGAAGCAAAGTTCTTAACCTGAAGCACTATTTCTGGGTTTGCAGAGTCTGTAACCTGAAGCATATGTAATCTGAAGCGTATGTAACCCGAGGTGCCACTGTACATTGAATCTGGAACTTCATGTTGAAGCACTGTGCCACGAGTTAAATACATTGTGTGAAGGTTCTGTGGAATATTTGAGGGCTCTTCATATTTTCTCTCACATGTATGAGGCAGCTGAGGAATGAAAGAGGCAGAAGTTTGAGTAGAGTGAGAAGGGAAAGACACTGAACGGAAAAATGTGGCTGTTTTAAACAGCAGCAGCAGTTTCAGTAAAGTAGGAGCGGAATATTACTGAGAGGAAAATGGCAATTTTAAAGCACAGCAGAGGTTTGAGTAAAGCTGGGATGGAGAGTCACAGACAGGTTGTTGTCATTTTTTAAAACTGTTTTTTAACAAAGATAAATAGCAGAGATGGGTGCCACACAGAAGCCAACACTAAACAGCTGGCAGATCAGAGGCTTTCCAAAATCCCTTCTTGCTGTACTCAAACCTTATTTTAAACTGCCACTCTCCCCAGTGTCACTCTCTGCTTGTTCTGCAAGAAGCCAAGTTACAGGGACCCAGACAGAGGGCCTTCTCGGTAGTGGCACCCGCCCTGTGGAACGCCCTCCCACCAGATGTCAAAGAGAAAAACAACTACCAGACTTTTAGAAGACATCTGAAGGCAGCCCTGTTTAGGGAAGCTTTTATTGTTTAACAGACCATTGTATTTTAAGATTCGGTTGGAAGCCGCCCAGAGTGGCTGGGGAAACCCAGCCAGATGGGCGGGGTATAAATAATAAATTATTATTATTAATTATTATTATTATTATTACTTCTACTACTACTACTACTACTACTCAACCCTCTGTCTGCCATTGTTTTAAATGGCACTTTCCCTTCAGTGTCTCTCCACTCCTGCTTTATCCAAACCTCTGTTGTTTGACATGGCCACTCAGTATTATTCCATACAAGCTTCATTCAAACCTCAACTGTGGTTTAAACCATCCACTTCCCCCCCTTTCAGCCTTTTCCCCTGTCTTACTGTACTCAAACTTCTCTCACTTCCATTCTTCAGCTACCTCATGTGACAGAAAGGATGTGGAGTCATCAAGGATTCCACAGCACTTTACTCAAACCTCTACCATTGTTTAAAATCACTGTCTTCCTCTGAAATTTCTGCTGTTGTTTTGAACCAACCACCACTTTCTTCCTCTCAGTGTATGCCACTGCTGTTCTGCAACAGAACACCGTAACGGAAGCCAGAGCACATGGGAACACCGTTTACCTTCCTGCCGCAGCAGTACCTATTATTGAAATACCTGACCATAGTAAAAAAAAGTAGTCAACTGACAGGTACACGCCAAATGACTGTTTCCTTGGCCTCTGTTAAAACTAGGCACTGATACTGCCCAGGAGATTCACATTTATACAGGGAGGGGGGGGAGTTCTGCAGTGAAATAGTATCACATTGAAGCAGATTAAACAGGTGAAAAAATGTACAGCAAGATTCAAGTACACACAGATGAATGCATCATATGGTCACTGAACATATTTGTACATACACTCACACACACCTCTGCATGTCTCATGAGTGTGTGCACACACTCTTTACAGATTTCCAGCTGAGAGGAAAGAAAAAATATGGCATGAAATCTCTTAACATCACTGGCAAATGAAGCATGAAACATACTTTCAAGGAAGAGGCAGTAACGGAGCCAAGTTAAATATTTCATTTCAGGAGCAAACCCATTAATGTTGAGGATTCTGACCTTCAAATTGTGAAATTGCTTGGGGAAGAAATCATAGAATTGTAGAGTTGGAAGGGACCCTGATGGTCATCTAGTCCAACCCCCTGAAATGTAGGGATCTCAGCTGGATCATACATGACAAGTGGCTGGATCCGTAGGGGTTTGGACCAGAGTGCCTTCCAATGACACAGTTCTATGATTCAACCTCTGCTTAAAATCCTCCACTACCTCTCGTTGGAGACTGTTCCACTGTCAAATTTGACACAAGCACACACAGAGAGAAAGAAAAAAATCAGACTGCAGTGAAGAGATTGCCTATTGCTTCCTATTCTTCTAAATGAACGCTGGTTGAAGTCCAACAGTTAGTCACATAAGAGTCAACAGCAAATTGACAAGAGCAACATCCCGATATTAAATTATCTTGCCCAGGAACAGTTTTTTATTAAGGCCATAATTTACTCATGCCTGCTAAGGGAAGGTGACCGTGGATTGAATTATGCTGTCCCTACCTGGGAGGATTTTGACCCTGTGGGCAAAAATAAATAGGAAGGGGGAAGGGGGGAAAGAAAAACAAAGAAATGTAACCTTTCCTCTCCCTGACCTTCGCTTCTTATTCAGATTTTAAATGCAGCCAGTTAGAAATACAATGGAATGAATCAACACCGGTCGCATAGAAACAGCCCGTGCTACTCCTTGTTCAACACACCACAAATGGCTGCCCAGAAAAGTTCCAAAAGATAATTGTAGGGTTGCCATATGCCAAGAATTTCCCAAACATATCTGGAATACTTTTCTGTCTGGATTTTCACTGTTTGAAATATGGCAACCCTAGGTAATTGACTTTTGCACAGGAGTCACCTACAGTCAGCTAGTTGTGTAATGCTATATAGCCAGGGCCGGCCCACACATGAGGTGACCTGTGGCAGCTGCCTTAGGCGGCAGACTCCAAGCAGTGGCATTGCTATGGCTGCTCCACCTGTGATCTGCTCCGGATGACTGAGAAGTAAGGAGAAGCAGCATGAAGTCTCAAGAGAAGCCACTGCCACCACCACTTTTATATGTCACAGAGAATACATTTTATGTTTTGATTTGAACCAACTAGTCAGCTCTTTGGCTGCAGGCTACTAGTCAAACAAACAGTATTTTGAAACTGATCTCTGGCTAAAGTGAAGACCTGTGTAACTACAGATTATTATTACGCACAGTGAAAGCAGGTATACTCCTTAGGTGTCATCGGCATTTGTTTAATCCGTTTGATCATTAACCTTTAGCTTTATTGCAAAGTGAAGCTCTTTCCTAATTACCTACAAAGTATATTACAATCCTTAAACTGCTAGTAAAGATGTTCAGTCAAAGAACCACAACCTAAGCTTTCTGTTGCTATATTAATCACAGCAGCTGCCTGGCTGCAGAGCAAACCCGAATGCTGTTCTATAACAGAAGCCCTACAACTGGCATCACACTACAGCTAAAAAAAAAACCCCTCTCTCCAGATAAAGTTGTCTATCTCAGCAGACAGAGAATATTCTAAAATATGCTTGAAAGTCCCCTCTCTCTCTCTCTCTCTCTCTCTCTCTCTCTCTCACACACACACACACACACAATCAGAATCATGCACAATGAATACTGTGGAGAGAAATAGCAGCCAGAATATATGGTGAATGTTTTCATAGGTCCAAAGTCCCCACTGTGGGAGGACGTGTGGATCCAGAACTAGCCTCCACCGTCCCTTATGGACTCATTGTTAAAACCGTGTTTATGGAAGACAATCTTAATCGGCTACAAGTGATCGCCAAAGAAAGAAGAAGAAAGAAGAGGTGCTCTTTTGCAAGAATCAGCATTTAGAATTCCATGATAAGCCTAAGACAGAGATTATTATATGGAGTTGTGCACTGGAGTGATATAAATGACCAGGCTAGGCAGAGCACGATGCAGTACAGAGTGTGCTTTTCTGTTACGGATGTGGAGAAGGAAACAAATAAAATATTTCCAGGGAAACCTTCCCCCTGCCAGCTTGAGCCCTCCCCGCTATAAACACTATTAAGAGATATAATCATTTAACTCTCACCCCTTCCAATTTTCAGGACTGAAGGGTACATTCGCCAGAACGAGTTACAGGCTGCTGAATGGTGACAGCAACCCAAGATCTCTGTTCAGCAAGATAATGAGTTTTAATTCGCAGACATTCCTTTCAAAAGAAAGTTATGGTATACATTTCCTTTAAGGATAGACTGAGCCGTGAAAACTGCTTATCCACAGGCAACACTTCACACAGAGCTGCTCTATGAAAGAGGTTGACTTTTAAAAACTTTGAGTAGCCAGTCCTGTTTTTAATGGCTTTACCTTCTTTTGTATCCATGTTGTGGTATAAAACCCTGAAATATAAATACATTTACAGAATCTATTAACTGACTTAGAAGTGTGTCCTCGGTTCTTCAACAAGCAAATAATAATAATAATAAAAGATGTTTGGGATTTTTTGCAAGCCTGTGCTTTCTAAGAAGAGGCCTCTCTCCTTCCTCTCCTTTCAGACAGGAGGGATTGCCTCACCTAAGATGCTCATGTTTGCTGCGATTCAGGCATCCCACCATTTAAACCCAAAGAAAGCTTTCTTTCTTCAGACCTCTTATCTTACTTGTGGGTGCATCCACACAGAGCAATACATTTGCACGATCTTGGCTTGAAAGAGTTGCCAGAAGGAGGCATACAACTTAGGGACCCTGAATTTGTGGAGGGTTCACTCCTATTCTTCTAGAAAAAGAGGTGCTGGAACTCACCACAGACACCTCCCTCATTTCCTTAGAATGGCAGTGGCGCCCACCAGGAGTGCCAACTTGGCCCCGCGACCATGGGTGCCTGGGCCGTCGTGGGTGCCATGCAGCATGCGTGGCCCTGGCATCGAAATCTGTGGGTGCACAGTGCCTTCATGTGGAATTTTGTGGGTGCTTGGGCACCCAGGGCCCCAGGGAGTTGGCACCTATGGTACCCACCTGAAAGTTGGCATTACCCACCTGAGAGGTGCTGGAACTGAACAGGGGGGAGAAAGCCCTGCTCCTTAACCTTTTCTTCTCTCGATGATATCCTGCAAGGCAGTGGAGGTTAGGATCAGAGTTTTCCTTCCCCTAGATGGGCTCCCTTCCCAGGTTGGCAAGCCCCATCTGCCAACTCACTTCCCTCTTCTCACATGCAGAAACCACTTTCTTGACCATTGGACCCATGACTGGTCTTGTCCACTCAATCTGCTGGAGCCTGCCTTTGCATGCAGAAGAAGTCCCTAACTCACTGAGGGTCTGAGACACATCAGCTACCCTCAGGTGGTTTAGCTGGCCTGTTGGAGCCGTTCTCAGGGTGTGGCCTCTGTCACATGCTTCTAGGAGCCACAGGTGAGACCTGAGTGCAAGGTGGGAACCAAATGTGAACAAACTACCCCCAGAAGGGGCATGACATGTCCCCCACCAGAGGTCAACAAAAGAGGCTTAAAGACTTTTTTTAGATTTGCCTTGAGAAACACCAACAACTGGGAAACACTGGCCTGCGAGTGCTCCAACTGGAGAATAGCCTCTACCAAAGGTGTCATGGACTTTGAAGACACTCAAACTCAGGACAAAAGGGAGAAACGTGCTAAGAGGAAGGCATGTTTGTCAAACCCTCACCATGATCAACTCCCACCCTGGAAACCTATGTCCGAACCGTGGAAGGATGTGTGGATCCAGAACTGGCCTCCCCAGTCACTTACGGACTCACTGTTAAGACCGTGTTCATGGAAGACCATCTTACTTGGCTACGAGGGATCGCAAAAGACGAAGACTGTCCCCCCTAACATCCCATAGTAATGACTACTGGGATAGAATCAGGTGCGGTTTAGTTTGTGTGCAGAGCTGTTAAATGTGGTCTCTTTAGTGACTACAACACACCAACAACTTAACTGGATTCAACATAAAAACAGACTCGGGGCTGAGCTGAGATACTTTGCTGCCTGAGGAAGAAAATAAAAACACAGAGAGTGTGCTCTGCTCTTGCTCATCAGCATCACATACAATCCACCAAGAAGTAGATTGTACAAGCCCCTTTGTAATGAATGTTCAATGAAAACTTCTTAAGGAAGTGTGCCTCGTGGGTGAAATCCCACTCTGCCTGCCCCCCTTCAGGGCAAAGGAACCCCTGAGTGTAACTCAAAAACAAAATACTGAATTGCTCCCCTCTGTAGTTATATGTGATGCCTGGATTTCATTCCACCACCACCCATAAACTCACAAGCAAAAGGACCAGCTTCGTTTACAGAGACTGCTACAAAGAGTTACCCTCTTTTCTCCCAATTTTAGGATCCTTCTAATTTTTACAGAGAGAGAGAGAGAAACCTGAAATGTAACAGAGTTCAATTAGCCCAAACGCCTTGGAGGTCTGTCAAAGGGAGCGGGTAGGAACCAGCCCTAGCATAACTCAGCAATCTTGTGTTTATTTGCATTGCATCCCCCCCAACTGGCAGAATTCCAGCACAAAGACACCCTTCTCCAACAAAGGAAAGCCAGAGGGAAGGAAAGCAAAACACACAAATCCATATATATATTTCAGGAACTGACTGGAAGGGCGCAGAGAGCAGAAGAAAGCTTCGGTCTGCGAAGACCCCTCTGAATGCTAAGCAGCCTCAAGGCGTCTCCGAGCCGCACAGGTTTGTTTTTCAAGGCGCGATCGCGCCAGATCCGTGGATCCCAGAACAAGCAAGCTGTCTTCAGAAGGGGCGGGATGTTAGGGGAAACCGAGTGACCATTCTCCATAGGGAGGGGGGTGGCGGTGGAGTGTCACTCCAGCCGACAAAACGAAAGACCATGGCAGCTGGAGATAGGTGGAAAAGCGCCGCGAGTCTCCACGCAAAAGGGAGGGAGCGAGGACGGGTCGGTCCCCCAACCCTATCACTACACAAACACACCACACAAACACACACTGTGCAAGCCCTTCGCGCCGTTTTACAGGGAAATGCCCTTCGGACTTCCCTTCCCCTCGTGTCACAAAGCCCACAGTGCCGCCACTTCGCTGCAGATTCCCTCCAACAGATCTTTCAGAGAGGCAGGGGCGCAACAGAGGAAAAATACACACACACACACACACACACACACACACACACACACATGCACCCAGGCGAACGTGGATTCCAGAGCAACTTACCTGGGAGGCGTCTCTGTTTTGGCTGGATGGGCCGATTGCCTATCCTGCGAGGGTCTGAGCACCCCTGGTTCCAGCAGGCAAGGCAGTGGCGGATGGAAAGTGTGTAGACTGGCAGCAGAGGCGGCGGGAGCGCAGCGGCGCGGGCAGGAGGGAGGTGGCGCACCACGCGCCCTCAAGCTCTCGCCGAGGCGCGTCTGGCGTGCTTCCTGGCCGGGCTCTCCAAAAGCGTGTGCTGGATCCCCCCCTTCTGCAGGGGGCGCCGATGCTTCATGCTCTGCCGAGGGGAGTGGGACCCCCCTTCCTCCGCCCACGCGCACTGCGAGATGCCAGGCGGAGAGACGAGCATGCGAATGTGTGTGGGGGGGGGGGTAAATGTGGGGTGCGATCAGCGGGAGCCCGAAGCCACAATCTCAATCTGCTGGGATGACTCCCCGAGTTTTCAGCCAGCTCCAAACAGTCCCGTTTAAGAGACTGTGATGCGCGGAGAGCAAAATCACTGAAGTTCGCCGAAACAATGCAACGTTTAAAAAGACGTTTTGAAAAGGAAGGAAGGAAAGAAAGCTAAGCGGTTTGCGTTTTCCCAGGTTGGGTTTCAGGGACCTCGCGAGCCCCTGCTAAGAACTGCCAGCCGCCTTGTTTGAGCACAGCTCAGCTGGGCAAAGAGGGCAGAAGGCGCTGCAGAGCATCTTCCACCTCCAAAAAGCTGCAGCATCTGCTTAAACACACACACAAACACACACGGAAACTTCGAGTTCTGCTCCGACTCGGTGACTGAGAAGCATCCGAAGGGTGGAGCCTCTGGAGGGAAGGAGGCCCCGAGAGATTTCGCTTGAGCTGCAGAGCTCAAAAGGAAAGAGAGCGGGAGCTACGAGCCCATTTGGCCCAACAGGTTGCAGGTTGCCAACTCCCCTCTGGAGTCCGTTTCAAAAGATGCTAACTGAGGAGTTGCTGCGAGCGCCAGCTGAATGCGATTAAGCAGGCAGCTCCGGCCCTCCGTTTGGCTGCTGTCCGTGGTGCTGAAAGCTCTCCAGTAGCTCGTTATTGGGGATAAAATCCTTTTCTAACCTCATTAGTCGGCGCTCATCAGCGGCGCGCATCCTGATCCTTCGCCTCAATCATCGCAAATGAAGCTTTACGTCCGCTTGGCCGGGTTTTAATTATTATTTTTTTGACCTTTTGCCTGGACCAAAATAAACGGATTCTCTTATTAACAGGATAAAGACAATGCGAGAAAGCGAAAGAAAAGCTGGCTGCTTTGAGTCTGTGCATCCGCTACGTGCCTATAGGATCGCGCATGTTTCTTTGAAATCAAAATGCCCCATATTTTTCTGGCTGCACACCCAACAGCGGGTCACTAGTGTGCGTCAAGTATCTTTTTTCAGGGGGCGGCGGAGGAAAAGCAGAGGGAAGCAGTGACCCAGTGCCTGCCGTTTGGCTCAGGTACCATGGAACGTTCCCAAAAGGATGAAATAGGAAAGATTAAGCGAACAAATGAAAACTTGTCATAGTATTAAAAGAGAGAGATTAGTACGTGCACTCGCAACTCTATTATCCTCTTGCCAAATATATCAGACTTTTTGAGCATATTAAATCTGCACACCAAAGCCTGCTATTTTCTGCTTAAATCTCTATCTATGGAATAGACTACATCCCTGGTATCCCTTCAAAGGTCCCTCGTGCTGTGAAAAGCCCCATCCAATCAGAATGCTTTGATTCCCCAAAGAGGCAGGGTGAAAGAGCATGGCTACAAATCTCCTTTGTTTATTCCTTCCTTTCTAGTAGTGGCTGACACTATCCAAAGAGTTTGGGGCTGGTAAAATTGGGCTTTATCCCCACAGTACCACTGTGGCATCTAAAGCCATCTAATACTGGCCTCTTCTCAATTCCCCAGTCCAGGCCAGTAAAGGGACCCAGAGCACTGGTTCCAAGTCTAGCTCAGCACTGCCTACTTTAGGCATTCCTTGAAACACAGTGGGCTGAAGTGAGCCCAACAGTCATGTAATTCGCTGTAATTCGCTCTACGTGGGGCTGCCCTTGAAGCTGTCCCAGAAACTCCAGCGGGTGCAGAATGCTGCAGCGAGGCTCCTCACGGGGTCTCTGCCATGGGAGCATATTCACCCAGTGCTTTTCAAACTGCACTGGCTACCGGTAGAGTACAGGGTCAGATTTAAGGTGCTGCTTTTGACCTTTAAAACCCTTCACGGCCTAGGACCCTCGTACCTATGGGACCGCCTCTCCCGGTATGCCCCACAGAGAGCCTCAAGGTCCATAAATAGCAACACCCTAGTGGTCCCAGGCCCTAAGGAAGTTAGACTGGCTTCAACCAGAGCCAGGGCCTTTTCAACTCTGGCTCCGGCCTGGTAGAACGCTCTGCCTCATGAGACCAGGGCCCTGCAGGATCTGATTTCTTTCCGCAGGGCCTGTAAAACAGAGTTGTTCTGCCTGGCCTTTGGCTTGGAGCCAATTTGATTCCCTCCCTCCCTCTCTTTCTTTTTTCTTTTCCTTCTCCTCCTGCAATGAGGCTACATTTTAATATTTTAATGCTTCAATATTTTAATGTTGTATTTTCATTTTGTTTTAAGTTGTAATCATTCAACTTGTTTTTATTATTGCTTGTTAGCTGCCCTGAGCCCGGCCTTGGCTGGAGAGGGCGGGGTATAAATAAAAAATATTATTATTATTATGTGCTGGTGGTTTTCCAGGTGTTTGATAGCAGCCTGTTTCTACAGTTCCTAAAAGGGAGCAAAAACAGGTATTTTTTAATTTAGCTTCTAGTGGGCTCAATTGTCCCTAGTGGGCTAAGTTTGGCTCAGCGTGCCATAAAGTGCAAGCCTGGTCTATTTTGATTGGTAGTAGTTTTCCCAGGTCTCAAGCAATATACTTTCCTACCCCTACAATGTGAGGTGCCAGCAGTTTAATGTCCGTACGCCAAGAATCTATAGTGCTTGTGACCCTTCTAAACAGCCTTCCAGCCACTTTTAGGCCTATAATTCTGAAAGACCATCATAAAGCTTGAAGGCTCCTAAAACAGGCACGCAAAATGGAAAAAGCACCGGCCATGCCAGATTGTAGCTCAAGATCACCAAAAGAGAGCTGGCAGCACCATCGCTTCTTTCCTTGATACAAAGGCAATGCTGCACATTAAGTTGGGCAGCTGGGCAATTCTTCTGGCTGAGACTGAAATCATGCCAGAGGAATGATAAATAGTTGCTGGGTACTGCCTCATTAACTCTGCCCTTTTGCTAAGGCAGAGTGGGAAAGGAGCCTCTCCAGAGACATTCCAGGAACGACCACCGTCCATTTGACATCATAGCTAGAAGCCCAGCCTGCACATAACTGACAACCAGCTAACTAGGAAGAGTTACTTTAACCTGAATTATGTCTGCCTCATTCACTAGCATCTTTTAATTTGTTTGGAGGCAGTGGAAGCAGAGAGGCTAACCCTCCTTCCAGCGACCGCAGAACATTGCAACTATCACATAGTGAATTGAGCAGAATGGAAGGCCAGAGGCGGGAGGGCACCAAATTTTGGGCTCACACAGTGCCACTGAAATGTGAAAGACCAAGGCCTGCCCCTGCCAGCTCTTTGGCAAGGCAGGAAAAATGGGAAGCCATGATCCCCTAAATCAGTGGTTTTCTTTAATATATATATATATATAATAGTAATTTCAACATAACATTTTATCAAAAAACATTTCATCCTTAAAAAAAAATCCCCTATTTTCCCCCTCCCTCTTCCCCCAAATATATCCCCCCTCCCCTCCCCCCGGACTTCCCTCAGCTCCTCTCTGGTTTATCAACATATGTTATTTTCTGCATGTTACAAAACTGTACAGATCCTTAATTTATCTATCTAGATATTATCAATAAAAAGTTTGTGAATGTTTATTCAAAACCTGCCAAGGAGTCCAGTTCATTTTGTTGTTTCTTTAAGTTCTTTGTAAAGGGTTCCCATTCATCTTTAAAATCACAGTTATCCTTGTCATGTAGTTTGTGTGTCAGTTTTGCCAGTTCTGCGTAGTCCATCAATTTTTCTTGCCACAGTTCTTTGGTCGGGATTTCCTCGTTCTTCCATCCTTGTGCTATTAAGACTCTTGCTGCCGTTGTCACATACATAAAGATATTTTTCAGTTTCCTTGGCAGGTCCTTTCCTACAATCCCTAACAAAAATGCTTCAGGTTTTTTGACATATGTTAGTTGGAACATTTTCTTCAACTCATTATATATCATTTCCCAAAATTTTTTAAATTTTACTACAGTCCCACCACATATGATTGAAGGTCCCTTCTTTTTCTTTACATTTCCAACACATATTTGAACTGGTTTTATACATTCTTAAATCAGTGGTTTTCAACCAGTATACCAAGGCACCTTGGGGTGCCTTGAATGATGATCAGAGGTGCCGTGGGCAACACTGGCCTCTGTCTCTCTTTCCTTTCCTCCCTTCTCTGATGCACTCTCCCATCTCTTCCTCCCAAAGGCTTGCATGGCTGTTCGTTGCAGCAGCCCTGGCTACAAGCTCCGCAGGCGAATGGTGTCTCTGGGGCTGGCCAGGGGGTGCTGGTTGCCAGAAACTGAGGCCACCTTGGAGCAAG
This sequence comes from Podarcis raffonei, assembly GCF_027172205.1. Lineage (NCBI taxonomy): Eukaryota > Metazoa > Chordata > Lepidosauria > Squamata > Lacertidae > Podarcis > Podarcis raffonei. Next base: position 6,126,195 of record NC_070607.1, on the reverse strand, counting down.
CATGCTAGCGGGTGATGGAACCCAGCCAGCCAGTCCACCAGTCCTTGTTGTTGGGAATGGACAGACAAGTCCCAGGCCCCTCTGGGGCAGTGTGAGGAAGCACCTCTCTTTGGGGCAGAAGGGGGCAGCTCAGAGACCGGGGCAGCAGCTGCACAGATGACTCTCAAGGAGAGAGGAGAGGAGGCTGAGGGAACACTCTACAAGGAAGGGTGTTTGAAAAAGGGTGAGAGGCTGCCAGCTCTTGGGAAACGATATATAATGAAATTAAGAAGGTGCTTAAGTGTACCTTTCACAAAAAACCAGAGGCTTTTCTCCTGGGCATAGTAGGCCAAGTGGTGTCAAAGAAAGATAGGACGTTCTTTATGTATGCTACAACAGCAGCAAGAGTGCTACTAGCAAAGTATTGGAAGACACAAGAACTACCCACGTTGGAAGAGTGGCAGACAAAGGTGATTGAATATATGGGACTAGCAGAGATGACGAGCAGAATCCGTGACCAAGGGAAAGAGACGGTGGAGGAAGATTGGAAGAAATTTAAACTTTATCTTAAAAATTCTTGTAAAATTATTGAGTGTTAAAATGTCATGGGTAAAGAATAGCAGATTTGCAGCGATATGATTGGAAAAGAGGAAAGAAAAGGGTTATAGAAAGGAATTTATAAGTAATTTAGACTAGGGGTTGCTGAAAAAAGTTTAAAACAGGGATGCAGAAAAGGGAGGCATGGGGAAGTCGCTGAAATTGGGTATATGAAAAAAATTATGAAATTATACCTGTTTATATGTTTGTTTGTTAGTGTTTGTTGTTTGTATTGTCTTATACTATATGTTGAAAAACCAATAAAAAATTTTATATATAAAAAAAGAGAGAGGCTGCCAGCTCTGCAGGCAAGGGGTGACATAACCGGGCTCCTGAGCCCCACAGGGGTGCTGCAGAAAGAATGTAGTTGATCAAGGGGGCCATGGACTCAAAAAGGTTGAAAACCTCTGCCTAAATAATTGTGTATGGGGAGAAGCAGCACATTTCTAGAAGGGCAGGATAAAACACCTGAGCCACTATCTGGGACACCCACATATAATCATAACCCCTGTTATCCTAATGGAACCACGATATCCCCCAAACCCAAGCAAGTGTAACCTAAACCAGGCATAGGCAAACTCGGCCCTCCAGATGTTTTTGGACTACAACTCCCATCATCCCTAGCTAGCAGGACCAGTGGTCAGGGATGATGGGAGTTGAAGTCCCAAAACTTCTGGAGGGCCGAGTTTGCCTATGATTGACCTAAACTCTCAGCATCACTAAATGAAATTGGTCCACAACCAATCAACTACAGTGGTACCTCGGGTTACAGGCGCTTCAGGTTACAAACACTTCAGGTTACAGACTCCACTAACCCAGAAATAGTACCTTGGGTTAAGAAGTTTGCTTCAGGATGAGAACAGAAATCACGTGGCAGCAGCATGGCGGCGTCAGGAGGCCCCATTAGCTAAAGTGGTACCTCGGGTTAAGAACAGTTTCAGGTTAAGAACGGACCTCCAGAACGAATGAAGTTCTTAACCCGAGGTACCACTGTATAACCTTAGTTGATTGGGTAGGTAAAGTAAAGGTAAAGGGACCCCTGACCATTAGGTCCAGTTGTGGCTGACTGTGGGGTTGTGGCGCTCATCTCACTTTATCGGCTGAGGGAACCGGCGTACAGCTTCCGCGTCATGTGGCCCACATGACTAAGCCGCTTCTGGCGAACCAGAGCAGCGCACGAAAACGCCGTTTACCTTCCCGCTGGAGTGGTACCTATTTATCTACTTGCACTTTGACGTGCTTTCAAACTGCTAGGTTGGCAGGAGCAGGGACCGAGCAACGGGAGCTCACCCCGTCGCAGGGATTCGAACCGCTGACCTTCTGATTGGCAAGTCCTAGGCTCTGTTGTTTAACCCACAGCGCCACCCCAGTTTCATTCAGTGAGGCTGAGACTTTACGTTACATTTGTTGACTGATCTCATTTAAAGCCTACAGCCATATTTAAAATGCACCTTTCATAAGGCTGAGTCATCTCGGGAGTGATGAATGGGCATATGTTGGCAGCATAATCCATTCCTAATATTTTGCTAGCCTTTCATGCCATTTGGCACCTCTAGATATGTTTAAAAATGCTGTCTAGTTGTAGTTCCTCACAGTTTAGCATTCTCTATCCTCTTCTCCTTCGCAGTTTCAAATGGTTTAGCTAACACTTGTATCTTCTACTGCCAAGAAGGCAGTCTGTGCGTGCGGGGGGGGGGGGAGGAAGCACATGATGATAACCAGGACATATTTCATCATTTTTACTCCTAAAAGCCATAGGATCTCATTCTCAGCTACTCAGGCACTTGCAGAGATATTTCCTACCAGTCAAAGCGAGTGCCAGAAAAACACAGAGAACTACTAAATCAGGATGACAGCAGTTCATAGCTGCTTTGTGCTGGTGTGAAGAACTACAGAAAATGCAGGGTAATAAAGAATTAGAAGAACTAAAGGTTTTGGGGGTTGCTGTCTTTTAAAAATTGGCTGGCATTCCGTGTACTTGTAGAGAGATTTCTTTTAAGAACAGGAAAGGAGGAGTGTGTTCATCTGAGATTTTGCACATGCACACACAAACACACATACACACAGAAGACCAGAGAAATAATGGAATAACTGCAGACAACATAACAAAATCTGACTTACATAGACACAACAGCTGCCAATAGCCAGCCAGCTTTTTGGTCGCTTATGGTGGGCTATTGGCACATTTCATATCTGTATAAATTTTAGAATGCTTTAATTCTGCATTCAGATAAAGGCTGCAATTCTGTGCATAGCTGATATTGGGGAAAGTAGACCCCCCCCCCAGTCACTTATTTCTGAGCAAACATGGTTAAGACTGAACTGCAAGGTGCTTGAACCATTGGCTGGCTCAGGCCCTGCATCAAAGGTCATCTTCTCATCAAAGGTCCCACATCAAAGGTCATCTTCTCATCACCCCAGACCACTGGCCATGCTGGCTGAAGCTGGTGGAGGCTGGAGTCCAGGAACATCAGGAGGTTCACAGGTTCCCCTAAATAAATGCATGAGTCAATGTGCTCATTAGCTAAAATGTTAATACGTTACCAGAATGGAATGTTTAAATTATTCTCCCAGAAGCTGCCAGTCTCTCTACGGATCTCTGAAGTTTTCAAGGTAGCTGGTTATATCATATTCTGCATTTCATTCTGCTAGCAATATCCTAAACAATAAATAAAATAATTTGGGCTTTTGTTTATTGACAGGCATTTATTTCCATTAGTTGTTTATCTACTTCATCTTAAGAATCCTGCTGCAGGACAGCAACCCGATATAAGATTTTCTGCAGCCTAGAACAGCTGCTGGAAGGGGTGGGGTGGGGGAATCGAAGCTGCTGGGATCCACACACACCTACTAGGGAGAAAGTCTCACTGAAATGTCCTTCAGTGTAATCTTATAAAGATGAAGGTGGAAGGATGCAGTGCAACCTTCCTCCTTAGCATAAGAGCTTCATGGCAATAAATGGAAGCCGCCTGCTAGCAGTGTGTGGTTGACAACAGTACCCTTGAAATGCTTTCTTTATCCTGCTGAATAACCATCTAAGACTGGACCCAGTGGGACTTACTTCTGCGTAAACATGCACAGGATTAGGCTGCAATGCAAACAGAGTATTTCCACCCTCAAACTGTTATGTACTGAAGTTCTCACCCTGGGCCAGCAGGGGGATACTGTAGATAGTTCAGGTCCACATATGCAAATAAGGGATCGAAAGTGACGTTCAGTGATTGGATAGTTACAGAAAATGGTTACTGTTGCATTCTAGTGGAGCTCTATATAAGCAGGCTGGCTGAACCTTTCAGTTCAGTTCTGTTCTGGCCTGTGAATAAACAAGAGCTGTTTGAAGAATCGCTGTGCCGTCTGATATGTTCACCCACAACTTAACACAAACCATTTTAATTTTGTTTGTTTGTTTGTTTGAAGGAATTGTTATCCTTCATTTGGGCTAGAAAGTAGATTTAATTGTTAAATTGCTGTATGGTTTCATTTAGTATCTCTTTATTGCATTTATATCCCACCTTTACTTCAAGGAGCTCAAGGCGGTGTGTGTCGTTCTATTCCTCCCCATTTTCCTCTCGCAGCAACCCTGTGAGGTAAGTAAAGCTTGTGACTTACCCAAGGTTACCTAGTGAGTTTCATGGCTGAGCAGGGATTTGAAACCTGATGTCCCAGGTCCTAACCCAACACGACACCACATTAGATCTTCCTTATTTTCTCTTCAGCTCTGCCAAGATCTGCACTGCACAACTTTGGGGAAACAAGGACAAAACCATAATGCCAAATCTAACAAACTGGTTGAAGGAGGCCCTGGACCCTCCCTGTGGGTGAAAATTATCTCAGGGTGCAACTGGACCTCATGTCAACCAACAGGTCTTTGGCAGACAAGTATTTGCTGGCCAGCAGAAAATGCAGGGAGTATTTCACATCAGAAAGGGCTGTTTAACCCTTCCCGTGCCCAGTGATTCTCCCCCAAAATACCTCCACCAATCCAGATCCTCCCACCCAATTTTAGATTGTATGTGCATTTCCGTTCATAAACACACATTTGGAGCTCTGCAAAGGTGAGGCAGCTGGGGGGAGATTTCCTCTGTTGCTTTGAAAGTCTCAAACATATTCAAGTGTAATGCAAATATTAACAGGAGTTTCTCACCCAGAGTTTTAGGCACATGCTGGCCATGATCCAGCTCAGAGTTATGCATCCCAAACCCCCTTTGGTTCTAACGGGACTAAAAATGTGCATACCTGTCTAGTGGGCTGGGACCTTTCCTGCCTGCTAAGGGACAACAAATCACCGGTTGAGAGATATACAGTGGTACCTCGGGTTACATACGCTTCAGGTTACATATGCTTCAGGTGACAGACTCCACTAACCCAGAAATATTATCTCGAGTTAAGAACTTTGCTTCAGGATGAGAACAGAAATCGTGTGGCAGCGGCGGGAGGCCCCATTAGCTAAAGTGGTGCTTCAGGTTAAGAACAGTTTCAGGTTAAGAACGGACCTCCAGAACGAATTAAGTACATAACCAAGAGGTACCACCGTACCTTCAAGTATTCCCTTCCCTTCAGCTCTTGCGTTGTCCTATCCACAATTCTTTACCGTCAAAGTCTATTCACTACCTTCCACCTACAGAGAGCCAGTGTGGTGTAGTGGTTAAGAGCGGTAGTCTCGTAATCTGGGGAACCGGGTTTGCGTCTCCGCTCTTCCACATGCTGCTGCTGGGTGACCTTGGGCCAGTCACACTTCTCTGAAGTCTCTCAGCCCCACTCACCTCACAGAGTGTTTGTTGTGGGGGAGGAAGGGAAAGGAGATTGTTAGCCGCTTTGAGACTCCTTAGGGTAGTGATAAAGTGGGATATCAAATCCAAACTCTTCTTCTTCTTCTTCTCAGTAAGACGTGAATGAGATACACAGGCAAGTGGAGTCAAGAGTTTTAAGGCCTGGGTGCTGATTCTTCCAAGGCAACCTCTCTTCTCCATGGCTTTCAATATAAAGCTACAAATACTTAGGGTGGAGGCATAGAATGAAGAGCCTTAAGTAACTGGTTTGATCTAGACCTGACCACTTACAATAAAGTTGAGTTGGTGCTTTTTTCCTGGGGTGGGGGACCTCCGATCCCCTCTTGATTCTCATGCGTCACGTATACCTTGAGAGGGAAACGTGTGTTTCTTTCCCCCGCTAACGAACACAGGCCTTAATATTTGATGAACGAAGAAGCTCTTTCCAGATCTTAGAAGGATGAGGTTAGGTTATAGAAGTGTCTTTGCCAGAGGGATGGCAAAGCAGCCTCTCTTAATGGTGTGTAGCTGCCAACAGAACAACAGAGGCATCCTCAAGCAGAATGGCCTGGAATTCAGGGATGCACCAACCAAAGAGATGGGGACCCTAAATCAGTAAAGCATAATTGTTCTCAAAACACCTCCCCACTTCCCACAGTCAATGTTTTTAAGAGAGGCTTCACTTCTCACTGTTTATAGTTCCACCTTCATTCCAGGGTCACCAGTAGTCAAAAAGGGGGGAAAGGATAATTGCACTGCTCTCAACTCCATTTGAACATAATGCCATGAGTCCCTTGGAGGTGCCATGGAAGGGTTGGTTGGACCCTGAGGAACCATAGAAACGTGGAATCGTAGAGTTGGACAGACCCTGTGGGTCATCTGGTCCAAACCCCTGTAATGCAGGAATCTCAACATGCCATCCACCGTCCAATCTGATACCATACTGGACCCTGCTTAGCTTTGCAAATATGCTAGCAGTTTTATTGCATGCAGTCTGGGAGGGTCCCAGTTTGGTGGGGGTAAGGTAAAGGTAAAGGGACCCCTTTAGGTCCAGTCGCGGGCGACTCTGGGGTTGCAGCGCTCATCTTGCTTTATTGGCCGAGGGAGCCGGCGTACAGCTTCCGGGTCATGTGGCCAGCATGACTAAACCACTTCTGGCGAACCAGAGCAGCGCATGGAAACGCCATTTACCTTCCCACTGGAGTGGTACCTATTTATCTACTTGCACTTTGATGTGCTTTTGAACTGCTAGGTTGGCAGGAGCTGGGACCGAGCAACAGGAGCTCACCCCGTCGCGGGGATTCGAACCGCCAACCTTCTGATCGGCAAGTCCTAGACTCTGCAAACCCCAAGAGATGTCCGATCCCAGGGAGGCTTCCAGCCACCCTCTGAAGGAGACTCAGGCAAACTCTCAGCAATGCCACCCATTTCCCCACTTCCAGACACTCCCCTCAGCTTTTTCAGCCATAGAGCTGCCTCTGGTGCCTTTCTGTTACACAGGAGCCCCCACTTTCAAAAGAGGCAGCTGGGAGTAAATCTGAGCCCAAGCTGGCACCCATTCCACCTCCAGGGTAGGGGAGGGTGGGGTATAAATAATTTATTATTATTATTTATTTTTATTATTATTAAAATTCATCGGCATTTTATTCTTTGTTTATTATACATATATAGCACCTTATCCTCAAAGGAGCTCGAGGAGGTGTGCATGTTAATGTAATTTTCCTAATATTTTTGCAAAGCAATTTCCTGTAATATAATGCATTTTATATGTTGATTTCCTTACTATATGCATTCACATGCACACTTTCATCCTAGGTATTTGCATTTTTTGGACAGATTACTTGGCTGGAGAAATGCACTGCAAAATTCAGAAAAGCGCAAATTCGGCAGGATGGCCACGCTTTGATATGCTTTTGGAAAATGCAAATGAGATAAATCTGCCTTTAAGTGAGAACTGAATCAGATTTATCCCCCATCACTAACCCCAGATAACCCAATTCCTTCTCAGTCTTTCAGGATGGAGACAGGTAAGGCTGAAGGGAGCCTGAAACAGGGAGTCCTGCTCATCCACATCAAACAGCAGCCCCTGTTTCAAAGTACCTTTACTTCTCTTGAAAAATGCTTACCTGAGAACAAATAGAATTCCTTTTCTCTCTCTCTAAAAGAAGAAGTTGCTCATTCATGAACTGGTCTGCATCTTGTCAGGATCTCTTCTCGACTCTTGGTTACTGGGGTGAAATCAAATATTGATTTCTAATCACCCACTTCGCTGCTAAGTCATCTCCCTCTTCTCCCCGCCAGAAACTCCTCTCTCGACCTAACAAGCATCACTGGAAATTTGCCAAGTCACCCTTTCTTCCCCCTCTTGTCCATGATTTTCCCCCCACTCTCTTCCTCCTGCATCATAGGAAATAAATAGCAAGCCCTTTCCTAAAACTCTGTGTGTTTATTTCAGAATTCATAAACGCACCCCCTCTCTGGAAAGCACAAAAGTGTCACATTTAGATTGTCCCACAGAAAGGTTCTGAAGAGGAAGAGATATTGGCTGATTTTTCTTTAGAAGTAACTGTTTGGCCTAGTAAAAAATGCAATACACAATCTTCTAAGCCAGGGGTCAGTAAACTTTTCCAGCAGGGGGCCGGTCCACTTGTTTATATTTCGACAACTTTTCTGCTGTACTTTATTGTAAAGGAGGAAAATAATCATTTCCATAATAAAAATTTAAACAATTTATTTAACTAAAACAATAACATTATAGCATATGTATATGTTAAGTGATGTGGTTAAACAATTAAAAAAACACCTTAAAACAAATCCTTATTTCCTGATGAACAGCCTTTGGACTATACAGGGGTCAGCAAACTTTTTTAGCAGGGGGCCAGTCCACTGGACCTTGTGGGGGGCCAGACTATATTTGGGGGGGGGGAATAAAATGAACGAATTCCTATGCCCCACAAATAAGCCAGAGATGCATTTTAAATAAAAGCACACATTCTACTCATGTAAAAACACACTGATTCCTGGACCATCCGTAGGCCAGATTTAGAAGGTAATTGGGTCAGATCCCCCCTGTTAGGATATTTCCGTTCCACCTTAAAAGGGAGCAGGATGTTTGTGTCACAGCCTGCGTGTTTCCTGTCTCACAGGATGTTTATGTTTATGTTTATGTTGTCAGTTCCTTTCGTTTTCTTCTTGTTGTCTGAGCAGACCGAAGCAGACAGTCATGGTTTCTTTGTTCTGACCAACGCTGAATAAACTGTAAATATGCTCTCCTGCTGTGCATCTTTTGCTGTGTGAATTCTGCTGATAGAGTGTGCACCAGTCTAAGAATGTGGCAATCTATTCTGAGGCTTCGTGTTGCTATTTGTTGATACTGCGTGACTACGGGAGATCGATGGATCGTCCGGGAGGAGCTTGGGGGCTCAGATGGACTTTATCTCCCTGGCAGTATCCCAACAAGTTTGCCTACCCATGTTCTAAGCTAAGTCAGTAACCTGGGTGACCCACGCCCAAATTTCAGATGAATCTGCCATTCATTTGGCAGCCTTGGACAAATTGCCTCTCTTACCTCCTCCATTCCCTAATTGGCCTGTCTCAACAGGAGACATTCTTCCATCTTTAGTATAATGTAGGGAAAGTGTACCACTTGCAACATGGAAGCTGTGGACTTCCTCGATTAATTGATACAGAACTGCTCTGCTTCCCATCTCACTGCTGTTTCTTGCAAGTTTTTGCTTGTTTGTTTGCTTAAACTTGTTGACATCCCCAAATGTCCGATGAGGATAGCAGAGGGGTTGGAATAATTGACCCTCTGCACAGTCCCTTCCCCATCATGCCACTTCGTACCAAAAGCAGAATTAATCAAATCAGTGCTGAGTTATGAGGGCAAGATGTCACTTTGTATATGCAGCCAAAGAGCTGGTACCTAAATGAATAGACTATCCCTCACGTTAAGAATGCAGGTGGTGCTGTGGGTTAAACCACAGAGCCTAGGACTTGCCGATCAGAAGGTCGGCGGTTCGAATCCGTGCGACGGGGTGAGCTCCCATTACTCGGTCCCTGCTTCTGCCAACCTAGCAGTTTGAAAGCACATCAAAGTGCAAGTAGATAAATAGGTACCGCTCCGGCGGGAAGGTTTCCATGCGCTGCTCTGGTTTGCCAGAAGCGGCTTAGTCCTGCTGGCCACATGACCTGGAAGCTGTACACCAGCTCCCTCGGCCATTACAGCGAGATGAGTCTGCAACCCCAGAGTCGGTCACGACTGGACCTAATGGTCAGGGGTCCCTTTACCTTTACACATTAAGAACAAAACACCCGCTTTGGAATCGGGGCAAAGGGAGAACTAAGATACATTATTCACATGAAACCCAAGGTGCCATGCAATTCTTTGGTGCCTAAGCTGATCGGTGTCAGCCTTGCTCTATCCCAGGACAATCAGGACCAACATGTTTGCCTTACCTTTGGCCAGACTCAGGTGGCTGGCTCACAACTCTACAAAGAGACGGAGGGGAAGTCATGACTAAACAAGAGAGAAGGGCTGTCTCAGTAAGGTCAACGCTGATCAGACAGGAACAGGCCCTTGGGTACGGCACTTTCTTTCCCTGTGCCTGCCAAGCCACAGATGTTATTTGGCTTGGCAGATTCTCATCTATCAGCATTGAGAAACTTGTGGGCACAGTAGCTTAAATCAGTAACTTCAGGCAACAAGCCCTCTGGGACATGTGGTTTAATATGGCTTCAGTCTCTGCTCACATCCCAGAATGCACTACCGAATATGGTACTGGAGGGCAAGCAGGAGTCACAGAAATTGTTGGAGGGAGGGGGCCGCCAGACATCTGGGACTGACCCAGGGTGCAGAAGAAGCGCTGCATTGTACACTGTCAAGGACAAACACAGCCTTTACTGAAAAGCATGGGGAATAGAGAGTGTGCAAGGCTGTGACTCAGAGAAATTAAGGAGTTCCAAGTTGAGTGCTCCAGGCTGTCACTGTAGCTTCAGATTGTCCTGGGCCTTTTTCACAGCAGGCTACAGTTCACGAAGCTTTCTCTTCTAAGCTTTTAAAATGTGCGTATAAATATTACACACACTAGGGTTGCTGTATCTTGAAGAGCAAAAAAAGAGAGCTGCTGCCAGCCTGAGACAGTACGCCTCTTTCCCCCAACTCGGGCTGGCAGCAGCAGCAGTGGCATGCAAAACAGCCTGAGCCCAAGCCCTACCCCACAACCCAGATATTTCCTTTAAAATGTAAAAATCAGCCTGGACAGACATGTTGGCCTCCAAAAGAGGACATGTCTGCGTTTTCCCAGACATATGGCAACCCTAACACACACACACACATTGTTCCCAGTTTGTTTCATGGAAACCAATTTCAAAGACAACAACTTAATTTCAGAAAAAAACTTGAACTACACACATGATACCAGATATGGCATGAAGACAGTAATCCATTTGTGAAACGAAATATCTCTATTTGCAAAATCAAACCCAATTTAGGATAGTCTCTTACAGCACTCTAGCTAATTTGTTGTGCATGGAACAGGACTTGTAGAAGTTCAGGGGTTTATAAAAACATAAGGCAGTTTCCTACACAACCCACCCCATCTTTGGAAGAACTTTCCCTCCCACCGATTAATACACTACACTACACACACACAATTTTGGGTTCACCTCTTTTACCCTCCTGCAGCCCCATATATTTCACTGTCTTTGGAAGAGGTTTCCTTCTATTATTAAAGGTAAAGGGACCCCTGACCATTAGGTCCAGTCGTGACCGACTCTGGGGTTGTGGCGCTCATCTCGCTTTATTGGCTGAGGGAGCCGGCATACAGCTTCCAGGTCATGTGGCCAGCATGACTAAGCCGCTTCCGGCGAACCAGAGCAGCACACGGAAACGCCGTTTACCTTCCCGTCAGAGCGGTACCTATTTATCTACTTGCACTTTGACATGCTTTTGAACTGCTAGGTTTGGATTTGATATCCCGCCTTTCACTCCCTTTAAGGAGTCTCCAAGCGGCTAACATTCTCCTTTCCCTTCCTCCCCCACAACAAACACTCTGTGAGGTGAGTGAGGCTGAGAGACTTCAGAGAAGTGTGACGGGCCCAAGGTCACCCAGCAGCTGCATGTGGAGGAGCGGAGACGCGAACCCGGTTCCCCAGATTAAGAGACTACCGCTCTTAACCACTACACCACACTGGCTCACCCAGTGGCAGGTTGGCAGGAGCAGGGACCGAGCAATGGGAGCTCACCCCGTCACGGGGATTCGAACCGCCGACCTTCTGATCAGCAAGTCCTAGGCTCTGTGGTTTAAGCCACAGCTGCAAACCCCTTATTGCTCCCTCATATTTCTCTCCCAATACTTTTGGGCCTCTTCCTCCAATGTTTCTTCACACATACCCTTTAAATCATCCCCATCAGTCCACCCCAATACACCTAATTTAAACCCTTAGTTTACATAGCTGACAAGTGTAAACATTGCAGAGGAGGCCCAGAATTCTGGCTTCCACCCAGTGCCTGTGAATATTTTACTTGTCTTCTAGTAGTTTTGCAAACTGCTTGCCATTGCCTTGAAAGGAGGAAAACCTTTGAACAGCTCTACTATCTGCGTAATCTCAGCTATTGGAAAGGTTTGGCTCCTAACGCCAATGTCATGTTGGTCCTTTTGTTGTTTTTTTAATCTTATTTTATTGATTGCAGGTCACCTCCAAAATGACCATGGCTCATCAGTTACTTTTCAGCCAATTCCTGCGCAACTTTTGGAAACCGTTGGCAGGAAGGGGAAGGCATCAAATTGTGTTACAAAGCAAACCTTCCACTAATGCAAAATCCTTTGGCTGAGGTGGAGCTTATGTCACAAACAGAGACTTCATGCCAACCAGGACTCCAGCTCCAAGCTTTTAATGAAATGTCCAGCCAGATCCCATGAGCGACTGCTTCAAGCCAAACCCAGGAAATGTACAAACATAGGAAGCTGACTAGCGAAGCTCGTGGTGCCTGTTCTTTCCCTATCTTTCAAAGACAGTGAAATATGTGGGGCTGCAGGAGGGTAAAACAGGTGACCCCAAAGAGTTCCCTCTCTTTGCTATCCAAGACCCTTGCAACTGGAGAAGCTGTCGGCAAATCCATGTGCTCAACCAGTAAGCTGTGGGGACTCCCATGTTCAACGGAAAGTGTGCAGGAAGAGGGAACAAGGATCACTGTAGGTCACAAAATGGAGGTTATTCTGCTACCTCTTCAGGACTGGGGCGATGCTGGGGCAGAGGTGCCCTCAGAAGGTACAGCAGAGCAACAGGGTCCAATACTGTTATGTACCACACTGGTGGGTCAAGTAGAGGCTCCAACATTTGCACTCAATGGGGGCTGTAAAAGGGGGCAAGTGTTTATGTCTGATGGATTTTGCCACATTCGGGGAAGTCTGTATGCATTCTATCAGGTGGTTCTCAAACTGGGTTCTAGACACCGCCATGACCCTGGGATCAGATTCCCATTTGCTAGGGGGTGAGATTGTGGACTCTTAGAAGGGAAATCAGCCCTGAGTGCTCAAGGAAATCAGCCCTGAGTGCTCACTGGAAGGACAGATTGTGAAGCTGAGGCTCCCATACTTTGGTCACCTCATGAGAAGAGAAGACTCCCTGGAAAAGACCCTGATGTTGGGAAAGATGGAGGGCACTAGGAGAAGGGGACGACAGAGGACGAGATGGTTGGACAGTGTTCTCGAAGCTACCAGCATGAGTTTGACCAAACTGCGGGAGGCAGTGGAAGACAGGAGTGCCTGGCGTGCTCTGGTCCAGGGGGTCACGACTAAACGACTAAACAACAACAGAAGGGAAACTGTCGGCAAGGCCAGCCTGGCCCCAGAAGCAAGCCTGCCAGGTGAGCTTGCAAGACAAAACCGGACCGCCCATGAGCCGGGGTGAAACAGCCGTCTCAGGTGGTGAAAACCCCACCACTGCTGGAGAAGCAACCCAGGTAAGGGAGGTTTGGGCAGTGGCACAGCAGCAGAGTATTCTGCCCCCTAACTCTGCTACTAGGCAGGGAGAACTTTCTGAATCTCCTCCCCCTTCCAGGTGGGATGATGAGGCTTTATAAGTGATACTACTTAGGGAGAAGCCCTTGCAAAGCATAACCAACCCACCAGGTGGGTAAGGAGACTAAAGGCTTCCTCTTGAGTTTGCCTGCACCCAGCAGCAAAGCTTTGCGAGGGCACTTTCTTGAGGGGAAGTCCTTGCAGAGCCTCACACCGCTCCTCCAGTCATGGGGGCAGCAGCAGCAGCAAGGCATTTTGCCTTGGGCGCTGAAGTGTCTTGGGCCACTGATGCCCTTCCAACCCAAGGCTGTCACATTGCTGACCCAGAGGATTCCAGCACAGGAGCCTTGGTACAAGGAGAGGCTAACCTTGCTTTGGCTGACTTTAAAAGAACCCTGTAACAGAAAAGGCACCTTTCAGGAAAGGCAGAGAAAGGACTACTCAGTCTAAGGCTCAAAACTTCAAAGCTTTGTAAAATTACTGGTTTCTGGTGATTTGTGGGTGTGTTTTTTAAAATAAAATAAAATTGTGATTGTATATATTGCTGTGCACCACCTCAATATTTTATGAGTTGGGAGTACATAAATATTTTTAAGAAATAAATCCAGCCTTGCCTAGCATTCCACCTAAGCTCTACAGAAGTACCGGCCTCACCTGGGATGAAGTCAGCTCTCGCATCGTAACAGAGGCACCTAAAAGTCATCAGATTTGCAGATGACACCAAACTGGGAGGGGTAACTAATGTCACAGAAGGCAGAATCAGAATTCAAAATGATCATAACAGATTGGAAAACCGGGCCCAAGCTAACATAATGAATTTCAGCAGGGACAAATGTAAGCTTCTGCACTTAGGCAGGAAGAACCAGGTGCACAAATATAAGATGGGGGACACCCGGCTTACTAGTAGTACATGTGAAAAGGATCTAGAGGTGAACCACAAGCTTAACATGAGTCAACAGTGTGATGCAGTCTAGTGTCCAGATCAAGGGTAGTAATAGTACCACTCTATTCTGCCTTGGTCAGACCATAACTGGAATAACGTATCCAGTTCTGAGCACCACAATTTAAGAAGGATGTTGACAAGCTGGAGCGTGGGCAGAGGAGGGCAACCAAGATGATCAAGGGTCTGGAAACCAATTCTTACGAGGAGCGCTTGAAGGAGCTGGGATGTTTATCCTGGAAAAGAGGAGATAGCCATCTTCAAATATCTCAAGGAAGATGGAGCAAGCTTGTTTTCTCCTGCTCCGGAGGGTAGGACTCAAACCAATGGCTTCAAATTACAATAAGGGAGTTTCTGGCTCAAAATCAGAAAGAACTTTCTGACAGTAAGAGCTGTTAGACGGTGGAACAGATTCCCACTAGAGGTGGTGCACTCTCCTTCCTTGGAGGTTTATAAGTGGAGGTTGGGTGGCCATCTGTCATGGATGCTTAAGTTGGTTCGTTTTTGTCTCAGAAGCCAGAAGCTGGGCAATTACCAAAGCTCCAGCTGTGCCCCTAGCAGACAAGAGGCAGGGTGCTGTTGCTTTAAGACCTCTTTCTGCATCTGTCCATCACTCTCCTGGCCAAAGCACTGTCCTCATTTCAAGCCCGGCTAGTGGTAGGCTGAGCCCCAGAGGTAGAAGGATGATGCCCAAATCTCCTAATGGAGCTTGACAGCAGTGGGATTAAAAGCACAAGCGCACTGCCCAGAAAGTAGTGAGTAAGATCTCATCAGCCAGCAATCAGTCTCTTTCTTTAAAGAGCTGAACCATAAAATAAACCTCTTGCTTGAGATAGGCAGGGGATGGGGGAGCCAACAGAATGATTAAAGAGGACTTTGTGGGGGGTTCGAAAGGGAGTATGTTTCTCTGCTGAAAAGCGAAAGAGAGCAGAAGAACGAAAAGAGGAGACTTCGCCCTTGCCAAAATGTGTTAGTGGTCTCCTCCCCAAAGATGCACAGAAAGACACACCTGGCACAGGTAAGACTCAAATGAATTAGAGAGTAGAGACTCATCGCCCCATACGATTCAGTTTAAAATACAGTCATACCTCGGGTTACAGATGCTTCGGGTTGCATGATTTTGGGTTGCGCAAAGCGCAGAACCCAGAAGTACCAGAACGGGTTACTTCCGGGTTTCGGCGCTTGCGCATGCGCAGAAGCACTAAAACGCCTTTGCGCATGTGCAGAAGCACTGAGTCACAACCCGCGCATGAGCAGACGCGGCGTTGCAGGTTGCGGACGCTGCGGGTTGTGAACGTGCTTCCCGCACGGATCACGTTCGCAACCTGAGTGTCCACTGTAATGGGCTTGACACCGTAATGCAAAATGGAGCTGGAGGGGGAGTATTGGCAATTAATCAGGTGTTCCAGCGCTCCAATTATGAAACGCGTATTTTGAAAGTAGAATGGGAGATACAGTGGTGCCTCGCAAGACGAAATTAATCCATTCCGCGAGTCTCTTCGTCTTGCGGTTTTTTCGTCTTGCGAAGCACGGCTATTAGCGGCTTAGCGGCTTAGTGGCTATTAACGGCTTAGCGGCTATTAACGGCTTAGCGGCTTAGCGGCTATTAACGGCTTAGCGGCTTTAAGAAAAAGGAAACAAACTCGCAAGAACTCGCAAGACGTTTCGTCTTGCGAAGCAAGCCCATAGGGAAATTCGTCTTGCGGAACGACTCAAAAAACGGAAAACCCTTTCGTCTAGCGAGTTTTTCGTCTTGCAAGGCATTTGTCTTGCGGGGCACCACTGTGTCAACAATTCTCCAAACTCAAGGGCTTGAGGCTCATTAGCATTTCTTGTTTTCACTCTGGCAGACATCAAAGGTCACAAACTACCAATGGGTAAATCCTAAATACCACTACTTGACTGCATGCAAATATTGTGAAACACTTACTTTAGTGGCACAGCATACACCCAGAACCAAGTTTTAATTTTGGTCACCAAGCTGACTGACCGTACATCTTAGGCCAAGGATCCCTGGCTTATTCACGTTGTATGTAAGGACAATGAGACCTGGTTTGAATGAGATGGAGGAATGTGCAATGATGCAGAGGTAAAGTTCTTCTTGCTACTTCAGTGTAATTTTAAAAACTGAGCCTAGATGGTTGGAAAAGCTGTTGCAGAAAAGTGTGGCATGCTGACTCGGCCTTCCTTGAGAAGATGAACATCCACAGCAAGGGGTAACCACTCTAATTCAGAGATGTGGACACTGGTGACTCCTGTATAAGTCTCCATGCATAAGTACTGCAATCTTTGGGACTAGTCTGGCAAAAAATATGGGACGCCAGGAACTAAGTAGGGCGATTTTTGAAGAGTTGCTGCTAGCGTCAGGGGACATCAGTGGGAGACACTTCTGGTGGTGGATGTTGGAGAAAGCATGGCCTCTGAGCATGATTATGAGGTCTCCATAGGAGAGCCCCCCCCTCCCCAGTGGTTGCTTCCCAAGGTAGTCTAGAAAAGATGGTCCCCTCTAGTCTAGAAGAATCATAGAATCATAGAGTTGGAAGAGACCACAAGGGCCATCGAATCCAACCCCCTGCCAAGCAGGAAACACCATCAGAGCACTCCTGACATATGGTTGTCAAGCCTCTGCTTAAAGACCTCCAAAGAAGGAGACTCCACCACACTACTTGGCAGCAAACTCCACTGTCGAACAGCTCTTACTGTCAGGAAGTTCTTCCTAATGTTTAGGTGGAATCTTCTTTCTTGTAGTTTGGATCCATTGCTCCGTGTCCGCTTCTCTGGAGCAGCAGAAAACAACCTTTCTCCCTCCTCTATGTGACATCCTTTTATATATTTGAACATGGCTATCATATCACCCCTTAACCTCCTCTTCTCCAGGCTAAACATGCCCAGCTCCCTTAGCCGTTCCTCATAAGGCATCGTTTCCAGGCCTTTGACCATTTTGGTTGCCCTCCTCTGGACACGTTCCAGTTTGTCAGTGTCCTTCTTGAACTGTGGTGCCCAGAACTGGACACAGTACTCCAGGTGAGGTCTGACCAGAGCAGAATACAGTGGCACTATTACTTCCCTTGATCTAGATGCTATACTCCTATTGATGCAGCCCAGAATTGCATTGGCTTTTTTAGCTGCCGCGTCACACTACTAGTAGAAGAGCTCTACTAGTTTATACCCCTATGTAGCCCTAGACTCCTCCTGTAATGTAAATGCATCAGGAGGTTTTAACAGTGCATAGTACTGGTAGAATCCTCATTTCTCTGCTGCCCACCTCTAGCCTCCAGCATTTTAAGGTATTTGGGACACTCAATGCATTAGGGCAGGTGCCTTGAGCATCCTAGATAAAAGCTGCTGGTGTTCATATCTTCCAGGAATTTGCCTCAGTCTTTTAAAAAATCAGTTAGAGGCCTGGCCATTGCAGTAGTTGCTCCCCTATACATACTTGGCCTCCAAATTTCCTGCTTCTTCCCATGTCATAGATGGTTCCTATGAGCCATTACACAGTGGGCAGGCCAAAGTCAGTAGCACTGTAAGTGAAAGGACATTTTTTAAATGTCACCCCAAAACCCTTTTTCTAAATACTTGCTCAATGTAACTAACTAGCATATTTGGTTCAGTGTAGCCTTCTGCCCCATTCTCCCCCCCCCCACAGTCCCTGCCTCCTCCCACCACCACCTCAACACCTGCTGGTCTATCACAGGTATAGGTCAGAAGTTAAATTTATTGCCTTGCTAGCTAGCTAGCTAGCTAGCTAGCTAGCTAGCTAGCTAGCTAAATAAATAAATAAATAAATAAATAAATAAATAATAATAATAATAATAATTTATTTATACCCCACCCTCCCCATTCAAGACTGGGCTCAGGGCGGCTAACACCAGATATAAAAACAATTGACTGACATACAACTTAAAAAACAAGATTAAAATAAAACATTGAAATGCAGCCTCCTTTCAGTAGAAACTCAAATCAAAAACTTTATTGGGGATGAAAACGTCAAGTCTTCACCAAGGCTAACTGTAAAGGGAATTGGGGTTGCTCGTGCGTAAGGGGGCTGCTGCTCTAGGCAACGTTGTCTGGCTAAACCTTTCCCTGGCTGGACAGTCCTGATTCCACGTCTGTCTCAGTCACTGGCAGAATCCGCCAGTGGGCGTTTCCTGAACTTCTTCCAACATAAAAGCTCTTTGACGCCAAGTCTCCGCCTAGCCTCCCTGCGCGGAAGTCTTCTGCGCAGAGTGGGCGTGCCCAACGGAGGTCCTGGGCTCTCCCCGCTGGTCTCTGTGGAAGAGTCTTGGAGCCATCTCTCCGAAGTCCTTCCCTGCTCCCCTTTCTTCCTGGTGTCACGCCGATTTCCTTCCCCAAAGGAGGTGTTCTCTCTCTCCCTGCTGGACACTTCTCCTGCATCGTTGGGGAGCCTTACCTCCACTCTTGGCTCCGATGGCAGTTCCCTGACACTAACTATCCAAACTGGTCCTACATGGGCCAGAAAAAAACAAGGGAAGTCCCCAAATAGGACTTGGATCACAGAAGGACAAAGGAAAAAAAGAAAGAGGGGGAGGGGATCAAGTTGATTCCAAGCCAAAGGCCAGGCGGAACATCTCTGTCTTACAGGCCCTGCGGAAAGAAATCAGATCCTGCAGGGCCCTGGTCTCATGGGGCAGAGCATTCCACCAGTGTTGAAAAGGCCCTGGCTCTGGTTGAGGCTAATCTAACTTCCTTAGGGCCCGGGACCACTAGGGTGTTGCTATTTATGGACCTTGAGGCTCTCTGTGGGGCATACCGGGAGAGGCGGTCCCGTAGGTACAAGGGTCCTAGGCCGTGAAGGGCTTTAAAGGTCTTTAAAGATGTCTTTGCCTTCAGAAACAACATACAGGCTGTGCTCCGAAATGCACTTACTAAGTGACCAAGCCCCACTTTAACAAACTGGGGCTACTTCTGAGTAAACATGAGAAGGGCACAGCAGGGCATATCTCTCAATAAACATGCCGAGGGTTGTACAGACAGAGGAGATACGTCCCCAGGTATAAACTGGATGTTAGAAACCTTCCTGGCATAGAGAAGCTCAGAAACAGAAGTGTACTTGCGGTTCACTGCCTGGCACACGTAGCAGGGGTCTTCGGCCTCATCAAACTCGCATGCCCCCAATACAGTGGAACCTCTACTTACAACCATAATCTGTTCCGGAGGTCCGGTCATAACTAGAAACGTACATAAGTAGAGGCGCACTGTGGTACCTCGGGTTACATATGCTTCAGGTTACAGACTCCGGTAACCCAGAAATAGTACCTCAGGTTAAGAACTTTGCTTCAGGATGAGAACAGAAATCGTGCAGCTGCGGCACAGCAGCAGCGGGAGGCCCCATTAGCTAAAGTGGTGCTTCAGGCTAAGAACAGTTTCAGGTTAAGAACGGACCTCCAGAACGAATTAAGTACTTAACCCGTGTAGCGGGAAGTGGGTGGCGCTGTGGGTAAAACCTCAGCGCCTAGGACTTGCCGATCGCATGGTCGGCGGTTCGAATCCCTGCGGCGGGGTGCGCTCCCGTCGTTCGGTCCCAGCACCTGCCAACCTAGCAGTTTGAAAGCTCCTCCGGGTGCAAGTAGATAAATAGGGACCGCTTACCAGCGGGAAGGTAAACGGCGTTCCGTGTGCTGCGCTGGCTCGCCAGATGCAGCTTGTCACGCTGGCCACGTGACCCGGAAGTTTCTGCGGACAGCGCTGGCTCCCGGCCTATAGAGTGAGATGAGCGCACAACCCTAGAGTCTGGCAAGACTGGCCCGTATGGGCAGGGGTACCTTTACCTTTACCTTACCATTGTAATAGAAAAGTGAATTGAGCCATTCTAGACGATGAAAAACACCCCCTAAAACAGCAATTTAACACAGATTTTACTGTCTAACGAGACCACAGATCCATAAAATGAAGGCAATAATCAATGTACTGTACTATAAAATAAATAAGACAGTATTGTAGATGAAAAAAATTAACATTTATTTATTTTCTTACAGGCACTGAAGGTGGGTGGGCTTACCTGGCTACAAGCTGGGGGTGGGGGGGCAAGGGTCAGTAAAGAGCTGGTTCACTTTGGCCAGGGTCACTTTTTTTTCTTGCCGGGCCGTGTTCTTCAATGGACTTCCTCAGGTTAGTTCCTCGGTGGGGTTTGGGGCTGCAGTGTGCCCTGCTGTGCCTGTTGCAGGCGGCACCTCTTCCACAGCTTCGGGGGTGGGATGGGGGCCCTCTCCCCGGCGGCTGAGGTCCCAGCGCTGATCTGCAGCTGGCCAGGCAAGCTCCGGGCTGCTGGCAAGGCCTCCATTCATATCTAGAGGAAAGTTCATAAGTCGAAGCACCTACTGAAGGTCGTAACTGGAATTGTACGTAAGTAGAGGTGTACATAGAAGGCTGATCGCCGAAGAATTGATGCTTTTGAATTCTGGTGCTGGAGGAGACTCTTGAGAGTCCCATGGACTGCAAGAAGATCAAACCTATCCATTCTTAAGGAAATCAGCCCTGAGTGCTCACTGGAAGGACAGATCCTGAAGCTGAGGCTCCAATACTTTGGCCACCTCAGGAGAAGAGAAGACTCCCTGGAAAAGACCCTGATGTTGGGAAAGATGGAGGGCACAAGGAGAAGGGGACAACAGAGGACGAGATGGTGGGACAGTGTTCTTGAAGCTACCAGCATGAGTTTGACCAAACTGCAGGAGGCAGTGGAAGACAGGAGTGCCTGGCGTTCTCTGGTCCATGGGGTCACGAAGAGTCGGACACAACTAAACGACTAAACAACAACAACAACAGAGGTGTACATAAGTCGAGGCCCCACTGTACGCCTGAAATAGAGGTGGAACTTAATTTGCTCTCACATGGGTCGAACCTGGCGCATGTGGGTGGGGGGATGGGAGAATTGTCTCAAGCACCACTGAAGCATTACCTGGGGCCCCTATTTTTATTGAGCAGTCATGATGATTTCTGCTCATAATGCTGTTGGGACAACCCGTTTCCAGTACTGTTGGTGTGTGCAAAGGTTTTGGGGCAGTCACACTGCTTCATTCTCAATCAGTGCATATCCCGCAATTTCCTGCTGAAATCCCGTAACTTTGCATGCCACTAATGTTCTGATTTATTTTTGTCCCACTTCTGTTGCGCTATAACTCCTTCAGACAGCAATAATGTGGCAGCATTGGGGAAGCATTGCAGAACGAACAAAAGCAGAATAAACCCACCAGTATCATTGTGTCAATAATGTGCTGCAGAATATACCCACAATAAAACACCAGTTGGGGGGGAGGGAGCTTAATCTATCAGCCAGAAGACATTGTTTGAGGAATAAGGAGTCATTCCAGATGACTTTTTTATTTCATCCTCATTTGCCAAAGCCATTGATATCCCACTTTTCCATTGAATGCCAGGATATGTGTCCTTTCTGATGGACTTGCTTTAATCTTTATAAAGGAAGGGGTTTTTTTAAGGCTACATAAAATCTCTCATTCAAGTGGCAAGGCAGGAAACCAAAAATAGTAGCTTTTCCTGAGGTGAGCAACTGAAGACATCACAAGGTATCTATTTATAATTCCATTCCATTTTTTACATCACTTCCTATAAAACATCTCAGAGTGATTTAACGATAGCATCGGCAATTAAAGCAACTAAGACAATTCCGTACATAAAAACGATTTCAGGTCCGAATTACATCAGGGATGGGGAACATGTGACCAGCCTGATCTTGTTGGACTCAAACTCCCATCATCCACAGCCGGCATGGCCAATGGTCAGGGATAATGGGAGTTGTAGTCCAGTGTCTGGAATGCCACAAGTTTTGCATCCATGGATTACATGAGGCAGCTGCCAGCAAACTGGGTCTTTTATTTTATTCTGTCTTAAAATCTGATATAGCAAAATGTACCTGACCAACTCAAGACAAGAGCTTAGACCCTTAGAAACTAGGGACCCCAAACTGAATTGTTTGAATCAGGGGATCACACCCCACCACCACCACAATCTTCCCCACAAGCCAAGTAAGGGGAGCCCAGACTTCCCACAGGAGCAAAAGGATGCGCTGAGTGGCCTCCAGCGCTCAGCACTCAGAATTTGGCAGCAACAGCAGCACTTTGTTAAAACTGGAATGAGCTGTCATTTCCCAGCCTCTTTCTGCCGCTGCCAAATGCTTTCTGACAGCCCATTTAAAACTCAAAGCACTTCCATTTACAATATCTGCAATATAACTGCTGACTGCAACAGCAGAGGAAGAAACGAGTTAGATGGTACGAAGGCCTCTATCCTTTCCCAAGACACCTGGCACCAAAGATTCAGCCGCTTCACTACATCCGCCCACCCCCAATCTCTCAACGTGTCTGCTACCTTGCCAAGTCCTCATACAGTCTTCTCATGCTGTTGCCAGTACACCCAACTCCAGATAGCCAGGACCTTCCCCTTGCGCTGCTGTCCCAATTGCCATCTTTCTCCCTCCCTCAAGATGCTAAAGATGGCAAGCACAGAGACAGGCTTCTTCCTTCTTCTTCTTCTTCTTCTTCTTCTTCTTCTTCTTCTTCTTTGGCGATCACTCATAGCTGAGTAAGATTGTCTTCCATAAACACGGTCTTAACAGTGAGTCCGTAAGTGACTGTGGAGGCCATTTCTGGATCCACAAGTCCTTCCACAGTGGGGACATAGGTTTCCGGGCGGGAGTTGATCACGGTGTGGATTTGCCAAGCGTGCCTTCCTCTTGGCACGTTTCTCCCTTGCGTCCTGAGTTTGAGTGTCTTCAAAGCCCATGACTCCTTTGGTAGAGGCTGTTCTGCAATTGGAGCACTCACAGGCCAGTGTCTTTAAACCTCTTTTGTTGACCACCAGCATTACGCTTTCCATTTTTAAGTTCGGAATAGAGTAGTTGCTTTGGAAGACGACCATCAGGCATCCAAACAACATGACCAGTCCAACAAAGCTGATGTTGAAGAATCATTGTTTCAACACTGGGGATCTTTGCTTCTTCCAGTACACTGGCATTAGTTCGCCTATCTTCCCAAGTGTTGTGTAAAATTTTTCAGAGACACCGTTGATGGAATCTTTCGAGAAGTTGGAGATGGTGTTTATAAAGGATCCGTGTTTCACAAGCATACAGTAAGGTTGGTAGTACAATAGCTTTGTAAACAAGCATTTTGGTTTCCCTGCGAATGTCGCGGTCCTCAAACACTCTGCACTTCAATCGGGAGAAAGCTGCACTCGCAGAGCTCAGGCGATGCTGGATTTCGGCACCAATGTCAGCCCTTGTGGAAAGATAACTGCCCAGGGAGGAGAAGTGATCAACATTTTCCAACCTTACACCATTGAGTTGGATTTGTGGTGCTGCAGAAGCCCATTGAGCTGAAGTGGGCTTCAGCACACTGCTCTCCTTGTTAGGTGGTGGCTGCAGGTGGCCTTATCCCAGCTAGATGTATCAAAGCCTACTGACTTCCATGGACCCTAAAATGGAGCTGTTAGTCAATTGCAGTCCAGGAGGATGTAAGGGGACTAACTAGTGATGGACACAGCAATCCAAACTATGGACTACAAGACGCAGCCACTGGAGACCCACCAGCACAAAAATCGGATCACCTGAACTCCATTCTGTGGCATCTCAGAAAGGCCACAGCAAACCTTGCAGTAGCCCAAAACACACACCCAGAGCAAGCCCAATGCCACCAGCCAACCAGAGCACATTCACCCAGCAGGGACCTCAGTCCCCCATGTAAAGTCAATCACCACTGCACACATGCAACTCCCGTGCCCTAAGATGATGACATAAAGAAATTGACATGGCCCCACCAGCACCCAAAGCACACAGCACTTGCCCCTGCCCAGTGGTGACAGGTGCCCAAGAAGATTGGTAAGGCAGAAAGACAGGGAGGCCAGCAGGAGATGGAGCCAGGGCACAGAACAGCCAGAGACAACTAATTCTGATTTTGTCCGCGTCTTCCTCCCTGCGGAGTTCTACAAAGGGCAATACTGAGGCTGGGGAGAAAACTGACAGCCAGAGCCATCCACTGGATCTGGGTTTGATGGGCCATTGGCCTGATTCTGCAAGTCTCTTCTTGTTCATGGAGGCACAGGTAACCTCTGTGTCCAGGATCGCTGTCTACCAGCTCCATCTGGTAGGCCGGCTGAGACCCTGCCTTCCTGGCCACTGTCTCACCAGAGTGGTACACATTCAGGTTATCTCCCACTTGGACTACTGCAATGAGCTCTACGTGGGGCTACCTTTGAGGGTGACTCAGAACTACAAGTAATCCATAATACGAATGCTAAAGCTCGGAGCAGCCACTGGGACCATATAACACCTGGCCTAAAAGACCTACATTGGCTTCCAGTATGTTTCCAAACACAGTTCAAAGTGTTGGCGCTGACCTTTAAAGCCCTAAATGGCTTTGGCCCTGTATACCTGAAGGAGCGTCTCCACCCCCATCATTCAGCCCAGACACTGAGGTCCAGCTAGGCTGGAGGGCCTTCTGGCTGTTCCCTCACTGTGAGAAGTGAAGTTACAGGGAACCAGGCAGAGGGCCTTCTCGGTAGCGGTGCCTGCTTTGTGAAATGGCCTCCCGGCAGATGTCAAAGAGTTAAACAATTATATAATTTTTCGTAGACATCTGAAGGCAGATTCAGGTAGGTAGCCATGTTGATCTGATCTTAGAGACCAAGTTTGTTCTTGGTATGAGCTTTCGTGTGCATGCACACTTATTCAGATACTGAAGGCAGCTCTGTTTAAGGAAGCTTTTAATACAGTCATGCCTCGGGTTCAAGTAGCTTCGGGTTGAGTGTTTTCGGGTTGCGCTCCGCGGTGAATGCATTACTTCTGGGTTTAGCCACTCGCGCATGCGCAGACGCTCAAAATGACGTCACGGGCATGCGTGGGAGCGGCGAATTGCGACCCGCACATGTGCAGACGCGGGTTGCGTTCGCTTCAAGATGCGAACGGGGCTCCGGAACGGATCTCGTTCACATCCAGAGGTACCACTGTATTTGATGATGATGATTTGCTTTGTTTTATTTGCATTTTTATTTGTATTTTTGTTGGAAGCCACCCAGATTGACTGCAGCAACCCAGCCAGATGGGCGGGGTATAAGAAATAGATTACTATTAAGTCCTTATTAACTAGTCTTCCTGTCCCTTGCTGGGTATTTCACAAATCTCCATTGCCTCTTCTATTTGGACCACTGATTCTACCTGGGGTCTAGGGGTGCAGAGAGCCAGCTTAGTGGAGACAAATCCACTGGGTTTCACTGCTGGCCTGAAAACACACCATAGAGAACGCTCACCATGACTGGGTTGCACATGAATGTCTCTCTCTGTGTGTGTGTGGGGGGGTAAAGGTAAAGGGACCCCTGACCATTAGGTCCAGTCGTGGCCGACTCTGGGGTTGCGGCGCTCATCTCGCTTTATTGGCCGAGGGAGCCGGCGTACAGCTTCCGGGTCACGTGGCCAGCATGACTAAGCCGCTTCTGGCGAACCAGAGCAGCGCACGGAAACGCCGTTTACCTTCCCGCCAGAGGGGTACCTATTTATCTCCTTGCACTTTGACGTGCTTTTGTACTGCTAGGTTGGCAGGAGCAGGGACCGAGCAACGGGAGCTCACCCCGTCATGGGGATTCGAACCGCCGACCTTCTGATTGGCAAGCCCTAGGCTCTGTGGTTTAACCCACAGCGCCTCCTCTCTAGAAACTTGTCCACCAGTCTTCTCCCTCAGGGCATTCTGAGAAGTGTGAAAGGAACAACAGACTTCCCTAGAAAAAGCAAAGTGAAAAACCACGGACAGGAGGAAGCAAAACCGGCTTCTCTAACACCCTCAAAATCCTTTCCCCACACGTAGCCTCAGAGGAGCCCGGGATGGGCTGTTCACTGAGCACCTCTGTTCTAAGGCTACATCAATATAAATGTAGTGAACTATGACCCCACACATCACTGGATTCCATTAGAAGCTCCCCTGGAGAACACACCTCACTAGGGGTTACCAGGCCCTGGCTTTCAGGAACAGCTGGAGTGAGAGGGAACACTCTATTGAAGTTCAATTTTTAATTCACTTTAAACATTTTTGTTTCCCCCGTAGGGAATGCCCATGCAATAATCCTGCTTGCTAAAATAGCACCTGTTACCAGCTACAGCACTAACTTGCTGCAAGTTTTGCCCACAGCTGATTGTTCTCACAATGCACCACAGTGAGTTCTGAGCATCAGTGCTGGCGTAGGAGACCATAACCCCAAATGGTCTACCGTAGAAGAGATTCAGCACCACTTCTGTTGGCCAAGGCCAAAGATGGAGGGCATTCCCACTCTCCTCTCTTTAGTGGTGCCAGTTCCAAGCTGGGGGCCCAAGTGGATTCAAAGCATACAGTGACTGAGGATGGGTGAATATGCCAAATTTCAGTTTAAGTTTATCATTTGTCCAATCCTAAGTTCGGCTCTGCACATTTCCACATCAGTTTGCGATTAAAAAAAAGAAAAAGCACTTTGTGGAAATTTACCAGCATTTTAGCGCCAATTTCTCCCAATACACACATTTTTGTACTCAATTTTGCCTTACAGGCAGCTCCCCACTTACCCGGGGTTACTGTTATGTACTGAGTTGAATAGGATCCAAAAGGCAGCAGTCTGATTGGTCCTAGAAGAATGGGATCCAGAATGCAGCAGTCTGATTGGTCCACAGGAGCCACCCAATCCAGCTCGAGGTGGAAGGGAATCCGCAACCTGATTGGCCTACAGGAGAATCCCGGAATTAGCCAATCACGTGGGGCCCATTGTGTAAATAATGTATATAAAGCAGACATTCTGGGGGAACTTCCATTCCTCCTCACCACTATGAGCTTAATAAAGAGCATGAAATCCACTCTCGACTCCAAGTATATTTCAGTTACGTTCCCGGGTACCCCACGTATACTGGCAACTTGCCATTTGCGCAGGGGTTGTATTCCATGTCACTGCACACATCAGCAGAGTGCATGAGAGCCTGGTCCACTCCCTTCCGGTGTCGGAAATGTCGTGTGTGTCAGCAGTTGTGCGCCAATCGAACACACGCAAAACGGCCGCCGCCTGTACGTGCAATCGCATATAGCAGGGAACACCATCTAAAAAGTCAAACTATGCCCCAAATCCACAAAAGCCTGCCAAACTCCCCCACAATCGCTCTTTCCAAACCTTCTTTCCCAAACTCCAACTCTTCACAGGCCTCAAAGGCCTCCTGGGATTGCTACTGTTTTCCTGCTCTTTTTGTGCCATTTTTGCAGTTTAAACTAATGTATTTAATTATTTCCCAGTGTCGCGCAGATACACAGTAGAGCGCAAGTTAAGTAGAGAGATGTCTGTACACAGAACGAGGTACAGGGCTTCCCCCCCCTCTCATCCTTCTGTGCCCCACATGCCCCCTAAAACTGCTCTGAAGGGTTGGGACAATCCCCAGAGCAGCTTTGGGGAGAGGCACTCATTCCACTCATGAATACCCAACTTAATGCGACACTGAATTCCACTCCCAATTTTGCAAAGCACTTCCCCCTAGAATAAACTGTTTTTGTATGTTATTTTCACCCATACACACTGTTTTTATGCACACTTTATGCTGGTAAAACTCTATGCATTTCTGAACACATCACTAGCTGCAGAACTGTAGTACAAAACTGTGACTTTTAAAATATGCCTGTGTGGCAATCCATATATTGTTTTAAGAAAGTGCAAATTAAGTAAGTTTGCCTGAAGAAGTGTCTCCACCCCCATCATTCTGCCCGGACACTGAGGTCCAGTGCTGAGGACCTTCTGGTAGTTCCCTCGCTGCGAGAAGCCAAGTTACAGGGAACCAGTGGCAGCAGCACAGGCAGAAGGGGCATAGGCAGCAGCGGCACAGGCGATAGAGGCACAGGCAGTGGAGGATCAGTGGCAATGGCGGTAGAGGTAAAGGCGGCAGTGGAAGCGACACAGGCAGCAGAGGCACAGGCGGTGGAAGCACAAGAGGCAGGGGCAGCAGCATAGGTGGTAGAGCTACAGGCGGCACTGGAAGCAACAAAGGCGGCAGCGGCAGCAGAGGCACAGCCGGTGGAGGCATCAGCAGCAGAGGCACAGGCACAGGTGTTAGAAGCAGTGGCACAGGCGGTAGAGGCACATGTGGTAGAGGAACAGGCGGTGGAGGCGTCAATGGCAGTGGCAGAGGCAGAGGCGATAGAGGTACAAGCAGCAGTGGAGGCAGCACAGGTGGTAGAGGCTCAGGCATTAGAGGCATAGCCGGTAGAGGTACAGGCGGCAGTGGAAGCAACAAAGGTGGCAGTGGCAGTAGAGGCACACATGGTGGAGGCATCAGGGGCAGAGGCACAGGCACAAGTGTTAGAGGCAGTGGCACAGGTGGTAGAGGCACAGGCGGCAGCGGTAGCAGACAGATGGTAGAGGCACAGGTGATAGAGGCACCCACAGTGGAAGCACAAGCGACAGTGGCAGAGGCAGAGGTGGCAGCGGCACAGGCGGTAGAGGCACAGGTGGTACAGGAATAGGCGGTAGAGGTCCAGGCGGCAGAGAAAGTGGCAGAGGCGGCAGTGGCACAGGCAGTCGAGGCACAGGCGGTGGAGGCATCAGCAGCAGAGGCACAAGCAAAGGTGTTAGAGGCAGCGGCACAGATGGTAGAGGCACAGGCGGCAGGGGTAGCGGAAAGGCGGTAGAGGCATCAGCCGCAGAGGCACAGGCGGCAGTGGCAGCATTGATGCCTTGGCCGCCTGTGC
This sequence comes from Podarcis raffonei, assembly GCF_027172205.1. NCBI lineage: Eukaryota > Metazoa > Chordata > Lepidosauria > Squamata > Lacertidae > Podarcis > Podarcis raffonei. Next base: position 6,097,178 of record NC_070607.1, on the reverse strand, counting down.
TTCTACTGCCTGTTTCGCTGCAGCCTGTGCCGCTGCCACTGCACCTCTGCCACCTCTGCTTGTGCCGCTGCTGCCTGTGCGTCTACCGCCTGAGGTGCTATTGCCGCCTGTGCCTCTGCGCCTATGCCTCTGCCACTGCCATTGATGCCTCCACTGCCTGTGCCTCTACCGCCGGTGCGTCTGCCGCCTATGCCTCTTCTGCCTGTGCTGCTGCCACTGCCGCCTGTGCCTTTGCCGCTGATGCCTCTGCCACTGCCGCTTGTGCTTCCACCTCCTGTGCCTCTATGACCTGTCCCTTTACCGCCTGTCCGCTACCGCCTGTGCCTCTACCACCTTTGCCGCTGTCTCTACCACCTGTGCCTGTGCCTCTGCTGCTGATGCCTCCATCGCCTGTGCCTCTACTGCCTATGCCGCTGCCCCCTGTGCCGCTTCCGCTGCCACCTGGACTTCTGCTGCTTATTCTTGCACCGCCTGTGCTGTTGCTGCCTGTGCCTCTACCACAAGGCGCTGCCACCTATGCTTGTTCCGCCTGAGGTGCTGCCACTGCTGCTGTGCCTGTTACCTCTACCGTTTGTGATTCCACCGCCTGTTGCCTCTACCATCTGTGCCTCTACCGCCTCTGCAGTTGCCACTGCTGCCTCTTCCGCCTGTGCCTATGCCGCTGCGGCTGCAGCTGATGCCTCTGCCTCCTGTGCCTATACTGCTGCCACAGTCTCTTGATACCTCGACCGCTTTTGCCCCTGCCCCTGCCTCTTGTGCTATCACCACCTTTGCCTCTACCACCTGTGCCGCTGCCTCTACCACCTGAGCCTGTGCCTCTGCTGCTGATGCCTCCACTGCCGGTGCCTCTACCGCCTGTGCTGCTGCCCGTTTGTGCTTCCACCGCCTGTGCTTCTACCACCTGTGCCTTTACCGCTGCCACTGTGCCTCTACCACCAGTGCCACTGCCTCTACCACCTGTGCCTGTGCCACTGATGCCTAGGGAAAGGTGCATGTGTGCTAACCTACTGTACAAAAGTAACATGTGTGCTCAGTTGACAGAGCGTAAGACTCTTAATCTCAGGGCCATGGGTTCGAACCCCAGGTTTGGCAAAATCTACCTGCACTGCAAGGGGCTGGACTAGATGACCATTGTGGTCCCTTCCAACTCTGCAAAGGTCACCCAGAAGGGAAGATGACCTTGGAAAAGGTTCGCCACCTCTGCTCAAGAGTGTCAGGTAGGTGTCCATAAGCCATACTACCCTGTGCACGTTTTAAAATGAGGATTAGCTGTATTCAGAGAAGTTTTGGCATCAACAACAGTTCCAAGGAGGTGGTAGGATGGATGCAGAGAAACTGCCCATGCTTTTCTTGGAAAGATACTCTCTGCCGATTCTGAAAGCTTTAGGGGTTTCGTCTGTGTTTTTAAAGAACTTGGCAGACTGCTCAACTTAATTAAATTCCATTCACCAAAGGCTACAGTGCATGTTATCTCAAATCTGTCAATAAGCTGCTGATAACCTTTGGAGAGCGAGAGCTTGGCTAAAATGTGAAGCTGCCCTGTTTGAAATATAGGATGCAGCCATGCTAGGAAGGCGGATAGGCATTCTGGAAAGGCGTAATGGGTGCAAGTTGCGGATTGGTTGAAACAGCAGCAGGACAAGGGAGGCAACAATTAAACACACTTCAGCACAAAGTGCAAGCAACACTGTGGAATGAGTACAAAGTAAGTCTGACCTTCACCAACCTAAGTCTTCACTAGGTACTTTGGACTAAAACTCCCATGAACCCCACCCAATGCTGACTGGGGCCAACGAGAACTCTAGTCCAAAATATCTGGAGGGCACCAGCTTGACAACGGCTGCGCTAGGAGGCACTATAATATTTTAGCCCATGAGCTGAGAAGATAGGTTTGGATTATAGGCCAGTGAGCCACCAACACGCAGCACCTTGTCTTTGGCAAAAACCAACATGGTAATTATAGAGAAGTCACTGGGGTTTTCATCCATGGTGCTACAGCCCGACATGGCAAGATGTATACCCCATCATGCCCAATGATGGCGTCGGCCACACCCTTCCTTTTAAAATGTGGCTCTTTTTTGAAGAGGGGGTGTTATTGGGTTGTTGTTTTTACTTTAATTATATATATATATATATATATATATATATATATATATATATATATATTGTCGTTTTATGTTGATATTGTTCTGTGAACCGCCCTGAGACCTCTGGGTATAGGGCGGTATATAAATTCAATAATAAATAAGATCACACATCCATCAACACTCTCTGTAGCTGCCTTTAGGTCCCCTCCCCTATGAAAAACAAAACAAAATACAAGCTTCTCTCAACCCTAATGAGAAAAAAGTTTGTTTGTATTAAATGTTAGGAGGACACTTCCCAACTGGGCCATCTTTTCACCTTATCTCCTGAAGTGGCAGGGAGATAATATCCATGTATGAGCAAGTGTGGACTGCAATTGTACCTAAACCCAAAACCTGTACGCACCAGAGAGCGAGGGAGGGAGGAGGGATGCCTTCACACACACTCTTGTTCACGAAGCTGTCATATGCATATGTGCAATCTTAAATGTACACACCACGGCTTTACTGTGAAGTGAGTATGTATTAAATTTTCAATTCAGGTGGAAGCTGGTTTCAGGCAAAACACATCAAGTAGAGTTTTTCTTAAGAAACTACAGAGTACATATGGATTATGGCTAAGAGCATGTGTAAACAGCTCCAAACACCAGCAGTGAAAGCACACTGGAGCCAGAGTAAACTGTAATGTGTGCACAACCTTAGAGACAGAAAGAAGAGACAGGGAAATGAAGAAGGAGGAAACGAGGGTTTAGGGCACTTAAGCCTACTACTTTATCACTAGCACTGAAAAACCGTCTTCCAACTGGTGTTTCCCCATGAAAAAATGGGTCTTCCAAAAAGTTGTTGCACTGTATTTACAAGGCACCTTTATAAGCTTCTGAGTATGCTTCATTTATCTCAGGTGGGATCTGCTTCTGAAGAGTTTTAGGATTGATATTCAGATTCTAAAGGCTGCTTTTACACATGTGCAAGACTGGATGGCCACAACCCTATTACGTTTTCATCCCTTCCTCTAGCAAGTCAAGGCTGCACATTTTGTTATTGTCTTAACAACCTAGAGAGGTAGTCTAGGCTCAGAAAACACAATGTACAAACAGTCTCCTGCTCTGGTTCATGGATGAGCGAAAGTTGGAATGTGGATCTTCTGGTCCAATCTTGACAAGTTGGTATAAGGCAGCTTCCTCCATTCCCATGTCAAGCCACTAGTCCATCTAGCTCAGTACTGCCTACAGCAAGGGTGGGGAATGTGTGACCTCCAGATGTTTGTTTGGCCAGGACTCCCATCATCCTTGACTACTGGCCATTGCTGGCTGGGAGTTGAAGCCCAGTAACATCTGGAGGGCCACAGACTCCCCATCTCTGGCCTATACTGACTTGCAGTATGTCTCCAGTTTCAGAGAGGAGTCCTTCCCAGACCTACAACGACTCTTTTGTATGTTAAGCATACGGCCAACGGCTAAGCTATAGTCCTTCCCTACATGGTCTGTTTCACACATCAAACACGTATGAGGCACCTCTAAGCACAGAGCAGATGGAACTTTAAAGGTAAAGGTAAAGGGACCCCTGACCATTAGGTCCAGTCATGACCGACTCTGGGGTTGCGGCGCTCATCTCGCTTTATTGGCCGAGGGAGCCGGCGTACAGCTTCCGGGTCATGTGGCCAGCATGACTAAGCCGCTTCTGGCGAACCAGAGCAGCGCACGGAAACGCTGTTTACCTTCCCGCTGGAGCGGTACCTATTTATCTACTTGCACTTTGACATGCTTTCGAACTGCTAGGTTGGCAGGAGCAGGGACCGAGCAACGGGAGCTCACCCCGTCACAGGGATTCGAACCGCTGACCTTCTCATCGGCAAGTCCTAGGCTCTGTGGTTTAACCCACAGCGCCACCTGCATCCCTTAGATGGAACTTTATCCCATCTTAATTTAACACAATGCCTCTCAGAGAAGTCGGGTTACACATTCAGCCATTGGACATCAAGCTAATTGTTCAGCATCCATCCATGTTTGATTAAGCCCTAACCTGCAGGCAGGATATTCCATAAGAAGATGATTAACACAGAGATTTGTAACATCTGCCTCATATGAGCTAAACTATGAAAGAATGAAACAGTTCTAAACACAATTTTCCTGACTTGCTTATAATGTGAAGTCAACTGCTTTCGCCATCTGAAAAATACCCAACCATTTGTTTCCCATCTTCCAGAACGGGACAACTAAAACCACAGGTGGAAACCACAAAACAGCACTGAACACCCTCCATGCAATCCTTACAGGTCTAGCTCCTGGTCTTATTACTACTTGGAACATCAATATGCCAAAGTAAAGAATTCAGTTCTTCCCCGAATTAAGATTTTTTAGGTTAAACATTTTAGCATATCCTTCAGAAACCTTAGGACAGCTGTATAAAGAGGAGATCATCACACCTGTGGCTGATAACCTGTACTTGAGTGCCATCTAGTTGCCAGAAGCTGGAGCACAAGTAGTCCTGTCTGATCAGCATAGAAGTCCATGTTGTCCCATGTTCTGCCTCCAACTGTGGCCAGCATTTGGCAAGGTCATGGCAACAGCCCTATTTAAAGGCTCAGATTCCAAAATCTAAAAGGAACCTGTCAGCCAATTTATATATTACCTGTTGCATGGATCCACACCACAGCAGTAGCTATGTCTAAATCTGGTAATCATGTGTGATGGGTGCATCACGTGGGACATTACCATGGCAACGGGTGCCGACATGTTAACATGTATGTAATCCGCTTACCCAGTGCTATCTTTCTAGAAAAAAGGTGCCGAAACTCCCCCTGATCGCCTCCCTTGTTTTATTCGAATGTCAGTGGTACCTACCTGAGAGGTGCCAGAACCCACCTGAGAGATGCAGGTGAGTTCCAGCTGAAAAAAAGCCTTGAGCCTAACCCCATGGGACTCCAAGCTTCTATATAGAGGCAGAAACTGCCCCTACAAAGTTAATGTAATTTGGCTCCAAGTGAAAACGCAGGCCGAAGAATGGTTGTGGTAGTTGGGAGAGGGGAGAGGGGCAGTGTCCATGGCCTGCCTCGGACAAGATTAACAGGCAGCAAACTGACAATTTTTAAGGATAATTTTATCACACTGAGGGAAACTTTTTGGCTTTTCCATCTCAGCTACCAGAATTCTCTTAGGTTCTCTCTCATCCTATCTGTATTCATCCAAATAGCTTAAATCTGAGTGTCATGCATGGGATTATCCCACTGTTTACTTGTAGTATGCTTATGCACACAGACAAAGCACACAGTCATACATGCTCAAGATCATAGAATCATAGAATTGGAATAGACCACAAGGGCCATCGAGTCCAACCCCCTGCCAAGCAGGAAACACCATCAGAGCACTCCTGACATATGGTTGTCAAGCCTCTGCTTAAAGACCTCCAAAGAAGGAGACTCCACCACACTCCTTGGCAGCAAATTCCACTGTCAAACAGCTCTTACTGTCAGGAAGTTCTTCCTAATGTTTAGGTGGAATCTTCTTTCTTGTAGTTTGGATCCATTGCTCCGTGTCCGCTTCTCTGGAGCAGCAGAAAACAACCTTTCTCCCTCCTCTATGTGACATCCTTTTATATATTTGAACATGGCTATCATATCACCCCTTAGCCTCCTCTTCTCCAGGCTAAACATGCCCAGCTCCCTTAGCCGTTCCTCATAAGGCATCGTTTCCAGGCCTTTGACCATTTTGGTTGCCCTCCTCTGGACACGTTCCAGTTTGTCAGTGTCCTTCTTGAACTGTGGTGCCCAGAACTGGACACAGTACTCCAGGTGAGGTCTGACCAGAGCAGAATACAGTGGCACTATTACTTCCCTTGATCTAGATGCTCAGGTAACTTTTCTGACACAGGGAGAAAGAGGATGAGCAGGTTTCAAATTTGCTCCAGAGGCCATGTAAGCTATCCCTAAAGATGGTAAACACTGCCCCCAGGTGAAGGATGTTAGGAATTTTTCCTCTGCATTTGATTGGAAGCCATAAACACTATGATCATGAGGCGCCCCACACCGCTCCCTTAAAACCCAAAAAATTGGAGGCTTAAGGAGTATCGTGGGGGTGGCGAAGTGGCTTCCTGTGAATGTAAACCACTCCCCCCACTCCTCAAGCAAGGCATGTTCCTACCCCACATCAACTGATGGGCAGTTGGGAGTGTGCCTTTCTCTAGCAAAGGAACAACCTGGAGCCCACTTTAAGCTCCCAATTCCTCCTTTAAAGTCCCACCCAACACCACCTGGCATTTATTTATTTACTGAATTTATATCCCACCCTTCCTCCCAAAGGACTCCAGAGCAGCAAACACACCCACAACATTTTTTTGTTTGTTTTTATTTTCCATAGGCCCCTAATCAATGGTATCAGGCTCATAACAAGGAACCTGGCCTGACACTTGGCGGGTAAAACTGTAACTTCTGACTGTCCTGGTTGCTGCTGGACTCTGCGCTTATACAGCCAAACCTCGGTTGTCGAATGTAATTCGTTCTGGAAGCCCATTCGACTTCTGAAATTTTCGACAACAGAGGTGCAGCTTCCAATTGGTTGCAAGAGCTTCCTGCACTCAAGCAGAAGCCGCGTCAGACATTCAGCTTCCCAAAAAAAAACGTTCAAAAACCTGAGCACTTACTTCCGGGTTTTCAGCGTTTGGGAGCCAAAACGTTCCAAAACGGAGGTGTTCAGGAGCCAAGGTTTAACTGTACATCAAGTTATGAAAACAAACAAACAAATCCTTTTTGAAATAGCCTGGAATAGCTCCCTTCTTTAAATGCACTCAATACTTCAAAAATATATACAGAACTGTCAAGCTACAATAAAATATCCAGTTTAAAATACTTTGGTGCAAACATGACAATAGGACAACTCACTGATTACTTTTGGAACAATTCTATTAAGAACAGGAGAATCAACAAAACTATACAAACAGGGGAGAAGTTAGCACTCATTGCCGCATTTAGTCCAAATTGAAACATAGGTAGAATTCCCATAGCCTTCAAGCCCTTTTTTTCTTTACCAATGTGTACAAGAAAGCAACCAGCCACTGAAGTCTCGAACAGCCATCCAGCCACTCCTTGGGCTTTCCTCATATTGCCATCTTCTTAAGATGAAAGGAGAAAAAGCCACCAGATGTAGCTAAGCGTGCTGAGGCTCCAAGGGCTACACTAGGGCTGCAAGCGACGCAGGATGCCGGGGAACCCTGAAGTTTGGCAGTGAACACCAGGGCATTGTGACCTGTGCCCCCTTGGTTAGGGCAGCTGCGAGCGGAATACAGGGTTATTACTTGGGTCGTGGAGGCATCATCCACCTTCCTCTCTGAAGGAACATTTCCTGAACAGCAAAGAGAGAGAAAAATGACCTTGGGCTATGTAGTTCACAGGATCCAGATTCGGCTCTCTGATCTGGCAAATCAACAGGGAAATTCCACAAGCCAATTCACACTTGGGAGACATTTTGGCACCCGAGGCAAAGCACAAAATGGCACTCCCCACCCCCAGGAAAGAAGGGGTGAGTGAAGATCTACATCTGGAATAAACATCCGGATTGGGACCTGCAGATCTTATCACCTAAAGCGGTTGCCTTGCTTTGCCTCAGGCTGGCCCTGACTGAAGAAAAACTTTACTGGGGAATGAACAATGCAGTCCCATCCCCACTTTTTATTTCATTTGTTAGTCACCCTACACAAAAACATCTCAAAGTTACTTAACAGATAGAGAAAATAAAAAAGGATAAAATCAACTTTAGGAACCAAATTAAAAACAATGTACAATACAAAATTCCTAAAATGCTCACCCAATGATACAATAAGAAGGGCAAATCCTACCCCACCCCACTAAAAGATGAGCAGCACAGCAGAGGCTAATTTAGCCACCAAATGCCTGAGTAAATCAAAATGTCTTAGATGGGTACCTAAAAACTGATAGTGAGGATGCCAGGCACGCACATTTTTATTGGAATACTGTGAAATTGAACCATGGGAAGCAGCTCCCATGTGGGTGCAGTAATGCACCAACTGCGCCTCGATATGAGGTGCAAGATCCTCCCACATGTTTCAGTAGGATATGCTGTGCACAAGCAAGCATTCAAGGCACTTAGGCAGTAAGGTTTCCACACTTTTTTCTCTGCTGCAACTTTAATGATGAATGGGGTGTCCACTTCGCCGCTCAGACTCCAAGTGGGACTCTGCGCAGACATTCTTAGGAATTGCAGTTTAATGTCAATAGAGTAGTAAGGGTACGAATATAGCCAGATTATGCACTCAAACAGTTTTTGCTTTAAGCAGCCCACAAGTACCGTGTATGGCAGATGGTGATGGAAGTGGTTGGGAACCGTAGCCAGATAATTTGTTCAGATCCAAATCTAATTTGTTCTCCTCTGCTGATTGCTTGGAATGGACAATGGAGATGTAAAACTCTTGCAGCGTTTGTGACAAAGAATCAGATGTAGCTCCAAGAGTGTTTCTTGCCTGTAGTCAAATGGACAGGGAAGAAACCTGATTTAGGGCAAAAGTAAACCCATGTGACCCATGCCACTGTCACAGGCCACTGAAAAGAACTGAGAGTTTATTTTCCTTCATACACAAACAGTACCTGCCACATACACACCGCTATTTGGCAAACTCTGTAAAAAGCAGAGGACATGCAGTGAACACATACACCCAGACACCAGGAAGGGCTAATCACCACAGGTCTCTATGCGTGTTAACAAATGCACTTCCTTTTTATATTTTATGGCGGGGGTGGGGGTTACTGCTAATTCACTGGCATTTGTGGACGCAAGCTAGTCCTTTTCTCCTATTTATCATCTCAATACATATTTCGGCTACAAAACAGGTTCCCATGACCAAGTTAAGAACAGAAAAGCAAGGGGAGGTAATTTGTAGGGCATTTGGAGACAGAACAGAGGCACTACAACCATGGTTAACAGGATTCACACAAACACAGCTGAAAGAATCCATGGCACTAGGAAAGTGGAACATTCAGGGACTCTTTCTTCCCCAGTTTGTACAAAATATGCCAGCCTGCACATGGAAGAAAGTTATGGTGCAAACTTAAGCAAACCTGAATACACACTTCCCATCTTGATGTTTAGCACAACTTCCATTTGTCCCTCCTTGCCAGAAGTAGTCTGGAGGTGATGTTCCTCTTAGCAGCCAGATTGGCTTCTTCTCTGTGTTAGAGAACTGGCCTCACTACCAGCTGAAATGGGGGTGCTCCTTGCCAGGGATGCAAACTGTGCCCCCTTGCCAGAAAGTAGCTCGGGAGCAACGCTCATGGTCATAAGATTACTTTCTTATTCACAGGAAAGTTGACCTCATTATCATTCCTCAAGGAAGGATCGTTTCTGCCTGAAATGCTTGTGACTACTTGCTAGACACTAGTTCAGGAGCTATGCCCCTCTTTGCAGTCAGTTCCACTTTTCTTTTCCATGGGGGAAACAGCAGTAATGTGACAGAAGCTTGATATCAGGGCCAGATAAGTTGTCAGGTAAACAAATGCTGAATCAGGTTGCCTGTTGTTGTTTAGTCGTTTAGTCGTGTCCGACTCTTCGTGACCCCATGGACCAGAGCACGCCAGGCACCTCTGTCCTCCACTACCTCCTGCAGTTTGGTCAAACTCATGCTGGTAACCTATGCAATATTTTTCTTTACAGCATTGGACTTTCCTTTCGCTTCCAGGCATATCCGCAACTGAGCGTCCTTTCGGCTTTGGCCCAGCCGCTTCATCAGCTCTGGATCTACTTGTACTTGCCCTCCGCTCTTCCCCAGTAGCATGTTGGACGCCTTCCGACCTGAGGGGCTCATCTTCCAGCGTCATAACTTTTATACGCCTGTTGTCTTTGTCCATGGAGTTTTCTTGGCAAGGATACTGGAGTGGCTTGCCGGTTCCTCCTCCAGGTGGATCACGTTTGGTCAAAACTCTCCACTATGACCTGTTCATCTTGTGTGCCCTGCTCGGCGTAGTTCATAGCTTCTCTGAGTTCTTCAAGCCCCTTCGCCACGGCAAGGCAGTGATCCATGAAGGGGAATCAGGCTGCTAGCACAATTAAAAAAATGTTCAAAAGGGATGGAAAATCCCAGCTACCTTGAAGCAGGCAAGATGGGACTGCGGGGAGCCTCCTCTCACAGAATGGGACCAAGCACAAAGCCATTTTCATAGCCTTGCCTTTCAAGCTAGTGGGAAAAGTAACCCACTCCTGGATAACCACCACCATTAAAGGAGTCAGGCAAGAAGATGACGAAAATGCAAGAGCGACAAGGTTTACACAGCTAGCGTTCTGCGGCAATGAAATAGTTGTGCAGGCTCAAAAGCCATACCTCTGATCTTGGAAAGCCTCACCTAGAATGTTAGCAGAGGACTCACAGGTTCTTTTCTTGGAAGCAATGATGCTTTCAAAAGGGGTGGAGGAAATGTTCATGCCAAGAAGCTGCGTGCTCTTGGAGGGGGTGGGCAACATGCCAGTGGGGGGCAGGGCCAGAGGTGAAAGTGAACAAATGAAAATGCTGTACAGTGGTACCTCGCAAGACGAATGCCTCGCAAGACGGAAAACTCGCAAGAAGAAAGAGTTTTCTGTTTTTCGAGGTGCTTCGCCAGACGAATTTCCCTATGGGCTTGCTTCGCAAGAAGAAAGCCCATAGGGAAATCTCCGTGGACCTCTTTTAAAATGCTGGCGGTCGGGAGCAAAGACTTTCGCCCACCGCCGGCCTTCAGAAGAGGTCCTGGACCTCTTCTGAAGGCCAGCGGGGGGCAAAAGTCTTTGCTCCCGACCGCCTACCTTCCTGGGATAGCGGAGAAGCGCAGTGCGTTTTTCCGCTATCCCGGACGGCTTTTGAAGGCGGGGGGAGCAAAGACTTTCGCCCACCGCCGGCCTTCAGAAGAGGTCCTGGACCTCTTCTGAAGGCCGGCGGGGGGCAAAAGTCTTTGCTCCCCCCGCCTGCCTTCCCGGGACAGCGGAGACTTCTCCGCTGTCCCGGGGTGATCTTAAAATGCTGGCAGGCGGCAGCAAAGCCTTCGCTGCCGACCCCCAGCATTTTAAAAGCCCCAGGGACAGCGGAGACTTCTCCGCTGTTCCGGGCGATCTTAAAATGCTGGCGATCTTCTCCGCTGTCCCGGGGCGATCTTAAAATGCTGGCGGGCGGCAGCGAATCCTTCGCTGCCGCCCGCCAGCATTTCCCGGGGGCTTTTAAAATGCTGGGGGTCGGCAGCGAAGGCTTCGCTGCCGCCCGCCAGCATTTTAAAATCGCCGTGGGACAGCGGAGGCTTCGCTGCCGCCCGCCAGCATTTTAAAATTGCCCCGGGACAGCGGAGAAGTCTCCGCTGTCCCGCGGGCTTTTAAAATGCTGGCGGTCGGCAGCAAAGCCCTCCTGTCCCTGGAGCTTCGGGGCGGGAGTTGGGGAGAAGGGCTTTTCTTCCCACCGCCAGCCTTCAGAACAGCCTTCTGAAGGCTGGCGGTGGGAAGAAAAGCCCTTGTCCCCCCCCCCCCAGCCTTCAGAAGAGGTCGGGGGACAGACTGTCCCCGGACCTGGTCTGAAGGCGGTTTCCATAGGAACGCATTGATTGATTTTCAATGCATTCCTATGGGAAACCGTGCTTCGCAAGACAAAAAACTCGCAAGAAGAAAAAACTCGCGGAACGAATTAATTTCGTCTTGCGAGGTACCACTGTATTTGTGCAGTGAGCTGGTTTCCACATGCACTCCTCTCTAGCCTCCATCCAGGGAAACAAGAGGAATGATCAGAGTTCAAGGACACATGCTAGGCAGGCAGTAACACCCAACATGCGAAGCAGTCAGTGAAGGGTATAGCCTGGATAGAGTGAAAGAAAAAACAGACTTGCAGGTCTCCATTAGACTTCTGGGTTCTCCACAACCACGCTAAGATTCAACAAGTATGTAGGGTCTGACAATGCATCTTGGGTTATGCAACCATGCATGCCATCCCAATAATGGAATTCATCTGTGCTACTTTAATGCCGGAAATCAAGTTTACAAGGTAAGCCAATGGAAATGACTTTACCTCCATTCTTCCAGATGACTCCACTTTTCTGTTCAGGGGTTCCAGACTCAGACAGTTTGTTCTCTCAACGGGAATGGAAATATCCACATTCTGCCAAAAATGTGTTACACATTTGGTAAGTAAAAGGGCCCCCCAAAAGTGATGCTCATTGACAGTAAAAGCAAGAGGGATAATGTGAACATAGTTCAGCAAACGTACTGGCAGAAAAAAGTGGTTAGGATAACTAAGATTAAGAAGAAAAGAACTTTCTCTGGTAAGTACAATGGGAGTGGCAAGGAAGGGCTTTATCCTCCCTAAAACTGGCATCTAACAATAGCCATTCCATCAACCTACATTAGTGGTGGGACTGCATCAACTCGCCTAAGGCCAGCAACTTTTAAATTTCCATTCCAGCAGGTCTTTGTAAACAGTCTAGGAATAGCTATTGTCTGAATTTTCTTTTTTCCCTCCTCCCCACCAAATCCATTCCGTTTTGTGTTGTGTCTTTTATATTATAAACGCAAGGACACAGCCACTTTGGAACTCATTTAATCCGAAGGGAGATGGGTTACAACCCGCTAAATCTTGCCTGTCCAACAGGGTTGATCGTGGGCTGTCCCAGTCTCCCCCTTAAAAAAGCTCAACAACTCTGGGGTCAATCCAATGGGTAGATCACTGCCAGTTAATTTATAGTGGGAGTTGATCGCCGTCTCTTGGAAGCTGGACACCCCTGCTCTAAATAAATTACTAGCATGGTTTAGGTATTTCCTGCTCATCATCCCCACTCTGTGTACTCCTCTTTGTTTTCAACAGATCCTAGGGAGACAATGCCATGCCAGCTAATGCAGTGAAGAACTGGAGAGGGAAAACAAACTTAATCCACCTTTGAAGGTGACTCGGAAACTACAACTAATCCAGAATGCGGCAGCTAGACTGGTGACTGGGGGCGGCCGCCGAGACCATATAACACTGGTCTTGAAAGACCTACATTGGCTCCCAGTACGTTTCCGGGCACAATTCAAAGTGTTGGTGCTGACCTTTAAAGCCCTAAACGGCCTCGGTCCAGTATACCTGAAGGAGCGTCTCCACCCCCATCATTCTGCCCGGACGCTGAGGTCCAGCGCTGAGGGCCTTCTGGCGGTTCCCTCATTGCGAGAAGCAAAGCTACAGGGAACCAGGCAGAGGGCCTTCTCGGTAGTGGCGCCCGCCCTGTGGAACGCCCTTCCAGCAGATGTCAAAGCGATAAACAACTACCTGACATTCAGAAGACATCTTAAGGCAGCCCTGTTCAGGGAAGTTTTTAACGTGTGATATTTTACTGTATTTTTGGTTTTTATGGAAGCCACCCAGAGTGGCTGGGGAGGCCCAGCCAGATGGGCGGGGTATAAATTATAAATTATTATTATTATTATTATTATTATTATTATTAGACAGAAATACTGGAATTTTAAAAAAGTATTTGCATTAAAATTTATCCATATAACCTAAATAACTTCATGAGAGAAATGCATAAAAAACTAAAGCAACCAAACCAAGGCTGACATGGGAAGTTACATTCACAAGAAATCGGAACTATTGTTGAAGGGTGGGGGGAGTTGGATCAGGAAGATACAGCCGGTCATGGATGGGACTGTAACCCCTACCCGTGACAAGACATAGGTTTTGCAGCCTTGGGATACGTCTTGATCCAGTGCTGATTTATTGAAGGTCAGATGACAGCAGGAAGTGCTTTTCACAAACTTTTCCTGCTGTGCCCTTTACTGGAGAAGCTTAACAGCACATGATTCAGAACAAGGAAAATGGAAGTACTTTTTCACACACTGCATAGTTCAACTATGAAATTCTCAACTAAAAGATGTAATGACCACTGCCGAGTTGGGTGGCTTTAAAGATGGATTCGACACATTTATGGAATATAAGGCTATCAACGGCTGTTAAGGATGAAGTTTGTGGCCCATATCCAGTATCAGTGGCAGTATGCTACCATCTTCATATCCTGCTTATGGGCTGGACTAGACACACCTTTGCTGGGTATGCTGGACTAGATATGCCTTTTCAGCAGGGCTGCATTCAACAAGAAACTACACCTGGCCACATCCACACTTTATAATCAGTTATCCACACTCTGATCTACTGGCTCTCAGCAACTCAATTTTAATGGAAGTCTTCTGGAAGGCAGGGCCTTTTTAATGATGATGCCAGTTTTATGAAACAGCCTCCCAAAGGTCTGCCAAGACCTAACCCTGTACACCTTCAGGTGAAAGCCTGACTCTTTTGGAAGGCATTTGGCTAAAGCTTAAATTACTTGCGATATATCTGTTGTGTAGCCTTATGTTTGTTCCTGGGGTTTGATACTTTTGCTTTATTTGTATTTGATGCTTTATAGGGACATGGGTGGCGCTGTGGGTAAAAGCCTCAGTGCCTAGGGCTTGCCGATCGAAAGGTCGGCGGTTCGAATCCCCGCGGCGGGGTGAGCTCCCGTTGCTCGGTCCCAGCGCCTGCCAACCTAGCAGTTCGGAAGCACCCCCAGGTGCAAGTAGATAAATAGGGACCGCTTACTGGCGGGAAGGTAAACGACGTTTCCGTGTGCTGCGCTGGCTCGCCAGATGCAGCTTTGTCACGCTGGCCACGTGACCCGGAAGTGTCTCCGGACAGCGCTGGCCCCTGGCCTCTTAAGTGAGATGGGCGCACAACCCCAGAGTCTGTCAAGACTGGCCCGTACGGGCAGGGGTACCTTTACCTTTACCTTAGTTTTCAGTTTTTATGTCAGCCAATTTAAGTTTTTTTCCTGAAGGATATAATTTTTTAAATAAATCTATTGTGCTGGAGAGCACTGCCTCTGGTCTCAGACTTTGGGATAATAAACAGGCTAGAAAGACATGGCTAAGGGATATGAAAAGGCTTTGCAACTTCACCAACAACCCATCTGACCATTTCCCTCCCATCAACACTGAACAACCACCACCTGTTGAGTCAATTCCTGGCTGTGCTGAGTCTCCTCCTTATTCCCTTCATCACTCGAAGAATGGCAGGGAAACACTGCATTGTCAGGGGACAAAGGATCACCATTTTCCTCTTCTTCATAATGCTTGGAAGGTGTCCAGTTCTCATCCCAGATTTCGTCGCACATATATACTGGCTCGAGGAGCGGCATCTCAGGGTCTGAGCGTGAGCCTGCTGTACCCTAGAAAACGATTCAGGGCCAAGTTACAGTACCGTCAACTTTTAAAAGGAATATTTTTAATTCAACGTACTTTGTTTTAAACAATTCACATGCTGATAAAACAAAACTGTCTGCTAGAAGGAAAAGAGAGAGGTAGCAAGGCAGGCAGCCAGTCCTTTTAAAGGTACCCACCCCAAACTTTTCACAAGAATCTCACCGGGCCACATGAGATGCTGTAGGACTCCCAAGAGGTAGTTTCCTCCTCGATGGCAATATTGGCCACCTCACTACCCCACAAAACAGCTGCCGGCATCAAGAGTGGCTGGGGAAACCCAGCCAGATGGGCGGGGTACAAATAAATTATTATTATTATTATTATTATTATTATTATTATTATTATTATTATTATTATTATTATTATGAGGCTTGTTTAACACCTTCACCACACACCCCTTTAAACTGCAGAGCAGTTTAAGTTAAATGTTAGTGGGATTAGATTGTCCCAATTAAATCTTTGTTTAAACAAATAAAGAAATGGAAGGTATTTGATGAGATCTCCAAACGAAACTAATATGGTATCTTAGATCAAAGTGATTCCATTACCTATATTAATCTAATGGGTCTTGGAGACACTCCCTGTTATTTTGCTCATGTACTTATTTTAACTGCTTGGCTATACTTCACTAGATACAACATCAATGCTTCTTTAATCATTTTTTAAAGTATCTGTGCATTTCTGAAACTAAACAAAATTATCCTTATATTTGTATCCAAAGCTATAAAAGGCAGAAAACTGGGGGGGGGGGGCTGAGCAGATTCCTCAACACAATACAGAATTATGTCCATTCTATCATCAAGGAATTATTTTAAACAGTATGCATCTTGTGGTTTTATATTCTGATTTTGTCTTGTGAACTGCCCTGAGACCTGCGGGTATAGGGCGGTATATAAACAACAACAAGTTTTTAAAAATTAAAAGTTGCATTCACAAGGTTTGGGTTTTCTAGCACAGGAGAGGTTAGAAGAGTTAAAGACAGAAGGAGAACAATAGATTGGGGTGGGGTGGGGGGAACAGAAAAACTAAAAAATCTCCACCTGGGAAAGCACTTTATTGTAGCAAGACCCTGAATATGGTACTTCTGGAAGGTCACAAGGAGATTCCTGTTCAAGCAAGGGCATTTCAGCTTTTGTCAAACCAGACTGCTGCTCTGGACTGAGTTTGAGATACAATGTGGAAAACGATGGTTCTCCGAAATTCTGTTAAAGGCAGGAGAATGAAGAATTGTATTTATTTAATAAATTTGTATACAATTTTATTTATTTAATAAATTTGTATACAGTTTTAAAAAAACCTCTTACCAAAGTAGTTTACAAGACATTTGCCAGTGCAATGTTAAGATAATATGAAACCAAAAACTCATATGCAGTACAGTATTTCAAAGCATTAGTAAAAGTCAAGAAGATCAACACTACTACCAGCTCAATACTGAAACCTAGAACAAGCAAACCAGGGTTTACAGGGGCTTGCTTGCTCTCATTTTCTATCTTCTTACAACTTTGGCTGCTAGAATCAATGGTAACTGAGTCCTTGTTTTTTCTATGTAGCATGCCTCTCCCAACAATCTAGATCTACTGTGTATTTTCTCCCCCTGAAAAGCACTTCCTGAGAAACTGGTTATATTACAAAAATAAAAGTTTGTTGCAGATGGATTATGCATTATCTCACAGTGTTTCCTTTTGAAAAAAGATGTAGGCAGTCCTGGTATGTACCCACACTTGCCCAATAACTGTGTGGGTTATACCAAAATCACAATTGCCACTTCTTTATTTCTTTATCTGGAGCATGTGCAGGAAGGAAAAGGCATGGCTGGGTTCAAATGCCTACCAAGTAACCACACCTAACCTTGCAGATGGCAGGATCTAGAATCAATCTAGACTGAAAGCAGCATACTGAAGACACACACGAGCAATTTTGGGTCCAGAAGAACTTTCTCTGGTAAGTACAATGGGAGTGGCAAGGAAGGGCTTTATCCTCCCTAAAACTGGCATCTAACAATAGCCATTCAATCAACCTACATCAGTGATGGGACTGCATCAACTCGCCTAAGGCCAGCAACTTTTAAATTCTTTCCATTCCAGCTGGTCTTTGTAAACAGTCTAGGAACAGCTGGTGTCTGAATTTTCTTTTTCCCCTCCTCCCCACCAAATCCATTCCTTTTTGTGTTGTGTCTTTTATATTAGAAACCCAAGGGCAGGGCCAATTTGGAAGTCATTTAATCTGAAGGGAGATGGGTTACAACCCACTAAGTCTTGCCTGTCCAACAGGGTTGATCGTGGGCTGTCACAGCTCACATGATGGGCCAAAAAAAACCCCTCAACAACTCTTGATCTCTCCCCCTAAATCTTTTTATAATATTTTTAATAAATAAATCTATTGTGCTGGAGAGCATTGCCTCTGGTCTCAGACTTTGGGATAATATACGGGCTAGAAAGACATGGCTAAGGGATATGAAAAGGCTTTGCAACTTCACCAACAACCCATCTGACCATTTCCCTCCCATCAACACTGAACAACCACCACCTGTTGAGTCAATTCCTGGCTGTGCTGAGTCTCCTCCTTATTCCCTTCATCACTCGAAGAATGGCAGGGAAACACTGCATTGTCAGGGGACAAAGGATCACCATTTTCCTCTTCTTCATAATGCTTGGAAGGTGTCCAGTTCTCATCCCAGATTTCGTCGCACATATATACTGGCTCAAGGAGCGGCATCTCAGGGTCTGAGCGTGAGCTTGCTGTACCCTAGAAAACGATTCAGGGCCAAGTTACAGTACCGTCAACTTTTAAAAGGAATATTTTTAATTCAATGCACTTCGTTTTAAACAATTCACTTGCTGATAAAACAAAACTGTCTGCTAGAAGGAAAAGAGAGAGGTAGCAAGGCAGCCAGCCAGTCCTTTTAAAGGTACCCACCCCAAACTTTTCACAAGAATCTCACCGGGCCACATGAGATGCTGTAGGACTCCCAAGAGGTAGTCTCCTCCTTGATGGCAGTATTGGCCACCTCACTACCCCACAAAACAGCTGCCGGCATCAAGAGTGGCTGGGGAAACCCAGCCAGATGGGCGGGGTACAAATAATAAATTATTATTATTATTATTATTATTATTATTATTATTATTATTATTATTAGAGGCTTGTTTAACACCTTCACCACACACCCCTTTAAACTGCAGAGCAGTTTAAGTTAAATGTTAGTGGGATTAGATTGTCCCAATTAAATCTTTGTTTAAACAAATAAAGAAATGGAAGGTATTTGATGAGATCTCCAAACGAAACTAGTATGGTATCTAAGATCAAAGCGATTCCATTACCCATATTATGTTCTAATGGGTCTTGGAGAAACTCTCCCTGTTAACTTTGCCCATGTACTTATTTTAACTGCTTGGATATACTTCACTAAATGCAACATCAATGCTTATTTAAACAGAAAAACTCCAAAATCTTTACCTGGGAAAGCACTTCATTGTAGCAAGACCCTGAATCTGGTACTTCTGGAAGGTCACAAAGAGATTCCTGCTTAAGCAAGGGCGTTTCTGCTTTTGTCAAACCAGACTGCTGCTCCGCTCCGGGTTTCAGATACAATGAGGAAAAGAATGGCTCTCTGAAATTCTGTTAAAGGCAGGAGAATGAAGAATTTTATTTATTTAATAAATTTGTATACAGTTTAAAGAAAAACTCTTACCAAAGTAGTTTACAAGTCATTTGCCAATGCAATGTTAAGATAATAGGAAAGCAAAAATGCAGGAATAGGAGATGAATTTTGAAAATCATCAGAAGGGATTGATGGAAGTCATAGGCTAACTATAGCCACAAATGTATAAGATGGGGTGGGATGGTTGTTTTGTCTGGAAAGTATGTTAAAACCAATAAAAAAAATTATTTTAAAAAGAAAAGAAGGAATAGTTCCAACCAAGGAGGACTGGTAGATAAAACTGATGGAATATGCAGAGACAGCCAAACTTACAGGAAGAAATCAGGAAGAGGAAAGAAACTAATAAAGATTAGGGTGCATTTATTGACTATTTAAAAAGTTATTGTAAACAACTTAAAGCTTTAGCAGGGTTAACTTAAAACGAACAGTAAAGAATATGTGAAGAAAGTTTACAGGAAACAAACAATTGAGGCATTTTGTGGATATGCAGAAGTACTGATAAACCGAAGGAACCATGAATGGGGTGGGGGGAAAGTTGATTTGTTCTTATTTTGGGGTTTGTCAATTTGTATGCATTGTTGCAAAAGGAAAAATGATAAATAAAATTTATTTTTAATAAGATTTAAAAACCTGGAAATTAACTAAAAATAACTAGGTTTTTTTTAAAAAAATGTAATAATGCAACTAAATTAAATATAATAATAATCATGTGGGCTTTTTCTGGGTCACTGATTTTTAACAAACTTATAATCATCAAACTATGTTTCCACATGCTTTCACATGGTGCTCTCTTAGAAAAAAAAATATGCCATGTCATTCTTTTTATCATCCTTCCACAGACTTAACATTTTTTGGTTTGGTTTAGTTAGCACTAAGAACACTTGGGACATCCCCATCCCCCCTCAGTTTTCAATGGGTCATCATCACAAATCAGTTTGAGAACCTCAAGCCCTTAAAATATATTTATCCATTTTAACCTTCCCTTAGTGCCCCCTGCAAATATTTGCCCTCACCTTGGAAGGCAGGTTTTCTCTGCAGATGAATGCATGGCCCTTTAATCTCAGTGCATTGTGCAAGTAGATATCTTCGTCAGAGCTGGTGTCACAGAGGAAAAGGTAAAGGATTCCATCTATGTATTCATCCACGACTCCCACAAGCAGCTTCAGTTCACACAACCTTTGGAATTCATGTATGTCACTGGCAGTCCAATTGTCCTTGATAAAGAAAGGATAAGGTACAAAGTCAAGCAGAGTTGAAAAAATAATTTCATTTGCTCTGCACATCAGAGTCTATTTGATTAGTCTTAATACATTCCAACTGCTTTTTGTGTTCTTCTTTTGTATCTCGATTTTTTTCCCTAAAATAGCACTTCAAATCTTATTTATCTTTACTTTCCAAAACATAGCTACACATTTTTTTAATCACTTATTCTTTGAGCTATTCCACCTTCTGAACTTTAAAATTCTGATGTTATCATTGCTCTTAATCCTTCATGACTCTTCTTCCTCACTAAAACCTTGTGATATACAGATATAACTGACAAGTAGACCCTTGGTTGCTCCTTTCACTCCAAATAATATGCAACAAAATAGTTCAGTTGATTAGAGCATGCGAATAATGCAAAGTTTGCAGATTTGATTCCCATGTGGGAAAGCTGCATATTCCTGCATTGCAGGGGGTTGGACTAGATGATCCTCAGGGTCCCTTTCCAACCCTATGATTCACTCATCCACTAGATGTAGGGCATGAAGAGAAGCAGTCTCAGCAAATACCTAACCGTTATGAGATTTCCTTCCTTAAGTACCGTATTTTTCATCCCATAGGACGCGCTGGCCCATAGGACGCACCAAGTTTTTTTGGGGGGAAATAAAGAAAAAAAATTATTTCCCCCCCCCCCCGGCGCTTGTGGGGCCAGCAGCGGGGAGAAGCGCTCTTCTCCCCACCGCCCGCCTGCAGACCAGGTCCGGGGACAGCGGGAAGACGTGCTGCGCCTCCCAGCTGTCCCCGGAGCTTGTGGGGCAGGCGGCGGGGAGAAGCGCTCTTCTCCCCATTGCCCGCCTGCAGACCAGGTCCGGGGACAGCGGGAAGACGTGCTGCGCCTCCCAGCTGTCCCTGGAGCTTGTGGGGCAGGCGGCGGGGAGAAGCGCTCTTCTCCCCACCGCCCGCCTGCAGACCAGGTCCGGGGACAGCGGGATGGCGGCGTTCCGCCTCCCCGCTGTCCCCCGACCTTGTGGGGCTGGCGCTGCGGCTCTCTTGAAGCCTGGAGAGCGAGAGGGGTTGGTTCGCACCGACCCCTCTCGCTCTCCAGGCTTCAGCGAAAGCCTGCATTTGCCCCATAGGACGCACACACATTTCCCCTTCATTTTTGGAGGGGAAAAAGTGCGTCCTATAGGGCAAAAAATACGGTATTTGCCAAAGCTTGAGCACTTTTGGGATGCAACATAAAAATGCTACAACATTGGTAAAAAATGTGCAGTAAACAAATGAACACATACGTTAAATTTTAAAACAAGAACAGAAAACAAAAGCCAGTTTATTTTTAAGTTGTTCCCAAACATTTAGTGTAAGGTTAGTTGAAAAAATAATACATATATACATACCTCTGTAGGTCTCACCCAAGCTAAGGAACAAGGGATTGCTTGAGCAGGAAGCTTTGCATAACAAGACCTGCAACAAGAACAAGGTAATTCACAGGGCCACTTTTGACTTACTGCCCCAAGCCAAGTAGTCTTGCATCAAACTGGATAATGAACAAAGCGTTGACATTTGGCATTTCCCACGAAAGAAAGTAAGCAAGACTGAGTCCACACAAAGGTGGATTTGATTTAAATCACGAGTCAGTAAGACTTGATTGAACTCATTTTTTTTACAGAAAGACTCATTCTTGCTGGTATTATCTTAATATTTACAACTAGAGGAAGGTTTCATTTTTTGTGTGATAAATTTTCAGAGTAGTTTTTACAGTTATATCAAAAATTACTGATTTGGTTATACTATTAGAAATACATAGATAATTATGAAATTATTGTGTGGGTTAATAAGTTAACTGTTTATATTTGGACAACTTTTTAAACAATTTATTTAACTAAAACAATAACATTATAGCATATTGTCAGGGAACTGCCATCGGAGCCTAGAGTGGAGGTAAGGCTCCCTAACAATGCAGGAGAAGGGACCAGCAGGGAGAGAGAGAACACTTCCTTTGAGGAAGGAAATAGGAGTGACACCAGGAAGCAAGGGGGGACTGCGGAGAGAGGGCTCCAAGACTCTTCCACAGAGACCAGCGGGGAGAGCCCAGGACCTCCGTTGGGCACGCCCACTCTGCGCAGGAGACTTCCACGCAGGGAGGCTAGGCGGAGACTTGGCGTCAAAGAGTTTTTATGTTGGAAGAAGTTCAGAAAACGCCCACTGACGGATTCTGCCAGCGACTGACACAGCCATGGAGAAAGGGCTGTCCAGCCAGGGAAAGGTTTAGCCAGGCAACGTTGCCTAGAGCTGCAGCACCCTTTACGCACAAGCAACCCCCAATTCCCTTTACACATATGTATCTATGTTTGTTAACTGATGTGGTTAAACAATTAAAAAAAACTTAAAACTTAAAACAAATCCTTATTTCCTGATGAATAGCCTTTGGACTATACAAGGGTCAACAAACTTTTTCAGCAGGGGGGCCGGTCCACTGTCCCTCAGAGGGGGCCGGACCATATTTTGGAAGGGGAAAAAAATGAACGAGTTCCTATGCCCACAAATAGCTCAGAGATGCATTTTAAATAAAAGCACAAATTCTACTCAGGTAAAAACACGCTGACTCCTGGAACATCCGCGGGCTGGATTTAGAAGGCAATTGGGCTGGATCCGGCCCCTGGGCCTTAGTTTGCCCACCCATGGACTATAATGTAACTTAAACAGAAAACTATCTTTAGAAATATTTTTCCTCCAAAAGCATTTTATTTTCAAAAATCCAATTTAAATAAAAAACATCTGATTTAAATTTTAAAAATCTGATTTATTTCTAAAAATCATTATTTTTTATCCACCCTGGTCCTGTCGATTCAAGCCAGCAGAGCCAGTGAAGTTCAGAGGAATTTGGCCACCCTCCAGGTGCCCGGCTTGAATCCTTGTTGACCTCCTGTCTGCGACTCCCGGCAAGACCAGGGGAGGTCTCCAATCGGCGATTCTTCCCAACGTGAAGAAGAACACACCATTCCTCCCCCTCCCATCGCCGGGGGGGGGGGGGGAAGAGACAGACAGAAATATATTTACATGCTTTTATTTCTGTCTTTCCAGCAGTACAGAGAAATCATGTCTGTACTCTCTCATCCCAACTGCAGAGAGAGAATAACTCCACCCATGTACTTCCAGTACAGGGTCATGTGACACTCTGAGCTAACATCCGGTGCTCAGTACACTGTCCCTTGTTCCCACGGTACATTCCCATAACATCAGTTTCCTGTTTACCATTCCAGCCACCTGGAGCTCGCTTCTGCATTGCTCCTTTTTCGTAACAGGTCCACACACATGGCTTACCAGGACCATGGAGCGAAGGCTGAATCTGCTTTGCTCCTCCTCCATCCTTTTTTACTCCCACACCACTCTGAGCTATACCAGGGTTCAGCTAAGCATGTCCTCAGAAGCCAGGCTTGTGATTAAGCTCTCTCCTCACTAACCATGAGCTGTAGCAACTGCCCAGTGGCTGGAAAGGAGACCCAGTCAGAGAGCACGGCAGTTAAGAGTAGCACGGTGTCTAGAGCATTGTTCTAGTGACACAGTGTAGTGCAACTTCTAAGTCTGCATGCCTACCTTTCTCTTGAAAAGGCTAGGAATTAAACAGGGTGGGAAGGATGGTAAAAGCAGGAATGGTCCTTAGGAGGTAGGAGCAGCAAGGGCAATGGGTAAAAGGTAGCCCAAATAAATCTTAGCCTTTCTTACTGCCTTAAATGATGTTTAGCATGATGTTTTGTGCTATGAAAATGCACTGGACGGAACAAGACTATTAAAGCCTATCCGTTTGATGGCTGAAAGTTAAAAAAGAAATGGATGGATTTTCACCCACCTATGCTAAATAGCAAGAGTAATTTTGGGACTTCCGGGGTGGCGCCATCGGTAATGGCTGCTTCCCTCTGACTCGGAGGGAACCGGCTCTACGGAAACTGGGTCTGTACCGCTACGGCGCAGCGGGGACCCTTTGAAAATCACAGGCGGCTGAAGCCTGTGACTGTGGAACTCAGCGGGCACCGTTTGTGCCCCAATTGCAAAAGGAGCTCGGTAACGGGCTCCGGAGCGGAGCGGGGGTGGCGTGGTGTTGTGAGCTAATTGCTTCTTCCGTGGAGCGAAGCCGCGAAGCTGTTACCGGAGAGCACTGCCTTTTTCCTGGGACAATTGGACTTTGAAAACAACTACCCGTGAGTAGGATTAAATTGGATTTAAAAGGGAAAAAACGGCTAATTTGGTACTGAGCGGGAAGGTACAACCAGGAAGTCTACCTTCCTTTCATTGTAAACAGATCAAAGCAAAGAGACTCTAAAGCGGAAACACAGAAAGTCGCTTGGAAAAAAAAGAGCTAAATCTTAACATCTGGAAAGTGCCCCCCCCCTCCGGATTGCAGGAGAGGAGGGGGAAAAGACTGAGCTGAATTTACCTGCAAAAAAGAAGGGGGAAAGGAAGCTAAAATTTACTGTTTAAAACCTGGAACGGACTGCCTTGAGATAAGGAAAGCCGCACAGTGGAGAGTTTATTTCTGACAGTTAACTTTGCAAAAGGGATACAGTGTTTCTGGACTTCTCCTGGCTTGAAAATAACTGTTTAAGTGTATTGAGACTGTTGTCTTTAAAGTAAATTGGAGGACTTATAAAGACTATCTTTGTTTTTAAAAGTTGCAAGTTCTGGCTGTTACTGTGTCCCCCTAGAGGAAGCTGGATATTGTTACAATAACAACTGGCTCAGAGGAAAATTCCATTCTATTCCAAAACAACTGTTTAACTGTGGGAGCGACCTTGAATTTCCATGAGACTGTTATGGCAGATGGGAAAAGGAAGATAGAGCTGTCGCAGGAAAAAACCACTAGGTCTGGCAGACATTATCGGATAGACACTGCGCAGCCGCGAAGAGGTTCAACATCTGGAGCATCTGGAACACCAGGGGCCGTACTCCCACAGGTCAAACCAAAAGTTATGTCATCGGAAGAAGTTTTGGCACAGGCACTTGCAAAAATTAATGAATCTTTGGAAAGTTTAACTAAACAGGTGGCTGAGACAAACAAACAGGTAGCTGAGACAAACAAGTTGCGGAAGCATCAAGCAAAATTGATTTAAATACTACAAGTATCAATATTTTGGGGCAGAAGGTGAATATCAATACAGAGACCATCGAAAAATTACTACAGGAATCTGCCTCGACTCGAAAGACAGCTGAGGAAGCAAAAGACATTGCAACTGCCACTCAAGAGAAGATTCCACCAGTATATAAGAAATTGGAGGACCATGATTTGACATTCTCTATGATTGAATTGAAAGACAGACAAAGAAATTTGAGAATCAGGGCTGTACCAGAACGGGAGGAAGATAACCTGGCTGATTTTCTTACACAGGAATTCATAGATTTTTGGCAACTGGATTTGGGGAAGGAAGAATTTAAGATCGTGAATGCATTTAGACTTGGAAGAAGACAAAGCAAGAACAAGGTGAGAGACTGATTACTTTTCGAACAAAAGAAGAGAGAGATAAAATTCTGAATTTGCACTATCAAAAGACTCTGGAAATTGATGATTCAAGTGTGGTGATATTTAAGGACATTCCAAAACATCTTCTGGACTTAAGGTTCAAATACGGAGATCTAGTGGCCCTGTTGAAAAGAAATAGAATTCTCTTTAGGTGGGAATTTCCTCAAAGCCTGTCCTTTAAATACAAAGGAAGAAAGATAAAAATAAAATCAGTTGATGAAAAAGACAGGTTCTTGAAAGACCACGAGGAAGATCTACAGAAAGAAGTGGAATCTGAAGAAGAGCCAAAAGGCATATTAGACATATCAAATCTATCTTTTGGATTGCACGGCCCAGAGAAAGTGACACTACCTACAGAACAAGAACAGACACTCGGAGCAGTTGGAGGTAAAGTGAAGTAGCCCCATCATGGCTCTGCAACTATTAAGTTGGAATTGTAACGGTTTGAACTCTCCTCGAAAGAGAAAAAGTGTGTTTCATTTATTAAAAAAAGAACAATTGGACTTGATTTGTTTACAAGAAACACATATAACAAGGGCACATAGGAAGTTACTGATTAACAAAAGATTGGGACAGGAGTTTGTTTCATCTGACAAAGTTAAAAAAAGAGAAGTTGTGATTTATGCAAAGGAGAGACTATCACCGAAATTTATCTTTAAAGACGACCAAGGAAGATTTTTGGCAATTGAAATTCAAGTACAAGGAGAGAAATTTTTGATTGTAGGAATTTATGCACCGAATGAGGGGAAATCTGAATTCTATAAGAAGTTGCATGAGACTTTACTGGATTATTTGGATTACAATTTGATTTTGATGGGGGATATGAATGGAGTAGTATCTACAAATATGGACAAGGAACAAAGACAGGTAGTTACCAAGGATGGTAGATTACCGAAAACATTTTTTGAGATGACAGACAATATGGACTTAGTGTTGTTGTTTTTTAAAGATATTTATTAAAGTTTTCAAATTTAGTACATTAAAAAAGAATCAAAAAGGAAAAAACCAAAAAAGTTTAAAAACACATAAGGTTCACAAAACTTATTTTTCAATAACATATTTCCCTGACTTCCCCACACCTCCCCTTCTTGTATTCCAACTCCAATTGTTAGTTCAGCAAATCCTTACCCTAATTTTTGACCTATTTCTATTTAGTTCATTTTAAAAACCAATTTTGCCTTATCCAGACTTAAACATCAATACTTATGCATCAATACTCATTCTTTAAACATTTTTCTAAAGTCGACCCAAATTCCCTTCCACGAATTCCCCAATTTTCATACAAATAGCAAAACAAAATAAAAACAAAACAAAGCAGATTGTAATTATGTACCCTTTGGATTCCCAAACTCCACCCCCCCCTTTCCCGGTTTCAGTCCCCAACAAATGTCCATCAGTCTTAGTCTACTATCAGCCTGGAGATCTCACATCCGAGGCTCTTAATTCTCTCTCAATTCCTCTCTGCCGGTTTTTTTGATAGTCCTTAATATTAAACACCAAGTCTCGGAGAAGCTCTTGGGTCTTCAGATCTCCACATAAGGAGATCTCTCCATTTTTCAATCTCCAATTCAGACCAGATTTTCCACATCAAGTTTTTATTTTCCTTTGTTGCCATCATGTCAGGCCTCTGGCTCTCCTTTGTCATCTGCAAAATTACAGCTCCTCCTTCCTTCTCTTCAGGAACAACATATGTCTCCTTCTCCAAACTCTCAAAGCTCTCAAGTTTCTCTTTTTGTTCAGTTGCATGGACTTCCTGATTCAAATCCTTATCAAATTCAGTGATGTTGTTTACTGTTAAGTCCAGAGTTGTAACATTTGTAGCCAAAACATCAATTTGTAACTTTCCCAAGAGAACAAAAACTCTGTCCAATTCAGCCTGAATTTTCCCTCCTCCAGCCATTCTTGTAATGTCCCAAAACCCCCTCTAGAGGGATTTTGGTTACTTAATATACCTTCCAGTTCAAATCCAAAAGTCAAGTTAGTTTGTATCAGTTCCTCCTTGTTTTCAACAAATTGTAACCAAGTTGTAACAAATATAACCAGCAGAAGCAACAGAAACAAAATTCTTTTTCCATCTTGACAGCTAAT
Organism: Podarcis raffonei; assembly: GCF_027172205.1. Lineage (NCBI taxonomy): Eukaryota > Metazoa > Chordata > Lepidosauria > Squamata > Lacertidae > Podarcis > Podarcis raffonei. The sequence continues at coordinate 6,069,413 of NC_070607.1, read as the reverse complement.
TTGACAGCTGTCAAACTCTTCAATACCTCCTCAACAGGCTCTCTCACGGAGCACACCCGGGTCCGGGGGGGTGGCTCTTCAGCTCCCAAAATTAACTCTTTATCCTCCAGTAAGATTTCTTATACTGCCAAATCGTGAAATTAAAGTCTTTTACCAAAATAGGAAAAGAAGGGGTTCTCTCGACCTTAGTTAGCAGGTCCTTGCTTTAAATTGTTTACAGGGAGGGGAGGCGGACTTCCTGTTTGCACCTTCCCCGATCGTGCCTAATTCATAAAAATTTTCTTTACAATTCCAATTTCCGTTCTACTCACGGGTTGTTACTTTAAAGTCCAATTGCTCACAAGAAGAAGTCAGCGCTCTCCGACCACAGCAGTGCGGCTTCACTCCACAGGAGAAGCAGTCGACTCTCAGCACCGCGCCGCTCACCCCGTCCCCCGTTCCAAAGCCTTTAAAAAGGCTCCTTCGCAGGTCGGGGGGGCCCAAATGGTGCCCACCGAGTCACTAGGTTCACAGGCTTCACTGCCTGTGATTTTTGAGGGTCCCCGCGTCGCCGCAGCGGCAAGACCCGATCCTGCGGAGCCAATTCCCTCCGGAGCTCAGAGGGAATCCGCCATTAGTTGATGGCGCTAACCCGGAAGTCCCAGATAATATGGACTTAGTGGACATCTGGAGAGTAAAGAACCCCTTGGGAAGAGAAGGAACCTTCTTTTCTGAAGCCAAGATGACATGGACTAGAATTGACCAAATATGGATAACTAGAGGAATGGCACCAAAGATAAAGTAGAAATCTGCCCAAAAACCTGCTCCGACCATAACGCTATAAGGATGGAAGATGAAACAAATAACAACCGGATCCTTCAGATGGAGGATGAATGACACCTTATTTAGAGATGAAGAAGTGTATAAAAAGGCCCAAAAAACTTTGAGAGACTATTTTGAAATAAATATGAACACAAATGTAGAAAAAAGAGTAATCTGGGACGCAAGCAAAGCTGTTATGAGAGGGTTCCTGATACAACAGAATGCAATAAAGAAGAGAAGAAATGAGAAGAAAGATAAAATTTTGGAGAAAATAAAAGAAAGTGAGAAGAAATTGAGAGCAAAACCAAAGTCCCAGGAGATTTTGAGAGAAATAAAATTATATCAAGTACAATATATGGAAATAATGAATCAGGAAATAGAATGGAAAATCAAACAAATGAGACAAAAAACATTTGAATCAGCTAATAAATGTGGGAAACTGCTGGCCTGGCAAATGAAAAAAAGACAAAAATTAAATACTATTACAAACCTAGAAGTGGAAGGAAAGAATATACATAACCCAATTGAGATTAAAAATTATTTCCAAAAGTACTTTAAACAATTATACACACAAGGGCCACAGAAAGAAACTGACATAGACCAATTTCTGAAGACAAATGGATTACAAAAAATCTCTCAAGAAAGTAAATTAATGCTGAACTACAAAGTATCTGAACAGGAGGTAGAAGGTGCCATTCAAAACATGCAATTGGGTAAATCTCCAGGACCAGATGGGCTGACTTCTAGATATTACAGATCTTTGAAAGAGTGGTTATTGCAACCTTTGAAGGAAGTCTGCAATGAAATACTGGAAGGGAGAAGGGCACCAGAGTCGTGGAAAGAGGCGTATATTACACTTATACCGAAAACAGAGACTGAAAAGACTCAGCTTAAGAACTACCGCCCTATATCGTTACTTAATGTGGATTATAAAATTTTTGCAGATATTTTGGCCAAGAGATTGAAAAAAGTATTGATGGAAGAGATCCATAAAGACCAAGTGGGCTTTCTCCCGGGAAGACACTTTTCTGATAATTTGAGGAACATAATTGATATTTTGGAAAAACTAGAAGTGAATATAAACACTAAAGCAGTTTTGATATTTGTGGACGCGGAGAAAGCTTTTGACAACATCTCTTGGAGTTTTATGAAGAAGAACCTACATGGGATGGGGGTAGGCCAAGGTTTTGAAAATGGTATAGGTGCAATATACTCCGAACAAAAGGCTAAATTAATTGTAAATAATGTGGTCACGGAAGAATTTAAGATAGAAAAAGGGACACGACAGGGGAGCCCAATCTCCCCACTGCTTTTTATATCGGTCCTGGAGGTCCTGCTAAACATGGTTAAAGGTATACAGGTCGGAGCCAAACAATACAAACTGAGAGCATTTGCAGATGACTTAGTATTGACGTTACAGGAGCCAGAATCCGAGACCAGGGAGAAGAGTTGGTGAAAGAAGATTGGAAGAAATTTAAAGACTATTTACAGAAATATTGTAAAATTAATGAATGTTAGAAGGATGTTGGATAGAAAATAAGTGGTTTCCAGCTGTAATGCTTTAAGAGACATGAAAAAAAGGTTTACAAATGGGTAAAAGTTTAATGGTAAGGATTTGCTGAACTAACAAACTAAACTGGAATACAAAAAAGGGAGGTACGAGGAGGTCTGGGGAAATAAGCGTAAGGAAGATATGTTATGAAAATTAATGTGTTTTTAATTGTTTTTATTTTGTATGTTTCTTTTTATTTTTCATCTTTTTTGTTATACCTGAAAAACTTTAATAAATATCTTTAAAAAAAAAAATAGCAAGAGTAATTTTGCACTGTACTGTCTGTGTTCCCAAACGCTATTTTACTGCCTATGACAGAGGACAAGTCAGTTTTGAAAGAACTTTGGATTTTAGGTACGAGATGACAAGATGTGAGAACTGATACGTAAGTGCTACCTTTGAAATCTTGGATGGTGTGGGTATGTGAGGGGGGTGGGTAGGCGGACAGGGAGACAGAGAAAGTGAAAAGAAAGTTGAGTGAATGGACGTGTGTGTGAGAGGAAGGAAGGGTGCGTGGGATTTGCGTATGAGAGCATAAGAGTCATCTCTGCTGAATGAGGTCAATGACCCATCTAACGAGCATCCTGTTCTTGCAGTGGCCACCTAGAAGCTTTTGGGAAGTCTGCAAGCAGGACCCGAGTGCAGCAACTCATATCCAGAAACAGACTGCCTCTGAAAGTGGAGGTAGAACATAATCTTATCCTCCATTAATTTTTCTGAGAGCAAGAGTAGAAAAGAAAGAGGTCTCACCATCCACCAGTTCTCAGCCCATAAGCATTCCCTGCCTAGCACACGATTTACTTACTTCAGAAACCTCAGCGAGGATTTCTGGGCAGTCCTCGTACTTCCAAAGTCCGGGTAAAACACTTCCACTTCCTGGTCACTGAGCACTCGATGAATGATAACTCTGTACCACCATTTGTCTTCCGAATTTTTTATACAACAAAGCTGGCCAGGATTGATTGAGGCTTCGGGCATGATGTATCGGTCAGCTACATGTTTACTAGAATAGCATCGTCTGAAATACAGGATCCAAGTGGGTCACTAACAGTACAATCCTATGTCTAAGTAGCAGACATTTGAAGTCTTAAAAAACTTTTGAGTCTCAGATATCCCTATACCATTATTAATCTGCATTGAGATCTGCAAGAGAAGTCACCCCTGTGGTCCTGTTGATGGGACAAGTACACCATGCAGTGACCAGAGATAAGGTCTTTTCTGTGGTGGCACCTTGGCTATAGAACTCCTACAACTGGCATAGAAGCAGATCCAGGAGCAGATGACAGGGTGGGGACATTTGTGCATTGCAGGGGTTGGACTAAATTATTATTATTTCTTATTTATACCCCGCCCATCTGGCTGGGTTTCCCCAGCCACTCTGGGCAGCTCCCAACCGAATGTTAAAAACACAATACAGCATTAAAAACTTCCCTAAACAGGGCTGCCTTCAGATGTCTTTTAAAAGTAAGATAGTTGCTTATTTCCTTGACATCTGATGGGAGGGTGTTCCACAGGGCAGGCGCCACTACCAAGAAGGCCCTTTGCCTGGTTCCCTGTAACTTCACTTCTTGCAATGAGGGAACCACCAGAAGGCCCTCGGCGTTGGACCTCAGTGTCCGGGCTGAATGATGGGGGTGGAGATGCTCCTTCAGGTATACAGGACCGAGGCCATTTAGGTCAGCACCTCCTTCTTCTTCCTCTACAATTTCATGATTCTATGATTCATCTGATGTTCAGTTGCTTGTGTCACTGTTGCACTCTGGTAGATAGGTAAAGGGGCAAGGAGGCTGTAGTGAAAACACTAGTGTGTTTGCACTGCACTGACTTTGTCCCTCCTCTTCCCTGCCTGAGTGTGCAGAGCAATGAGGACAACTGAAGGACAGGGGAACACTGCTGACTCTCCCTATGATTACATAGACTGCTTGGGTGGCAGCTGAAAATGCACCTGTTCACCCAGGCTTTTATAGGGGATTGACAAGATGGCACCAACCCAAAGAGATATGGGAAGTTTCATTGGTTGGATGCTTTAAACATCTGCTAAAACTCCATTTGTTTGTTCAGACCTATTTTGATGTTTAGAAGGGTTTTCTGTTCGGTTGATTATCGTGCTGCTTCAAGAAAATAAAATACTAAAACCATGCACACTGAAGTGTATACATCAAAGAATACCCTTCCCAAGAAACAGGGTAAAGTTTTTGCACATGAGTTTTGACAGACCACAAGAACACTCAATACCAAACTGGGTTCTCTTTTCTCCCTGCAATCCTAGCTCATATACAACGAAAAGCCCAGACCGAAATGGGTAAGTTCCCCCTCACCTCATTTCCAACATCATGTTTTCTAACTTCACTGACGTTTCTGCACTGTAGAGTCGGACGTAGAATTGCGAAGGAGAGACAATGTATTCCACAAATAGTCCCACTAAAGCACTGGTGTCCAGCTGGGGAAGGCTGTAAAGGCTTCTGTCCTGGACGGCATCTGGCGGGATTTCATTTCCCATGATCTCTTGAATAATGTGCGTATCCTCCATACCCAGGTGCTGCAAACATAAGGAAAGTAAAAGAAAGTCATTCTGATCCAAGCAGTACAACAGATTCATCCGGGCCACTCAAGAGATTTCCAGGGCTGGAAAATCCCAGGTACTTGACTCCATGGGAATCCAAAACACTTTCCTAGTCTTCCAAGTCCCCATCCTAACAGCAATGAGTCTGGATGCCCTAACATGCAACAAAAAGTGCCACACAGACAGCCCTAACTCCATTACATCCCTTCCTGGTTTTCCATACCCTCAGTGAATAATTCCTCTATGACATGGTTCTGCTGAAACATCAAAGCCTCTCTCGCTCACATTTTCCTCACTTACTTATGTGTTTACATACTTATATCCCATCTTCCCAGGCAAAAACACTGCAAAGCAGCTTGGAATATCACCAAACTAATATAAACACAATGTAAATAAACATTCATAAAACAATTTTAAAATGCAAACCAGAGAGATTTTTGAAAAACAGAGACAGAGGTAGGAAAAAAATCCTAATTTTGGGGGTGGGGCTATGGCTGAATACAGCCTGGAAACTTCTGTTACTTCAGAATTTGGTTGAGAGAAAGCTAACTGAGATTGTATGAAATTAGTGTATCACACCAATGCTTTGTCATCTTCACTGGCTCCCAGACTATTCCCAGACCCAATCGAATGTGTTGGACCTTTAAAGAGCAGTTTGGACCAGGGTACCTGATCCATCCTTACTCGCAACACATGCCTACCCAACCTAGATTTAGAGATCTTCTCAGAAGTCCTGCTCCAAATGAGATGTGGCAGTTGGCTACATCTCAGTGGTAGCACTCACTGTAGAATTATCTTCCCAAGGAACTTTACCTGAAACCTTCTGACAAAATGTGCATTCTTAAACTATATTACACTTTTGGTTTTTAATTTGAATTTGTTGTTGTTGTTCTTGTTGTGAGTTGCCTTGAACACTTAAATTGCAGGATGGCTTGCAAAACTCTGTTAGCAAGTAATAATTAAATAAACAAAGCTAATATATTAAACAATAAGGCACATTTTAATATCACCGGTTAAAGGAAAGCCTTAAATCTAATTTTGGTAACAAGTTAATAAATATTTGTTACAAGTTCCTATTGAATGATTTTTAAAAAACTAAAATAAGGAAGCGGCTAAGATCTATAGAGATGGATAACCACACAAGGGGCTTGGGCTTCCCAAGCAGAATTTTTAATTTCTTCTTTGAAAAGTCTTTCATCTCATGTCACAGCAATCTGCTTTTCAAACTCTCCTTAGTTTCAGGGTTTGCCATGCAGCAGTGGAAGGGAGCAGGCTGCTCTTCAAGAAAATGAATCTATAGCCCCTGAATCTACTTAGTCAGAACTTGTACAGTTCCTTATATCCTAGCTAACAAAATTCAAAATAGTGAAATCAATGTGAAAATTGCTCTGACCGTCAAGACAGGAGAGTAAAAGCAGGTATTTACAGCCCTAGAGGTAAAGGATAAAAATTAGTTGCGTTAGTGGCTATGGATATTATGCTTCTTAATATATGTTTATGTGTTATGTTCTGATCTGGATGAATTCTAAGGTTAGTATAGCTCATCCATGTTTCTTGTGTGGGTGTACTAGAGTAAAGGTATAAAGGGAGAGTCTTGCTGAGATCTATAAGCCAGTAGGTGGAAGCAGGTATTTTGATGTACATCTGGACTTACCTAGTGACCTCCTGGAAAAAATGCCTTGTAAGGAACCTTGGGGAGACCACAACTGATTTCAAAATAAAATATTTTAAAGCTTGTTAAAGCCTCAATGGCACACTGGGCAACAGATATAGGACACAATATAGATTTTGAACTGTGGGGAAAACTTTGGAAAAGTGACTTGAAGTTTACAGCATGTTATTCTTTGAAGGAGAACTACCTGAAAATGATTCAGAGATGATATTTAACTCTGAGTAGGCTTGCTAAGATATATAATACTGAATCAGACAAGTGCTGGAGAAGCAAAGAAGTGGAGGGAACGTTCTTTCATATGTGGTGGACTTGTAAAAGGGTAAAGGAATATTGGGAAATGATCCATAATGAACTGAAAAACATGTTTAAAAGTACTTTCCCCAAAAAACCAGAGTCCTTTCTGTTGGGGATAATTCAGACTGAAATTCCCAGGTGTCAAAAAAAGGTTATTTATGTATGCCACTGCTGTGGCCCATGTTTTGTTAACCCCAAAATGGAAAACGAGCGAGTTCCCAACTAAAGAAGAATGGGAACTTGACAGAATATGTACAACTTGCAGACTTAACATATAGAATAAGAGAACAAGAAGAGCATATGTTTAAAGAAGATTAGAAAATGTTTACTGAATATATGGGAAATAATTGTGTACAGCTGAAAACGCTGGCAGCATTAAGATAAATTCAATAATGTAAATAAGTTTTGATGGATGCAAGAATGGAATACTTAAAGGTATAGTTTTTGTAAAATATGCAGGGATTTATGATATGTAAAATGAACCAGGGAAAGAGAAGAAGTCACGTCACTGATATCTTAAGGATGTAAAATGAGTATGTTAAATTGTAAAACAGAAAAATTAATAAAAATTATACACAAAAACAACTGATTTCAAAATAAAATAAATACAATCCACTGTTAGTCGTCTCTTGATATCTATCCAACTGTTGTAAAACATGACGCTACTTCTTAACCATGATACTACGGCAATGTCAGCCTACCGGTGTCGTCATCTTCGTTACTACACTAAGTTTCACATCTGGAGCCTTAGATTCCTCCAGAGGAAAATTCCAGCTGAGCAGCTCATGCACATCTGGCGTCTCTTCATGTGCTAAAGAGTCAGGCTGGGCAATCTTATCACTTGCATGCTCATCTGTAGGAACAACAGATACTTATGTTTAGAAGGCAAACACACAACCTTCATTTTTAAAAGTCTGAACTGGCAGTTCCCAAAGTTCAAGCACAAAGGAGGAAGTTTGCATTCAAGAATCATACATCACAGAGGCAAGGCCAAACTACACGTGATGATAGTTACCGTATTTTTCGTCCCATAGGGCGCACCAGCCCACAGGACGCACCTAGTTTTTTGGGGGGGGAATAAGGAGGGGGAAATTTAGTTCCCCCCCAGGTGCGGGGTAGCCCGAGCTTCCCCGAACCCCAGAACAGGCTGCTATCCACAAGCCATGGGAGAGCTGTGTGACTTCGCGCAGCTCTCCCACAGCTTGCAGAGAGCTGCGCGAAGCCCAAAGCCTGGGGGACGCTGAGCTCAGCGCCCCCCAGGCTTCTGGGTGCAGGCAGCTCTCCGCAAGCGGTGGGAGAGCTGCACGAAGTCGCTTGCGGAGAGCTTCCTGAAGCCTGGATTCGCCCCATAGGACGCACACACATTTCCCCTTCATTTTTGGAGGGGGAAAAGTGCGTCCTATAGGGCGAAAAATACGGTATATGTTTTAAAGAGACATGTTTCATCTGCCATTTTCACACCTGGGAAAAACCAACCAAGGTGCCCAGTTGGAATAGGCTCCCATTCTGAATCAGGGCAGGGTCCTGACCTCCTTTTTTGCTCAAAATTTCCCCTACTTGGCTGCTATTCCCCCCCCCCCAAGGTGTTGTTAAATTCGAAAATAAAAGTAGTCTATTAAGCATGCATGCTTATTGCATCTTCACACATCACAGAAAATTAGGAAGGATCTAAGACAGGCATAGGCAAATTTGGCCCTCCAGATGTTTTGAGACTACCATCCCTGACCACTGGTCCTGTTAGCTAGGGATGATGGGAGTTGTAGTCCCAAAACATCTGGAGGGCCTAGTTTGCGTATGCCTGATCTAAGAAGAGGGAGGCATCTGAAGACCATCTCAGAGCCTGTTCAGCTGGACATTCCCCCGACCTGTGAAAAGAGCCTTGATACAAACATAGGAAGCTGCCATATACTGAGTCCATCTACTTGGTCCATCTTGCTCAGTACTGCAACTGACTGTGGTTCTCTAGGATTTGGGGGGTGGGTCTTTCCCTGTTGGGTTCAAGCCAAAAGTCAGAGGAATTGGCCACCCTCCAGGTGCCCGGCTTGAATCCTTGTTGACCTCCCTGTCTGCGACTCCCGGCAAGATCAGGCGAGATCTCAATCGGCAATCCTTCCCAACGTGAGAAGAACACACCATTCCTCCCCTCTCATCCCCAGGGAGGGGAGAGAGACAGACAGAAATGTATTTACATGCCTTTATTTCTGTCCTTCCAGCAGTACAGAGAAACGTGACTGCTCTCTCTCATCACCAACAGCAGAGAGAATAAACTCCTCCCCTGTACTTCCAGTACAGGTCAGGTGACACACTGAGCTAACATCCGGTGCTCAGTGGTGTGAATAGACTGTTCCTTTGTTCCCACAGTACAGTCCCATTTATCAACATCCTGTTTGGCTTTCCAGCCACCTGGAGCTCGCTGCTGCATTGGTCCTTTTTCGTAACATTCCCAACCCTACCTGGAGATGCCAGAGACTGATCCTGGGACTTTCTGCTTGCAAGACAGATGCTCTACCACTGAGCTATAGCCCTTCTTTGCTTTGATAACTTTGATATGTTGATATTGTTTAGTGCAATTTTTAAAAATATAGTTTAATGTTTCTTGGGATCCACCTTGGAAGGATCTATAAGCTGGAAAGTAAAACAAGGTGCAATCTGCCAGCCTTTCTGTACAAGCTGCAACCATGGTTCACCTTTGTTTCACCCCTGCCAAATATTCTGGAGCAGATCATCCCACTTATAAGGACACTATTATCCTGAGCACACTAAGCCAAGAAGGACAAACGGCTGGTGGTTTAATTCCTTATTGACAAAAGCATGCACTTACAGCAGCTCCTAGGGGGCACAGAATGCACACACAACACCTCTTCTGGCCTCTACATTTTCAGGCTTGTGCCCCAGTTGAACAACTGGCACATTAGTGGGACACCCCCCTCCCAGGCTTAAGCACCCTCATCAGACAAGAGTGCACACAAGCAACTGGCGACTTCCTGGTGAGGCAATAGCCTGGGTAATGGGCCATTAAGGGAAGCAAAGGAAAGGGCTCTGTGCCATACAACAAATGGGTGGAGGCCTCTTCCTCAACTCGTGGGTAGTTGGAAGGACAAAGGCAGAGTGGAGAGTGTTAAGTGATGTGAGATAGAAGCTAGAAGTTAAAAAGCAACAGGCTAGGATGCCAGAGTCAGAGTGATGTTTTGATTTCTGTTTGAATCTAAGGCTGCAGCTCTGGAAGAAGCAAAAGCTCATTGGGGTGTTAATGCTGTGAGTCCTGCCATCCTAGACTCATTTTGTATATATGTGTAAATAAATCTCATTATTATAAAGACACCACAATCTCCACTGTGCCTCATTCCAAGGAAACTGAATCTTGGTAAGCACCTGGAATCTCACACTACAGTGGTACCTCGGGTTACGGACACTTCAGGTTACAGACTCCGCTAACCCAGAAATGGTACCTCCGGTTAAGAACTTTGCTTCAGGATGAGAACAGAAATCCAGCACTGGCGGCAGCAGGAGGCCCCATTAGCTAAAGTGGTACCTCAGGTTAAGAACAGTTTCACATTAAGAACGGACCTCCAGAATGAATTAAGTTCTTAACCCGAGGTACCACTGTACTTGGAAATTGGGAAGGCATGTGATAATATATTGTGTGCCAAGGGGAAAACAATAGGGGCCTATCAACACACCTTTGGCATGAATTATAGTCTATTGCAACCCAAATGCAAACTTGCTTTATCAAATGGCATGGGTTAAGCAGTTTGTTTGTTTGAGCCCAATCCAACCTGCACCTTGGAAGTATCTGCAAAGGCAGTGTTCCCCACTTACCATCTCTTAAGCGTTGTGACTCAATGTCAAAGATGCGCCAGTCTTGTTCCCCTTCTTTGCATTCAATATGGAGAACATCACTAAGGGCACCAACCAGTTCCATCAGGTTTAAGAAACCTAGCTTCTTTACTGCCAGTATTTCTTTAAAATGTCGCTAGATATAAAGAAAAACTGATTAATCAAAGCAAAAAGGACGTCCTGAAATATTCTTCCTTTGGACTTGCAATAGCTATACTAACAGCAATAAAAAATAGGTACTTTTGGGGAGCTAAAATGCTCTCCAAAACATTTAGCTCAAGTGATGGTCAGGAAGGAAATGGGCACCGAGTGGGGTGGAGAAAAGGGAAAATATTGACCCTGAACTTTTCGTAGGAAATCTCTTTGAATCTGGTCCATAAAAACTGGAAAGCGTCTCCATTTTTACCCAGAGAATATAACCTAGTAAAATTTCTTGTCTGTTTTGTTCACTTTTGGTCTATGCCGAACAATATTTTAGCCTACTAAATTGAAATTCGAATCAGAGATTTTTGTTTATCTAAGCAAAAGAAAAGGAAGATTAGAAGAACTTCCCTCATCCCACCCCCAAAAGTAGAGTAAGATTACAGGGAGGCAACAATAAAACCAAACCAGGAGCAGGCAATGCTTTTTCTGCTGAGGGCCACATACCCTTAGAGGTAACCTGTTAAGGGCAGAACCATCACTCCCCCCACACATAACTGTCAACTTACAGATTTGAAAATAAGGGACCAGCAGCCTTGAAAATAAGGGATCAGCAGCCAAAATAAGGGATTTTCCGAGCACAGGTGTTTTCAGCTTCTGAGCCCCTCCGAGCCAAAGGCAGAAAGCTCAGCCAGCAGCCAAACGAAGCCTCCAGCGGTTCTTCCCACAGTGCAGCAACCCGGCAAAGGGGATGCAGCAAGGGAAACCACTGTCACCTCTTAGCTGGGAAGCACTGAGCAAAGGCGAGTCCCCAGGCAACGCGGCCGATTTGATCGGCACAAGGCATGCAAACTCCACCCCCCGTCGTTCTTAAGACTCCTTATTGAGTGAGCAACACAGCCAAGCAACACAGTTGGAGCTTCCCTCCTTCCTGGCCAGCAGGGAGGGAGGGAGAGAAGCTGCTTCCTTTGAAACCCAGGAAATTTAAGGGACATCATCAATAAGGGACAGCAGCGGGACACGGCACTGGGATAAGGGACTTTCCCACCAAATAAGGAACGGTTGACAGCTATGCCCACCCCCCGCTTCCGTTCTTCCTAAAGACCAAAGGCTATATAATATTAAGTCAAGGGGTGTAGATTGTGCACTAATGTGCTGAACCATGGTTTAGAAGAGTGTGCATGAGCTGGAACGAGCCCAAGCAAACTGTGGTCTAGCATGCTGAGCTATTGGCTGTCTCTCTGACTCAGGCGCCAATATTTGTTTCAGTAGAAACATACACAGAAAAGGACAAAAGCAAAAGCAACTTCTGAAAGGAGGAAACATACCTCAAATTCACCAGGTAACTTAGAAACAAGCAATCCTTCGGGGTGCTGCGCTACAATCTAAATTACAAACAACATAAAGTCAACAATTAGTTGTCATGCAGTCTAAACAGCCGATGAGAATGTTGTGCATGAAACAAACATTTACAACAATACCCCCCAACTAGCCACTTGTCTTGCATCTAAGAAAACATTTGCAAAATAAAAATATACAGGCACAAAAGTTTATTTTCTATACACAGCTACATGCAATATGATTTCCCAATTTTTTTCTTTAAAGCAGGCTTCCTCAACCTTGGGCCTCCAGATGTTTTTGGCCTACAACTCCCATGATCCCTAGCTAGCAGGACCAGTGACCAGGAATGATGGGAACTGTAGTCTCAAAACATCTGGAGGCCCAAGGTTGAGGAAGCCTGCTTTAAAGCACCCAGGACTCAGCTAGACTGGTTAAAAAAAAATGATTTGTGTGTTGTATGTGTGATATAACATTGTGCAACCAGATGGCGATGCAGAGTCCTATTTTTCTCCACCTGTTTTCCGTTTAAATTTACAATGCTTTAGACTGAAACGCTTCTTTGATGTGTCTAGATCCAGCCCACGTTTTCTGGAATATAAGAGGTCAAGGAGAGGGGCACACAGGCTGGGTTTTAAGATGATTAATTCAGACATTCTTCCTTAGTTTTCAATCCTGATTTGCAAAGTAAGCACAAGCCTGCCAGCTCAGACAAATAGTCAAATCATCATATGCCTCACACCAGGAAAGAGGGTGGGCAGCATGGCAGAGAATGTTTGCCTAAGGCTCCTGAAAGGCTCCTTTGCATAGCTTTAATTAATGACATGCCTTTAAAAAAAATCAACCTAAGTTCCTTAAATTATGAACACTTACAGTTTTTATTTTTTCCTTAAGTTCTGAGCTGATTGTCCCTCCAGGTCCTTTCTGGGAAAGTGCTATCTGCATCTCCTTCTCTAGCTTTGAGAAACAGATTCCACAGATATGAAGAAAGTGAGAGGAAAAGCCAGTGCAAACAAATTGGCACCCATTTATATAAATGTGGCATTTACATTGGAAACTTCACACTGAAAGTTTTGAACACCACCCAACAATCACTTCAAATCAAGATTACATGATAGGATTGGTACAAATATTGTAAATAAGTTCCATTTTTTTAAAGCATTTTTTTAAATGTCTTTACATTTCCCCGCCTTTGGTGCCCTCTTCTTCCTGCTCATTCTCACACAGCCTGACTTCCCACCTACATCTAAAATATACATAATATTGTATAATTATATAGCAGGGATGACATCCCTGGACAAAATAGTTTCCAATACCCGAAAGTTAGAGGAACCTACTTTTAACAACAGCTTCTGTTTAGTGATAACCCTGTCCTCCTCTGCAGGAGCCAAAGGGGGGGAAAAAGTTATGCGCCCAATTCAAGGTGCTCACATTAGTGTTTAAAGCCCTAAACAATTCAGTCCCGATACCTGAAAGACCACCTCCTTCCCTACAGAATCTCAGGTACTAAGTTTGGCAGAGGGGTCACTCTTAGTTGCTCCATCGCCCTCAGAAGCGAGGGAGGGAGAAGGTGGTTCAGCAGAGGGCATTCTCCATGGCAGCCAGAGCTGTGAAATTTCCTCCCCACAGATGTGCATCTAGCACCATCATTATACAGCTTCTAGGGAATGCTGAAGATGCACCGCTTTACCCTGGCTTTCCAAAGCTGAGATGTATATTTTTAGGATCCACATTATTTCTGTGGTTTTAAGTTGTTTTCACCTGTTTGTAATATTGTAATGATGCAACCAGCCTTGGGACCTTAGGGTAAAGGGCAGGTAATAAGGTGCCCTCAACCACCAAACCGCTGCATCTTCCCCAGTGTAAGTGTAGTCCATGCTGCTGCTGCTACTTTTTTAATTCACTGGACACAAGCTTACATTTTTAGTGGTACAGTGGTACCTCGGGTTACAGACGCTTCAGGTTACAGACTCCGCTAACCCAGAAATAGTACCTCGGGTTAAGAACTTTGCTTCAGGATAAGAACAGAAAGCGTGCTCCGGCGGCGCGGCAGCAGCGGGAGGCCCCATTAGCTAAAGTGGTGCTTCAGGTTAAGAACAGTTTCAGGTTAAGAACGGACCTCTGGAACGAATTAAGTACTTAACCCGAGGTGCTACTGTATAGGGTAAGGTGGACAGGACTGCAGCAATAACTGCCGACTGAACTCCCATCCATTGACTGAGTCAGGCAAGAAGTCTTCTGCCTTGTTTTTTCAAAGACCTCTGCAGTTTGCAGTACTTTTTCACTGATAGAAATGCAAGATAACAATTCCAAGCGTGCTTCGAAAAGGCAGTTCCTAGAGCTAATAATTGCAGTGAGCTAAATATGGAAGAGCAATCAACTCTCCACACTATCAGGGGCACTGTGTGTTTCTAGTGTCTACATCCTTATATGTTCTGCCCACACAGAGCATGTAGCACAGCAGCTGTGGTTTGGGAGGGTCTAATTTGTCTGAGCAGCAAAAAGAAATAAAAATAAAAGTCTAAGTGATCCTTCAAAAAAAAAATTTAATTAACACTAAGAGCATTCTCTGAGACTAGATTGTCCATTGTACTCTTCAGTAAATGCCAAAACGACAAGCAATTTAACATTTGTATGGAAACGTGTTTAAATTGAAGGGGGGCCCCCCCAAAAGCATTGTTACAATAGTGGTGACAAGAAAGGCAGCAGGGTTCATTTTTAAAAATTGCATAGCTACAGCTTTAGAACATTTGTTCATTAAAAAGATCTATTTTAGTAATATTAATATTTTAATATAAATGCCTACACAAAGCTCTTCAGTGCTAATTAAAAGCTGGTTAACAAAAAAAGGTCTGGATGAAAAGTGATGTTGAATGGAACTACTGTAATCTTCCGAAAGTCACTACACACATCAAAAACCCTTTTTAAAAAATAACAAAATAAACTGAACAGAAGCACCAAGGCTGTCTACACCTACAGAAACTGCACTGTTTTTCTGATCTTCCTCTGCAGTCTGAAAAATATGGAAAAACCACAGGACCGCGTAACAAGTGTGCCCAGTAAAGAGTGAGTGAAAAAGGCATGGCATTCCCACACCAAGTGTGTAGTGTGGAAGCACCCAGATCAACAAATTGTCTATGCACTCAGTGAGCGTTCCTTTGGAAAACTCCTCTTTCGTCCTATTTACATTTTCCTTGCTGTGACAGTCATTTTGATTAACTGTTTGCATTTGCTGCAGAAGCATATTATGCTGGGAGGTAACTGTGAGAAGAGGAGCTGAGCTTCTCTCTTTCAGCAAGTACAGTAGCAATTCCAACTGATGGGGGGGAGGCACACCTGCACTATTCTGTGGCCTTCATTTTTCCCCTTTTAGATATGGCAGCTATTTTGTGTCATGACACACCCCACAGATGTCTAGTGATGTGAGGTGATGCTAGAAAATTCTCTGGAGAATATTCTCCACAAACTGTAAATTCTGTGTCATCTACACAGCTGCTTTAAATGTACACAATTCATTAATCGAGATTATTCTCGAGAATTTAACATCACTAATTATGTCAAGTGCCCATGGCAGCCATTTTATGACTGGCAGATTCCAAATATGCCCACTGGCCCAACCAAGAAGGCTGACGACCTCTGTCCTCACCCAGCTTAAAGCAGATCTTTTCTCATCTTTAAGAACTTAGGTTTAAAATCCTTCTACAGGGACAATGTGTACTAATTAAGACACCAAACAAAATGAAATGTGTCCATACAGATTCTCATTTTCTCATAATAACTAATTAAATATTCCCTTAGTTTAGTCACCTTTGGAGTGCAATGTTTCTATTACTTACTTGTTTCATCCTCTCATCAGTTCTCACTAATGGGGTTTCCACTGGTTTCAACTCTACTACTAAAGCATCAGATTCTTGGCTTGGAGATGGATTGTGATTATCCATAGGCAGGGAAGGTGTTGAAGATTTCTTCACTGCGGGTGCTGGCAGAGTAGTAGGCAAAGTCTGCTTTGTCTTATGTGATGGAATCACGGCTTTGCCTTAATAAAGCCAAGAAAGGGTTTACAGACATGATTTGACGTGACAGTTTTCTGTTTTTCCTAGGTAGGCAATGCTGGAAGGCTCAAACTCATTTCCAAGAACACCTCCAAGAGCAGTGGAATCTCAATATAAGCCAACAGCACAGCACAAAACCCCTTACTGTATTGTTTTATTTATCACTTGCATGTTTGAGCAGATACAAGATGACTCACTCATCAGCGCAAGTGCACAAGGCTTAGAACAAGGATCACCATTTTGCTTAACTGACAAAGCAGAAAGGAAGAATGAGCTTAATGCAGAGCCTTCATGAATGGGGGGGGGGGGGAGAAAGTACACCCTCTTTGAATTCTGTGGTTGTACACATGAGGACATAATAACAGTCATCTGTTCCTTAGCAGGTCTTAAAATTAGGTAAACACAACCTCAGGTGAACAACATCAGAAGTCATATTACAACAAAATAAAGCCAAAATAAAGCCAAAATGGGGAAGCTATTTGTGAAAAATTTACTGCTTCCATAGGAATTAAGGGGCTAAGTAAAAGACAGGTGCTGCTAATCAAATGTGCTTGCTTAATTGGTCATCAGCAAGTGCACCCACCTCTACAAAAGCTGAAGTTTTATCAGTTTGCTGGTCTACACAACACAATGCCAAGGAGGAAAGAAATCAGCAATAATTGCTGCCCATGAAACTGGGAAGGGTTATAAAGCCATATCCAACCAATTTTAATTCCATCATTCCACAGTGAGAAAGATTATTCAAAAGTGGAAAACATTCAAGATTGCAAGTAACTCAAGAGTTACATCTACAGGCCTTGGCATGTTAAATGTTAAAGTTCATAACAGTACAATCAGAAAAAGAACAAGCATGCTTTGTTTGGAAGGGTTGCCAGGGGAAAGCCTCTTCTCTATAAAAAGAATACGGCAGCACGGCTTAGGTTTGCAAAGTTGCATCTGAACAAAGCACAAAGCTCTGGAACAATGTCCCTTGGGCAGACGGTACCAAAGTGGAGATTTTTGGCCATAATGCACAGCGTCACATTTGGCGAAAACCAAACAGCATATCAGCACAAACACCTCGTATCAGTTGTCAAGCACAGATGTGGAGGGTTGATGGTTTTAGCTTGTTTTGCAACCACAGGACCTGGGAACCCTGCAATCATTGAGTCACCATGAACTTCTCTGTATACCAAAGTATTCTAGAGTCAAATGTGAGGCCATCTGCCCGACAGCTGAAGCTTGGCTGAAACTGGGTCATGCAACAGGACAAGGATCCCAAGCACACCTGCAAATCTACAACAGAATGGCTGAAAAAGAATCAAGGTATTGAAATGGCCTAGTCAAAGTACAGACCTCAACTCAATTGAAATGCTATAGCAATACCTTTAGTAAGCTGTGCATAAAGAGATGCCAGCAAACCTTAATGAACTGAAGCAATGTTGTAAAAAAGAGTGGGTCAAAATTCCTCCACAACGATGTGGGAAACTGATAAAGTCATACAGAAAACTATTACTTCAAGTTATTGCTGCTAAAAGTTGTTCTACAAGCTACTGAATCATAAGGCTTCTCCATTTTGGATTCATTTCTATTAAATAAATCATGACACGTTGTGATACGTCATGTGTTGTTCATCTGAGGTTGTATTTACCTAATTTTAAGACCTGCTAAGAAACAGATGATTACTATGTCCTTATATGTAAAACCATGGAATTCAAAGAGGGTGTACTCCCCGCCCCCACGACGGTATTTCACTATGGTTTTCAGTTTCAAATGCTACTGAAAAATATTTGGCAATTTGGTCATAATTTTGCAGTAACAAAGCCAAGCTCTCTGAACCTAAGACCACAACCTTTTCCCAAGTTTACTCTATTTATTGGCACCTGGGACAAAAACAAATCAATTGTCTACCTACAGAAATGAGCACATAATGTATTTGTAGATTCTTGTCCACAACTGTGTGCAATCTGCAGTTGGGTGCAAAATTCTACATGAATAGTACACACTAAGATTAATTACTTTAATTGAAGTGCACCAACGTCTTTGCTTCACCCCACTACTCCCACTCTCATGCTTGGCTGCTGTCTGAGAAAGAGCAAGACAGAGCACATGCTCTCAGAAGGGAATTAACTCTACCCAGGACTACTCATTTTCCAGTAACAGATAGGTTTCTCAAAGTTCCTGTATTTGTGATCCCACCTCTTCCAGCCACACCTCTTGAGAGGGGCGCTTATCTACACGTTGGGGCAGAAGGAGTTTGTATGTTTAATGTGGAGAGGAACCATAAGGCTGCAAGGTAGTATTGGGTAAAGCAAACACGAGTTGTAGAGCCATCTAGGGTCAGCTAGTCCAACCCCTTGCAATGCAGGAATCTCAACTAAATGAAGGTGCCAAATAAGAGCAATTTTCCCCTAGAGCTGAATTTAAGCAAACATAAACTTACACTCTGGCAGCTTTTCTGGATTTTTCTTAATGGGGGGCTTTAGAGTCAACAAGGAGCCTGCCCTTGTCTGCACAACCGTGATGATATCTGAAGCTGCATTCAGCACTTCTAACATAGAGAAGAACCCAAAACGCATAAATTCAAACTTCCGTCCAAAGTGCCGACTAAAGGCTTTGTCAAAATCTGAAAGCAGGACAGGTGAAGATCTCAGCAGTTCCTTCAGTTCACTTTTTACCACAGCTGGCAGAGTAGGAGAAACCCGACCCCGCCGGGGCAGAGAAAATCGGGGGGGCTGAGGCAGGCCAGAGCAAGATCTGGCATGAAAAGAGAAATTTGGCTTTCCCCTGGAAAAATATGGCTTCGGTTTGCTTTTCTGTCTGGCAACCAAGCTTGCAATCAACTCAGTGGACTCATCTGGAATAGCTAAAAGACAGAAGCCCATATGGTTAAAGTTGCATGTTGACACAGAAAATTACTACAATTCTCTCCTCTCCTCCCCCCCCCTTCTTCTTGCCATCCTCTTACAACCAAATGGTACTGCCAAAGAAATACAGCTAGTTATCAAAATACTAGTACACAATATTTGTAGATCTGCAAGCATAGGTATTTTTCCAGCTGTTCAGACCAGAAGATCCTCCTTTCCCTAAGTTATTAGAGCTCCCATACCTCTCTATTTAATCTCATGTACAACCCTCCATTTCTATACTTACTTCCCTGCTTACCACCATCAAGGCAACCCAACCACCCACCCCAGCCTACAGTATTTGTGATTCACGTATGTGAAGGGAAACACCCACAACCATAAAATCTGTTGAAGATGTCACATGGTGTGCTCTCTCCTGGAGTGCTGGCTCTTGTTAGGCAGACATTACACATCAAACATGACCAAATAAATATGCTATATACATAGAATTGAAAGTACTACTTTGGATGTCTTGGGCTACGTTATGTCCAAATCTGTACCTTCTATTTGTTGTGGGAATAGCTTAATTCTGTTACCCCTGTGAGTGAAGTCTAAGTGCATTATACCCTGCAACATAAACACATTAAAAAAAAATACTCTTACATGCAGATTTCATCTTCTTAGGTTTAAAAACTGGTTCATATTTAAACCATGTTTGGGGAATGTGTCACCATGACACAATACTGCAGAAGAATTGCCATTATTGTAAAACAAACCGCACTCTGCGGGGAAATGCAAGGTAATGCCCTTGACTGCTTTATGTTCAGAGGGACCTCAAAATCAAACTACAGGACATATTTACAATAGGCAACTTTTTGGCCAAGTTCCATTCTTTCTTGAACCACCCAGCCTAAACTCCCTGTATGCCTGCCAAACATTATTCCCCATTTATTGGCATTCCCTGCTCTTGCCGACTAATCCAAAACCCACCTCTGAGGACAGTATTGCCATTTCCACTAGGGCAGATCCTAACAACATCTGGCATATCCATCACCAGCTCCATGACAGAACGGTAACCCAGGGCACGAAACGGAAGTGGTTCTCCTATCATAGACTTGTATTCTTTGTTTAACTCCATAGGGGTGAGGCCTTCTTTGACTGGTGTCAGCAGGGACCTCACTACTTTCTTCATTGAGTTCATCAGGCGTTCTTGATCAGACATGTTGACACTGGGGGAGGTGAAAAGGAAGTGTTAAAGGACAAAGAAATACTGCTCTTGGCGATAACCAGCTTAATAATCACCAGATAACGTTACTGTGAGATGGACAAGGGAGAGATCAGTACAGGTACACAAACTGAAAAAGATATACTGCTTGCCTTGGAAACCCAGAGGGATCTGAACAAACAGGTGCTCAGAAAGAGCTGCTGCACGGTTTTTAGGAGGGAGTGGGGCATATCCTGATCAGTTCTTTTTTAATGACAGTGTTGGGATTAGTACCCCACCACAGAGCCTCATGTGCATCAGAAGCACACAACTATAACAAACCCTTACGGTTAAAGTCTGAGCAAACTGGGTACAAGGCTTATCTTTCATCTCATCTCTCCTTAACAAACTCCCCCAAAAGCAATACTTGCAAGCATCACGTGCACAATTCAGTCAGTCATAAACACTTTGGAGCTCTGTCATGGACAACTGATAAATGTAATCCCCACTAAAACCTGCTGAATTTAGTAAGTGCTGAGATTCTGCTAGATTGCATCCATAAATGGATATAACAACTTTGAAGGTTCTGAGCTAGTGGCATCAAGATTTAGGGACTACCACTAGGCAAAGTCGACTTGCCTAAGGCAGCAGCCTCCTGGCTGCTACTCCTATGTCCCTTGGCCATTCCCCTCTGCGGGAAGACAGAGCTGTGCAACTACACCACCTGTTCTAGCTACCCTCAACTGTTACGTTGCCTTAGGTGCAGTGGAGGATGCTATCCTACTGCCAGTGTTGAAGTCAAGTGCCACCCATTTAGTTTCTGTGGGTAGAATGAGGCAGGGGTTGCCATCTGGCCCTAGCAAAACATCTTGGATCAGTCTTGGCTTGGTGCAATTTTAAGATTTCACTATCCCATGGGGGAGTTTGGGAGCAGAGGGAAACGACGATTGAATATAAACCTGGAAAGTTATCTTCTGATAACTTTCATAAGCCCAATAAACCCTTTCCCCCTTTTTTACAGGAAGGGGATACCCAAAGTCGGTGCCACTGCTCCCACAAGCCACACCTGCCCTCTAACAAAAACATTGCAACCAAGCCTGTCACCTCAACCTAGACATACATGATTCTTGTAAGCTGTTTTATTTTATTTAAGACAAAAAAAAAAAAATTCCTTCCAGTAGCACCTTAAAGACCAACTAAGTTAGTTCTTGGTATGAGCTTTCGTGTGCATGCACACTTCTTCAGATAACATGCACACGAAAGCTCATACCAAGAACTAACTTAGTTGGTCTTTAAGGTGCTACTGGAAGGAAAAAAAATTTTTGTTTTGACTATGGCAGACCAACACGGCTACCTATCTGTAACTTATTTTATTTATTTATTTTAAAAAAGGTGGGACTGAATGTTTGTTTAATTAACAAGCAGGTATGAATACGCCATCTTAAAATCAAACCAGAAAAATCCCTTCCACAAAAGCACTTCTAGTGCAACGACTCTAGACACCAAGGACAACACACCATAAAAAACCTGCATTATTCTCTGATGTCCATGCAACCCTGTACCTTCCACGTGTTATCTGAGGGAGGGATATTCGTGTAAGAAATCTAGGCCGCCCAACCAAGCTTGCCATCCCACCCTTTCCCAAGGGCTAAAACAAGTTAGAAAGAATAAATAGCCAAAGCACGACCCTCCCTCCCCCCTCTTCGGACCTGCACGCCTGCGACCCCTCCTCACCACTTCCCTTCACGTGGAGGAGGAAGCCCCTCGCCCGGACAGCAGGGTCGCGCCCTCGACCGCCTGACACGAGACTGGTCGCGTTCAGACGCTCGCGCCCCGCCGACCGCCGCGCCCGAAGCCAAACTGCTCCGACGCCCTCCGGCCCTCCCTCATTTTGAACCCCCTCCCTCTTAACGGCCACCCGAATTTATATACGGGCCGTGTTTGTACCTCCACACGCGCAAACACGCAAGAATAGGCCCGCCCTCTCGCAGGCGCCGCTCTTTTGAAAGGCTTCTCAAGCAGCCAGACCTCAAGGCGGCGGCGGCGGCGGCCTCTTCTCCCCTCCCTCTTTCCAACGTCTCCTCGCGCCTTTTTCAAATAATAATTAAAATAAAACGAGCACAGCCCACCCCCTAACAAACCACCGGCACCAGAGCCGAGAGAGGAGAGCGGGAAAGGAGGGCCGCTCCCAGCCCTGGGTGGCGGGCTCCGAGCGGGAATCGCCTCACGGGAGGCCGCTCCACGCGACGCCCTGGCCGGCCTGAGGAGAAGCGGGGGGCGGGAAGGAGGGGACTGACCTGGGGGGGATACCGGTCAGTGTGCTTGTGAACTGGGCTGGGGTCTTGAGTGAGGGGCATGACGTAATAATAATAATAATAATAATAATAATAATAATAATAATAATAATATGAAAAAGTTTGAAGCAGGTGAAGCACTGCAGCTATGCTGCCAAAGTAAACGAGTTCTCCGTATTCCATCGCGCCTGTGAAGCATTCTTTCCCTCAGATAATTCTGGACAACGTAGTTAAGGGTTGATGGGAATTGTAACTCTGTTTTTGTTTTTTTAAAGATATTTATTGGAATTTTCAAAAAATAAAGAAAAAACATTTTTAAAAAATTACAATTAAAAACACATAAAATTTACATTTCTTACTGTCAATAACCAATTTCCTTGACTTCCCCACACCTCCCCTTCTTGTATTCCAGTTCCAATTTTTAGCTCAGCAAGTTCTGATCCCAAACTTTTACCTTATTAATTCATTTTAGTTAACCAGTTTTAATTTATAATCTCAATCTTTATACATCAATACTTATTCTTAAAAATCTTTTTCTAAGATCAACCCCATCATTCTAGTTAACCAATTTTAACTTATAAACCTCAATCTTTATACGTCAATACTTATTCTTAAAGGTCTTTTTCTAAGGTCGGCCCCAATTCCCTTCCCCAAAATCCCCATTTTTATGTTAGTGGCAAAACCAAATTAAATGAAACAGAATATATACACCCTTTGGATTCCCAAAGCCCCACCACCCCCTTTCCCGGTTTCGAACCCCAACAAAAGTCCATCAGTCCATCTGTAGTCAGCCAGGCGACCTCACGTCCGAGGCTCTCAATTCTCTCTCAATTCCTCTTTGCCGGTTTGGGAATTGTAACTCTGTGAGGTGTAAACTACACGGCCCAGAATTCTTCAAGGGATGTTTTGCATGTGCTGCAAAGGCAGGATGAGGCCAATGCAGACCAAGAGGCAGAGCTACAGAGCAGTGGCGTAGCGTGGGGGGTGCCAGGGGTGCCGGCCGCACCGGGCGCAACATCTGGGGGGGGCGCGAGTCCAGAGGGCCCAGCCGCGTCGTGCCCTCGGCCCGCCCCTATTGTAGAGCGGCCGGCCAGCCTCCGCCTGCTCCTACCTTGCCCACCCGAGGACTGCGGCAGCACCCGCCCCCGTGGCCACCTACCCTCGTCTCGCCCATTGGCTTGCCTCCCTCGGCCCCGCCTCTCTCCGATGGCCGCGGGGGTGTCCTGCTCGGCGCCGGCGCCTTTTTTCAGGAGGTAGGGAGGCTGGACGGGGAGGTGGGGTCGGAAGCGGGCAGAGAAGGAGGGGAGCTCGTAGCCAAAAGGGCTGCGCCGGCTGGCAAAGGGCCGGGGAAAGTTTGGAGAGGAGAAACGCACCGTCATGATTTCCTGGTGGAAGCGGCAGGATTAGGGATGGCGAAGCGTAATTACGCACGGATTTCGCTGGGTGAGAGCTTCGGGGATCGATCGGCGGAAATGGGAATCAATTGGAATATGAGAAAGAGAGAGGGGGGGGACCATCATTCATAGGCAGAGATTTGTAGGGTTAGGGGGCGCAAATCCACGGGTTAGGGGGCGCAAATTACTTGCCTTGCCCCGGGTGCTGACAACCCACGCTACGCCGCTGCTACAGAGAGACACCAGCTATATTCTCTGGTAATCCTTACCTCCATGCATAGGCAACCTAAGGCCCGGGGGCCGGATCTGGCCCAATCGCCTTCTCAATCTGGCCTGTGCACGGTCCAGGAACCAGTGTTTTTACATGAGTAAAATGTGTCCTTTTACAGTGGTACCTTGGGTTACATACGCTTCAGGTTACATACGCTTCAGGTTACAGACTCCACTAACCCAGAAATAGTGCTTCAGGTTAAGAACTTTGCTTCAGGATGAGAACAGAAATCGGGCGGCGCGGCAGCAGCAGGAGGCCCCATTAGCTAAAGTGGTGCTTCAGGTTAAGAACAGTTTCAGCTTAAGAACGGACCTCCAGAACGAATTAAGTATGTAAACCAGAGGTGCCACTGTATTTAAAATGCATCTCTGGGTTATTTGTGGGGCCTGCCTGATGTTTTTACATGAGTAGAATGTGTTCTTTTCTTTAAAATGCATCTGGGTTATTTGTGGGGCATAGGAATTCGTTCATTTATTTCTCTTTTCAAAATATAGTCTGGCCCCCCCACCAGGTCTGAGGGACGGTGGACCGGCCCCCTGCTGAAAAAGTTTGCTGACCCTGCTTGCCCCCAAGTGTACCAATTCATATTTTTGACATAGCAACAGACCCGTTAATGTGCATAGCTGTCAACCTTCCCTTTTTTTTGCAGGAAATTCCCTTATTCCAGCGCTGTTTCCCACTGCTATCCCGGATTGTTAGATATCCTATAGACTGTCCGCGGGACAGGTGAGGCTGCTGATCCCTTATTTTCAAATCTGAAAGTTGACAGCTATGGTTAAATGTGTGTGCTGTTACGCTTTGTGTGCTGTGGCGTGGAAGCTTGTGTGGCAGGCATGGCATTGTGCAACTCACAGGTGAGACCTTTGTATTTTGTCAAAACATTCATTTTGACTAGGTGCAATATTTGTGGCCATGCCTTCACTTCAGCATTGCGCTCTGCACAGTGCTCAGTGCCAACTGCTTCGCTGTTTAAATTGCTTAGTCACCACCACCTGTAAGTGTAGAACTCTTTACTTTTTCTAAACTGCTTACACAAGGGGATTTTAAAAAGCCGAGTCACTTGTGCTTACTTAGCAGAGTGGCACACATTTCTAATTACAAAGGAATTCAAGGAGGAGGCAAAAATAACACAAGGTTACCTCCTGCAGCCCCATTCATTTTCTTCTGCACGCACCATGATGATTATTACTAAGCCAGTGCTAATTTCAAAAGCTTGAAGAGTAAACAAATACAGCAGGAAGACATAAAATGGGAGGTGGGGAGGCTCAGGCGGTGATCCTTTTAATAATGATTGGGGTCTTCGCCGGGTGCCTAGTCTCATCAGTGAAATATTTTTATTTATTTAAATTATTTATAACTTTTTTTCCACACAATCCGAGAGCAAGAAGCATTAAAATACAAAAGAGCACTATTTCATGTAAATACAACATAATTACATCACCCAAGTCAAAGGCCACATATCATGGTTTTATGTTGTTGTAAACTGCTGTGATATATTTTTATGGTTTATCTATTTATTTCATAAAATCTGCATGACGTTTGGTTGTAGGAAGCCTCAAGGAGGTTTTCAAAAATAGAAAACAAGAAAATCAAGAAAAAAATTCGACCCTATTTCAAAACATCCAAAAGTTAAAATACTAACACAGATTAAAATTACTTCAATTTTCTAAGCATCTGGGCAAGCATGTCTAGGCAAGAATGTTTTTAGCAGGCATCAAAAAGATTGCAGTGAAGGCACCTGCTTGATCTCAATAGGCAGGAAGTTCCACAGTGCCAGTGCTGCCACTAAATGATCAAATGCAGAATGGGTATTATGTGGCACCTGTATAGTGCCGCTTCTGCCAATCAAAACAGTCAAGTTGGCACGTGTGGGGTAAGGCGATCTCGTAGGTAAACTGGTCCCAAGTTGTTAAGGGCTTTTCATTCTAATGAACCTGACCTGGTAACATATCAGCAAACAATGCAGGTATCTGAGCCCAGGTGTTTGTGCTGTCGAGGCCTCACTCCTGTCAGCAATCGTGCTGCAGCATTCTGCATTAGCTGCAGTTTCCAGATCCAGCACGAGAGAAGCCCCACACAGAGCACATTGCTGTAATCCAGTCTTGAAGCAATCAGCAAATGAACTATTGTGGCAAGACATTCCCAGTCCAGGAATAGCCATAGCTGTTGAACCAGCCACAGCTGGTAAAAGGAACTTCTAGCCACTTCTAGCTACCTGAGCCTCCAGTGACAGAGCAGGATGCAGAAGCACCCCTAATCTGCAAACCTCCTTTTTATAATATTTTTTATTTGGCTTCGGAAGACCATCAATGCTGGTGCTGCTCTTATCTGAAAGAGGAGGGCATTCTACAGTTGAGATATCACAAGTGAGAAATGTTGGACGCTATTTCCTCTCCACGTGGTTTACTATCAGTTCCTCAAGGAACTCTTGAAACCAGAGGGCTAGCTATATTCCTGACATGAGATCTGGGACCCATAATTTGCATCAGGAACAACGACTACACTGCTCTTGTGATTGTTCTTCAGCAACCCTTTCCAACCTGGTTTTCTCTGGCTGTTTTATACTATAACTTCCATCAGCCCCTGTTAGCAGGTGCTGGCTAACCAGAGTGGTAGTCCAAAAAAAACCCTGGAGGACACCTGGGTTAGTGGTCCCCTATTCATACTGTTCTAACACTGCTTCATGTCCCATAAAATCTGAAAAATTGATATATTTTTCCTAATGGTAATGTGCTTGCACCTCCAGTTCACCCCACCTACTCTGTGGGTTCTGCCTTTCCAACACCACGTTGATTGCATTGAAGGAGAGTTGAACACATATATAAAATAAATGATTTCATAATGGATCAGATTCAAGGCTGTGGAAGCATATTTGACAGTTTAGGTCTTGTTTTGAGAGACCCACCTCTTTTGTTTAATCTACGCTGTTGGGTTTTGAACTGATTTACTAATTTTTTTAATGTAATGATTCTATTATCATAACTCACCCTGGGACCTTATGGTGAAGAGCAGGTAAAAAAAGTCCACAATGCATTGATATTAATGTGCAGCAGGATCCTCTCATTTTAGTCACAGCATATGATGCTCAATTTTAAAAAAACTTTTATTGATAAATGCAATACTTACAAACCAGAACACTAAACACACTTATTATACATAGATACATACACCTCTCAACTTAGATTACAAAAAAAGAAAACAAACATACAAACTAAACATACAGACATAAATTTTGACTTCCCTCCACCTATATGTGACTTCCTTTGTTTATTTTCTTCTTTTCACTGTGTTATCAATATTATTTTTTACTATCTCATCTTATACCCATTTCTTCTTAATTTTTTTACTCTATAAGTTTCATTCATTGCATATTGATATGTTAATACCAGAACAATGTTTTTTGATGTATTCCTTCACGCTAGTCCACTCCTCTATCAGTTTTTGGTCTGATTGGCCTCTTACCACTGCTGTAAGTCTTGCTGATTCTATGATGCTCAAAATTTTGACTGATTTCACTGTCCAATAGCTCCAGTGGCGCAAATAAACATCCTCCTCCTGGGTAATGGCTTTCCCCTCTCTGGCCCTCCCTTTTGGACAGGATAAATGGCCAGGCAGCTAAGACTCCCACATCCTCAGCGAAGAGTTGCTTTTCCTTAGCACAGGCTCCCTAAATGAGGGCAGAAAAGAAACCGCAGAGCTCTTCTAGGGAGCACCGCGGGAGAAGCAGAGAGCAGGCCACTCAAGATGGCAGGAAGAAGGACAAAGTGGAACACAGCCGGAAGACTAGCAAAGAGAGGCAGCAGGAGTTAGGGAGAAGGAAGAGGGAAAAGGAGACCCAGAGCAACCTTCAGGCAGACAACCAAGTCCACACTTCCACAGTAGTGGATGTGGATGATGTCGTGTCGTTTGAGGAGGAAATGGAGGTGATGGCCTTGCTTGAAAGCGAGAAGCAGGAAGAAGGTAAGGGGGCAAGTAGTTAAGGGGCATGCAAGAGGACAGGGAGCTCAGAAGGGCTCCAGGATGACCCCACTGAGCTTTTCTTACTATGCCAGAGTTTGAATCTACTGTATCCTGCTAAAAAGGTAAAAGTACCCCTGACCACTAGGTCCAGTCGCAGATGACTCTGGGGTTGCGGTGCTCATCTCGCTTTACTGGCCAAGGGAGCCGGCGTTTGTCCACAGACAGCTTCCGGGTCATGTGGCCAGCATGACTAAGCCGCTTCTGGTGAACCAGAGCAGTGCACGGAAACACCGTTTACCTTCCCTCTGGAGTGGTACCTATTTATCTACTTGCACTTGATGTGCTTTCGAACTGCTAGGTTGGCAGGAGCTGGGACCAAACAGCGGGAGCTCACCTCATCGCGGGGATTCAAACTGCCAACCTTCCGATCGGCAAGCCCTAGGCCTCGTGGTTTAGACCACTGCGCCAAATAATAGTCTGAAGAAGACTGCGGCTGCGTAAGGTGGCCACTTACATTTCGCCAAAGAAAGGTAGAAAATGCATCACCAAAAAGGGGGCACAAATAATCACAGAGTGTGAATATAACATTGGCGTATAGATGTGCATTTAGAAATAACTGTCATAATTTAAATTTGGTACATCTCTCCATAGTGGGGAAGACTAGATCAGGTAACAATTGATGGTGGGGAACTTCAGGGCTTGCTCACCTTTCTAATGGTGCTTTAACTTCAAAACCAGGCCTGGAGCTGGGACCCTTGCACATACAGGGCACCTTCAAATAGAGGGCTATGCTCTCACAAGCCTTCCATCAGAGGATTGTCTTCTGTAAAGTAGGATACGTTACCATAGTAACAACAACAGTGGCCTCCATCATCTTACTGTGTTTCCCCAGTAAGATTAAAGGTAACACAGTGTCATCACATTCCATTTATGCAAGGGTCCCACATGCAGTAGCTAATTAAGTACACTTCATATTGTTCACAGCGTCTCCTGTGAGTGCAAATTAGAGCCATTTTTTAATGGTAGGTCAGAAGTCAAATCTCCCAATGGAGTTGCCCAGGTGTGAAAATGGGAAGGAGGGGGCTCATGTATGGATTCTACCGTGACATTTGAACTTGAATGCAGGACTGTTGGATCCATCTTCCAGGGCTTGCTCCAGGTATGAGTTGGCCCCATGCAAAGCACCTTCTGGCAAGATCCCTTTCCATTGCTTCTGAGTCCAACTGCCTTTTTAAGTTCCTGCTGATATAGTGCTGCTCTGAGGCATTGTGGGAAAATTAAATGGCAGCAAGACATAACTGCCCAGGCCTGATCAGAACACTGGATAGCATTTACTGCTAGGCTAAGATCAGGCATTTGTGGTAGCAGTTGCCCAAGGATGCCAGGTGCTGACAACAGCCCTCCCCGCCATCTGGCTGCCTGTGATTAATTAAGCTTAGCAAAACACGTAAGGAAAGGCTATTCTAGCAAGCAAGATTGGCAGAAAGCCCACCCAAGTCCCAAACTACACGATCAGGCCTCACGGCACTAGGCTTCAGAAAGGATTAGGAAGCTGCTAGCTACCTAGCTCAGTAGTCCACACTGGCTGGCAGCATCTCTCTGAGGTTTCGACGTTGGGATCTCTCCCAGCCTCACGATCTCGAACCTTCTGCATTCAAAGTAGATGCTCTACCACCTAATTCTGGCCTTCCTCAGGTAAGGCTTCCATAGACATCTGGCTGTCCACCATGATAAACAGAATGCTATTATTACTTCTGTTGCTCTGTTTGTCCTGGTTTCTCTTTTGAAGCCCCCAAACCCAGCATGCTCCAGCTCTGTCTCTTGGGAAGCGCAAGCAGGAACTCCAATCCTGATTTTTAAAAGAACACTAGCAGATTCCCCCAAATCCAGGGATCATCCATACGGTCCCTCTCAAATGTTAATGTTAAGTCTCTCTGGAATGCTCAGAATTTCTGTCAGGTAGGGTTGCCTGGTCTCAGGAGAGGTCTAGCCAGAATCTAAGGGATTCTATATTGTTTTCTCATTGGGTTTGGATGTTTTGGCACTGACTCTGCCACACTGTACCCTTGGCTCTACCTGGTGGCACCACAGGCTCTTCCCTAGACCAGGTAGGTACCATCCTCCACATAATCTTTTACCCTGCCAAGCTGCCAGTCACCACTTCCTTCATCTCCAAGTCTGGCTTCAAGAGACCAGACAATCCTAGGTCACCTGGACTTCCTTTGTTGAATTACTTTCCTAAAAGAACTACAAAGGACTGGGTCCTGACAGTCACAGTCTTGTATTAATATTATATTTCTATCCTTGTATACCTCCAGGTGCTGAAATGTATTGGGCCAGCCCTGGTAACAGGTGTGACCCCCCTCCCCAAAGACTGAGATGGAGCTAGCATGCAGCAGTTTCCAAATTAGCCTGCAGGTTCTGGAGCTCTGCTGTCATAAAGCTTTTGAGACGTCTATACAGTTCAAGTTGCCTAAGCAATATCTGGTGTTTGGGTTATATATCAGGTTCCCACCAGAGTAAGTCACAGCCGGTGGTTTGGGTAACACATCAACATCAAAAGACTGACAAAAATTTGGCAACCAAGTCAACAAAGATAATTTCCAAGGCTAGCCAGACTCCTTATTCAAGGTGTCAGCGTGAGATCGGCAAAAGCTTACAGAGAAGGTAACAATTCCCACACAGCGATGTTTTGGCATAGGTAGGCATGAGAAGCTACCATTTTATAGACTAAATATAATTAAAGGCCTAGGCCAACAGGATTTTTCTGGGCTTTATCCGGGCATTTGAGGGGGAATTGCTGGCCACTGTCTTAATTCTTTTAACATGACATCTTCCATTGCTTGGTAGTGGCTCCCTTTGTATGCTGTGGAATCAGCAACACACCCACCCATTTAAAATTTGCAGCACCCATCGCTAAGTGGTGTGAGTGGGCATAATTTGGCACACATGTTTAAGAATCCAGTACAGGATTGGCTAATAGAATAAATGAATACGGCATAGAGGAGGCAAACAAGAGCCTCCTAACTTTATACAAGGGTTAATAAAGAATTCTTAGTGTGAGAATAGAGCTGTTACCAAACATAAGGTGGTTCCCGTGGAAACTGGGCATTTTATCTCAATTCTTTCTCCACTTTTCTACCCTATTTCCAAAATAGACCGAGGCAGTCAGGCTACATTCAATCTCAATATTTATTGAGCATCTGATTTGTGCAATGACACAAGCAGGTTTCCATCTATGGGAAAGACCCTGTTCCATCACCTACTCTTTATCTGTTCCCCTGCAGGTACAAAGTCTCCAGGCCTGGGCATTTGTGAGTGGCTTCTTGTCATCCTTTCTCTGCTCCTCCTCATAGTCACGTTCCCCATTTCCATCTGGTTCTGCATGAAGGTAAGTCATTGGGGCTGTTGCACGTGCAGGAACTACAATTTAGCAATGTCCAGAGTTCGCGTACAGGCCCAGACAGAAGACCAAGCATCTCACATACACTGCTATGTGTACGACTCAATGCGAACGAGGTTTTACAAAGGTGCTGTGTAAGTAAACAAGTGGTTCCAAATTGATGTGAGTGAAGCATCCATATAT
Organism: Podarcis raffonei; assembly: GCF_027172205.1. Lineage (NCBI taxonomy): Eukaryota > Metazoa > Chordata > Lepidosauria > Squamata > Lacertidae > Podarcis > Podarcis raffonei. The sequence continues at coordinate 6,037,629 of NC_070607.1, read as the reverse complement.
AGACCTTAGATAACACTAAACACTAATTCTTCCACCAATTACAATCTGAATACCAAAGTCTTCACAAAGCCAAGAATTCTCCTGCCTGCTCACAGCAGTCTCCCTCATCTATTTTATCATGTTCTAGGGACGCAGGTGGCACTGTGGGTTAAACCACTGAGCCTAGGACTTGCCGATCAGAAGGTCGGCAGTTCGAATCCCCTTGACAGGGTGAGCTCCCATTGCTCGGTCCCTGCTCCTGTCAACCTAGCAGTTCGAAAGCACGTCAAAGTGCAAGTAGATAAATAGGTACCGCTCCGGCGGGAAGGTAAACGGGATTTCCATGCGCTGCTCTGGTTCACCAGAAGCGGCTTAGACATGCTGGCCACATGACGCAGAAGCTGTACGCTGGCTCCCTCGGCCAATAAAGCGAGATGAGCGCACAACCCTAGAGTCGGTCACAACTGGACCTAATGGTCAGGGGTCCCTTTACCTTTAAATTACCCATATTGTGAATAAAAGTACTACTGCCCACTTGTCTTCTTTCACCTCAAGGTGCATTTCAAGTGGAGTAATTACTGCTACTCGGAGGCAGAGATAACGATAATTAATTTTGCTTCCATTTCATTTATATGCCCAAGAGCTACTAGAATTGTTCTCATTTGTAATCGTTTCTCCTTTCAGATGTAGTAGCTGTTCTACACCACCTTACAGGGTACTTTGGAATAATCTAGGTAGGCTGAAAGAGCTTACCTTAGAAATAATGCCGCTTACGTTTATTCAGCTTTCTTCTACATTTCCCTTCTGAGTTTAAAAAAGTGAAGAGAATAAAAGAAGCTGGCAGAATGGCTGAAGATGAAAGGATGGGGCCTCTGTACCTTTAATAACTGTGCAGAATGGGGGATTTTTGCAAGGTGGAGTTGGTCGTTCAGGAGCGCAATTAATTGTACTTGCCACGATTCCCCTTTCCGTACAACTCTAAAAAGATACAAAAGCCCTGTTTTCTTTTGCAGTTGGTCAAGCAACTTACAAACATTCCTTGTGGTGGCTTGAATTGCAGGGAAGAAGATAGCATGTAGGTGTGGACTGTAGCAAAAACTCTGCAAACACTCCCACAATCAGACATGAGGCATAACAATGTTTGGTTCCTTCCATTGCCGGCCCTTTCAGACAGCAACTCCTCACAAGGGCCAGAGCCTCTGCACATGGTGTGAAATATACTTGGTGTCGAGTGTGAATTTCATGCTCCTTATTCAGCTCAAAGTAGCAAAGAACGAAACTTTCCCCAAAACGTCTAGCTATATATACATTATTTACACATTGGGCCCCGCGTGATTGGCTAATTCTGGGTTGCTCCTGTAGACCAATCAGATTGCTGATTCACTTCATCCAGGAGCCTGATTGGCTGCTCCTGCAGGCCAATCAGGTTACTGATTCACTTCCACCTGGAGATGGATTGGGTGGCTCCTGCGGACCAATCAGACTGCTGCATTCTGGATCCTATTGTTCTAGGATTCAGCTCAGTACATAACATGGTATTTTTAAGAAACTGAAGCCAGAAACAGAGCAAGTGAATCTCTCTTAATCCTCAGTCACAAACACTGGTGGCCAGTTGGAAGCCCCTTTAGCCTCACATGCTACACTTGTCCATACCCTACATTGAAAATATGCGCCTCCCCCCCCCAAAAAAAAAAAATCCTGGGGAAAGTAGTTTGTTATGGATGCTGGGAACTGCATTGCACTTCCCAGGTTTCTTGCGGAAAGTCATGCACTTGAAATGTACTTGAAATGCATGGTGACTGTGAAACAGAAGATTATTCTTCCCACTCAACAAAGGCCCGTCATCACTTTACATTTGCTGCAGCAGGCAGCACCAGGCATTTCCGTTCTCATGGGCTTTTAGAGCAGAGGTTTCCACACGGTACGTAGTTCCGCTTTATCTCACAGATTCCCACCATCCATTTTTCCATGACAGATTGTACGGGAGTATGAAAGAGCCATTTTGTTTCGATTTGGACGCCTTCTTCGCGGAAGGCCCAGAGGGCCCGGTAAGTATAGAACTATCAGCCTTTCAGGAAGCCTCAGGTTATGTACCAGCTGGGGGAGTTCTGGGGAGCCAAATACAGATAAAGGGACCCCTGACAGTTAAGTCCAGTCGTGAATGATTCTGGGGTTGCGGTGCTCATCTCGATCTACAGGCAGAGGGAGCCAGCGTTTGTCCGCTTCCACAGTTTTTCTGGGTCATGTGGCCAGCATGACTAAGCTGCCAGAACAGCACACGGAAACGCCTTTTACCTTCCCGCTGGAGCGGTACCTATTTATCTACTTGCACTGGTGTGCTTTTGAACTGCTAGGTTGGCAGGAGCTTGGACCGAGCAACGGGAGCTCACCCCGTCACAGGGATTCGAACTGCTAACCTTCCGATTGGCAAGTCCAAGCGGCACACTGGTTTAAACCACAGCGCCACCCACGTCCCTCCGGGGAGCCAAATACCTTCCTCCAAACCGCTCTGCTTGGCTCTTGGAAGGCTTTTGAGGCAATGCCTCTCCCTAATCTGCACCCCAGGCTGTGCCCTTCAATAGATGTGCGCCACCCAGCTCTGGAGCTGCTGTTGCTTGCCTGCTTGGAGAGATGTGCGTGGGTGCGCACAGACCTGACATTTGAACAGCAGGCTCCACTTCAGTGAGGCAAAGGTTGGAATCCTCCCTGCTGCTCTTCCCACTTTTGCCCATTAGGAAATGCAGCCCTCAGGCTGGAAAAGGTTCCCTGCCCTCATTACATGCCATTGCACATAGTGGCCTGCATGTGGATCGCACTATTGGTGCTCAAGTAGCTGAACTTGACATTTAGATGGACCCTCCCCACGGCTGACTTGAGAAACAATTGCCTGTGTAGTTTTGTACAGATATACCATGAGCATTGTGTGAAGGAAAGGTACTGTCCGCTCTCCTCCTTCAAAGTCACATGCTGGTCTTTCTTAAATTCTCTACCTGGTAAGCTGAAGCGCAGGGATGCGGGTGGCACTGTGGGTTAAACCACAGAGCCTAGGACTTGCCGATCAGAAGGTCAGCGGTTTGAATCCCCGCGATGGGGTGAGCTCCCGTTGCTCGGTCCCAGCTCCTGCCAACCTAGCAGTTCGAAAGCACGTCAAAGTGCAAGTAGATCAATAGGTACCGCTCCAGCAGGAAGGTAAATGGCGTTTCCGTGCGCTGCTCTGGTTCACCAGAAGCGGCTTAGTCATGATGGCCACATGACCCAGAAGCTGTACGCCGGCTCCCTCGGCCAGTAAAGCGAGATGAGCACCGCAACCCCAGAGTCGGTCACGACTGGACCTAATGGTCAGGGGTCCCTTTACCTTTACCTTAAGCTGAAGCGCACATCAGTTCGTAAAGCTTTATGATTATGGCTACTTCAGATGTTCATTACCTTTGGACCGCATTTGTGGAGGGATGAGAGAAGAGGTGCCCCATGTACATATGTAGACTCAGGCAGGGGAAATGCAACAAGCTGGTGATGCCAGGCTGCTGTAGGAAGGCACAGGTGAGGAGGGCACGGTTTAGGGAGAGTGCTTGGATGAAGAGACCAGGCAGGACAGACGATGCCCAGTCACTAATGTGAGCCCATAATGGGGCCCAAGAAACCACTAGTTTCTTCAGGGCAAATAACACTCATTTTAAGTATAAGAAATAGGACAATCATGACTCAGGATTGTTAGACAGATGAATGAGAAAGAGAATTTTGCTGAATGAGCCAGCACCGTTGGGTCATTTAAACTCAATTAAAGACACAATTGAGATCAAGGTTATCAGCAAGGAGATCAAAGTTATCAGCATTTACCCCACGGGCTGCAAAAATAAACAGCTTTAGGTTCCTTTGAACAAGTCTGAAACTGGAGGCCAGAAAGTTTGTCAGAACATCTCCCCATTGTTCCTGTTCGGATTTGTAGCACTTCAGAAACCTGTTTGAACAGAAACAGCACCAAAACTAAAAATTTTGTGTCTGTGTCTGTTTATACATTGATGATCAATCTCTCTCTCACACACACACTGATGTAAAAATTGGGGATTGGCTTTTGCTGCCCGAGTCCCCTAAGTCCATGATCGGTCAGAGAAGAATGGATGGAGGCAGGATTCAGTGGAAAGCAAGACAGATACTTATTTTTCTGTTGCAACAAAGTTCCCTCCCTTCCTACCAAGAAGGAAGAGACCTTGAACAAAAATGTGCAGGAACCTGCAAGTACTTTTGACATTGCCCAACCCCCTTAGGCAAAGACCACCCCAAAATCAGCATACATACATCACAGAAGGAGGCGGCCTACAGCAGAAATCCTGTCTGCCAGGATACCTGATAATGGTCACTGATTGCATTACCTGGGCAGTCTGGCCATTCTTTTGTGATGGTTAATACTTTAGTTCCTGAATCCAGGTCACTGGCTCACCCTATTCAGACACAAATACGCCCTTAAGACAGGATGCATAAGCAAAAAGACAATGGGAAGGTCTTCCCCATTTGCCTCCCTTACTGCAGAGGAATAGCTGAGGTCACTGGGAGAGTCAAAATGGCTTCAGGATTGCTCTCTCCATGCTATTTCAGATACATGGTTTATATATATTTAGATATGTGTGCATTTATGAATATCTATTCCCTATTTGAGACCTTAGAATTCTTACAACAACACACACCTCTGTTCTACATCTTCAGGTTCCAAAAAAGCACTGCTGCCTAACTAAAAAAGGCTGGATTCTCTACCTAGTCAGTCCAGGCCTATTACCTTTGCACTAAGAAATGTGAGTTTTCTTCTTTATTTACACCATCCAGCTTGCAAGTGCTGCTGTTCTCTTTCTCCTAACAGGATTATTCCTTTTCCTGCCATGTTTGGACACCTACCACAAAATAGACCTTCGCCTCAAAACCTTGGAGATCCCTTTCTATGAGGTAAGAGAGACACAGTCTGCCCTTCTGCTCTTTGAGCTTGTTTGCAGGAGGCAAATGCAGTAGAAGTTTACTTAGGTTCACCATTCCAATTAATTAGGAAGCCCCGGGTTCAAATCTCACCTTGTCTATGAACTAACTACATTGCATTTCGGCATGCCATTTTGACTCAGCCTCACCCCCAGCCCCACAATAACTATACTGATCTACCTAACGGGACAGTTGTAGGATTACTTAACGTAAAGGAAGGCTGTAGATCAGTGACAGAACATCTGCTTTGCATGCGGAACATCCCAGGTTCATTCCCTGACATCTCCAGCGAAGGTTAGGAATCTACACAGTCTGATGTTTATTTGTTAATACAGTGGTACCTCGGTTTACGAACTTAATCCGTTCCAAAAGTCCATTCTTAAACCAAAACCGTTCTTAAACCGAAGCGCGCTTTCCATAATGAGGCCTCCCGTCGCCGATGCCCTTCCACCGTTCAGATTCCATTCTTAGACTGAGGGAAAGTTCTCAAACCAAGACACTATTTCCAGTTTTGCAGCGTTTGTAAGCCAAATCGTTCTTAAACCGGACTGTTCTTAAACCAAGGCACCACTGTACCGTATTGGCCCGAATATAAGTTGCACCCGAATATAAGCGGGACCTTTAAATTCAGGGGGGGGAGACAATACCTGATTATACTCCCTTAAAATTCCGTAGGCACTCACACCCGTTCTGTTTTACTGTATGCCTGTTTAAGCAGCAGTATCGTAAAAGCCCATTTTTGTAAGGTTGCAAATTTAAGCCGCACTTTCAACTTTTCACGGCTGGAATTTGGGGGGGGAAAGTGAGGCTTAAATACGGTGCGTAGAAACAGCTCAGTCCAGCCCAGGGCTGGAATCAGATTTCCTGTTATTTTTCCATTGGCAAAACTGTACTTTATTGTTCTAGATTTGGGGGGACCCTCTGAAAAAACAAGAACCCTAGGAATGAATAAATGCTAGGATTTTGATTAATTGGGATATGAATTAAAGTACAAGCTGCAGAGCTGTGCCAGACAGGGAATTCCTGGGCTGGCTTATACAAAGCAGCCTGGCTGGCTTAGTGAAGAACAAAAGGTGTTGTTGGGCCACTGGAGAATGAGATGTTACCAAAGTGATGGGGTGTTTGAGGGGACAGGAAAAGGGATTTTTGAGCAAGGGTTGCTGGGAAGGAAAAAGCAGGAAGAAGAGCTGAGATCCATCTTTGGAGGGGGCTGGCTGCAGAGATGCCTTGGGCTACAGGGCCACACTGCTGTGGGGGACAAACCCCTCTTGAAACGACTGTGCAGTAAGACCTGGACTCCCTCCAGTCAGACTGAAGGTGTGAACAGGTGAATAAACCATATTTCTTAAAGCCACAACAGTCTCTGCTGCGTCTTCAATTCTCCAAAGGAACGCAGACCCTGGGTGAGTGCCTGGGACCCCATGGGCTCTTGCCACCACTCAAGCATAGAGAGGGGCAGGCACCCAGCTTTCATAACATTCTATTGCAGGGGTCGGCAAGGTTTAACTCACCTGGGCTGCTTCACTCCAGCAGAGATCCGTCCGTGGGCCAGATTATGTACGCGCGCCTGCGATTTCCTGCGTCTGCGCAGACGCGATTTCTGGCGCATGCGCAGATGTGATTTCTGGTGCCATCCCCACGCCGCACTGCGCCCATTTAGTGTGGCACACTGGGACTTGTCAAAACGAACCCCGTGGGCTGCTTGTGGCCCATGGGCCTTAGGTTGCCGACCCCTGTTCTATTGGATGGTCACACAATGCCTTCTGCCTGCCCTAGACCATAACGAAGGACATGGCAAGTCTAGAAATAGATACCATCTGTTACTACCGAATGGAGAATGCCACACTCGTCACGACCACCCTCGCCAACCACTCGAAGGCAATCCAGCTGCTCGTGCCGACCATCGCAAAGCGCTTTCTGGCACAGCGGTCGCTCACAGACATCCTGATGGAGAGGAAGAGCATCAGCCAGGAGATAAAGGTGGGTTGGCTGTAGCACTGTACAGAGGACATGGTGGGGAAGTCCATCACTCAGGGTGGGAGGCTTGCCCAGTGGCTGCTACAAGCAGAACTGGGGAAATGGTATGGTAACCAATGAAAGGACACGAGGGAAATGGTTCTGCCTTGCTATTGGGCACCTTCTCCTTCCTGAAAGTGGCTTTATAGTAGGTAAACTGAAAACTGCCTTGCAAGATCCACCCAGGGCAGCATTTCCTTTCAAACAACAACAGGCAACCAGACATTATACTGCCTCCAAACACAGGGTTGCCAACTGACCAGGTGAACCAGCTTACCGTGGTCTCCTGCACCTTTAAGAACAGCTTGCAGAAACTAGAAAGTGATGCTTTGAATAGCATGGTGATAAATGTACTGTTTTGTGAACTGCACATTGTCTTAGTCTGCTCTGGTTGATAGGGCAGAGACAAATTTATAAACATAAGATTAACTGCATGCCCTTTTAGTGAAGTGAGTGGCTAGAGAGGCCTTTTTCTCCCTCTCATAGTGGCCCAGTAAATGATTGGCAGTTAGGTTTGGGGCAGACAAAAGGTAATAGACTCTGCTCCAGTTTAGGTAACTTTAGAAAGGAATCTGACAAATTAATTAAGGATTGACCTATAATCAGCTAGTAGCCAAGACGGAGAAAAGGGAACCTTTTTGAAAAAGTTGCAATCCTTTATTGAACAGCTCTGTGCTCGCTTAACTCAGGGTAGCTTTATTTCTAGAGCACTTCTCACTGGAAATGTTAGGACACTGCTGTTTTTGCATTTTTAAGTTGCTCATCCATCATATAAAGCTGCTGCCATATAAGAAGACACTTTTTTTGCAGGTGGCTGTGGACGCCATCACCTGTCAGTGGGGAATCAAGGTGGAAAGGACAGAAATGTAGGTATGAAATGTGAGAACTGCAGAAATAATTAGGTGACAAAATATCAGGAGAGGAGTCTCTGAGACGTTTCACTATTGTTAATGCCGCCCCTACGAGTGTAATCAGTTTTTGTTATATCTCCCTTTGAACAATCCCTGGACATAGGGGTCACCCTGGTACAAGCCACCATTTTGTGGGCCTCCTTCTTGATCCTTCTGCTGCTGTCTCTCGCAGGGGCACAGCTAGCTCTTTGCCCACCTGTTTTGACATGGCTGGGGTTGAAAAGGGTTGATTTCAATGACCAGTCATGTAAGAGGAGCTGCTTAGTTAAAAACTGGCAGCTGAGCGCACCAAAAGTTACCCTGTTCCTGCAGTTTTATGGATCTACATATGGCCAGAAAGACTACAGCTGACCAGCTCTCCATTTGTTTAGAGTCACCTTGGACTAAACTTTTGAGGAGCTCCCATTTTGCTATGATATCCTCAAGTCTGAGAGGCATTCTCTTTGCCAGGTGGCAATTGGCTCCACAGCCCCACCAAGAGCGGGGAAGGGAGGGCTCTGGCCAATTACTCCCATCCCTTCTGGCAGCAAGGCAGCCTTGGGTGTCTTCTCACTGATCACAGTGAGGGCAGAATAAGGATTGCCTCCTGTCCTGATCCCAGCACTGAATCAGTTTGGCGCCATCCAGAAAAGGCAGCTGTGAACCAGCCTTCCTGGTCTGTCAGTTTTCTGCTGCTCCTGCAATCCTGCTGGGGAAGTGGAACAGGATGAAAAAAGCTGAGATTTTATTGGGTTGGTGGGAGCCAGAGTCCAGCAAAAGTGGGAGGGCAACAGGTTCTTGATTCCAGAGCTATGGGAAGTGTTTGTGTATATATGCAGCCATGGAGGACATCCTAGGGCCATTTGAAACTTCTTCAGGGCATTCCTACATCAATGGCAAATGTCCCTTTCCTAACAGAACAAATGAGAATGAATCTGACACAGGGATGTAAATGTCGCTAGAGCGGCTAACAAATGAGTAGGCCCACTCAGGAGTGGCAATGAGAGGGATATTCAGCCAGTGACTGGCTTTTCACAAAACAAATGAAATACAGTGGTACCTCGGGTTAAGTACTTAATTCGTTCCGGAGGTCCGTTCTTAACCTGAAACTGTTCTTAACCTGAAGCACCACTTTAGCTAATGGGGCTTCCTGCTGCCGCTGCGCCGCCAGAGCACGATTTCTGTTCTCATCCTGAAGCAAAGTTCTTAAAACTATTTCTGGGTTAGCGAAGTCTGTAACCTGAAGCGTATGTAACCCGAGGTACCACTGTACCGTGAAAATCCCTGAAACGAGAAGTAATCAAGTAGAAATATTATCTTACAGAAATAAACTAAATAATAAAAATCAAAAAGTTTAAGGTAAAAATTAGAAAAACCTAGAATTGAACAAAGCCTTAGGCTTAGCCTTACATTTTTCTAATTTTTACCTTAAACTTTTTTAAACCTTTATTTCATTTGTTTTGTGTAATTTCTTGGTTCCATGACTGTCTTTTTTCTACTAGTGACTGGCTTTTCAGCTGGCACCCAAGACAAAGGTCCCATTTAATCTGGCAACTAGCTGGCCAGCTACAGCTAGCACTCCCCCCCCCCCCCCGGTGTAGTACAAAGTTTCCTTCCTGAGCTAAATGGTTGTCCTAACCACAGTGGCCATGTTCCCCCTCCACCCTCTGCATACCAGCTGCTGGCAATCACAGGTGGGCAGAATGCTGCCCTGCTCAGGTCCTGCTTCCCACCGGCATCTGGTTGGCCCTGTGAGAACAGGGTGCTGGACTAGATAGGCCATTGGTCTGATCCAGCAGCCAGGCTCTTCTTGGGTTCTTAAACAGAAAATCATTTACAGTGGTACCTCTGGTTGCGAACAGGATCCGTTCCAGAGGCCCGTTCCCAACATGAAAATCCCGCAACCTGAAGCACCGTATCTGCGCAGGTGCATGTGATTTGGTGTTTGTGTGCATGCACGAGCGGCGAAACCCAGAAGTTACCCTTTCTGGGTCGCCGCAGGACGCAACCTGAAAAAACGTATCATGAAGCAAACGTAACATGAGATATGACTGTACGTAGTTTCCAGTTTAGGTCTGCAGTCCCAGATTTCATTAATTTCATTAATTTCAGTAAAGATGTGCGGTTGCCAACGGAGCTTCAGGAGTCACTGGCTGCACAAGCCGAAGCCCAGAGACAGGCCAAAGTGAGGGTAAGGCAATACACTGACACGTCATGTTTCTATTACTGGAAGCTATGGGCAGGAGGGAGCTATGGGAGAGAGATGCTGTCCTCCCAAGCTTCTCTTCAGGTCTAATCAGACAAGCCTTGGCCATGGTTCTGCCTGCATCTCACAGCACACGGGAGTGGGTCACTGGTCAAAACTAATTCTGTTGGTTATCCAGCTTTTGTTAATCTAAAGCAGGCACACCCATACTCGGCCCTCCAGATGTTTTGGGACTACATCTCCCATCATCCCTAGCTAACAGGGCTAGTGGTCAAGAATGATGGGAATTGTAGTCCCAAAACATCTGGAGGGCCGAGTTTGGGGGTGCCTGATCTAAAGCAATGAGCCCTTCTTGTTTGCACCAGTTAATTTATAGGTACTTAATGTAAATCCATTTCCTTTGGCTGGAAACCTAAGAGATGGAGGAGGTACAACATGAAGGCTGTTTGGGATCTGCACTGGGGAATGGAAGCTCCAGACTTTTTCAATTCTACGCAGCACAAGAATGAAATAAATTTCTTCCACACTAACCCTGCATGCTTTCCTTTGGGCTGTCAGAAACAAAATGGAAATTGAAGCGATGTGGCGCCCAGGAAAATATCACCACATGTAACACACATCAAAACATCCAATATAAAGTCAGGTAATGTGACTTTATATTGACTTTTCTTCCTTTAATGGATTATCCAGAGATTGGGAAAATCCAAATCCATTGACAGGGGAGTATGGGCTGCCACTTGAATAAGATATTGTCCGGATGCTGTCCTTTATAAGCCAGTTGTTCCCCTGTGGTAGGAATTAATTAGAAGTTTCTTTTCATTATGCCCCCCCCCCATTTCATTACTTTTTATAGGAAAACAGTGCTATTTTACTAAAAAAGAAAAAAAATGCAAGGAAATAAATCACTTATCCCTGCCCTCCTCCGAATAGGAACAAATGCTGACTAATAAGAGGAAATTACCTCAGGAAGAAACAAACGCCCAGAACCTGCACATAAGTAGTATTTAATTAACACTGGAGGGCTTTTACTCAGTTGAACTTGCTTCTGAGGAAACATTAGAGGTGGTTTTTGGCCTTGAGGGTGAGCATTCAATGTAGCACTATTTTAAGTGCTGTGCAGAACCTGTTTTCGTTAGCTGACGAACAGCATTGCTTCTACAACACTGAAGGGCACCATTATGGAAGGAACCACGGGCGGTCCTCAACAAAGTTTTACTCAGGGTAGACCCATTGAGATTATTGAACCCATCAAAGTTAGTCCCATTGATATCAAGGGGTCTACTCTGAGTAAAACTTCATTGCCTCCTGCCCCAAAGGAAGTTCTTCTAAATACCTTGTGTTCTAGGTCATAGCTGCTGAGGGAGAAAGGGCTGCTTCCGAATCGCTGAAGGTGGCAGCAGAGGTGCTTTCCCACACACCAGCCGCCCTCCAGCTCCGCTACCTTCACATGCTGCAAAGCCTGTCTGCAGAGAAGCCGTCCACCTTTATTCTTCCTTTCCCCCTTGACCTCATGAATCCTTCATCAGGAGACAGCATGAAATCCACAGGCTGCAACCGCTCTTCAGATGTCGCCAGCAACCCAGAGGCTCCAAAGGCAAAGGATTCCCCCATGTTGTAGTACTAAGCCAGGTGACGCATCTACGCCTCTCTGTGCAGCTCCTCAGGCCATAACCCACTGCCTAGTCCATAATTCGTACCCACCTGCTTTGCACCCCCTGAAGTGTTTTTGCCTGGCTGAAATGTGCCCTTGAACTCACCTGGATGGAGGGTGAGAGAGGGGATGTTAGTCTGTGTAGGGGATGTTTGCCTACTGGATGAAGGCAAAATTGCTCTGCCCGCTTTTGCCCTGGGCCCCATTCACTACTAGAATGCGGTCCCTTGGAGGCTGCTTATGAGGCAATGTGGCCCTTGGTCTGAAAACATTTTGCCACTCCACTACAGGAATTCGGCAGAATAATCTGCATTTCAAACTAGCTGATGTAGTCATGGTTGATCCTCTATTGGGCCCCCTGTAATTAAATCTGCTTAAACTTTTAAACTCCTGAACTGAGAGGTCAGCAGCTGGGCTACATATGATGAGGGCGGCTGCTTTGCCACCAAGTGTATAAAACAGGGAATTGCAGCCAGTCCTACCTGTGTGTGGGGAGTGCACCCCAGCCCCATTTTTTTCAAATGTGTATTTGTTTCTTTCCACATTATATTTTTAGATGCACTGTCAAAGCTTGCTAGGTGTCTAACCACCCCCATGTGATATTATTCCCAGTTAAAATCCAATACAGAGGTCAAATTATTATTCTGCCGTAAAGCTCACTGAGTGACCCTGAACCAGTCATAATTGCTCAGTAGAGACATCACCTTGCCAACAAAGGTCCGTATAGTAAAAGCTATGGTTTTCCCAGTAGTGATGTATGGAAGTGAGAGCTGGACCATAAAGAAGGCTGATCGCCGAAGAATTGATGCTTTTGAATTCTGGTGCTGGAGGAGACTCTTGAGAGTCCCATGGACTGCAAGAAGATCAAACCTATCCATTCTTAAGGAAATCAGCTCACTGGAAAGACAGATCGTGAAGCTGAGGCTCCAAGACTTTGGCCACCTCATGAGAAGAGAAGACTCCCTGGAAAAGACCTTGATGTTGGGAAAGATGGAGGGCACAAGGAGAAGGGGACGACAGAGGACGAGATGGTTGGACAGTGTTCTCAAAGCTACCAGCATGAGTTTGACCAAACTGCGGGAGGCAGTGGAAGACAGAAGTGCCTGGCGTGCTCTGGTTCATGGGGTCACGAAGAGTCGGACACGACTAAACAACAACAACAACACTTTACCTTGCAGAGCCATGTCATCAAGATTAAAAGGGGTGTAGATGTTGGGAAAGATGGAGGGCACAAGGAGAAGGGGATGACAGAGGACGAGATGGTTGGACAGTGTTCTCAAAGCTACCAGCATGAGTTTGACCAAACTGCGGGAGGCAGTGGAAGACAGGAGTGCCTGGCGTGCTCTGGTCCATGGGGTCACAAAGAGTCGGACACAACTAAACGACTAAACAACAACAACAGGGACAGAGAAAGTTTAACATATTGGATGAAGGGCTGGATAATAAGCTCACCCGTTGGGCGTTCTTGTTCTCTAGTCATTCCATTCCTTGTCCCTCTTTCGAAAGGCAGGTACCATTGCAAGATACGAAGATAAGAAGTGTTGATGGTGGAGCGCAAGAAGCTTAAGGCCAGTCCTCCCACCTCCTTGGGCCTGAAAATGGTGTGTCCTGCCTGAGGCAGTTCACAGAGCGAAAGTGAGCAGCACAGCACAAACGAAGTTTGGGAACTTGCTGCGAAAGCTCTTTGCTGTCTGTTTGCTTTAATTGTTAATTGGCTCAGGGAGTAGCCCTCCCTTCCCGTCTATCATTAAAGCCAACAGAGGTGGGACACCATCTGTGTCTCAGCAGAGGGACAAGGATTGGGCTGGGCCTGGACAAAGCAGGCTGGCAGTTCCATCAGCAGCCCAAGAGTCTCAGACTCAGGAGCAAAAAAACAAATGGGTGGTTTCTACTGAGCGGAAGGAAAACACAGGAGGACCGGAGTGGCGCTTCCTCACAGATACAACTTGAGCTTAGCCCTTGTTCTGTTCTGTTGTTCCCATCAAAACAGAAGAAAACCTTTGAACACAAAATGGCAAATTCTGCAAAAGAATAAACTCAAGCTAGTCAACAAATTCATCTAACGTGTGCTAAATCCGAGGTATATTCAGGGCCAGGTGGAACCTTCTTACTTGATCAACTCTTGCTAAGAGCTTTTAGAATGGTAAATTTTGTCTGCTGTTCTTATTGTTAGCCTCACTGCTACTTGTTTTAGTATTTTTGTGGTTTTTATGTGAACTTTGTTAACATCACCCTTGGAGACTCTGGGCTGAAAAGCAGCCTATTATATTTTTTATAGTAATAATAAATATAATCTTCTGAATGTGCAAATTTCCTTTCTTCCTTTAACAATTGTAGTGGGTAGAGTGTCCTTCCTTTCTCTGGCACTGGCCTCTGGTATTAAAAAATATTTCTAAAATAAGCAAACAGGCATAATTTCCTATATATTTCCTTTTAGAAGACATCTGAAGGCAGCCCTGTTTAGGGAAGCTTTTAATGTTTGATGCACTATTGTATTTTAATATTTTGTTGGAAGCCGCCCAGAGTGGCTGGGGAAACCCAGCCAGATGAGTGGGGTATTAATAATAAATTTAAAATTATTATTATTATTATTATTATTATTATTATTATTATTATTATTTTATTGCAAGGCTCCTTCCTCCCTGACTACCACCATAGAAACATGGTCCCTCACTTGTCTTCATTACAGGTGCCCAGCTTTTGAGGCAGGATTAAAGCTGCAGCAACCAAAGCAGTTTGGGAGGAAAAGCACTCTGAGAATCTTAAACCTATCTCCAGCCTGAGTGATGTTGCATTTCCTCCAGCGTCTATATTAATCTCATTTTAAATGAAGTCTCCAACTGAGCAGCACATGGAGCACCTATAGCTCAGTGGTGCAGCCATTTCATGCATTTCCAATTAAAAGGATCTTGGGGGACAGGGAACAGAAGACACTTCTGCCTGTGATTCTAGAGAGCTGTTGCCACTGAAAAGAGAGAATGCTGTGTCAGATCAGGGGCAGACTTTGGTAGTAGGATGTCCTGAGCAAAAACAAAATTTAGTGCCTCCTCCAGTATTTCTCTCCCCTCCCTCGCCTTCCGTTCTGCGCATGCTCTCAAGTGCACTATGTCATAGTTGTGGCAACTCAATCGCCTGACTGACCAGGGCTTAACTGTGAGTAGGTAACCAAGTAAATACAGGTATTAGTAACATTGCTATTTTGCAACCATTCAGCTCAACACCCTGTGTTGGGAAACTGCCTGCGCCGATATAGATCTGGAACTGGTCCGATAAACCAATTATACAAAGCAGCTTCCTATGTTCTCTGCAGAAAGGAAAGTGGAATGTGCTTAAATAAATCAAGCTGCATTTCTGCTCATTTCTGCTAGATGGCGTCTTTTGGCCAGGATTTTACAATGCCATGAATAGGTGTAAGCAGCCAAACTTTGGCTTACTCTGCTTTCCTGTTCAAAATACCACGCTAGCTCTTATTTCCCCCTGAAGGAAGAATGGGGTGGCAATGAGGCAGAAGACAAAGGGGCAAAATATGTTCCCTTATGAAGACACATTTCTTCAGAAAAGGCTGTAGAACGGATGCAGTGTTGGGACAGAAAAAGTACTGATACCAGATCAGTCTAAAATATTTGGTAAGTCACCTTCCATTCACAAAGGATCAGGGTTTCACAAGTGCCATTAGCAACCACCAATCTCTTCCTGATGACTTGTGGAAAAGGACAGCAGCCGTGACCCTCTCTCTCACAGAGAACTTGGAAGTTGTGAGGGGGTCTCTTCATAATAGGGACTACAAGTCCCATCATCCTTGACCGTTGGTCCTGCTAGCTGATGGGAGTTGTAGTCCAAGAACAGCTGGGAACCCAAGTTTAAGGAAGAACTGTAGGGCCTTCCCCTTCCCTGAGTCCTCCAGCACAGGTACAGGATCTGGGTGAAGTAAGCAATCAGGATCGCATCTTGTGACAAGGTAAGAGCTTCTCAGAAGCAGATTCCATCTGGCTAGTTCTAAGTGTCTCCAAAGCATGGTGTGATTTGAGTGAATAGCCTGCCCTTTGCAGAAGATCCCACAGCTAGAAGAGTCTTCTTTCTGTTTATGAGTAGCCAGGAACAGTGGAAGTCTCTCACTGCTTCTGTCAACTCCAATACCTGCATGAGATTAGGGAACTATCGCTCCCTGCTCTTTGGAAGGCTGGGCTTGTTCATTCACCTTGTGCTATGCTTGGGAGACATTTGGAAGTGCTGCTTCTAAGTCTCCTACCTTACATAAACAAAGAGAACTACAGTGGTACCTCTGAATGCGAACGGGACCGGGTCCGGAGCCCCGTTCGCATCCTGAAGCGAACGCAACCCACGTGTGCACAGGTCGCGATTTGCTGCTTCCGCGCATGCGCGTGACGTCATTTTGAGCGTCTGCGCATGCGCAAGTGGCGAAACCCGGAAGTAACACGCTCCATTACTTCTGGGTCGCCGTGGAGCGCAACCCAAAAATATTCATCCCAAAGCATATTTAACCCAAGGTATGACTGTACTAGAGAACTTGAGGGAAGGGAATCATGCCAAGTTATTAAAGGTAAAGGGACCCCAGTCGTGGCCAACTCTGGGGTTGCGGCACTCATCTCGCTTTATTGGCCGAGGGAGCCGGTGTACAGCTTCCGGGTCATGTGGCCAGCATGACTAAGCCACTTCTGGTGAACCAAAGCAGCGCACGGAAACACTGTTTACCTTCCCACCGGAGCGGTACCTATTTATCTACTTGCACTTTGATGTGCTTTTGAATTGCTAGGTTGGCAGGAGCAGGGACCGAGCAACGGGAGCTCACCCCGTCACAGGGATTCAAACCGCCGACCTTCCGATGGGCAAGCCCTAGGCTCAGTGGTTTAACCCACAGCGCAACCCACATCCCATGCCAAGTAATTACCGGATACTAAACCCTCTGGTCCAAGATACTCCCAATGCATCTACTAGTGAAAAACTCCTAAATGGATCGAGTGTTCTTTTGGGGGGGGGGGAGTTCAAACAAAACCCCCAAATATTTCCTATTGAGTTATTCTTAAATTCAACCTCTATAGGTAAACACAGTGAAATATCAGGGCAACTCCAACCTAGACCTTGAATATGTTCTACATAAATAACAGAAACTGGGAATCAATCCCACTTGGTTGAGTTAACTCCTTTCCATGTACTGAACCAATAGTTTAACAGAGCTGGGAGAATTCCAAGTTCCAATAATGCACAACCCTCCATCTGTGTCCAGTGCCAGCTACAAGCAGGAGCCAAAGGCCTTCTGGAGATCACCCTCCTCTTCAGCGTTTGGGCTTGGGGAATTTCTTCGTTCGTGGCTTAGGAGTGCTGGGCTGTGAAGGTGATTCAGTTTGCTCCTTAACGACGACTTCTGCAACGACAGATACACAGCAAGAAGCACTTAAACACTTACATTGTCAACACCTAGACAATATGAGAACTAGTAGCTCAGAGAAACCTCATACTCTACTCTGCGACAAGTCCAGGTTTCAGCCCAAGCATAGCCTTGAGGGAATCAAGACCAAACCCAGCTGCCCGAAGAATGGTTATGAACAGCATATGCATCCACAAACCCATGTTTGTCATGTTCACACTTCATAAGTATACCTGTTCTCAGTGGGAACCTCATCCATAATGGGAATATTCCAACAGAGCATTATGTGCTCAACCCCACTTATTTCAATGATCTAAGACACACCGATCTCTGACATGTACACAGTACTTTGTTCAAAGTAAATCAACAATCCTGATACGGCCAGTATCACGCTGGAGATGAGAAGCTTAGGCTGATAAAAGCTTGCTCGGACCACCAATTGGGTTAGGTAAGAGTTCAACCAGGACTTCCCTGCTCACATTCTGAGCCAGTGCAATGCAGTTTGCTTCTTCAGCTCCCTGGGTCGGTTCATAACATGCATCTTCATTACTTCACGATTGCAGCATCAAGTGAATCATGACATGTGAATTATGACATTATTAAGCAATGAAGAACTTTCCTTTCACCCCACAACACACTGCTTTTCAACCGAAACATCACCTATTCAGGCCAGAGCTACACATGTAGCAGATTGAGGATGCATAATGGGTTGTGCCACTTCAGCAATGCAGATGGAAGAATGGTCTTCTTCTTCTTTGGCAATCACTCATAGCTGAGTAAGATTGTCTTCCATGAACACGGTCTCAACAGTGAGTCCGTAAACGACTGTGGAGGCCAGTTCCGGATCCACACGTCCTTCCACAGTGGGGACATAGGTTTCCGGGCGGGAGTTGATCATGGTGTGGATTTGCCAAGCGTGCCTTCCTCTTAGCACGTTTCTCCCTTGCGTCCTGAGTTTGAGTGTCTTCAAAGCCCATGACACCTTTGGTAAAGGCTGTTCTCTAATTGGAGCACTCGCAGGCAAGTGTTTCCCAATTGTTGGTGTTTATACTACATTTTTAAAGATTTGCTTTGAGACAGTCTTTAAACCTCTTTTGTTGACCACCAGGATTATGCTTCCTATTTTTAAGTTTGGAATAGGCTTCTGAAAGTGGAAGCCTAACACACCAGGGAGAAAAGTTCTAGATTAGTCCATTCCCTGCTGTGCTAACATTCTACTTACAGGATACACTTTATAATAAAGACCAACCAAAAAGGTGATTTTCCTGGCTGCAGTTTGTAGTGGCACAGTCCAGTCTACTACCTCACCCTCCTGGGCAGACCAGGTGACAGCTGCCAGTCATCAAACACTAATCAAGAACAGATAAATCAAGCAACTGATACACAGGTGTGAACTAGGCCTCCGTTTGTTGCGTGTGTGGAAAGGATTCCCCTATCAGACTCAGGAGGTGGACTGGGCAAGTCAGCTAATTCTCACGTTACCATTTTTAAATGGAGAAATAAACAGCCTGCTGTTATTGAGGGGGCGGAAATGAAAAGACCTTCAAACAGCAAACCATCTCTCTCCCCAGCCTGCCTTAGGTACAGCCTATCATTTTGATTCTTGCAACCTTCAGGGAGTAGTAATGATGGGGAAGTGGCTACACATATTTACTTACTAAGAGCAGAAACAAAGGAACAGAAAGGCATCTGGTACAACTTTTGCAGTAACATTCCATTTCTGACTACGGGTGGAGAAGGGGGAAGATGGTGGGATGTATTCAAAGTAGTGCCAAGCCAAGCATTCTGCCAGAGCCTGCCCTCTAGTTCCCCCCAACCTTCCAGAGCAGATTTGGGGGTGTCAAGGGGAGGAGGAATCCCATTGCGCTAGCACAACGTATTTAGCACAACCTGTATCTGGGAACGTTCTCCGCTCTCCTACAAAAGCACACTTCCTGTACATTTTTTCCCATTGTGTGGCAGGCAGCGTGGAAATATAATACATGTAGTCTGAAATGGCACAGCTCAGCAAGAGCTGCAACACGTGACATCCCTATGCCTGTTTTGTCTATTTTGAGCCATTTTGCAGCAGCAGCAGCATACTCAATTATACCACCCAAATGTATGCTTGAGACGTAAGTGCAGCCAATCCTGTTCTCCGACACATTTGTACCTTGAACGCACCTGAGCCTGCAAACCAGTTTATCACATTCACATTTTATGTTTTCAAACGTACGCCTAAACGTGTGGTGCATGAAATTGCCCTTAAAATTCCACAGCATTTTTTAGAGCCCACAATTCCACCTTTCAAGTCTTTAGCCATACCTGCTTTGAGTTTTGTTTCTTTTTGTTCAGAGTCCTTCAGCTTTGGTTGCTCACCCTCCATGTTCTGGATTTTTGCCAGAGCTTCTTCCAAGTCCTCATGAAGGACTTCAGATTTTTCCTCAGCTTGCTGGGCTCGCTTTTCAGCCTCTCTGAAAGAGCAGGTGCCAGAAAGAACTCATACCCCTGACCAGGCAGGAAACCAATAACACTAATGTGATTTACTCTAGCTGGTCACTTCCTATTGTGAAAAATACATTTTCTCTTGCTTCTTCATTCCCCAAAATGTTCCTAACGGCCAATATTACTGCAACCTATGTAAGAATCCACACCTGATTACTACATTGCAAGTCTATAAAACCTACAGGAGAATCTATTCCTAGCACTGCAAAACTACATGAGAACTCACATATCACTAAAGGTAAAGGTAAAGGACCCCTGATAATTAAGTCCAGTCATGAACGACTCTGGGGTTGTGGCGCTCATCTCGCTTTACTGGCCAAGGGAGCCGACGTTTGTCTGCTGACAGTTTTTCCGGGTCATGTGGCCAGCATGACTAAGCCGCTTCTGGTGAACCAGAGCAACACACGGAAACGCCCTTTACCTTCCCACCGGAGCAGTACCTATTTATCCACTTGCACTTTGATGTGCTTTCGAACTGCTAGGTTGGCAGGAGCTGGGACAGAGAAACAGGAGCTCACTCCATTGAGGGGATTTGAACCGCCGACCTTCCGATCGGCAAGCCCAAGAGGCGCAGTGGTTTAGACCACAGCGCCACCTGCGTCCTATTTTTGTTTAAAAATGGAATGTGTTGTGGCAGAATAGACACCTGCAATCACATAGGCCACCTGTTCAAGATACCCTGTAGTCTCTAGTCTGCACAAGAATGCACACATCCATCCATCTCTTCCCTGTGGTTCTATACTCACACGAGTCGCTCTTCCAAAATTTCCAGTGACGCCAGCAACTCAAATTCCTTCTTTGAGGCCTTTGTGGTCCACTGGCTGGCATGCAACTCCCTCTGGAATAAGAAGAGTGAATAACTTATAGGAAATGAAAGGAAATAAATCAACAGGCTACTTTCTGTCTCAGAACTGGCATACTGAAGTCCCTGGCTCAAATCTTGCCTTAGCTATGAGCACACTAGGTAGCCTTAGACAAGTGATGCTCACTCATCCCTTACATCTTCAGAATGGGGATAAAAATAATTCTGGCCTACCTTACAGGGTCATTGCACTGTTTTATTTACAGAGGCACAGAGTTGGAAGTTGCCATTACTCTGCCTCTGAGAAGAAAAGGTTTATACAGGGCACAATTGCCTGAGAATATCTCCTGTAAAAACCCCCTAACAGTGTCCATGCACCACTGCCGTTCTTTTCAATGGGGCCAGTGCAGGAGAACTTGCCAGATCTGTTTCCTGCTGTAATAGTGTGTTGTAGTGGCCGAAGAGTTGGACTAGGACCTGGGAGTGTTAGGATATAGTTCCGTTCCACCTTAAATGGTCAGGCATGATTGTTGTGTATCACATGCCTGTTTTGTTTCAGCTGTCGCCGGGAACTTCCGTTTTGTATATAGCTTTTGTTCCGGCTGTTTTCCTGGACACGGAGGCAAGCAGTCATGTTTTTCCTTTGTTCTGATCTATGTTGAATAAAGCTGTAAATATGCTCTCCTGTCTGCATCTTCCGTTGTGGAGACTTTGCTGAAAGGGTGTGCACGGGTCTTGGAATGTCTCTGAGGCTCGTCTCGCTAATTGACTGATGCTGTTCCAGGGGAGACCGGTGATCGTCCGGAGACGACTGGGGCCTGCCTGATGCCTTCGTCTCCCTGGCAGTATCCCAACAGGGAGTCCAGAGTTCAAATCCCGACTCGGCCATGAAGCTCACTGGGTGCCTTTGGGCCAGTCACTGCCTCTCTCAGCCTAACCTGCCTCATAGGGGTTTCGTGGGGATTAAATGAGGAGGGGGAGAACCATCTATGCCACCTTGAGCTCCTTGGAGAAAAATGGTGGGATACCCTGGTCTACTGCCATTAGTATCGCAAGATTGTCATGAGAGCACTTGGACTATAATTGTCAACCGAAAGCTCTACTTTTCTGGTTTATCACCACAAGAGTTATTAACATTCGGCTTCAGTAAAGCAAATAATTTAATTAGACAGCGCCTATATGACACTGAGCGAAAGAATAATCTGGCCAAAATAAGGAAATTTTGTCCATGGTATGATTATTTTCCACCTAGTCACTTTGGCACCCTATTTGCAAAACGTAACAATTTCAAAATACAGACGCGCTTTCACTTTCGCTAGATTGAATATGCTGCCTTTGGCTGTACTCGAGGGTCGATTTCAAAAAATTCCACGGTTATGTCCCTGTGGAGGTGGCAGTATTGAGTCAGTGGCTCATGTGCTTCTGGCTTGCACTCTTTATAAAGATTTGAGGAGTGAGGTTATTACCCCTCTATTACTGTCCATGCCAGGTCACTCAACCGTTCCTACTGCATCCTTTCTTTTAACAGATCAAGATGATCAGGTGACAGCAAAAGCTGCAGGGTTTTTAGAGGGGACAATTAGAATAAGATCTATTATTTGATTATTGATGTAAACCCCCAAATGTATTTTCTACAGTTAAGTTTTTACCTCTACCTTCAGTACATTTTATTTGGTTTTATTGCTATGGCTAGTGGCTGATGCAAATAAAGATTCTTCTGCTGCAAGGTGGCATATAAATAACTAACACTGAGAACCTGTCCTCTAAAGCAGCTGCCACACCTTGTTCCAAATAGACACACCTCTCCAGAGAAGAGCTATCTATTTATACGCACATACATACCCGTGACACTGTGATTTCTTGCACTTGCATGGTTTTGACATACACATTAGCATCATCACCAATGTATCTGACTGGGTAAGTGACGGCAAGACTCTCGGCCTGCTCACCAGTGCTGGTGCTGGGCACGGGCGGCCGTTCCTGCAAGGACAAACAGAAGGGCAAGGGGAAATGGAAGGACCACACAATGCAATGTTTGTTTCCTCATCATCAAGGAAACTTATCACACAAGAGACTCAGATATTGCATGGAAGGATCATGATGATCAACGCCAGTCCTTTTTCTCCCCGGGGGGTACTCAACAGTATGCAGTACCGGTACCTTTTTAATGGATATGTTAAAAGTGTGGCACTTAACTGTAACAACTTCATGGTGAGTGCCGGCACCATTTTTTCTAGGAAAAAAGCTCTGATCAACATAATCTTCAATTATTTTCATATTCTACATAAGGCTACGCTGTCAATTGTGGTTCAGGAGCTCCTGGAGTCAGTGTTCACAGCAGTGGCAGAGGAACCCTCTCTGGCACTAGGGGCAGGGCAGCCCGTACGAAGTGCGCATGTGCAGCATCCCATACGGACTGCGCATGTGCGGTATCCCACACGTGTGCACTCCATACAGGCTGCCGCTTACACGGCGACCGTACAGGTTGCTGCACAAGTGGCATCCTGGAGTGTGCATGTGTGGTAGCCCATACTGACACCATGCAAGCGGCATCCTGTACAGACTGCGCATGTGCAGTGACAATACGGGATGCCGCACATGCACAGTCTGTACGGGCTGCCACTTGCATGCGGCGTCCATATTGGCTGCTGCTTGCACGGTGACTGTACAGGCTGCTGCATAAGCAGCATCCCGTACGGAGTGCGCACGCGTGGCAGCCCATACGGACACCCGTACAGATGTCGCGTGAGAGTGGCAGCCCGTATGGACACCGCGCAAGCGGCGCCCAAATGGACTGTGCGTGCCCTTGGCCGCTCTGCAGCTGGGGGGAGGCAGGGGCCATCTTGTCACCCGCCCCCTCTGCCCCCCCCTTCCTATGCCCCTGGTTCACAGACCATGCATGAATTCTGGGGCTGATTCTCTGCTGCTGGAGAATCGGAAGCATATATACTCTTGGCTTATCTACTTTCCATATTTAAACATGCTCAACCACCCTTGAAAAGAGAATCCGCAGCACTTCATCAAACTACAATTCCCAGGATGCTTTGCAAGAAAGCTAAGAAGGATAAAGCGGTATACAACTTTGTAGCATAAAGTTTCTGACTCAAGCAGACACTTTATGACCAACAGCTGGAGAAAGGGGGTGCCTTTCCTTTTTGCTGCATTGCCCGCAGTCCTGCTTATGTTCTGCACCAGAAGAAACCAGAATCCAAAATCTGTAGCAAGGAATTCTCAGTTCAGTGACCAGTATTTACTGGCATCAAATTCCAATTCCTCAGATTTTTCAAAGCTTCTGCAATTTTTCAGGAAGTGATCAAAGAGGGAGGTGTTGAGTGTATGATCAGAACAGCAAGACATTTAAGTCACAGAAGGGGAAAACGCAAAGCATGAAATGGGCAGTTCATACATATCCAGCAATGTGATGCAGCCAACGGATACCCCATTGCTCCTGCTAACATGTAAAGGAAGCTTATCATGCGGGACGTGGTTGTAAGAAAAACAGCCATGTTGACAGCCCCATCCATGCAATCTGCTTCCTCCACACTACCAACCCAGGGGCCCAGCCGTGATGCCACTCCTGACACCATTAACAACTTCTGTGTGGCCTACTGGAAGTAACTTCTCTATATTATGACTTTTCAGGTAGCATCCACAATATGTCTCCAATCTCTTCTCCATAGTCATGAGGGATAGATAGATATATTTCTTCTGTTTGTAAACTGCAGGCTTCCCTTTTCACGATGTCAAAACTTCCACCAGATAGCAATAAACACACAGCCACGAGCCCCAGCGAAAAAGAAGCCCCGAAAGAAGAGGGACAGCTTTGTGCATTTCCTAATGGAGATGCTCACCTCTGCTTCTAACGCTTGCTTCTGTTCTGCTGCCTCCGGATCTTTTAGAACATCCACAGCTTCTTTGTCTTTTTTCTCTTCCTCCACAGGTACATCTGTGGTGGAGGAGATCTCCACTCTCTGCTCCGGACGAGGAGGCAGCTGTCGTTTCAGCTGAAGCACCTGCAAAACGGTTGCAAGTGAAATTCTCCTTCTGAGCTATCGCCCTGCGCCAGAAGAGAGGTGGAGGGCGGGGGAGAGAGGGAGAAAAAGTCCCCACCACCACCAGTCACACCAAAGGTTACTTCTGCCAGTACCTCTAACCCAAACAGGCCGACCAGGTCTTCTTGGCTGATTAAAGTGGTGGGAGTGGTCTTCATCCCAGACAGGAGGAGGTTGCAGGTTTCAATCCAATCCAAGCACTCTGTCTGGAAAAAGAGAGAGCGAAAGAAGCAACCAATCACCAAAAGGGAAAGACAGTGGTACCTCGGGTTACAGACACTTCAGGTTACAGACACTTCAGGTTACAGACTCCACTAACCCAGAAATAGTACCTCTGGTTAAGAACTTTGCTTCAGAATGAGAACAGAAATCGTGTGGCGGGGGCGGGAGGCCCCATTAGCTAAAGTGGTACCTCAGGTTAAGAAGAGTTTCAGCTTAAGAACGGATCTCCAGAACGAATTAAGTTCTTAACCCGAGGTACCACTGTAAAAACAATTGCCCTGTGGTGCTCTTCCAGAGGGCTCAAACAGAGCTGCTTATGTTGAACTATGCTTAGAGGAAGTTGTACAGTGTTTTGCTTAGCATATGGCTCTCCATTTCAGCTTCCCAACCCAAATGGGCAGTAGGTGGAGCTGGACTTTGTAGGGGGCCAAGGATTTTTGAGAGGTCCACCATTAATCCCAGCCATTATCTTCCCTGCAAATGCATGCTGTGACCTGTCATTCACACCTGTACTATCATCGATAGGTCCATGTATTTGCTGCCTAGGGAGTAACAGCCTTTGGGTTGGAAAAACCTTGCCCTAATTGCAGGTGTGCTGTGGTTGCTTGTGTTTGTGTAACACCCACCAATGAAAAACACTATTTCTTACATTCTCAGTGGTACTGTTGTCATAAATGGAGATTAAGAGGGATGACTATTAAAGGCCCGCTAAAACCTGAAGTCCCATTGGGCCAATGCCCTGCCCCTACCGCTATCACTATGCAACATCTCCTCCAGAGAGCCCCAGCGTTCCAAAATCCCAGTATCTCACCCGGGAATTCAGTCTTTGTGAATTCTGACATGAACTGCACTGATCCACATCTATCAGACTGATTTGATTACTAGAACCTATTTCTTTCTTATATTTGTTTCCTGCCTTTCCACCAAATGAGTTGACTTTCTTTCTTTTTTTATAATAATTTTTATTAAATTTTTTCCTTTTACAAATTCGCCATCTCAAACAATTTTCACAAATTTCAACTTTTTGGGACTTCCACCAGCTTCTCCACCAATCATCCATATTTTCTATTTTTGTGCATTCTCTAAATTTAATATTGCCATTTAATGTTACCTTTCAGTTCTATTTCTTTTTTACAATACATCTTTAACTTTCACAAAGCCTCTTTAAATCCCACTAGCGTTGTCTGTTTGTCACATATGCTTTTCAGATAATCTGTAAACTTTCCCCAGTCCTCGATGAACTTGTGATCCCGTTGATATCTAATCTTCCCAGTCAATTTGTCAAGTTCTGCATAGTCCATAAATTTCATTCTCCACTCTGACTGGCAGGGATTAAAAGGCTTGGAGAAACTCCAGGTTATGGGAACTGTTTCATTAAGAAACAGTAGGTGCCTTGCGGAAGTGAAGTTGCAATTGCCTCACAGAGATTTACAGAGTAATCTCATGCATGTTTCTACAAAAGCAAATTCCACTGGGTTCAAAGGAGGTTGCACGCGAGGAACTCAATGCAGTTTCTGTAATGTTATTACGTAACGTTCACAGCTTTGGAACAAACAAGCAGTGGTGTCAGTCAATGCTGCTTTCATTCACACGAAGTGAACCTGGTCCTGAGAATGAGAGACGATGTGAAGAGCAGCAATTTTTGCACCTGTTTCCGTTTCTATCGGAATCCTCCAACATCCCTAGTGATGTTGGAAAAGCGACATGGGCCAAAGATAGACATGATTGTCCCAACCCTACTTGAGACTTTCCGAACAACCCAGCTTCAGCCTACCTTCCCACTCAGCCTGAAGTGGCCCAGACCTTACTGCATGCCTTCAAACAGCCCACACTTCTCTTTTCCAATCTATTTCACAAAAATGGCTCACAGAAACATGAGACCCCTATCCTCTCTTGCTGATGGCTGCCATAATTGACACTACCACAAATTTTCAGGCTTTTCTTCCTCCTGCCTAGGGAGGAACATGAAATATTGGGGGTACCTTCCATGCGCCGTCATGATTTCTGTGACACTACTGGGCTCAACTGCAGACTTTTTCTCCTCCTCTCCAACTAGGTACCCCCTTAACAGCACCGGCCCAGGCTGGATCCTGGAACTTCCTGAACAAGGGTCACCACAGCCCAGATCGGCAGTGTTAACAGAGTTCAAATTTCACAATGCGTGAGAAAAACCACTTAACTGAAAACTGGCTGGGCTTTAAAAAGTACGCACGGCATTGCCCGTGGGCCCCTGTGAGCAAGCCATCTTTAAAAGTAGGCAAGAGGTACACAAGGTACCAAGAAGTACCGAAATTTTGATGTTAGCTTGTTAACCGCAAATGTAGAACCCTCTGGCTTTTGTGTGGCTGAAATGATGCCTATTCTGCAAAAGCTAAGAGTCACAAGAATCCCACTTGCCCTCTTTTGCCTGCGGCCCCATCCACCCCTGGCATGCGGACCCTGGAAAGCTGCCCACAAGAGAATGTGAAAAATGTTTCCCATTGCTTACATGCAGACATGGGGACCGCAGAACTATGCGTTGCAGAGAGCCAGGCCCAGAAGCAGCACTTGGCACAGTGGGGCCATGGGCTTGAGAAGACCCGTTAAAGCGGCTGATCCTCTCCTTTCTGTTTGCTTAGTGTTTCCTTTTTGGTCCAGTGCTCAGCAAAGAAGTGACAGGCTGAAGCTGCCAAGAGAGACACTGACATCTTTATTACCCCAGAATGCCCCGGGGTTCTGATGTCGTGCCCAGGGGTATTCTGGGACAATAAAAATGGTGGTGGCTGAAGCCACATTACACAGCAACTCTCTTCTCATCGCTGGACTGGCTGCCATCCGACATCCCCATCTGAACCTAGAAAGCTCACCAGAGGCTGCGAATGAGGGACAGCCTTAAGCCCCACACTGAGAAGTGCCCAGCAGCTGAAGTCATCTCCCTTGCTCCAGACAGCCTTTGCGGACTGTGCTGAAGCTTGAAGACATTCCAGGGTAATAAATATG